>NC_141686.1:260666164-261977727 GCF_964263255.1 Lissotriton vulgaris
AGCGTGACGAAACCCGACACATCTTCGACCCTGTGCACCCGCTTCCTGTGGGTGAGGTAACTCAGCTCCGCCGGTGCTCCTGCACTGGTACACATCCCAAGGGCCTGTGTTTTAAGTTTCAGCTCCGTAGGTCACTCGGAAGGTTCCTAACTTTCTAACTTTGTGCTTTTTACGCACCATAGACTTTGTATTGTAAAGTGCGTGCACTTTGAACACTGCATCCGAGTCCCGTGGGCCTTTCCCGACTTAGTTATTTCCAGTCTCGAATAGCTCCAGCGATTCCCAAGGCCCTAGGCCTCTTCACTTTCCTCCTGGTATCCCTTATACCACTTATTTAGTATATGGTTTAGGTGGCCCCTAGGGCTCATCCATATTGTGCAACTTTTGTGTATTTTAAACTGTCTTGTGATTTAACGCATGTGCTTCTGTGCTCATAAAGAGTCCAGGGAATTTTAATAGTTAATAAATCAATATATATTTTCAATATATATCTGTGTGGTGTCCCTTTCATTTGGTATTCAAGGGGGTTGTGTATGGTATAACAGCTGGCTTCACATGCCTTTCAGAGTTTAGCCTAAGACTGCTTTGTCCACGTTACCACTAGGATAACTGGTCTACAAGGTTGAATTACAACCATCATCATAAGGGTTGCTTGGCATGGTACAAAGTGATCACTAGAACTAGTGAGCATTATATACCAGGCCAACTTCTCACATTGGTGAGCAGCGGATTGGGATCTGAGCTTGCTGTTGTTTTACCATTACAATCTTTGAGATTATCATTTGAAAGATCATACAGGTACCTGCTAGGTACATATAAAACAAGACTAGTATACTTAAGTTCTACTGAACTTAGTTGTTGTAGAGCAAAGGGAGTAGCACACCCTAGCTACAACTACTAGATAGGTTTAGTAGGTAAACACCAGTGTAGGTAGATTGCAACACATCCACCCACACTAGAGCAATGTCTGGAACAGAGGGGTCCAGTGGACTTACTCCTGTTGAGAGTGACCCTCCAAGGGCACCATCCCAGTTTGCTATTTTTCCCTTTAAGGAATTAAGACAGCTTTGTGTCTTAAGGGGTCTGAAGACAGGGCCTACCCCTACTACAGACCACCTAAGAGAGCTCTTGGATCAGTCTGAAGCTCTAAAGACCTCTAAAGCAAACCCCACAGGGAATGCTGAAGGAGGCCATCCTTCAGAGGATGACACTGTAGACACCCCTGCCCCTATCATCCTAGTAGACGAGGAAGCCTCCACCACTGGAGCTCCTCAAGTAGATGTAGAGGAAGAGGAAGAAGAAGAGGAGGAGGAGGTGGAAAGCAGTGAGTCAGATGATGACAGAGATAGTCAGGTGCTGGTCAGTAGACTGAACCAGGCTAACTTAAGTCAACTTGGGAATGAATCAGGTAACAACCCATTCAGACCCCCAGGTGGACTTAACCAGGGCCATAGGAGGAGAAGGCATCACTCAGGTGAATCCAACACCTCCCATGTCTCTAGAGGCTCTCATGGTCACTCCAGAAAGGAGATGACTAGCCCTCAGAGAAGGGAACATGAGGCCAAGATGAGAGAGGCTGAGCTTAGGATCCAGAGGCAAGAGTTAGAGGTTGCCCTGGCTAAGGAGAAACTTGCTAGAGCAAGACAGCCTAGAGAGAGTGGGGTAATAGAACCCACTGGTGGCAGCAATATCCACAAGGATAAAGACAGGTCTTTTGATAATAGAAACCTGAGTAAGATTGTGCCCCCCTACAAAGCTGGGGATGACATCCATAAATGGATTACTGCAATGGAGAGAGCCTGCAGAGTACAGCAGATCCCTCAGGAGCAGTGGGCAGCAATCTTGTGGCTCTCCTTTGAAGGTAGAGGCCGAGACAGACTCCTCACAGTTAGTGATGGGGATTCTAGAAACTACCTGGTCCTGAAGAGTGCTCTGATTGATGGGTTAGGCTTAACCACTGAACAGTACAGGTTAATGTTCAGAGATACCCAGAAGACACAGACTCAGGACTGGTCTGAATTTGTTGAGTGTGCCACTAAGGCTCTGGAGGGATGGTTGCTGGGAAGCAAGGTTACAGACTATGAAGGATTGTATAATTTGCTGATGAGAGAACAAATTTTAAATAATTGTCAGAACCAGCAGTTGCATCAACATTTGGTTGACTCAGATTTGACCTCTCCCCAAGAATTGGGAAAGAGGGCAGATAAATGGGTAAGAACCAGAGTTAAGCAAAAGAACCAGAACCAGAACCAGGGTGGTGACCAGAAGAAAACAGACCAGAAGGGTGGGGAGCAGAAAACTAAAGACCAGAAGTCTTCAACAGGGCCCCAAACTGAGACAGAGGGTGGGTCCCAAACTTCCAAGAAGAAGAAGAAAGAAGGTCAGAAGAAACCCTGGTGTAAAACTTGTAAGAACACCTCTCACTGGACAAGTGAGTGTAAAAAGGGTGGAGCCCCCAGCACTGCAGCCCCTAAGGCACCTGCACCCACTAGTACAGTTAGCAGTGTTGGTCCTCAAGCCAAGGGTTTAGTGGGAATCACTTTGGGAACTGAAGGAGATTCTGACCTAGTCAGAACCCTTACACAGGCTGTTCTGGTTTGTGAAGGGGACATAGATTTGACCCCTGACATAAGTCCCAGTAACCTGGGCAAATACAGACAGACACCTTTGATTAACAACAAAGTGGCTCAAGCTTACAGGGACACATGTGCCAGTGTCACTATGGTGACACCTAACTTTGTGGACCCTGGACAATACATGCCAGGCGATGATTACCTGGTGACCAATGCCAGCAATGTCACTACTACACATAGTGTGGCACTTGTTAACTTTTCCTGGGGAGGGGTAACTGGCCTAAAGAAAGTTGTGGTTAGTGCTGATCTCCCAGTAGAATGTTTGTTGGGCAATGACCTGGAGAACTCTCTATGGTCAGAAGTTGAGTACAGGACTCATGCAGAGATGTTAGGGATATCATCACATGTCCTTGCTGTGACCAGGTCACAGGCCAAAAAGTGCCTCTCTGAACCTCAGGTCTTGGATCCTGGAACAATGGACCAAGTACCTCCCAAGAAGAAGAACAGGAGGGTTAAGGCTGTGCCTTCCCAACTGCCTACAAGTGAGGATCAGGCTTCACAGGAAACTGATCTAGAGACCCCTGAAGGAACTGTCCCTGAAGAACTTGAACCTGATCAGGTTGAGTTTCTGGGGACAGGGGGACCTTCTAGGGCAGACTTGGGGCAGGCTCAGTTAACCTGTCCTTCTCTTGAACCCCTCAGACAGCAGGCTGCTGCTGAGGCTGCTGGGAATGCTCAAGGTGCCCATAAAGTATATTGGGACGATGGACTCCTTTATTCAGAGGCTAGAGACCCCAAGCCTGGTGCTACCAGGAGGTTGGTTATACCTCTGCAATTTAGGGGCTTCCTACTCACCTTGGCCCATGATATTCCTTTAGCAGGACACCTAGGCCAGAACAAGACTTGGGACAGGCTTGTCCCTCACTTTCACTGGCCTCACATGTCTGAAGACACCAAGGAGTTTTGTCGCTCCTGTGAAACCTGCCAAGCCAGTGGTAAAGCAGGTGGAACAACAAAGGCCCCCCTGATACCACTACCTGTGGTGGGGGTTCCCTTTGAGAGAGTGGGGATTGATATTGTTGGTCCAATGGATCCCCCTACAGCATCTGGGCACAGATTCATACTGGTGGTAGTGGATCATGCCACCAGGTACCCAGAGGCAATTCCCCTTAGGACCACAACAGCTCCTGTTGTGGCCAGGGCCTTACTTGGAGTTTTCTCCAGAGTGGGGTTTCCTAAGGAGGTAATATCAGATAGAGGTACCAACTTCATGTCTGGATATTTGACAGCTATGTGGAAGGAATGTGGTGTAAACTACAAGTTCACCACTCCTTATCACCCACAATGCAATGGGCTTGTTGAGAGATTTAACAAGACCCTCAAGGGCATGATTAAAGGATTACCTGAAAAGCTCAGGCGAAGATGGGACATCCTTCTGCCCTGCCTTTTGTTCGCTTACAGAGAGGTCCCTCAAAAGGGGGTTGGATTCAGCCCCTTTGAATTGTTGTTTGGGCACCCTGTAAGAGGACCCCTGTGTCTTGTGAAGGAAGGATGGGAGTTACCTCTCAAAAAGCCTAAACAGGACATAGTGGACTATGTACTTGGTCTCCGCTCCAGGATGGCAGAGTACATGGAAAAGGCATCCAAAAACCTTGAGGCTAGCCAAGAATTACAAAAAGCTTGGCATGACCAAAAGGCTGTCCTTGTTGAATTTCAGCCTGGACAGAAGGTATGGGTGTTGGAGCCAGTGGCCCCAGCAGCACTCCAAGACAAATGGTCTGGACCCCATACAATTCTGGAAAAGAAGGGAGAGGTTACCTACTTGGTGGACCTAGGAACTCCCAGGAGCCCCCACAGGGTGCTCCATGTGAACAGATTGAAGGCATATGTCAGCAGGGCAGACATGGGCTTGCTCATGGCTACAGATGAGGGACAGGAGGAAGAGAGTGACCCTCTCCCAGACCTGCTCACTCAGAACCCTGAGGATGGCTCAGTTGATGGTGTGGCCTTAGGTGGCAGCCTCACTGAACATCAGCAACATGACTGCAGACAAGTTCTACAGGCATACAGGCATATGTTCTCCTTGACCCCCAGTCAGACTAACTGGTGTACCCATGTGGTGGACACTGGTGACAGTCTTCCTGTAAAGAGCAAGATTTACAGGCAACCTGACCACGTCAGGGACTGTATAAAGACTGAGGTGCAAAAGATGCTGGAATTAGGTGTCATTGAGCCTTCAGAGAGCCCCTGGGCTAGCCCAGTGGTTCTGGTCCCCAAACCTCACACCAAAGATGGCAAGAGAGAGATGAGGTTCTGTGTGGATTACAGAGGACTCAATGCTGTCACCAGGACAGATGCACACCCTATTCCAAGGGCAGATGAGCTCATTGACAAGTTGGCTTCTGCCAAATATTTGAGCACATTTGACTTAACAGCTGGCTACTGGCAAATCAGGTTAGCTGAGGAGTCTAAAGCCAAGACAGCATTTTCTACCCCTAGTGGGCATTATCAGTTTGTGGTGATGCCCTTTGGTTTGAAAAATGCACCTGCCACCTTCCAAAGGTTGGTGAACCAAGTCCTCACTGGGTTGGATGACTTTTGTGCAGCTTATCTGGACGATATTGCTGTCTTTAGCTCCACCTGGGAGGATCACCTGATCCACCTGAAGGAAGTGCTTGAGGCTCTGCAGAAGGCAGGTCTCACTATCAAGGCAACAAAGTGCCAGATAGGGCAGAGCAAGGTTGTATACCTGGGCCACCTTGTAGGTGGAGGCCAGGTTCAACCACTGGAGAGTAAGATCCAGACCATCAAGGACTGGTCCCCTCCAACTACCCAGACTCAGGTCAGAGCTTTCTTGGGCCTGACTGGGTACTACAGGAAGTTTGTTAAGAACTATGGGTCCATTGTGACTCCTCTTAATGATCTGACATCCAAGAAGATGCCCAAAAAGGTTCAGTGGACAGAAATCTGTCAAAAGGCATTTGATGACCTGAAGAAGGCCATGTGCTCTGCACCTATCCTGAAGAGTCCTGACTACTCAAGAGAGTTCATTGTCCAAACAGATGCTTCTGAGTTGGGAGTGGGAGCAGTGCTTTCACAGCTTAATGTAGATGGCCAGGACCAGCCCATTGCTTTCATTAGCAGAAGGCTGACCCCCAGAGAGAAACGTTGGTCAGCTATAGAGAGGGAGGCCTTTGCTGTGGTGTGGGCCCTGAAGAAGTTGAGACCATACTTATTTGGCACTCACTTCAAGATTCAGACCGACCATAAGCCCCTCCTATGGCTTAATCAGATGAAGGGTGAAAACCCCAAACTACTCAGGTGGTCCATTTCCCTACAGGGGATGGACTTTACAGTGGAGCACCGCCCAGGGACTGACCATGGCAACGCAGATGGTCTCTCCAGGTACTTCCACTTAGAACATGAAGACACAACTGGTCAAGGTTAGTCTAATGTCCCTGCGTTTGGGGGGGGGTTATGTAGGAGAGTAGGGTCTGCTATCCTATGGTCACCCCAAATTTTTGCTTTTTGCTTCACTGGTTTCTGACTTAATGTGGCTGTGGGCCTGCTAATCAGACCCACAGCCTGCTGTTCTCTCTCTAAATTGATGCCAATGCACTTTAGGTGTATTACGAATTGGAACTGGTTCACCTTATGAGCCCCTGTAATAGTGCACCCTAGGTGCCCAGGGCATAGGTGTATCCAAGGCCTACCAGGGGCTGCAGCACGTATTGTGCCACCCCTGGCCTGGCCTCCATCTTTGACACAACTGGCTGACCACTCAGCTGGGGTAAGTCGGTGTAACCACCTCTTACTTAGGTACAGTATGTCTGTGCCTAACCCTAAACTGGACACATATGTTCCTATCAGCCACTCCTATGGAAGGCCTCATCAATCCTGGAGGCAGAGTGCTTGGAAATATGTGAGATGGTGCTCTGGCATGAGCTGAGCCTGTCTGCAGCTGTCGGGAACAACTCCCTAAGCTGTTCCGGGATATTGCCATACCATATACTCTTAAGTGCATTATAATCCTCGCGGTTAAATGCTAACTTTGGTTTGGCTTTATCAAAACATGTCGAGTAAGGTGTCATACGAATTGGAATACTATCCCCTCGCCAATTCTGGCGACGGGGATAGCATTCCACCCTTCTAGAGGGACACGACATGTGCGTAGCCTTAACCCCGGTTAAAGTTAAACAGAGCCTCAGCTTCACAAAATGGACGCTGCCACCACAGACACAAGTCTGGCCTCCTGCTGCTGACCGAAACTCGGCAGATGGTGGCCTGGACAAAGGGTTTCCTGCCTTGGGAGGTGCGAGCACCACCCCAGACAGGATTTTGTGTATTAGGTAGGACAGGGCTGAAAAGAATCAGACATGCCCGGGGCACACAAGGTGTCCCCGTGCATAGGCCAGTCCAAACCGGTTCTGGGGCCTTCCAGCCCCAGTCCTGGCGCGGAGCTGGACAAAGGAAAGGGGGTGTAACCGCCCCCCTTCCTGGTTCCTCCCAGAGGAGGGACCTAGTAGGTGATCCACCCCCTAGTTTGGAATAAGAGGGGGAGCAGTGCCATTGCACAGCAGATCATCCCGAAATCAACTTAAACTAAGAAGAAGACTGGACTTCGACATTCTGCTGCACAGAAGACTGAAGAAGAATCTCCCTTGTGGCCAAGGAGTGACCACCCTGTGAACACAGGTACCAACCAGCAACTCGACGTCTGCTTTGCCGCCGCCTCCCGCCGGAGCCCGAGCCCAGAGCCCGACAAGAACCAGATTCCCAGACCTCTCAGAGCCCGATCCACAGTCCCTGCAAAGAAGGGACCCGTGGAGGCACAGAGTGACGTGGGACCGGACCTCTTGAAAGACACCCGAAAAGCTGACTGCGCAGCTTCTGAGGCATCCTCGACGTTGTGCTTTGGGGATTGAGAACCCCCACCACCGAGCAGCCCTTGCACCGAAGATCAGCCCTCCAGCATCTCCACGATCTGCGTGGGGCCCTTTTGCATTGTGCCACTCGACGCGCCATCCCGGCCACTAGCCACGCGGCCAGCGGCCATCTTGGCGACGAACCCGAAGATTTAAACAGCAGGTCTGGTTGCTCCAGACCTACCCAAGCTCCTGTGAAAAGGAGCACCCGCTCTGACCTTGCTGGTCCGAGTGAACAGCATCTTTCGACTTCTGCGTGGCTTGCATTTGCCAAGGCCTGTTTGCTCCGATCAGGTCGCCGACACCGCCAACAGCGAGAAGCCTACGTGGGACAGCTCGTGACCGACTCCTGGACGTCCTCGACCCCGGGTATCCACGTGGCTGCAGTAAGAAGCTACCCGACAACGCCTGTTTGCACCCGACATCACCTGGTTCCACTCTGGTTCCACGGCAGTCACTGGCTAGTGACTTTGAACACTGTCCCCTCTGCTTTCAGGTCTTCACATCTACAGATCCACCCTTGGATCCACCGGAACTCTTCTCATCGAGCCGCCTGCAGCATCTCCTGCTCCAAGCACCATCGACCAGCGTGACGAAACCCGACACATCTTCGACCCTGTGCACCCGCTTCCTGTGGGTGAGGTAACTCAGCTCCGCCGGTGCTCCTGCACTGGTACACATCCCAAGGGCCTGTGTTTTAAGTTTCAGCTCCGTAGGTCACTCGGAAGGTTCCTAACTTTCTAACTTTGTGCTTTTTACGCACCATAGACTTTGTATTGTAAAGTGCGTGCACTTTGAACACTGCATCCGAGTCCCGTGGGCCTTTCCCGACTTAGTTATTTCCAGTCTCGAATAGCTCCAGCGATTCCCAAGGCCCTAGGCCTCTTCACTTTCCTCCTGGTATCCCTTATACCACTTATTTAGTATATGGTTTAGGTGGCCCCTAGGGCTCATCCATATTGTGCAACTTTTGTGTATTTTAAACTGTCTTGTGATTTAACGCATGTGCTTCTGTGCTCATAAAGAGTCCAGGGAATTTTAATAGTTAATAAATCAATATATATTTTCAATATATATCTGTGTGGTGTCCCTTTCATTTGGTATTCAAGGGGGTTGTGTATGGTATAACAGCTGGCTTCACATGCCTTTCAGAGTTTAGCCTAAGACTGCTTTGTCCACGTTACCACTAGGATAACTGGTCTACAAGGTTGAATTACAACCATCATCATAAGGGTTGCTTGGCATGGTACAAAGTGATCACTAGAACTAGTGAGCATTATATACCAGGCCAACTTCTCACAGGCAAACACTAAAGAAGTCCCAAACTGGAGACTTGAAATGTCTTCGGGGGCCGCCGCCGGAGGAGGCGTCGATACTGGTGGTGGTGGTCCTGCTGCTAATGACAGATGAAGTGGAGGATGTGGATTGCCGAACTTCAGTACGTTTTGCACTTTCACCACCACGAATTGAGGTCGAGGACGAGGTGGGTACCTTCTTGCGAGGAAGAAATATGGAAGCGGTAGGTTTTGGTGTACTACTTAACTCCAAATCTAATGATTCCATTTCCATTGCCTCCTCGCCGACATCATCATCACGCTCAGCAGCTTCTCGGGATAGGGTCAAAATGTCTCTTTGCTGCATGCCCGGTGGGGCTGCAGTGACCTTTGTGATGACTGGCTCGTCGTCATCGTGAGAGGCTTCATCACCAGCAGTATCTGTCACTTCTTGTTGAGCCTCATCACACTCCATAGGTTTGAGTTTTTGGACGACCTTCCTTTTACGCTTAGGTACCGGTGGCAGATCATGGTGTGCCTCTGCCTCACTGTCAGACCGCAGTTGTCGTGGTTCCCAAGACAGATCACTTGCACCAGAACGAGGTGGGCTTGAAGAAGATGTAGACACCCCCCTTGATCTTTTCCTTGCTAGGGATGTGGAAGACAATGAATGATCATCAGGAGGAGTGGCTTCCAATGATACCTCAGCTTCATTGTCGATTTCCAAATGTGCCCCTACTTCGGGAGGAACAACTATTGTGGGCACTTGTGAACGTCCATGCACCTTTGCTTGCGCATCTCCTTTTGCTGCCTCTCCTTCCACATGTACTTGGGCGTGTACTTGCACATGGTGTTGTTGTTGCGGCTGTGGTTGTTCAACACTTGTCAGATGAGTTACAACAACCTGTGTTGATTCAGGGACATTGCTGCTACTTTCTTGCGATGAGCCAACATCACTGGTCGATGGTGATTGGAGAAGTACACTGACTGCCTCTGAAGCACTCAAGGGCTTTGACTTAAGTTGGCGTGGTGGTGGAGGCACTGAACCCAATGGAGCAGGGGTGCTGCTCTCAGGTTGGTCCCCAGCAGATCCTGCTGCTGCAGGCGTACTTTTTTTTTTGCTCCCAAAAAAAGTGGCGGGTGACACACCAGCCTCCTTGGTAACTTGCTTCTTCTGCTCCTTACTAGCAACTTTCTTGCTAGAGGAGCTACGGAGAACTTTCTTTGGGGCCATCTTCTTCAGAGCAGGTCAGACAGCAGGCCGCAGTTGCACGAATTGTAGAGTTGTCTGAGGCCAGACGTGACGTCGCGTGACGTTATGCTGCACACACACACCGCTGCAGGACTTCTTCCTGGCACTGGTGGTTCTCTTGAGTCTTGTGCACCTAAAAAAAATGGAAGACAGAGGAACATCAGTTCAGTTATAGAGCACAAAAAAATCGAAAAACACTGCAAAATCAGCACAATCCCAATCCATCCATGCCCTCCATAATGTTTAAATTCAAGACAACCCACAGAAAGACTAGGCCCATGCAAGACTCACTACCCCTGGGCATAAATAAAGGTTGAAAAGTAGGCAAAATGGTTGGAGGCCTAACAACAAAGCCTGCATTCAAAATGGCCACTTGCCTGCCAAGCACATGGCCAGTGCCTGTAGCTGCACTCAAAATGGCCACCAGCCACATGGCATGTCCCTCCCCATGAACACCCCCAAAAATCGAAAAACACTGCAAAATCAGCACAATCCTATTCCATCCATGGCCTCCATGATGTTTAAATTCAAGACAGCCCACAGAAAGACTAGGCCCATGCTAGACTCAAATACCCCTGGTGAAAAGGCCCCAACAACAGGTCAAAAATCGAAAAACACAAAATTGTACAAAAAAAAAAAATCGAAAAACACAGAAAAATCAGCACAATCCCAATTCATCTATGGCCTCCATGATGTTTAAATTCAAGACAACCCACAGAAATACTAGGCCCATGCAAGACTCACTACCCCTGGCATAAATAAAGGTTGAAAAGTAGGCAAAATGGTTGGAGGCCTAACAACAAAGCCTGCATTCAAAATGGCCACTTGCCTGCCAGCACATGGCCAGTGCCTGTAGCTGCACTCAAAATGGCCACCAGCCACATGGCATGTCCCTCCCCATGAACACCCCCAAAAATCGAAAAACACTGCAAAATCAGCACAATCCCATTCCATCCATGATGTTTAAATTCAAGACAGCCCACAGAAAGACTAGGCCCCATGCACCACTCACTACCCCTGGTCAAGGCCCCAACAACAGGTCAAAAATCGAAAAACACAAAATTTTACAAAAAAAAAAATCGAAAAACACAGAAAAATCAGCACAATCCCAATTCATCTATGGCCTCCATGATGTTTAAATTCAAGACAACCCACAGAAATACTAGGCCCATGCAAGACTCACTACCCCTGGCATAAATAAAGGTTGAAAAGTAGGCAAAATGGTTGGAGGCCTAACAACAAAGCCTGCATTCAAAATGGCCACTTGCCTGCCAGCACATGGCCAGTGCCTGTAGCTGCACTCAAAATGGCCACCAGCCACATGGCATGTCCCTCCCCATGAACACCCCCAAAAATCGAAAAACACTGCAAAATCAGCACAATCCCATTCCATCCATGATGTTTAAATTCAAGACAGCCCACAGAAAGACTAGGCCCCATGCACCACTCACTACCCCTGGTCAAGGCCCCAACAACAGGTCAAAAATCGAAAAACACAAAATTTTACAAAAAAAAAAAATCGAAAAACACAGAAAAATCAGCACAATCCCAATTCATCTATGGCCTCCATGATGTTTAAATTCAAGACAACCCACAGAAATACTAGGCCCATGCAAGACTCACTACCCCTGGCATAAATAAAGGTTGAAAAGTAGGCAAAATGGTTGGAGGCCTAACAACAAAGCCTGCATTCAAAATGGCCACTTGCCTGCCAGCACATGGCCAGTGCCTGTAGCTGCACTCAAAATGGCCACCAGCCACATGGCATGTCCCTCCCCATGAACACCCCCAAAAATCGAAAAACACTGCAAAATCAGCACAATCCCATTCCATCCATGATGTTTAAATTCAAGACAGCCCACAGAAAGACTAGGCCCCATGCACCACTCACTACCCCTGGTCAAGGCCCCAACAACAGGTCAAAAATCGAAAAACACAAAATTTTACAAAAAAAAAAAATCGAAAAACACAGAAAAATCAGCACAATCCCAATTCATCTATGGCCTCCATGATGTTTAAATTCAAGACAACCCACAGAAATACTAGGCCCATGCAAGACTCACTACCCCTGGCATAAATAAAGGTTGAAAAGTAGGCAAAATGGTTGGAGGCCTAACAACAAAGCCTGCATTCAAAATGGCCACTTGCCTGCCAGCACATGGCCAGTGCCTGTAGCTGCACTCAAAATGGCCACCAGCCACATGGCATGTCCCTCCCCATGAACACCCCCAAAAATCGAAAAACACTGCAAAATCAGCACAATCCCATTCCATCCATGATGTTTAAATTCAAGACAGCCCACAGAAAGACTAGGCCCCATGCACCACTCACTACCCCTGGTCAAGGCCCCAACAACAGGTCAAAAATCGAAAAACCCAAAATTGTACAAAAAAAAAAAAATCGAAAAACACAGAAAAATCAGCACAATCCCAATTCATCTATGGCCTCCATGATGTTTAAATTCAAGACAACCCACAGAAATACTAGGCCCATGCAAGACTCACTACCCCTGGCATAAATAAAGGTTGAAAAGTAGGCAAAATGGTTGGAGGCCTAACAACAAAGCCTGCATTCAAAATGGCCACTTGCCTGCCAGCACATGGCAAGTGCCTGTAGCTGCACTCAAAATGGCCACCAGCCACATGGCATGTCCCTCCCCATGAACACCCCCAAAAATCGAAAAACACTGCAAAATCAGCACAATCCCATTCCATCCATGGCCTCCATGATGTTTAAATTCAAGACAGCCCACAGAAAGACTAGGCCCATGCTAGACTCAAATACCCCTGGTCAAGGCCCCAACAACAGGTCAAAAATCGAAAAACACAAAATTTTACAAAAAAAAAAAATCGAAAAACACAGAAAAATCAGCACAATCCCAATTCATCTATGGCCTCCATGATGTTTAAGTTCAAGACAACCCACAGAAAGAATCAGTCCACCCACCACTGAGTACCCCTGGGAAAAGGCCCCAAAACAGCCCAAAAATCGAAAATCCCAAAATTTTAGTTGCAGCAACTGTAATGCCCCAAACAAACTTACTTGTAAAATTTCTAATCCAACAGTGATCCAAAGAAAGTCAAAAAGGCCTCAAATCCAAAGATCCAGCAGCATCCACAAAAGGTAATCCTTCCAGGTCCACATCCGAATGAAAAGTGACCAGGAGATGGACAAAGCACTGGGAGGAGCCTGCTGAACAGGAACAGGAAGTTGAAGACTATGGGGCACTTCCTTCCTCCCACCCCCCTGCCCCCCTCCCCAAAATGGACTCCTCGCTAAAAAAGTGCAGGCAAATGTCAAACTAAGGAGTTATTCACATAAAAATCATCATTTCTAGAAGGTTTATGCTGCTTGCTGGTGGATTTCTTGTGCAGAATTGCAAATTTATATTTTCGCGCGCCGCATCTCAAATCTCGCAATTGCGAAGTACCGCGAGACGTGATCTCGCCGTACTCGCGTTGACAAACTCTCGCTGGCAAGCCGCGATGACGTAATCGCGCTCGCCAATTCCCGCGGGATCACACAGCAAGATCCAAAATGGCGCAGCACTCGCAAACTATCGAAAAAAACAACTCAGCAAACGATGATAAACGCCGCGCGCCGCAAAAATTGTATCACCAACGCCGCGCGCCGCCAAAAAAATCCGCTGCGTGCGAATTTGCGGATTTTGCGGGAAATCCGCAAATCTCGCGGATTGCGGATTTCCCGAAAATCCGCAAAATCCGCGAGCGGAACGGATTTTCCGCCCATGCTTAGCTGCACGTAGCACAGTGCGAACACGCGTAGTGCAGCGTAGCGCTCATTTTTTGCTTGTTCGCGATCCTGAACGTCATGTTCGCGACCGCGAGCAAGCAAAATGACATCCCGGCGAGATTCTCAACGCGGGGAGGTAAGGTTTCCCATTGTGAGTGGTTGCGCATGCTCGCGACCGCTCTCAATCAGAAACTACCAGTTCGCGTTGAGAAAGCTGCAGCTCGAGTAATAATCTACTCGAGCAGCAGAAAACTACAGCTCGCACTGTGCAAGATGCCGTTTTTAATGATTGCACAGTGCCGGATGATTGTCCGCACTGTGCAATCATTGAACACACATCTTGCACAGTGCGAACATGCTACTACGCAGCTCGCGTAGTGCTACGTAAAGTTCACGTAGTACGAAGTGCACTTCGCGTAGCTTCGCGAAGCGCTACTTCGCGAACTACGCCCACCCTTAGTTGATCTTCATCAGACACTCCTCACCGTGGGACTCCTTCTGGTGGCCAGCAGAACTTGGTCACCCCCCACCACCCACAACAAGAACGCCAGTATAGTTATCAACAATCAACTCACCATGACCACCTCCTGCTTTCACACCCTGAAGATGCTATGGAAGGTCTTCAAATAGGTTAACACTGAACCGCCACCCAAGCCCCGAATAACGAACAAATTGGACTACGGAACATCTTGTATGCCAGATTCAATACACAACTGACTAGATATCTTGAAGCCATACAGAACTCAGCAGGCATGATTATACTCACCCTACGACACTGCAAGCACATCATCCTGCACCCTCAGGGAGCTCCACTGGATTTTCATGCACAAACAAGCACTGTTCAAATACCTCACACATACCTTCAGAGCTCCTTACAATACAGACCCTGATTATCTCAACAACCGCATCAGATTCCACAAATCTACCAGACACCTCCGCTCAGGCAGACTCCTACTGGCTCACATCTCACGCACATGTAGAACCAGAAACAAACTGTGGTGGTGCCTTCTCCTACATCGCACCTAAGGCCTGGAATGACCTGCCCCTTCACATCAGAGCAGTCTCTTCAATTTTTATAATTCAACAAGTAACTTAGGATGTGTCCATTCAACAAGGCTAACTCTAGGTTAGGCCCAGTATCCTAGTGCATGAGCACCAGAAGTTCCCCCCCCGGTGATAGAGTGCTTAACAAATGTTCTTATCATAACATAACATAATGAGATATCCATATGCTGCACCTTATCCTATTTTTGGCATCTTCATATCATTCCAATAATTGTTTTTTTTCAAAAGGTAGTAAAGGGCCTAAGTACATGAAATGTCCTGGTCCAGGGTATCCCCTGACCCCTGCTCTAGATCAATAATTCCTGCCTTAAATCCCTGAAGCCTTTTCTCATGTTTCTCCATTCCGGTCTGACAGGAGGGGTCTACTGGTCACTCGATTATTTCTGTAAACCCACTACTTCTTCTTTCACTTTTCTAATCTACTGAAATCTAATCCCTAGATAAGATTCCCTTGATCTTGTCCCTCCATAGTTTGCACAAATTCCCATTCATGTGTAGGAGGGAATGTTTTTTCTTTGTCTTTTAGTTGGGGTGATATATCTAGACACTGTTGCCCCTTATGTACTTTCTCTTTTAATTTAATATTGCCTTATATTCTTCTTTTCCATAATCTTCACTGGTGGTTGGCAACTACTTTCGATAGAGATACGACTCATCCCCTGATGGAGGAAGTGTACAGAGTAAGCCCCCAGTGGATCCATTATCTGTCCGTAAAAACAGAGAGGGACCCCACTTTCCAAAGAGACAGGGTACCACAACTAGACTATCAAGTCATATAAAAAGAACTCCCTTTGAATATATCTTATTAGATCTTAAACTCATTCCACTCACAGTCATTCCACATATTTCCCTAGAGACATCAAGGTGGAACCCCGAGACTGTACACTTCTTTATTTATTTATAAAAGACACAATATTTATATTAAATACATAACTTTCTTACATATTTTGAAAAAAATATTTAAAAAACGACTTAAACAGTTACAAAAAAACAAATAGCATATAGTTAAAACGAAAATCAATCCTCTAAATGCATAGGCAGGAAAATGAATCAACAATATGTAAATTACAGTGAGCAATCACACTTCCCTTTTGATACACAGCAGCTTAGAAAGAAATTACTATTTTAAAAAAAATATATATACACATATGCATACGAAAACCAGGAGAATACAGTAGACAAAAATGTTGTCTTAAAATCACCAATATATTTGATTATTATCCAAAGTGCACAGTATCTGAAATTCATTGATATCAACTGTGTCACTTATTGCCTTTTAGATTTAGTGTAGTGTAAAAATATTTGCCGCAAAAGCATTCGACAGAGTGAACTGGGCCTTTTTAGAGAGAGTTATGATTAAAAACAACATAGGTCAGCCCTTCATGCATGTTGTAAAGCAAATATATAAGACGCCAAGATCCAAAAATCTAATTAACGACAGCCTCACGGATGATGTGAAGATAGGTAGAGGAACAAGGCAGGGGTGCCCTCTCTCGCCCCTGCTCTTCAACTTATACATTGAACCGCTTGCAAACAACTTAAGGAAAGCCAAAGGAATCACTCCATTTAAATATCAAACATGGGAGAAGAAGATTGCATTATATGCGGATGATTTAATGATTTTCACGGACAATCACCCGAAAGCTAAGGTCACGATTGAAGAAACCATCAGTGCATTTGGGAAGGTCTCGGGCTACTTGGTGAATCACACAAAAACGGAAATTATGACCTGGAACACTCAATTTAAAAGTTCAAATATTAAGTAAGAAATAAGATATTTGGGAATCTTAGTAAATCATGATCTAAATAAAATTCCGCAACGCAATATAAACAAAGTGGCAGGAGAGGTGAGAAAACTGCTTAAGATATGGTCTACCTTACCACTTAGCTTGATAGGAAGATCCAACATCATCAAGATGTCAATCATACCAAAATATACATTTCTGTTCAATTCAATCCCTTTGGAATTCGCGAAATCATTGTTGAAAAAGCCACAAAGCGAAATTGTAAGTTTCATATGGGCCTCGAAAGGCACAAGGATCTCACTAAAAAAACTTCGAAGGGGAAAGCAAGACGGTGGACTGGCTAGTCCAGATCTAGTGGATTATCATAGGGCTTTCTACTTCAAAAACATCAGAGTGCTATTTAAAAGTTTTGAAAACTACCCATTACATCTACAAGTAACGACAGATTCAGTTACACTTCTTATTCAAATTCGGACACCCCAAGTACTTCAAAAAGATAAAACTGAAGATTTTAAGGGAGGCAGCATTATATTATAGCGAAAAGGCCCCTATTTGGTGCTCACCAGGGACTCCAGAATGCCTAAAGGATACACTGGCAACTCCTTTAAAACTTGCGAACGTAAACTACTGGGGACAGTTATTGAATGGCTCAACTTTGAGGACATGGGCAGAACTTCAAAAGATCACTAATAATTCAATTTCCAAAATTAAATACTATCAAATTCTAAGTTGGTCTAAAACAATACCTACATACAGCAAAGAAAATGAAAAACTAGAAAAAGAAATGTTAAAGATCATACCGATACCAAAAGAAGTGGCAAAATGGTACTGGGCGTTAATAACAGCTGGAGACTGGAACATAAGCATCGAAGGTCAAATTTGGGGGAAAGATCTATTGACAGCAGACTTGGATTTAATTTGGGAAAAATCAGTGGGGAAATGCTGCTCGACACTTAAATCTGCGGCACTGAAAAGGAACCATTTATATACCATACACCGAGCATACTGGACCCAAAAAAACTCTCCAAATTCAAAAATGCAGGAATAAAGAAATGCCCGAAATGTGGGGAAGAAAAGGCAGACGACATTCACGTGTTCAGAAGTTGCCCCATACTAAAGGAATTTTGGAACGGAGTTGGTAAGACCCTGAGCAAAATCATGAACAAAGAAATAACTGTAAATACCACTCTTACTCTTTTTGGGATCGAAGATACAGTTAATAGAGGGGGTCTAAACAAATGTCAAGAAAATTTACTCTTTGTACTAATTGTACTCGCAAGAAGGGAATCTGTACTAAATGGGTAGGTGCCTCTCCACCAACACATGGAGAGTGGATGAACTCAGCAGTAAGAATAAACAAATTAGATAGAAAGAGAAATCATTGTAAGAGATTTAAGTATTGGGAAAGTTTTGAAAAACATCTAAATCCTAGCACAGAGTAGAAACATCAGTCCTATGATTAATGCGGAACAACTTCTGCTGAACAAGTATGGTACTTGTTGAGTAGCTGTAATAGCTAGCTCCCCCACGTTTCGAAACCGAAGTTTAAAGTATGTGACGGTTTAAGGGTACTCCTCTACACTCCCCAGACAAGAGAGACCAGGGGGCAGAAACGGAATAGAACAACAAAACCTAGAGGTAGACACCTGAAACTCCGAGCACATAAAGCTTCAAATATCAGGACAATAAAAAAAATAATAATAATATTTGTATGCATCAACGTGTTTTGGTGGAGTCTCAATAATTAAAGCCACCCACTTGAGGATGTAATACTTCTCTGCTGCAGTTTCAAACCATTTTTTAGTGCCTACACAAGATACATAAAACATATAATAATTACAATCTAACCATAAATCCTCTATTCCTATACACATAAGCACTACTTTTCCATATCCTTAAGTTCATAAACCGTCACAATAATCTCCAGGGTTTTCATTCAATCTCATTTCATGTCCTGATTCCTTCTAAACCTTATCCTTCTTCCCATCACTCTCACTCGCACCAAAACATCCTATCTTAATTTAGAGGAAATAATTATTTGCGGTAATATGAATTTGCCAAATTCCAGATAAAAGAAAATCTAACCTTTCGGTTCCTTTTTATAGATGGTAACGTTTTTTTCAGGTACCTTATGGTTCAATGTTTTTTATTCGGCATTTCAGTGGAGAAGTGTGGCTCACTGGTTAGAGGAGGCAGACCTGGAAGCAGAGGTCAGCCCGGGACCAGGGTTCAATTCTCGGCTCGGCGGGGTCTTGAGTCCTAAAATGTCCATGGACTCGACAACAATTCTCGCTCCGGTGCCTACTCGATTCACGGGTTGCGACTCTGGGCAATAGCTTGCTTAATCTCCACAACGGCCCCTCGCGGCGGGATGCCTGGCTTTCACCTTGCGGATACCCTGCCGGGGTTATCTCACAGGGGAATACCAGGACGGGTTCCCTAAGCAAGCGCATAGAAACTGGTTGGTGATTTGCGCTATATAAATTCCTGTACATTTACATATACATTTACAAACTAAGGGGCTAATTATGATTGCGGAGTTCCCGCATCCTCCGGGCCGGCGGAAGCCACCGCCGGCCCAGAGGATGCGGGAACTCCGCTGCGGAGCCTCCACAGACCCACCGCCAAATTAGGATGGCTGGTGGGTCTGCTTTTATGTCCGCAGCTTTTCCGCCGCAGTCGCCTTCCGACCGCGGCGGAAAAGCACTAACATGTCTGGCGGTGTCTATCAGACACCGCCAGGCATATTAGGATGTCTGAAATACTATGCTTTTCCCCGGCGGCTTTTCCGCCGTGGAAAAGCATACGGTTCTTCACTGCGGGGGCCCGTTGCGGGACCCCTAGGTGAAGGGGGGGTGGGGGGTGCACATGGGGGGTACCTATGGTACCCCCCTTCATTTGCGTGCACGAAGCGGCAGGCACCGCGAGGTGCCTGCCGCTTTGTGCATGCAAATGCACTGTTGTCATTTTTTACATTGCGGCGGGTGCCGCTTCAAGCAGCACCCGCCGCAATGTAAACAATACAGGATGTGACCGCCAGTGTGGCGGTCACATCCTAATTGTCATGGAGGGACCGCCGCTGCCCATGCGGACGGTCCCTCACACTCAGTGGTGGCAAACGGACGCAAGTCCGTCCACCGTCATAATCGGCCCTTATGTGAGGATTTTTAGGGGGTATCACTCATCTTTGACCCATTCCCACACCTCTCCTTTAAAGGTTTAATTATGGGTATAATATACATTTTCTCTAAATGTGTCCTACCTTAAATCGTTCCTAATGTACCATAAATCTCAATTCTTCATGGAGTTATAGTGCAGTTTCTCAAGGGATTGTCCTCTCCTGTAGACATGCAGCTCTGTGGTTTCTCCTTATGTTATTACTAGCAGCCTGTCCCGACGTTGTCCGGGTATGAATTGCTGCCGGCCAGTAGTATATTGTTTTGTAGGATTTCGTTTTGATAGCATTTCTTATATGTGACAGGCCTGTGAAACGCTCCGATTCACAGTGCACTGCTGATGCACTTAAGAGTGCGCGTTCAGTAGTGTGTGAACACGAGTTTCCCTACTTTATTTTCCCTTGCAATATTATATAGGGCGAACTCGACAACATGGCATGAGCACAATTTACATTACAGAAGAACACATTCATTTGTGGAATGCACGGGGAGACAAAGTGATTTGCCTGGAATCACAGGATGTTGACCTGATGCAGAGATTCGAACGTAGCTCCCCAGCTCTAAAATTCGCAATTCTAGAACTTGTGGCGGGAAGTGTGTCTAAAAGTGTATGTCGGTGCTGGCCATCAATGAGAGACACCTGGGCATTTTTCAAATGGGTGGTGCAAAAATATGAGTATTTTGCTGGAGATGTGGGCCACCGTGCCACCAATGTACTTACCGGGGAAGGGTAAACACCCAATATTCAGCAACTTTCTTTCCGCATATCATCACTCCACATACTTTCATTACGAAAGTACCGGGAGAAGTGACGCATCGATGCATGAAAGCAGCGATGCTTCACTGCTCAGTGCGCCCTCCTTGCGACATGATAGATGCGTCATAATTACTGTATGACTCATCATGTCGCAAGGAGTTACAGATACGTCAGTATTTCTGACATATCTGTAGGCGCAAAAGTGACACATTGCTGGAGTGTGTCATAAAAGTGACACAACTCCAGCAATGTGTCCTTTCACATGGGGCAATCCCCATGTGAAAGGGCCTGCATCAGCCTTACGCCTGCTGTGAGGCAGGCGTAAGATATAGACACATTTGTGTCCTAGAAGTGGTGCAGTGAAATCTCATAGATTTCACTTCGTCACTTCTACGACCCATTCTTGCGTCAATACGCCCCCCTTGCATACATTATACCTGGCGCAGGTATAATGTGGCGCAGGGGTTTACAAAGTGACGCATCTACCTAGATGCATCACTTTGTAAATATGGCGCAACAAGGCGCATTGTTTACGCCACTGGTGCGTCACAAAAAGTGACGTAAAAGTGACGCACAGCCTCATAAATGAGGCCCCATGACTCGGCAAAGCCATTATAACGCATGGCATTACATTTTATATGCTTTTACCACGCATACATTTACAACGAAATTCGTTGTAAATGCATGAATGGTAAAAGCATGTTTTTTTTAAATGTTTGGATAAGGTAGGGGTATATGTTTTGGGGTACTGAGGTATATGTTTTGGGGTGTTTGGGTATTTTAAGGGTTCAGATGTAGTTTTGGGTTATGGGGTACAGGGGTAGTTTTAGGGTTTAGGGATAGGTATGGATTTTGGGGTACAGGGGTATTTTTAGGGTTCAGGGCTATGTTTGGGAATTGGGGTATAGGGGTATTTTTAAGGTTCAGGGGTAGGTTTGGGTTTTGGGGTACAGGGGTATTTTAAGGGTTCAGGGCTAGGTTTGGGTTTTGGGGTACAGGGGTATTTTAGGGTTCAGGGGTAGGTTTGGGTTTTGGGGTACAAGGTTATTTTTAAGGTTCAGGGCTATGTTTGGGTTTTGGGGTCCAGGGGTATTTTAGGGTTCAGGGGTAGGTTTGGGTTTTGGGGTACAGGGGTACTTTTATGGTTCAGGGGCAGGTTTGGGTTTTGGGGTACAGTGGTATTTTTAGGGTTCAGGGGTAGGTTTGGGTTTTGTGATACATGGGTATTTAGAGGGTTCAGGGCTAGGGATTGGGTTTTGGGGTACAGGGGTATTTTTAGGGTTTAGGGGTAGGTTTGGGTTTTGGGGTACAGGGTATATTTATAGGGTTAAGATGGGTTAGTGTTTAAGGGTGTTGGGGTATTTTAAGGAGTATGGGTGGGTTATGATTATGGGGTGCAGGGGTATTTAAAGGGAGCGGGGTGGGATTAGCACACGATATGAGACATGGCATGAAGGGCGGAACGTACCACACGACCCCAGCGTTTGTCACGCCCCAAGCACACGCCCACAGCACAACGCAGACACGCCCACAAGGGACTGCTTTGCTGGCACGGTTCTTTTACCTTTTAAGCGTACATGGTGGGCGTCTGCATAGCCTATGTCCTTCTGCTGCAACTGCCCTTTCCAACGCTGTATTTGGTGTTGTGATTGGTGCTGTGGTTCCTGAGATTACCCACCTCAAAGGTTTGGGCTCTCTCTTTATTCTATTAGGATGGATCAAGCTGCAGTTCACCTCGCCGTCCCTAGATGTCCCTGATGAGGCAAATGCAATAGCATTTAAAATATTATACATCAAGCTGCAGTTCACCTCGTCGTCCCAAGATGTCCCTGATGAGTAAAATTCAAAAACATTGAAACCCTTTCATGAATGCTAAAAATTATGCTAATCTTATCCCATAATGCTTTGCAGGGCCTTTTTGTTGTATTTTTGCCCATAACTGTGCTTGGGGTGGTTCTAAGAAAATGGGACCTCCACTGAATTACTATTTAAAGGGAGCAGGAAAGTATAGAACCTGGGAAGAAAAAACAACACTTGTGACGGAATGCCCCTAGCGATTGTCACGCCCCCCAGCCAACACCCACAGCACAATGCAGACACGCCCACAAGGGACTACTTTGCTGGCACGGTTCTTTTACCGTTTAAATGTATATATGGTGGGCGTCTGCATAGCCTATGTACTTCTGCTGCAACTGCCCTTTCCAACGCTGTATTGGGTGTTGTGATTGGTGCTGTGGTTCCTGAGATTACCGCCTCAAAGGTTTGGGCTCTCTCTCTTTATTATATTAGTATAGATAACCCAATACGGGGCTCTTTACCATATATTAATTTATGTGTCCAAACCTGATGATGGAGACAGATGTAACATTTTTATTCCTACCTCTCCACCCCAGTTTCATTTACGGTCAAAAAATATTAATGGGGATAGTATGTCCCTGATTTTGTTCCAATTTAAAATGTTATCTTATAAAACATCATTTTAAAAAAAACAGAAGAAACTTTTTTCTAATCTGTTTCATTATATCTGCCTCGGTGCTATCCTTATATTTGGGCAATGACGTGTATGCACACCACTATAAACGTATTCCTCTAGTTAAATAGAGGGCTAGAATATTATAAATCACCCATTCCCATGTTTGCACTGCTACCTACTAAACCCTACTTTTCTGTTAGTGGGCTCTTTTAACATTTTCTATCCTCGTACTTTTAGATTTTCTACAAGTTCTCGAGGTTCTAGCATATCCTTTAAAAATGGGGTCTGCTGTGACGACATACATGGTAGCGGCTAGCTTTCCTATCAACATGCTACATACAACCGTAGCCATCTAAATGACGACTCCTTTACTAAAGTAATAGTAGTGTGCCACTCGGCGTTCTCTTTTCAGGGATGTTAGCAAGGTCTAGGGGGCATATTACCAAGGAAGAGGGAAAATTAACGCTAAGAGCGCTTAGCGTTAAATTTTTTAACGCCCGCTATCGCTGGATAATATCGCCTGGTTATCGTGTTCGCCTGGTTATCGTGTTATTAACAATGCTAACCGCCTAGGCGATAAAAAATCCAGTGATAGCGGCATTTTGGGTGGTTATCGCTGGTAATGCAGCAATAAAACTACAAGGATAGGGATATCCTTGTTGATAGCACATGGTGGATTTAGCCATGTAATTCACTTCCCATTGATTTACATGGCTAAGTCTGAAAATTAGCAGACATAAAAAAGCAGCGTTAACGGTGGTTAGCGCTGCTTTTTTTGTCTCTAACTGGGTTAGCATGAAGCTTGATAATAGGAGAAATATGGCAGAGCGACATTTCTCCTTTTATTTTAAACTTGATTTTGGAGTTTCTCCAAATAGAAGACCATCTAGTTTTATGCAGAGGAATTGCCACCTTCCTATCTAATTTCTTGACCGCAGCAATTGTATCAATAATGATAGAACGGGAAAACAGAATATGCAAAGTAGATGTAGTACAGAAAGAGGCAATAGGTAAAGGTGATGCTAAATCCTGTTCTATGAGCAACTAAGAGGGAACATGACGAGCTGGAGGAGAGAACCACAAAGCACCCTGAGAGGCCAAGAAGGCAGTTTGGTATATTTCCCAATCAGGAAAGTTACAACCTCCCATATCATAGGTTCGACGCATATATTTATATGCTAAACGAGCTCGTTTGCCATTCCATAGAAATTTAGATGTTATAGCATCAATTTCTCGAAAGAAGGAATCAGACAATTTAAGCGGAAGCATTGAGGAAACAAAATTAATAATCGGCGTGATCATCATTTTTAAAGTTTGTTAGCGACCCCACCATGAGATATGTTTTGGAGACCATGTATCCAAAAGACGACGCACTTTGAGGAGAGTCTGAGATTCATTATAAGCTACGGTGGCATGAAGAGTAGAACAGAAATAAATTCCCCGATACTTCAGATGTTTAGATTGCCACTTAAAGCCAGCCGAACCCATATGAGCAGGAAAACAATAGGCATTCAAAGGGAACATCTCCGTCTTATCCTTATTTAGGGTATAACCCGAGACCGTTGAAAACAAGGAGATGGTGTCAGAAATAGCAGGGATGGCCAAGGCGATATCATCCCAGAAAATAAGAACATCGTCCGCGTATGCGGCAGTTTTAAGACAGTGAGAACCAAAAGAAAAACCTTTTATATTAGGGTGTAGGTCAATCAACCGAAGAAGAGGATCAATAGATAATAAAAATAAGAGTGGGGACAAGGGACATCCCTGTCTCGTGCCCTGGCGAAGATTAAAAAACGAAGACGTAGCACCATTAACTCTAATGTTAGCTTTAGGTTGGGAATATAAGGACATTACCATATTAATGAAAGAGTCTCCAAGGTTATGCGCGCATAAGACAGCTCGAAGGAATGGCCAAGAAACCTTGTCGAAGGCCTTTTCCGCATCAAGGGCCAAGGCCGCAGCAGGGAGTTGAGATCGCTTGGCCGCACCGATAATATGACAAAAAGTGCGTATATTGTCCCTTGCAAGACGACCTTTTACAAAACCAGTTTGGGAATGATGTACAAGATGGGGAATAAAGGATTCTAACCTTTTAGCCAGGATTTTAGCGAAAATATTTGCTTCCATGTTTAGGAGAGAAATAGGACGGAAGTTTTTAGGATCCAAATGATCTTTCCCCTCTTTCGGGATCACAACAATGGTGGCTTCAGCAGCCGAACCAGAGACAGATCCATCCTGAACAAAAGAATTTAAGACAGATTGTAACTTAGGGACAATCGAAGGGAGAAAAGTTTTATAAAATAATATTGGATAGCCATCAGGGCCAGGGGCTTTACCAGAACGGGTGGCCTTGATCGCAGTCACTATTTCGTCGGGAGAGATAGGTTCATTTAGAATAGAGCGATCTTCCTCAGAGACTGACTGAATCGGAATCGATTTAAAAAAATCTTGACATTGGTCAAAAGAGGATTGGTTAGAAGGGGTATATAGTTTATTATAGAAGTCGCGAAAAACTTCAAGTATTTCCTCTGATTGGAATTTTTTAGAGCCGGTGTGGTCCGTAATAGAAGATATTTGCGAGGACTTAAAAGAGAAATCTTGAAATTTTAAGGTAGCAGCCAGAAGTTTCCCAGCCCGATTTTTTAATAGCAGCTTCTTGGACTTTTGTGCTTGGACACCAACATAAGCCCTTTTAGTAACAATTGTATTATATTTGTATTTTAGTAGCTTTATTTGTTGTAAGCAAGCCGGATCTTTAGTATGCCGGAAGGAAGCTTCAAGAGTTTTGATTTCAGGAGATAAATCTGTAAGTTCTGTTTTAATAGCCGAGTTACGTTTGGACATACATTTAATGACCTGACCCCGGAAAGTGCATTTAAAAGAGTCCCAGAGAACGATCGGGGAAGAGACAGAACCCTCGTTTTCACGGAAAAAAGTATCTATAGCTGTAGAAAATTCAGCAACCTGAGAAGAGTCATGTAACACTTCAGTATTTAATCTCCATGAACGAGAACGTGGTTTAGGGGCAAAGGATGATAGGGTAAAACTGACCGCAGCGTGATCAGAGATCAAAATAGGGTGTATAAGCGGAGAGGAAGAAGATGAGACAAGATAAGAATGAACTAGGAGATAGTCAATACGAGAGAAGGAAGAGTGAGGCGAAGAGAAGAAAGAAAAATCACTACCAGTGGGATTATGGAGACGCCAGATATCGTGAAGATGAGAGATGGAACACATGTTAAGCATTTGTTTGTGGGATTTAGGAGGACGAAACTGAAATGAAGAATTCCTATCTAAGAGAGGGTCCATCGGTAAGTTAAAATCGCCACCAACAATGAGATTACCAGCATGTGGGGTGTTATTCAATGTTTTGGTAATGGATTTCCAAAAAGTTGGATCATCAACGTTCGGAGCATAGATATTCATAACATATAAATCGTGCTGTCCATCCGACAATTTAGATAACAGCCACCGACCCTCAGAATCATGATTAGAAGAGATTATTGATAAACCAGAGTTCCTCGAGATTAAAGTAACAACCCCATTCCGTTTGCCAGAGGCATCAGAGCAAGAAACATCCGAAACCCAATCCTTCTTCAAAAACAAGGCTTCTCTATTGGTGATCTTGGACTCTTGAAAAAGAACCAAATCTGTAGAGAGAGACTTACAATAATCCAAAATTTTCGACCTCTTCACTGGATGATTCAAACCCTTAACATTAAGGGATAACACATTTAAACCCGGCATGTAAAAAAAGAGGGGTAAACAGAAGACGACACTGATAACAGAAAAAGAAAACATGTCATAAATACAAGGGACCAACCATTAAACACAAGAAATACTGAGGGAGCGTCCATGTGGGAGAACCAGGAGAAAAAAAGAGAAAGAAGAGATGAAAAGAGAATAGAAAGGAGAGAGAAAAGAGGCAGGAGGGGAGGCCTAAAAAAGACCCACATCATGCAAGGGAGAACGTGGAAAAGGCGAGCAAGGGACCCATACAAGGAGCAAAAGTGGGTAAAAACAGTAGCCCAATACTAAAATATAGCGGCTGATAGCAGGAAAATTGGAAGTGGTAACAAGGAACAAATAATGCCGGAAGACATCGTTATAATGTAAATAATAAAACTGATAGTGAAAGATTGCTACACTGCAATCTAGGGTAACAACAACTTAGCGAGAGAAATAACTATAATACGCCACAGTAGTAGAATAAATAACAACAAAATACTTATATGAGATAAAGCCTAAATAGTATATAAAATCGAAGTGAATAAAATACATATTGTAAAAGCTAACAACATACTGAAAGAACAACCAATAACTGCATATGACAATACTATGAAGTTGAATTACAGAAGTAAGAAAATAGAGATGTATGAGAAAGGAACTGTCGAAAAACAGCACCTTAGGTAGATAAAAGAGAGAGAGAATAGAAATAAGAGATCAAGAAAAATAAATATCAAAACAAATACTGAAGAGATAACTACACCAAATATAATATACCAACATCTTAGCAGTAGATATATGTATAATGAGTAAGATTAGTAAAATAAGTAATAACACAGTAAGTATATAAGGTAAATCCTAAACAGTAGATAAATGCAAGGCATATAATATACACATATGAAAAGATAACATCATAATCAAGGAACAAGCTATAACTGTATAGGATAAGAGTATGAAGCATAGTGACCGAAGGAAGAAAGTAGAGATGTAAGGGAACAGAAATGTAGAAAAAGAGGAGAGTTGGTATTTAAAAAGATAGAGAAAAAGACCCGTAATAGAAACAGGAAAATAGATGTTTGAAAAAGTAATCAGGAGGAACAGAGAAGGACGACAGATAAGAAATAAAAGAGCGAGAATGTGGATAGGAGTAGAATAGAAGAGAAGAAAACAGTAGAAAGACAAAAAAAGTGTTCACATAGAATAAATACTATGAATAAGATAGAGAAGTAACATACGAGGAAGAAAGATAAAATCGAGATTAGCATGGAGAAAAGAAGAACAGAATTAGCACGAACATAGCTAGAGGGAAAGACCAACAAATAAGCTTAACTGGAGAGAGGAAGGGAGCAGGCACCCAGAAAAAATACATCCAGAAACAAACAAGAAACAGTTCAAGTTCCCGAAGAACCAGGAGTCTGCGAAGTTGCTCTTTGGATTTCCATCTCTATCTCCAACTGGTTGTCCAAGAATGTAGCCAAATCCGCTGGCTCATCGAAGATTCTAGAGCGACCTTTATGAGTGATGCAAAATTTTGAAGGACCAGAAAAAGAAAAAGGAATGGCCATTTCAGAGAGACGTTTCCGAAGATTCAGGAAGCCTTTCCTTCTTATAACCGTGTCTCTGGCAAAGTCCTGGGAAATGGAGATCTGATGACCATCCCAGCTGACTTGTTTAACTTTCCGCATATGAGAGAGAATCAACTCAGTATGTTGATGCCGCAAAGGCTTAAAAATGATTGCTCTTGGCTGGGTTGCTGCTTTAGATCGAAACGTTGGAACACGGTGTGCTCTTTCAATCTCAAACTCTCTGTGGAATGAGATTTGTAATGTGTCCGGAATCCAATGAGATAAGAACTCTATCATAGAAGAAGATGATTTCTCTGAATCTTCCGGTACACCAAAAATGCGCAGATTAGATCTACGGTTACGGTCCTCCTGCTCAGTGAGATCTCTGCGCAATGCCGCCATTGAGCGCTCCAAGTGGGTGAGAGATCTGGACTGTTTTTGCATACCATCTTCTGCAGAACTGATTCGTGATTCTGTAGCTCATACACGAAGAGAAAGGGCTTTAAAGTCATTTCTGATAGCAGACACCTCCACTTGTAACAAGTCTGTGTTAGTTTTTGTTGACTGCGCAATATCATGTACTTCATTAAGGCGCGCTAAAATCGTGTCCAACGTGGAAGCAGTGTCTGACTGAGGAGACTCGGGTGTCGGAGAGACTGACTTAAGCCTTTTCAGCGACGTGCCAACATCTTTTGAGTCTTTGGTGGTCGTAGAACGATTCATAGTTGCCGTGTTGAAGTAGTAGACTGCAAGAGTACCACTTGAGGGAAATAGGAACACAGAAGTTGCGCAGAATGACCCACAAAAATAGATATAGGAAACCAAGTCCAATGTGCGCAAAGATATTACTAGCGGCAAAAGTATGTGCAGAGCAGGGGAGCACAGTATTGAGTTCGTAGGAAAAAATGTCGACACCTCTATGAAAGAAGCGCCCTGAGAAAAAAACAGCGCGCGAGCAGCTTAAAAAACCAGCCAAGCAACAATGAAATAACATAAAAAAGGCAAAAATGTTACCAGTAGTAGGCGTCATGGAAGAAACGCACTAGGAAGTCAAGCGGCACTGCAAATTTGTATCCACGGCGGCGCCTCTGAAGTAAAATGACAGGAACGTCAAGAGCGGGAAAATGGCGGCCGCTCGTGAGAAATGCGAGCGCCTTTGAAGCGTGAGGCAGAAATCATGTAGCCGGTGAGCAAACCATCAGGAAAACAGCATCAATCAGCTCTCCGCCTGTTCCGCTGATGAGGGTTGCCTTTTCCACAAAGAAGGGCAGCAAGAAGTGGAGAAAATCGCTCGACGGGACGAACGCCCCTCGGAGCTCAAGCGCAACACGCCATGCAGAAGCGGCGTGCAAGCCACGCCCCCGTTTAGGATTGAGTCTTAAGTTCATTCTATGAATCGGGCCCTCAGTGAGTTGCGCTGGGTCAAGACTGTTTAGACATTTAAAAACAATGCACCAGTCTTTGAAATTAATGTGGTTTTCAACTGGCAGCCAGTGATAATGATAATGATATTTATAGAGCACACGAATACCAAAATGGTGTCTTGGCGCTGAAACTGGACTAACGCCTGGATCGCAGACTTGTGTCTTGGGATACCTAAAAGAAGGCGGGCAGCTATATTCTGCAGGACCTGCAGCTTTCTTAAACCTCTTTTGTGGATGCTGGTAGAGAGGGAGTTGCAGTAGTCTAGTCTTGATGATATGAGTGCTATAACTACAGTTTTCTGCAGAGCCAATGGTATATATGGGAGAATCTTCCTCAGAACTTTTAAAATAAAAAAGCAAGAGGAGGTGGTGTGATTGATCTGTCCATCAAAAGATAGTTTTGTGACAAAGATTATACCAAGATTTTTTGCTTTGACCTTGGGGATCAGGAGAAGTTCAACTTCAGATGGCCGCTACTTAGTAGGCCAGGAAGATGGATTTCAGTTTCCGTTTTTGATTGAGTTAAGCTTTAAACAATTGTCCATTAAAGAAATGGGGTAACCCAAAACGGTACTGGACCTGGGTGACGTATTAGTATAAACAGACAGTGGTCCGAGACCTATTATTTTAAACATGGAAAAATCACAGTTAAATAAATCAGGGGGCGTGTGTTATTTTAACTACCCGGATCAATTGATGAAGAGAGATAGAGAATAGGCAACAGCGACAGACTCAAAAATGTATGCACAATATTTTAATCTATTGTCAGGGATGGAAACACAAATCACAATATTTCAATCTATTGTCAAAGTAGAATTCACAATGTTATGTACTTTTTACTTTTTATGCATTGTCCCGTATTCAGAACGTGCAGTAGAACAAGAAAGGGGTGTCAAAAGCAACTGAGCGTGATAAAGTGAACGGAAAAGAATCACACAGATTTAAGAAATAATATTCCAGGCAATTCACAAGAAACACCAGCCGGAGAAGGCCGGTACCATATAACCTGGCCACTTCAATTAATCAACATAGATTTCTTAATTTTTACTAGACAACAGATGGCAAAATATGTCTGCACTATATCCGCAAGGGGAATGCAGTTAGTGGTCCAGGTTGGTTGTAGAGTATACAGTTGTGAAACTGGGTTGCTGTGGCATCTAAGTTGCCTATTTCCGACACAATTTGAGTATAATAAGAGTAAAATATTAGACAAAATCCATATGAACTAATAAGACCAGCAAAAGGGATGACATATAGATTAAAAAAGAATGGGGCTCAAGCGGGACCCCTGTGGTACCCAGCATGTCAAGGGGAAGGATTTTGATAGAAAATCTCCCACGGCCACTGATTGTGTACGGTCTGAAAGAAATTAAGTTAGTAGAGCAAGGGCTTAATCCTTGATCCCACAGATGCAAGACGGTTAATCAACACTTGGTGGTTTACAGTATCAAATGCGGTCGCCAGATCCAATAGGATCAGGGCAGCATTTCCACCCTGATCCAGCATCTGTCTCAGTCCTTCATTAGTTGCTATTAAGGCTAGTTCTATGCTATGCTGAGCATGGAACCCGAACTGGTAGGGGTCAAAGATTTGATCAGTGCAAATGAAGGCTGTATGTTTTTGGTTAATGGCCTTCTCCACTACCTTTGATGGAAATGGAAGACTCAAAATCAGCCTATAATTATTAGGGTCACTGCATCTAGATTGTTTTTTTGTTTTTTTACAGAGTGGAATGACTGAAGCTTTTTTCAATTTTTGGGGGAATTTTTCATTAAATAAAGCTGTGAGGTAAATTGCTATTGCTTCTGGCGCCATATGTAGAATCCATGGGGGGAACGGGATTCTATGGTGGACCTGATTTAACTTGTTTAACTAGTGTTAGTGTTTGGTCTTCCGTTAAATATGTAAGACTTGTCAAGGTGTGATTTGACGTATTATAAGGTCATTTGAGAGGGTTATTCCCTAAGGCGCTTGGGAGGGTGATAGGCATTGACTTTCCTGGAAAAGTATTGGATCCATTCTTAGAAGAGGAACTGATTATGAAGGAGTGTCAAAGTTTACCTTATTAGAGGAAAATTTGATTTGGAACATAATTTCCCGGTGATCTGACCTGACCACAGGAAGCTAGGTTTAGCAAAAGCATTGCGTATTGTCAATTAAAATTCCGTCAAGAAGATGGCTTGCCATGTGTGTGGGGCCATGGTTCAATTGAGTTGAACCTGCACTTGACCTTAGTTCTAAGAGACAAGCATCCTTGTCTAAAGAATTTTCTAAGTGATAATTAAAATCACCAAGAATGGTGAAATGAGTTCCACCAGATGACAGATCGTCTTGGTATATGTCGTTCTAGGAAATCAACAAAGAGTGTACAGAGTTCCCCACATGGGGTAAAGTAAGCGAAGGGACACCTCTCTCTCTAGGAGCGTACGTGACAGGGAATGTGGTAATCCCTTTACGGAATTAAGGATGCCTCACACAATTCAAAGGTTGGACGACTGTTGCCATCCCACCCGATGATCGTATCATGTCATCATTGGCCTCCTGCTCCTGCGGCAGGCTGGCGATGCAATGCCTGTCGGGTAGCACGAAGTGCTACACTTTAGCGGAGTTCTTTTATTCCTTAGCCAATGGGTGCGTGTGTGTGAGGGGCCAAAAACAAAGGTGCAGTAGTGAGCGTGAGTGAAGTTAAAAGAGGTCAGTGAAGTCCATGAAGACAACTTTAATAATATGGCTCACTGCCTTATTAAAAGGTGAAATGAGGGGTACTGAGGCGCAACGGCTAGGGTGATCTGGCCTCATTCAACCCTCAATAGTGGTGTGGTCGACATGTTTCATGCCTCTCGGGCAATTCATCAGGACCTAAGTGCTCATCAACTTGCTACGAATTCCCCCTGTTAGAAGGAATCGAGTATACGACCTGCAAGGTGTCGTGGGATCAAATCCTACGTAGATTCCCGCCCTAAGAGTGGAAAAGGAGGGAGAGAAGGGCACAGTCAATGATGTGTCTGTTAGTTGTACACATTTACATGTGGTAATATCATGCAGACAGAGTTGTGGTTCAATGACCTCAACCAAGGTAAGGTGACAACGCTCGTGACAGAGAGGATTGTATACAAAATAAAGGGGAAAAAAGGATTTATACTGTAAATGCCATATGCGGTCAATGATAAGGATGCATTAATTTGATACACATATGGAAAGGTACACCATGCTCGCTCACACGTGTGTGTTTTACAGCCAAAGGGTCGTGTGTGCATTCACACAAATTGAACATTGAGAAATTACAAACTTAGAAACTTAAAAGCTTAAAAGCTTAAACCCGTACTGAAGGGACTGCGCTAGATGTGAAGTAGTGGGAACCGGATCAACCCGGGTGAGTATTTTCGAGGGGTTCTTACCCGTAGTCCCTGATCGGTAGATCCCACAGACTGTCCTAGTGGGGCCAGAGCTATGTGGTAGTCACCTGGAAGGAATCAATATATCTGCCGGTTATGGTCGTGGTTAACGGTACAGAATACAATCATTTAGGTCCCGAAAGGGTAAAGCCATGGCGATCGCGAATAGATGCCATTAGGAATGATCGTATCTGTACAGCGCACGTTACCTTATTGGCTCCTGGCTCTAGGCTTGTAGTTACCTACCCATCCCACAGCGGCAAACTCGCGGGACAGCCGATCAATCCGTGTGTGGCCGAGCCGCTTAAGATACCGAATGCTGCGGGCGCCGCGTGTGGGCGTGTGTAGGGAGCGTTGCTAGGTAACGCAACCAGGCGTGGTGTAGAAAGAGAAGACTACCACACGCCAGTGGATGTGCATAGGCAGGCGCCATCTTGGAACGGGGTTGGGGGTGGATACTTCGGTGCTTTAGTAAATACGAGTTATACTCGGACAGGGGTCAGAACAGTCCAAGTTTAGGTTATCTGGCTAGCATACTCCAAGGCACAGCATCATTCAAACCATGCTCATCTGCATGCAGGCTGTGTACCCATCTTTGTTCCATTCTGAAAAGGGCCTGTTGGTTGATTGAGGGATGACATTCGAGGATGGTCCATTGCATATTCTCTGCCAAATGATTTTGTTGTCTACAATGTTCATACAGCATAGTGTGGGTCTTTTTACAGCGGATGTTGCTGTTATGTTCCATGATGCGTTGTTTCACAGAACGCATCGTCATGCCAATGTAGATCATCCTGCAAGGGCATATTAGTACATAAATGCACCTTCAGCTATTACAGTTTGTGTGCTTGTTGATGTTCCAGGTAAAATCCCTTGGCAGTTCTATGGTTTTACCCTGGATAGTTTGAGGGCAGACTACACAGGATCCACAACAGTAATGTCCCGTGACCGGTGGTAGATCCCATAGTGTATTGACTGGGCGGGTGCTCGATTTCTTGGGGCGAGTATGTCGTTCTAGGCCAGGGAGGGCAGTAGAGTAAAACTCCATTAAAGGAGTGATTGCCGCTATACATTTTTTTAAAGTGAGTGATTCACAGTTTTGGAGTTCAGAGAGGATCCTGACGGAGATTTTGAGCTCGAGTCTAAGAATTATTGCCAGCCCAACACCTCTTTTTCCGCCCGGTCCATTCTATAGCTCTTAAATCCTGCAGGGATAGCTGTCAGTAAGTCTGGATCTGAGAAGACCTCAGCCCGGGTTTCAGTGATTAAGGCCACAACGAGGGAGTGTGCATCCATTAACAAACAAATGTCTGCAGAATTTTTGATGAGGGATCTAACATTAGGGCTAATTTTTTTGACCAGTTTACTGTTAGGTATGCATGGGGTTTGATTGAAAAGTTAGTGAGTGAAAGAATACAGGGGTGGGGCACGCCAATTGAATGTCACAGTGGTGAGGATCAAGCAGAATTCCAGGGTAGTTCTTACCTAGAAGGTGGAGCAGAGTAGTTAGCAAATATTGCACCAGATTTGCTGATTCTTGTGCAAAACCAGCAGAGGGGCAGGCGCGGAGCGTGTTGCAAGCGTGGACAAGCGCTGACAGGTTTGCCTTTGGTGCATCTTTGTTGCGTCCGCTGTGCGGACATGCTCCCAAGCCACCTTTGTACCCCGGCATCCGGGGTGGTGAGGGAGGCGTGAAGGGGTTGTGTCCAAAGATGCTTTCGGTGTGAGTGGCAAACATAAAAGTGAGGCCAAAAGAATAGTTGACTGGGGTTCAGTTCCCCCACTATCCCACAGAACCTCTTGTATTGAGCATTGCTACTGTGAACTAAGAATAAAAATATAAGAAAAGTTACAAAGTCTGAAAATGCATAAAATTCAAAGAAAGACGCTTTTCCAAGATGGGGGTAGTGCAATGATTTGGGAGCCAGGCTCCTCACAGAAAGCATCACTCTAGTGCTCTAAAAGGAAATTAAAGAGGACTGTGTTGTTCTCCATATAACCTCAGGTAAGCTGTGTGGACACGCGCCCAAACCTGCTTTGAAGCCCAACATCCAAGTGTGTGAGGGAAGCGTGAAGGGTCCTGGCCAAAGGCTATTCCGGAATGAGTGGCAAAGTGGAAAGGTGAGGCCAAAAGAATAGTTAACTGGGGTTCAGCTATCCCTGCTATGCCACACAATCTCCCTCATGGAGCATAGCTACTGTGAACTAAGAATAAAGCTAAAAGAAAAGTAAAAAGTGAAAAAGGCTAAAAGCATATAACATTTATAAAAAAGTTGCCTTTCTATGATAGAGGTAGCGTGGTGATTCAGGAGCCTGGCTCATTCCAGAAAGGAGCACTCTCTTTCAAATATTTGTATTTCCTTCCCCCCCCCCCTTTTCCTTCTCCTAATTGTTCCTCAGGTATTACAAGCAATTGCACATTGGAATGCTTATTCTAAATGTCCTGATGATGATCCACTTATTCTATATATAGATCAAAACGCCGTCGACAACCGATACACCTTATGCAAGGGTCCAAATTGTCATTTAATGTGTAAAGGTGTTCTCTTGCAATTTGTTTGTTACATTGAAAATTGTGTGTTTAACAAACCTACAGCTTTGCTTGAGCTTTTTGTGTTCTTCATTGTTTGTCCCTCTTGGTTTAGTTGGATGCAGGCTTGTGTCCCACTTACAAACTGTTTTGTCTGTATTGTTCCTATTTGAATTTAAAATATTAAATATCTGACCTCTGTCCGGCAGGACAAGTTATGCAAATATAGTACTGACTAAGTCTATATTCACCCCCACCCCCTTTTTACTGTTGTTTCTCTAGGGACCACTGTTCCTAAAGATAGCTTAATTCACAAGGTCTCTGGCAGACCTTACTTGGGTTCCCTTGTTTCTTTACAATGTATTCCTGACAGAAAGGAGCACTCTAGTGCTCTACTAGGAAATCAAAGAGGACCTTGTTGTTTTCCGTACAACCTGAGGTTTATATACTGCTTCTCACTTCAAAATCCTCAATTGGCTTTATCACCTTTGATGAAGGGAGAAAAGTCCATGCCCTGTTTTTTTAGCATTGTTGTCCCCCCCTCAACATGAGCCTTCTGATCTTCTCCCGATAATTCCTTGACCACTTGGCTCCCGGAAGCAGGTCTGGTTTGGACTCCTCTCTAGACCCCCTGTTATTTATTGGACTCCCTCCGCATTTGCCCAGCTACTGGATTCCGGTTTCTGGATTCCCACTTGGCAACAGAAAGCCAAGCCCACGAAACCCAACCTGTCAGAGCGAGGATGGATCAGGGCATTCCATTTACTAGTACTTCCCAGTCACTGAGGAGAAACTAATTGCAGCTCTGGTATCTATTCAGGCAAAGATGCAGAGTTTGAAACAAGAGAACCAGGACTTACAGTCTGAGTTACTGAAATATAAACCCAGAATAGACCCTAGGGGAACACAGACAGATGCTAACCCTAATTGGCCCATTCTTGTTCTTCGTTCAGCTACTTTTTATACCACGGGTAATACAGGACGCCTGCTGGATCAGGCTTCAAATCCATCCGGGTACTCACCTATAAATCTAAGCATTCTGACTCCTTGCCCAGTTCAGTTAGCAGCTCCTGAGCGCTTTAGTGGAGATAGCAGTAAGTTTTGCCTATTTATTAACCAATGTTCGGTGAAGGTGGACAGTGGCAGAGTCTCCCGACCCGTTTGCGGTACGGCCTGTGAAGGCATCTTTAAAAATCTTTATGCCCTGATCTTTTTAAAATTAATTGTCACTTTTGCTGATGTCATTTTATTTTGGGGAGCGCTAGGGGTACATTGGGTTCTTACCTGATAGCCAAGGCCTGGGCTCAATTGCTGGTTCTTGCCGCCTCGGTCGGAGGCGGTAGCTAGTACCGTTGTGTGGAGGGCATGGAAGAGAGAGCCAGGCACTTCCGCTTGGCACAGTTAGCGGTCTAGTTGCCGAGTGAGACCTCCTACAAAAGCCATATGCTTTAGCGGCTGCTGCCGGCGTGCCTAAGGAGCGCCAAAGGCAAGCCCGTCAGCGCCCGTCAGCGCCCGTCTGTGCCCGTCTGCGCCCATCAGCGCCCGTCCAGGGCCTGGGGCCAGAACCCCTGCTATTTTCAGACAAGGAATGCATTATAGCTCCCTACAGCTGCACGCGGTCTGTCCCATTATTGGTGAGCCGTGTAGGCATTGTATAATGGCAGGGAGTAATAACTGGAATTGAAGGTGCTGCCCTTTTACGGCAAACGCTCAGGTGGAGGACAAGGAGGCAGGTCTGCAACTTAGCCTTTCCTTAATAAATTGTAGGTCCCTGAGGAAACATAGAGTGGAGATCTGCGAGTACCTGGTAGATGGTCAGGCAGATGTGCTATTCCTCACAGAGACCTGGTTGGATAAGGATTCAGTGCCTGAAATTCTTGAGGCACTTCCAAGTGGCTATGGGATTACCAGAGTGGCCATCCGGCACGGGAGGGGGGATTACGATTATTTATAAACACGCTATCCAGTGCTCTCTTGAGCCGGTAGACATCGTAGAGAGTGAGGCAGGTCTTTTCTCTATTAGTATGGCTATCAACTACATCATTAAAGGACTTCTGGTTTACAGACCTCCTGGTCCCTTTACACGGTTTGCACCTAGTTTGATTGAGTGCCTTATACAACCAGCACTACAATATGAGAAACTACTAGTGTTGGTTGATTTGAATCTTCATTTTGATGACGCACTCAACTCCGGGGCTCAAGAGATTCGCCCAAGAATTGGCAGCCTTACAGCTGACATTAAAATCAGAACTTCCCACCCATCAGTTGGGCCACTTACTTGACCCTATTTTTGCTAACTGGGGAGCTTTTGAAATGGAGCCCCCGCTCCCGGTTTTATGGTCGGATCACTTCTTGATCTCTTCTAAGGCAATTATGCCCTTACCGAAGGTACAGGAGAAACTCAAGATTAAAAAAAAAACACAGGAAGTGGGCTGGTTTCTCTCATGGGAATTTTCACAGGACGCTTTTAAAGGGAGGGTTACCGGGCGGTTACATGCTGACTCTGCCTGTGAAGCCTTGGATAGGCGCATCACAGATGCATTAGATAGCACAGCACCCTAGTAGTTGAAATTTATTTTATTTTAAGAACTTATAAAGCGCAGCTGTCACCATTGCAGGCATCCTAGCGCTGATAATATCGGAAGAAGCGGAAGTGACCACGGGGAGTGTGAGTTTCAGGCGGTAACCATGGGGAATAACCAGGTTTTAATCCTTCTTCTGAATGGGAACGTCAGGGAGAAGACAAAAAACGGCTCCCTGGCAGAGGGACGATCTAAGAATGGCTAAATCAGCATGCAAACACCTGGAAAGACAGTGGAGAAGGGAATTTTCAGTCATGGTATGGAGCAAATATAAAGCAAGTCTTAAGAGATATCATGCGCTTATTAGTATGGCTGAGATACCCACCACCCCCTCTCAACACAATCCCCAAGAATGGGAATACGGAAACATTTCTGAACTTTTGGAAGGCGGGAGGGAGTTACCCTCCCGGCCGTATTTATTAAAATATGAAACAAAATTAAAACATTAAAATAACAGCCTACCCACGAGAAGGGCCACCTATTGGACCCTATCCTTACCGATATAATAACAGTGACCACTAACTTACCCGTGACCCTTCCATGGACGGATCACTTTCTGGTCCCTTTTTCCTGGGAAATCCCCCTACCCTCTCACTCAATCCCTAAAACCCAGGTTACCGATCGACAATGGCGCAAACTATCTCCTGAGAAATGGGCTGCCTCTCTTGCAGAATCCATCCCCGAGCTCTCCTCTGACCCCAATACAGCTGACAAACAATTCAGCGATTGGATTACCTCATCCCTTGATACGTTGCTTCCGAAAATTACTACCTTCAGACAACCCAAAAGAATACCCCCCGCTGTATGGTACACCCCAGAGCTTAAAGCTCTGCGTCAAGAGTGTAAAAAAACTGAACGCTCCTGGAGACGCGACAAAACTGAAACCAAAAAAAACATCTACTCTACTTCTCTTCTGACCTACAAAACCGCCATTTTTAAAACCAAAAGCGTGTTCTTTCAGGAGAGAATAGAAAAAGCGGGAAGCTCCAGTAAGGAAGCATATTCCATCCTCAAAGAGCTCTCAAAACCCCCAGATCAAGGACTAGGACCTCCCTCCGATCCGAAACTCGACCAGGAGAAATGCCAACAACTGGCTAATTTCTTCCATGACAAAATTCGACTAATCCTGGAATCAATCCCCCCCTCTAACTCGGAGGAAGAAATCGCTCTCCCACACCCCTCCACCTGTCTGTCCACATGGGGCCAGGTCACGATAGACGAGGTGAGAAACACGTTCAACTCTATGAAGAGCGGCTCCCCTAGGGACCCTGCTCCTCTTCGGATCCTCAAGGACGTAGCTCCCATCATCACTCCCCCCCTTACCCATCTGATTAACACTTCACTGCAACAAGGAGTTGTACCCGCGAGCTGGAAGAAGGCTGTGGTAAAAGCCCTTCTGAAGAAACCCGCGCTCGATCCCGAGAACCTGACAAACTACAGGCCCATTTCCTTACTCCCAGGAGTTAGTAAGATCGCAGAAAAGTTAGTCAATAGGAAACTCTCGCAGTTTCTAGAGGCCAATGACAAACTAAAAAGTTCCCAGACGGGCTTCCGACCAGGACAGGGCACGGACATCGCCCTCCTGGCCGCGGTCGAGGATGCCAGAGCACTATTGGATGGGGGAGGATCAGTGGCAGTGATCCTCCTCGACCTTAGTGCGGCGTTCGATACCGTAGACCACCAACTCCTTATTGAAAGACTGGCTAGAGTTGGAGTGGAAGGTACAGCCTTATCATGGCTTTCATCCTTCTTGGCCCAACGGTCTTACCAGATCTGGGAGAAGAACGCTCGCTCCTCCGAAATACCCCTCCAATGTGGCGTGCCTCAGGGCTCCTCCTTGAGCCCTACATTATTTAATATCTACATGTCCACATTGGAGGAGGTCATCACACCATTCGGAGTGAGCGTCGTCAGCTATGCTGACGACACTCAATTAGTGGTATCCCTGTCCCATCCTAAACAACAGAAAGCCGATCTCTTCAACTGCCTTACGCAGGTCCATTGTTGGATGAACAGATCGGCCCTAAAACTGAATGGGACAAAAACCGAGGTCCTTATACTTGGTCCGAAAGGAACCTCACTCCCCACAGACAGTTGGCCAACTTGTCTGGGCCCTCCCCCTGACCCTAAGCCAGAAGTGAAAAGCCTGGGTGTGTGGATCGATTCTGATCTCACTTTCGCTTCGCAGGCAAAGAAGGTGGCAGGGACTTGCTTTGGTCTCTTAAAATCTCTGAGGAAAGTCCTGCCCCTTCTCCCCCCCAAATCCCAAAAACTATTAATCCAAGGTCTCATAATATCGAGACTGGATTATAGTAATGTGATTTATCTGGGTGCTCCCGAAGCGACCCTTACTAAATTGCAGAGAATCCAGAACACCGCCGCCCGGATCATCACAAACACCCCGGCCAGATCGTCCGCTAAACCAGCCCTCAAACTCCTTCATTGGCTCCCCATCAGAGAGAGAGTCAAATTTAAGGCCCTGTGTCTTGTTCACAAAACACTGCATAACCAAGGCCCCCCAGTCCTCAGCAAACTCATTACCCCCTACATATCCTCTAGATCCCTTCGGTCCAATGCAGAAAACCTTGTCAATACCCCCAGATTCAGGAAAACCCGATCAGGAGGAAGACGCTTCTCGGTACAAGCTGCTCGCCTTTGGAATTCACTCCCTCATGACCTGCGACTTGAGCCACAATACCTGCGCTTCAGGAAGCTGCTAAAAACACATCTCTTCCCATAACCTGTGTTATTTTTGATCTTTTATCCTTTCTTCCTTCCCCGCTCCCGCTTCTCCCGCTCCTCAGTTCGGGGTAATTAGGGTTCTCTAGCGCTGGGATACCTCCGGGTGACTATCGCGCTCTACAAAAATAAATAATAATAATAATAATAATAATAATAATAACAGTTTCATATCATGTACAATTTCATTTCCACATTACGATGTTTTGGCTGACCTTAACACATTTCTAATACAAAGGTTCTCCTAGCCGATACTAACATCCTACAAATGCATTTTCAAATTGAAATTGTACATCCTAACGTTAAGGGCCAACGGCAAGGTCGTAACCGGTGTCAGATCCCTAAACCAGAACTCCCCCCTCACTTGTGAGGGGTGGCCGCACAGAGGACTGCACCTCATGTGCACATACCAATTTCCCTTTTCTTGATGGGGGCCCCAATTAACTCGACGCCATCTTAGTGGTCGTCCGAGGACTCGTGTGAGGTGTCTAGAAGGTAGCGTAGACCCCCCTCCCCACCCCACACAACTTACCACATCTGCCGTTGCAGATGTTCTCGCCCAAGGAAATTCCCAGGAGGGGCCCGTAGCCCCTCCTATCCAGGGAGGGGCCTTGACCGCCTTCCCTTTCCTTTCGGCGTCCCATCCTTAGAAGGGACCGCCTCCCCGTTGAGGGGCCGTAATGGGTGACGCCCCCCCCTAGGGATCTTCCAATTACTGCTCACCGATCATGACCTTACCGCCCGAACAAATAATAAATACGACAAACTAAACTAGAGAGACTAATTACTAAAGAGGAAAAGACAAAAAGATATTAAAAGTATGAACTGTCCAAACATCACTGATCAACTCTGGCGCAAATACTTTTATTCGATAAAGCATACTGTAAAGAATTATCCACTTTATTGCATACTGAATCACAACTTTATTCAGAACAACCTGTAAGAAAAAGTGAATTACCACGTCAAATAACTTTATTTCAAAACAACTTGCTGTCTTCAGGGGCTGGTGGGTGGGTCAAAATTGGCTCTTCGTTCCGTCTCGAGCTCACGTGCAGCGGGGAGGTGCAGCTTCAGAGCACAGGAACAAGAGGATGCTTCCTTGGCTTGTCGCTCCTTTTATCCTTCTTCGGGCGGGCATAAACCCGCCTCCGCCCGCCTCCGGGGGCGTGGCTGGCGGCTTCAGTGTCTAGGACAACCCACTCTTGGGCGGGAAAAAGCGCGCCCCGGCTACGCCGCTTTGGGCACACCAGCCGAGACTCGCCTCCCGCCCAAGATGGCTTCCCGGGGGGATCGGGGTACTCCACCATACGTTCGGGGGGACCGAGTGGTCGCCCCTTTCCAAAAGGCTAGGGCTACCCACTACAAGGAAAGGATTGAGACAGCGGAGAATTTGGCTGAAGAGCTGTTCATGGTTTTTAAAGAGATATCCTCCCTGGCTAAAATTGCAGGGCCCAATATTGGCTCAGTGGAGTCATGTAATCGGGTGGCCGGTTTTTTGTTGGAGAAGGTGGAAAAGATTTACTCCACCTACCCAGTCTCTGCACGAGATGGTGGTGGAGTTGCTGAGGAACCTGGCTTCATTATGGAGACGGAACGCCTCGCTAAATTTATCGTGCCCCTTCCGGAGACTCTTAATAAGATAGCCATCAGCATTAAGTCAGGCTCACCCAGATATCCTGCTTCCCCTAAGGTGCTAAGAGGGAATATTGAGACTCTCAAGCCCTGCATAAGACACCTTCTGGAGCTCTCTTTCACCTCAGGAATAGTTCCAAAAAAATGGAAATAGGCGGTTGTTCTACCACTTAAAAAGAAACCCCATAGTAGTATGGACCAACTAGATAATCTGCACCCTATCTCCTTACTACCATACTTTGCAAAAGTTGCGAAGAAGGTAGTAAATACACCACTGAAGGCACATATCTGCAAGCATAACCTACTTCATCCTACCCAGTCTGGGTTTCGGGCCCTCAATTCCACTGAATCAGTCTGCTTCTTTCTATGGAGACCAATCGGAAATATGTAGACGAAGGACAGACGGCGGCCTTAATCTTATTAGATTTAAGTGCCGCTGTCGACACTGTTGCCCATCACACCCTGCTACAGTGTTTAAGAAAGGGAGGTGTGGCGGGTATTGCCTTGAAATGGATGGAATCCTTTTTGTTTGAGCGCAGCTTTCAGGTGGTGCAGGGATCTCACTATTCTAAAGACATCAAGTTGAAACAGGGCGTGCTGTAGGGGTACACCCTTAGTCCGACCATGTTTTTTTTTTTTTTTATAAATTGTTTTTATTAATAAATTGCATGACAGACAGATAGGGCCCGATTCACAGAATGAATTTAAGACTCAATCCGAAACTTACTACTATTTTGGTATTCACAGAATGCACTTACTACTTTTGGCATTTACAGAATGAACTTACTACTTTTGGTATTCACAGAAGTTAGGATTTTGTCTTAAGTTAGTCTTAAGACAGACTTAAGACAGACTTAAGACAAACTTAAGACAGACTTAAGACAAAATCCTAACTTCTGTGAATACCAAAAGTAGTAAGTTCATTCTGTGAATACCAAAAGTAGTAAGCGCATTCTGTGAATGCCAAAATAGTAGTACGTTTAGGATTGAGTCTTAAGTTCATTCTGTGAATCGGGCCCATAGACATTAATTACATACAGCACCTGCAAGTTAAATTTAACACCGCTCCTGGGACAAAGGCCGGAGAAGCTGTCCGACCATGTTTAATCTCTACCTCACTCCTCAGGCGGAGATTACAGAAGAATTCGGAGCCAATGTCGTGTCCTATGCCTACGATACTCTACTGGTGGTGTCTCTTACACAGGGACAGGAGAAGGCAGCCTTCAATTTTGTGACTTGCCTGCAAGAATTAGCGTCTTGGATGGCAAACAACTGCCTTAAATTGAATGGCAACAAGACTGAGGTGCTTGTGATAGGGAAAGCACCATCAGTATGGTCATTGGCATGGTGGCCTCGGACACTGGGACCCACCCCTATGACTTGCGAACAGGTTAAGAACTTAGGGGTATGGCTGGATACCAAGCTCTCATTTGAGCACCATACCAGGCGGGTGGCAGGCACCTGTTTTGGAGTTCTGCGAGGTCTCCGGAAAACTCTAGCTGTGCTGCCTACTGCAGCCAGGAAAACTATGGTGCATGCCCTGGTGACATCGCGTCTGCATTATGGGAACATATTGTACCTGGGAGCAAATGCTAAATGCATTCAGAGACTTCAACGTATCCAGAACGCTGCAGCACGCCTGGTTTTAATGCTTCCTAAGAGAGCCTCTTCTAAGAGTGTCTTAGGTTCCCTACACTGGCTTCCGATTAGGGAGAGAGTTCTGTTCAAGGTTCTGTGTGTTAGCCTTCGGATCATACAGAGGAAGGGCAGCACCTACCTGCACGACCTATTAACTCCCTATTCCCTGACCCGTCAACTAAGATCTAGCGGGACAGGGCAGGTGTGTATCCCCACCATAAGGAGAGCAAGGATGGGTGGACACTCCTTGTAAATGTAAATGTACAGGAATTTATATAGCGCAAATCACCGAGCGGTTTCTAAGCGCTTGCTTAGGGAACCCGTCCTGGTATTCCCCTGTGAGATAACCCAGGCAGGGTATCCGCAAGGTGAAAGCTAGGCATCCCGCCGAGAGGGGCCGTTTTGGAGATTAAGCAAGCTATTACCCAGAGTCGCAGAGTGTGAAAACGTGAATCGAGTAGGCACCGGAGCGAGAATTGTCCAGTCCATGGACATTTTAGAACTCAAGACCCCGACGAGCTGGGAATTGAACCCTGGTCCCGGGCTGACCTCTGCTTCCAGGTCTGCCTCCTCTAACCAGTGAGCCACACTTCTCCTTCCGCTATCTGGCAGCGCAGCAGTGGAACAAACTCCCTCAGGGCCTCCGGCTGGAGGTCTCAGAGACTATTTTTCGTAATGGACTGAAAACTCTCCTCTTTCCCTCTGAGGTTTAATAAACCCCCCTCGCTATGTCCAGGGACACACTAGCCTAGTGTAACCATGTGCTTTACAAATGTGATTATTATTATTATTTACAAATGTGATTATTATTAATGTCATCTGCAGTTTATGTGCAGGCCCACCACTTTTACTGATGTTGCAGCCAAAGGTTGGTCTACCCTATTGGTAGAAAATAATGATCCTGTTCTGTATAACTTTGGAGCCTTTAAAGAAAGAATAAGTCAGCGAACACATGTGTATGCAGAACAGTGATCATTAACTCCAAATTGCACATATAGCACCATACAAAAACTCTGCTTAATCATGAGGTAGCAGCTAAATTAATAACATCTACAGATGCTTTGATAAAGCAATTTTAAAGCAGTGAACTGATTCAATAAGATAAGCTTTATAAGAATAATAACAACAGACAATGAGAGAGGTGATGATTTTGGGGTCCTCCTTAACCTAGGGTGAGGACCAAGCAGATGCCTAGAACACAAAGAGCATAAACAAAAAGCACTTTTTTATGAACAAAACGGTGGTGGTCCCATCCTCTTAGGACCACCCCAAGCACAGTTATTGGCAAAAAAACAATCCCAACCAAAGACCCTGCAAAGCATTATGGGACGAGATTAGCAGTGGGCAGTGAATAATATAGTATCCAATATCAAAGTAATTCTACAAAGAGCTGCAGTTCAACTAGTGGTTGCTAGATGTCCCTCACAAGTCAAATACAAAGGCATTGAAACCCTTTCATGAAGCTTTTGCATTTAACTCATGAGGGACATCTAGTAACGACTAGTGGAACTGCAGCTTGATGTAAGAATAATATCAAATCTAAATTGACTTCAGCGAATGCACACAGGGGAAGAACCATACCATTGCAGTGAATGCGCAAAGCGCTTTTGTCAATTATCATCCCTACATGGTCATGTGCGAACAGACACAGGGGAAGTGACTGGAACTTTTTTTATTTTCCTATTTCGACCGATGTTCATCGATTTCTTATAATAAAAATGAGTGGATGCATTCAAGATACACAGACAGCTGACACATGTTTCGGCGATTTGACTTTTTCAAGGCTAAATCTCTGTTACTAATCAGTGGAAATATTTGTTCTTCAATAGAATCTGGGTAAATATCCATTAAAGTGAGATAACCTGTCCATATGGTGAGTCTTTCGAACAATTTAATGGTGTTATTTTGTAAAATAGTCCACAATTTCTTGTTTGTAGTGACGGCTAATTAAAAGTGGAGTCCAACCACATCAGGGACCTTATTTATGAAGGTCTTGCGTCAGTTTTGCGCCGCCGGTGCGTCACTTTTTGTGACGCACCAGCGGTGTAAAAAATGCGCCTCGTTGCGCCATATTTAAAAAGTGATGCACCTAGGTAGATGCGTCACTTTTTAAACCCCTGCGCCACATTATTCCTGCGTCAGGTATAATGTATGCAGAGGGGGCGTTCCCCCACAAAAAGCCTCGTAATAGTGACGCAGTGAAATCTATGAGATTTCACTGCGTCACTTTTAGGACGCTGTTGCGTCAAAATCTTGCGCCTGCCTCACAGCAGGCGTAAGACTGACGCAAGCCCATTCACATGGGGCTTTCCCCATGTGAAAGGACGCATTGCTGGAGTTGTGTCACTTTTGTGACACACTCCAGCAATGCGTCACTTTTGCGCTTACAGATATCTGTAACTCCTTGCGACATGATGCGTCATACATTAAATATGACACATCAGGAATGTCGTAAGGACTGCGCAGTGAAAAGTGACACATTGCTGTTTTCACGCAGCGATGCGTCACTTTTTATAAATGAGGTCCCAGGTATATGCGCTGTGAGCAAATGGTTGCTGGTGCCTCAATAAGCCTGGTGTCTGGAGGGGCATGAATGGCTCCCTGAGCCTAGGAAAAGGGCCTTGATTAGTGCAACATCTGGAGCATCTTGAACACAGCTTCATCTTGAGATGGCAAATTAATCAAACATGTTTTTATAAACAAAGAGACCCCACCAAGAGAGCTTACTTGTTGCTTAATTTTCTGAAATAGAAAAACATACAGCAACATGCACGTGAAGTTCATGTAAAATAAAAGTGCACATTTCTTGCGGTAAATATGAAATGATGTCAGTGCAAGCTATGCAAGGCCTTGTCATGTCAACATAAGCACATCTAAATTAAGCATTCAATTCTAATTATTAAAAACACTCCACCATCTGTGTGCACAATGTTAAGGCAGGACATCATAATGAAAGCCACATTTTCTTTTACAAAAAAGCCCCGGGAAGGAGCTGCAGCTTGAAATTCAACAGGATCAAACTTTATCTACTTCAGAAAGATCTAAAGAATCTCTAATTTAAGTAACATGTCAGGGCCAGAGCTAGGCCCTGTAAGCTGCACTAGTTTTAGGGAGATAGATGGATATTATGGTGATAGAATATAGACCTCAACTCACGATAATGCTCTAGTATTCCAGGTTTAAAGAAACCAAAATGCTCTAACCAACCTAAGGAGGGCTGTGGAAAGCCGCAAAGATAACTTAACGAATAGCAAGGTACAGACAGGAATTGCTGAGCCTGAATCAATGTGAACAGAAAAGCATTGTGAAGAAGGGTGCTAATAGAGTTGTCTTTGCTATATACTTCCTGAAGAGTTATCCTGAAGAGTTATCTTTGTTATATACTTCCTGAAGAGTTATCTTTGTTATATACTTTCTGAAGAGTTACCTGAGTTATATACTTCCTTAAGAGTTATCTTTGTTATATACGTTTTGAAGAGTTACCTGAGTTATATACTTCCTGAAGAGTTATCTTTCTTATATACTTCCTGAAGAGTTATCTTTGTTATATACTTCCTGAAGAGTTACCTTTGATATATACTTCCTGAAGAGTTATCTTTGTTATATACTTCCTGAATAGTTACATTTGTTATACAACTTTCTGAAAGAGTTACCTTTGTTATATACTTCCTGAAGAGTTACCTTTGTTATATACTTCCTGAAGAGTTATCTTTGTTATATACTTCCTGAAGAGTTACCTTTTGCTAATGCACTGCTTTGTGTAACTAGCACACAAGTGGTTTCCATTGTGTTTCTAGCACACAGGCAATGTCGATGGGTGTGTCGATTTGCTCCTATGCCTTGCAGTTGTTTTACAATGTGTTCATCCCCATTAAATTGGTGCACATGCACCTAGCATTCAAAAGTCTTATTACATACAGCATATTTTGAGTAATTAGTATGTTTGTACATGATTAAAAACAGAACAAAAATCAATTAAATAAACCAGTGTTGAAGAATTGCAGCAACGTCCTTTTGCACCAGTGTGCACAGAGCTTCTTGGTTTGTGAAGTGCATCACTTTTTCCATGATCAGTTCTTGCTAAACTTGTAACAAATCTTTGGGTGTTATGCAAGCACCCTTTCCATACTAAGTTACTTGGTGAACACTGATAAATCACCTGCTTTTTGGAATTAAATAAAATGTGGCATGATCAACAGAACATTTAGTTAAATACCTTGAATGCACAAAATAATTATGAATAATGAAGATAACACTGTAAATCTGCAAAACATGGTCAGAAATAATGAGCTTCAGTATTCAAGAAAACATCAGTGCAGTCAGAGAGGGGCAAACCTGAATATAAAGTAAGAGATCCTGGAAGAAGCAGTCAAGGCCAATTCAGTGAATGTAAGAGTGTGAGCTGTGAGTCTCCACACCACAACATTAAAAAACTCTAGAAAATTAGGTCAGCAACACTGAAGAACCATTTCCTGTTTAAACAAGTATCCAACACCAGCTTTGATCAGGAGGTCAGTATGACATGGTCACAAAAGTGCTATGCTTCCTAAAATGATAAAAGACCATCATTTAGTGCTCTAGGTGTATTGTAAACGTTTCCTGGCCAAACCACAGCAAGCAGAAGAAAGCACAACGGAGTGGAGCTGGACCAGTGAAGGGTACAGGAAAGAGGAGTTCCGTTATCTAAAATACAAAGTAGTGTTCCAGTTTGCAACGACCGGAAGGAGGATAGATCTTTTCCCGCAATTATGTAAAACTGTTATCCAATCTAAAGACACAATCGCCCACAAAGAAGCCTTACTTGTTTTATAAGTGTGACAAGTATTTAGTTATTTTGCACTTAATTGTTAAATCAGAAAGCAAGCGTCTAAAATACCACTCTCAAACAAGGAATGCCAGAATCAGTACTTAATCAACCATGTTGGCCTATCAGGAAACACAAACATGGCATGCAGACAAACATATTCCCGAACCAGAAACACAAGCCAAGAAAGAAGTATCAGACACACGCAGAAAGAGCTTTAGTTTGTCATTAAGCCTGGGCAGAGTTTGCGCAGACCAAAAAACTCTGCCACGCTACATGGAGTTCCGCACGCGGCGGAGTGCTCTTGGTCATGCCTGCTCGCGTTTATTTTTAGCACCCGGTGTTGTTTGTCCTGCGCTTGAAAATCAACGCAAATGGCACCGTGCGCAGCTTAAGCGGGCACTTCTTCTTTTCCACCGCTGAAGTAGATTTTCTACTCAGGCAGCAACTTTTTCAACGCGAACAGAAGGTTTCTCAACATGAGCGCTCAAGACCACCCGCAACCACACGCCTTGAGGAATCTGACCGCCCACATTGTAAATTTCCTCGGGAGGTGGATTTTTCTTGATTGTGCTCACCAACTTGATGTTGGGAAGCGAGTGTGAGGAAAAATCTCACCAGGAGGTGAATTTTCCTCACCTGCGCTCACCAACTCGATGTTGGGGAGCTTGAGCGAGGTAAAAAACCCGGCTCCTCGGAGCGGAGTTTTTCAGAACTCTGCATGCTCTACAGAGTGAGGATAACTCTGCAAACTCCACAAATGGAGTGGAGTTCACTACCCGGGCTTGTTTGTCATCATTACTAAAGCTTCACCAGCAAACACACACAGGGGAGTAACCATTTAAATACACTGAATGTACGAAGAACTTTGGTTGATTATCATTCCTACAATGTCATCTGCGAACAAATACAGGAGAAGAACATTTAAATGTAGTGAATGTGTGAAGATTTAGGTATTTATCAAGTCTAAATTGACATCAGCGAATGCACACAGGGGAAAAACCATACCATTGCAGTGAATGTCCAAAGAGTTTTAGTCGATTATCATCCCTACATGGTCATGTGCGAACAGACCATGTAGCGCATGTGTGAGGAGCTGTAGTTCTTTACCAAGCTAAAACAACATCAGCGAATGCACAACGAGGAAAAAAACATTCATTCATTAACTCTTTATTTCGATAAAATGTCATAAAAGACAGTACCATTTAAAATCAAGTTAAAAGATCGAAATACATCAAAGTATAACAATAACAATGACTATAATTGTCATAGTCATAGGTGTTTAGCAAAGATATTCATTAAAAGGTGATGTTCAAAAAGGTAACAGGCCCACAGATAGAATAAACTTAAAACAATAAATAATACAGTTCACTAGAAAAACTTTAAAAAAAAGATTTCCCAGCATGATTGGAGCAACACTCCTATAAAAGGCTGCCAATTAGGTACACTATAATTAGTACAACACAGCACAATTAACATTCCCTTCTCTCCTTAGCACGTATAGCCCACATCCAACTGAGGAATTTCGCAACAGCAATAACAATCGATTCATTTGTGGATGTTTTAAGAATCCTAAAAGCTTTGCTGCCTAACCTAGTCCCTAGGATTAGACAGATAGGCTTTAGCCATCTCAGCCTTGGGACTTTGTAAGCCGGGCCTGCAAATAAGATGTGTGCCAATGATTCATTCTGTAAGGGGCAAAACGGACATTCGCTGAGGTTCAAAACATTCCATTTGATGGTGAATAGATTGGCGGGAAGAGATCCCACCATAAATTGGTGGTACAGTTTCCTATCTTTTTTAGAGATAATAAAATCCCAGTACTTTTCATACTTTACTTCGTACTTATGTTCTAAAAAATCTCTGGAAAAGGATGATCTTGCTATGGCAGTAAAGCGCTTCATCTTGGCCATATTCCAGCATGCTGCCTTATATTCGCACTTAGAAGGAAACACATTTTCCATGGGATTTGTCCAGAGTCTACTCATTCCCATCTCTGACAGAGTAATTTTTACTCGTCTCAGCCATGGAATTTTGTGCATGCTATCAGCCTCCCTGACTTCCAAAAGTGCCTGCGTGTACTGGGACAGTTCCAGGGTGACCCAGAGTCTTCTCCAGTACGCTACTGGTCTGAATTGTGCCGTATCTTAAATAGAATAACAGCCAAGATCTAAAAATAGAGGCAATAAAGGGGTTGACTGGGGAAGACAAGTCAATGCCCTCATAAATGTATCTTGGGCTGTTATAAGGGGGTCAGGATTCTCAAAGCCCCACAATTCGGCCCCATACAATACCGAGGCACTAATTTTTGTATTATATATTTTAAGCCTGGAGCAACAGGTTTAGTATATGAAAGTCGCTGCTCCTTCAGCAGGGCACCTGACAACTGAGCATGCCGAAAAGTCAATAAACTGATCTGTGGCTTCCAACTAAGTTTGCTGCCAATTGTTACCCCCAAATAAGTAAAGTTCTGAGTATGTTCCAGAATACCTTCTTTCATTTCTACTCTACCATTAATCAACCTGTGCTTATGTAGGACCATAAATTTAGTTTTCTCCACATTCACTAGGGGATCATGGTCCTGACAAAACTCCTCAAATCTCCCCAAAGCAGACTGTAGACCCTTCTGAGTCTTGGAGAGTATTAGGGTGTCATCTGTAAACATAAGTTTTGCAAGTATGAACCACAGGAAACAGAAGTAGATTTGTAGTTTATTCGTAGATAACAGACCCTAAGATATCACTTGATGAAAAGCCCAGCTCCAACTGTTTTCTACATTCTGATGCACACAGAGGAGTAGCCAACATTCCACAAGTATTAAAGGAACAGTAGTATACATTGTAACAGGAGAATGTAACACATCTTTTTTCCTAAATAAAAAATAAAAAAAACTATGTACAATTTAATAGAACATGTAATCATTACTATTTACAAACATGGTTACAACATGTAATCCTTAAGCTTAACAGGTTTCACAATAATACGTCCCGACAATCTTCTTGGCTTGGGAACATCTTCCTTTGAAAGATCAGATGACATGGATTGAACAAGAGGAGGACGAACAGTATTTGAACCAGACTTCATCACTGAACTGTCACACATCTTATTCAACCAAAGATCACGTTCCAAATCGTTGCATAGAACAACATTGCACAAATTCCATTTACGCCCGTCATCCAGCAGTACACAGTTACCCATTACTTCTAACACTTTCTTGGGATGAAACCATTTGGAAGAACCGTCTTTTGATAACCCAAAACGTGAAGATCTCACCAAATCACCAACATGAAAATTACTTACACATTTCTTAATCTTATCATTGTGCATATCCACATACTTTTTCTGGTATGTGTTCATTCTACTGTTAAGATTTTCTTTATAATTGTGACCAGCAGAAATCTTAAGCATCCATGCAGGAGTCACCTTCTTACCAGCCGAACGCCCCTTTAGAAGATGGAATGGAGACACCAAGGTAGCAGAATGTGGAGTATTCCTATAACTCCAAACCACATTTTTGACAGCAACCTTGCAATCATCTCCACCTGTCACAGCTAATTGTATACATTCTTTTAAAACATGGTTGAACCTCTCTACCATACCGTTCTCCCTAGGGCAATAAACAGCAGTGGTAATGTGTTTTATTCCACACAAACGCAAGTAACTTTGAAATTCTGAAGCAATGAACTGTGGGCCATTATCAGTAGTAATGCTCTCAGGAAAACCTTCCCTATGGAAAACTTCTTCACAAAAATTAACAACATTGGAAGCCTTAACCTCTTTGACAAATGCAACTTCTGGCCACTTGCTGTAATAATCCATTAGCACAATGGCAAACTTCCCAGCAATGCTACCAATGCTAAACGGACCACAGATATCCATAGCCAATTTCTGCCACGGTTTGTCTGGAAACGGAACAGAAGTAATCGTAGTCTCTTGGGAAACATGAGATTTATCACTACATGTGCATGCAGCACAATTCCTCACACACCTTTCAACATCCTTGTCCATGCCTGGCCACCAGAAATCACACCTACATCTTCTTTTCATGCCTGACATTCCTGAATGTCCCTCATGCATAGGATCCAGTAACTTATTGCGCAAAGAAGACGGTACTACAAGTTTATCGGCTCTTCTAACTACGCCAACTACAAGATCGTAAGAGAGTTCAGCCCATACTGTTTTATATTCAGACAAGTCAGAATCACTCCAAGAGAAGTTATTGCACGGTGATGTTAAACGTGCAATCACTTCCTTCAATACTACATCATCCTGAACAGCTTGTTTCCATACTTCCAAACCAATAGCACCTTTACAAGCTTCATCTACAGTAGCAATTGACCAGTCTTCATCTTGGTCCACCACATTTTCTTCATTACCAACTGGAAGACGAGATAGACAATCAGCATTGACGTTTTTAATACCGGGTACATACTCCATTGAAAAATCATATTCTTGTAATTTGTAAATCCATTTAGCAATTCTAGGAGTAGCTTTCCCTGCACCCTTAGTAGAAAAAATATCGACAAGGGGTTTATGATTAGTTCTCAACTCGAAATTAGTGCCCCAGACATAATTCCTGAAATAATTCACACCCCAAAAACAAGCCAGAGCTTCTTTCTCTATAACAGAATATGAAGGTTTTGCACCCTTCAACGTACGCGAAGCAAAGGCTACCACCCACTCGAATTTGTCTTTACCTTGCATTAAAACAGCTCCAAGTCCATATGCACCAGCATCTACCACAATGATCGATTTCTTGTTGGGATCATAAGGTTTAAGTGCAACTGCATTTGCAATTTTTTTTTTTATATCATCAAAAACTGATTGACACTCAGTAGTCCACAAAAATTTCGCACCCTTTTTCATTAACAATCTTAAACAAAAGACCTTAGAAGCAAAGTTTGGCACAAATTTGGAATAATACTCGGCAAGACCTAAAAAAGAACAACGTTGATCTTTATCAGATGGTGCCGGAGCATTCTTGATGGCATCTAGTAAATTTTTTTTGGTTTTACACCTTCGGCAGATAGGGTGTGCCCAAGATATTCAATTTCATTAGTAGCAAATTTGCATTTCTCAGCATTTCTCAGCAGCCACAGTTAAACCAGCTTTTTGGAGTTTACATAATACATCATGCAGAATCATGTCATGGTCACTTTTATCCGCTCCCCATACAAGTACATCATCTTGAAATACTAACATGTTGGGTATACCATCAAGAACTTTGCACATGACTCTTTGAAAAACAGCTGAAGCAGAAGCAGAAGATAAATCAAAAGGCATTCTCAAGAACTGAAATGCCCCCTCAGGAGTGATAAAGGATGTCAGATGGCGAGATTCAGGATGTAATTTTATCTGATGATAGGCATTAGATAAATCAATTGACGAGAAATATTTGGCATCTTTAACAGAAGCAACCATTTCATTGATTTTGGGTAAAGGGTAGCGATCCACCCAAATATTTTTGTTCAAATCTCTCAAATCGACACACATGCGCAATTTTCCATTAGGTTTTCGTGCCAAAACCACTGGACTAAGCCAATCAGATGCTTCGATTAGTTCAATAATGTTTTGATGACAAAGGCGATCAAGTTCTAGCTTGAGTTGAGATCTTAACACCAAAGGAACATTACGTACTTTATGGACAATAGGTATACAATCAGGTTTAAGGATTATCCTATGTTCAAATTTTTTGAGACATCCCAACGTAGAATTAAATAAATCGAATTCGAAGGATATAGATCTAGTCCGTTGTATGACAAGTAGGAATGTAGGATTTTCTTTGAAAGTTTTTTTTTTGCTTTTTTTTCTCCAAAACGTCTTTTGGTTTCCTTTTTGTCAAAAATGATTCTTAAAATTTATATGAAGATATCAAAGGGTCAAGATGGGTTGATGAAAAGCCCAGCTCCAACTGTTTTCTACATTCTGATGCACACAGAGGAGTAGCCAATATTCCACAAGTATTAAAGGAACAGTAGTATACATTGTAACAGGAGAATGTAACAATAAGCAGGGGGATTTTCAAACCTGCTAGGGTAGGAGCATCTGTGGGAAAATTCTGGAAGTACTGGACTACCCTATTGATATACAGTGAAAAAAGGGTTGATGCTAGAACGCACCCCTGACGTACCCCTTTATCTATAGGAAACCTTTGCCTAACACTCCCTTTAGTGTCCCAGCGTACCTGTGCATAATTTGCATCATGTAGAGTAACTAAAAAAGCCAAAATGTCTAGTGGCATGCCTAGTTCTAAAAAGTTTCTCCACATTTTGGCACGGGGAACAAGATCAAAAGCCGACTTAAAGTCGACAAATGCGGCATAAATTGAACCTGACCTAAAATTACCACACGCCAATACACCAAAATAAATCTAAAAACATGGTCCATGGTGATGGTACATGAGTGGAAACCAACCTGAAGCGGTGACAAAATGTCAAATTCCTCCATCCATCCCTGAATTCAGCACAGTACCATTCTAGCTGAAACTTTCTGTATACAGTCGATGAGACTTATTGGCCTGTAATTACCTGGGTTGGAACAATCACCTTTCTTGAAAATCGGGAGGATTCCTGCTCCTGACCAAGTATCTGGCATGGTTTCTCCACTAGCGATAGCATTCACAAGGAGCTGGATGTAAGATGCCCAAATGTCTATGTTAGAAATGGGGTAGCCAATTCAACGGGGGTAGCATGGAGCAGAGCGGGCAGGCCAAACTCCTGAGGACATGTGTGAAGCATTCACGCAGTACCCACAGATGACACCCCAGGCACACCACAAAAGAGACACGACACTGCTTCTGGTTGGAAAAAAGAATACAATTTTTATTATTTCCAACCTGCAAAGGTAAAATACAATAACAGTACCCACAAATGACACCCCAGGCACACCACAAAAGAGACACGACACTGCTTCTGGTTGGAAAAAAGAATACAATTTTTATTATTTCCAACCTGCAAAGGTAAAATACAATAACAGTAGTAATCACAATGGGGCGCCAACTGGCGCCTGAGCCAAGTATATCAGGGGGATTATGTACAAGGAAAAAATGGGAATAGTCAGAAAAGGTAAGTAGTCCCTTAGTGTCCAGCTGAAAATAAAAAGAATGTTAACAATTGACATGAACCTTCAGCAATGTCAAGATGAGGGAGATAAAACATTAGGCATAAACACATCAGGGTCAAAGCTGCAGGGAAAATGTAGGCCTTAATCCTCGGCAGTAGGCATTAGGGTAAAAGGAAACATTAGTCCTAAACACACAGCAGGATATTCAGCATACAATAAACATTAGGCATGAAGGCACTTCATGCATGGCATCTACATCCCATGCAACAGAAGGAACATTGGGGCATATTACCAACGAGTAGCAATATTTGTCGCTAACTAGGCTTTGCAACGATTTTTTTATCGCTAAGCATCGCCGGAAATTATCGCTGAGATAACTTGCTATTAGCAACGTTTATCTCAGAAGTGATAAAAATCCTCACGCTAACTGCCAAATGAGAGATTATCACTGGAAAACCAACGATAATCTCTCGAAGTTTGGCGTTAGCTTGATGATAGGGGCTCACAAACTTAGCCATGATATCCACCTTCCATAGCATATCATGGCTAAGTCAGGAATATACCAGGTGTAAAAAAAGCAGTGCTAACCGCGGTTAGCGCTGCTTTTTTTATCACTAGCAGGGTTAGCGATTCCTTGATAATAGGAGAAATGTCGCTTAACAACATTTCTCCTATTATTTTTCTCTGGAACGCCCCCTTTGCATCTCATTAGAGATGCACGGGGAAGCGTAGAGAAAAAGGGTGCTAACATGCGAATTTGCGTGTTAGCACCCTGTTGCTGATAGGGAGATAACTTTATAATATAAATCCCTTGATAATATGCCCCATTGAGTGTACAATATTACATCAGGCCTAGGCCTGAATCCTGAGGCAGGGCCCGCTACACATACAGTGGCATCAACAGCTTCAGCCACAGGCAGAACGCCTAAAATATACCAGGCCTGAATCACATGTAACATGGGGCATCCATAACTCTTTGGAGAACACTGGAGCAGGTAAGTGCACCATCAAATAAAGCACTAGGTGCAGATCATTGACATCAGACCACCTGTCATCATAAAGGGGCTATGGGCAGAACGATTTCGTTAGGCAGGAGGAAACCCACTAGTGCAGCAGAAACAGGTACATTCCATTAAGCATAAAAACCTTGTTTAGCAGGGCATGTCAACATGGGGGCATAACAGGTAACTTCCTGGGACCATATTTTACATGGGTCAACTGAAACTGGGCACAGTTCTGAACTGCCAGGTTCCTTAAACGCCAGCCCCGCTGTCAAAGGGGCAACAGGGCAGGTCGGCTGTACTACTCCCCTAACCAGGGGTGATCTCTATGGCGGGGCAGTCATCAACAGTGTAATTCGGGCTCCCGCCCAGTCCAGGGGGCTCCAGTGTACAATTAGGGCCAACGGGGACCAACCATAGTTCTCCCGGGGAGGGGCGGCCGAATCTGGCACGGTAGCGCTTAGAAGCCTCTTCCAGCTGCGCAGCGCTAGCCAGCACAGCTCCTTGGGGGCACAATCCTCCTCATATAGCGCTTCTGCAGCACAGCGCTTCCAAGAGACACACAGCGCTTTACGATTGTGGCGCTTAGAAGGGCAGCCAACTTCTCAAACCCCTGCGCCTAGCAGGTCCAGCGCTCCCAGATTATAGCGCTTGGCAGGCAATCAGCAGAGCAGTCTTGGTCACCGCACTCTGGGGACACAAGCAGTCTTCTGCAGGCCAGCTCTTCCAGGCTCACAGCGCAAGGGGGGCGGACAGTCCGTGCAGCAAGCCCCAGGGTAACACTCCTCACCTCCTAGGGGGTCCAGTCCACGATGCTCCTTCCCTTCTAGGCGCTTCTTTGCGCAGCGCTTGCGTGGCACAAGGTCCCGGCAGCTTCAGGGACCTAGGGTGGCCCTCCTTCAGGGCCCCGGGGGACAGAGCATTAGGCACTACTGGGCCAGGTCAGCAGTTAGTGGGGGTATCATCAAAACAGGGTGGTAGGCTTTCACCATCCCCACTGCAGTGTGGCCCTTCTCCTACACAGCAGCCTGAACTACTGCAGTGGGGCTCCACTAGCCCTGGGGACTGTAGGGGTGTTCTGGATGGGTGCAGAGTCCAGCACACAGGCCCAAGTTGCGGTATCCCCTGGCAGCAGGTCCCCTCACATTCATGTCCCAGCTCTGTCTCAGCACATGACAACTCTACTGCTCTCCCTATACCAGAAAGGCTGGAAGCTTCTAGAAGGTCCCTCCAAATGCTGGGATTGCTGGGTACCAGCCAACTAGACCGCTAACCCACCTCAGACAGGCGAACTAGTTCTAACTGGCTCAGGGGGAGGAGTAGAGCACCCTGGGTGCCAGGCTTTCCCTCCAAATGCAGGGGTGGCTGGGTACCTAACAACTAGACTGCTAACCTCCTGCAGTCAGGTGACACAACGCACAGCTATGGTAGCCATTTTAAAAACACAACATTTCACCAGGGTACATTTTACAATGGGGGAAATTGACAAGTGCTCACACCATTGCATGACATTACACATTAACACTGGGGGGAGACATTTAAATTAGGGGGGCAAAAAGCAAAAAAGTTTGTGGGAAAAGGGCCAAGTCCAACACAACTCCCCCCCCAGCCAAAAGCCAGGGTAGACCAATCAATGCCTTGATGGTCTTCCCTGCTTGGGGTGGAAAAAGGTGGACGCAGGCCTGCAACTACAGGAGCACCTGCAGTTTCTTCTCCACTCCAGAACCCGATGGTTCCCTCTCGCAACCCTCCCTTCAACAACCAAACCACCCTACTGGTGTTATTTAGTGGGATGTGGCCAGGACTGGCCTCTAGGCCATCCAGAAGTCTCTGGCCCTTGCCCTCTTACCTCCTACAGAGTGGGAGGCTTTAGCCTCAGGCCCGTAGTACCGTTGGACCACTCTCCTCCTCCCAAATTGCCACTGGTCTCCCCACCTGGGGTCCGAACCCTCAGGCTGACCAGCCACCAGGGGCGAGGCTCTCCTCCCCCTACCTCTCTTTCTGGGGTTCCGCCCTTTTCTCCTACGTGGGACACCCTCAGAACACCTCTCTCTCCCCAACCTGGAGTCGAAACCCTCAGGTTGAACCGGTGACAGGGGCGAGTCCTCCCTCCCCCTGCACCCCTTCCCAGAGTTCCTTACCCTCCTAACTGGAGTAGTACTACTGAGAGTTAAATCCGGGGGGACTCTGATTACAGACGTCCCACCCGCCAGGTCCGGCAAACCCACAACCTGGCCACCCAACCCGGGATCTGCGCCCTGTGGCTGAGCCGGTTACAGAGGAGAGACCTTCCTCCCTCTGCACCCCCTCCCAGAGTTCCGCACACTCCCACCGGGAGAAGGACCCCTGGGAGTCAAACTGGTAGGGACCTTAATTACAGGTACCCCATCCTCCAGGTCAGGCAACCCCTGAACCTGGAACCCCAGTGCAGGATCTAAACCCTGTGACTGGTCAGACCCCCGAACCACTGGAGCCCTGATTACTGATGCTCCAGGTTCTCCTGACACAAGGGGATCCCCTTCACTGGCACATCAGGACAGCCTAGGCTCCCAACCTGGCTCCCAACCTGGGGTTCACTTACCAAACTCTCCAGGCCCTGTGACTGCGGTTGGGGCACCCCCTCCTGTAGATGGGATGTGAGGCCCTGCAAACCCCTCACTATCCTGGGACCTAGCTGGGCGTTTCCTCACCTCTCCCGCCTCGCTGGGTCGGAAGATTCCTGCACCACTCCCTTTAAAATCACTCCCCAATGTCCTCTCAGACTCTCTGGCACGTACCCAAAGGTCTGCCTCCCGTGCAAGTTCCCTGGGGTCTAAGAACCCATACTGCAACAGATGGTGACGCAGACTTGGGAAACAACTCCTCAGCATGTGCTCTCTGATGACTGCATGGCACAGCCCTTCCCAATCCTCCACTGCTCTACTCATCGCCCAATCCTCCTATGCAGTCCAACACTCCTCCCCAAACTCTCCCCAGGACTGGTGGGACAGTTTTCCCCTGCCCCTAAACAGTAACCCGTCCCCCTCCTCCTGGGAATCAGGCAAGGTCTCCTGGGGTTCGGGAGTGGGACTACCTGCACCGGAACCACTCTCGCTGCCACCACTGGATCCCACCCTCAACGGTGAATCCAGTCCAAAAAAAAACTACTCTCAGGGGACAACCTACCCACCTGAGCTACTCTCTCTCTGGCAAAGGTCCTCTCTGCCTCAGCCATCCTCTCTTGCGCTAGGAAGGACCGTTTCCGCCTCTAGCATCTGCTCTTCCACCCTCAGCTGCGCTAACTCCTTGGCATGCATGAGCTTTGCCAGTGCCAGCCATTGCTCCCTTTCTTCTCTCCTGTCTACCCACTCTTCTGGGGACTAGGAAAAGGATGGGGCAGTGCCCCCGGGACTGGACCCAGTGCGAGACTCCCTATCTACGGTGTCCTCATCATCTACTGGCATCTCTGCCCTGTCAAACTCTTCCTCCTCTTCATCTCCATCCTCGACATCCCACGAACCAGCCACATCTCCGGACATCTGAGAGACCTGCATTGGCTCCCTGTCAACAAAAAAATCACCTTCCGCCTTCTCACCCACGCACACAAAGCCCTACACGACCAAGGCCCGAGCTACCTCAACAACCGAATCAACTTCTACGCTCCCAAACGCTACCTCCGATCAGCCACCCACGCCCTCGCCGTCGTCCCCCGCATCCGAAGAGCGACAACAGGAGGAAGGTCCTTCTCCTACCTGGCCGCCAAGACCTGGAACTCCCTCCCGACCGACCTGCGCCTGACCCAAGACCACCTCTCCTTCAGGAAGAAGCTAAAGACCTGGGTGTTCGAGCAGTAACGGCACCCCCCTCCCCCCAGCGCCTTGAGACCCTACGGGTAAGTAGTGCGCTCTATAAATGTCTTTGATTGATTGATTGATCGGGGTAATTACCCTTCAGGGTTATGGATTGGGAGCCCTCCCTCTGGCCTCTACCAAATCCACCCTTCAAATACTCTAGGGGTAATCAGACAGGTCCCCATGATTTCTAAGGGCTCCCCCTCTTGAGGGCCTCATAGAGAAACAACTTTTTTCTAATGTTTCCTACTGGGGGTATCCCTCTCTCCTTGCAGAAATCTATCACTTCCGGCTCGGTGTACTCCATGAGTTCGTCCTCATCATAAACCATCCCCATCATGGCGAGGTACACCCGGGACACACCAACAGTGGAACAAAGGGGACACGATTCAAAACACTTTTTAGGAGGAAGCAATAATGCTAAAGAAAACACAATATTCAGCCTAACAATAATCCCCAAAAACTGTGATTACTTCTCAGTGCTGTATTTACAATGTAACCTGTGGCCGCTGTGGTATTGCGCAAACACAAGTCCTATCCCACCGCTCGCCAACAATGTTAGAAATGGGTTTGCCAATTCTACGGGGGGTAGCATGGAGCAGAGCGGGCAGGCCAAAGTCCTGAGGACATGTGTGCAGTATTCACGCAGTACCCACAGACGACACCCCAGGCACACCACAAAAGAGACACAACACTGCTTCTGGTTGGAAAAAAGAATAAAATGTGTATTATTTCTAACCTGCAAAAGTAAAATACAATAAGAGTAGTATTCACAATGGGGCGCTAACTGGCGCCAGAGCCAAGTATATCAGGGGGATTATGTACAAGGAAAAAATGGGAATAGTCAGAAAAGGTAAGTAGTCCCTTAGTGTCCAGCTGAAAATAAAAAGAATGTTAACAATTGACATGAACTTCAGCAATGTCAAGATGAGGGAGATAAAACATTAGGCATAAACACATCAGGGTCAAAGCTGCAGGGAAAATATAGGCCTTAATCCTCGGCAGTAGGCATTAGGGTAAAAGGAAACATTGGGCCTAAACACACAGCAGGATATTCAGCATAAAATAAACATTAGGCATGAAGGCACCTCATGCATGGCATCTACATCCCCTGCAACAGAAGGAACATTGAGCGTACAACATTACATCAGGCCTAGGCCTGAATCCTGAGGCAGGGCCCGCTGCACATACAGTGGCATCAACAGCTTCAGCCACAGGCAGAACGCCTAAAATATACCAGGCCTGAATCACATGTAACATGGGGCATCCATAACTCTTTGGAGAACACTGGAACAGGTAAGTGCAATAAAACACTAGGTGCAAACCATTGACATCAGACCACCTGTCATCATAAAGGCGCTATGGACAGAACCATTTTGTTAGGCAGGAGGAAACCAACTAGTGTAGCAGAAACAGGTACATTCCACTAAGCATAAAAACCTTGTTTAGCAGGGCATGTCAACATAGGGGCATAACAGGTGAGCCCGGTTAACTTCCTGGCACCGTATTTTACATGGGTCAACTGAGACTGGGCACAGTTCTGAAGTGCCAGGTTCCTTAAACGCCAGCCCCGCTGTCAAAGGGGCAACAGGGCAGGTGGGCTGTACTACTCCCCTAACCAGGGGTGATCTCTATGGTGGTGCAGTCATCAACAGTGTAATTCGGTCTCCCGCCCAGTCCAGGGGGCTCCGGTGTACAATTAGGGCCAACGGGGCCCAACCATAGTCCTCCCGGGGAGGGGCGGCCGAATCTGGCACGGTAGCGCTTAGGAGCACAAATGCAGCCTCTTCTAGCTGCGCAGCGCTAGCCAGCACAGCTCCTTGGGGGGCACAATCCTCCTCATACAGCGCTTCTGCAGCACAGCGCTTCCAAGAGACACACAGCAGTTTACGATTGTGGTGCTTAGAAGGGCAGCCAACTTCTCAAGCCTACACGCAACCGCAGAGGGTAGTAGAAAACATAGACCGGTTTGTTACAAGGTTAAGGGAGTTGTCGATAAAGTGCAATTTTGGGACAATAAGGGATGAGATGATAAGGGACCAACTCATTGTCCAGTGTAGGAACAAGAAGATGCAAGAAAAATTGTGGGCGGCAAAAAATCCATCCTTGCAAAATGCAATAGAAGGTTGTAGAGGAATCTAGTGCTTGGTTGTAGCTAAGGTTGTAGAGGAATCTAGTGCTTGCATGAAAGAAATGGAGAAAAAAGAAAGTGTAAAAGAAAATGTGAGTGCCTTAGGTGTGTCTCAGGATGGAAAAGAGGAGGACGTAGCTGTTGTTTCTAGGAGAAGTAGTGAAAGAAACGAAAGAGGAATGAAAAAGTATAATGGGAACGCACAAAACGGGTGCGGAGCAATACAGGGGACAGGAGAAGGTTTGTACAAGGTGTGGGAGCACATACCACACAGCTGATTATAGAAGATGCTTTGCATTGGACAAAGAATGCAAGAAGTGTGGGAAAAGAGGCCATTTTTATAAGATGTGCAAAACGAATAGTAAAGCAAAGGTTGCTGTTGTACAAAATGAAGGGGGTGTGTGTGGTGAACGGATGCAAAGTACAGAGGGCAAACAAAATATTGTGTGTAAGTGATGAGGAGATGAACGCAGAAAAGGGTAGAAAGGAGAGACCCAAGGCGGTGTTTGTCATAAAGGGAAAGGAAACCGAATTGATGGTCGATTCGGGTTCATTCTGGATGATAATTCCAGCTCGCCTATTTAGGAGAAACTGGCCAGATGTAGTTCTTAAGCCTAAGGATATCAACCCAGTGGGGTACCAGGGTGAGAGGATAGACATTATTGGGTACATGTTGACAGACATTGTATTTCAGGGAAGAAGTGTGGAAGGAAAAGTGTATGTGGCACACTCTGGACCGCCAATACTTGGGTGGGGTCATCAGTAGGATCTCAATATTATTATAAACCCAAGGGCAAAAAATCAAGTGATGGTCGTGGATGAGGTGACAACAGATTCGATAGTGGATGGGATGTCAAGTTTGTTCAAGGAGGAGATTGGAGCATTGAAGGGGTACGTACATAAAATGATGCTTAAGGAGAATGCAATTCCCATGCAGCATAAGGTGAGGAAGGTGCCCGTTATTGCAAGGGATGAAGTGAGGAAGATGTTGACTGAGATGTTGGAGCAGGGTATTATTGAACAAATAGAGACATCTAGTTGGATTTCGCCCGTTGTCATTTCGACCAAGTCTGATGGGAAGTATAGATTCTGTGTGGATCTGCGCACCCTGAACCAGAATATTGTTGTGGATAATTTTCCCTTACCAAATATAAATGAACTGATCTTGTTGTTGAAAGAAGGGAAGTATTTTACAAAACTAGACTTACGAAGCGCGTACCATCAGATAAGACTGCATTACGAATCAAAATCCTTGACAGTGTTTATCACTCCGGAGGGTATTTATCAATTCACGCGCATGCCTTTCGGGTTGGTGTCTGCTACTGGCGTGTTTCAGCGCATGATGGGATCAGTATTGGGTGGCATAAAGAACGTAGTGTACTTCCAGGATGATCTTTTGTTGTTTGGCGAAAATATGGAACAGCATAATGTGATTTTTAACGAAGTTTAGAACAAAATGGAGAAAGCAGGTCTGACATTAAAGAAAGAGAAGTGCAGGTTCGCTGTAGAGGAGGTAGAATATTTGGGATATACCTTGTCAGCTCAGGGAGTGAGACCAAAAAGAGATCAGTTGGAATCAATAAGGAAGGCTCCTGCACCTGAGGATAAGAATCAGTTGAGGAGTTTCTTGGGTTTAATAGAGTATTACGCGAAATTTGTGGGAAATTTTGCAGATAAGACGGAGAAGATCAGGGCATTGTTGAGAAAAGGTTGTAAATTTGTGTGGGACAAGGAATTGGAGGGAGTGTTTGACAATATAAAGAAGGAGATTTGTGAGGCTAAATTTCTCACACCTTTTGATACCAATTTGCAATCTGTGTTAACTGTTGACGCAAGTGGCATTGGGGTAGGTACAGTTTTGGCACAGGAACATCCTGCTGGTCTAAAGACGGTTGCATTTGCTTCAAGATCGCTTACCAGTTCGGAGAGAAATTACTCGATAATAGAGAGGGAGGCGCTAGCGGCCGCATGGGGTTGTGAGTACTTTAGGATGTACTTGTGGGGATTTAAATTCAGATTACTCAAGGATCATAAACCTTTGCTGAGAATCTTGTCACCTGGTGGTGCTGGTAAGGGGTCCGCAAGGTTGGAGAGATTGGCGGCATGCATGCAGGATTTCTTGTATCAGGTGGTTTATATACCTGTGTGGAAGAATTGCCAGGCAGATGGATTATCGAGGCTTCCTTTACCGTGGCAGGATGTAGACAGGTCAGGTGTAGAATTAGCACAATGTGAAGGTGTAGTTGCAGCAATTGATGATGTGGTTAGTTTGCGTTATGGTGCGATAGGAAAGACGCAATGGAATGAAAGAATGGAAAAAGATGAGGTTTTGCGTAGTGTGAAGGAGTTGATTGTAAAAGGAGCCAGGCGGGAAAGCACTCTTGCTATTGGTCTAAGACCGTATTTGAAAGTTTTAGATCAGTTGTCAATTTTTGATAAAGAGGAAAACTTGGTGATGAAGGACGATAAGTATATTCCACCGTATGATTTAAGATTTCCCTTATTCAAGTTGGCACATGAGGGACACCTTGGGCAATCTCTTACTAAGAAAAGGGTGAGAGAGCATTTTAGGTGGCCGGGAATGGATCAGCAGATATCTGAGTGGGTTGAAAGGTGTGTAGATTGTTTGGAGAGTGAGAAGCGATTGAAGGTGGGCAGTCAGGGTAATCATGGTGAAATAGAGGATCCAGGATTACCTTGGCACACGGTCTGCATGGACTTCTTTGGACCCTTTTGTGTACTGGGGATGGATATGAAATTTGCACTCATGATGGTCGATGTTTACTCGAAATGGTTGGTTGTGAAGTTTTGTTGTGAAATCACAACCAAGTCCACTATTAACATGATGTCAGAAATTTTCAGAGAAGAAGGGTTTCCGGTGAAAATAATCACCGACAATGGAACACAGTTAACTTCTGGAGAAATTGTGATTTTCTTAAAAGGCATGTGGGGGATCATACATTCAAGAACATCTCGCCATAACCCACAAGGGAATGATGTTGTGGAGAGGGCGAACAGGATGGTGAAGAGTGTGATGCAGATGGCTGTTTCTACTGGTGGTGATGTTAGAAGTATGGTGAACGATTTGGTGTGGGCATATCGTACCACAGAGAACAGTGTTTCTGGAGAAATTCCTTTCAAAATGATGAGAGGAAGGCCTGCTGAGACCAAGCTCCTACCTGCATGGATGAAGGAAGGTGTGAATATGGAAGAAATGGAAAATTATGGAAAGGGAAGTGAGTATGGTGATGGGGTTATTGCTAATAGGATTAATGTTAATGACCTAGTGAAGGTGAAACCTGGTCGTATTAGCAGTGGTTTGACAAAATTCAGGGGCCCATTCGAGGTTAAATCTGTACATAATCGTTTTGTAACATTGTACAATGGGGAACACTGGAATATGAGAAGGGTTGAGTTGTACAAAAAAAGTACAAGAGATGAGTATGATGAAACTTGCGTTCATGATGGTACTCATGTTGGTTATAAGGATGATGTGGTTAGCTCTTGTGTTCCTATTCAGAGATGCAGACGACCACCTAGTTACTTAAAAGATTATGTATGTGAAGATGCTTAGTTTATGGTGCGTTTTCTTTTCTTCTGTTTGCTTGTTTTATTTACTTTTCATATCATTTTGTTAGTTTCTTTTAATGTATGAAGGGAAGAGGATATGTTCTATTTTCATTTAGTATTACTTCCACCTTTCACCTTTAAGTTATTGGTTCTATTTAGATTCTTAAGTTGCTGATGTTCTGTACATTGCTTCTTGTGGGCAGTTGCCTGCTAGTCTTGGTGGGAGCACCAACTATTCTCTGTAACTCGCAATAAATACTTTTATTTATATATATATATGTTTGGTACCAGTCTACTTCATTTACTACAGTTTACTAGATGCTCAGAGTTTTCGGCTGACTCGGTACATATGTTGCTACATGCCCAAAATTGGAAGCTCTACTGGATAAAGTGCAGCAGTTTCTGAGTGGCGTTTTAATTTTGGACATCCAACTCAACCCAACCATTATCCTGCTGGGACTATCCGAAACGATTAAGGAAAAATATGGGGGCGCTTTAATATTTGTTGCAATGACTATTCTCAGAATTTGGATTGCCTCGCATTGGAAAGATGCGAATCCTCCTTCATTTGCCCAATGGCAGGCTCGGTTGCTGGTTACATGTAAATTGGAGAGTGCTATTTACGGTAAAAAAGGCAGATGTGCAAAAAAAGGGGACTGGAGATATGGGAATCTTTAACCAAGTGGCTCAGTAAAATGAACGCACAGGACATCGGAAAGGTTCACATTACCTCTTGTCGTCTTCTCTCTCTTTTTCTCTCTCCTTTGCTTCTCCTTCCTTTTTCACCTCTTCTCTTCTTTCTGTTTCTTCTTTCTTCTTCTTTGTCTTTCTTTCTCCATGTCATTGCACATTTGGATTTGTTATGTTATGTACTGTGTAATCAGATATGTTTGTTTTTACTTTCTTCCGGACGCAGGAGCTAATACCTATGTATGGTTAAATTGCTGTTTCTTTTATATTCTGCCAGGACCTTCACTGCCTGTAATATTTACTGGTTGTATTGAGGGGTTGGGGGGGAGGGGGCTGTAATGAATTATTTTTGACTTTTGTATTCCAATGCATTGCAAATTTAAAAAAAAAAATCACTACTGTAACCAAAATGCTTTTACTCAACTATTTACAGGAGATGTCCCAGGACTGAATCTAGGATCCAGTCCTGTGGTTAGAAAAGTAATCCATAAATTAATTAATTGCATTTAACTAGAAATTCCCATTGAGCTCAATGTTGCATTGTGTTTTAAATTGTGTTCCCTCTTGCAACAACTGTAACTACTGTACTTAAAAAGCCTATTGCCTATTTGAAAAGTATTTAACTAAAGTAATTCATTCTGAGAAAGTATACCGTGATACCTATATTGGTTCTAAAATAAAACAACTATATATTATGATACAAACCATTGGCCTAGAGTTCAGTTCTTGAGTGTGGGAGACCATTTGCTGACTTAGGGCCCGTTTCACAGAACTAACTTAAGACAAAATCCTAAACTTACTACTTTTGGTATTCACAGAAGTTAGGATGTTGTCTTAAGTTTGTCTTAAGACAGACTTAAGACAGACTTAAGACAGGATTTTGTCTTAAGTCTATCTTAAGACAAACTTAAGACAAAATCCTAACTTCTGTGAATACCAAAAGTAGTAAGTTTAGGATTTACAGGTACATGCATCAAAGGATTTAAGAATCGCAAACGGTGCGAATCGCAAAATTCGGCCGTTTGCGATTCCTAAATCACTATTTGGGATGCATCAACAAAAAATTACAAGAAATCGCAATTTTTTGCGATTTCGGAAACTTCGATTGCAATTAAGGAATCGCAATTTGCGATTCCTTAAATGCAATGCATGACACTTAAAAAAAATGCGATTTCGCAATTAGGAGGAAAAAATTACCATGAGGTTGGACCTCATGGTAATTTACGAAAAATCTGAAAAATGCAATTTTGTGCATTTTTCAAACTGTCATGTTGTGCACACACATGACCTTAGGGCATGCGTGTGCATAACCTATGTGCATAGATTGATTTCAGGGGTGCAACAGGGTATCCTTTGGACACCCCTGCACCCTTGAAATCGCAATCTCAATTTGCCATTATTTAATTTCGAATCGCAAATTGAGATTGTCTTCCCATTCATTCCAATGGGCCTTTTGGCCCATAGGAATCAATGGGAAGGGATTCCTTAATTGCGATTCGCATATTGTGAGTCGCAATTAAGGAAAAATAAGGAATCGCTAAGAAAATTGCGAATTTTTAATGCATTGCCGTTTGCGATTCCTTAATTGTGATTCCGTAATTTTCGCAATTAAGGAATCGCAAATGACAACAATGATGCATGTACCTGTTTGTCTTAAGTTTGTTCTGTGAATCGGGCCCTGAGTGTGTACAACAAATGCTTTACTCTGTCCTCTGATACTGCCTTATTTCTCGACCAAGCAACCCCTTTGGAGATTAAGGTTATATCTAACTTTAGCCTCTGCCATACCTCTGGGGATATGCACACTGTACCTTACTTTAGCCCAGTATATACCGAGCCATTTTCTTACATCCTCCGATCCACTGACTCATTCTTAAATTCACCCTGTGATAAAGCCACAATAAAACACACACAAAATGGAGAAGTGTGGCTCACTGGTTCGAGGAAGCAGACTTGGAAGCAGAGGTCAGCCCGGGACCAGGGTTCAATTCCCGGCTCAACGGGGTCTTGAGTCCTAAAATGTCCATGGACTCGACAATTCTCGCTCCGGTGCCTACTCGATTCACGGGTTCACACTCTGCGACTCTGGGCAATAGCTTGCTTAATCTCCACAACGGCCCCTCGCGGTGGGATGCCTGGCTTTCACCTTGTGGATACCCTGCTGGGGTTATCTCACAGGGGAATACCAGGACGGGTTCCCCAAGCAAGCGCTTAGATACTGGGCCGGTGATTTGCGCTATATAAATACATGTACATTTACATTTACATTTTACATTCACATTTACAAAATCAACAAAACTTTCAAGATAAATTAAAAGAACACAAAAAAAGAAAATAAGAAAAAAATACAACATGTTGCTGTCCAAACAGAATGGAAATATGCTTGTAATATTGAAACTAAACATAGCATTGGCTGTGGTATTGTACATAGTATATGGTTGTCTATGTTGCAGTTGCACTGTCAACCCAGACATAAAAATCCACAGTGATTAGTGTAGCCCTAAAAATCCATGGTGATTAGTGTAGCCCTGGGCATCACATACAGCTCTCAAACAGAAAACTGCACTCTGAAGTCTAAAGCAGTGATGGCGGGGGTGGATGCAGAGACTGCAAAACATCCCTCATGACTGCCTTCTTCCCATCTGCACTGCTGAACGAGAAAAACAAACATTGTAAATGACCTAGTTATTTAAGAAACTTTAACAGCATTAGTGTCATGTGCTTACCCTTGAAAGCTCAAGCTCAGGCACCGATACAGCTGTTGATATAGGCAACTGGGCAAATAAAGAAAATAATCACAGCTGTTTGGAAGGGAAGCACTTTTTTCTATGGAGGTTCACAACTTATGCCCAATCAAAACATACTCATTGGACAGAGTCAAATTCTGTGTGTATAGTAGTCCTGAAAGCTCTTTTTAGGTTGATCACATTACAGCTGACAAAAGCAGGGCCTGACAAAATCATAACAGTGAAAACCCATAGATTTGTCAGAGTGGGTGGTCTACTGTGATATGGCCTTTCCTGTGAGTATTATGTTGGTTTGTTCCAATGAATCCCCCTTGATGTATTGTTGGTGTGTTCTAAAAGAAATGGTTAGAATGTTATGACTTGAAGAACTAACAGTTACAGTGGACACTGTCAAGCTGGGCTTATGTGGATGGAGTTTCACCTTTCTACAATAAAGAATTTGTGAACTCATCTTGGTCTCCTGACGTTTACCGGTGTATCATACTAAATTCTCATTGATGATGATCTCAACAACCTGCTTGTGTTTATATGACTTTACGGAGAAACTTCAACGCATCATCATCATCAATATCCGGAGTTCTGAAGTCATACTACGTCTCTTTGATCCACTGATGGTCCGTAAGGTACTGTGGGGAATATTAAAAAGGCACAGGGAAAGTTAACGCTAAGGGCGCTTAGGGTTCATTTGTTTAACGCCCGCTTTCGCTGGATAATATTGCCTGGTTATTGCGTTAAATAACAGCGCTAACCGCCTAGGCGATAAAAAATCCAGCGATAGCGGCATTTTGGGAGGTTATCTCTGGTAATGCAGCGATAAAACTACAAGGATAGGGATATCCTATAGGGATATTCTTGTTGATAGCCCATGGTGGACTTAGCCATGTAATCCACCTCCCATTGGGTTACATGGCTAAGTCTGAAAATTAGCAGATGTAAAAAAGCAGCATTAACCGTGGTTAGCGCTGCTTTTTTTGTCTCTAACAGGGTTAGCGTGAAGCTTGATAATATGAGAAATGTCGCTTAGCTTAGATGTAAGGGAAGCGTAGTGAAAAAGGGTGCTAACATGCAATTTTAACTATCTTCTGTAACGACGCTCAAGAAGTAAACAGAGTCATCGCACATGCCTCCTCCTTCACCAAAGCCACTGCCCTAGAAATAAATAAAGACAAATCTATCTGCATGGTCATAGGCCAATGGTACAACCTGGCAAAAACCCCGGTCACAGTCACAAGGGACCCCATTAATATTCTAGGGGTCCATTTCAGTACAGATAAAGCTGGGGAACAAAATTGGTCACCAGTAAAAGAAAAAATATTAAAGAAATGTTACTTTTGGAAGTTAAGAAACCTTTCCATGGAAGGTAAAGTTTTGATTATTAAAGCTATTGTATTGCCTATTCTGCTGTACCTTGCAGTGGTTTTTCCACCAAAAAATGTAATGCTAAATAGCCTGAAAAAATGATTTTCAACTTTGTTTGGAACTCCAAAATGGAGAAACTCAAGAGAGAGCACATGTATAAACCTAAGGAGAAAGGGGGAAAGGATGTCCCAAACTTAAAAATGTTTTTGTCCTCAAAGTACCTGCACTTATGTATGAATGCCCTAGAAAGAAAAAACAGATTTGTTGCGGACTATATTACATACTCAACCGCCCTAATGTTGCAAAAATATGATCTGGTGCACTACAGAAACAAGACCCCCCATTGTTTTTCGACACCAGAGATCTTTGAACCTTTTAAGACAATCATTGAACATTGCAGAACGAAAGACATTGACCTCAAAGCCTGTGTTGACACAAATTCTAGGAAACACAAACTCAAAGACGCTGAACCAGTCCTCATAGTCAACAACTTATCAGAAAGTCAATCAAAAGCAGTATGGGAACAGACAAGCAACAAATGCCTATCCAACCACCAAAAAGACATTGCATGGATGGCAGTAACAAAATGCCTACCAGTAAAGGCATTTCAACACAATAGAAACTTGGGAAACTCATCAAAACAATCATCAATCTCCTACGAACTTATCTTATATGGTATTGGCATGTCATGCCCAAAGGAGAAAAAAGACACACTGTGGAGACTGATAAACAGTATCAAAGAAAGCCTATGGTCCTCCAGAAACCTAAAACTATTCAAACACAAAGAAATCTCCCCCGAGGAATGCATCAAAATGGCACTTGGCAAAGTGCAAACCTATGTATTTGTAGATGTAAGAAGGAAAGGACAAGAATGGTCACTTGACAACTGGAAACAAAAAGACTGGTCAAAACTAATAAACAAACCATAGGCAGTAAATGAATCTGTGCAATAAGCAAATAAAATAATCTCGATGTACATTTTGCACATGACTGAGCTGCGTCTCTAACATGAATGCAAAATCCAAAATGATGCCACCATATTGGATTGGCTAACATGTAAATATGTAAAGTTTTAAATAAAGCCTGTTGAAACTTAAAAAAAAAAAATTGTATGGTAGCTGATGATAAGAACGTGAAATTCTTGGACGACTCTCATCAATACGGGGGTCTTTTAATGTGTAAAATAAAGATTTATTCGTATTACAGAGATGAATGTAGCCGTTGTAGTACTAACATTAGAAGTTTGTAGATTGTGTGGATTAAAGAACAGTGTTCAAAATTTAAACGGAAATAATAATGGAGAAAAACAACCTCGCGTCTCATGTTAATTCATAGAGCAGTTTTTTTTCTACTTGCAAAACTGCTAATGAATTAAAAGAATAATCAAATGTCAGAATGTGAATAGAAACACTTTTCTGTTTTGTTTAATTTCCACAGGTTTCAACAAGTTGCTTCTCTGCAGATTTTTTGACCTTCAAGGGACGTGTCATGCAAAGTACACCATTTATGTCAGAAACCAGCAGTGAGTGCAGCAGATGGCTAGATGGCGCTTCCCCACGCAGCGAAACCCGTTGGGTCATATTTACAAAGAAATGGCACAGTACAGCACTGCAAGCATTTTAGCTGCGCCACACGGCTTCATTTACAACAATCACTGGCATAGCCAATAGGTCTTGCCTTTGGGACCTTATAAGTATTTAGTTATGCAGCAGGTCCCAAAGGCTAGACCTATTGACTATACCAATGCTTGTTTTTAAGGGGGCCTCGCCACCCGAGGCATTTACAATCCAGTCATTGTAGCTATATACCATTTGCTCTACACAATTGGTGGCCTTGGGCATGTGTCCATGAGTGCTAAGGTGCATTTTGGTCTCTGTAAAATGAGTTATGATCCACTAATGCACTCAAGTATTTTACCTGGGTTTCTATCTGCCAGTTAACCGCAAAATGATCCATCCAGGTTAATGGCATAGTGTTGGAAACGAGGCCGCATCTGTGAGGCCTGCACAAATAACATGACTACATATGTCCTTCACTGGGAACCAAACAACCAATTGTAGCGCCTGACTCTCAGAGGGTAGCGTTGCAGAGCAGTATGAGGCTTACTCAAAGGAGGTGGTGTGGGCTAGTAATCGCCATTTGCAAGTGTGCAGAAATAACACTCAATAATTGATTGTCCAGTCTGTACTTTGCTTTATAAAAGTAAGAGTACATTTATTAACCCGTTGCGTGCTGATGACGGCCCCCGTCCGTCATACATCACAGTGCTCGTGTGCTGATGACAGCTGGGGCTGTCATGAACCTGCTCACTCTTCGAAACAGCCGCACAGGCGCAGAATCGCGGCCTCGCCCAAGGGGTTAAACACACACACTACTCAATACTATGCACCAACTTACAAATATACATAATCTGTTGGAATTACTTTGCGACATTGCATAACATCTCCACCCCTCCCGCAGGGGGGTGAGGTCTAGTCAAGATGTGCACTCCCATGTATGCACATCATCTTGCCCCAAAGCAATTAGTTGAACATAACTTGGAGCGAGGGCCCTGCGCACTGGCACCATCCCAGTGGGCCCCCCCATTACCTCAACAAGCATTAAACAGGGGTACATCTCCTACTGACCATAAAGTATGTACCTCAGGGCTAACAGTCCGGGTTCTTCACCTAAGCCCAGCAGCAAGAATACATGTTTACACACACTTCAGAATGACAGTATTCAGCACAGTTGGGAATCATTAGAATGCTTTGCAAATACAACCCCTAAAGACATCAAAGATGAAATCACCAGATTAGGATTATGCATAGACAGCAAGACACCATAGCTGGAGTGTCTGACAACATAACCACTCTTTGCTTATGATATCATGAACTTTAGTCCCCATAAAAGAAACAAGCATTAATAAATGCAGTTCTGGTGCAATTACACCTCTTCATCTCCAGGGGATGCCCTTCTCCAGACATCTCCTAGTCAGCCTTTTATCCAAGAATCACTTTTCAATTCACCCTCATCTGAAGAAGAAGAGCTCCAGCCCCGAAAGTGTTAAATGCAGGCTGAGCCCTTGAGGGGTTCTTCTTTCCAATCCCCAAGACACTATGGGAGGGACTTTTCTCTTCGTGCAGGGGAGAGACTGCGCTTCTCCAGCCGCTCCCCCAGCACCTACACATTCATGTGGTGGTGACCCCGTACTCTTGGGGCCACCACAAGCAAAGAACACACTGTTTAGACCATGCAGGCCGGCCCTGGCCTGCAAGGCATTATCAGTAGGCCCGCATATGGAAGCAGCAGCTCTCCCGCTTTGCTGGGGAGATCAGCGATCATCTTTCTAGCCCTCCGCGCCGCCTCCTGGGCCTCGGTGGAGGCCTCGGTGGAGGACCCGGTCCAACCCAGACCCCCAGGTCAGAGGATGCGGCTCGGGGAGCCCACCCCTGGCCGCTCTGCCAGTTGCTGAGGGGCCCAGTCCCACCCGGGTCCCCGACGCCGACTCCATTGTTCTGGGGGTCCCGGTCCCACCCGGGACACCCACTTGCCTCTATGTTGGAGGGCAGCCTGGGGAGCCCACCCCCGGCTGCCCCCGCAGGCTGCCGCGGGACCCGGCTGTGCACTTCTCGTCCGGACTCCCGCAGTCCCATCGGGACCTCGGGGGAGTGCGGCGGCACTCCCCTAGCCTTCTCCTCATCGTCGGGCTTGGGGATAGGGTCCCGGGCCCCTGGATATCTTCGGGGGCGTGACGGCGCTCCCCCCTCCTCCACCTTCAGAGGGGGCCAGGGTGGGCTCCTGGCCCCCGGTTGGGCATTTCCGCGGGTAGCAGGATGACGCTCCCCAGCATGACTTCGGGGCCCGGGGATGGGGTCCCGGCCCCCTCCAGTCTTCTTCGCGGGGGGCTTGACGGCACCTCCCGCCCCGCCTCCTCTTCACACTCTTCAGGGGGAGCGCGACGGTGCTCCCCGGCTTAGTGTTCAGCGGGCACCAGATTGGGCTCCTGGCACCCCGCGGGGGCAGCTTCACGAGGTGCGCGACTGCGCACCCCGGCTTTACTTCTTTAGGGGGCAGCCCCCGGGACCTGACCCACCCCGGGGGCTCATTACAGACCTGCGGCGGGGACCCATGCGCTTCGTTGCTGGTCTCATGAAAGGTTAAAGGTCGCCAACCTTCCAGGAGCCATATCGCAGCCCCAAGGGATCCCATCTTCTCCATTTCTGGCTCTTCTTCCTCCTGGTGGTACCCCCCATTCACTGGGAGCTCTCTCCTTCGCCTTCGGTGTCTCCAAGAGGGTCCCATTCTGCAGGGAGCAATCTTCACTAGTTCCCTGTGCCTCTCTTCTCCCTGCGCAGCGGCACCTGCTTTTGCACACCAGTCCTGGGCTCTTCTTCTGGTGCTGTTAGGGTCCTGGGGAGCAGTTAGGGGGATCCTCCTTCCAACTGCCCATTGCCAGGCTCCTGCACCTTCCCCCTCAGCAGACCACACCCCAGAGAAAGCTTCTCTTCCTGTGCAAGTACTTTTTAAAAGTTGAGTACGGGGCTGGCAGGAAGTCTCTGTGTGTCCTATCAAACAGCGACACATCACTTCCCTGCCCCTGCTCCCTCCTTGTCCATCCTCTGGGTTGTTCAAAATGGAGTTCTGCAGCACACATAGAAAGAGGAAAACACCACTTCTGATCGTTCCAGCACAACACCCATTGATTTTGACGCTGCCCCCTATTTACAAGGGTGATGTAAATAGGAGGCAGTGCCGAAATTAAGACCAGGGAAACCTGGTCTTAGCCTGGCGAAATGAGGAGAAATGCTTTTTTATCTCCTAGCTTTTGCTGTTTTGCGGTTTTTATGTGTGCAGCACAATGCAGCACACATAGAAACAGCAAAATGCAATGAATGGGTATTTATGTGCAGGAAGGTGTTCCTTCCTGCACATAAACTGTTGTGTTTCTATCTAGGAACCTAATTCGATATTCCCGAATTATGCCCTAATGTGGTTATAACAAACTATATCCTTATAAAGGCATAAGACTCCTAGAAAGTACAACGCGTTCTTTAAGCAAACCAAGCCTCCAGCAACCCAGGAAATCCCCCCCTGCTTTTGTTTTGATTTGAGCAAGAACTCCTGGAACCCAGAAAGAACTGTTAGTTCTTAGTGACGTTTTATGTCCAACCTTACGTCAAACCCGGCACCTTTCAGGTATAAATATACCAACAGTTGCCTTAAGCAAACACACGGTGGTTTGGAGCAGAGCGGCTATCTACTGCCCGAGAGCCCAGCTGATGCGAGAGCCCACGGTAGCCGCCCCTCCCTTTTGACGCACTGAGAGAGACGCTGTCTTTTTCTCCAGCCGAGAAAATCCAGCTCCGGTGTTTCCAGTCTCCCTAAGTAATTCCCCACCCTTCTTCAAGCGCCTTGAGACCCTCTGGGTATGTAGCGCGCTATATAAATTATTTGACTTGACTTGACTTGACTATTGTGGCAACTCACTTCTCTTGCATTAGAAAGAAGACTGCTCAATAAATAACACTGTTTATTGAAAACGCCCATCTCTCTATTTCTCTGCGCTCTGGTGAAACTAAGTATGCACGATTGACTGAGTGAAATAGCTGCCTATTGTTTTCACACGACTCTAGAGATACACTCTTTGGGCCTGATTCACAGAACTAACTTAAGACAAAATCCTAAACTTAGTACTTTTGGTATTCACAGAAGTTAGGATTTTGTCTTAAGTTTGTCTTAAGTTTGTCTTAAGACAGACTTAAGACAAAATCCTAACTAAAGTCTGTGTTAAGCCTGTCTTAAGACAAACTTAAGACAAAATCCTACCTTCTGTGAATACCAAAAGTGGTAAGTTTAGGATTTTGTCTTAAGTTAGTTCTGTGAATCAGGCCCTTTATTCTGAGGGAGCAAAGTTGCCATGTTTATGCGGTTTCTCAGAAGCTAATCCCTTCTTGTCTAAATCCGGAGAGTTAACTCTTTCCTGAACATTCGAGAAAGTTTCTAGGGACCTCTGAGCTAGCTGGCAAAACTAATTAAGTCTAATATAGTCAGTACAGACATAGTCGACCTCAGTCCTATGTCTACACTGCTGTTAGTATTATTCCAATGCGCAGAGCCTATTGGGAATATAGGAACTACACTACATGGCGCCCAACGTTTGGTAAGGCGATAATCTAACGCAAGACACTAGAGTAACTCAGTCGTGCTTTTTCACACAGAACCCTTTTCCCGTAAAAACTCCAAAAGACGTCTGGAGTGGGTAAAAGGTTAAAATCCGCCGGAACTTAGTAGGAAGAGATTCCTATGTATTCGTTTTTGGTTTAGTCAACGTTGAAGGATACAGTGTTCCAAAATATTGTGAACCTAATCTTTGTTGACTTGAAACTTGATCAAAAACTTGAGCAAAAACCTTTCCGTCAGTAAAATGGTGGAAAGTGACGATGAAGCAGAGAGAGCTAGAATAGCAGCTCAACTACTAGCGGATGACACAAGTCTCCAAGAAAATGACCCGAATGCTATACTCATTCCGGTCAACGTAAGAAGAACTATAACTCTTAAACTTATAGAAAATGGACTGGCATCACAAAGGTGGTACAGTTATATTCGTGGTAGAGGCCCATGAATATCGGCAGACAGAGGTGTTCTATTCATGGGTACACTTTCCAGCAGCAAACGCTGTAACAAAAGAATTCCACTATTACAAAATCGAGGAACCTCCGGATGAATACACTCCTTTCGAGGATGGTGAAATCCTACTAAATTACCAAGAGCACCTGCTCTGGTTTAAATGGCACCCTAAAACATCAAAATCACATCACCAGGCACGGTCCACTAGGTAGACAGATAAGCTTTTTTTTTTTCTTTTTTTTTTTTACACCAGAACCCCATCAGGCGTCGCAGACAACAGATACGGCAAATACGGCCAATTGTTTCTAACGGGCCATCCATGCCCGCTTGCAATTCATTCAAAGAAACTTTTCTCGTCATAATTTCAGTTTTAAACCACTTACCTGCAGGCGAAGTTAACCGTGTCGGATAAGTATCTTATCAACCTATCTTGTTGATATTTTAGCAATATTTTGATTAATTCTACTTTGGAGCACACAGCAGGCAGTCTGTCCATCAAACTCCAAAAAGTATTAAAGTAATTTCCCTTTGACAGTCAGCCAGAGCGCTTCAGAAAGTAAAGACAGTTTGTGGTACATGACTGCACTACTGTTAGTCTATAAATGGGTTGACACAATTGCCATCTTTTAACTGACGTGATACCAGCGACCTATGATCTTGCATAATCATTCATGCAATCCTAGAAATCACAAGTGGTCTCCCGAAGAAGGCGTGTGTAACGCCAAAACGCGCGTAGAGATTCCTCATTTATCCACTTGGTTGTTGTTGTTTTTAAAAATGCATTATTTTATTTGTGTAAACTGTTTTTAACTGTGATATATATGTTGAAATTCCATGTATTAATTTTTGAATTGATTGATTATGTATATGTTCTTTGTAATTTTTATAAAAATATATATATATTTCTTCATGATATTGGTTAAATAAATTAGATTTATAAGAAATTGTTATATTAGTTTATTTGCCCTGTACACTGCTCCACTGCACAACAAATTTGTGTCTTTATTATCAATGTGTATATGTACCTGATATCCTAGCAGGACCCCGAAGTTGCCTAGGTATTACTATTTTGATGAACGGTCCACTAGGTAGACCAGGAGTCACGTAGCCGGTTCTAGCCAGCTACACGCCACATCCAGACATTGATAAAATGTCAGACCGGGAACTTTTAGCTCAGCTAAAACTATTAATTAAAATACATAGACAATTGGTCCAATATGTCATGTGGACTTCAACAGTCAAACCAACAATTAACATTCCACAGCTGACCCCTCATCAGGGGAACACAAACAAAATTACACCACAGAACATACAATCATGTCTTGGTAAAATACCTGCAAAACGGGAACAAATTCCATTCTGGTTAGCACAAAAAATCACTCAAATAGAGGCAGTATTTCCAAATACTACTCCTACTGAGAAACACAGAATTCTGACTATCTGTCTTCAAATGGAGATCACACCACATGTGGAGGACTGTGACACTTGGGGCACGGTCTTTGCTTCCATCTACACAAAAACACATGGTGTTCCGTCTATGGCGGTTATACCAGATGTGCTAAGACAGAGTCAAAATGAATTCGGTCCAGAACCTGCTTTAACTCTGGGTATGAAATTACTGAAAGACTTCAAGATATATTCTTAGCCAACATAAAAGGAGAAGCAGCATCTGTGGCGATCCGCCAGAAATTGAAAGAAACAGATAGAGCAGACCAACCATTTGAACTTGCCAGAATCATAGAAAAATCCTACGAAGAACTAGGAAGAGATAGTTTGGGTGGGAAACCAGTGAAACCCCAACTAACTGAAAATCCTAAAAAAATATTTATTAAAAATAATATGAATACTCCAAAAAGGAGCTGGGAGGGTAATAAACAGTCCACTCCCAGGGAAAACCGATTCCAGTCCAGAGGAAGGTCTCCTCAACGGAGAGAAAGATCACCTGACCGAGGAAACAAGTCTCCCCAGAGGGAGCCCTCTGAGAAAAGATACAACCTTAGAAATAGGGATAATTTGAAAAAAACTGATAGATATCAAGATGTTGATACGCGTCCCTCTCGATCTTTTCAGACTTCCTCACAGAAATCAGAAAGAAGAGGACGGTCAGAACACAAGGAAGAGCACGTCAAGTCCAAAGAAAAGGAACCTGCTCATCAAAGTAAAAAGTTACAATATCCAAAGAAGAAGGTAGCTAGTATTAAAATTAAACATGCCGAGGATACTGAGTACACAACTGAAAAACGGAGAGTGGGCCCAGACAATGCTAGACAGCGCAGCAGAAGTGACCATAGCTCGCAAGATCCTGATGAATCTTCTGGAGACAGTGGACACGAATGAATACATTCAAGTGGAAACTGCAGACACCAGAGTTAGCAAACCCCATAAATTATACGAAATAACATTGCGTATAGAGGGGGACAGGACTAGGAAAGTAGAGGGTCTCTTTTGGGATAACCTTTCGAAAGGCTATGACATACTGTTAGCTGAGAAAGACTGGCCACCAGAGTTTGTCAGGGAGTGCCCTCATGACGAAGAAATGATTATGCCTGCCTTCTCAAATCATATTTCAACTCATAAAAAATCCATATATGGAAGACAATGGGCAGTGGCCCAAGCTCCTGCATTATATAAAAATCATGTAGGATAGGATGAGGATTCTCCTCATCACAAAATCCAGTTAAAAAATCAGCCCATTGCACACAAAGACAGTACCCAGTTAAACAAGAAGCTAAAAAGCAAGTCAGGGAGATCTTAGATCAACTTGAATACCAGGGGGTGATTGAAACATGCACCTAACGAATTAACAATCCTTTGTTTCCTGTCTCCAAGCCAGACGATTCATATCGTCTAGTTTTGGACTACAGACACCTAAACTCCTGTTGCAAAACATCTGCAGTACAAAACTCACACAGTGCAGCACTAATGAATAACATCGTGCGCAAAAAATATAAAACAACATTAGATATCTCTAATGGATTCTTTTGTCAAAACGTTGCACCTGAAAGCAGGTATTTGACTGCTTTCTCAATAATGGGGTCGCAAAAACACTTCTGTCGACTCCCACAGGGATTAAAGAATAGCCCAGGATTATTCTCAGCAAGGGTAACAGAGTTACTACAAATATATTATGATGAAGCATTATCTTATGTCGATGACATCTATCTCACAGATGATGACCTGGAGACTCACTTGAAAAAGGGTGAACACCATAATACTTGGGTTCGCAGCAGAGGGTTACAAATTCAACTTTAAAAAGTCACGAATTGCCCATCTAACTGTCCTGTTTTTAGGATATGAATTATCAAGTGAAGGCAAGAGCCTAGCAGACAACTTCTTAGAGAAGTGTGCTGTACTCCAAGCACCAAAAACGCTGAAGAATTTACAATCAATACTAGGTTTCCTGAATCTCGGAAGAACACACATTCTAAATTATGCAGAGAGGGTTAAACCTCTCTATGAATTAATAAAACCTGATTTCAAACCAATCAATTGGACTCAGAAACACACAGAAATTTTAAGATCATTGCAAACAGACATGTTAGCTAAAACAAAATTGCAAACTTGCGAAAACATACGCAACCTTGTAATCCGAGTCATCCCAGGAAGATGCGGATTCACGTACCTGACATCTAATGAGGGAGAAACAGTACCAATAGCTTACAAATCACACTTGTACACACAAGCTGAAATGAAATTCAGTTCAACTGAAAAAATTCTAATAGCTGTTCAAACTGCTGTGGCAAAAGAAAGAGCCATAGCCCAAGGCAAAAGAATAACTGTTTTAACAGCAGAATCAGCCCTGGAGGCATTAACAAGCCCATGCAATCTAAATGCGGTGGCATTAGATCCAAAATGGATACAATGGGAAAATTCTCTTGCTGCAGAAACCGTAAAATACTATTTTGACCCGAAAATTAAAAAAAATAGAAGATCTAGAATATGAAGAAGAATATCCTCTGCCAATCGAAATTCTGCCTCTCCAACAATACTCTTGTGTAATCTACATGAACAGATTTGCACAACACTACGATGTAGATAAAAAACCCTACAACGCAGCATGCGCGATTGTTAAAAGTCGCTAGCACTTGGGTAAATTCAGACCAAAAATCACCAAAACTGAATCACTCAGAAACTGTTCAGCTCAGCAAGCTGAAATAAGATCTTTAAAGATGGCGCTTGAAAATGCCGATTGTGAATTCCCGACACTAATAGTGTGCGATTCGCATTTCTGCGTCAGGTCTACAATAATGACTTGCAGAACTGGGTTCAAAACGGTTACAAAGATGACACAGGTGCAACAATAAAGCATAAGAAGCTTTGGGAACAGGTAGTTCTTTTGCAGAAAGAACTACGAAAGGCTCACGTGGTACATACACTGAGTCATCAATGTGATGGCGTTCAAGTTGCAGGGAATTAATTGGCTAATAGAGACACAGCGGAAGCGGTTCAACCGGCTTCCGTAGCCACAAAAAAGCGTTCTAAAAAACACATAGACGGAGAAACCATGCTGGCGGTAAAAGCGTCTTTAAAAGGCGATTATGCAGCATTACCTCTGAACTATCCACTCAGTAATACATACATAATTGATGCAAACTCCGTTCCTTTTGCTAAAATCCCTGGAGTGGGGGATAGAGTAATTCCAAACACGAACCGGAGAATCTTCTTGATTGAAGAGGCACACATGGGATTGGGTTTAAGGCACCAAGAGATCGTGAAATCTCTAAAAGAATTACAATCAGAATACTGGTGGCCGAGGATGAGCCTGCAACATTACAAATTTGCAAAGGCTTGTCCGGACTGCAACAGAGATCGCAGTTGTGAACCGACCGGAGTATTGCCAGGACCCCTTTATTAGAAAGCATCAGGCTAGCTATACGCAGAAATCCAGCCGAAGAAATGCGTACCCATAATTATTAAGACTAGATTCCCTTAAAAATGTAGACACCAGCGCTCGGCTGACGCCAGAACTGTTATAAAAAGATTTGCGAGTCTATATCGGCACATACGCAAATGGCATGCTGTAATAAATCCAGTAAAAATGTATAATCCAAGAGGTTTATTTCTCAGCAGAGCATAGAGTCCAAGCACAACAGCATCAGGATACAACTGACAAGTCAGAGCAGAATGTTACATGAAGAAAGCTCTGTTCAGAACATAGAATACATTATGAAACATAATCAGTCGCATGCACTTAAAGGGGAAAGGTAAAAGGAAAGAAAGATGGGAATGTAACACATCTCCCTTATATAAGAAAAAGAAAAGGGAACAGGAAAATCAAACATAGTCTTGCAAAGAAGTTGGTTTCCTTCTAATACTTACATCATCTTTAACCCTTGATGCCACAGTGTCAGAAACTTGTTCAGGACAAATATTAACATTAGAATAGTCATTTAGACATTGGTCATTTCTTAATTGAGCATCTTGAAAAGAAGGACATTTAGCTACCTTACTCACATTCCAGGTTTTGCCATCCTGGGTGACAACAGTATTATTAAAAACTTTAACAATCTTAATGGGCCTTCCATACTTACTCATACCCTTGCTTACCATAACCGGTTTCACAATCCTGACCCAATCACCAATCTCAAATTCATGCACCCTTGTTTTCCATTTGTTGTTGTACCACGCAGCTGATTTATTCTGCTTGTCACAAATCTTATTGGCAACACTCTGAATGTCAACTCTATTATCAGACAAATCACCACACTTCTCCTTAAACCACCAAGGGCAAATCGAAGAAGCAGGATCTCTACCTTTGAGCAGTCTAAAAGGGCTAACCTCAGTAGTGGTGTGAGGTGTGATACGATAACACCAAAGCTTTTCCCTGAGCACATTCAACCAATTGCCTTTTTCCTTTATGGAATCAGTAACAAAACTTTTGAGAACCCTATTGAACCTTTCTACTTGGCCATTCTCATGTGGCTCATAGAGAGAGGTTTGAATGTGCCTGATGTTACAATTCTTCAAAAAGGACTTCATGTCTGATGAAACTAACTGTACACCATTATCGGAAATCAAAACAGAGGGGCACCCTTCTCTAGAAAAAACTTCCTTGAAAAATGTAATGACGGCCTCAGAGGTAGCTTTTGCCACAAACTTAACCTCTGGCCACTTAGAGTGATAGTCTATGATGACCAAAGCGAAACGTGAAGATTCCGGAAGAATGTGGAATGGACCTGAAATGTCGAATGCAATTTTATTCCAAGGTAATTCGGGCCATTTCACAGCTCTAAGAGGAGGAACATGTACTCTAAGCATTTTATCATTGGAACAACACTCAGAACACTCCCTGACAGTACGATCCACATATCTGTCCATGCCTGGCCACCAAAAGTGTAATCTAATTAAACGCTTCATAGCCTGGATGGGTTTTATGTGCCAGTTTCAAAATCAATTCTTGTACTCCACTAGGTGGGACACACTTACCTGCTTTGAAAATCAGATCTCCTTCACAACCTAACTCATCCATAACTTTATAAAAAGGAAGTAACTCATCCTTGACGCAGTGTTTATCAGGCCAACCTTCAAGAATGAATTTTTTCAGTTGACGTAAATATATAATTTACTCTCTTAATTTCTATGCAGGTAAGTACTTAATCAATAATAACTCAATCGGAAAGAAAGAAACCAGAGTCCGTGGTGTTAGAGTTCTTAGGGGTTTTATTCCTCAAAAGGAATGGTCATGACCAAGATATCATGTTCTTCCCACCACAGGGGTGGAAGAAGGGATAGTAAGAGCGCGCCACATTTTATTGACAATACATAGCTTATATACTTAATTCATGTCATAAGAAACAGTGCAGTAGGCGTAACAGCTGAGAGAAGGCAAGATAACAGTATCCACGTGTTACTAGTACGTAATCAGAAGGCGTGGACTAGGCGTGAACTGGAGGTGTGTGCTGAAAACGTCACAGGTAAGTGTCACAGAAGGGGTGGCACTAACAGAAATGTTGCAATGTCAGCAGAAATCGGAAGCTTGGATGCGCGCGCAGCTGCATGACGTGTGATTGACGTGAAACTGGAGGGTGAAGGGACTTGACATTTACGCTAACGGAAAGAGACAGAAGTCTGGCATGTCAGATCAACTTGCACTTCTATCATATCTGATATCTGATGTTTGGGAACCATATTATCTGGACGGAAAGGTCTCTGGGGCAGAAGCTATTCTATACTGACTGTGAATGCGTGTATATGCGCCTGAGTGTCTGCATGAGAAGCGTGGGGGCACGGGGCCTTCCATGGGAGCATGGCAACAGAGACTATGAATTACTTGCACTAGACAGGTCGGCCCTTTGGCTCTGCAGCTGAGGAGGATGTTTACTGAAGCTAGTAGGCAGGAATGTATTTTCGAGGAGCGGAACAGATAACTCGAAGGTTATAGTCAGTCTTGGCAGGCAGCAGGCTGAGCTGAGCACGGTGGGCCGCGCTGAAAGTAAGTCAGAGTTCACGGGTACAGAGGCAGCCTGGGCTGGGGCTCTCAGAGTCAGAAGCCAGAAAAGAGGCTCGATGGCAGAAATTCAGGGCCTACTTTGCCAGAGCAGAAAAACATGTAAAGTACACTACAAAAAGACGGTGGCATAGCATACTTAGGAACGGACTATTCAACCCGTTCAGGGTGGGTCTGAAAGAGGACATGTTGACGTTGGACGCAAATATATTTGCGTCTTCATAGCTGGCACAGGAGGGAAGTTACATGCACTTTAAGCTGGTACATGGAGACGGTGGGGTACGCGCTAGGGAACATAACTCGACCATAAAATGTATATTTCCTCATTCCCTCCTTGTTCCCTAGGGACCCTTCATGATATATCGATCCTCATGAACCGATCAGTTTGTTCTTGTAACATCATTTGCTCTTCTTTCTTTCTTTTACGCTTTGAAAGGAAACTGGAATGTTCAATGCATGACGTGGCACACAGTCCACAAATCGCTGGCCCACACTGCAGGCACAGGCAGCAACTGAATACTAGGACTAGGCCAATGCCTAGGAAGGATAGGATCTTCCATCCCCAAGCTGTTAACGTTGTCCAGAACCAACCGGACCAAGTCCAGGTGCCTGGATTCTGATGTATCTGATTTGCAATTTTATGGAGACGTGTAATAGCTTGATATACAGATGGTGCGTTTTGTGGAATGAAAACACAGCAACTTGACCCGATGACCTTACAGGCTCCACCTCTATCTGCCAAGATGACGTCAATAGCAAGACGGTTCTGAAGGACAACAACCCGCATAGCGGACTGCTCTTCGGTTAAGTTACCTAGGGCGGAGGCAGTTTCATTTACTACTGCTTCAAGTGTTCTAGTTAATCTGCGTATTAGTTTACTATTTTGAACAGGTCCTAAAAAGAAAAAGAATCCTTTATTAAAATCGGTATACTGTTCCCATGCCGTTTCTGTGTAGTCGACAAGTGGGATATCTCTTCTGGGTCTATTCTTTACTAGATTTGTATTTCTGTGGTAATCAGGAGGAGCTAGGAAAACAGGTGGCAGAAGGAATGCTATATAACAGGTACCATCCCAATCTGGAGGTAGGCGTATGTATGCGGTATGACCACAAACAAAATAGGAATGACGGATAGCTTTGAAGGACGATTTACCATGATCACTGAATTCGACCACAGTAGTACATTTACTATGACCTAAGTGTACTGAACCTTTCTTCCTGATACATAATTCACCAGTGACTGGTAGTACTGACATAATGGGCATATCTGGTGTATCTTCGGACTCGACAGTAAGAATCATAAGGCTAATTGTGTAATTACCTAATCCATATACTTCATTTTCTAGATCAGTTCCTATTCTAGTGGGGAGTCCCTTCTCATCAGGGTAACAGACGTCGAGCAGGACCAAGTTCAAGTTTCCCCAAACCCAGCCCCCATCGAAAACAGCAATATCAGGATCTAAGGAATTAATTATTTTAAACCATGCACCACAGGAGCCATTGTGAGTGAACGGGTACGGAAAGAGGGGCAGAGCTCCCTTGTAATTCTGGTAGGGAGGGAGTCGGCCACATATCCAGCAGTTTGTAGCATTGTTAGTCTGATGGGAATGATGTAGCATACTAATGAAAGTGTTGTTGCGCAGCGCAAGTCTGTAGGAGAGTTCGTGTGGAGGTAACTCGCTAAAAGTGTGTTCAGCAGAAACATTGTAAGCAGATTGTTCACGCTTGAAAATAGGGTAGTAGATAGGGAGAAGCACACTTACAACTATTATCAGAAGACTTAGAAAAAACATTATTAACAATGTCACTATACAGTGACTACGCAGTGATTTGCAGTATGTACGTTTCTTGAATTGTTGTCTTTCTCTCTCTCTCTCTTGATCTAGGGGATACATGTCAGAAACTATTTAACCGATTCACCTAGGGGAGGACTTAAACAATTAAACTGTCTGACTTGCTAGATCGAAGTTTAAGTCTATATTCTTCTTGGGGAGTTTTCTCTCGTTCGGAAACTTTAAGGTCTCTGAGCTCGATACAGTCTTTGGGAGAGGTGGATGAGCCTGGGTCGGATTTCAGTTCATTACATAGCTTCACGTGGCTCATGTGGACCCACCCCTTCCTTCCCTCAATCTTCACCGCTGTCCTGGTGGTGAGTAGAACGGTCTTCGGCGATTTCCAACGGGGCTCCAGCGGACTTTTCCGATCGAAGTTCCTGACGAGGATCAGATCACCTGGACGGACATCATGTGGCTTTACATCGGTGTTGTCAGGGAAGGCTGTGGCAAACTGTGAACGACATGATTGGAGTGCAGACATCAAGGAGGCAAGGTAATCTGTCAACATATTACAATCAACATCAGTAATCTTCTTTGGAATGGGCGTCCCCCACATATTCGGTGGTCTACCAAAAACCACCTCGTACGGGGATAGCCCTGATCTCGAATGGGCAACCATTCTCATATAGAACAGTGCCACTGGCAGGGCGACTATCCAGTCGACCCCTTTCTCTTGACATATTTTTGCAAGCCGTGTCTTTAGTGTCTGATTATGCCTTTCTACAAGGCCTGCGGCTTCGGGATGTCGGACACAATGGAATTTCCATTGATATCCCAGCAGTAAGGAAACCTGCTTCATTAATTCGGAGGAGAATGGCTGACCGTTATCTGAATACACGACACGAGGCAAGCCGTACCGTGGGAAGAATTCACGAACCAACTGCCTGGCAGTGGTCGGAGCAGTATAATCTGGGACTGGATATGCTTCGGTCCAACGGGACAGAGCACAAACAATTACGAGGACATATTTGAATCCTCGACAACGGTCCATCTGGATATAATCCATCTGGAGGACTTCAAAAGGGTGATCAGGAGGATGAAATCCACCTTTCTCTACAGGGACGCTTTTACCTGGATTGAACTGACAACAGATCATGCAAGTACGCACTTTCTGTTTTGCTGCTGCTCGTAAGTGTTTATTGCTCCAAAGATTTTGTAAACTGTCTAACATCGCTTTCTCTCCTAGATGTGCTGGACTATGTGCTGTATTAATCATTACTTGAACCATAGAGTCAGGGAGAAACCATGTAGATTTTCCCTACGTCACCCAACCTTGATCTGTCTGGATCCCTCCTAGTTCAATCCATTTCTTTATTTCGTCTGGGGTAGCATGGGTCTGAATATCAATAACATCTAGTGCGGGATCCCTGACTGTCATGCAATTTGTCGGTCCTATTGTCTTTGTCATGTCCGTTGTCTGAGTGTGAGTCAATGCTGTATGTTTTGCTGTCTGGTCTGCCAGGTCGTTACCCTGGGAAACAGAATCTGTGACTTTAGTATGTGCTTTACACTTCATGACGGATATGCCTGAAGGCAGATGTATTGCTTCTAACAGTGCTTGAATGAGGGGACCGTGTTGGATCTTGGCACCATGAGAGGTCAGAAAACCTCGTTCTTGCCATAACATGCCGAAGTCGTGTACAACTCCGAACGCATAACGGGAATCAGTGTATATGTTGACATTTCTGTTCTTGGCTAGAATACAGGCTCGGGTCAGAGCAACAAGCTCTGCCGCTTGGGCAGACAGTGTGTCAATACGATGTGTTTCTTTAACTTCTGTTTCAGTGGTCACGGCATATGCGGCCACTAATTCTCCTGTACTTGTTCGCATACATGAACCATCCACATAAAGTGTCAGGTCTGGATTTGTCAATGGAACATCTGTTAAGTCTCGTCGGGGCTTTGTTACTGCATTAATGATCTCTATGCAATCATGCGGGGCTGGATCTGTCATAATTATGGGTAACAGTGTTGCGGGGTTCAGAATGCTGCAGCGTCTGATTTCTATGTGTGGCTGGAATAGTGTTAATTCGTAACCTGTCAGTTGTGCTATGGTCAAGTGCTGAGTCTGGGTTCTGTTTAACAGAACCTCTACAGAGTGTGGAACTTGTACTGTTAACTGATGGCCTAAAACAATTGAATCGCTTTGTCTTATTGCTAACGCTGTTGCTGCTACTGACTTTAAGCATGCAGGGAGTGCCTGAGCTACTGAATCCAATGTACTTGAAAAATAAGCGCAAGGCTTATGTGAACCTGCTTGATCTTGAGTGAGGACAGACAATGCTGTACCATCACGTTCTGTAACAAAAAGTGTAAACGGTTTGCTGTAGCATGGTGTTGCTAAAACTGGTGCTTGACATAATGTTTTCTTTAATTCCTCAAAGGCTTGTGTATGTTCCTGAGTCCAAGGGAGGACAGTCGAAGTCGCTGCCTCCTGCGTCGTTAACTGGATGAGTGGTTTAGCTAGAAATGCATATTGAGGAATCCATTGTCTGCAGTACGAGGTGAGGCCTATGAAGGCCCGCACTTCCTTTTGTGTCTGGGGTCGTGGCATATTTACAATTAACTGAATGCGATCGGGAGTGAGCTGTCTCCCCACTTTGGACAGCAAGTGACCCAAGTACACAACTTGCTGAACACAGAATTGTAGCTTCGAAGGGGACACCTTGTGTCCCTTGTCTGCCAGGAAATGTAAAACTGTCAGTGATGCTTGTTCACATTCGGGCTCACTTCGTGCGGTGATCAATAGATCATCGACGTATTGCAGTAAAGCGGTGTTAACTGGCATTTGAATACAGTCTAGTTGTCTTTTCAATGCTTGACTATAGATGCTGGGGCTTTCTGTGAATCCTTGAGGTGCGCGGGAAAATTTGAAACTTCGTCCATTTAAACTGAATCCGAAGAGATATTGGCTCTCCGGATCAATGGGTACACTGAAGAAAGCGTTCTTGAGATCAATTACAGTAAAGAACGTTGCTTCTGAATCAATAGCAGTCAATAGGGAAGAGATATCGGGGACCACGGGGTACTGTGGTACAATACATTTATTCAGCTCTCGAAGATCAATCACCAGCCGATATACTGGCGGTGCATTGGGATCAGTACGTTTAGGGAATTGGAATGATGCTTGAATTACAGATATTGGAGTCGGTCTCTACGACCACTCCTTGGGCAATGAGCTCTTCAATGATTTCCAGTAAAGCCACTACAGCATCGGGTGGTAACTTGTATTGTCTGATTCGGGGTAGAACAACCCCTGTCTTGAGTGTAACACGGTATGGTGTGATATGCATGCAACCTACATCAGTTGGGCCTTTTGCCCACAGGTGATCTGGTACATTTTTTAATCTGACATCGAATTCTCGCACCACATAATGACCCTTGAAATCCCTCAGAAAGAGTCTAACCCCCTCCGGGGAACAGCAGATTATAGCTCCTAGAGCCTTCAGTGTTTTGATTCCTAACAGATTTTCTGGACATGATTTCGTAAGTAACAAGTCTGTAACTCGTGATAATGGACCCACAGCCAACGGTACTGGTTCTGATACTTCATTTACAATGGGCTGCCCTGAAAAACCAAGGGAAACATTCTGTGAGCCTGAGAGGGGTGCCCCTGGGACTTCATTATGACTTATTGTAGTGCGGCTTGCCCCTGTGTCAATTAAAAACTTTCTGTCTTTTCCGAATACTTGACTGTGTACATAAGGACCTTCTTGATCTACAGGAATTTCAATAAGAGGCAAGCCAAATTCCCTCTCTAGGCTGTTTCATGTGTATCGTTGATACTCAGGGTAAGCAGATTGGGCATACTGGTACATCTGTTGGGAAACTTGTTGAGTCGTGGCAGTGGGCTGTGGTACTGCTACTGTCTGCGCTGTATGAGATGTGGCATGCATAGGTTGTGTGTTCTGCATGGGCTGTACATTTTGTGAGGTCTGTTGCTGGACCTGATCTTGTCTAGGTGGATGCGGTCTCTCTTTAGTTTTGCCTGTTGCTATGTTATGTTTCAGGACTGGACATTCATGTACGTAGTGACCTGGCTGCTTGCAATAATTGCATGTCCCTTTAACGGGACCTGCGACGTGACCTGTTTGGTTCGTACCCTTTCTGTTTCCGTCGGTATGGACCGACTGGGCTACTAACATTTTCATTTTCGTGTCTTTCATACGTTTTTGTTCCTGATCTTGTTCTTCTCTAATTCTATTCTGATGGTATTGTAACATTTGTAACATCTGGGATGGCGTATTTGCTTGCCATGTGCTCTCAACCTTGTATACACGATTTTTGACTGCTAACAGGGAATTATCAACTAACTTTGATACAAAGAGATGCGGGTATGACTCGCTACTTGGTTTAAGACCACTATTAATAATAAAACATTTCTCGAATCTTGAATAAAAGTCACTAGTATCTTCGTCGGGTTTCTGCTTACATGCTGAGATTGCATCCCAGTCTTCTTTTCTAGTTGCCAATAATCTTGGCAGAACCTGTACTATCAAACCTGGTAATACTTTAGTTCTGTCCCCAAGGCCTACCCCTTGGACACGTTTGCTTTCTTCGTCTTCTATTTCTGCCCATACAATCTTTTTCTCTCCCACCTCCCATTCCTTTTCTTTTAGTTTCTCGTAGATGCCCGTGGGCAGCAGTACCTTTAACATTTTCATGATATCATCATACGTGTAATCCCCCATCAGTAACATATCTTTAAGCTCTCTGTGAAAACCTGCAGGGTCTTTATCATGGCTCGGAACTAGTTTCTTCATTTCTAACAGTTCTAACTTAGTCAGTGGCGTGTGTACATATACACGTTTCAAGAGGTGATCCGCACCCATAACTGGGTGTACTTCTCGTAAGGGGTTCTGACTTTCAATGCCACTCAGACGTTGCATGTGATACATTTTCCTTTCTGGGGGCGGAGCGGGAACATATTCAGGGCTTATGAAAGTGTTATATCTATGTCGTTGTTCTAGAATTATTTGTATTAATTTGGTACTGAGACCTCTCCATCTATCCATGAGTAGTGCTTCTAATGTTTCATGTAAGGGACCTGGATCAGAATGTTGGTCTCTGTATTTCGTGAGGAGGTGCTGCATCATGTATACACCTGCTAATTTCTGTTCGTCTGGGGAGAGGTTCAGAAATGTCTGCGCTACTGTGTCATCATTGTACATATCCGGATTTTCAGCCCATAATATGGCTGACCGGGCTAGTTCTTGTTCATCCATCGAATTGAGTATGTGGTACCCCACTCGGTCTCTGAGTCTTTTATCGGTTTCCTGGAACTGATGTTCCGCAGAATTCGGGTTTGTTAAGGCAGAGAGAAAAACTCTCTTGCTTTCCGGACGGATACCTTTCCTAAGGTAAGTTCCCTTACCTACATACGCTATAGTATCTGTAGTCTTTTCTGGTTCTTCAAGTTCTTCTTCCTCCTCGGAGGAAGCCTTTTCTTTTTCTTTTTGGTGTATTTCTATTACTGTCTTTCTGATTTTTCTATACATACTGGCTATGCAAGTCCCCTTATCATGTTTTCCGTCAGCTATATTTTGACCCCACTTGTTTAGTGCATCCAATTCACTCTGATCTGTTCCAGGCCTGTCTCGTTCTCTTATTAGGCAATTTATGAAAAAACGTAGTATCTGTGCTTGAACGTCAACTTTCTGACGCTCCATGGCTTCCTGAATACTGTCAGGGTCTTTCCCTGTCTGAATAAACTCATATATTCTGTCTAGGAGGTCCTTCATTCCTGCATAGCACAGCAGAAAATCAGTGGCAGATCTTAACCGTAGTGATGCCAACATCATTATATCGTCTTTACCGGGTACTGGATCATATCTGCAAACTGAAAGATTTTCTTTGAGTGCGTCAAGGCGAGGTGATTTGAACGTAAAAGGACTCCGAAAGTCCCTGAGCTGTAACCTGTGTGTTAACGGCGGTGTATGAAGACCCCCTGCCGCACCCCCTGAGGCAGAGGCTTGGGTATCATCTCTCGGCGGAGTCTGTATCTGAACTTGAACTTGTCTTTTTGTAGGATCAGGTAGAAGTGGTTTCGGTAAATCAACTTTAGGTGCGGGAAGTGGTGGGGGCGGTGGAGCATTCTGTTGTGGTACTGGCGGAATAGGATTTTGGGGCGGGTTACCACCCCCGTCCCTGTCGTTAGGCAGGGTGCGGACAGGCAGATTGGTGTAAGCCGGTGCTACATCCTCTAGATAGGAATTCAGGAATATGTCTTTAGTAGTCTTATGCATTACTTTAATCGGGACTAATGGTGGCGGCAGATTCTTTGGTATTTCTGAAATGGCTTCAGGCGAACCCTCGGCCGCGAGGTACATACCGTTTACGAGGTTATTTCGTGCGCGGTCTACTTGCTCTGATTTTACTCGGATCCCCTCGTTAACTAACTCGTTTTCTTGGGCCTTGTCTGATTCTTTAAGTCTGTCTTCTCTACGTAATTCTTTTTCAGTACGCTTATGTGATTCCTTACGCCAAAACTCTATGGCGTCTTTCTGAGATTGTCTGGCTTTCTTTTTCCATAGGGCTTCCTCTACCTTCATGATGCACTCGGCATCCCATGTTCCGGTAACAGGCCATCTGTGCCTTTCGTCTAGATGTTTAGTATAGTCAGCCCATAAATCTAGATATAATATGGCATCTATGCCATGTTTGTGGTACATAAAGTTGCCTGGAGTGTCCCTAGGGGGGATAGGAATTTCTTCCTCTAGTATCCCTTTCCTAGTTCCTATCTGCTTTAACTTGTTGAAAAACGGCATCTTGTTTACTTGGTACTGAATGCTCAATCCTAACTACTTAATACTGGATACAGCTAGTTTATACAAGAAACACAATAATGCACATTAAAACGGTCACATTCATACCACGACATTAATCACATGAAAAGACATTTGAGACATAGATGACTACCCCCTATACTGGATGTACTGCTAAACAGTACAGATACACTGGTGTAACAGTGCAGAAATTCAGAATACTAGATATACTGCTAAACAGTACAGATACACTGCCTAAAAACAGTGCAGACCGGACTTGTGTACCCAAACCCGTCTAGATACGTCCCAGCAATGGTACTCACCGGGAAGCACGGAAACAGAAGGCCTCGGAAAACTCGACTGGACTGGACTCGACTCGGCTCGACTTCGGAAAACTTCGGAAAACTTCGGAAAACTGGTGGGCCTCTTGACACCTCGGACCTTGCTTCTTTCGGCTAGGCTCTGGTCGGGATCCTCCGCACTCCTCACCGCCTCGTCTGGGTACTGATCGCAGTCTTCGTCACCTCCGTGGGTCAGAGGGAGATGCAGGAAATCCTGCCGGTACGCGTAGTTTCCATCTAACTGATGGCAGGGGACAGAGCTTGCAACGCACCAACCGGCGCGTGAGGTGGGGGAGGGGTCCCTGTTCGGGCGCCAAAATGACGTAAATATATAATTTACTCTCTTAATTTCTATGCAGGTAAGTACTTAATCAATAATAACTCAATCGGAAAGAAAGAAACCAGAGTCCGTGGTGTTAGAGTTCTTAGGGGTTTTATTCCTCAAAAGGAATGGTCATGACCAAGATATCATGTTCTTCCCACCACAGGGGTGGAAGAAGGGATAGTAAGAGCGCGCCACATTTTATTGACAATACATAGCTTATATACTTAATTCATGTCATAAGAAACAGTGCAGTAGGCGTAACAGCTGAGAGAAGGCAAGATAACAGTATCCACGTGTTACTAGTACGTAATCAGAAGGCGTGGACTAGGCGTGAACTGGAGGTGTGTGCTGAAAACGTCACAGGTAAGTGTCACAGAAGGGGTGGCACTAACAGAAATGTTGCAATGTCAGCAGAAATCGGAAGCTTGGATGCGCGCGCAGCTGCATGACGTGTGATTGACGTGAAACTGGAGGGTGAAGGGACTTGACATTTACGCTAACGGAAAGAGACAGAAGTCTGGCATGTCAGATCAACTTGCACTTCTATCATATCTGATATCTGATGTTTGGGAACCATATTATCTGGACGGAAAGGTCTCTGGGGCAGAAGCTATTCTATACTGACTGTGAATGCGTGTATATGCGCCTGAGTGTCTGCATGAGAAGCGTGGGGGCACGGGGCCTTCCATGGGAGCATGGCAACAGAGACTATGAATTACTTGCACTAGACAGGTCGGCCCTTTGGCTCTGCAGCTGAGGAGGATGTTTACTGAAGCTAGTAGGCAGGAATGTATTTTCGAGGAGCGGAACAGATAACTCGAAGGTTATAGTCAGTCTTGGCAGGCAGCAGGCTGAGCTGAGCACGGTGGGCCGCGCTGAAAGTAAGTCAGAGTTCACGGGTACAGAGGCAGCCTGGGCTGGGGCTCTCAGAGTCAGAAGCCAGAAAAGAGGCTCGATGGCAGAAATTTAGGGCCTACTTTGCCAGAGCAGAAAAACATGTAAAGTACACTACAAAAAGACGGTGGCATAGCATACTTAGGAACGGACTATTCAACCCGTTCAGGGTGGGTCTGAAAGAGGACATGTTGACGTTGGACGCAAATATATTTGCGTCTTCATAGCTGGCACAGGAGGGAAGTTACATGCACTTTAAGCTGGTACATGGAGACGGTGGGGTACGCGCTAGGGAACATAACTCGACCATAAAATTTATATTTCCTCACAGTAAAACAAATTTTTCATCCTCATCCTGACACTTCAACCAAAACTCTTCCGAAATATCCTGATAATGAGGAGAAACTACATCAGAAAGACTTAACACACAATCAGCCTCAACAAGGCCATTTACACTTTTCTGGCTATCTACACAAGGAAGACGTGAAAGGCAATCTGCAGTGAAATTTTTTTTCCCAGGAATGTATTCCACTGTGAAATTGTATTCCTGTAGCCTAGATGCAAGACGTGCAATTCTTGCTGTGGAGTTCCAACCACCTCCCGCAGAAAGAATGCTCAAAAGGGGTTTATGATCTGTACGAAGAATAAATTTACTGCCCCAAATGTAAATTCTGTAGTGTTCAATCGCCCAAACACATGAAAGCAACTCACGCTCAATGACTGCATATCTGCGCTCAGTCTCATTGAGTGTTCTAGAGGAGAACGCAACGTTCCATTCCAGTCTACCATCTGTTTGTGACAACACACAACCCAAACCATACAGGCTTGCATCCGTGGTGATGATACATGTCCTACCCATTCTAAAAGGCTTTAACGTTGGAGAATTTACAATGTCTTTTTTAATAGCCATGAAAGCCTTCTCCTGTTCATCTTCCCATTTAAATACATTATTTTGCCTCAGTAATCTCCTCAATGGTTCCATTTTGGTGGCAAAATTCACAACAAATTTGCTGTACTACTCGCACATTCCTGAAAAGGAAAGGAGTTGATCTTTATTAACTGGAGATGGGGCATTAAGGATGGCCTCAACATTGGATTTTTTTGGAATAAGGCCCTCACCGGACAATGTATGGCCTAAATATTCTACAGATTTCTGAAATAATTTGCACTTATGCCCCTTAAGTGTAAGACCATATTGTTCAAGTCTCTTAAAAACTGCATCTAAATGTACAAAATGATCATTGTCATTTTTGGAGAAAATCAAAATGTCGTCTTGAAAAGATTTGACGAACGAATCAAGATCTCTGAACATTTGGAACATTACTCGTTGGAATACAGAAGCAGCAGAAGCTAATCCAAAAGGCATCCTTCTGCACTGAAATAAACCCATGGGAGTGATGAAAGCTGTATACTTTTTGGATTCTTCTGCAAGTTCAATTTGATGATACGCAGACCTAAGGTCTAAAGTAGAAAAAATCTGCGCACCATCAAAGAGAGAGACAAGTTCATTAATGTTGGGTAAAGGGTGGCAGTCAATAATGATATTGGCATTTAGAGCTCTCAAATCAATGCAGACCCTCAATTTTTGATCTGGTTTGCGCACGAGAACAATGGGGGAAACCCATTCTGAAGATTCAATGGCTTCAATGATGTTCTCACTCAACAACTCATTCAACATTTCTTTCAATTCATCCCTAACATTAAGGGGAACACCTCTTAATTTCTGTTTGACTAGAAGCGCTCCATCCTTAAGTACAATTCTATGTGTAAAATTCTTCAATTTGCCTAACTGATCACAGAACACCTTGTTGAATTTCTTGCTCCAAAAGGACATATTTTTCTTCTCTTCAAAACAAGGAGAAATGAAATTAATCATCTCTTGTTCACTATTTAACATATCTTGATCGCTGCATAATGACACAGGATCTCTGGCACGTGGATTTAATGTGATGCCAAGCTCCCACTGATCATGCCATCCAAGAACATTTACACCTTTTGCAGCAATATACAATTTGATATGAGCCATTCTACCTCTGAAAGTTAAGGGTACTTTAAAATAACCTTCTACATCAATCTTGGCACCATTAAAATCATCAGCAAGGATATCAGGTACTTCTATATTAGCAATATCACACACACCCAGTAATTTTTCTTTAAAATATTCCATGGTAATAATGGTCCAGGGTGAACCAGAATCCACCATGAGTTCTACTTATTTATTTATTTTTATTTATTTATTGGTACTTGTAAAGCGCAGCATATACCCTGAGGTGACTTGAACTGTAAAAATATTAAAATTGCATTTAGGTGATTTTTTACAAGTAAACAGTACACGACCTGAGTGTACAATAGAAACAACATAACCTCTATCTAAAACTTGTATATCTTCTTCAGTATTTGTGATAGAAGAGACTTTTACAGGGGTAAAATTACTAGTAGAAGGTCGCGATTGTAACATTCGAGATGATTGTTAAAACGTTTTCCCTGCAAACACTACCAAAATGTCCAATCTTACCACAAACATTACATTCCTTATTCAAAGCAGGACAGCCTTGAAATGAAGCAATAAGGGATTTGCTCCCACACCTATAACAAACTAAATTATTATTAAATTCTGTTTTCCTATTGCTTCCCATGTAGGAGCTTTTATTCGGTTTCTGGGAAGAAGAACAATTTTTGTAGTCTCCTTTTGGTTTGACAATGCAAACTTCCTCTTCTGTTGCAGCTTTATTGGATGAAGAACTTTGTTTAACAACAATATCCATCCATTTCTCAGATAACTCCGTGGATTTAGCAATGGCAATTGTTTCCTCTAAATTGGGATCACCCAAACACCATAGTTTGTCTTGAGTCTTTTTGTTCTTGACATGCACAATTATTTGGTCTCGAATCATTTCATCATTCATTGCCCCAAAATTACAATGTATGGACAATGCTCTTAATGCAGTCAAAAAGTCATCAAAAGATTCATCCTGTTTTTGTGCCCTGGTATAGAATTTAAAACGATTTAGGGCAATATTAGCAGTCGGTTTGAATCTTTTTTCTAACCTATTTAAAGCCTCAACATAGACATTTAAAGTATCTCCACTTCCAGTAGGAACAGTTAATTGTGGTAAATTTCTGAAAATTTCTTGTCCTTCAGACCCAATGCAATGTAAAAGAATACTTTTCTTTCTTTCAGAACCCATGCGTTCTCCATCAATGGCACGCATGTAATTAAAGAATTCTTCCTTCCATCTAGACCAAGGTATGGGTGGATCACCTTTGGTTTGTAGAAATTTAGATGGAGGATCAAATTGCATTGTGAAATAAAATAAACTTAGTAATAGAAGTAAAAGAAATATATAAACACTTAATGAAACTTTGTTTTGTAGATGTAGAGAAAATTCAACATATAAATAATAAATATTCCAAAGTAGATAAATACTTGCAACTGAGTCTGGAATACTGCTGTGAAATCGCTGTACTTCCCTTTGTAATTGTGAAGGATATAGCTGCTTTATTGTAAAGTGCCGCTTTCGTTATTTAATGCCGCTTTCGAGTAAATGTGACCGCTTTCCTTCCTTTCCGTAAGCGTTGCTATGGAGCCAGTAACTTGGGTTGCCAAGAAACAACAGACGTGCTTACGTGGAGCGTAGCGCGACTTCCGTTGTTGGGGAAACAGAGCAACAACAGACGCGCTTACGTGGAGCGTAGCGCGATCTCCGTTGTTAAGGTAGACGCGCATGCGTGGTTTGAATACAGACGCGCATGCGTAGTCTTTTGTTGTGAAAAAAGGCTCCGTCGGTAAACATGTCGAGGAAGTTTGTGACGTGCGTAGAACTTTGAAGAGAGGCTCCGTAGGCGAAGATTCGAAGCAGCGCGGCTTCGTGGAGGTAACTTGAATTTCGAAAGATGCAAAGCAGCAAATAGTGATAAAATTGAGGCAAAATGAAGCAAGATCAAAGTTTACCTCCAAGAAAAGTCGTAATAATGTAGAGGAAAAAAATTTCGAACTCGGGAAAGCGATGAGCAATAAGTAGATCCAAATAGTTGTAGTGAGCAGATCCAGATAGTACCAAAATTGAATAAAATGAATAAAATGGGTCCAAACTCCGCTCCTCTGCTGGTAATGGCAGGAGTGAAAAAGCCTCGTCGCCAAAAATTGTAATAAATCCAGTAAAAATGTATAATCCAAGAGGTTTATTTCTCAGCAGAGCATAGAGTCCAAGCACAACAGCATCAGGATACAACTGACAAGTCAGAGCAGAATGTTACATGAAGAAAGCTCTGTTCAGAACATAGAATACATTATGAAACATAATCAGTCGCATGCACTTAAAGGGGAAAGGTAAAAGGAAAGAAAGATGGGAATGTAACACATGCTACATTCTGAACAGGGTCCTGCGTTTAGCTCTCGGGCTTAAAAGGAGGCCATGGCCAGCATGGGCATTGCATTGCAGTACTCTTCTCCCTTCCATCCTGAGGGAAATGCGGTAGTGGAAAGAAAAAACTGAGACAGAAAGCAATCTATAACGGCGAGGGTATTAGGGTCGGGTGATGGGTGGGTCAAACATTTAACAAGTGTCCAACGTAGTCTTAACAATCTGCCAAGAAAGTCTCTAAAAGGTCTCACTCCGTACGAACTATTGTTCGGTACTAGAATGCGCATTCAGGATCTAGATAGTCACACTTCAGTGGTAGAAGAAAAATCCTTTGACATCAAAGACCGTTTGGCTGTTTTATAATTTTAAATGAAACAAGAAGAAGTCTGAGTAATATAAAGTTAAAGCCAACAGCCACTGAAGAAAAAACACCTGTCCCAGCAAGACCTGTCTGGATTCCAAAGATTGGGGATCTAGTCTGAGAGAAGATCGTGGTGAAGAAGGAATTTGGGCCTTCTTACAGAAAGCAGGTTAGTCCCCTGATCATTGGGACTTCAAGCGCCGCACCATTGGTTGCTGGTCAAAGATTTGGTCCACCCATACAAACAGACCAACAATGATGGCTGATCTTTGATGGTAAAGTGAGAAACCGTGCAACAGAAAAAATAGTGACTTTAAAATAGGATGGAGTGTCCTCCTATTTTTAACTTAATTCTACGGACGAGCCACACCTCCTAATTAAAAACATAGAACAGTGCAAAAAAGGACAGTCAACAAATATCTGTCTGATAATGGGCCAACATGTTTCTGCCTAGCGGGTATTTTATCCCATGGCATTCGTCAGGGCCTCTGTTCTTACAATAGTTGCACTAAGTAGTGATGAAACAAAAGAAACACCACCACCACCAAAGTGAAAAAGTCGGATGTAAAAGGGTTGAGTACGATACAACCTGTACCAACCAATGACATTAACCCTCCATGTCAGACAGGAAATACGAATTCTATGGAGGAAAATGCATAGTCATTATAAACTTACTATGTCAATCACCTATACAATGTGTTTCACCAAAAACAGTTTCAAAGAAAATATTGTATTTATGCTCACCCTTCATGGTAGGGAAATGGACCTCACCTCACCTGGACCTTGCTCAGGTTCTACGAGGCCCGCACTACATAAATATAAGAGGTAAAACAGAAGTAGAGCACCCATAGAGCATAATTACACAGTCTATTCCAGTGCCCAACATTCCTGTCCATTAGATCCCCTTACATCTAAGGACCAACATGTGAGGAGACTCTAGTAACTGAACTATGTGTGCCCAGCCCCTTTGACTCCCAGGTCTACCTTCCAACACAAATATATCCTCATAGAGGTTAATTATCTATTCATAGTGGGACTACTACTGAGTTGCAGACTCTAACAACAACATTCTTTCTGGCTGGTTATCCATACTGAGCTTCCTGTGGCTTCTCATACAATGAATCAGCTATAGACTCACCTATCCGTCGGTACCTCAAAGCTCACATCTGAGTCTTGGGGGAGGCACCGACCTGTAGATGGTCTCTCCTTAAATAATTAACTCGGGGTTTGTTGGTATTGTAACCCTCCGCCTCACTTGTCAGAATAGCAACAATAAATGGCAGTTCCTTACTCTCAAGAGCGATTATTTTGCCATCCCCAGTGCATATCTCTGCTGAATTGGTAGCAAATAACCAGAAAGCATTATTATTAACCCGTTTGTTGTAAAGTTAAAAGCGTATTACTTTACACTCGAAATCTCGCGAGAATTCGCGGTCTAAACTACAGCATGAGGTCATCAGCCCCATTTTGGTAGTTCATTAGGTGATATTATACAGTGATGATCGAGGGTCTATTACAGCTTCCGGTCGTTCAACCAGCTCCGATCGACGGCAGTGATCCAATCAACGTGACCAATAATGTGATGCACTCGGCTTTTGCGCTGGGTGTGTCGCGCAACCACTCGCATTAGGGACAGCGCTTTCCCAAATACAAGGGACTTTGTCTCGTGTCGAGATCTCGCGAGATCTCTTATACTCTGAACTACACAATGACCTCATGTCGTCCATTGTGGTAGTTTAATTATAAATGACGCTTCTAGCAATGTTTAGCAACCCAGCTCTGTGGCTCACAGTCTTACAAATACGGTATTTAAACCCATAGGGTTTTAGGCATTGCTAAATATTTACATCCATAGTACAAATGCCCACTCAATATGTATCCCCACAGCAAAGGGCACCAAATAAAGAGAGGTGCATCCTCTTATAAAACCTGGTGGTACAGAATCCACTATTCCTGTGGTACATCTACACCTTTTTTAATGTAGAATGTCATGATAATGAGGTCACTAATAGTCACGATGGTATATGACACTGTATCTCTTCACTTAGGTCCTCGCTACGGTAATGAACCTAAAGCTACACCGCATTGATCTATGACATCTCTAATAGGTGGTAAAATGTATGTCTAAGTACATAGGAAGCTGGGGCTTATTCTGAGGTCATGTTAGAGTGCACTGATCCCTCAAATGGATCCCTATAACAGAGTCCAGGGAATAACGTCGTTCAATCCGATGGTATTGGTCTGGAGCTTATAAATCCATTTTTGTTCCTTTAAGAAAAGGTAACTTGATACATCACTTATATGTCCAGGTATAAAAGGCTTCTCGAGGACTGTCCATTGGAAGTCAGTCTCATTGTGTTGTTTCTCCAAGAAGTGTCTTGTGAGTTTTGTGTGGGACTTCTTACAGCGAAAAGAGCTCTTGTGCTCTAACATTCTCGTGCGGACTTTTATTCAATATGAATACCCAAATACGTAAATGAATTTACCACCTCGAGAGGCCGACCATTCATGACAATTTTAGACTTAAAACTACGGTGTGGCTTGAAAATCATGAGTTTCATTTTGGTCGTATTCACCTCTAGACCATGTTCCCCACAAAAATTTTCAAAAATGGACAGAGCACGCTGCAAGCCACTGGGAGTTTTAAATAGAATAAGCGTGTCGTCCGCAAACATTAAAATAGGAATGTTTAGACCTGAAAGAGAGGGAGCATCTACTGACGCTGATACCATACAGGAGACAACACCATTTATGTATAAAGTGAACAAGGTTGGGGCCATTGAACACCCTTGTCGAACCCCACGCTCAACAGGGCAGTCGGCAGTGACCATCCCATGACCGCCCCACTGAATTTTAGCAAAGGTAAGCTCGTGGAGGCGCATTATCAAAGTCAATAGCTCCACAGGGACCCCCAGACTCTGTAAGACTTGCCACAATTTAACCCGTGGCACCAGGTCGAAGGCAGCCCGTAAATCGACAAAAGCCACATATAGGCTACCTCCTCCCAGCACCACAGTCTTCCATTGCAGCAGTTGAAAGCGGAATACTTGGTCCACCATGCTTGTTGCCCTTCGGAATCTCGCTTTAAAGGGTGACAAGATGTTGTTGTCCTCTGCCCAGTCAAGAAGCCTATTTACGACCACACGACCAACTATTTTTTGCACAGTGTCGGTAAGGCTTATTGGCCTATAATTACCTGGCAACGCACGATCTCCCTTTTTAAACACTGGGATGATCACAGCACCCCGCCACGATGCCGGGACCTCAGCACCTTTAGCAATGAAATTGATAAGTAAGTAAATATATTTACACCATCGCTCTTTATCATTTAGAAAGATATCGGCAGGGACGCCATCTAAACCTGGTGCACGCCGTCTGTTCACTGTATTTAGGGCAGACATAATCTCTTTGTAGGTAAAAAGATTACCTTGAGAAAAAGACATGGTAATACTATCCTCACCTGTAATCTGAATATTAGCAGCATACTGGGAGCTAAAAAATTGTACCCAGTCCTCTTGTGGGACATTGTTGTTAGGGGGTTCCTCAGCTCTCTCACTTCCCCATTTGACGATGTTCCAGAACACTCTGGAATCCTTTCTGTCACTAGCTCCTTTCAGTTTACACCAATATTGTTCGTCCCAGGCTCTCTTTGCTTTCGCTATACAGGCTTTGTAACCCTTTCTGGCTAGGCGGATGGTCTCGGGCTACCTCATCTTAATGGCATGACCCAGAGCAAGTCTTGCCGCCCTGCATTCGGCATTATACCATTTTGCACTTTTGCAAGCTCTTGCCCCGTTACGCTTAGCAGGTTTCAAAAAGTGATTTTTGATCTTGCCAAAGAGGGTATCATGGATGTTGACCACTTCCCCCAAGCCAGAAGGAGAAACGCTAGTCGATTCCATAGCCAGTATAGCTTTATCAGTTTCAAGGTTAATGTTGTCAATGGCCTGTTGGTTGGTCACTACACTAGCCCATCTGAGCCTGCGCATGTCATTTCCTGGAATGATCAATGGTGGAACAAGAACATTTGGGCAAGTTGAATCAGTCCCAGCGGGCCACCATTTGTGCTCCACACATAGGGGATTGTGGTCACTCTCAGGTCTCACAACAACCTCCATGTAATAGACAGATGGCCATAACATCATGCTACAAATAACATAATCTATTCTGCTTTTATGTCTCCCGTTATCAAAAGTCATAGAACCTTTTTTATCCAACACTGTTCTTCCATTCAAAGCTCTCAGACCTTTTTCGAGACGCATGGCGTTCAGATCTATTATGTCCTCAGTCCAACGTGTGACTGGCTTCAGTTCTAACTCAGGGATACCCCAGTGGGAGTCCTCTTCTGCTCCAAGGAAGGCCTCACCAGTGACCAAGGGCTCAAAAGTCTGATTAAGGTCTCCTGCTATTACAATATTATTGTTGTGCGAATATGTGTCAAGAAAGTTACCCAAGGCAATTAAAACTTCAGATCGACCAACCTTAGCACTTCTGGCATATATATTATAGATATCGAGTGACCCTGAAGTATCGTTAGTTATCCTGATTAACTGGATATCTTTATGGCTAGCCACTATACTTTTGATTGTTAATTTAAGGGACTGCCGGACCCAAATTGTGAGACCCCCCATTGGTCTCCCTTTTAGGCCCTTTATTGCTGGCACAGAAAAATTTAAATATCCCAGCACAAAAACAGGTTTGCATGCCCAAGTCTCCTGGAATATACATACATCGAATAGACTAACAAAGCCAAGGCAGTCCCCACAATCTAATTTAGAACACAGCCCGGCCAGATTCCAAGAGATTAGGTTCCCCGTCCCAATCGAAGAATCAGCTAACAATTTAGGGGTAGGGTTCGAGTTACTATGCTCACCCGTTACTATCACCTCAGGACCTGCCTGGGCTACATTGCTTATGACATCACTATTACCCACCCCCTGCAAGCCAACTACAGAATCACAGCATTCAGAGGATAAGGCCGTGGCCATTTGAGGATCCGTCTGACCGAACCCGGCCCCAGTCCTAGGCACCAACTTATTTCTTCAACAATTGCCCTTCTGGGCAGGCAAGCTGCCTATACTCTGATCAGTTGAAGCTAATTGTGTGAAACTTTTACCCCCAGGAAGTCAGTCGCATTCATTCAGATTAGAGAGAGCTGAGAACCTATTCTCAAGATTTAATCCCCACTCAGTAGATTGAGCAACCCTCCTCCCCTTGTTTGACACCACATTCCATTTTGTCCTTAGTGTACACCGGTTAGGACCCATCCCACTCCGGTAGTAGAAAAAGTCTAAAGTGAGTGGGATAATGTCGGTGGATCTTCGCTGTGGCGGTAGAAGGTTGGGCAGTATTTTTGTTAATACATCTGAGTCTGAAAAATTCAAAACAACACAATCACCCCTAAATCTTTTTGCACTACTTCCAATCCACTCCACCCTCCTAGCCATAACTAATTCTTCTGCCAACTGTTGCTTGCCCCAGGGAGTTATCACCATATTGTTAGACAGCCAGTGTAGGGCCTTGGACAGCAGGGATGAAGTAGTTTCATCCTGTCCTGGAGCCAATGTGGGAACGTTAGCTAAAACAAGGACTAGAGGGGAAGCCTCAACAATAAGCTCAACCGAGCCTTTCACGGGTTTCGGAGCAGTGGATACAACTGGAGGGGCATCTTCCCCTGGCTCACCATCCCCTATGGCTACCTGAGGAGCCACCGGTTGATTAAAAAAAGGAATAACTCCACCACCACCCTCAGATCTAGAGGTTCCCTTTTTTAGGTCCACTCTAGTTGCAACTTCATCAGGCAGTTTTTCTACTTCAACTAGAGTTTTGTTCAATAGATCCCCTAATCTGTTTACCTCGTCAGTAAGCTTCTCGATCCTGCCTACCAAAGGCTTTATAATGCCCTTAATCTTAGAGTCTATCATACCCAACAGCTTCTTAAATTGCTCGTTAGTTAAAGACATGCAAACTTCATCAATTGACCCTTCATCCTCAACCACAACAATATTGCTAGGTGGAGAAGCAGGCCTTTTCCGGCTGGATCGCAGCCCTCCGCGCTTAGGATGACCCTTTCTAACTCCTCTGGTGGTACACGGTGCAGGCACTGGGGTTGGGGCTTTTTCCTCGATTGGATGTAGTTCAACCTCCACAGTATCACTATCATCTGCTACACAGTTAATCTGAGCCGAAATGGCATTGTCAGCAAGGTCAAATAATGCAACAGTGCTGCTACTGTTGTGTAAATCAGGGAGTTGGGCCCGGTCATGGTCCGGCATGGTGGGTTTAGGGGATTTAGGGGAAACACCCAACCCTAGTGAGGATCTCCTTTCGCTGTTGATTTTAGCTACTACCTGGACTAGGTAGTTGTCCATAGTATTTTTTGCGGGGGATAGCTTTTTTCTAGACATAGCTCACCAGTGTGCAATACACTCCCAGATACACTGTATAAATGCGTGAACAGCGTATGTTTAGGACCCTCAATACGAATTAGCCACAGTTCACACAAAGTCTATAACAAATAGTGTTCAAGTTGGGCCACGATCAATGACAATGTCTCACCTTGAGGTTATGGACAGAGTAACTGGCCCAGTCCAGTCTCTGCCAGTCTCGGACTGTCTTAGACTGTCCGCCCTTTGTCCGGGCTTCGTCCAGCGCGTCACGCGCACGTCCTCGCAGGACGAGGGACCTGCCGGTGCTTTATGCGCCTCTTGGCGCGCTGGTTACTGGCGTCATCCATTACCTCCGAGGATGCTGGGTATTGTAGTCCGACCAGCGGAGCCAAGCCCGGCCGGTCGATTCAGACAAAGATGTGGCGGAGCCAAGCCCGGCCGCTGGTCAGGGAGGTGAGGTGCCTCAGCGAGTCTGGCAGCAAGGGTCAAAAGAAGAGCGGGGAACTCAGCCCCTGCAGGTGCTTTGTGCGCCTCCTGGCGCGCTGGTTACTGGTGTAGTCAATTACCCCCGAGGATGCTGGGAATTGTAGTCCGACCGGCGGAGCCAAGCCCGGCTGGTCGATTCAGACAAAGATGTGGCGGAGCCAAGCCCGGCCGCTGGTCAGGGAGGTGAGGTGCCTCAGCGAGTCTGGCAGCAAGGGTCAAAAGAAGAGCGGGAAACTCGGCCCCTGCCGGTGCTTTATGCGCCTCCTGGCGCGCTGGTTACTGGCGTCGTCAATTACCCCCGAGGATGCTGGGGATTGTAATCCGACCGGCGGAGCCAAGCCCGGCCGGTTGATTCAGACAAAGATGTGGCGGAGCCAAGCCCGGCCGCTGGTCAGGGAGGTGAGGTGCCTCAGCGAGTCTGGCAGCAAGGGTCAAAAGAAGAGCGGGGAACTCGTCCCCTGCCGGTGCTTTATGCGCCTCCTGGTGCGCTGGTTACTGGCGTCATCAATTACCCCCGAGGATGGTGTTGATTGTAGTCTGACCGGCGGAACCAAGCCCGGCCGGTCGATTCAGACAAAGATGTGGCGGAGCCAAGCCCGGCCGCTGGTCAGGGAGGTGAGGTGCCTCAGCGAGTCTGGCAGCAAGGGTCAAAAGAAGAGCGGGGAACTCGGCTCCTGCCGGTGCTTTATGCGCCTCCTGGCGCGCTGGTTACTGGCGTCGTCAATTACCCCCCGAGGATGCTGGGGATTGTAGTCCGACCGGCGGAGCCAAGCCCGGCCGGTCGATTCAGACAAAGATGTGGTGGAGCCAAGCCGGCCACTGGTCAGGGAGGTGAGTTGCCTCAGCGAGTCTGGCAGCAAGGGTAAAAAGAACTATTAGTGACCTCATTATCATGATATTCTACATTAAAAAAGGTGTAGATGTACCACAGGAATAGTGGATTCTGTACCACCAGGTTTTACAAGAGGATGCCCTTCTCTTTATTTGGCGCCCTTTGCTGTGGGGATACATATTGAGTGGGCATTTGTACTATGGATGTAAATATTTAGCAATGCCTAAAACCCTATGGGTTCAAATACCGTATTTGTAAGACTGTGAGCCACAGAGCTGGGTTGCTAAACATTGCTAGAAGCGTCATTTATAATTAAACTACCACAATGGACGACATGAGGTCATTGTGTAGTTCAGAGTATAAGAGATCTCACGAGATCTCGACACAAGACAAAGTCCCTTGTATTTGGGAAAGCGCTGTCCCTAATGCGAGTGGTTGCGCAACACACCCAGCGCAAATGCTGAGTGCATCACATTATTGGTCACGTTGAATGGATCACTGCCATCGATCGGAGCTGGTTGAACAACGAAAGCTGTAATAGACCCTCCATCATCACTGTATAATATCACCTAATGAACTACCAAAATGGGGCTGATGACCTCATGCTGTAGTTTAGAGGGCGAATTCCCGTGAGATTTCGAGTGTAAAGTAGTGCGCTTTTAACTTTACAACAAACGGGGTTAATAATAATGCTTTCTGGTTATTTGCTACCAATTCAGCAGAGATAAGCACTGGGGATGGCAAAATAATCGCTATTGAGAGTAAAGAACTGCCATTTATTGTTGCTATTCTGACAAGTGAGGCGGAGGGTTACAATGCCAACAAACCCCGAGTTAATTATTTAAGGAGAGACCATCTACAGGTCGGTGCCTCCCCCAAGACTCAGATGTGAGCTTTGAGGTACCGACGGATAGGTGAGTCTATAGCTGATTCATTGTATGAGAAGCCACAGGAAGCTCAGTATGGATAACACAGCCAGAAAGAATGTTGTTGTTAGAGTCTGCAACTCAGTAGTAGTCCCACTATGAATAGATAATTAACCTCTATGAGGATATATTTGTGTTTGAAGGTAGACCTGGGAGTCAAAGGGGCTGGGCACACATAGTTCAGTTACTAGAGTCTCCTCGCATGTTGGTCCTTAGAATTAAGGGGATCTAATGGACAGGAATGTTGGGCACTGGAATAGACTGTGTAATTATGCTCTATGGGTGCTCTACTTCTGTTTTACCTCTTATATTTATGTAATGCGGGGCCTCGTAGAACCTGAGCAAGGTCCAGGTGAGGTGAGGTCCATTTCCCTACGATGAAGGGTGAGCATAAATACAATATTTTCTTTGAAACTGTTTTTGGTGAAACACATTGTATAGGTGATTGACATAGTAAGTTTATAATGACTATGCATTTTCCCCCATAGAATTCGTATTTCCTATCTGACATGGAGGGTTAATGTCATTGGTTGGTACAGGTTGTATCGTACTCAACCCTTTTACATCCGACTTTTTCACTTTGGTGGTGGTGGTGTTTCTTTTGTTTCATCACTACTTAGTGCAACTATTGTAAGAACAGAGGCCCTGACGAATGCCATGGGATAAAATACCCACTAGGCAGAAACATGTTGGCCCGTTATTAGACAGATATTTGTTGACTGTCCTTTTTTGCACTGTTCTATGTTTTTAATTAGGAGGTGTGGTCTGTCCGTAGAATAAAGTTAGAAATAGGAGGACACTCCATCCTATTTGAAAGTCACTATTTTTTCTGTTGCACAGTTTCTCACTTTACCATCAAAGATCAGCCATCATTGTTGGTCTGTTTGTATGGGTGGACTAAATCCTTGACCAGCAACCAATGGTGCAGCGCTTGAAGTCCCAATGATCAGGGGAATAGCCTGATTTGCACCGGGGTTTGGCCATATGATAGGGCTGATCATTGAGTCAATTTGATGGTAACCCTTTGCTAATTGTTTTGGATTTGTCAACCATGTATGAATGATCTGTACCGTGTTGGTCTTTCCTATACATATAGTGTTCACCTTGTTTTGAAAGAAGCTGTCTTGATGTGACTTATCCACCCCGAGATTCTGTTAACTCGAATTGACAGTGCAGCCACATAACTAAGCTGGTAGACCCCCCTGTTTTTTGTGTTATACATATGTAAGCAGCTGGGGATAATAATCAGGTAGGGTGGCCCGATTCACAGAATGAACTTAAGACTCAATCCTAAACTTACTACTATTTTGGTATTCACAGAATGCACTTACTACTTTTTGCATTCACAGAATGTACTTACTACTTTTGGTATTCACAGAATGAACTTACTACTTTTGGTATTCACAGTAGTTAGGATTTTGTCTTAAGTTTGTCTTAAGACAAACTTAAGACAGGCTTAAGTTAGGATTTTGTCTTAAGTCTGTCTTAAGTCTGTCTTAAGTCTGTCTTAAGTTTGTCTTAAGTCTGTCCTAAGTCTGTCTTAAGTCTGTCTTAAGTTTGTCTTAAGACAAAATCCTAACTTCTGTGAATACCAAAAGTAGTAAGTTCATTCTGTGAATGCCAAAAGTAGTAAGTGCATTATGTGAATATCAAAATAGTAGTAGGTTTAGGATTGAGTCTTAAGTTCATTCTGTGAATTGGGCCCGGGTCTTTAAATTAAATATCCCTTGGACCCTCTCTAAACAGTTTGGTTGTTGATCCTTCTTACAGAAAAGCAGTACCTGGCTTAGCTGTCAGCAGTAGTACTACCGCCCCTTGCTGGTAAAAAGGAGAACCAAGTTGTATCCATCGACCTGGTAAAACCGCAATCATGTGGCCAATAGTAGTAGGCCCAGGGGACTCCCAAGAAATAGCAGAATACCAAAATTTTCTACAATCTAAGAGGTTCAAACTGAGAGACTAATCACATTTGATAAACCTGCAGTGAATAAAAAAGGACTATGCAACATAGCCATGGAACTTGCGCCTCTTGAAACTCAAATTGCAACAGTTTGCCAAGAAACACCTGTCTACAACGATGTAGCCTCAGACTATGCTAATGAAACAAAGAAAAATGCAAAAGCAAATGAAAATCCGGAAGCAATTCCAACAATTGACAGAACTGCATCTGGCTACTTCATCAATTTCGATGACTTTTCTGAAGATCCAAGCGAGAATGAAGAAACGCCAGCAGCAAAAACTTTCAAAGACAAAGTAACTGAACTTTTTCACCAACTAAAAGAAACATATCTGATTTCACCATGGATTGAATTTTGGATTGTGTTAGGTGTACTTTTCCTCCTGCTTTGGCTCATCATGGTTCTATGTTTGGGAAAATTTATTGATGGAAAATATAGTACTATGGACACAGCAAGTCAGAACATCAACTTGGTCCTAAAGCCTCACACATCCTCTCACATTGAGAAAAGAGAACTGTCATCAGTGAACATCACAGCCAATCCAATACCCGGTGGGGTAGCATGGGACAAAACGGATTATGAAATCTATGGCCCGATTGAGCTCTTGAAATATCCACACCAGTTTAAGGTTTCCTTAAGTGACTTTGTGACACCAAGTACTTTCTCTGATGATTGGGACTTTGAAAACATTATTAATATGATGTCAGATTTAGTAATGTCAGCAAAATTTACAGGACATGATTATTTGCAGGGTTCATCAAATTATGAAGAGTTACATTGTTTTAATCATGTTGGTGGTCACCATTTGCATAAAACTGCTCAGCCTAGAAATGTTTTAACTTATAATCAATGGGAACATTGTCCAACTCCGCCAAAAGGCAGCTCGAAAACATTCTATGAGAAATTTCCATACTTCTCAGGGTTTAACAACAGTGATCCAGAAACTTTTTATTTTAAAATGTTAAATAAGACAGGAATGAAAATAATGTTGACAAATACTAAATTGTTTTACTCAGAAAAATGTTATGACAAAATGTCTACATTTGGTTTTGAATTATGGAAAAACAACATTGAAACAAAAACCATCTGAGATACCAAAGATTGGCAGGTACAAGGTCTAGAAGCATTATTTAGAGCCTGCATGATCCCAGAGCAAATAATATTTTTGAATGACACCATTCAACAGACTACTTGTTATGTTATGTTATGTTATGGAAATTTGTATAGCGCGCGGCTGCCCCAGCCAAGGGGCGTCCCGGCGCTGCGAGCTGACCAGAGTGCAGAATGAAGGTGCACAAAGAAAACAGATTATTGGAAAAGATGGGTTTTGATGGCCTTTCTAAAGGCTAAGAGATCATGCATCCCCCGTATGGTTACAGGCAGGCTGTTCCATAGCTTGGCAGCAAGGAGGCTGAAAGATCGTCCACCAACTCTGGCAAGTCTAGTGTGGGGAATGATCGCTAGATGTTGTCCCTCTGAGCGGAGAGATCTGCTAGGTGTGTACTCAGACAAGAGGGGACTCAGCAGTGGGGGAGAGGCGGTTTTGAGGATCTTGAAGGCTAAACATAGAGCCTTGAACTGGATCCTTTTTCCCACCGGGAGCCAATGCAGTTTTCTTAAGGTTCCTGAGACTGAAGAGTGGCGAGGGAGGCCGACCAAAGCCCTGGCAGCCGCGTTCTGGACTCTCTGCAGTCTGTTGGTTTCTGCCAGGTTCGCTCCCAAAAGGAGAGAACTGGCATAGTCCAGTCTAGAAAGGATCGTCGCCTGGACGATGAGCTGGCGGGTGCGGCAGTCAAAGAACTTCAGGATGGGCCTGATGTTGCGTAAAATGCCGAAGCACGTGGCGGCCACTTTCTTGGTGTGGATGGTGTATTTTAGAGCCGAATCGACCCAGACACCTAGATTTTTGACACAGTCTTTTGGCTTGGGTGGTGGGCCCAGAATGTCAGGCCACCAATTATCTCCCCAGGATGCAGTATTTTTTCCCAAGAGGAGAATCTCGGTTTTACCGGCGTTTAATTGGAGAAAATTCGCCGTCATCCAGTTGGTGATGTCAATGAGTGTCTGTTTAAAGTGATGGGCTTCCAGACCACTGTTGTTATTCAAAGCCACCACCAACTGGGTATCATCTGCATATGATACCAAAGCCATTCCATTCCTTCTGGCCACCTCCGCTAACGGGCGGACATAGACATTGAACAGGGTAGGGCTAAGGGACGAGCCCTGCGGCACTCCCTGTCCAATGCTATGCTCCTTCGAGATGTAAGGGGGGGTGGAGACTTTGAAAGACCTGTTAGACAGGAAGTCTCTGAACCACCCCAGGGCTGCCCCTGTGACTCCAATTTCCTCCAGTCTCATCAAGAGGACCTCATGTGACACCGTATCGAAGGCAGCACTGAGGTCCAATAGGACCAGTGCTGCAGTACCGCCGGCATCAAGAATGGAACGGAGGTCTTCAGAAACACTGAGCAAGGCTGTCTCAGTGCTATGACCAGCTCTAAACCTGTGTTGGGAGTCATCCAGGATGTTATTGGTGAGGAGGAAGTTGGACAGGATGTTATTGACGTGTGCCTCGGCCACTTTAGCAGGCCAAGGGAGCAGGGAGATCGGCCTAAAGTTCTCCGGAAGTGAGGGATCTAAAGTGGGTTTTTTTAGAATAGGGGACACCCATGCCTGCTTCCATTTGATAGGAACACTGGCAGTGGAGAGTGACCGATTGATGATGTCACGGACGTGATCTGTGATGAGTACATGAGCGTCACAGAAAAGGTCAGGCTTCAAGGGATCTGCCGGAGACCCGGATTTAATCTTTCCACGGATTTTAGAGAAAGTCTCACGGTCAAGTGTAGGAAGGGAAGTGAGGGAAGGCCTGGTAGGATCAAAGGTGACCGGTGACTGTGGGCCTTTGGGGAAGGTGTCGTATATCTTCTTGATTTTATCTGTGAAAAAATTAGCCATGTTGTTGCAGAGGTCGGGCGAGGTAGTGATGGCGTTGACAGATTTCTTTGCCGTGAGGTCCTTCAGAATTTTGAAAACCGATTTTGAGGTGTTAGAGCTATTGTTGATTTCACTGGCATAATATGCCGCTCTTATTCTGCAGACCTTACGGTGGTAAGTTTTTTGGAGCAGGACATATTCTTGTTTAAGGCTGGCATCATAACTTTTTCTCCAGCGTCTCTCTGCCTTCTTACATTCCTTTTTCAAGGTAGCAAGTTCTGAGTTGTACCATGGACTCGCTGTGTGAATGCGGGCCTTGGTCCATCTGGCAGGGATAAGAGTGTCGAGAGCCTGGGTAATCCAGAGGCAGAACTGATCGTAACCTGTATCCAGGTCGTCACTCGGGAGTAGAGGATTTAATGCCAGGATATCATGTAGATCTTCAAGGCGGAGTTTTCTCCATGGCCGTTTCTGAACCGAGGGAGTGGGTGCTACTACAGGATTTGAGTTGCAGGGGATGGTTAACATCACTAAATAGTGATCAGTCCAGGTCATGGGAATAGGTGTGCCAGAGGACCCGCCGGTGATGTTGGAGAAAATGGGGTCAAGGAGGTGTCCTGCTCTATGGGTAGGGCCACAGACAAGTTGATTGAGTTCGAAAGCGGCAAGATCCGCTAAAAAAGTTGCCGCTTTAGACTCGGTATTCTTGTCAAGATGCAAGTTAAGGTCGCCAATAATCGTGAAGTTGGCAGAGTTAATAACATTGGTATTCAGGTATTGTAGAAGGGAGTTAGTGAAGGGAACGTCAGCACCAGGAGGTCTATAGACCAGAAGGCCAGTAGCACAAAACTGGGGGTTGACTTTAATCGAGAAGCGAGCACTTTCGCTACCTCTGATGTCTACTTTATCGAGTTGGCACTTAAAGTGGGATTTGATTATGAGCGCTAGCCCGCCCCCTCTCGTGCCCCTGTTCACAGTATAGATAGAATAGCCTGTAGGTGTTACCAGGTTGCAGACCGAGTCCATCTCGTCAAGGAGCCATGTCTCAGTCATGAACAGGGCATCTAGAGAATGGTCAATTAAAAGATCATGAATTTCTGAATGATGTTTATGCATGGATCTTACGTTAAGGTGTCCTAGCCTGAAGGTGTGGACAGGGAGGGGTTTGGATAGACGTTTGGAAGTAGAGCACAGTTGGGAGGGAGTAACAAGCGGATGGTGTATATGAGCAGGGTTGCGTCTGGTGCAGGAGCAGGAGGAATGCTGAAAGCTCAGCAGCTCGGATTTGGAATAACACATCTTACCGCCTTAATGCCAGGATGAGGAGCAGAGTGCCTGGCGCCTGGCGCTGCCTTAGCGCGGATGGGCGCAGACGGGCAGCTCTTTGGCGGGTCTTCGGCGGGGCTGCGCGCGACCGCTGCGTGCTCAGGATGTTGTGAGGGCTAAATAGCCACAGGAAGTTGTGCACTAGAGCGCTAACCGCTCTGCATGCTGGCCGACCGAAGTGTCCCAGCGAACCGATGCAGGGAAACGGATCCTACAATCAGTAAAGTGGCGTGTGGTGCAGGGGAAAGTGAATTTTAAAAAAGCACTAGTCAAAGTGTACAATACATTCAGAACAATTTAAAAGAATAGCGTTATTTCAAAGCAGCGCGTTAGCTTACACTCAGGTCAGGTCACAAAGCGGGTCAGGGACACTGCCACTGTCTCCTTTCCGCGAAGCGCTGCAGCCCCTGTTCTGCCTAAATAGCCACAGGAAGTTGTGCACTAGAGCGCTAACCGCTCTGCATGCTGGCCGACCGGAAGTGTCCCAGCGAACCGATGCAGGGAAACGGATCCTACAATCAGTAAAGTGGCGTGTGGTGCAGGGGAAAGTGAATTTTAAAAAAGCACTAGTCAAAGTGTACAATACATTCAGAACAATTTAAAAGAATAGCGTTATTTCAAAGCAGCGCGTTAGCTTACACTCAGGTCAGGTCACAAAGCGGGTCAGGGACACTGCCACTGTCTCCTTTCCGCGAAGCGCTGCAGCCCCTGTTCTGCCTAAATAGCCACAGGAAGTTGTGCACTAGAGCGCTAACCGCTCTGCATGCTGGCCGACCGGAAGTGTCCCAGCGAACCGATGCAGGGAAACGGATCCTACAATCAGTAAAGTGGCGTGTGGTGCAGGGGAAAGTGAATTTTAAAAAAGCACTAGTCAAAGTGTACAATACATTCAGAACAATTTAAAAGAATAGCGTTATTTCAAAGCAGCGCGTTAGCTTACACTCAGGTCAGGTCACAAAGCGGGTCAGGGACACTGCCACTGTCTCCTTTCCGCGAAGCGATGCAGCCCCTGTTCTGCCTAAATAGCCACAGGAAGTTGTGCACTAGAGCGCTAACCGCTCTGCATGCTGGCCGACCGGAAGTGTCCCAGCGAACCGATGCAGGGAAACAGATCCTACAATCAGTAAAGTGGCGTGTGGTGCAGGGGAAAGTGAATTTTAAAAAAGCACTAGTCAAAGTGTACAATACATTCAGAACAATTTAAAAGAACAGCGTTATCTTGGTTTAGGTAAGATAAAAGACTTAAATAAACCGTCTATTCTGAAGCCCATACCTGATAGTAATAGCACTACAGATGTGGAGATAGACGTATCCCATATTTTACACCAAAACAGAACAAATCCTGATTGGAAAAAATGGTTGATCTGGCCCACAGACACAAATAACTGTCAAGATAGATTCCTGAACAAAACACAGGGGTTCAAACTGACCGGGCCGGACCCAAGATACTCCCAGAGACAACATCCAGGGATAGTTACAACATACAGTGTAGGGAAACTATGCCTTGAGTGGCTACAGAAATCCACACTGGCTGAAATTAAGCAACACTTGACTTTACTTAAAGACGGTGCTGACTTGCGAGATTTCATACTGGGACCTCGCAAACAGTGTCAAAAACGTTTCATAGCGTCCGGAATATACGCAGCATACAACGAAGCTTGGAAAGTAATACAAATTGAAACAGCAGAAAAAATAGGAAAAATTGATCGTATTAATTTGGAAAAATCCCTCTCTGTAGTGGACAATGGGTTAACGACTCTGTCCTCCAGAATATATTCACTGGACAGCATTGTATCATCTGCTATTGATATAATAGAGCAGGACTTGCTAATGTTACAACATAGTCAGTCCCAATTACGTTCTATTGTACAGCTTGGCTGGACGTTGCAAAATTTGCGTTCATGCTACGTACCATGGCGTTTAATCAACACAACGTCATTATTCAGTATCTTTAACCTTACTGATAAACAAATCAGTTTGGCACAAAAAGGAGCAGACTATACGATTCTGAGCATTGAAAAACTTGAGAGATTACCATTGACAATGTCAGAAAGACCTGTCATTGAATGGATAATACACGGAACAATTACAATTCCCATAACAACTTTCCAGTTTAAATGCCAAGAGTATATACCAGCAGGCCAGTATGAAAGGTTGGGTAAAGGATACATCAAATCAACCTAGGATTCACCTTATACACACAAATGTTATAGTGAAGGGAAAAAGGAGGTATTTCTTAGTGGTGACAATTGTAAAAAATCACTAAGCGGTACACTTCTGTGTCAAGGTATTAACTTGCATGGAGCCTGCGAAGGGTCTTCAAATAACCTTTCATGTCACCTGCATGGCACTCCTGTAAAACAGATAGAGCCATTTTTCAGACAGCTTTCCAACGGCAGCTACATTCTAATAAGTGACCACAGCTGTTGTGGAATGGTGCCAGGAAATCCCTATCTCGTAACCGTTACTTCCAGGGTCATTTGCTGTATGCAAGTACTGTATCCACACAGCAATCCAGACATGGAGGCTGTGTTGTGGCCTTATTTGAATATCTCTTCTATTCGAATTGATACTTTAAGCAGAATGACGTCTATTCTTTTACAGACAACTGTGCTTTTAACGTCATCCAAAGAAACGTATGATCTGCAAGTTGCAAGGACAGCGGCAGAAATACATTCCTTATTATCAACAAATTGCCCTGTGCATTTCGTAGAAAAGTTAAGTCAAATCTTAAACATGTCTGATACCAGTGGCATCGCAAATGTATTTTAGACAGTTTTTTCGGGACTGTTAGCACCCTTTGAAACAGTTCTGGGAATCTTCCCGAATTTTGTCCATTCGATCTTTGGCGGCCTACCTTTAATTTTGGACTGGTAGCAGGAATTTTATTTTTGTTCCTTCTGCTCCAATATGGCAAGCCAAGCCACAGACAAGACTCCAGCTGTGATGTAAGAAATGATCCTAGCAATACGCTACAGAGACCAAATCACTAAAGTCCTCGGATTAGCCCGGCTAAGAGATCTGAGTGCAACCTGGTTTCTTTCATTCAGACCAATCTGGCAAGAATGTATCTTACCTGTGCTTCGATGTCTGCTATGCAGAGAAGAATGCGTGTTGGACGTCTGTCTTACACTATCATCAGCAGTTCTAATGGATATCAATACTTTTCTAGGTCCTGTAACGACTCATGCATCGTGTTGTCCCCAGCGGCTACCTATTCTGATGACGGCATTCGTTGAGACTTCACCACTACGAGTAGGTGGCGGTGAGGTACGAGAGGAAAGCAGCACCAAACAGGTACAACTTTCTGTGAGCATTGCTGATCCTGACATCGATGATAGCAATCATTCTCACATATGCACAATTTCAGCATTTTCGAACTTGGTCGAACATTCACCTGATGCTGTAGACCAATTTTTTGCGAGTCTGTCTGATATGATGTTCTCTCCAGTCAACGAGAATAACTTTTAAAAACAATGAGCACACAGCGTTCCCTGAACTCTGAATTAGGCCTTCAGTTTTTATGAAATGAAATGAAAAATTATATTTATATAGCGCCGAAACTACCCGGAGGCCTCGCAGCGCTTATAATGATTGCTAAAATGGGCTACCCTGAAGGTTAACGGGTTGTTGTGTACAAATATGCTTTCAGCGCTTTCCTGAAAGCCATCCTGTTTGGGTTCCCTCTGAGGGCGAGGGGAAGGGAGTTCCAGAGCCTAGCAGCAGTGTGGGAGAAGGAGCGGCCACCCCACCTAGCTTTGTTGATTTTTATTGCGGTCGCTAGATGCAGTGAACCGGAGCGAAGGGCTCTGGAAGGAACGTAGGGCAAAACTAAGGGGAATAGGATGGCAGGGCCCGTCGGATGGAAGGATTTGTGCACAATGCACATGGCCTTGAACTAAACTCTGGCGGCGACTGGAAGCCAGTGAAGGTCCTTTAGGGCCTGCTTGGCTGACTGCCAGCGGGGGATGTTGTACAATAGGCGAGCGGCACAGTTTTGTGTAACCTGGAGCCTGTGGGTCATTGCTACCGGAGCTCCTAGGTACAACGCATTTCCATAATCCAGGTGAGAGAGGACCAGGGCCTGGACCATGATTCTCCTCGCCTGGAGAGGGAGCAGAGGGAGCACTTTACGAAGCATCTTCATAAGCCCCACACATGTAGCCGCTGTTTTAGTTGCCTGAGCCGAGAAATCAAGCGACTTATCAAGCCAAATGCCCAGGCTCTTTATCTGGAGTTTAGGTGGGGGAGGGACGCCAAGGCAGGAGGGCCAGATAGAAACCAAAGAGGTCAATGGAGAATTGCCCAACAGCATAACCTCTGTCTTCTCTCCATTGAGTTTGAGGCAGGAAAGTTGCATCCACCTAGCAACAGCCTCCAGTCAGGGACCCAAGGTGTTGGACGACCCTTCCGTGTGGTCAAGAGAGACCACCAGTTGGGTATCGTCTGCGTAGGTGACAATACGCACACCAAAGGGTTGGACTATCCCTGCTAGAGGTTGCATATAAATGTTAAAAAGCATGGGGCTCAGGGAGGAGCCCTGAGGCACCCCGCAGCTAAGTGGATGTTTGATGGAAACTGCCTCATCCTCGAACACCTGGAAGAAACGCTCACCCAGGAAGGAGGACAGCCGTTCCAGTGCCGCGCCCGACACACACAACCCCATTAAACGGTATAATAAAATGGTGTGGTTGACAGTGTCGAACGCGGCGCTGAGATCGAGTAAAATGATGGCTGCCTTTCCTCCCCGGTCCAGCACAGCTCGGGCTTCCTCCGTCACCGCAATAAGAGCAGTTTCGGTCCCGTGCTGGGGGCGGAACCCTGTCTGAGAGGCACAGAGCAGACCCGCTGATTCCAGGTAGTCTACTAGGATGGTGTTAATGTGCCTCTCAAGCAATTTACTCAACCAGGGGAGCAAGGAGATCGGGCGGAAGTTGGCTAAGTTGTTCTGGTCCAGGGAGGGCTTTTTCAACAAAGCCCTGACCATCACACACTTCCACGAAGCAGGGACAGAATTGGTGTTAATGGAGGCATTAAGAGTATTCAGAATGGCCGGGCGGATAGCATCCCAAGCCTTGGTGAGAACCCGCGGAGGAGCTGGGTCGTTAGGAGATCCCGAGGTAACTTTAGGGATGATTTTATCGAGTGTGATGGAGTCTAACAGAGTAAATGTATCCAGCGTGCGAGAAGCAATGGGAGCAATTTTCAAGGAGGTGGTAGGTCCCCCAACCTCGATACCTCCAGAAAATAAAGAATAAATAGTTTGAATCTTCTGAAAGAAGTAAAGAGCCAAATCATCACAGCGGGATTGGGCGCCCGCTGGAGACAGATGCTCGGGGCGGGAGAGATTAAAGATTTGGCTATTCTGAAGATTTCTTTGGGAGAGTTAGCGGCTAAATTAATTTTCGAGTCGTAGAATAGAGCTTGCGCAGATTTCATTTCAAGTTTATAGAGCTTTATAGCGGCTCTATAATCATCTTTTTTTGCGGGTGAGTGATCACTTCTCCAAGCTCTCTCCAATTTGCGACAAGATTGCTTCATGAGCCTAAGAGCGGGGGAGTACCAGGGGGCAACTTTGGATCTTTTTATTAGGTCGCGGGGTTTCTTAGGGAGGACTTGGTCAAGGGCACAGATTATCCAGTTGTCAAAATTGGCTGTGGCCGTAGTAGGATTGGTCTCCGTCACAGGGGGATGTTCATTAAGGGCCTGTATCCACTCGGAAGACGGGAGCGAAGGCCAGTTCCTTTCCCATCGTTTGTTATGGCTCAGTAGAATAGGGCGGGTGGTTAAAGACCAAACAAAGGGTATTAAAAAGTGATCGGTCCAGGGTAGGGGGATAGGTACCTCAACCATAAGATTATCTAGATTACTAAAAATATGGTCAAGAAGATGGCCCCTGATGTGCGTCGGGTGGAACCCTTTTTGACATAAGTCAATAGCCACGAGGTTCGAACGAAGACTATTGGCTACTGAGTCAGATGGGTTGTCTAAATGTAAATTCAGATCACCCAACATGGTGAATTTAGCCGAAGTAAACGTTGAGTTGGCGGCTATGTCTGTGATGTCGGTGACAAAATTACCGAGAGGCCCAGGTGGACGATAGGCTAGAACTCCCGTGAAAGTGGTAGTAGGGGAGAATTCCAGAGCAAAATGTAGACTCTCGCAACCTAGTGTTGTGGAAGGGGAGATGCGACACCTATAGTTCTCTCTATAGATAATAGCCAGCCCTCCTCCTCTTCCAGTCTGGCGGTCCAGTCGTTTAATGGTATAACCCAGGGGGGAAGCCCAGACTGCCGCAGGGTCGGACTCAAACTGAAGCCATGTCTCCGTTAAGAAGAGGGCTTCAGGTTTATACTCCTCTATGAGTATTGCCAACTCGGTGTGGTGCTTGGACAAGGACCGACAATTAAGGAGGAACATCCTCCATTTTAGCACAGAGGAGGATTTCCCTGGCACCGAGGAGCACATACCCCAGTTGCAAGTTTCACACCGAGCCCCTTTATTGGTAGGTTCCATCGAATGCGAACATCGCAGATTGGAGGTAGGGCGCAGGGCGTGGAAGGAGGGGGCACTATAAGTAAGACGGTTTCCTACCATAGCGGCCGCGTGAATTATGAGCTGGGAGCGTCTGGACGCGGACTGGCGCAGACTGGCTTCTCTTTGGCGCCTCTTCGGCGCGTCAATGGCGCTTCCGCTGCGCGTCAATGCTGCGCTAAAAGGTAGGGGTTAAGTAGATTGGGAGGGGGTGGGAGACTAGACCGTCACCCTGACAAGATGGCCGCCCGTCGTGGAACGACCAGGAAGTGCCAGCGCTATTCCTCCCTCCACAACAAACAGCAATGAAAGCTAGTTTCCCGGGAAGATCGGGGCACCCAACCATACGTTCGGGGGGACCGAGTGGTCGCCCCTTTCCACTCTGTGGAGTGGGTTTGGATGTGCCACGGAAAGCTCAGAACGGACAGGCTCAAGGTTGAAAGGAAGAGACGTGACAGATTTTGTATTGCTTGAACATCTTTGCTACAAAATGTAGCAGACTAAGGAACTGTCGTCAGGATTCTGTGCATGAACAATGGCTCTGTGTAAAGCCTGATCTCGTGGTGGAAGATGTCACAGTTTACTGTGGCGTGAGGTGGTTTAGCCAATGGGGAGCCAGAATTCAGCTAATGGAATGTGAAAAAAATAGTTAGCTCAGCTTAATTTAGGGTATACGAATAGGCTTTAGCTGCAGATTTTTTGGCTTACGCTTCTTGATTCCAGAGGGACGTTCTGCTGTCCGATGAATACACGTTAGGAAAGGTAACTTTTAAAGACTTTGTTTCCAGGCGATGAGGGTAGAGACAGAGAGTTAGTTAGGTTTTGGAAATGCTCTTTTTCACTTATTTCTGCTAATGAATAACATTATCTTGAATTAAGCTCTCTTTATAAATGCTGAATAAAACTTTCTTATGACTTTTTCTAATGCTTGCTTAATAAAGTTCCAAACCTAAGTTTTCCTGAATATGTTTGAATAAACTTTTAAAATGACAAGCTGGTCTTGTTTATTGTGAATGTCTTAAACAAACATATTTGATCTATTCGCCTCATGATTCAGCTACTCTATTGTTTCTTATGGGCCTGGTATTGATTGGTAAGTATGGTGGTAGATAGTGACATCATTTATAAAGAATTTTAGTTGCTGCGCTGGATCAATTTGGTAGCTTCAGACGGTTATATGTTGTTTTTGACATGTATGTTACATATATGTTGGTATATACATAGGATCAATGTTTAACATATGTTATGTTTTTGATTTTGTCAGATTGTTATATGTAGTATGTAATCTTTAATGGTTTTTCCAGTAGTGTGAAAAATTCCTGGTTGCCATGGCAAGAGTAGTGTGACTAGAAGAGTTACACAGAGCATTTGTCTGTTTCAAAATTGTGGTATAGAATATATCACGTGTTGTGGATGTACAACACAAGTTTAGGGATCTTAGATTGCATGGTTGAATGTATAGTGAGGATTGCCTATGAAATTGTAGCATTAAGCAGAGGGACCTGGTGAGCCTGTTTTAAAACTTTCTGAGAAAAGAGTAGTAGGATTTATCCAAGCTTGAGAGAAGGGTGAGATAGCGTCGTCTATTGTTATCAATGCTTGATGTTTTCTGTGGTTGGTTCAAGTCCTGCCAAGAATTCATGTGTGTATGATCAAGGTTTTCTTGTTTGAAAGTGTGTGAATGTGTTGGTTACCTGAAGGGTAGGGTAATAATTACTCTATTGGCAATTGAAACTATTCTGTGAGAATAGCGTTGTCTATTCCACGCTGAGAATACTTGAATGAATGTGTAAAACTATCTCTTTGTTTAGAGAAGCAGACAAATGGTTTCCTTTATGTAGTTATTAATTGCGTTTAAAAAAGTAATAGGAAAGCGCTCTGAAGCCTTTAGGTAAAGTCTGCGCTGTTTAAATGCATTGTAAGATATTCTGCGCAATTTAAAATGTATAAAAAGTGTTCAGTGTAGTTGAAATGTACAAAAAGGTGATCTGTGCTATTTTAATGCATTTAGGAGCATTTAGGAGTGTTCTGGGTTAATTAGGTTATAATTAAGGTATTCCACGTTGTTAAAAGTATTTTAAAGAATTCTGCGCTATTTTATGAGCATTTTAGGGTCCCGATCGAAAATTCTGAAGGGAGGGGCCGTTTACCGAGTGAGGAGCAAAGGGGAGAGCTGCCTGCTGCAGCAGCTGTCTATGTCACAGCTGCTGCGCTCTCATTCGTCAGGGTGCTGCAGTGTCATAGCAGGGCCGCGCCCTGATTGGTTAATGTGCCATAGTGTCACAGCAGAGCTGCGCTGTGATTCGTTGTGGCTCCCAAAGTGTCACAGCAAGATCGTGCTGTGAATGGCTTGGTGTCCGAGTTGCAACTGACTGCGAGTTCTTTATTTACATTATGAGTATCTCAGCTTTCATCTGGATTGTGGCACAAGTACTTTAGAATTTAAAACCATTGTGCAAGTCTGAATAAATGACTGTTTAAAGCGGTGAGAACCTGGTGTAAAATCTGCCATAAAAAGCTTATCTGAAATCTGTCATCACATAATTGAAATAAACATCGTGTTAATCTGCGCAGCCAAGCGTTTATTAAGACTTGTCATATGTGACTGAAAATAAGCAGGCAGGCGTTGAGGAAGGTCGTGTTGGAGCCTTAATGTTAAACTAATTGAAAGTAAACATTGCATTCAGCCGAGTATGGAGAGAGGCTCGTGCTGAAATACATGCTGTGCCACTAATGGAAAGTAAACATTGTGTGCAGGGAGCGTGAAGAAAAGTTTTTCCTGAAACATCTTCTGTTCTATAATTAGAAAATATAGATCGTGTGGAAAGCGCAATGTCAGGAACTTCTCAAGGCATTGCATGAATGTATTCCTCTTGAACACAGTTTGCATAGTACATGGTATTTAAATCAACACTGACACAACAAAGAAAAATAATTTAAATGTGGTTTCTTTTCCTTTTAAAAAGTGCTTGTTACAGCTGACTCGTGTTGCAGCAGCCAGCAAGTGTTGTGACATAAATGGAATTAGTGATTTATGGGGTTTAAATAAGTTCAAGGGAAACTAATTTGATGCTGGTTGACAGAGGGGAAAAACTGAGGATCTTGCAGCAGTGTGTTTAAATAAAATGTTACAAATCTTTCTCCACAAGTGGTAGTGCACGAATATGTGCAAACAAGCATTCCTAAATACTTAATCATTTTTAAGTGTTTCCGCTTTTGTTAAAATAAGGTATTTTTATTGTTGTCTTTTGCCAAATATATTTACCTGTGTATTCAATTTTATTTACAAGTACTGTTGCAGTAAGGTGTTTAAGTGCAAATAAAATACATTTTAAACATATCTAATCTCATTTAGGTGGTTGTTGTTGCAAAATAAATGTTTTACATTGCTGTTTTGTAAATGCATATTTTTTCCTAGGGTTATTAAAAATAGTGATACCGGTAAATTAGGAGTTGTATTATTTTGAGCAGGGTATAAAATTTTATTTCACCTGTCCTTAATAAATTAATTAATTAATTGAACAGCAAAAGATTGGAAGGTCAATTAAGTGAACGCATTTACTTATTGTAATTATTTTGACTATTTTAAATCATGGATAATTATTATCCAAAGAAGAAGAAAACGTTTTTCTGCCATCAGAAAATGAAAAATGTATTTAAAAAGGTTGTTGCTACATGTGAGAGCAAATTAATGAATAAACAGGTGAGTAATGAAGTAACTAGTAAGCATAATAAAAATACAGATGCTAAAGATGCAGTTTTAAATGACACATATTCTGAAAGAATACCACCTCCCCCAAAAGAAATAATTTTTAATGAAAATTCGATTCCCAAATCAGCGAATGTAAATAATAAACATGTCAGAGAAGAATTTATTAATCAGTGTAAAAATTATGTTGTAAATAAAGAACAGGACAGAAATTTACGCAGATCCCCAGAACAGATTAATGTGACGCCAAGAAAGCAGATTAATGTAAAGCCAAGAGTCCCAGTCCAGATTAATGGAGTCCCAGTCCAGACCCTTTCTCAAGGTGTCACAACAGGTAGGTATGATGAGATGCCTAGTACTTCTGGAATTAATATTCCTGATCATGTAAGTTTTACAAATGATTTAATGGAGCAGTTAACGTCAGACATGGAAGCAGTGACAGTTCCTGTGACAATTGGACCTGTTCCCCCAGTGCTTAGAAAAGATGAAACTAGTCCCTCAGCTTTAATGGTCCCATTGAATTGTGAAATTCAAAAGTTTGCTGAAAAACTTTATTCTAATGTACCTGAAAATGGGTTAGTAATGATTGCAACTCAGCAAGAGAGAGTGATGACTCTAGCTTTACCTAGTGAAAACTTTGACGTTGACCTGATTGACCTGACACAGCCTGGTGAGTACAAATTACTGGATAATACAATCAGTACAGACTGATTAAAAAGATTACAGGATGATGAGGACATGGAAGACTTGAACAATACAGGTAGGATTGCCTCTGCCCAAATAAAAGATTTAATTTGGGCTTTGAGAAAAAGGGGTAGTCTGAATAAATGGAAAACAAAATGGACGAAAAAAAAGAGAAGGAAAAAGCGACCTTAGCTTTTGTAGGAGGGTGTAAAAATTCACAGATGCAGAATGAGATAAATCAGCAGCAACAGTTACTGAATGAATAGCTACAAATTCAGCGACAGGTGGTGATTGAGCAGAATGAGATATCTCCGCCGCCATTTTTAAATCATGTTAATGAGCAGAAATACAATACAGATACAGGATTCAGTGGAGACAAGGAAAACAGACCTGATTCAGTTAAAAATGCAAATAAGCAGGGAAACTCATTTCCTAATGTTCCACAGTACAAGATGAAGCCAGAAACAGTTCCTGTTATTGAAACGTTTATTGAGCAGGGTCTCTTAAAAGAGATTGAGAACAGTCTTTGTAATTCACCAGATATGGGAATTAGAAAGCCAGATGAAACATACAAAATAGTACAGGACCTGAGAAAGGTTAATGAGATAGTTATCCCTTGTTGTCTTATTGTGCCCAAACAAGTAGAGATCTTTTTATCAGATACCACATGATGCTGAGTGGTATTGGGTCCCAATGCATCCAGAGAGTCAAATAATTTTTGCTTTCAGGTTCCAAGAGAGAATTCCCAGACAGGTAACTATTGAGAGAATTAAAATGATTCAGGCAATGGAATCCCCAAAGTCACAAAAACAGGTAAGAATGCTCCTGGGCATGGTTGGTTACTGTTGCCAATGGATTAGTGCTTTCTCAGTATTTGCAAAACGATTGCAGAGACTGACAAAAGCAGATATAAAAGACCCAATTGTCCTGACAGAAATAAAGCTTGAAGCCATTGAGCAATTTAAAAAGAGTTTGAGTGAAGCTCCTGTTCAGGGCAAGCCAGACTTCAACAAAGGAATTGAGCTTCTTGACAAAATAGCAGTGATAAAATGTGCTGCAAATGGAGAGAAAAATGATCATGTCTCAAAAGGCAATGAGCACGCAGGTACCATTGTTAAGTCTTGTGCTCAGGAGTGGGTTGCAATCAATGGGGAAAAATTCAATGAACATGTTTCATGCATCCTCATACTAATCTTTGCAATTCAGACATGGCAAGAATTAAAACAATTACATGATGAAGCGCATGATGAGGAGAAAAACACATGGCTCAAAGAAGGTTTCAGACAGCAAGAGGAAGATGAAATTTAGTTTTACAAAGATGACAGACCTGTTATACCCAATTGCATAATTGCTGACATGACACGGATGTACCATGGTCCAATTGAGAGTTTGGGAACCATAGGCCGGGAGGGTGGTTCATTTACAAATATTCAAACAGATCTTTTTGAAATGCCCCAACATAACAACCTGAGATATGTCCTAGTCATCATTTGTTTACTTTCAAAATGGTTAGAAGCTTTTCCAACAAGAAAGAATGATACAGTTTCTGTATTCCATCAGTTGAGAACAGATGTGGAAAAGGAGCAGGCTCATGATCTATTGCCAAGAGACTTGGTCAGAACAAAGGTTCATCGGAGGAAAAACTGTCTAGCGCCCAGGTGGCAGAAAGCAAGTCAGGTGACAACAGATACTGGATGGATGCATATCAGTAATACCGCACCTGATAACACTGATGAAGTTAGTGAAAACACTACAACTGATTCAGACTCTGAAGAAGAAAGTTCTGTAGAAAATCCAGATCTTGAAGATCGACAAGATGGTCGACATCTGGATGATGATGTCAATGTGAATGAAACATTGAATGAAGAAGATCTAGAGATTGTGATTCTAGATTCAGAAAATGATGAAAATCTGATAGAAAAAAAAATGTCAAGGAAAAGAAGAAGATTCAGAAGAGAAAATTGAAATGATTGCCAGGAAAAGCAAAAGACCATTGAGACCAAATGTAAAATACAAGTCTTCAGAATGAGCCTACATAACTATCCCTCCAATAGTTGAGGAGCGCAGTAGCAGTCAAGTGGTCTTGAAAGAAAATGGTGACAATGACTAGGTTTAGTTTTCTTTAAGTTGAGGTTTATTTTTGGCATAAGGCTGAATAAATTTTGTTTGGGTGACACAAGGTCGAAGAAATTGTGTTAGCTGGAAACACTTTTATGTAAGACGCAAGGTCGAAGAAAACATGTTTTAGAATTTGAAAAAAAAAAAAAGAGGGGGTATATACTAATTTTTCAAAAAATTTCAAAAATTTACTTTTTTGTTTTTTGTTTTGTTTTATACTACTCAGATTGATATTTGTTTTGTTGGTGCAATTCAAAATGTAGTTATGCAATTTAAAACTTAGTTACCTATAAATTAATTGGGGGTTGGGGATTCAAAGGTAGAAAGGATCCAACTTAGCTGAATAAAGAAAGGGTATAGGATACAGAATTAGTAAGATGTAAGACTCAATACTAATTATGAGATAGATGAAATTAGAGCTTAAAATACTAATCCAGAGTAAGCCTGAAACATGTTCAAAAGATAAAATTTTAAGTAAAATATTTGGGTGTTGTTTGGTGATTTTGAAATCACCAGATGAGGGAGTTGATGGAGCGAGCTTTAGAAAATATTTTATTTTAGCTCGTAATGTCATACTCTCATAACTTGAAATAATATATTAATGAGTGTTTGCATGATTTGTTTAATTAACTCAACCTAGATTAAGTTTGCACCACACATGTACACGCGGGAAACTAATTACATGTGCTCTTGTTGCATTTGCAAGTCTGTTTTGTAACACATAACTGATATTGTTTTGTCTGTTATGTCTGTCGTATTGTCTTTGTCACTATTATTATGCGGCTGATCATTCATGGCATGTGTTTTTTATATGTGCTTACATGTTTGTCCTATGTTGTGTTTGTCTGTCTGTGTATCATTTAATCATCTTTTTACTCTTTCAGAAACATAAAGCTGGATTACATGAAAAATGGTAGATATTAAATGTGCTGCTTTTCTGTGTGCTTCTGCTAGGTGACTTATACTAATGGGTTAACATTAGCTATGTAGGTTGGAAACAGAATGTCTTTCATTACCTGAATTAATTATTCTTTTGTGTTTGTTTAAATAATAGTTTTTCTGGAAAGTGACGCAAGTTAAAAGTGGCGCAGTGACGCAATCAGAAGTGGCGCAGAAAAGGCCTGCTGTTGTTGAAAGCCACATGAGAAAACCATATTTTGAAGTGGATGATAAACTTTTATTCTGAAATCACTTGAAAATGAACTGCTAAAGACAACTCTGTGGAGTGGGTTTGGATGTGCCACGGAAAGCTCAGAACGGACAGGCTCAAGGTTGAAAGGAAGAGACGTGACAGATTTTGTATTGCTTGAACATCTTTGCTACAAAATGTAGCAGACTAAGGAACTGTCGTCAGGATTCTGTGCATGAACAATGGCTCTGTGTAAAGCCTGATCTCGTGGTGGAAGATGTCACAGTTTACTGTGGCGTGAGGTGGTTTAGCCAATGGGGAGCCAGAATTCAGCTAATGGAATGTGAAAAAAATAGTTAGCTCAGCTTAATTTAGGGTATAAGAATAGGCTTTAGCTGCAGATTTTTTGGCTTACGCTTCTTGATTCCAGACGGACGTTCTGCTGTCCGATGAATACACGTTAGGAAAGGTAACTTTTAAAGACTTTGTTTCCAGGCGATGAGGGTAGAGACAGAGAGTTAGTTAGGTTTTGGAAATGCTCTTTTTCACTTATTTCTGCTAATGAATAATATTATCTTGAATTAAGCTCTCTTTATAAATGCTGAATAAAACTTTCTAATGACTTTTTCTAATGCTTGCTTAGTAAAGTTCCAAACCTAAGTTTTCCTGAATATGTTTGAATAAACGTTTAAAATGACAAGCTGGTCTTGTTTATTGTGAATGTCTTAAACAAACATATTTGATCTATTCGCCTCATGATTCAGCTACTCTATTGTTTCTTATGGGCCTGGTATTGATTGGTAAGTATGGTGGTAGATAGTGACATCATTTATAAAGAATTTTAGTTGCTGCGCTGGATCAACCTCAAAACCCAAACATACCCCTCAACCCTACAAATACCCCTGTAGTCCAAAACCCATACCTAGCCCTGAACCCTAAAAATACCCCTGTACCCCAAAACCAAAACCTACCCCTGAACCCTTAAAATACCCCTGTACCCCAAAACCCAAACCTACCCCTGAACCCTAAATATACCCCTGTACCCCAAAACCCAAACCTAGCCCTGAACCCTAAAAATAACCCTGTACCCCAAAACCCAAACCTACCTCTGAACCCTAAAATACCCCTGTACCCCAAACCCAAACCTAGCCCTGAACCCTAAAAGTACCCCTGTACACCAAAACCCATACCTATCCCTAAACCCTAAAACTACCCCTGTACCTCATAACCCAAAACTATATCTGAACCCTTAAAATACCCAAACACCCCAAAACATATACCTCAGTACCCCAAAACATATACCCCTATACCCATACTTACCTTATCCAAACATTAAAAAAAAAATTATTTTACCATTCATGCATTTACAACGAATTTTGTTGTAAATGTATGCGTGGTAAAAGCATATAAAATGTAATGCCATGCGTTATAATGGCATTGCGGAGTCGCGGTACTTTTGTAATGAAAGTATGCGGATTGATGGTATGCGGAAAGAAAGTTGCGGAATAATGGGTGTTTACCCTCCCCCGGTAAGTACATTGGTGGCACGGCGGCCCACATCTCCAGCAACATACTCATATTTTTTCACCACCCATTTGAAAAAATGCACAGGTCTCTCTCATTGATGGCCAGCACCGACATACACTTTTAGACACACCTCCCGCCACAAGTTCCAGAATTGCGAACTTTGGAGCTGGGGCACTACGTTCAAATTTCGGCATCAGCTCAACATCCTGTGATTCCAGTCAAATCGCTTTGTCTCCCCGTGCCTACCACAAATGAATGTGTTCTTCTGTAATGTAAATTGTGCTCATGCCATGTTGTCGAGTTCACGCTATATAATACTACAAGGAAAAATAAAGTAGGGAAACTCGAGTTCACACGCTACTGAACGCGCACTCTTAAGTGCATCAGCAGTCCACTGTGAATCGGAGTGTTTCACAGGCCTGTCACAGATAAGAAATGCTATCAAAACGAAATCCTACAAAACAATATACTACTGGCCAGCAGCAATTCATACCCGGACAAAACACAAGATATGGAATCAGCACCCATCAAGAAGTATCTTCAGCAGTCTATAATGTCTTTCAGTCAATCAACAAAATTAATTCCATAATAAACAGGTCCGGACTTGAATGAAGTTCGCTTTCAATTCTTTATTGTGGTATTCCAAAGCAGATTGAAATAACGAAAGCGGCATGGTAGCCAGAAGCACATCGGTCAGCGAAAGTCGCCCTGCTGCTCCACTTTCGCTGACCGACATGCTTCTGGCTACCATGCTGCTTTCGTTATTTCAAGACACAGATTGGAAGCGACAGATTACCTAAACTTCTGCTTGAATCAAGGAACCATCCAGTTTTACTTTAGTTTCATAAAGAAAGCTTTATGAGTCCTGAAGAAATCTCATTCTTGAGACGAAACGCGTTGGCTAAAAAAGAAAAAAATCTTTTGTAAAATTGGATCTTTTAATCTGCTTTGGAATACCACAATAAAGAATTGAAAGCGAACTTCAATCAAGTCCGGACCTGTTTATTATGGAATTCATTTTGTTGATTGACTGAAAGACATTATAGACTGCTGAAGATACTTCTTGATGGGTGCTGATTCCATATCTTGTGCTTTGAATTTTGGGCTCTGCCCTTGTAGGAGCAGACAGGGTTGTGTTCCTTGGTTTCTTGAGCACCATCGCCATACTTTGAGCCACAGATGATAACAGGTGCAGGTTTCTTTGCCTCAACCTTTGTGTGTTAAAGTGTATTTCATATCCGGACAACGTCGGGACGGGCTGCTAGTATCCTTATAAAGGCATAAGAATCATATCCATATTTAGTAATAGCCCATGCAGTCCAAATACGGCAAGGCTACTCCCCTAGACTCCTAGAAAGTACAACGCGTTCTTTAAACAAACCAAGCCTCTAGCAACCCGGGAAACTCCCCCCCCCCCTGCTTTTGTTTTGATTTGAACAAGTACTCCTGGAGTCCAGAAAGAACTGTTAGTTCTTAGTGACGTCTTATGTCCAACCTTACGTCAAACCCGGCACCTTTCAGGTATAAATATACCAACAGTTGCCTTAAGCAAACACACAGTGGTTTGGAGCAGAGCAGCTATCTACTTGCCGGGGGCCCAGCGATTGCGAGAGCCCACGGAAGCCGCCCCTCCCTTTTGACGCACTGAGAGAGAAGCTGTCTTTTTCTCCTGCTGAGAAAATACAGCTCCGGTGTTTCCAGTCACCCTTGCGGGTTTCTGGGATATCGAGACAGAGATACAAGACCTCCTACATTCTATTACCAAGGTACGGAGCTGACTAAACCCTTAAGAGAATTCTTGATTCAGATTCTTGGCAAAAACCAACTTAACTTAAACTGCAACTTGCTTACTCCTTCCCACGTATTAGGCTTAGGTCAGGTAAACCGGGGTTGGCGTATTTAGAAGCACCAGTTGAGTACGTTAGTCAATGATTTTATGTATGTATATATTTTATCCATTTTAAAGTGTCATATGGCTAAGAAACCATATCAATGCTTTTACAGTATTATTTCATAATACTACTTTTACTGTACGCACTTTACTTCATGATAAGTATTGCTATTGTGGCAACTCACTTCTCTTGCATGAGAAAGAATACTGCTAAATAAATAACACCTTTTATTGAAAACGCCCTTCTCTCTATTTCTCTGCACTCTGGTGAAACTAAGTATGCACTATTGTGAAGCACACAAAGCCCTACACGACCAAGGCCCGAGCTACCTCAACAGCCGAGTCAACTTCTACGCTCCCAAACGCCACCTCCGATCAGCCAACCACGCCCTCGCCGCTGTCCCCCGCATCCGAAGAGCGACTACAGGAGGAAGGTCCTTCTCCCACCTGGCCGCCAAGACCTGGAACTCCCTCCCGACCGACCTGCGCCTGACCCAAGACCACCTCTCCTTCAGGAAGAAGCTGAAGACCTGGCTGTTCGAGCAGTAGCGGCTCCCCCCCCCCCCCCAGCGCCTTGAGACCCCACGGGTATGTAGCGCGCTTTATAAGTGTCACTGATTGATTGATTGAAGTGAAATAGCTGCCTATTGTTTTCACACGACTCTAGAGATACACTCTTTATTCTGAGGGAGCAAAGTTGTCATGCTTATGCGGTTGTCAGAAGCTAATCCCTTCTTGTCTAAATCCGGAGAGTTAACTCTTTCCTGAACATTCGAGAAAGTTTCTAGTGACCTCTGAGCTAGCTGGCAAAACTAATTAAGTCTAATATAGTCAGTAGAGACCTAGTCGACCTCAGTCCTACGTCTACACTGCTGTTTATATTATTCCAATGCGCAGAGCCTATTGGGAATATAGGAACTACACTACAAAACAATCACTTAAAAAATGACGAATTGTAACTTCTATGTTTGCTGCACAATGCAGCACACATGGATGTTTCAAATCGCCATTCTGGATTGTGTATGTGCAGGAACTGACACTTCCTTCATATAAACAATCATTCCCTCAGTGCAGGCACTCTTCAACGATGGTGCAAGGGTGCCTGTGCAGGCACTAGGCAGCTGAGTTCAGTAAAACTGATTGTTGTAACTACGGTGCATCCCTGCGTTTTCACAATGACGCAGCACGCATTAACTATTTTGGCTTAACGTCCCGCTCTGGCATTCTTTGGGAAATATGACCCTGAGCTTCTAGCATTCTTCCACCTCCTTGCACGGTAATCATTGGTTACTAATGTAGACCCCGCCTACTCACTTTTTATCATAGAACACTGATGAGGGAACGAAAGGTTGGGGAGAAAAAGGTGAACACCCATTGACCAACTCACCCACAATCACCTCTGGGTTATTCGACCATGAATCTAACTGTCTGCAGAGTGAAACAGTACTAAAGGATTTATCCATGCCTGCTTTGAGGAAGACAACCAGGTCACAATTACAGGGCGAGTAGAGGTGCTGTGCTGCCATGGAGGAATAGTAAAACACACTTGAATTAGCATTGCAAAGGATTTGGCAGTGACCAAAAGGCCCACCAAGAAACTGGGGAGCAAGGTTTGAGTCCTGGCATCTGCTCAATATTTGGGGCGTATTTACAATGCTCTGGCGGCCATTTTAGGCTGTTGGAGCATCACTTTATGACGCTCCAGAGGCACAGTGTGCAGGCCCATATTTACAAGGACACGTAAAGCCACCCTGCTTGGCTTTTCATGGCTTTGTAAAAATGAAGTAAGGCAATCGCTTACTCTGCATGGAAGAGGTGTTCTGTGGGTGTTGATTAGATGTTCCCAAGCACCAGGGCAGCACAACTAGAAGGCTTGCTGCACTGCCCTATACCAAAATATTGTAAATATGCCCCCAAATGTCTTGCTATCACTTACGGGGAAGTACCTTGCCCCTTGCTGCCAAGAACTGTCTCTAATTTGAAGGTCACTGTTTAAATTTGTAGTAGGGCCACTTAACGCTGCCTTGTAAATAAGGCACCCTTTCATGCTGTATTTAGCGTGAAAGGGAAGGGCAATGGGTGTTGTGGTGGGTGTTCCACCACAACACCCATTGATTTTGACGCTGCCGCCTATTTACAAGGTCAGAGTAAAAAGAAGGCAGCACCAAAATTAAGGCCAGGGAAAACCTGGCCTTAAACAGGCAAAGCGAGGAGAAATGCTTTATTTCTCCTCGTTTTTGCTATTTCCTTGTTTGCTGCCTTGTTGAGTATACATGGAAGCAGCAAATTGCCTATGATTGATTATGTGCAGGAAGGTCCCCCTTCCTGCACATAAACAATCATTTTTTTAAAAATGCCCTTTTGCAACTTCTGTGTGCATCTTTCAGCATGAACAATCTTCTCCGCAATACACGCACCCTTGCACCTTTATATAGTGTTACACTGTTAATTACAGTAGCTAGCAACGAGACGAGCAACGAGACCTGAGAACTCTGAACAGACCCTCATCTGGGAGCACCGCGCTCAAATTCCAGCTTTAGTTCTGCTGTAGCAACATTATGAATAGCGCTCCTCCTAGACGGCACAGGCGCTATGCATTTTGCGTGACAATGCTTTTCAATGCAGTGATGCGGACCACCACACTGAAATGCGTTAGACTAACACCTGATGCATGGTACTTGGCAGAGCTGGGGCACAGGTGGAAACATTGCTTGGCTCAGTCTAAGGGGCATATTTACAAGCCCCTATCGCCACAAGAACGTCACTTTTAGTGATGTTCTTGTGGCGATATGCACTTTGCCCTTTTTACAAGGCGTTAAGTGGCTTAACGCCGCCTTGTAAATACGGACCCCTTTCACGCTATACTTAGCATGAAAGCGGTGGGCAATGGGTGCTACTTGGGCGTTCCACCGTAACACCCATTGATTTTGAGACTGCCCCATATTTACAAGGGCAGCGTATTGTATATGGGGCAGCGCCAAAATTAAGACTAGGGAAAACCTGGTTTTAAGCAGGCGCAATGAGGACAAATGTGTAATTTCTCCTCGTTTTAGCTGTTTCCATGTGTACAGCTCTGTGTAGCACACATAAGAACAGAAAAATATCTTTGATTGTTTATGTGCAGGAAGGTGTCCCTTCCTGCACATAAAAAATCAATTAAAAAAATTACATTTTGCAACTTCTATGTGTGCTGCATCAAGCAGCACACACAGGGCCCTATTTATGAAGGCCTGTTTCACATTTACACTGCCGGTGCATCACTTTTTGTGATGCTACGGCGGTGTAAATAATGAGCTATGTTGTGCCATATTAATGGGCGTTTCCCTGCAAGAATGGGTCATGGGAGTGGCGCAGTAAAATCTATGAAAGTTAGGATTTTGTCTTAAGACAGACTTAAGACAGACTTAAGACAAAATCCTAACTTACGTCTGTCTTAAGTCTGTCTTAAGACAAACTTAAGACAAAATCCTATCTTCTGTGAATACCAAAAGTAGTAAGTTCATTCTGTGAATGCCAAAAGTAGTAAGTGCCTTCTGTGAATACCAAAATAGTAGTAAGTTTAGGATTGAGTCTTAAGTTCATTCTGTGAATCGGGCGCAATGAGTGGCTCAGATAATTTACTTACAGGCCTTCCAAAGTGTAGAGAGCCACTCGGGCTCTCCCCAACAATGTTGCAAAGTGTACATGCTCGCATGCACCCCTCTGGACGGGCTCGCTCCAAGGGTATAAATAAACGGGCGGAAGCCCGCTCGTGGTCTTCCAGCCAACAGATAATACTGGCGTTAGTGTGTCTTCATTTCATAGTGCTGTGGCCTATATCACCCTAGGCCCCGCCGCACTACATTGGCGACGAGGCCGGTCGCACCACGCTTGTGTCTGCCTACCTGGCGTGCCCTGGTCGCGGAGCGCGCGGTGCCCACCCGCGGCTGCCCTACTCCGATAGCGTCTCCACGTCGTGGGGAAAGAAGCTGCGGTGCCCACCCGCATCGCTCCTCGTCTGTAGACGACTGCTGCATGCCGCGGCTGCCTGACGCGCCCAGCTCGAGCCCGCCCACAAGCCTCCCTGCTCAGCGGGAGCGCTTTTGGCTGGTGGGGGTCGCTGACGGCGCGCTAATTGACGGGTGAGTGGCTGCCTTCCCCGCCCGCGAGCTGTCCTTCCCACGTGGTGACGTTCGTGCCTGCCTCTCCTTCCTGCACTGGCCCATGTGAGGCCTGTCCCCCGGCGTGTGCTTCCTCGCTGGCAGTGAGGCCTCGGGGTCGGGCTGCCCCTTCCACTGCCTGCGCTCTGGGTCATCGTCAGAGGAAAGGCCCTGGGGAGGTCACAGGGTGCCTGGCTGGAGGAGTCTATAAAGCATTGGCAAATTCAAGCGCCCAGTGGCAAAGCATTGGCAAATTCAAGCGCCCAGTGGCTGGAGAGGGTGCTGCTGGAGGCCCAAGAGCGGACACCTGTTATCATTAGGGGAGTGTGGCGGCTGAAGACAGGAGGAACAGCCTGTGGAAACCGGCGGTGGGTAGGCGCACACCAACTATCGACACTTGCGGAGAAGGCACAAGAGACGCTGCCACGCGGTGCGCATACCAAGTCCATGCGCCTGAAACACACCCCTGCGCTTACCGCCGAGATGCAGGCCGCACCCGTGTGTTCTCATGCAATCACGCCCATGCACCATGAGCAACACCGCGCCAGGGGCGGCGGCGGCGGCCCCTCAGCAAGATGGAGGACGCAACCAAGCAGGTGCCGTGAACCCTCCAACACCGGTGCACACGCACACAACGGTGGGACCGTTACCCCCGTTCAGCGAAGCCGTGGACCCTGCGACGGCCGCGCCCACATGGAAGGCCTGGGTAGGGCGGCTCAACCACTACTTTAAGGGGACCAGGGAGGCTGACGGGACCGTCAAGAGGTCACTCCTCATCTACTATGGCGGAGCAGAGATCTATGACTTATTCGAAACACTTCCAGACAGTGGAACGGACGACAACTACGAGGCGGCGGTCGGCGCGCTCAACAAACACTTTCATCGGCAACTCAATCACGACTTTGAGAAGTTCACATTCAAGAGGGGCTGGCAAACCGAGTAGAAATCCGTCTACATGTTCTACGCGCGGCTGCGCCGGCTGGCCAGCACGTGCCCCTTCGCGGAGCCAAGGGTTGAGATCAGAGACCAGATCATCCTGGGATGCCACTCAAAACTCTTAAGAAAGCTCATCCAGCCAGAAGGGAGATGGCGTCCGACTGACATCTCCTCGGCGGAGCTCCGCCGAGAACCCCCTGAAAAATCTCGCTTAAACTAAGAGCGATGGCATGAAAAGACGTCGGAAATGCAGGAAAGAAAGAGCAAATGGCAAACGAGTAGAAAAAACGATCTGAGTGTCGAAAAACGGTATGCCTAGCTCCCAGCGGGAGAAGCAGCTGTCCTTATTACTCACTTGTACACGCTGGTCGGACAGCCAGGATTTTTCTCTGTGGTCACGCATCGGAGAGCTCTTTCACGCTCTGGTATCCTGGATTGAGTTCGACCTGGGCAAGCCCTCGGCTGATCAACCGAGCAGCGGATCACTCTGTGGAAGCGCTGCAAGGCACAGACACAAACAGAAGCCGACCACAAGGAGATTGCTTTACGGCAGCCGCACAAAAAGTAAACCGGCTAGAATACAGGAGAAGAGGAGTGCCGTGCAAGTTGCCGTGTATATCTCCGAAGAGGAAGAAGACATGTCGGGTAAGGGAAACCGCGTTACTAAGCCAAAAAGCAACAGCAGTACAACCATTAGCGCGCAGCAGAGCTCTGCTTCAGCACTTACCCGACAGAAGGCACCCAAGTCCGAAGTACTACAGCCAGCCAAGAACAAGGCAGCCGAAAAAGTAATGGGAAGAAAAGATGGCACATTAAAACCTCTAATTGAATCTAATACCGGGAATAACTATAACGTTAAAAAGGGCCCGGGTCGCACAGAAAAAGAAACTGATAGAAAGAAAGATACTGATGTATGCCATCCTTTGATTACAGCCAGCTTTGGGGCTCTAATTGACCCATTAAAAAATAACGCAAGTAGCATGGCATTAACCGAGGAGGGGGTACTACCTGAGGATCCAGATATTTTGAATGGGCAGGATTTACCATCTCTTCTCGATTCCGATAGTAATATTGCCGGTCCCTCTCTACCATCATCGCCGGGCCACTTGCTGGGCGCTGAAGGAACGGATCCTATACAAGGGCTGTTGGTCAAAGGGCTGCAGGAGGATACACCTAACACGCCAGACAATGTAGATTTGTATTATTCTCTCACAGATGAGTCATTAATGTCTGATGTTAGCATTTCCTTGTCTAGCGAAGAGGAGGGTGGCAGCTGGTATAATAGCTCCAACCCTGACTCACAGAAAAACCACCCTCTCTCCAAAAAATTGCAGAAAAAGAAAAACAGAGATCGCCACAGACAAAGAGAGCATCCCTGAACTAAAATGGGATTACAACAGAACACCCCCACTTTTGTTTCGCTCCGACTCTACAAATGCATCCGGGGGGAATCAAGCTATCATAAGTGTGGATGTTGAGACAAAAGAACCACTGGGGGAGAAGTTAAAAGAGCCCAATCTGGCAGATATCCTCCATTCTATTAAAAGCTTTCAAGTAGAGGCCAAATCTGCTAACTGCAGATCCCGCCAGGCTGCCAAAAAACTTCAAGGGGCAGTCAGGAAAGTTGGCAAGACCTGGGCAGAAATCGCTGATAGGACGACAGCAGTCGAGGACAGAACGGAACAGTTCGAGAAAAATATTACTTCCCTTCAAACCAAAACTGAGGAACATGAAGCCGCTGTCAAAGACATCATGTGGAAGCTAGAAGAGCAGGAAAATCGTCAGCGACGAAACAATCTCCGCTTCCTAGGAATACCCGAGGGCATTGAGAAAGAGGATCCAAGGAAATTTATGATCACTTTCCTGCAAAAAGCTTTTCCTGAACTGCAAGCCTGGGATTTGAGCAGGGAAATTCAAAGAGCCCATCGGTTTCCTCTGATGATTAAATATCGTAATGCAGCTCCTCAACAGCATCCTAGAGCAATGTTAGGATTCTTTGGGAATTTCTTGCTTCGACAAGCTTTCTATGACGTTGCTAGACCTACAAGCAAAAGATCTTTGGATGGTGTATCAGTCTTTACCAGGCCAGACTTTGCACATTGTACAGTGGAGAGAAGATGGCGCTTGAGGCAACTCTTTGATCCCTTTCAGAAGCTGGGTGCAGCAGTTTTTCTTCAAAACCCAGCAAGATTGAAAATTGTGTACAAAGGGCATACTCGTAGCTTTGTATCCGAGATACAGGCTAAAACCTACCTAGAGGAAATCTCTGGACAAAAATAATGGCTACTCAAAATGCTTAGAGATTCACTTATAGATTTCTTTCCTTCTTTCTTTTCTTTCTTTTTTCTCTCTCTCTCTTTCCTTTTTCTCTCTTCTGAGTATTATTCTGTCAATTCATGTCTACCACGATATTTGAATGGTTCGGGGGTGGGGGGGGTCCAGGTGGGCTCACCGGGTCCTGTACGCCGGATGTCACACCCCTGGCTCGACCAGGGCCAGGTAACCTTCATAGGTGGCGGGGGTGGGGGGGACGGGGGTGGAACCAGGGCCAGGCCAGGCAGGTCTTTTCAGCTTTTTATAAGAAGGAAAATTCTAGTCACTCTACAGCTTTTCTCTTCGAAAAGACTCATAGAGACACATAGAATGATAAAATGGGGATGTTAAAAATGTTGTCACTAAATATATGTGGATTAAACGATGTGAAAAAAAGGCAACTGGTAGCAGTCGGCTTACAGTCCATAGCTGCTAATATAGTCTGCCTTCAAGAGACTCATATTGAGGGTTCTCAGTCGCATATGCTTAAATCATTGGGTTACAATGTGATAGGTGCCACCACACAGGGTGCTCGGATAAGAGGGGTAGCAATTCTGGCTAAAGGTGCAGGTGTAGGGATTAACTTTACTAGAACTAAACGAGACAAACATGGCAAATGGGTGATCACAGAATATAAACTTGGAAAGTCCCAGCCAATAACCATCTGCTCTATTATGGGAACAATACTGATGACCCCTCGGCTATTCATCAGGTATCCAATGAACTTACTCATTGGCCTCTACCACTAATAATTTGTGGGGACTTCAACATAAATCTTTCTCATGATTGTTCAACTAGGGACGACTGGCAGTACCGTGGTCGGAAACCAAAACTGTTCACGGCCTTTCAGCAGCTATGTCTTACACATGGACTTGTGGATGGATGGCGATCATCCAGCCCCAACCCCAATGATCCAGGCTACACATTCTTTTCAAATCCGCACCATACACACGCAAGGCTAGATTACTTTTTAATCTCAAATTCATTAAGATCCACATCAGTATTAAAAAAATTACCTCGGGTCCTCTCGGACCATAATCCTCTGTTATACACGGGAGATTCAGCCCTATTACACAGGGGACAAAGAATATGTTATGTTATGTTATGTTAATTGAATTTTTGAGCGCACAGCTGCCCCAGCGAAGGGGCGTCCTGGCGCTATATCTGAAGAGGTAACATAACTAACAAAACAGAAAAAAGGGGGCATTAATAAGGCAGAGGGAAAAGATAAGTTTTAACAGCTTTCCTGAAGGCAAAGAGGTAATCTAAAGAGACATTTGAGAGACCCCTGCTACTTGAGACTGAATATTGTAAACACATGAGAAGCTGGATTGCCAATTTTCTGGAAGATAACAATGGGAGTACAACAGTAGACTATGTATGGGATGCCCTGAAATCAGGAATTAGGGGAGAAACAATCCAATATTCACTAAGGGCTAATAAGAATGCGAGAGAGTCACTAAATGTACTACAAGAGACTCTAAGGGGGGCTGAGGAAAACCTGATAAATGTAACAAGATGTTCTTCTACTACAGAAGAGATGACTAATGTTCAATACCAGGTGGCAATTGCTAAAGCGGCAATAACAAATATCTATACCACCAAAGCGGTTCAGAAAGCTACTGCTCACCGTGAAAAAGTGTATGAAATAATGAGCTAGTCGGCCATCAGCTGGCCATTCGGATGTGACAACAGACATCACAGAATGTCATAAGGGAGATGCAGGACCCAGTAGAAGTCAGGATATTCGACCCTGAAAAGATTAGAGAGACATTTTGGCGTTTTTATAGCGTATTATATAAAGAAGAGGGTGAACCAGAACTAGGGAAGATTAATGAATATTTGGAAATGGATACTTTCAACAAACTTAATTCAGCTGATCAAGGAAACTTGGAGGTAGCCCCTAACATAGACGAAGTCGTAAAAACTGTGAAGGATCTCCCCCGGGGGAAAGCAGCTGGGCTAGATGCTATCCCTCTGGAATTTTATACAGTATTCCTGGACCAACTTAAAAATATATTACTAGATCTATGTATACACATATTTAGAGGAGGGAAGCCCCCGATCTCATGGTCCAGGGCGAAAATTGTCATTTTCCCCAAAAAACAAAAACCCACGGATCTGATGGGGTCATATCGCCCTATCACCTTAATAAATGTTGACTCAAAAATTTACTATAAACTATTAGCTAACCGTATCTCACCTATTATCCATAAAGTCATATCTGAATCCCAGCACGGCTTTGTTCCCGGGAGGGAAACCACAAATCACACTCGGCGAGTAATCAGCCTTTTTTACAACACTGAGGTGGCAGGAGACCCTAAGGGGTTAGTACTTCTCGACGCCGAGAAGGCATTTGATAGGGTCTCCTGGCCTTTTTTGTGGCAGACAATGTCCCGGTTGGGATTCAAACAGGGGTTCATACGGGCTGTCCAGAAACTGTATATTAACCCCTGTGCCTCGGTCATGGTTAACGGTAACCTCTCCAAGGAGCTGATAATCACAAGAGGCACTAGGCAGGGATGTCAGTATGGGATGCCCTGAAAGCAGGAATTAGGTGAGAAACAATCCAATATTCACTAAGGGCTAATAAGAATGCGAGAGAGTCACTAAATGTACTACAAGAGACTCTAAGGGGGGCTGAGGAAAACCTGATAAATGTAACAAGAGGTTCTTCTACTACAGAAGAAATAACTAATGTTCAATACCAGGTAGCAATTGCTAAAGCGGCAATAACAAATATCTATACCACCAAAGCGATTCAGAAAGCTACTGCTCACCGTGAAAAAGTGTATGAAATTAATGAGCTAGTCGGCCATCAGCTGGCCATTCGGATGAGACAACAGACATCACAGAATGTCATAAGGGAGATACAGGACCCAGTAGAAGGCAGGATATCCGACCCCGAAAAGATTAGAGAGGCACTTTGGCGCTTTTATAGCATATTATATAAAGAAGAGGGTGAAGCAGAACTAGGGAAGATTAATGAATATTTGGAAATCGATACTTTCACAAACTTAATTCAGCTGATCAAGGAAACTTGGAGGTAGCCCCTAACATAGACGAAGTCATAAAAACTGTGAAGGATCTCTCCCGGGGAAAGCAGCTGGGCTAGACGCTATCCCTCTGGAATTTTATACAGTATTCCTGGACCAACTTAAAAATATATTACTAGATCTATGTTAGGCCCCGATCTCATGGTCCAGTGGGAAAAAATTGTCATCTTCCCCAAAAAACAAAAACCCACAGATCTGATGGGGTCATAGCGCCCTATCACCTTAATATATGTTGACTCAAAAATTTACTCTAAACTATTAGCTAACAGTATCTCACCTATTACCCATAAAGTCATATCTGAATCCCAGCACGGCTTTGTTCCCGGGAGGGAAACCACAAATCACACTCGGCGAGTAATTCGCTTTTTTGACAACACTGAGGTGGCAGGAGACCCTAAGGGGTTAGTACTTCTCGACGCCGAAAATGCATTTGATAGGGTCTCCTGGCCTTTTTTGTGGCAGGCAATGTCCCGGGTGGGATTCAAACAGGGGTTCATGCGGGCTGTCCAGAAACTGTATATTAACCCCCGTGCCTCGGTCATGGTTAACGGTAACCTCTCCAAGGAGCTGATAATCACAAGAGGCACTAGGCAGGGATGTCCTAGCTCCCCGTTGCTGTTTGCAATCTACATAGATCCCTTTATCGATTGGAAAGCAACGGGGACATAGCCCCCATATCAACACAAAGATATCTAACAAAAACACTTGCTTATACCGATGACATCGCCATAGTGACCGCTGATCCAAATACGGCCATGTCCATTATTGAAACAGAGGCAAAAACTTTTGGGAAAGTCGCAGGATATGCATTGAACCAAGGGAAGACACAAAGTATTTTAAAGTGTGATTTGAGAGATCCTCGGGTAACAGATAAAGCTACTTACCTAGGGGTAACTATCACATCCAAATTAGAAAATCTAATGGACCTAAACTTGAAGCCCTTGGTAGACACAATGCAAAAAGACCTCCGCCGTATCAATAACTTACACCTATCGTTTATCGGCCGGGAAAATGCGCTAAAAATAGTTCATTTCCTAAAAATCCTGTACATGTTTAGAGCTATGAATTTGGAAATCTCAGACCAATGGTTTAAAACAATGGAGCGCACCTTCTCAAGTTTTCTCTGGTCCTACACCCAGCCTCGCCGCGCTTATAAATCTCTGAAGCTCCCAAAAGAAAAAGGAGGACTTGCCCTCCCGAACTTAAAGGTATATTACTGGGCAACAGTCTTGCTATACAGTCAAGAGCTCCTTCATCTCAACTGGATAGATACATCAATGGGCAACAGTGGCACGTCTGTTTACCAGCTAATCTTGGGCCGCAAAAGTACGGGTTATCTATGGAGATATCTTTTTGACAGCTACCATAAAAAAGTCAGGTTAAAAACACTCTTGGGGTCCTTCAAAGTATGGAAAGCTGTGAGAAAACTACTTGGTATAGGACATATATCTTTCTATTCCCCTCTTCAAAATAACCCCGTTCTACCTGAAATATTTAGTGGGGTATGAATGAACAGATGGAAGGCGGCGGGAATCAACCACATAGGATGTATGTTCTCCTGGGAAGGGTTATACTCTTTTGAGGATTTGCGAGAAAAATATCACTTGGAATTGAGAGATTTTTTTAAGTACCTCCAAATTCGAGACTTTATATTCCAACATAACAAGGAAAACACATCCGGGCATATTACCAAGCAATAGCGATAATTATCGCTATTGCTTGGTTAGAGACAAAAATTTACCGCAGAGCTGCGGCGATTTTTATCGCAAATAAACCTTGGAATTACCAAGGTTTATCGCAAATGCGATAAAAATCGGCCGCAATGCATGAATATCGCTGAAAAGTCCGCGATATTCATGCATTACCGAGCTAATGCTCTTAGCCATGTTATCCACCTCCCATTGGATAACATGGCTACGAACTGCTCAGGGCAGGTGTTAGCTTTTGGAGATATTCGCGGTTAGTGCGAATATCTCCAAAAGTTGGTAATAGGAGATAGCGATGTTAGCGACTGTTTCCAGTCGCTAACATCGTCGCACGCCTACTTTGCATGTCATTAGTGATAAATATCACTGCCATGCAAAGTGGGGCCCAAGATGCTCGCTATCTCCTACTAACTGTCGCTAACTGATGTTAGCGACAGCTAGGTAATAGGGAGATAGTTTTATCTCCGCTTTCTTGGCTTTTAAAGCCAAAAAAGCAGAGATAAACCCCTTTGATAATATGCCCCATCATTTTGTAAGATTGACATTGCTAATATATTAAGTAACCCCCGGAAAAAAATCAGGATTGGGGGGATGTATGCTCTCGTATTGTCTCACTTTCCGGATGATATACAGAAAATTACGCAAAAGTGGCAGAATAACCTTACTATTACATCAGATGATTTTAAATTTGCATATGGCCTTTCACAATCCGTTCTCATGTCAACAAAATTACAGACTCAATATTACAAGATGTGTTTTTTCATATACTACACTCCGCACAAAATAGCTAAATGGGAGAGTGGGAGAGGCACATGCTGCTTTAGATGTAGTTGACCAAGTGCTGACTGTATACACATATTTTCTGCTTGTGCATGTTTAACCTCTTTGAAAATCAAGTATTGAACGTTTTTTATCATTGGTTTTAAATGCAGCGACTACCCTTCCCGATGAAACAGTCATGTTGGGTGTAACGAATCTCACTAATCCGATAATTGGATGTGAATTCATTTTTATAGCAATGGCTGTACTAAGAATTTGCATAGCCTCTGCCTGGCTTGACCCCATTGCCCCATCATTCAAACAATGGTTTTCAAGGCTGCTGGCTATATTTAACTTAGAGATGGCAATATACAAGACGAAAGGCAGGAAACGCCGGATAAAGGGACTAAAAATCTGGCTCCCTTTAAGAGAATGGTCTCAAGGTCAAGACGGCAGTTAGTAACATCGCAGCTTATATATGAGAAAATATTGCTGTATATTTGGAACTGAATTATATGTTTAAGTAATTATGTATACCTTATTCGAAGTGTATAATCTCTTAATGTCTTTTTCATTTCCCTGTCTCTGTCTTTTACTCTAGTATCTTTTCCTGTTCTTTTTACCTTTCAATTTTTTTTTATATTTGTCTTGCCTGTCCTGCAGGAGGGAGGGGGGATGTAAATTGTATGTTTGCTGTAAAATCAAATAAGGATATTTAAAAAAAAAAAAGGAAGCTCATCCTCCGGGAACCGGGGATCTCGCTGGATGAGATCCTGATCCTAGCTCGGTCCCACAAGCTATCGGACGCTAGAGCGGAGGAGATGGAGGCGGCCCTGCACACCCCAGTTGCCGCATCGCCGTCGCTAAAGCTCCCGCCGGTCAAGGAAGAAAAGGTGGAAGCTATCCAGAGAAGACCTCCGATGGCTCGCCAACCACCCAAGTCGATGCCAGGGAGCCTGTGTGGGTATTCCGGAGAGTACCATCCCGCCACGGCCACGTGCGGGGCGAAAGGGAAGGCGTCTCCCGCTGCGGAAGGCTAAACCACTATGCCAAGGTGTGCCGCGGGGGAAGATTACGATCTGCAATTTCCAGACCCAGGAGTGTGTCACAGCTCATTCGACAGATCTCCCTGGATAATCTGTCACCACCGCCTGACGATCAGCCCAAGGAGAGGCGCCCCATGTACGAAGACGAAGACAATGAGGTGTTCGTTGTGTCATATGTCAGTCGGTCGGGGACCAAGCGAAGACCACCTCCTATGTGCTCCATCTCCATTGAAGGCACTGACGTACAAGCCCTCATCGACACTGGGGCGTCGGTCAATGTAATGGATTCTGATCAATATGAGAGACTGTCACCGAAGCCTCCCCTCACACCGTCCAGTGCAAGAATCTACACATATGGAGGGACAGACCCACTACCGCTCCGGGGAGTCATTCAGACCACCATCGTGAGTGGGACCTACTCCACGGAGGCGAAATTCCATGTGACCGAGGGGAAGAAGGTGACGCTGCTCAGCTGTCATACCGCGGAGGACCGCGGACTCGTCTTCTTAGCAAGCCAGGTGCACGAGTCCCATGCGGAGGCCCTGTTGAAGGAATTCCCAGCGCTCTTCCAAGGCCTAGGAATGCTGAAAGGCAAAAAGTTCTGACTCCATATCGACACCTCCGTGTGGCCACTGGCCCTACGGCACCGGCGTTTGCCCTTTAACTTACACCCACAAGTGGAAGAGGAGCTCTGGAAGCTAGAAGAACTGGGAGTAATTGAGAAAGTGTCTGGGTCCACGCCATGGGTGTCCCCCTGGTCGTGGCGCCCAAGCCCAAGCAACCAGGAGGGATTCGACTCTATGTCGACATGAGGCTGCCACACACGGCGGTGAAACAAGAGCGGCACATCACCCCCACGATGGACGACATCATAGCCGACCTGAATGGTGCAAAATGGTTCTCCAAGCTAGATCTCAATGCGGGGTATCATCAGTTTGACAGGAGCCGGAAAGCCGGTACATTACCACCTTCTCAACATACATGGGTCTGCGCAGGTACCGGAGGCTCAGCTTTGGCGTATCCTCAGCGGCCGAAGTATTTCAAAACGTCATCCTGCAAGTGCTGTCAGGGCTGCGAGGATTGATTAATCTTAGCGACGACATCCTGGTGTACTCGGACATGCTTGAGGAGCACCACTCGCACCTGAGGGCCACGCTGCAATGGCTGGTAGACTGCGGACTGACCCTGCACAAGTCAAAATGCTCCTTCTACCAGGAATGCATTGATTTCTTCAGTTACACCTTCACTCACGAGGGACTCCGGGTGGATCCAAAAAAAGCTGAGGCCATCTGTGAAGCTAGCATTCCACGAAACCCCACGAAACCCCACAGAGGTGAGAAGTTTTGTGGACGCTTTATCCCCAACGTAGCAGCCATGTCAGAGCCTCTGCGGGCGCTCACACGCCAGGACCACAAGTGGGAATGGTCACTCGCTGCCAACAAGGCCTTCCAGGACATCAAGGCAAGCCTGCTTAAAAAGACCGTGATGGCCTACTTCCATCCACAGAGCAAGACAGAACTTGTTGTTGACGCTAGCCCGGTGGGTCTAGGAGCGGTGTTCCTGCAAGAACATGGCCATGAAGTGTGGAGGCCTGTTGCATATTCCAGCAAAGCCCTGACTGACACCGAGAAACAGTACGCCCAGATTGAGCGTGAGGCGCTGTCCATTAAGTGGGCCTGCCAGCATTTTCACTTGTACCTGTGTGGCCAAGAGTTCAGCGTCAAGACCGACCACAAGCCATTGCTTCCGCTATTTGCGGGTTCGTCCCGTCTAGCGCCCCCAAGAATTGAGCGGTGGGCGGTGCAGCTGCAAGGATATAGCTTTAAACTCATCTTCCGCCCCGAGGCGCACAACCTGGCGGACTACTTGTCCCGACATCGAGAATCGTCCGTGCCGGCCAGCCCCCCCGCTGACGATTGCAACGCGGAAGCGTTCGTCCACATGGTGTCGCAAGTAGCCTGCCCCAAGCCTCTGACTCTGGAGGAGATTGGCCGAGCCACCCAGGAAGACGCAACTCTGTCTTTGGTCCGGGAAGCCCTGGAGAATGGCAGCTGGGCTCATTTCATGGATGGAGCTCGAACCCTCCGGCTGGAGGTCAGCCATGCTCGCCAGCAATTGTGGCTGGTTTGGAATGAACTAAGCATGGGAGAAGAGGAAGTCATCCTGAGGGAACATCTCATCGTGGTCCCTGAGACCTTACAGAAGAGGATCCTCGCACTGGCCCACGTTGGGCATCAGGGGATCGCCAAGACTAAGGCAAGATTGAGAAACAAGGTCTGGTTCCTGGCAATGTACTCCATGGTGCAGGAGATGGCGCATTTGTGCTACGCTTGCACAATCACTGGTGTAGACCCAGCACCAGCGCCGGTGATCACGGAAGTGCCGTGCAGTGCCCCTTGGACACATCTGAACGTGGACTTCGGAAGCTTCCCTGATGGTCGTCACAGTGGAGAAGTGTGGCTCAATGCTTAGAGCGGCAGACCTTGATGCAGAGCGCTGGCCAGGGACCAGGGTTCAATTCCCGCCTCGGCGGGTTTCGGGCTTAAATTCCTCTGACCGGATATTCTCGCCTCAGTGCCGATTCTAAGCATGGGTCCCACGCTGCAACTCTGGGCAATAGCTTGCTTAGTCTCCACAAAGGCCCCCGATGCACAAGGGATGCCTGGTTTCACCATGGGATGCCCAGGAGTGGACACCCCACAAGGAAAAGCCAGGAGGGGTTCCCTTGTGGTAGGAGTACAAGCGCCGGGATGCCTGCGGGTCACTGTTCGCGCTATACAAATACAACACATTTACATTTACATGGTGATCATTGTCGACTCATTCTCGAAGTTTCCCGTCGTGGAAGTCATCTCGTGGACAGCCTTCCCACAAGTGAAGAAGGTCCTGGACCGCGTTTTCGCCATGATGGGGTTGTCAGAAGAAATCAAGTCCGGCAACTGACCCCCCTTCCAGGGGAGAGAGTTCTAGGACTATCTTGCAAAGTGGAAAGTGGAGGTGGAAAGATTGATAAAGACAATAAAACGTGCACTACGCATAGCAGTGGACAACAGGGAAGGTCCTGAAGCAGTCCTGGATCAGTTCCTTGGCGCATACCATCATACTCCTCACAGCACCACTAAGTGTGCTCCAGCTCATCTCCTGTTCAAGCGAGCCCCCCGGGATAGTATCCTGTCGGATCTGACGTGGGTGCCCGTGGCACGGGATGATGAGGAGAGAGGCCATGAACAGGAAGGTAAGCGTGGTCCGTTGAGCACAGGAACCGAAGCTCAAGGTGGGAGACCAGGTGGTAATCAAAAACCGACACCCTGAGTGGAAGTTTCGGACACCTTATGAGCCGGAGGTGTGGTTTGTCGTGCAGGTTCAAGGAACGATGGTGACTACCAGGAAGGGACAACAATCGGTCACCCGCAACGTGTCCAGCTTCAAGAAAACAACGGAGGCGGAAGAGGACCCCGATGTCTCTGCGGATCAGGACGCAGCACCGAACACTCCCCTCTCGGGGTTACCCACTGGGAGGAGACAGTCACTGGAATCATCCTGCCCGTCGTGCCAAAGGGCTGGGGCAGTCCCCGATTGACCCGACAGAACGAGGACCGTGAGTTGACTGAGGAAACCCCGGCTGGAGTTGCAACATCTCCCTGTGGTCGAAGCCAGCAATATGGCCTCTGGCCAAACCCCAGCTCGAGTCAACGGCTCCGAGACTTTGCATGTGCCTCCCCCTGAGCTGGGCGAAATTGGTGACACAGGACTAAAAGAAAGGAGGGATGTAGAGAGCCACTCGGGCTCACCCCAACAATGTTGCGAACTGTATACGCACGCATGCACCCCTCGGGGCGGGCTCGCTCCGAGGGTATAAATAAACAGGCGGAAGACCGCTCGTGGTTTTCCGGCCAACAGAGTATACTGGCGTAAGTGTGTCTTCATTTCATAGTGCTGTGGCCTGTATGACCCTAGGCCCCGCCGCACTACACAAAGGAGTGCTCCATTTCTTAAGATGAATATGACTTTTTTGTGCTGCAGAGTTGACCCATGTTTGGGTGGAAAGCTTTCGAACTTAATCCTAATGTGAAAAATAGTGGTATGTGTTTTGATTGAAAAACAACATTTTCATGGTATGGTGTTGTAAAGTTCGATAAAATAAGAATGAGCTGAATTATTTAATGTAGTATGTCATATAAAATGATCCAAAAAATAAAATGATGGCCGTATACGATTTACCTTCAACATTATGATGCGACCGCATCTATTTTGTGGGGCAGACTTACAATAACTGGCGCATCCCCAGGGATGCGCCAGTTATTGGTAGCCGCAGCTCCGCCACCTATGGTGCGTCACATTTACAATGCGGTGCACCATGGGGCAAAAACAGCACAGATGCGTGACGCATCTGTGCCGTAAAGGTGGCGCATTGCTGGAGTTGCATCGCAAGCGCGACGCAGCTCCAGCAAGGCTCGGGGTGCCCTATCTGTCAAATGCTGCGTCAAGCCTTACGCCTGCTTCAAGCAGGCGCAGGGTTTTGACGCAGCATTGGCCTAAAATTTACTGAGTGAAATCTTGTAGATTTCACTCAGCCACTTTTGCGAGGCGCACTTGACCCGGAACGCCCACCCTACGCCGAGACGCCCACATGTGGCGCAGGGCTTTACAACGTGACGCATCTGCCTAGATGCGTCTCGTTGTAAATGGGTCGCAAGGATGCGCCATGTTTACGCCGCCGTTGAGAGCCGCAAACGTGTCGCAAGTCCAACATAAATCTGCCCCACTGTTTTTTTTTCCTTAAGCGACGCTGTAAGGAAAGCACTTCCTGTGCAATGTGAGAGCCTCTGCATCAACATCCGGCTGCCCATAATGCATTGCAAACATGGCGAACCCTGCGCCCCTAGCAAAGCATAATACGCTTCTCATTAATTATTCTTTAATAGGCTAATTGGTTTGTATTACAAGTTTGAAACGGGTTTCAACATTTTTAGACATGAACTCCGTAGATTTATTCGTACTATTAGTCATAGGGAGTTGAATCAATAGAGGAAGGGTGTAACTACAGACTATCCATTTGTAAGTTGTAAAGGATACACCTCCCTTCTTAGGATCAGTTGCACTTCGTGTGGTAGCTGATGTTAAGAATGTGACATTTTTGAACGACTCTCGTCAATACTGGAGTCGACTAATGTGTGAAAGAAAGATTTATTCGTATTTCAAAGTTGAAAGTAGTCATTGTAGAACAAACATAAGCTGTTTGTAGATTGTGTGGATGAAAGAACAGTGTTCAAAATTTAAACGGAAATAATAATGGAGAAAAATAACCTCGCGTCTCATGATAATTCATAGAGCAGCTTTTTTTACTTACAAAACTGCTAATAAATTAAAAGAATAATCAAATGTCAGAATGTGAATAGAAACACTTTTCTGTTTTGTTTAATTTTCACAGGTGTCAACAAGTTGCTTCTCTGCAGATTTTTTGCTCTCCAAGGGACGTGCCATGCAAAGTACACCTTTTATGTCAGAAACCAGCAGTGAGTGCAGCAGATGGCTAGATGGCGCTTCCCCACGCATCGAAACCCTTTGGGTCATGTTTACAAAGAAATGGCACAGCACAGCACTGCAAGCAATTTAGCTGCGCCACGCGGCGTCATTTACAACAATCACTGGCATAGCCAATAGGTCTTGCCTTTGGGACCTTATAAGTATTTAGTTATGCAGCAGGTCCCAAAGGCTAGACCTATTGGCTATGCCAATGCTTGTTTTTAATGGGGCCACGCCACTCAAGGCATTTACAATCCAGTCATTGTAGCTATACACCATTTGCTCTACACTATTGCTGGCCTTGGGCGTGTGTCCATGAGTGCTAAGGTGCATTTTGATCTCTGTATAATGAGTTATGATCCACTAATGCACTCAATTGTTTTCCCTGGGTTTCTATCTGCCAGTTAACTGCAAAATGATCCATCCAGGTTAATGGCATAGTGTTGGAAACGAGGCCGCATCTGTAAGGCCTGCACAAATAACATGGCTACATTGGTCTTTCACTGGGAACCAAACAACCAATTGTAGCGCCTGACTCTCAGAGGGTAGCGTTGCAGGGCAGTCTGAGGCTTACTCAAGGGAGGTGGTGTGGGCTAGTAATCGCCATTTGCAAGTGCGCAGAAATAACACTCAATAATTGATTGTCCAGTCTGTACTTTGCCTTATAAAAGTAAGAGTACATTTATTAACACCTTGCGTGCTGATGACGGCCCCCGTTCGTCATGCATCACAGTGCTCGTGTGCTGATGACCGCTGCGGGCCGTCATGAACCCGCTCACTCTTTGAAACGGCTGCACAGGCGCAGAATCGCGGCCGCGCCCAAGGGGTTAAACACACACACTACTCAATACTATGCACCAATTTACAAATATACATAAGCTGTTGGAATTACTTTGCGACATTGCATAACATCTCCATCTCTCCCGCAGGGGGTGGGGACTAGTCAAGATGATGTGCACTCCCATGTATGCACATCATTTTGCCCCCAACGCAATTAGTTGAACATAACCTGGAGCGAGGGCCCTGTGCACTGGCACCATCCCAGTGGGCCCCCCATTACCTCAACAAGCATTAAACAGGGGTACACCTGCCTTGTTGACATATGACCCTGACTGGGCATCTCCTACTGACCATAAAGTATGCACCTCTAAATCTTAAGGGCTAACAGTCCGGGTTCTTCACCTAAGCGCAGCAGCAAGAATACACGTTTACGCACACTTGAGAATGACAGTATTCAGCACATTTGTGAATCATTAGAATGCTTTGCAAATACAACCCCTAAAGACATCACAGATGAAATCACCAGATTAAGATTATGCATAGACAGCAAGACACCATAGCTGGAGTGTCTGACAACATAACCACTCTTTGCTTATGACATCACCAACATGAACTTTAGTCCCCATAAAAAAACAACCATTAGTAAATGCAGTCCTGGTGCAATTACACCTCTTCATCTCCAGAGTATACCCTTCTCCAAACATCTTCTAGTCAGCCTTTTATCCATGAATCACTTTTCAATCCACCCTCAGCGGAAGAAGAAGAGTTCCAGTTCCAAAAATGGTAAATGCAGGCTGAGCCCTTGAGGGGTTATTCTTTCCAATTCCTAAGACCCTAAGGGTGGGGCTTTTCTCTTCATGCAGGGGGGAGACTGCACTTCTCCAGCAGCTCCCCCAGCACCTGCACATTCATGTGGTGGTGACCCCGTCCTCCTGGGGCCACCATAAGCAAAGAACACACTGTTTAGACCCCGCAGGCCGGTCCTGGCCTGCAAGGCATTATGGGTAGACCCACGTATGGAAGCAGCGGCTCTCCCGCTGTGCTGGGGAGAGACGCGATCATCTTTCTGGCGCTCCGCACCACCTCCTGGGCCTCTGTGGGGGACCCAGTCCCACCCGGACCCCCAGGTCAGACGATGCGGCACGGGGAGCCTACCCCCGGCCGCTCTGCCATTTGTTGGGGGGCCGGTCCCACCCAGGACCCTGATGCCAACTTTGTTGTTCCGGGGGTCTCGGTCCCATCCGGGACCCCCACTTGCCTCTATGTTGGAGGGAAGCCCGAGAAGCCCACCCCCGGCTACCCCGCCAGCTCCCCGCATAATCAGCACCCTCGTGTGCTGCCGCGGGAGCTGGCTGTGGACTTCTGGTCTGCCCACAGACTCCAGCAGTCCCGTTGGGACCTCGGGGGAGTGCGGCAGCCTTCTCCTCGTCGTCGGGGCCCGGGGATCAGGTCCCGGGCCCTTGGATATCTTTGGGGGTGCGGCGACGCTCCCCCCCTCCTCCACCTTCATAGGGGCCAGGGTGGGCTCCTGGCCCCCGGTTGGGCCCCCGGTAAGACAAACTTGAGACAAAATCCTAACTTCTGTAGTAGTAAGTTTAGGATTTTGTCTTGAGTTAGTTCTGTGAATCGGGCCCATACTGTTGAACTGAGAGGAGTTCTTGTGACCCTTTCCATTAATGGTAGAAAGTACTGGTTTAATGGCCAATGACTGCTTCAAGTGAGGTTGTGAGCACCCACTTCTATTACATGATTTGCACAGTGGAGTAACGGGTTCCAGTAAGGTATTAGGACACAAGGTGGTGCATTGCATGGTGTTACCAGGGAAATTTAAGGCCAGTAATGCTTCACGGAAATAGGTGAGTCTTTGGCCTAGGTCAACGGGCATGGGAATGGGTGCTGGGCAGCTGCTTTTTCAAGCCCGTCATGAAAGTGGCGTGGTCAGGGGAGTGGCGAGTGAAGTTGAAGAAAACAGGTGGGGAAAAGTAAAATGCAAACTGAGCTCCAGACACCTCTGACCTCAAGCACAGGCTCCCCTGTTCAGAATGACTACTGTCAAAAATAATGTTTAGGCAAATTAAGAGGGAGTAAAAACACATAAACTTACTAAAAGCAAGCTAAAAAAGGGACGAGCCCTTCACCAAAGGTGAGGTTATTGACGGAGTCAGGGCACTCCAATAATCGGCACCTCCGTGTTGTACAAGGAAATTAACTTCTTGCACCAACCTTGTTGCAGCTGCGCAGAAGCTCTCCCAGCTGCTTATTCAAGCCCGTCATGAAAGAGGCGTGGTCAGGGGAGTGGCGAGTGCTGCAAGCGGTCCAGTGGAGTTGAAGAAAACAGGTAGGGAAAAGTAGAATGCAAACTGAGGCCCAGCGACTTCTGACCTCAAGCACAGGCTTTCCTGTGCAGGAAGACTACTGGCGGAAATAAGGTTTAAGGCAAATTAAAATGGAGTAAAAACACATAAACTTATTTAAAGCAAGCTAAACAAGTGATGGCATGGAAGACAAGCCCGAGAGTCATGTGAGAGAGTGCGCGTGACGCGGCCATCGAAGTAAAAGTGATCGCGATCACGGGCTGGAAGGGTGCCTGCGAGCGATGCACTTAATGAGCCATGACAGAAGCGCGCGTCCGCTCGCGTAACCGCAAGCTCTGGGCACACAGTGGCAGCATTTTCTGAAGCCCTTGCTAAAAGTCCCGCCAGTGTAGTGCTCACTCGTGGCCTAGAGCACCTATTGTGCCAGCCTCTACAGTCAAGGTCACAGGTATTATGCTGCAGTAGAGGGCCAAATTATGCAGCAGAGTAAAATATGCGGCAAGAAAAGGCAAATTATGCAGCGTAATGCGGACCATAATGGCAAAGTCATTTTTACACCTGCTAACACTGTCTGTGCATTGGTTGCACCTCATAAGTACCAGTTTACCACCCAAATGTAGCAAAATGATCAGTTCCTTGGCACATATCATCAGACTCCTTACAGCACCACTAAGTGTGCTCCAGCTCATCTCCTGTTCAAGCGAGCTCCCCGGGATAGTATCTCGTCGGATCCGACGTGGGTGCCCGTGGCACGGTATGATGAGGCCGTCCAGGCGAGGAAAGAGGCCACGAACCGGAAGGCAAGCATGGCCCGCCGAGCGCAGGAACCGAAGCTCAAGGTGGGAGACCTGGTGGTAATCAAAAACCGACACCCTGGGTGGAACTTTCGGACACCTTATGAGCCGGAGGTGTGGGTTGTCGTGCATGATCAAGGAAAGATGGTGACTGCCAGGAAGGGACAACAATCGGTCACCCGCAACGTGTCCAGCTTCAAGAAAACAACCGAGGCGGAAGAGGACCCCGAAGTCTCCGCGGATCAGGACGCAGAACCGAACACGCCCCTCTCAGGGTTACCCACTGGGAGGAGTCAGTCACTGGAATCATCCTGGCCGTCGGGCCAAAGGGCTGGGGCAGTCCCCGATTGACCAAACAGAACGAGGACCATGAGTTGACTGAGGAAAAACCGGCTGGGGTCGCAACATCTCCCTGTGGTCGAAGCCAGCGATACGGCCTCCGGCCAAACCCCGGCCTGAGTCAACGGCTCCGAGACTTTGCGTGTGCCTCCCCCTGAGCTGGGCGAAATTGGTGACACAGGACTAATAGAAAGGAGGGATGTAGAGAGCCACTCGGGCTCTCCCCAACAATGTTGCGAACTGTACACGCACGCATGCACCCCTTGGGGCGGGCTCGCTCGGAGGGTATAAATGAAGACCGCTCAGACCGCTCGTGGTTTTCCGGCCAACAGAGTATACTGGCGTAAGTGTGTCTTCATTTCATAGTGCTGTGGCCTGTATGACCCTAGGCCCCGCCGCACTACACAAAGGAGTGCTCCATTTCTTAAGATGAATGTGACTTTTTTGTACTGCAAAGTTGTACCATGTTTGGGTGGAAAGCTTTCGCACTTAATCCTAATGGGTAAAATAGTGGTATGTGTTTTGATTGAAAAACAACATTTTCATGGTATGGTGTTGCAAAGTTCGATAAAATAAGAATGAGCTGAATTACTTAATGTAGTATGTCATATAAAATGATCCAACAAATAAAATGATGGCCGAATAAGAATCTAACTTCAAACTTATGATGCAACCGCGTCTATTTTGTGTTTGTTTTCCCTGAGCAACGCCGTAAGGAAAGCACTTCCCGTGGACAGAAAAACTAAATGAACATCCGGCTGCCCATAATGCATTGCAAACATGACGAACCCTGCGCCCCTAGCAAAGCATAATACGCTTCTCATTAATTATTCTTTAATAGGCTAATTGTTTTGTATTACAAGTTTGAAACAGGTTTCAACATTTTTCGACATGAACTTCGTAGATTTAGTCGCTCTATTAGTCATAGGGAGTTGAATCAATAGAGGAAGGGTGTAAACTCTACTAATCGCAGATGTGACTAATTCCTCGCTTCTTGAAATCAGCTGCACGTCGTGTGGTGGCTGATTTAAAGAATGTGATATTATTGCTTGACTCTCGTAAATACGGGAGTCTTGTATTGTGTATAAGAAAGGTTTTAATCGCGTTTCAGGATTGATAGTGGTCGATGTAGTACGACCATTATTGTTTAATAGATTGTGTGGATGAAAGAACAGTGTCAAACTTGAAACGGAAATATTAATGGTAAAAAACAATCTCGCGTTTCATGATAATTCATAGAGCAGTTTTTTTACTTACAAAACTGCTAATATATTAAAAGAATAATCAAATGTCAGAATGTGGATAGAAACACTTTTCTGTTTTGTTTAATTTCCAAAGGCTTCAATAAGTTGCAGATTTTTCGACCTTCAAGGGACGTGTCATGCAAAGTACACCTTTTATGTCAGAAACCAGCAGTGAGTGCAGCAGATGGCTAGATGACGCTTCACAACGCATCGAAACCCGTTGAGTCATATTTACAAAGAAATGGCACAGCACAGCACTGCAAGCAATTTAGCTGCGCCACACGGCGTCATTTACAACAAGCACTGGCATAGCCAATATGTCTTGCCTTTGGGACCTTATAAGTATTTAGTTATGCAGCGTGTCCCAAAGGCTGGACCTATTGGCTATGCCAATGCTTGTTTTTAAGGGGGCCACGCCATCCAAGGCATTTACAATCCAGTCATTGTAGCTATACACCATTTGCTCTACACAATTGGTGGCCTTGGGCGTGTGTCCATGAGTGCTAAGGTGCATTTTGATCTCTGTAAAATGAGTTATGATCCACTAGTGCACTCAATTGTTTCCCCTGGGATTCTATCTGCCAGTTACCCGCAAAATGATCCATCCAGGTTAATGGATAGTGTTGGAAACGAGGCCGCATCTGTGAGGCCTGCACAAATAACATGGCTACATTTGTCTTTCACTGGGAACCAAACAACCAATTGTAGCGCCTGACTCTCAGAGGGTAGCATTGCAGAACAGTCTGAGGCTTACTCAAGGGAGGTGGGCTAGTAATCGCCATTTGCAAGTGCGTAGAAATAACACTCAATAATTGATTGCCCAGTCTGTACTTTGCTTTATAAAAGTAAGATTACATTTATTAATACCTTGCGTGCTGTTGATGGCCCCCGTCTGTCATATATCACAGTGCTCATGTGCTGATGACGGCTGGGGGCCGTCATTAACCCCCCCGCACCTCTTCGAAACAGCCGCACAGGTGCAGAATCGCGGCCGCGCCCAAGGGGTTAAACACACACACTACTCAATTCTATGCACCAATTTACAAATATACATAAGCTGTTGGAATTACTGTGCGACATTGCATAACATCTCCAGCCCTCCCGCAGGGGGGTGGGTCTAGTCAAGATGATGTGAACTCCCATGTATGCACATCATCTTGCCCCCAACGCAATTAGTTGAACATAACCTGGATCGAGGGCCCTGCGCACTGGCACCATACCAGTGGGCCCCCCCATTACCTCAACAAGCATTAAACATGGGTACACCTGCCTTGTTGACACATGACCCTGACTGGGCATCTCCTACTGACCATAAAGTATGCACCTCTACATCTTAAGGGCTAACAGTCCGGGTTCTTCACCTAAGCTCAACAGCAAGAACACACGTTTACGCACACTTGAGAATGACAGTATTCAGCACATTTGGGACTCATTAGAATGCTTTGCAAATACAACCCCTAAAGACATCACAGATGAAATCACCAGATTAGGATTATGCATAGACAGCAAGACACCATAGCTGGAGTGTCTGACAACATAACCACTCTTTGCTTATGACATCATCAACATGAACTTTAGGGGCATATTATCAAGGGGGTTTATCTCCGCTTTTTTGGCTTTAAAAGCCAAGAAAGTGGAGATAAAATTATCTCCCTTAGCGACAGCTAGTGGGAGATAGTGACCATCTTGGGCCCCGCTTTGCATGTCAGTGACATTTATCACTAATGACATGCAAAGTGGGCGTTCCAAGATGTTAGCGACTGGAAACAGTCGCTAACATCGCTATCTCCTATTACCAACTTAGCGCGAATATCTCCAAAAGCTAACACCTGCCCCTGAGCAGTTCTTAGCCATGTTATCCAATGGTAGGTGGATAACATGGCTAAGAGCATTAGCTCGGTAATGCATGAATATCGCTGACTTTTCAGCGATATTCATGCATTTCGGCCGATTTTTATTGCTTAGGCGATAAACCTTGATAATAGCAAGGTTCCTAAGTGATAAAAATCGACGCAGCTCAGCGTTAAAAATATTGCCGCTAAGCCAACATAGCGATAATTATCACTAGTTGTTAGTTTAGTCCCCATAAAAGAAACAACCATTAGCAAATGCAGTTCTGGTGCAATTACACCTCTTCATCTCCAGGGGATGCCCTTCTCCAGACAACTCCTAGTCAGCCTTTTATCCAAGAATCACTTTTCAATTCACCCTCAGCTGAAGAAGAAGAGCTCCAGTCCCGAAAGTGTTAAATGCAGGCTGAGCCCTTGTTGTTATTCTTTCCAATCCCCAAGACACTAAGGGGCATATTTACATGTTCTGGCGCATCTCTGCAAATCAGCAGCGATGCGCCAGAACAGTTGCGTGATGCAATCCCCTCCTTCCGCCACCGCAGATGCGCTCAATTTACAATGCGGCGCACTATGGTGCAAGGAAGGGAAGACGCGTGACGCTCTTGTGGCGTATGGGCGGCGCATTGCGGGAGTTGTGTCGCAAGCGCGACGCAACTTCTGCAATTCACAGTGGCCACCCATACTCAACGTGGTGCGTCACTCCTTACGTCTGCTTCAAGCAGGCGTAAGGATTTGACGCAGCAGCGTCGTAAAACTGACTCAGTGAAATCTTGTAGATTTCACTGTGTCAGTTTTACGGAGCTTTCCTGCGAGGGAACGCCCACGCTGCGACAGAACACCCACATGAAACCTGACGCAGGTTTCATGTGGCGCAGAGCTTTACAACGTGACGCATCTGTCTACATGCGTCACGTTGTAAATAAGTCGCAACGTGGCGCATTGTTTACGCAGCTGTGTCACAAAAGTGACGCAACGGCGGCGTAAAAGTTTCGCAAGGAGCTTGTAAATCTGCCCCTAAGGGTGGGACTTTTCTCTTCATGCAGGGGGGAGACAGCGCTTCTCCAGCAGCTCCCCCAGCACCTACACATTCATGTGGTGGTGGCCCCGTCCTCTTGGGGCCACCACAAGCAGAGAACACACTGTTTAGACCCTGCAGGCCGGCCCTGGCCTGCAAGGCATTATCGGTAGGCCCGCATATGGAAGCAGCAGCTGTCCCGCTGTGCCGGGGAGAGCAGCGATCATCTTTCTAGCGCTCGGCGCCGCCTCCTGGGCCTCGGTGGGGGCTCCGGTCCCACCCGGATCCCCGGATCAGAGGATGCGGCTCAGGGAGCCCACCCCTGGCCGCTCTGCCAGTTGTTGGGGGGCCCAGACCCACCCGGTCCCCCGCCGCCGACTCCATTGTTCTGGGGGTCCCGGACCCACCCGGGACACCCACTTGCCTCTGTGTTGGAGGGTAGCCTGGGGAGCCCACTCCCGGCTGCCCCCGCCGGCTCACCGGGCGGCCAGCACCTGCAGGACCGGGCTGTGCACTTCTGGTCTGCCCGCTCTGGCGGGCAGGCGCAGACTCCCGCAGTCCCGTCGGGGCCTCGGGGGAGTGCGGCGGCACTCCCCCAGCCTTCTCCTCATCGTCGGGCCTGGGGATAGGGTCCTGGGCCCCTGGATATCTTCGGGGGCACGACGGCACTCCCCCCTCCTCCACCTTCAGAGGGAGCCAGGGTGGGCTCCTGGCCCCCCGGTTGGGCATTTCCGCGGGTAGCACGATGGCGGCCCCTAGCACGACTTCGGGGCCTGGGGATGGGGTCCCGGCCCCTCCAGTCTTCTTCGCAGGGGTGCAACGGCACCTCTCTCCCCCACCTCCTCACACGGGGCCCGGAGTTGGGCTCCCGGGCCCCTCCTCTTCACACTCTTCAGAGGGAGCGCGACGGTGCTCCCCGTCTTAGTGTTCAGCGGGAGACAGGGTGGGCTCCTGGCACCCCGTGGGGGGAGCTTCATGGGGTGCACGACTGAGCACCCCAGCTTTACTTCTTTGGGGGGGCAGCCCCGGGGACCTGATTGACCCTGGGGGGCCAATTGCAGACCAGCGGCAGAGCCCCACACGCTTCGTTGCTGGTCTCATGTAAGGTCAAAGGTCGCCTACCTTCCAGGGGCCATATCTCAGCCCCTAGGGGTCCAATCTTCTCCATTTCAGGCTCTTCTTCCTCCTGGTGGCACCCCCCATCCACTGGGAGCTCTCCCCTTCGCCCTCGGGGTCTCCAAGAGGGCCCCATTCTGCAGGGAGCGATCTTCACTGGCTTCCTGCGCCTCTCTTCTCCCTGTGCAGAGACACCTGCTTCTCCGCACCAGTCCTGGGTTCTTCTTCTGGTGCTGTTAGGGGCCTGGGGAGCAGTCAGGGGGGGTCTTCCTTCCAACTGCCCATTGCCAGGCTCCTGCACCTTCCCCCTCAGCAGACCACACCCCAGAGAGAGCTTCTCTTCCTGTCCAAGTACTTTTTAAAAGTTGAGTAGGGGGCTGGCAGGAAGTCTCTGTGTGTCCTATCAAACAGCGACACATCACTTCCCTGCCCCTGCTCCCCCCTTGTCCATCCTCTGGTTTCTTCAAAATGGAGTTCTGCAGCACACATAGAAAGAGGAAAACACCACTTGTGATTGTTCCAAAGCAACACCCATTGATTTTGACGCTGCCCCCTATTTACAAGGGTGATGTAGATAGGAGGCAGTGCCGAAATTAAGATCAGGGAAAACCGGGACTTGGCATGGCGAAACGAGGAGAAATGCTTTTTATTCTCCTATTTTTTGCTGTTTTGCTGTTTTTATGTGTGCTGCACAATGCAGCACACATAGAAACAGCAAAACGCAATGAATGATTATTTATGTGCAGGAAGGTGTTCCTTCCTGCACATAAACAATCACTTAAAAAATGACGAAATTGCAACTTCTATGTGTGCTGCACAATGCAGCACACATGGATGTTTCAAATCACCATTCTGGATTGTTTATGTGCAGGAACGGACACTTCCTTCACATAAACAATCATTCCCTCAGCGCAGTCACTCTTCAACTATGGTGCAAGGTTGCCTGTGCAGGCACTAGGCAGCTGAGTTCAGTAAAACAGATTGTTGTAACTACGGTGCATCCCTGAGTTTTCACAATGACGCTGCAAGCATTAACTATTTTGGCTTATTGTCCCGCTCTGGTATTCTTTGGGAAATATGACCCTGAGCTTCTAGCATTCTTCCACCTCCTTGCACGGTAATCATTGGTTACTAATGTAGACCCCGCCTACTCACTTATTATCATAGAACACTGATGAGGGAACGAAGGGTTGGGGAGAAAAAGGTGAACACCCATTGACCAACTCACCCACGATCACCTCTGGGTTATTCGACCATGAATCTAACTGTCTGCAGAGTGAAACGGTACTAAATGATTTATCCATGCCTGCTTTGGGGAAGACAACTCCCGGCTGTACCCAAGAACCCCCTCACCTGTGTATTTGCCAAAGGTCACAATTACAGGGCGAGTAGAGGTGCTGTGCTGCCATGGAGGAATAGTACAGCACACTTGAATTAGCATTGCGAAGTATTTGGCAGTGACCAAAAGGCCCACCAAGAAACTGGGGAGCAAAGTTTGAGTCCTGGCATCTGCTCAATATTTGGGGCGTATTTACAATGCTCTGGCGGCCATTTTACGCTGTTGGAGCATCACTTTATGACGCTCCGGAGGCACAGTGTGCAGGTCCATATTTACAAGGCAACGTAAAGCCTCCCTGCTTGGCTTTTCATGGCATTGTAAATATGAAATAAGGCAATGCCTTACTCTGGAAGAGGTGTTCCATGGGTGTTGATTGGATGTTCCCAAGCACCAGGGCAGCACAACTAGAAGGCTTGCTGCACTGCCCTATGCCAAAATATGGCAAATATGCCCCCAAATGTCTGCTATCACTTATGGGGAAGTCCCTTGCCCCTTGCTGCCAAGAACTGTCTCAAATTTAAAGGTCACTGGTTAAATTTGTAGTAGGGCCACTTAACGCTGCCTTGTAAATAAGGCACCCTTTCATGCTGTATTTAGCGTAAAAGGGAAGGGCAATGGGTGTTGTGGTGGGTGTTCCACCACAACACCCATTGATTTTGACGCTGCCGCCTATTTACAAGGGCAGAGTAAAAGAAGGCAGCACCAAAATGAAGGCCAGGGAAAACCTGGCCTTAAACAGGCAAAACGAGGAGAAATGCTTTATTTCTCCTCGTTTTTGATGTTTCCATGTTTGCTGCCTTGTTCAGTATACATGGAAGAAGCAAATTGCCTATGATTGTTTATGTGCAGGAAGGTCCCCCTTCCTGCACATAAACAATCATTTTTTAAATGCCCTTTTGCAACTTTTGTGTGCAGCTTTAAGCATGAACAATCTTCCCCTCAACACAGGCACCCTTGCTCCCTTATATAGTGTTACATTGTTAATTTCAGTAGCTAGCAACAAGATCTATGGACTCTGAACAGACCCTCATCTGGGAGCACCGCGCTCAAATTCCAGCTTTAGTTGTGCTTAAGCAACATGATGAATAGCGCTCTTCCTTGACGGCACAGGTGCTATACATTATGCATGACAATGCATTTTAGTGCAGTGATGCGGACCACCACACTGAAATGCGTTAGACTAACACCTGATGCATGGTACTTGGCAGAGCTGGGGCACAAGTGGAACATTGCTTGGCTCAGTCTAAGGGGCATATTTACAAGCCCTATCCCCACAAAAACGTCACTTTCAGTGATGTTCCTGTGGCGATATGTACTTTGCCTTATTTACAAGGCGTTAAGTGGCCTAACGCCGTCTTGTAAATACGGCCCCCTTTCATGCTTAGCATGAAAGTGGTGGGCTATGGGTGTTACTTGGCCATTCCACCGCAACACACTGCCCCATATTTACAAGGGCAGCGTAAATATGGGGCAGCGCTAAAATGAAAACTAGGGAAAAACTGGTTTTAAGCAGGCGCAACGAGGACAAATGTTTAATTTCTCCTCGTTTTTGCTGTTTCCATGTGTACAGCTCTGTGTAGCACACATACGAACAGAAAAAAATCTGTGACTGTTTATGTGCAGGAAGGTGTCCCTTCCTGCACATAAAAAATCAATTAAAAAAATGACATTTTGCCACATCTATGAGTGCTGCATCAAGCAGCACACACAGGGCCTTATTTATGATGGCCTCTGTCACATTTACGCTGCATCACTTTTTGTGACGCTACGGCGCTGTTAATAATGCGCTATGTTGCGCCATATTTATGACAGATATAATGTATGCAGGGTGGGCGTTCCCCTGCAAGAAAGGGTCATGGGAGTGGTGCAGTGAAATCTATAAGATTTCCCTGCGCCACTTCTAGGACATCAATGCGCCAAAACCTTATGTCTGCCTCATGGAAGGCGTAAGGGTGACGCAGGCCCTTTCACATCGGGCTTGTCCCATGTGAAAGGAACATTGCTTGAGTTGCATCACGCTTCTGACACAACTCCAGCACTGCGCCACTTTTACGCTGACAGATACCTCAGTAATACTAACGTATCTGTCATTCCTTGCATCATGATGTGTCATTTTTAATGTATGATGCATCATGTTGCAAGGAATGAATGATACGTTGGTATTACTGATGTATCTGTCAGCTCAAAAGTCATATAGTAAATATGACGCATCCATCATGTTGCAAGGAAGGTACACTGAGAAGTGTTGCATCGCTGCTTTCACGCAGCGATGCAACACTTCTCATAAATGAGGTCTATAGAAGTTTCAAAACGCCATTTAAAGATTTTTATGTGCCGGAGGGTACACCTTCCTGCACATAAACAAGCTTCCCCTCAACGCAGGCACCCTTGCTCTAAGGGGCAAAGGTGCCTGCATTTGCGCTAGGCTGCTAAATTTAGCTCCAGAGCAGGGGAAACGCAAGGATGCACCATATTGTTGTAAATATGGTGCAGCCCTGCGTTTCAGAAGTGGCGGACCGTGGTGTTAAGGCAAGGAGACTAACACCGCGCTACACCACTTCTCTAGTACATATGCCCCTAAGTCCATGTGGAGCTTGTAGGGAGGCGCAGTATGCAGTTGTGGCCTGGGCAGAGAAGAGGAATGGACATGGGTGGGTGGGGGGATATCGACAGACGACGAGGGGAAATTAGATAATTAATTAATTTTCCTCCTCATATTCTGTTGAAATCAACCATATACCCCTCCCCCACCCCCAACTCGTCCCTACTGCTCTTACCTGCAGGCTCCGCGGCTGGCAGTATGTTTGAAATATTTGCGCGCCAATGTGAAATTGCTATAGGAAAAGTATGATTATGTACTCAGGAAGAGGTCCTTATAGGATGAGGTCCTTAGGGATGCCTTGAGGTCAGCGCGACCCATATGGTGCCACAAATTATGAGTGGCTCAGATAATTTACTTACAGGCCTTCCAAAGTGTAGAGAGCCACTCGGGCTCTCCCCAACAATGTTGCGAACTGTACACGCAAGCATGCACCCCTCTGGGCGGGTATAAATAAATGGGCGGAAGACCGCTCGTGGTCTTCCAGCCAACAGATAATACTGGCGTTAGTGTGTCTTCATTTCATAGTGCTGTGGCTTGTATCACCCTAGGCCCCGCCACACTAAATTGGCGACGAGGCCGGTCGCACCACGCGCGTGCATGCCTACCTGGCGTGCCCTGGTCGCGGAGCGCCCGGTGCCCACCCGCGCTGCCCTGCTCCAATAGCGTCTCCACATCGTGGGGAAAGAAGCTGTGGTGCTCACCCGCATCGGTCCTCGTCTGTAGATGACTGCTGCATGCCGCGGCTGCCCGGCGCGCCTGGCTCGAGCCTCCCTGCTCAACAGGAGAGCTTTCGGCTGGCGGGGCTCGCTGGCAGCGCGCTAATTGACGGGTGAGTGGCTTCCTTCCCCGCCCTCGAGCTGTCCTGCCCACGCGGTGTCGTTCGTGCCTGCCTCTCCTTCCAGCACTGGCCCGTATGAGGCCTGGCCCCAGGTGTGTGTTTCCTTGCTGGCAGTGAGGCGCCGGGGTCGGGCTGCCCCTTCCACTGCCTGCGCTCTGGGTCATCATCGGAGGAACGGCCCTGGGGGGGTCACAGGGTGCCTCGCTGGAGGAGTCTATAAAGCATTAGCAAATTCAAGCGCCCAGTGGTAAAGCATTGGCAAATTCAAGCAACCAGTGGGTGGAGAGGGTGCTGCTGGAGGTCCAAGAGCGGACACCTGGAATCAATAGGGGAGTGTGGCTGCTGCAGACAGAAGGAACACCATGTGGAAACCAGCGGTGGGTAGGCGCACACCCCCTATCCCCCCGCTGCATCGACCACTTGCGGAGAGGGCACAAGAGACACTGCCAAGCGGCACGCATACCAAGTCCACGCGCCAGAAACACACCCCTGCGCTTACCGCCAAGACGCAGGCCGCACCCGTGCATTCTCACACAATCACGCCCAGGCACCATGAACAATGCCGAGCCAGGGGTGGTGGCGGCCCCTCAGCAAGATGGAGGACGCAACCAAGCAGGCGCCGTGAACCCTCCGACACCGGTGCACACGCACACAGCGGTGGGACCGTTACCTCCGTTCAGCGAAGCCGTGGACCCTGCGACGGCCATGCTCAGGTGGAAGACCTGGCTAGGGCGGCTCAACCACTACCTTAAGGGGACAAGGGAGACCGACGGGACCGTCAAGAGGTCACTCCTCATCTACTATGGCGGAGCAGAGATCTATGACTTGTTCGAGACACTCCCAAACACTAGAACGGACGACAACTACGAGGCGGCGGTCGCCGAGCTCAACAAACTCTTTGATCCGCAACTCAATCACGACTTTGAGAAGTTCAAATTCAAGAGGGCCTGGCAAACCGAGTAGGAATCCGTCAACATGTTCTATGCGCGGCTTCCCCAGTGGCCAGCAAGTGCCCCTTCGCGGAGCCAAGGGATAAGATCAGAGACCAGATCATCCTGGGATGCCGCTCGAAACTCTTAAGGAAGCTCATCCTCTGGCAACCGGGGATCTCGCTGGACGAGATCCTGATCCTCGCTCGGTCCCATGAGCTATCGGACGCCAGAGCAGAGGAGATGGAGGCGGCCCTGCACACCTCAGTTGCCGCATCGCCGTCGCTAAAGCTCCCGCTGGTCAAGCAAGAAAAGGTGGACGCTATCCAGAGAAGACCTCCAAAGACTCGCCAACCACCCAAGTCGACGCCAGGGAGCCTGTGTGGGTATTGCGGAAAGGACCATCCCACCACGGCCACGTGCGGGGCAAAAGGGAAGACGTGCTTCCGCTGAGGAAGGCTAAACCACTATGCCAAGGTGTGCCACGGGAAAAGATTCCGATCTGCAATGTCCAGACCCAGGAGTGTGTCACAGGGCATTCGACAGATTAATTAATTGTGGGTTTCTAACGCGCTAGAATCGACTACCGAAGGAGTATCTCTGCGCAATAGACCGCTGGGGAACCCGTCCTGGCTTTCCCTGTGAGATAGTCTCTACTGGGTATCTCCAAGGTGAAACCAGGCATCCCCGGCGTATGTGGGGGGCCGTTGTGGAAATGAGGCAAGCTAATGTCCAGAGTTGCAGAGTGTGATCCCTGGCTAGAGTGGGCACCGAGGTGAGAATTATCGAGTCTGCTGACCCTGGTCCACGACCCTGCAGCATCGGGAATTGAACCCTGGTCCTGGGCCGTCCTCTGCTCCCGGGTCTTCCGCCTCTAACCAGTGAGCCACACCACTCCACATCTCCCTGGATAATCTGTCGCAACCGTCTGATGATCAGCCCAGAAGAGGCGCCCCATGTACGAAGACAATGAGGTGTTCGTCGTGTCATATGTCAGCCAGTCGGGGACCAAGCGAAGACGACCTCCTATGTGCTCCATCTCCAACGAAGGCACTGACGTACGAACCCTCATCGACACTGGGGCATCGGTCAATGTAATGGATTCTGATCAATATGAGAGACTGTCGCCGAAGCCTCCCCTCACACCGTCCAGTGCAAGAATCTACACATATGGAGGGACAGACCCACTACCGCTGTGGAGCGTCATTCAGACCACCATTGTGAGTGGGACCTACTCTACGGAGGCGAAATTCCATGTGACCGAGGGGAAGAAGGGGAATCTGCTCAGCTGTCATACCGCAGAGGACCCCGGACTCGTCTTCTTAGCAAATCAGGTGCACGAGTCCCATGCGGAGGCCCTGTTGAAGGAATTCCCAGCGCTCTTCCAAGGCCTAGGAATACTGAAAGGCAAAAAGTTCCGAATCCATATCGACACCTCCGTGCGGCCACTGGCCCTATGGCACTGGCGTGTGCCCTTTAACTTACGCCCACAAGTGGAAGACGAGCTCTGGAAGCTAGAAGAACTGGGAGTAATTCAGAAAGTGTCTGGGCCCACGCCATGGGTGTCCCCGCTGGTTGTGGTGCCCAAGCAACCAGGAGCGATTCGCCTCTGTGTCTACATGAGGCTCCCAAACACGGCGGTGAAATGAGAGCGGCACATCACCCCCACGATGGACGACATCAAAGCCGACCTGAATGGTGCAAAATGGTTCTCTAAGCTAGACCTCAATGCGGGGTATCATCAGTTGGAGCTAGAGCCGGAAAGCCATTACATTACCACCTTCTCAACATACGTGGGTCTGCGCAGGTACCAGAGGCTCAGCTTTGGCGTATCCTCAGCAGCCGAAGTATTCCAAAACGCCATCCAGGAAGTGCTGTCAGGGCTGCGGGGAGTGATTAACCTTAGCGACGACATCCTGCTGTACTCGGACACGCTTGAGGAGCACCACTCGCACCTGAGGGCCACTCTGCAAAGGCTGGTAAATTGCGGACTGACCCTGCACAAGTCAAAATGCTCCTTCTAGCAGGAAAGCATTGATTTCTTCGGTCACACCTTCACTTGCGAGGGACTCCGGGAGGATCCAAAAAAAGTTGAGGCCATCCGTGCAGCTAGCACTCCACAAAACCTGACAAAAGGTGAGAAGTTTCCTTGGCATGGCCACATATTGTGGATGCTTCATCCCCCCACCGTAGCAGCCATGTCAGAGCCTCTGTGGGCGCTCACACGCCAGGACCACAAGTGGGAATGGTCTCTCGCTTCCAACAAGGCCGTCCAGGACATCAAGGCAAGCCTGCTTGACAAGACCGTGATAGCCTACTTCCATCCACAGCGCAAGACATAACTGGTTGTTGACGCTAGCCCGGTGGGTCTAGGAGCGGTGTTCCTGCAAGAACATGGCCATGAAGTGTGGAGGCCTGTTGCATATGCCAGCAAAGCCCTGACTGACACCAAGAAACAGTACGCCCAGATTGAGCGTGAGGCGCTGTCCATTAAGTGGGCCTGCCAGCATTTTCACTTGTACCTGTGTGGCCAAGAGTTCAGCGTCATGACCGACCACAAGCCATTGCTTCCGCTATTTGTGGGTTTGTCCCGTCTGGCGCCCCCAAGAATTAAGCGGTGCAGCTGCAAGGATATAGCTTTAAACTCATCTTCCGCCCCGAGGCGCACAACCTGTCAGACTACTTGTCCCGACATCGAGAATCGTCCCTGCCGACGGCCCCCCTCTGACGACTGCAAAGCGGAAGCGTTCGTCCACATGGTGTCGCAAGTAGCCTGCCCCAAGCCTATGACTCTGGAGGAGAAGGGTCGAGCCACCCAGGAAGAGGCAACTCTGTCTCGGGTCCGGGAAGCCCTGGAGAATGGCAGCTGGGCTCATTTCAAGGATGGAGCTCGAACCACCCGGCTGGAGTTCAGCCATGCTCGCCAGCAATTGTGGCTGATTTGGAATGAACTATGTGTGGGAGAAGAGGGCGTCATCCTGAGGGGACATCTCATCGTGGTCCCTGAGATTTTACAGAAGAGGATCCTCACACTGGCCCACGTTGGCCATCAGGGGATCGGCAAGACTAAGGCAAGATTGAGAAACAAGGTCTGGTTCCCGGCAATGTACTCCATGGTGGAGGAGATTGTGCATTTGTGCCACGCCTGCACAATCACTGGTGTAGACCCAGCACCAGCACCGGTGATCACGAAAGTGCCGTGCAGTGCCCCTTGGACACATCTGAACGTGGACTTCGGAAGGTTCCCTGATGGTCGTCACATGGTGATCATTGTCGACTCATTCTCAAAGTTTCCCGTCGTGGAAGTCATCTCGTCGACAGCCTTCCCACAAGTGAAGAAGGTCCTGGACCGCGTTTTCGCCATGATTGGGTTGTCAGAAGAAATCAAGTCCGGCAACGGACCCCCCTTCCAGGGGCGAGAGTTCTAGGACAATCTTGCAAATCTAACGGTGTGCCACCGGAAGATCACCCCGTTGTGGCTCCAGGCTAACGGGGATGTGGAAAGATTGATGAAGACAATAAATCGTTCACTCCTCATAGCAGTGGACAACAGGGAAGGTCCTAAAGCAGTCCTTGATCAGTTCCTTGGCGCATACCATCAGACTCCTCACAGCACCACTAAGTGTGGATCTATGACAGAATTTCGACAGACAGAATTTCGACCTAAACAAATATCGGCGTAATTATATCAATTGCAAGAATATCGACGCCCTGTGTACAACATGGTAAGTACCAAAATATCGAAAAAATAATATCGATGTTAAAAATATCGTTGTCAAATATATCGTTTTTTTGGGTTTAAAATACCATGAAAAATACTGTAAATAATACTTATAAATTACTTAAACATATTTAAATATATTTAATAATGGTAAAAAAAATAATAAATATATTCAACAAGAGATAGAGAGCAAAGGGATTTTATCCACTCAAGTGGACGGAAGGGTACTCCCAGTCCCCTGGTTCAATAGTTATATAACAAAAAAGGAGGAGTACCACCAAAGATGAGGCTAAACAGCCAGTATCGGTGGAATGAGACCTTGATTTGTAAGAAGAAGTCCTTCTTTGTTTTTTAAGGAACCCCTCACTCACCGACCTAGTCGGTGACATGCTTCATCATCGGGGCCACCTTGACAGCCGAGTGCCGTCAAGGTGTGCTGCGACACCTGGAAATACAGTGGAGCGGGTATGTGAGTGAAGAATGTGAAAAAAAGGTCAGTGGGTTAAAAATTGTCCTGGTATGACTTAATATTATTTATTGTAAGGCTACTGGACAATGTTAAAATAGTGTGTGTAGATACAGTAAAGGCATTAATAGGACCTAATGTATCTGAATTATGTGGAAGGTCTACATGTTTCAAACCATAGGTGGGAGTTACCAGTTTTTCTTCAGGACCATGAAAAAGAAAGGAGTTGGGTGGTCAGGGTACACTAACGCCCTGCCATACCTGCAACCCTCTCAGGAACCTATTTAGCAGATTTGCTAAATGGGTAAAAAAACTTGCAACCAAGTATGGTTACTGAAAATGGCAAAAACTTCTCAGTGGAGAAATGCATGCTGCACGGGAATTGAGGGGAGGCAGCAGAGCTCAAAAAACGTATTAGTTTTCTGGCATAACGAGTGACTTCTCACCTAGTCCGTCCCTGCGTGTACCCGTTTTTGTTATATAAAAAAAATAATAATACATATTTATTAAAAAAAAATAATATTAACAAATCATATATAATATATACTTAACAATAATTACTATTCCCACTCCAGAGGGTGCAACAGTAGAGAAAGTGTTGGATAGCGTAGGGGTAAAAATTACTATTCCCACTCCAGAGGGTGCAACAGTAGGGAAAGTGTTGGATAGCGTAGGGGTAAAAATTACTATTCCCACTCCAGAGGGTGCAACAGTAGGGAAAGTGTTGTATAGCGTAGGGGTTAAAATTACTATTCCCACTCCAGTGGGTGCAACAGTAGGGAAAACTGACCCTGAACCCAAAAAATATCCCTTTACCCAAGAACTGAAAACTGACCCTGAACCCTAAAAATACCCCTTTACCCAAAAACCCCAAACTGACCCTGAACCCTAAAAATACCCCTTTACCCAAAAACTGAAAACTGACCCTGAACCCCAAAAATACCCCTTTACCCAAGAACTGAAAACTGACCCTGAACCCTAAAAATACCCCTTTCCCCAAAAACTGAAAACTGACCCTGAACCCTAAAAATACCCCTTTACCCAAAAACTGAAAACTGACCCTGAACACTAAAAATACCCCTTTACCCAAAAACTGAAAACTGACCCTGAACTCTAAAAATACCCCTTTACCCAAAAACTGAAAACTGACCCTGAACCCTAAAAATACCCCTTTACCCAAAAAACCAAAACTGACCCTGAACCCTAAAAATACCCCTTTACCCAAAAACTCAAAACTGACCCTGAACCCTAAAAATAATCCTTTACCCCAAATTAATTAAAAATACAATTAAATTACTTCCCACCCTATTCCCCTATAAACCCACAACCCACTCCAGTAGTAAAACATATAATTTAGTTAAAAATATACATAAATCACAATTAATTATTCAATTATTCAATTAAAATAAATCATTGCCAATTAATATTTAATTGCAAAATAAATTAATCATTAAAAAATAATTATTTAATTACAAATAAATTACTTCCCACCCTATTCCCCTATAAATCCACAACCCGCTCCAGTAGTAAAACATATAATTTACTTAAAAATATACATAATTATGAATTAATTAATCAATTAATCAATTGAAATAATTCATTGCCAATTAATATTTAATTGCAAAATAAATTAATCATTAAAATATAATTATTCAATTACAACTAAATTACTTCCCACCGTATTCCCCTAAAAACCCACAACCCGCTCTGGTAGTAAAACATATAATTTACTTTTATATATTTTTTATTTATAAAAACATATTAAACACATATTATAACAATTAATTTAAATACTTAACTAAAATTTCTAACACATATTAGTAAATCGAAATTACTTACATCGATATATATGCTATTGATATAAGTAATTTCGATATTACTTACCTTAGGTCGATATTCTGGCCATCGATATTCTGAACATCGATATTCTGTCCCTTCGATATTAGCAACTCGATATAAGTGTAAGTCGAAATTAAAGATTCGATATTTTGACTGTGTACCACTAAGTGTGCTCCAGCTCATCTCCTGTTTTAGCGAGCCCCCCGGGATAGTATCCCGTCGGATCCGACGTGGGTGCCCGTGGCACGGGATGATGTGGCCGTCCAGGCGAGGAGAGAGGCCATGAACCGGAAGGCAAGCGTGGCCCGTTGAGCACAGGAACCGAAGCTCAAGGTGGGAGACCTGGTGGTAATCAAAAACCGACACCCTGAGTGGAAGTTTCGGACACCTTATGAGCCGGAGGTGTGGGTTGTCGTGCAGGTTGAAGGAACTATGGTGACTACCAGGAAGAGACAACAATCGGTCACCCGCTACGTGTCCAGCTTCAAGAAGGTTCCACCATTTTGGGGAATCTTTCCTAGGGAGTGTCTCTAGAAGGGTTGACACTACATGACAACCTACGGTCGGATGTAGGAGTATTGATCCTATGTTTATAAGATGGACAAACTAACAGATTATAATTTCCTTAAAATGTTTAAAACTCACAGTTACCCATTTAAGACGATGATTGTTAATTGTTATAACTGAACTGTAATTTGAAAAACTGATGTACAGATTTGAGAGTGAAATGTATGTCTTATTCCTTGTTTTGCAGAATTTTACCATTGTGTCCGCCCCAGTATATTGCCCCTTGCCCTGACGAAGGTGCAGCCTTATTGGCTTGTCACCGAAACGCGCGTCGGCGTATGTCTCCACGAACACGGTCATTGTCCTCACTACATCAGGACCCGTAGTCAAAACCACCTTTCTGGATTAACACCTTGACATATTCTGCACATGAACCATCATTGTGCTATACCTGCAAGGAGTAGAAAAATTAATTAGTTGAATGAAGGATGTATGGTATGAGACTAGTTAGAGTTGAGTATGAATGATATGGTGTGTGTTTAGTACTGGCCTTTACTGGGTAGGACAAATCTCCCATCTGTGTTTGTTTTGATATATATGTTTGTCTTATTTATGATATATATGTACTATTGATAAACTTTTTTAAAAAAAAATATATCTCCACAATCTAAGAAGAAACTGTTTATATCTGTGTGATCAGAAAACAAAAAATAAAATAAAAAAATATATATTTTTCAATATAAACTGTTTAGTCTGTCTGATTTGACCATATGATTGTGATGTTTAGTGTCAACCCCTAGGTTATTCACCCCTTTATGTATATCTTCTGGACCCTCTAACTAGGGCCTTCATATCCTGAGGCAGGGTACTTTCCTTTTCTTTTCCTCACCCTGGAGATACCCATTAAGGGACCATCTCTCAGGGAAGCCAGGAAGGGTTTCGCAGCGGTCGAAGCGCCTTGGGACCCTCCGGGTAAGTAGTGCGCTATATAAATGCCTATACATTTACATACATTTACATTTACATTTACATCCCAGTGGGCCCCCCCAATTACCTCAACAAGCAATAAACAGGGGTACACCTGCCTTGTTGACACATGACCCTGACTGGTCATCTCCTACTGACCATAAAGTATGCACCTCTACATCTTAAGGGCTAACAGTCCGGGTTCTTCACCTAAGCGCAGCAGCAAGAACACATGTTTACGCACACTTGAGAATGACAGTATTCAGCACATTTGGGAATCATTAGAATGCTTTGCAAATGCAACCCCTAAAGACATCACAGATGAAATCACCAGATTAGGATTATGCATAGACAGCAAGACACCATAGCTGGAGTGTCTGACAGCATAACCACTCTTTGCTTATGACATCACCAACAAGAACTTTAGTCCCCATAAAAGAAACAACCAATAATAAATGCAGTTCTGGTGCAATTACACCTCTTCATCTCCAGGGGATGCCCTTCTCCAGACATCTCCTAGTCAGCCTTTTATCCAAGAATCACTTTTCAATTCACCCTCAGCTGAAGAAGAAGAGCTCCAGTCCCGAAAGTGTTAAATGCAGGCTGAGCCCTTGTTGTTATTCTTTCCAATCCCCAAGACACTAAGGGGCATATTTACATGTTCTGGCGCATCTCTGCAAATCAGCAGGGATGCGCCACAACAGTTGCGTGATGCAATCCCCTCCTTCCGCCACCACAGATGCGCTCAATTTACAATGCGGCGCACTATGGTGCAAGGAAGGGAAGATGCGTGACGCATCTTGTGGCGTATGGCCGGCGCAATGCGGGGGTTGCGTTGCAAGCGCGATGCAACTTCTGCAATGCACAGTGGCCACCCATACTCAACGTGGTGCGTCACTCCTTACGTCTGCTCCAAGCAGGCGTAAGGATATGACGCAGCAGCGTCGTAAAACTGACTCCGTGAAATCTTGTAGATTTCACTGTGTCAGTTTTACGGAGCTTTCCTGCGAAGGAACGCCCACGCTGCGACAGCACGCCCACATGAAACCTGACGCAGGTTTCATGTGGCGCAGGGCTTTACAACGTGACGCATCTGCCTATATGCGTCACGTTGTAAATAAGTCGCAACGTGGCGCATTGTTTACGCCGCCGCTGCATCACAAAAGTGACGCAACGGCGGCGTAAAAGTTTCCCAAGGGGCTCGTAAATCTGTCCCTAAGGTTGGGACTTTTTTCTTTCTTCGTGCAGGGGGGAGACTGCGCTTCTCCAGCAGCTCCCCCAGCACCTACACATTCATGTGGTGGTGACCCCGTCCTCTTGGGGCCACCACAAGCAAAGAACACATGCCCTGGCCTGCAAGGCATTATCGGTAGGCCTGCATATGGAAGCAGCAGCTCTCCCGCTGTGCCGGGGAGAGCAGCGATCATCTTTCTAGCGCTCCGCGCCGTTTCCTGGGCCTCATTGGGGGACCCGGTCCCACCCGGATTCCAGTGTCAGAGGATGCGGCTCGGGGAGCCCACCCCTGGCCGCTCTGCCAGTTGTTGGGGGGCCCAGACCCACCCGGGCCCCCGGCCGCCGACTCCCTTGTTCTGGGGGTTCCGGTCCCACCCGGGACACCCACTTGCCTCTGTGTTGGAGGGTAGCCTGGGGAGCCCACCGGGCGGCCAGCACCTGCAGGACCCGGCTGTGCACTTCTGGTCTGCCCGCTCTGGTGGGCAGGCGCAGACTCCCGCAGTCCCGTCGGGGCCTCGGGGGAGTGCAGCGGCACTCCCCCAGCCTTCTCCTCATTGTCGGGGCCTGGGGATGGGGTCCCGGGCCCCTGGATATCTTTGGGGGCACGACGGCACTCCCCCCTCCTACACCTTCAGAGGGGGCCAGGGTGGGCTCCTGGCCCCCCGGTTGGGCATTTCCGCGGGTAGCACAATGGCGGCCCCTAGCATGACTTCGGGGCCCGGGGATGGGGTCCCGGCCCCCTCCAGTCTTCTTCGCAGGAGTGCGACTGCACCTCTCTCCCCCGCCTCCTCACACGGGGCCCGGAGTTGGGCTCCCGGGCCCCTCCTCTTCACACTCTTCAGGGGGAGCGCGACGGTGCTCCCCGTCTTAGTGTTCAGCGGGAGGCAGGGAGGGCTCCTGGCACCCCGTGGGGGCAGCTTCATGGGGTGCACGACTGCGCACCCCAGCTTTACTTCTTTGGGGGGGCGGCCCCCGGGACCTGATTGACCCTGGGGGGCCCATTGCAGACCAGCGGCGGAGCCCCACACGCTTCGTTGCTGGTCTCATGTAAGGTCAAAGGTCGCCTACCTTCCAGGCCATATCTCAGCCCCTAGGGGTCCAATCTTCTCCATGTCAGGCTCTTCTTCCTCCTGGCGGCACCCCCCATCCACTGGGAGCTCTCTCCTTCACCCTTGGGGTCTCCAAGAGGGCCCCATTCTGCAGGGATAGATCTTCACTGGCTCCCTGCGCCTCTCTTCTCCCTGTGCAGAGGCCCCTGCTTCTGCGCACCAGTTCCGGGCTCTTCTTCTGGTGCTGTTAGGGTCCTGGGGAGCAGTAAGGGGGGTCCTCCTTCCAACTGCCCATTGCCAGGCTCCTGCACCTTCCGCCTAAGCAGACCACACCCCAGAGAGAGCTTCTCTTCCTGTGCAAGTACTTTTTAAAAGTTGAGTAGGGGGCTGGCAGGAAGTCTCTGTGTGTCCTATCAAACAGCGACGCATCACTTCCCTGCCCCTGCGCCCTCCTTCTTGTCCATCCTCTGGGTTGTTCAAAATGGAGTTCTGCAGCACACATAGAAAGAGGAAAACACCACTTGTGATCGTTCCAAAGCAACACCCATTGATTTTGACGCTGCCCCCTATTTACAAGGGTGATGTAAATAGGAGGCAGTACCAAAATTAAGACCAGGGAAAACCGGGACTTGGCATGGCGATACGAGGAGAAATGCTTTTTATTCTCCTAGTTTTTGCTGTTTTGCTGTTTTTATGTGTGCTGCACAATGCAGCACACATAGAAACAGCAAAACACAATTAATGATTATTTATGTGCAGGAAGGTGTTCCTTCCTGCACATAAACAATCACTTAAAAAATGACGAATTGTAACTTCTATGTGTGCTGCACAATGCAGCACACATGGATGTTTCAAAGCGCCATTCTGGATTGTTTATGTGCAGGAACGGACACTTCCTTCACATAAACAATCATTCCCTCAGTGCAGGCACTCTTCAACTATGGTGCAAGGGTGCCTGTGCAGGCACTAGGCAGCTGAGTTCAGTAAAACTGATTGTTTTAACTATGGTGCATCCCTGCGTTTTCACAATGACGCAGCACGCATTAACTATTTTGGCTTATTGTCCCGCTCTGGCATTCTTTGGGAATATGACCCTGAGCTTTTAGCATTCTTCCACCTCCTTGCACTGTAATCATTGGTTACTAATGTAGACCCCGCCTACTTTTATCATAGGACACTGATGAGGGAACGAAGGGTTGGGGAGAAAAAGGTGAACACCCATTGACCAACTCACCAACGATCACCTCTGGGTTATTCGACCATGAATCTAACTGTCTGCAGAGTGAAACGGTACTAAAGGATTTATCCATGCCTGCTTTGGGGAAGACAACTCCCGGCTGTACCCAAGAACCCCCTCACCTGTGTATTTGCTAAAGGTCACAATTACAGGGCGAGTAGAGGTGCTGTGCTGCCATGGAGGAATAGTACAGCACACTTGAATTAGCATTGCAAAGGATTTGGCAGTGACCAAAAGGCCCACCAAGAAACTGGGGAGAAAGGTTTGAGTCCTGGCATCTGCTCAATATTCTCTGGGGCATATTTACAATGCTCTGGCGGCCATTTTATGCTGTTTGAGCATCACTTTATGACGCTCTGGAGGCACAGTGTGTAGGCTAATATTTACAAGGCAACGTAAAGCCACCCTGCTTGGCTTTTCATGGCATTGTAAATATGAGGTAAGGCAAACGCTTACTCTGCATGGAAGAGGTGTTCCATGAGTGTTGATTGGATGTTCCCAAGCACTAGGGCAGCACAACTAGAAGGCTTGCTGCACTGCCCTATGCCAGAATATTGCAAATATGCCCCCAAATGTCTTGCTATCACTTATGGGGAAGTCCCTTGCCCCTTGCTGCCAAGAACTGTCTCTAATTTAAAGATCACTGGTTTAATTTGTAGTAGGGCCACTTAACGCTGCCTTGTAAATAAGGCACCCGTTCATGCTGTATTTAGCGTGAAAGGGAAGGGCAATGGGTGTTGTGGTGGGTGTTCCACCACAACACCCATTGATTTTGACGCTGCCGCCTATTTACAAGGGCAGAGTAAAAAGAAGGCAGCACCAAAATGAAGGCCAGGGAAAACCTGGCCTTAAACAGGCAAAACGAGGAGAAATGCTTTATTTCTCCTCATTTTTGCTGTTTCCACGTTTGCTGCCTTGTTCAACACACATGGAAACAGCAAATTGCCTATGACTGTTTATGTGCAGGAAGGTCCCCCTTCCTGCACATAAACAATCATTTTTTTAAATGCCCTTTTGCAACTTTTGTGTGCAGCTTTAAGCATGAACAATCTTCCCCTCAACACAGGCACCCTTGCACCCTTATATACTGTTACATTGTTAATTTCAGTAGCTAGCAACGAGATCTATGGACTCTGTACCGACGCTCATCTGGGAGCACCGTGCTCAAATTCCAGCTTTAGTTGTGCTTAAGCAACATGATTGGAAAAGCACCTATCCCGACGGACCACGCACGCAACCTGGGCGTCATCCTGGATTCCTCAATCTCGATGAACAGACAAGTCAACGCCGTTTCTTCATCTTGCTTCAACATTCTTCGCATGCTCAAAAAAACATTTTGCTGGATCCCCACCGAAACTAGAAAAACAGTCACTCACGCTCTGGTCACTAGACGACTGGACTACGGAAACACCCTCTACGCCGGTACCACCGCAAAAATCCAGAAAAAACTCCAACGCATCCAGAACGCTTCAGCCAGGCTCATATTAGACATACCGCATAAAGAACACATCTCTGGCCACCTGAAAAACCTCCACTGGCTCCCCGTCAATAAGAGGATTACTTTCCGGCTCCTAACCCACGCACACAAAGCACTCTACGAAATCGGACCCGAATGCCTCAACACACGACTGTCCTTCTACACCCTCTCCCGCCAGCTACGATCCTCCAACCAAGCCCTTACCACTGTACCTCGCATCAACAAAACCACCATGGGAGGTAGACCCTTCTCCTACCTGGCAGCTAAAACCTGGAACTCACTTCCCACTCATCTTCGCCTTACTCAGAACCACCTAGCATTCAGAAAGCAACTTAAAACGTGGATCAAGCGCCTTGAGACCCTCTGGGTATGTAGCGCGCTATACAAATTTATTGAGTTGACTTGACGGCACAGGTGCTATGCATTATGCGTGGCAATGCATTTCAGTGCAGTGATGCGGACCACCACACTGAAATGCGTTAGACTAACACCTGATGCATGGTACTTGGCAGAGCTGGGGCACAGGTGGAACATTGCTTGGCTCAGTCTAAGGGGCATATTTACAAGCCCCTATCCCCACAAAAACGTCGCTTTTAGTGATGTTCCTGTGGCGATATGTACTTCGCCTTATTTACAAGGCGTTAAGTGGCCTAACGCCATCTTGTAAATACGGCCCCCTTTCATGCTATACTTAGCGTGAAAGTGGTGGGCAATGGGTGTTACTTGGGCGTTCCACCGCAACACCCATTGATTTTTACACTGCCCCATATTTACAAGGGCAGCGTAAATATGGGGCAGCTCCAAAATGAAAACTAGGGAAAAACTGGTTTTAAGCAGGCGCAATAAGGACAAATGTTTAATTTCTCCTCGTTTTTGCTCTTTCCATGTGTACAGCTCTGTGTAGCACACATACGAACAGAAAAAGATCTTTGATTGTTTATGTGCAGGAAGGTGTCTCTTCCTGCACATAAAAAATCAATTAAAAAAATGACATTTTGCCACTTCTACGTGTGCTGCATCCAGCAGCACACACAGGGCCTTATTTATGAAGGCCTGTGTCACATTTACGCTGCCGGTGCATCACTTTTTGTGACGCTACGGCGCTGTTAATAATGCGCTATGTTACGCCATATTTATGAAGTGACGCATCTAGACAGATATATTGTATGCAGGGTGGGCGTTCCCCTGCAAGAAAGGTTCATGGGAGTGGCGCAGTAAAATCTATAAGATTTCCCTGCGCCACTTCTAGGACATCAATGCGTCAAAACCTTATGTCTGCCTCATGGCAGGAGTAAGGGTGACGCAGGCCCTTTCACATCGGGCTTGTCCCATGTGAAAGGAACATTGCTTGAGTTGCGTCACGCTTCTGACACAACTCCAGCACTGCGCCACTTTTACGCTGGCAGATACCTCAGTTATACTAACGTATCTGTCATTCCTTGCAACATGATGTGTCACATTTAATGGCTGATGCATCATGTTGCATGGAATGACAGATACGTTGGTATTACTGACGTATCTGTCAGCGCAAAAGTCATGTAGTAAATATGACGCATCCATCATGTTGCAAGGAAGGTACACTGAGAAGTGTCGCATCGCTGCTTTCACGCAGCGATGCAACACTTCTCATAAATGAGGTCCATAGAAGTTTCAAAACGCCATTTAAAGATTTTTATGTGCCGGAAGGTACACCTTCCTGCACATAAACAAGCTTCCACCCAACGCAGACACTCTTGCTCTAAGGGGCAAGGGAGCCTGCATTGGCGCTAGGCTGCTAAATTTAGCTCCAGAGCAGGGGGAAATGCAAGGATGCACCATATTGTTGTAAATATGGTGCAGCCCTGCGTTTCGGAGGTGGCGGAGCGTGGTGTTAAGGCAAGGAGGCTAACACCGCGCTACACCAGTTCTCTAGTACATATGCCCCTAAGTCCATATGGAGCTTGTAGGGAGGCGCAGTATGCAGTTGTGGCCTGCGCAGAGAAGAGGAATGGACCTGGGTGGGTGGGGGTAATTTCGGCAGATGACGAGGGGAAATTAGACAATTAATTAATTTTTCTCGTCATATTCTGTTGAAATTAACCATATCCCCCTCCCCCACCCCCAACTCGGCCCTACTGCTCTTACCTGCAGGCTCCGCGGCTGGCAGTATGTTTAAAATAAATGCGTGCCAATGTGAAATTGCTATAGGAAAAGTATGATTATGTAGTCAGGGTGAGGTCCTTATAGGATGAGGTCCTTAGGGATGCCTTGAGGTCAGCGCGACCCATATGGTGCCACAAATTATGAGTGGCTCAGATAATTTACTTACAGGCCTTCCAAAGTGTAGAGAGCCACTCGGGCTCTCCCCAACAATGTTGCGAACTGTACACGCATGTATGCACCCCTCTGGGCAGGCTCGCTCCGAGGGTATAAATAAATGGGCGGAAGACCGCTCGTGGTCTTCCAGCCCTCAGATAATACTGGCGTTAGTGTGTCTTCATTTCATAGTGCTGTGGCCTATATCACCCTAGGCCCCGCCACACTACATTGGCGACGAGGCCGGTAGCACTACGCGCGTGCATGCCTACCTGGCGGGCCCTGGTCGCGGAGCGTGCGGTGCCCACCCGCGCTGCCCTGCTCCGATAGCATCTCCACATCGTGGGGAAAGAAGCTGTGGTGCCCACCCGCATCGCTCCTCATCTGTAGATGACTGCTGCATGCCGTGGCCGCCCGGCGCGCCCAGCTCAAGCCCACCCACGTGCCTCCCTGCTCAACGGGAGAGCATTCGGCTGGCGGGGCTCGCTGGCGGTGCGCTAATTGACGGGTGAGTGGCTGCATTCCCCGCCCGCGAGCTGTCCTGCCCACGCGGTGTCGTTCGTGCCTGCCTCTCCTTCCAGCACTGGCCCATGTGAGGCCTGGCCCCCGGCGTGTGTTTCCTTGCTGGCAATGAGGCTCCCGGGGTCGGGCTGCCCCTTCCACTGCCTGCGCTCTGGGTCATCATCGGAGGAAAGGCCCTGTGGAGGTAACAGGGTGCCTCGCTGGAGGAGTCTATAAAGCATTAGCAAATTCAAGCGCCCAGTGGCAAAGCATTGGCAAATTGAAGCACCCAGTGGGTGGAGAGGGTGCTGCTGGAGGCCCAAGAGCGGACACTGCAATCAATAGGGGAGTGTGGCCGCTGAAGACAGGAGGAACACCCTGTGGAAACTGGCAGTGGGTAGGCGCACACCCTCTGTCCCCCCGCTGCATCGACACTTGCGGAGAGGGCACAAGAGACACTGCCACGTGACAGGCATACCAAGTCCATGCGCCTGAAACACACCCCTGCGCTAACCGCCGAGACGCAGGCCGCACCCGTGCATTCTCACACAATCATGCCCAGGCACCATGAGCAATGCCGCGCCAGGGGCGGCGGCAGCCCCTCAGCAAGATGGAGGACGCAACCAAGCAGGCGCCATGAACTCTCCGACACCGGTGCACACGCACACAGCGGTGGGACCGTTACCCCCGTTCAGCGAAGCCGTGGACCCTGCGATGGCCATCCCCAGGTGGAAGGCCTGGGTAGGGCGGCTCAACCACTACTTTAAGGGGACCAGGGAGACCGACGGGACCGTCAAGAGGTCACTTCTCATCTACTATGGCGGAGCAGAGATCTATGACTTGTTTGAGACACTCCCAAACACTGGAACGGACAACAACTACGAGGCGGCGGTCGCCAAGCTCAACAAACTCTTTGATCCGCAACTCAATCACGCCTTTGAGAAGTTCAAATTCAAGCGGGCCTGGCAAACCGAGTAGGAATCCGTCGACATGTTCTATGCGCGGCTTCGCCGGTGGCCAGCACGTGCCCCTTCGCGGAGCCAAGGGATAAGATCAGAGACCAGATCATCCTGGGATGCCGCTCGAAACTCTTAAGGAAGCTCATCCTCCGGCAATTGGGGATCTCGCTGGACGAGATCCTGATCCTAGCTCGGTCCCACGAGCTATCGGACCCCAGAGCGGAGGAGATGGAGGCGGCCCTGCACACCTCAGTTGCCGCATCACCGTCGCTAAAACTCCCGCTGGTCAAGCAAGAAAAGGTGGACGCTATCCAGAGAAGACCTCCAAAGACTCGCCAACCACCCAAGTCGACGCTAGGGAGCCTGTGTGGGTATTGCGGAGAGGACCATCCCGCCACGGCCACGTGCGGGGTGAAAGGGAAGACGTGCTCCCGCTGTGGAAGGCTAAACTACTATGCCAAGGTTTGCCACGGGGAAAGATTCCGATCTGCAATGTCCAGAACCAGGAGTGTGTCACAGAGCATTCGACAGATTAATTAATTGTGGGTTTCTAATGCACTAGAATCGACTACTGGAGGAGTATCTCTGCTCACCGTGAAAAAGTGTATGAAATTAATGAGCTAGTCGGCCATCAGCTGGCCATTCGGATGAGACAACAGACATCACAGAATGTCATAAGAGAGATACAGAACCCAGTAGAAGGCAGGATATCCGACCCTGAAAAGATTGGCACTTTGGCGATTTTTATAGTGTATTATATAAAGAAGAGGGCGAAGCAGAACTAGGGAAGATTAATGAATATTTGGAAATTAATACTTTCAACGAACTTAATTCAGCTGCTCAAGGAAACTTGGAGGTAGCCCCTAACATAGATGAAGTCATAAAAACTGTGAAGGATCTCCCCCCGGGGGAAAGCAGCTGGGGCACGCCCTGGTCACCTCGCGACTTGATTATGGGAACCTGCTATATCTGGGCGCCACGGGCAAGGTCATGGGCCGCCTGCAGGTGCTCCAAAATGCCGCGGCGCGGCTTGTCCTCAGGCTCCCTAGGAGGTCACCCTCCAAACCAGCCCTACAAGCCCTTCACTGGCTCCCTGTGGAGAAGAGGGTAGAGTTCAAAGCCCTCTCACATGCCACCGCATTTTGAGCTGTATAGCCCCGGCTCCACTCCAGAGTCTGGTGACCTACTATGAGCCCACACGTACTCTACGATCCTCGCAGATTGGGCTGCTAAAGGTCCCCAGAGTAAGGAAGGCGCGAATGGGAGGAAGATCTTTTAGATACCTCGCTCCCAGATGCTGGAATGCCCTACCTTTAGAACTGCGGCTAGAACCATCTGAAGTCCTGTTCAGGAAAAAGCTTAAAACCCACCTTTTCAACAGGTAGCCTTCCGTGGGAGGGGGTAGGGCAGCCACATCACTTACCATAGCGCGGGGACACGCCAGTGGCGTAACCAGGCGCTCTACAAATGCCCAATAATAATAATAATAATAATAGACGCTATCCCTCTGGAATTTTATACAGTACTAGCAACCCGTCCCGACGTTGTCCGGGTATGAATTGATGCCGGCCAGTAGTATATTGTTTCGTAGGATTTCATTTTAATAGCCTTTCTTATCTGTGACAGGCCTGTGAAACGCTCCGATTCACAGTGCACTGCTGATGCACTTAAGAGTGCGCGTTCAGTAGTGTGTGAACTCGAGTTTCCCTACTTTATTTTCCTTGCAATATTATATAGCGCAAACTCGACAACATGGCATGAGCACAATTTACATTACAGAAGAACACATTGATTTGTGGTAGGCACGGGGAGACAAAGCGATTTGCCTGGAATCACAGGATGTTGAGCTGATGCCAAGATTCTAACGTAGCTCCCAATCTCTAAAGTTCGCAATTCTAGAACTTGTGGTGGGAGGTGTGTCTAAAAGTGTATGTTGCTGCTGGGCATCAATGAGAGAGACCTGTGCATTTTTTCCAATTGGTGGTGAAAAAATATGAGTATGTTGCTGGAGATGTGGGCCGCCGTGCCACCAATGTACTTACGGGGGAGGGTAAACACCCATTATTCCGCAAATTTCTTTCCGCATACCATCACTCTGCATACTTTCATTACGAAAGTACCATGACTCCACAATGCCATTATAACGCATGGCATTACATTTTACATGCTTTTACCACACATACATTTACAACGAAATTCGTTGTAAATGCATGAATGGTAAAAGCATGTTTTTTGAAAATGTTTGGATAAGGCAAGTATGGGTATAGGGGTATATGTTTTGGGGTACTGAGGTATATGTTTTGGGGTGTTTGGGTATTTTAATGGTTCAGATATAGTTTTGGGTTATGGGGTACGGGGGTATTTTTAGGGTTCAGGGCTAGCTTTGGGTTTTGGGGTATAGGGGTATTTTTAGGGTTCAGGGGTAGGTTTGGGTTTTGGGGTACAGGGGTATTTTAAGGATTCAGGGCTAGGTTTGGGTTTTGGGGTACAGGGGTATTTTTAGGGTTCAGGGCTAGGTTTGGGTTTTGGGATACAGGGGTATTTTAGGGTTCTGGGCTAGGTTTGGGTTTTGGGGTACAGGGGTATTTTAAGGGTTATGGGCTAGGTTTAGGTTTTGGGGTACAGGGGTATTTTAGGGTTCAGGGGTAGGTTTGGGTTTTGGGGTACAGGGGTATTTTTAGGGTTAAGTGGTATGTTTGAGTTTTGAGGTACAGGGGAATTTATAGGGTTCAGGGCTAGGTTTTGGTTTTGGGGTACAGGGGTATTTTTAGGGTTTAGGGATAGGTTTGGGTTTTGGGGTACAGGGTAGATTTATAGGGTTAAGATGGGTTAGTGTTTAATGGTGTTGGGGTATTTTATAGAGTAAGGGTGGGTTATGATTATGGGTTGCAGGGGTATTTAAAGTAGGGGTGGGCGTAATTGGCGCGAACTTGGTACAATAAATCTGCAATATTTCGTTCCGTCAGATTTCCAATTATTAAAACAGAAACCTCATGTATTCAAGGTAAAATAACAAGTGTTTCTACATGCTAAAATGCATATAGTCATTTCACAAAAGTGAAATTAGCTTCCAGCAAGCAGTGAGAGAGGTGATGATTTTGAGATCAAGCCCCTGCAAACCATTATGGGACGAGATTAGCAGTGGGAAGTGAATTTTATAGTATCCAAATAATTCTACAAAGAGCTGCAGTTCACCTCGTTCTCCCCAGTTGTCCCCAAGAGGCAAATGCAATAGCATTTAAAATATTATACATCAAGCTGCAGTTCACCTCATGGTCCCTAGATGTCCCTGATGAGGCAAATGCAATAGCATTTAAAATATTACACATCAAGCTGCAGTTCACCTCATGTCCCTAGATGTCCCTGATGATGCAAATGCAATAGCATTTAAAATATTATGTATCAAGCTGCAGTTCACCTCGCCGTCCCTAGATGTCTCTGATGAGGCAAATGCAATAGCATTTAAAATATTATACATCAAGCTGCAGTTCACCTCGTCGTCCCAAGATGTCCCTGATGAGAAAAATTCAAAAACATTGAAACCCTTTCATGAATGCTAAAAATTATGCTAAGCTTATCCCATAATGCTTTGCAGGGCCTTTTAGTTGTATTTTTGCCCATAACTGTGCTTGGGGTGGTTCTAAGAGAATGGGACCTTCACTGAATTACTATTTAAAGGCAGCAGGAATGTATAGAACCTGGGAAGAAAAAACAACACTTGTGACGGAATGCCCCCAGCGATTGTAACGCCCCCCATCACACACCCACAGCACAATGCAGACACGCCCACAAGGGACTACTTTGCTTGCACGGTTCTTTTACTTTTTAAATTTATATGGTGGGCGTTTGCATAGCCTATGTCTTTCTGCTGCAACTGCCCTTTCCAACGCTGTATTGGGTGTTGTGATTGGTGCTGTAGTTCCCGAGTTTACCTGGCCAAAAGGTGCAAGTTCTCTCTTTATAATAGTAGTATAGATTCCTGGACCAACTTAAAAATATATTACTAGATCTATGTATACACATATTTAGAGGTGGGCAGCCCCCGATCTAATGGTCCAGGGCATAAATTGTCAGCTTCCCCAAAAAACAAAAACCCACGGATCTGATGGGGTCATATCGCCCTATCACCTTAATAAATGTTGACTCAAAAATGTACTCTAAACTATTAGCAAACAGTATCTCACCTATTATCCATAAAGTCATATCTGAATCCCAGCACGGCTTTATTCCCGGGAGGGAAACCACAAATCACACTCGGCGAGTAATTCGCTTTTTTTACAACACTGAGGTGGCAGGAGACCCTAAGGGGTTAGTACTTCTCGACGCCGAGAAGGCATTTGATAGGGTCTCCTGACCTTTTTTGTGGCAGGCAATGTCCCGGGTGGGATTCAAACAGGAGTTCATGCGGGCTGTCCAGAAACTGTATATTAACCCCGTGCCTTGGTCATGGTTAACGGTAACCTCTCCAAGGAGCTGATAATCACAAGAGGCACTAGGCAGGGATATCCTTGCTCCCCGTTGCTGTTTGCAATCTACATAGATCCCTTTATCCGAGGATTGGAAAGCAACGGGGACATAGCCCCCATATCAACACAAGGATATCTAACAAAAGCACTTGCTTATGCCGATGACATCGCCATAGTGACCGCTGATCCAAATACGGCCATGTCCATTATTGAAACAGAGGCAAAAACCTTTGGGAAAGTCGCAGGATATGCATTGAACCAAGGGAAGACACAAATTATTTTAAAGTGTGATTTGAGAGATCCTCAGGTAACAGATAAAGCTACTTATCTAGGGGTAACTATCACATCCAAATTAGAAAATCTAGTGGACCTAAACTTGAAGCCCTTGGTAGACACAATGCAAAAAGACCTCCGCCGTATCAATAACTTACACCTATCGTTTATCTGCCGGGTAAATGCGCTAAAAATCGTTCATTTCCCAAAAATCCTGTACATGTTTAGACCTATAAATTTGGAAATCTCAGACCAATGGTTTAAAACAATGGAGCGCACCTTCTCAAGTTTTCTCTGGTCCTACACCCAGCCTCGCCGCTCTTAGAAATCTCTGACGCTCCCAAAAGAAAAAAGAAGACTTGCCCTCCCGAACTTAAAGGTATTATTACTGGGCAACAGTCTTGCTATACAGTCAAGAGCTCCTTCATCTCAACTGGATAGATACATCAATGGGCAACAGTGGCCCGTCTATTTACCAGCTAATCTTGGGCCGCAAAAGTACGAGTTATCTAGGGAGATATCTTTTTGACAGCTACCATAAAAAAGTCAGCTTGAAAACACTCTTGGGGTCCTTCAAAGTATGGAAAGCTCTGAGAAAACTACTTGGTATAGGACATATATCTTTCTATTCCCCTCTTCAAAAAAACCCCGTTCTACCTGAAATATTTAGTGGGGTATGCATGAACAGATGGAAGGCGGCGGGAATCACCCAGATAGGATGTATGTTCTCCTTGGAAGGGTTATACTCTTTTGAGGATTTGCTAGAAAAATATCACTTGGAATGGAGAGATTCTTTCAAGTACCTCCAAATTCGAGACTTTATATTACAACATAACAGGGAAAACACATCATTTTGTAAGATTGACATTGCTAATATATTAAGTAACCCCCGGAAAAAAATCAGGATTGGGGGAATGTATGCTCTCTTATTGTCTCACTTTCCGGATGATATACAGAAAATTACGCAAAAGTGGCAGAATAACCTTACTATTACATCAGATGATTTTAAATTTGCATATGGCCTTTCACAATCCGTTCTAATGTCAACAAAATTACAGACTCAATATTACAAGATGTGTTTTTTCATGTACTACACTCCGCACAAAATAGCTAAATGGGGGAGTGGGAGAGGCACATGCTGCTTTAGATGTAGTTTACCAAGTGCTGACTGTATACACATATTTTCTGCTTGTGCATGTTTAACCTCTTTGAAAATCAAGTATTGGACGTTTTGTATCATTGGTTTTAAATGCAGCGACTACCCTTCCCGATGAAACAGTCATGTTGGGTGTAACGAATCTCACTAATCCGATAATTGGACGTGAATTCATTTTTATAGCAATGGCTGTACTAAGAATTTGCATAGACTCTGCCTGGCTTGACCCCATTGCCCCATCATTCAAACAATGGTTTTCAAGGCTGCTGGCTATATTTAACTTAGAGATGGCAATATACAAGACGAAAGGCAGGAAACGCCGGATAAAGGGACTAAAAATCTGTCTCCCTTTAAGGGAATGGTCTCAAGGTCAAGACGGCAGTTAGTAACATCGCAGCTTATATATGAGAAAATATCGCTGTATATTTAGAATTGAATTATATGTTTAAGTAATTATGTATACCTTATTCGAAGAGTATAATCTCTTAATGCCTTTTTCGTTTCCCTGTCTCTGTCTTTTACTCTAGTATCTTTTCCTGTTCTTTTTACCTTTCAATTTTTTTTTATATTTGTCTTGCCTGTCCGGGAGGAGGGAGGGGGGATGTAAATTGTATGTTTGCTGTAAAATCAAATAAAGATATTTAAAAAAAGAAAAAGGAAGCTCATCCTCCGGGAACCGGGGATCTCGCTGGACGAGATCCTGATCCTAGCTCGGTCCCACGAGCTATCGGACGCCAGAGCGGAGGAGATGGAGGTGGCCCTGCACACCCCAGTTGCCGCATCGCCGTCGCTAAAGCTCCCGCCGGTCAAGGAAGAAAAGGTGGACGCTATCCAGAGAAGACCTCCGATGGCTCGCCAACCACCCAAGTTGATGCCAGGGAGCCTGTGTGGGCATTCCGGAGAGTACCATCCCGCCACGGCCACGTGTGGGGCGAAGGGGAAGATGTCTCCTGCTGCGGAAGGCTAAACCACTATGCCAAGGTGTGCCGCGGGGGAAGATTCCGATCTGCAATTTCCAGACCCAGGAGTGTGTCACAGCTCATTCGACAGATCTCCCTGGATAATCTGTCGCCACCGTCTGACGATCAGCCCAAGGAGAGGCGCCCCATGTACGAAGACGAAGACAATGAGGTGTTCGTTGTGTCATATGTCAGTCGGTCGGGGACCAAGCGAAGGCCACCTCCTATGTGCTCCATCTCCATTGAAGGCACTGACGTACTAGCCCTCATCGACACTGGGGCGTCGGTCAATGTAATGGATTCTGATCAATATGAGAGACTGTCACCGAAGCCTCCCCTCACACCGTCCAGTGCAAGAATCTACACATATGGAGGGACAGACCCACTACCGCTCCGGGGAGTCATTCAGACCACCATCGTGAGTGGGACCTACTCCACGGAGGCGAAATTCCATGTGACCGAGGGGAAGAAGGGGACTCTGCTCAGCTGTCATACTGCGGAGGACCACGGACTCGTCTTCTTAGCAAACCAGGTGCACGAGTCCCATGCGGAGGCCCTGTTGAAGGAATTCCCAGTGCTCTTCCAAGGCCTAGGAATGCTGAAAGGCAAAAAGTTCTGACTCCATATCGACACCTCCGTGAGGCCACTGGCCCTATGGCACCGGCGTTTGCCCTTTAACTTACACCCACAAGTGGAAGAGGAGCTCTGGAAGCTAGAAGAACTGGGAGAATTTGAGAAAGTGTCTGGGCACACGCCATGGGTGTCCCCGCTGGTCGTGGCGCCCAAGCCCAAGCAACCAGGAGCGATTCGACTCTATGTTGACATGAGGCTGCCACACACGGCGGTGAAACAAGAGTGGCACATTACCCACACGATGGACGACATCAAAGCCGACCTGAATGGTGCAAAATGCTTCTCCAAGCTAGATCTCAATGCGGGGTATCATCAGTTGGACAGGAGCCGGAAAGCCGGTACATTACCACCTTCGCAACATACGTGGGTCTGCGCAGGTACCGGAGGCTCAGCTTTGGCGTATCCTCAGCGGCCAAAGTATTTCAAAACGCCATCCTGAAAGTGCTGTCAGGGCTGCGGGGGGTGATTAACCTTAGCGACGACATCCTGGTGTACTCGGACATGCTTGAGGAGCACCACTCGCACCTGAGGGCCACGCTGCAATGGCTGGTAGACTGCGGACTGACCCTGCACAAGTCAAAATGCTCCTTCTACCAGGAATGCATTGATTTCTTCAGTTACAACTTCACTCGCGAGGGACTCCGGGTGGATCCAAGGAAAGCTGAGGCCATCTGTGCAGCTAGCATTCCACGAAACCCCACAGAGGTGAGAAGTTTCCTTGGCATGGCCACATATTGTGGACGCTTTATCCCCAACGTAGCAGCCATGTCAGAGCCTCTGTGGGCGCTCACACGCCAGGACCACAAGTGGGAATGGTCTCTCGCTGCCAACAAGGCCTTCCAGGACATCAAGGCAAGCCTGCTTAAAAAGACCGTGATGGCCTACTTCCATCCACAGCGCAAGACAGAACTTGTTGTTGACGCTAGCCCGGTGGGTCTAGGAGCGGTGTCCCTGCAAGAACATGGCCATGAAGTGTGGAGGCCTGTTGCATATTCCAGCAAAGCCCTGACTGACACCGAGAAACAGTACGCCCAGATTGAGCGTGAGGTGCTGTCCATTAAGTGGGCCTGCCAGCATTTTCACTTGTACCTGTGTGGCCAAGAGTTCAGCGTCAAGACCGACCACAAGCCATTGCTTCCGCTATTTGCGGGTACGTCCCGTCTGGCGCCCCCAAGAATTGAGCGGTGGGCGGTGCAGCTGCAAGGATATAGCTTTAAACTCATCTTCCGCCCCGAGGCGCACAACCTGGCGGACTACTTGTCCCGACATCGAGAATCGTCCGTACCGGCCGGCCCCCTGCTGACGACTGCAACGCGGAAGCATTCGTCCACATGGTGTCGCAAGTAGCCGGCCCCAAGCCCATGACTCTGGAGGAGATGGGTCGAGCCACCCAGGAAGTCGCAACTCTGTCTTGGGTCCGGAAGCCCTGGAGAATGGCAGCTGGGCTCATTTCATGGATGGAGCTCGAACCCTCCGGCTCGAGGTCAGCCATGCTCGCCAGCAATTGTGGCTGGTTTGGAATGAACTATGCGTGGGAGAAGAGGAAGTCATCCTGAGGGAACATCTCACCGTGGTCCCTGAGAGCTTATAGAAGAGGATCCTCGCACTGGCCCACGTTGGGCATCAGGGGATCGCCAAGACTAAGGCAAGATTGAGAAACAAGGTCTGGTTCCTGGCAATGTACTCCATGATGGAGGAGATGGTGCATTTGTGCTATGCATGCACAATCACTGGTGTAGACCCAGCACCAGCGCCGGTGATCATGGAAGTGCCGTGCAGTGCCCCTTGGACACATCTGAACGTAGACTTCGGAAGCTTCCCTGATGGTCCTCACATGGTGATCATTGTCGACTCATTCTCGAAGTTTCCCGTCGTGGAAGTCATCTCATCGACAGCCTTCCCACAAGTGAAGAAGGTCCTGGACCGCGTTTTCGCCATGATGGGGTTGTCAGAAGAAATCAAGTCCGGCAACGGACCCCCCTTCCAGGGGCGAGAGTTCTAAGACTATCTTGCAAAGTGGAAAGTGGAGGTGGAAATATTGATAAAGACAATAAAACGTGCACTCCGCATAGCAGTGGACAACAGGTAAGGTCCTGAAGCAGTCCTGGATCAGTTTCTTGGCGCATACCATCAGACTCCTCACAGCACCACTAAGTGTGCTCCAGCTCATCTCCTATTCAAGCGAGCCCCCCGGGATAGTATCCGGTCGGATCCGACGTGGGTGCCCGTGGCACGGGATGATGAGGCCGTCCAGGCGAGTAGAGAGGCCATGAACCAGAAAGCAAGCGTGGCCCGTTGAGCACAGGAACCGAAGCTCAAGGTGGTAGACCTGGTGGTAATCAAAAAACGACACCCTGAGTGGAAGTTTCGGACACCTTATGAGCCGGAGGTGTGGTTTGTCGTGCAGGTTCAAGGAACGATGGTGACTACCAGGAAGGGACAACAATCGGTCACCCGCAACGTTTCCAGCTTCAAGAAAACAACGGAGGCGGAAGAGGACCCCGATGTCTCTGCGGATCATAGACGCAGCACCAAACACTCCCCTCTCGGGGTTACCCACTGCGAGGAGACAGTCACTGGAATCATCCTGGCCGTCGTGCCAAAGGGCTGGGGCAGTCCCTGATTGACCGAACAGAACGAGGACTGTGAGTTGACTGAGGAAACCCCGGCTGGAGTCGCAACATCTCCCTGTGGTCGAAGCCAGCGATATGGCCTCTGGCCAAACCCCAGCCCGAGTCAACGGCTCCGAGACTTTGCGTGTGCCTCCCCCTGAGCTGGGCGAAATTGGTGACACAGGACTAAAAGAAAGGAGGGATGTAGAGAGCCACTCGGGCTCACCCCAACAATGTTGCGAACTGTACACGAACGCATGCACCCCTCGGGGTGGGCTCACTCCGAGGGTATAAATAAACAGGCGGAAGACCGCTCGTGGTTTTCCGGCCAACAGAGTATACTGGCGTAAGTTTGTCTTCATTTAATAGTGCTGTGGCCTGTATGACCCTAGGCCCCGCAGCACTACACAAAGTAGTGCTCCATTTCTTAAGATGAATATGACTTTTTTTGTGCTGCAGAGTTGACCCATGTTTGGGTGGAAAGCTTTCGTACTTAATCCTAATGTGAAAAATAGTGGTATGTGTTTTGATTGAAAAACAACATTTTCATGGTATGGTGTTGTAAAGTTTGATAAAATAAGAATGAGCTGAATTATTTAATGTAGTATGTCATATAAAATGATCCAAAAAATAAAATGATGGCCGTATACGAATTTACCTTCAACATTATGATGCGACCGCATCTATTTTGTGGGGCAGACTTACAATAACTGGCGCATCCCCAGGGATGCGCCAGTTATTGTGCGCCGCAGCTCCGCCACCCATGGTGCGTCACATTTACAATGCGGCGCACAATGGGGCAAAAACAGCACAGATGCGTGACGCATCTGTGCCTTAAAGGTGGCACATTGCTGGAGTTGCATCGCAAGTGTGACGCAGCTCCAGCAAGGCTCGGGGTGCCCTATCTCTCAAATGCTGCGTCAAGCCTACGCCTGCTTCAAGCAGGCGCAGGGTTTTGACGCAGCATTGGCCTAAAATTTACTGAGTAAAATCTTGTAGATTTCACTCAGCCACTTTTGCGAGGCGCACCTTCCCCGGAACGCCCACCCTACGCCGAGACGCCCACATGTGGCGCAGGGCTTTACAACGTGACGCATCTGCCTACATGTGTCACGTTGTAAATGGGTCGCAAGGATGCGCCATGTTTACGCCGCCGTTGAGAGCCGCAAACGTGTCGCAAGTCCAACGTAAATCTGCCCCTGTGTTTTTTTTTCCTTAAGCGACGCTGTAAGGAAAAGCACTTCCCGTGGACAGAGAGACTAAATGAACATCTGTTGCCCATAATGCATTGCAAACATGACGAATACTGCGCCCCTAGCAAAGCATAATACGCTTCTCATTAATTATTCTTTAATAGGCTAATTGGTTTGTATTACAAGTTTGAAACAAGTTTCAACATTTTTTGTCATGAACTCCGTAGATGTAGTCGCTCTATTAGTCATAGGGAGTTGAATCAATAAAGTAAGGGTGTAAACACTGTCTGTAGTAGTTGTAAGTTGTAAAGGATACACCTCCCTTCTTAGAATCAGTTGCACTTCGTATGGTAGCTGATGTTAAGAATGTGAAATTTTTGAACGACTCTCGTCAATACGGGAGTCGATTAATGTGGGAAAGAAAGATTTATTCGTATTGCAAAGTTGAAAGTAGTCATTGTAGAACAAACATAAGCTGTTTGTAGATTGTGTGGATGAAAGAACTGTGTAAAAATTTAAACGAACATAAAAATGGAGAAAAATAAGCTCGCGTCTCATGTTAATTCATAGAGCAGTTTTCTTTACTTACAAAACTGCGAATATATTAAAAGAATAATCAAATGTCAGAATGTGAATAGAAAAACTATTCTGTTTTGTTTAATTTCCAAAAGTTTCAACAAGTTGCTTCTCTGCAGATTTTTGGCCCTCCAAGGGAAGTGTCATGCAAAGTACACCTTTTATGTCAGAAACCAGCAGTGAGTGCCGCAGATGGCTAGATGGCGCTTCCCCACGCATCGAAACCCGTTGGGTCATATTTACAAAGAAATGGCACAGCACAGCACTGCATGCAATTTAGCTGCGCCACATGGCGTCATTTACAACAATCACTGGCATAGCCAATAGGTCTTGCCTTTGGGACCTTATAAGTATTTAGTTATGCAGCAGGTCCCAAAGGCTGGACCTATTGGCTATGCAAATGCTTGTTTTTAAGAGGGCCACGCCACTAAACGCATTTACAATCCAGTCATTGTAGCTATACAGCATTTGCTCTACACAATTGGTGGCCTTGGGCCTGTATCCATGAGTGCTAAGGTGCATTTTGATCTCTGTAAAATGAGTTATGATCCACTAATGCACTCAATTGTTTTCCCTGGGTTCTATCTGCCAGTTACCCGCAAAATGATCCATCCAGGTTAATGGCATAGTGTGGAAACGAGGCCGCATCTGTGAGGCCTGCACAAATAACATGACTAAGTTTGTCCTTCACTGGGAACCAAACAACCAATTGTAGCGCCTGACTCTCAGAGGGTAGCGTTGCAGAGCAGTCTGAGGCTTACTCAAGGGAGGTGGTGTGGGCTAGTAATCGCCATTTGCAAGTGCGCAGAAATAACACTCAATAATTGATTGTCCAGTCTGTACTTTGCTTTATAAAAGTAAGAGTACATTTATTAACCCGTTGCGTGCTGATGACGGCCCCGTCCGTCATGCATCACAGTGCTCGTGCGCTGATGACAGCTGGGGGCCGTCATGTACCCGCTCACTCTTCGAAACGGCCGCACAGGCGCAGAATCGCGGCCGCACCCAAGGGGTTAAACACACACACTACTCAATACTATGCACCAATTTACAAATATACAGAAGCTGTTGGAAGTACTTTGCGACATTGCATAACATCTCCACCCCTCTCGCAGGGGGGTGGGGTCTAGTCAAGATGATGTGCACTCCCATGTATGCACATCATCTTGCCCCAATGCAATTAGTTGAACATAACCTGGAGCGAGGGCCCTGCGCACTGGCACCATCCCAGTGGGCCCCCCCCATTACCTCAACAAGCATTAAACAGGGGTACACCTGCCTTGTTGACACATGATTCTGACTGGGCATTTCCTACTGACCATAAAGTATGCACCTCTACATCTTAAGGGCTAACAGTCGTCAAGAGGATCACGTTCAGGCTCTCCATGACCTGGGCCCCAAGTACCTCAACAACCGCCTGAACTTCTACACGCCCACCCGCCAGCTACGATCAACCAGCCTCGCCCTCGCCGCCGTACCACGCATCCGCAGAACCACCGCCGGAGGAAGATCCTTCTCCTACCTGGCAGCCAAGACATGGAACTCCCTCCCCTCCCACCTTCGGCGTACCCAGGACCACCTCTCCTTCAGGAGGCAACTCAAGACCTGGCTGTTCGAGCAGTAAACGTACCCCTCCCCCCAGCGCCTTGAGACCCTACCGGGTGAGTAGCGTACTATACAAATGCTATGATTGATTAATTGATTGATTGAACAGTCCGGGTTCTTCACCTAAGCGCAGCAGCAAGAATACATGTTTACGCACACTTGAGAATGACAGTATTCAGCACATTTGGGAATCATTAGAATGCTTTGCAAATACAACCCCTAAAGACATCACAGATGAAATCACCAGATTAGGATTATGCATAGACAGCAAGACACCCAAGCTGGACTGTCGACAACATAACCACTCTTTGCTTATGACATCACCAACATGAACTTTAGTCCCCATAATTGAAACAACCATTAATAAATGCAGTTCTGGTGCAATTACACCTCTTCATCTCCAGGGGATGCCCTTCTCCAGACATCTCCTAGTCAGCCTTTTATCTATGAATCACTTTTCAATTCACCCTCAGCTGAACAAGAAGAGCTACAGCCCCAAAAGTGTTAAATGCAGGCTGAGCCCTTGAGGGGTTATTCTTTCCAATCCCCAAGACACGGAGGGCCCGATTCACAGAATGAACTTAAGACTCAATCCTAAACTTACTACTATTTTGGTATTCACAGAATGCACTTACTACTTTTGGCATTCACAGAATGCACTTATTACTTTTGGTATTCACAGAATGAACTTACTACTTTTTGTATTCACAGAAGTTAGGATTTTGTCTTAAGTCTGCCTAAGTCTGTCTTAAGTCTGTCTTAAGTCTATCTTAAGTCTGTCTTAAGACAAACTTAAGACAAAATACTAACTTCTGTGAATAGTAAGTTCATTCTGTGAATGCCAAAAGTAGTAAGTGCATTCTGTGAATACCAAAATAGTAGTAAGTTTAGGATTGAGTCTTAAGTTCATTCTGTGAATCGGGCCCTAAGGGTAGGACTTTTCTCTTCGTGCAGGGGGGAGACTTCGCTTCTCCAGCAGCTCCCCCACCACCTACACATTCATGTGGTGGTGACCCCGTCCTCTTGGGGCCACCACAAGCAAAGAACAAGCTGTTTAGACCCTGCAGGCCGGCCCTGGCCTGCAAGGCATTATCGGTAGGCCGCATATGGAAGCAGCAGCTCTCTCGCTGTGCCGGGGAGAGCAGCGATCATCTTTCTAGTGCTCCGCGCCGCCTCATGGGCCTCGGTGGGGGACCCGGTCCCGCCCGGACCCCCAGGTCGGAGGATGCGGCTCGGGGAGCCCACCCCTGGCCGCTCTGCCAGTTGTTGGGGGGCCCAGTCCCACCCGGGCCCCCGACGCTGACTCCATTGTTCTGGGGGTCCCGGTCCCACCCCGGACACCCACTTGCCTCTATGTTGGAGGGCAGCCTGGGGAGCCTCAGCAGACCACACCCCAGAGAGAGCTTCTCTTCCTGTGCAAGTACTTTTCAAAAGTTGAGTAGGGGGCTGGCAGGAAGTCTTTGTGTGTCCTATCAAACAGCGACACATCACTTCCCTTCCCCTGCTCCCTCCTTGTCCATCCTCTGGGTTGTTCAAAATGGAGTTCTGCAGCACACATAGAAAGAGGAAAACACTACTTGTGATCGTTCCAGCGCAACACCCATTGATTTTGACGCTGCCCCCTATTTACAAGGGTGATGTAAATAGGAGGCAGTGCCGAAATTAAGACCAGGGAAAACCTGGTCTTGGCATGGCGAAACGAGGAGAAATACTTTTTTATCTCCTAGTTTTTGCTGTTTTGCGGTTTGTATGTGTGCTGCACAATGCAGCACACATAGAAACAGCAAAACGCAATGCATGATTATTTATGTGCAGGAAGTTGTTCCTTCCTGCACATAAACAATCACTTAAAAAATGACGAATTGTAACTTCTATGTGTGCTGCACAATGCAGCACACATGGATGTTTCAAATCACCATTCTGGATTGTTTATGTGCAGGAACGGACACTTCCTTCACATAAACAATCATCCCCTCAGTGCAGGCACTCTTCAACTATGGTGCAAGGGTGCCTGTGCAGGCACGAGGCAGCTGAGTTCAGTAAAACTGATTGTTGTAACTACGGTGCATCCCTGCGTTTTCACAATGACGCAGCACGCAACAACTATTTTGGCTTAACGTCCTGCTCTGGTATTCTTTGGGAAATATGACCCTGAGCTTCTAGCATTCTTCCACCTCCTTGCACGGTAGTCATTGGATACTAATCTAGACCCCGCCTACTCACTTTTTATCATAGAACACTGATGAGGGAACGAAGGGTTGGGGAGAAAACGGTAAACACCCATTGACCAACTCACCAACGATCACCTCTGGGTTATTCGACCATGAATCTAACTGTCGGCAGATTGAAACGGTACTAAAGGATTTATCCATGCCTGCTTTGGGGAAGACAACTCCCGGATGTACCCAAGAACCCCCTCACCTGTGTATTTGCCAAAGGTCACAATTACAGGGCGAGTAGAGGTGCTGTGCTGCCATGGAGGAATAGGAAAGCACACTTGAATTAGCATTGCGAAGTATTTGGCAGTGACCAAAAGGCCCACCAAGAAACTGGGGAGTAAGGTTTGAGTCCTGGCATCTGCTCAATATTTGGGGCGTATTTACAATGCTCTGGCGGCCATTTTACGCTGTTGGAGCATCACTTTATGACGCTCCGGAGGCACTGTGTGCAGGCCCATATTTACAAGGCAACGTAAAACCACCCTGCTTGGCTTTTCATGGCATTGTAAATATGAGGTAAGGCAATCCCTTACTCTGCATGGAAGAGGTGTTCTGTGGGTGTTAATTGGATGTTCCCAAGCACTAGGGCAGCACAACTAGAAGGCTTGCTGCACTGGCCTATACCAAAATATTGTAAATATGCCCCCAAATGTCTTGCTATCACTTTAGGGGGAGTCCCTTGCCCCTTGCTGCCAAGAACTGTCTCTAATTTAAAGATCACTGGTTAAATTTGTAGTAGGGCCACTTAACGCTGCCTTGTAAATAAGGCACCCGTTCATGCTGTATTTAGCGTGAAAGGGAAGGGCAATGGGTGTTGTGGTGCGCGTTAATTAATTTTCCTCGTCATATTCTGTTGAAATCAACCATATCCCCCTCCCTCGCCCCCAACTCGTCCCTACTGCTCTTACCTGCAGGCGCCGCGGCTGGCAGTATGTTTAAAATATTTGCGCGCCAATGTGAAATTGCTATAGGAAAAGTATGATTATGTAGTCAGGAAGAGGTCCTTATAGGATGAGGTCCTTAGGGATGCCTTGAGGTCAGCGCGACCCATATGGTGCCACAAATTATGGGTCTGATTCACAGAATGAACTTAAGACTCAATCCTAAACTTACTACTATTTTGGTATTCACAGAATGCACTTACTACTTTTGGCATTCACAGAATTAACTTACTACTTTTGGAATTCACAGAAGTTAGGATTTTGTCTTAAGACAGACTTAAGACAGACTTAAGACAAAATCCGAACTTCTGTGAATACCAAAAGTAGTAAGTTCATTCTGTGAATGCCAAAAGTAGTAAGTGCCTTCTGTGAATACCAAAATAGTAGTAAGTTTAGGATTGAGTCTTAAATTCATTCTGTGAATCGGGCCCAATGAGTGGCTCAGATAATTTACTTACAGGCCTTCCAAAGTGTAGAGAGCCACTCGGGCTCTCCCCAACAATGTTGCGAACTGTACACGCACGAATGCACCCCTCTGGACGGGTTCGCTCTGAGGGTATAAATAAACGGGCGGAAGACCGCTCATGTTCTTCCAGCCAACAGATAATACTGGCGTTAGTGTGTCTTCATTTCATAGTGCTGTGGCCTATATCAACCTAGGCCCAACACACTACATTGGCTACGAGGCAGGTCGCACCACGCTCCTGCCTGCCTACCTGGCGTGCCCTGGTCGCGGAGCGTGCGGTGCCCACCCGCGGCTGCCCTGCTCCGATAGTGTCTCTACGTCATGGGGAAAGAAGCTGCGGTGCCCACCCGCATGGCTCCTCATCTGTAGACGACTGCTGCATGCCGCGGCTGACCGGCGCGCCCAGCTCGAGCCCGCCCAGGCGCCACCCTGCTCAGCGGGTGCGCTTTCGGCTGGCGGGGCTCGCTGACGGTGTGCTAATTGACGGGTGAGTGGCTGCCTTCCCCGCCCGTGAGCTGTCCTTCCCACGTGGTGGCGTTCGTGCCTGCCTCTCCTTCCTGCACTGGCCCGTGTGAGGCCTGGCCCCCGGCGTGTGCTTCCTCGCTGGCAGTGAGGCCCCGGGGTCGGCTGCCCCTTCCACTGCTTGCGCTCTGGGTCATGGTCGGAGGAAAGGGCCTGGGGAGGTCACAGGGTGCCTGGCTGGAGGAGTCTATAAAGCATTGGCAAATTCAAGCGCCCAGTGGCTGGAGAGGGTGCTGCTGGAGGCCCAAGAGCGGACACCTGGAATCAATAGGGGAGTGTGGTGGCTGAAGACAGGAGGAACACCCTGTGGAAACGGGCGGTGGGTAGGCGCTCACCCGCTATCCTCCCGCTGCATTGACACTTGCGGAGAGGGCACAAGAGACACTGCCACGCGGCACGCATACCAAGTCCACGCGCCTGAAACACACCCCTGCGCTTACCGCCGAGACGCAGGCCGCACCCATGCGTTCTCATGCAATCATGCCCAGGCACCATGAGCAACGCCGCGCCAGGGTCGGCGGCGCCCCCTCAGCAAGATGGAGGATGCAACCAAGCAGGCGCCGTGAACCCTTTGACACCGGTGCACACGCACACAGCGGTGGGACCGTTACCCCCGTTCAGCGAAGCCGTGGACACTGCGACGGCCGCGCCCAGGTGGAAGGCCTGGGTAGGGCGGCTCAACCACGACTTTAAGGGACAAGGGAGACCGACGGGACCGTCAAGAGGTCACTCCTCATCTACTATGGCGGAGCAGAGATCTATGACTTGTTCGAGACACTCCCAAACACTGGAACGGACGACAACTACGAGGCGGCGGTCGCCGCGCTCAACAAACACTTTGATCCGCAACTCAATCACGACTTTGAGAAGTTCAACTGCAAGAGGGCCTGGCAAACCGAGTTGGAATCCGTCGACATGTTCTACGCGTGGCTGCGCCGGCTGGCCAGCACGTGCCCCTTCGCGGAGCCAAGGGATGAGATCAGAGACCATATCATCCAGGTATGCCGCTCGAAACTCTTAAGGAAGCTCATCCAGCCAGAAGGAAGATGGCTTCCGACTGACATCTCCTCGGCGGAGCTCCGCCGAGCACCCCCTGAAAATTCTTGCTTAAACTAAGAGCGATGGCATGAAAAGACGTCGGAAACGCAGAAAAGAAAGAGCAAATGCCAAACGAGTAGAAAAAACGATCTGAGTGTCGAAAAACGGTATGCCTAGCTCCCAGCGAGAGAAGCAGCTGTCCTTATTACTCATTTGTACACGCTGGTCGGACAGCCGGGATTTTTCTCTGCGGTCATGCATCGGAGAGCTCTTTCACGCTCTGGTATCCTGGATTGAGTTCGACCTGGGCAAGCGCTCGGCTGATCAACCGAGCAGCGGGTCACTCTGTGGAAGCGCTGCAAGGCTCAGACACAAACAGAAGCCGACCACGAGGAGAAGGCTCAACGGCAGCCGCACAAAAAGTAAACCGGCTAGAATACAGTCGAAGAGGAGTGCCGTGCAAGTTGCCGTGTATATCACCGAAGAGGAAGAAGACATGACGGGTAAGGGAAACCGCGGTAATAAGCTAAAAAGCAACAGTAGTACAACCTTTAGCGCGCAGCAGGGCTCTGCTTCAGCACTTACCCGACATAAGGCACCCAAGTCAAAGTACTATAGCCAGCCAAGAACAAGGCCGCTGAAAAAGTAATGGGGAGAAAAGATGGCACACTAAGACCTCTAAATGAATCTAATACCGGGAATAACTATAACGTTAAAAAGGGCCTGGGTCGCACAGAAAAAGAAACTGATAAAAAGAAAGATACTGATGTATGTCAACCTTTGATTACATCCAGCTTTGGGGCTCTAATTGACCAGTTAAAAAAGAATGCAAGTAGCATAGCATTAACCGAGGAGGGGGTACTACCTGAGGATCCAGATATTTTGAATGGGCAGGATTTACCATCTCTTCTCGATTCTGATAGTAATACTGCCGGTCCCTCTCTACCATCATCGCCGGGCCACTTGCTGGGCGCTGAAGGAATGGATCCTATACAAGGGCTGTTGGTTAAAGGGCTGTTGGAGGATACACCTAACACTCCAGACAATGTAGATTTGTATTATTCTCTCACAGATGAGTCATGAATGTCTGATGTTAGCATTTCCTTGTCTAGCGAAGAGGAGGGTGACAGCTGGTATAATAGCTCCAAACCTGACTCACAGGAACACCACCCTCTCTCCAAAAAATTTCAGAAAAAGAAAAACAGAGATCGCCACAGAAATGAACACATTTTGTCGGATAAAGAAAGTATCCCTGAACTAAAATGGGATTACAACGGAACACCCCCACTTTTGTTTCGCTCTGATTCTATAAATGCATCCGGGTGGAATCAAACTATCATAAGTGTGGATGTTGAGACAAAAGAACCACTGGGGAGAAGTTAAAAGAGCCCAATCTGGCAGATATCCTCCATTCTATTAAAAGCTTTGAAGCAGAGGCCAAATCTGCTACCCGCAGATCCCGCCAGGCTGCCAAAAAACTTCAAGGGGCAGTCAGGAAAGTTAGCAAGACCTGTGCAGAAATCACTGATAGGATGACAGCAGTCGAGGACAGAACGGAACAATTGGAGAAAGATATTACTTCCCTTCAAACCAAAACTGAGGAACATGAAGCCGCTGTCAAAGACATCATGTGGAAGCTAGAAGAGCAGGAAAATCGTCAGCGACGAAACAATGTCCGCTTCCTAGGAATACCCGAGGGCATTGAATAAGAGGATCCAAGTAAATTTATGATCACTTTCCTGCAAAAAGTTTTTCCTGAACTGCAAGCCTGGGATTTGAGCAGGGAAATTCAAAGAGCCCATCGGTTTCCTCTGACGATTAAAAATCGTACCTCAGCTCCACAACAGCATCCTAGATCAATGTTAGTATTCTTTTCTTCAAAACCCTGCAAGATTGAAAATTGTGTACAAAGGGCATACTCGTAGCTTTGTATCCGAGATACAGGCTAAAACCTACCTTGATGAAATCTCTGGACAAAAATAATGGCTACTCAAAATGCTTAGAGATTCTCTTATAGACTTCTTTCCTTCTTTCTTTTCTTTCTTTTCACTCTCTCTCTTTCCTTTTTCCCTCTTCTGAGTATTATTCTGTCAATTCATGTCTAACAGGATATTTGAATGGTTCGGGGGAGGGGGGGGTCCAGGTGGGCTCACCGGGCCCTGTACGCCGGATGTCACACCCCTGGTACACAGACAAAATATCGAGTTTTAAATATCGATATACCAAAATATCGAAGTTTAAATATCGATATACAAAAATATCGAAGGTAAGTAATATCGACAGTCTAAATATCGATATTGGTATGTTATCAGTAATATCGAAGTTGTAAATATCGATGTTAACAATATCGAAATTTATAACTTTGATGTTACTAATATCAATTTTTAAATAAATTTAGTGTATATTATATTGTATTTATTATGTTTTATTATTTATTTTTAATGTAATTTAATTAAATATTGTCTTTTACTACTGTAGCTGGTTGTGGGTTTATAGGGGAATAGGGTGGGAAGTAATTTAATTATGTTAAATTAATTATTAATTAGCAGGAATTATTAATTAATTAATTGAGAATTAATTTTTAATTATTTTTAATTAATTGATTAATTGATAAATATGTTCTGTAGCGGGTTATGGGTTTATAGGGGAATAGGGTGGGAAGTAATTTAGTAATAATTAATTAAGTGATATATGTTTGTACATATTTTAATTAATAATTAATTGGTAATTAATTTCTATTAATTAGTTAATTAATTATTATAATTTTTTAATTATTTTTAATTATTAATTAGTTGGTAATTAATTATTATTAATTATGTTATTACATTAATTATAGTAATTTTAATATATAATTTATTGTTATTCTTAATTAATTAATTGGGCACAATAATATTAATTATTAAATTAAATTAATTACAGCAAATGTGCTAATATATTTACTTTATTGTTATTGTTAATTAATAATTAATTGGTAATTTTATTATATTAATTAATTTTGGGTACAGGGGTATTTTTAGGGTTCAGGGTCAGTTTTCAGTTCATGGGTACAGGGGTATTTTTAGGGTTCAGGGTCAGTTTTCAGTTCATGGGTAAAGGGGTATTTTTAGAGTTCAGGGTCAGTTTTCAGTTTTTGGGTAAAGGGGTATTTTTAGGGTTCTGGGTCAGTTTTCAGTTCATGGGTAAAGGGGTATTTTTAGGGTTCAGGGTCAGTTTTCAGTTTTTGGGTAAAGGGGTATTTTTAGGGTTTAGGGTCAGTTTTCAGTTTTTGGGTAAAGGGGTATTTTTAGGGTTCAGGGTCAGTTTTCAGTTTTTGGGTAAAGGGGTATTTTTAGGGTTCAGGGTCAGTTTTAAGTTTTTGGGTAAAGGGGTATTTTTAGGGTTTAGGGTCAGTTTTGGGTTTTTGGGGTACAGGGATATTTTTAGGGTTCAGGGTCAGTTTTGGGTTTTTGGGGTACAGGCGTACAGGGTAAAAACAAAAAAATATTACATTACATCAAATAAATTACATGAAAAAAATTAAAATTACTTTAAATTTTTAAGTGTTTTATTTATTTTAAATGTATATGTATTAGTTTTAATTTTGTTTTAATATTTTTATTTAATATTTGTAAAATTACATGTATTTAAATATTATTTTTACATTATTATTAATACATTTAAAAAAACGATATTTTTGATTCCGATATTTTTGTACTTCGATATTATTTTTTCGATATTTTTGTACTTACCTTAATGAAGATAGGATTCCGATATTTTTGCTGTCGATATTTTTGCTCCGATATTTTTGTATCTCGATATTTTTGTATTCGATATTTTGTCAGACATTCCCACCCCTGGCTCGACCAGGGCCAGGTAACCTTCATAGGTGGCGGGGGTGGGGGGGACCAGGGCCAGGTCAGGCAGGTCTTTTCAGCTTTTTATAAGAAGGAAAATTCTAGTCATTCTATGCCTTTTCTCTTCGAAAAGACACATAGAGACACATAGAATGATAAAATGGGGATGTTAAAAATATTGTCCCTAAATATATGTGGATTAAACGATGTGAAAAAAAGGCAACTGGTAGCAGTCGGCTTACAGTCCATAGGTGCTAATATAGTCTGCCTTCAGGAGACTCATATTGAGGGTTCTCAGTCGCATATGCTAAAATCATTGGGTTACAATGTGATTGGTGCCACCACACAGGGTGCTCGGATAAGAGGGGTAGCAATTCTGGCTAAAGGTGCAGGTGTAGGGAATAACTTTACTAGACCTAAATGGGACAAACATGGCAGATGGGTGATCACAGAATATAAACTTGGAAAGTCCCAGCCAATAACCATCGGCTCTATTTATGGGAACAATACTGATGACCCCTCGGCTACACATCAGGTATCCAATGAACTTACTCATTGGCCACTACCACTAATAATTTGTGGGGACTTCAACATAAATCTTTCTCATGATTGGTCAACTGGGGACGACTGGCAGTACCGTGGTCGGAAACCAAAAGTGTTCAGGGCCTTTAAGCAGCTATGTCTTACACATGGACTTGTGGATGGATGGTAATCATCCAGCCCCAACCCCAATGATCCAGGCTACACATTCTTTTCAAATCCGCACCATACACACGCGAGGCTAGATTACTTTTTAATCTCAAATTCATTAAGATCCACATCAGTATTAAAATAATTACCTCGGGTCCTCTCGGACCATAATCCTCTGTTATGCATGGTAGATTCAGCCCTACTACACCAGGGACAAAAAATATGGACATTCAAGAGATCCCTGCAACTTGAGACTGAATATTGTAAACACATGAGAAGCTGGATTGCCAATTTTCTGGAAGATAACAATGGGAGTACAACAGTAGACTATGTATGGGATGCCCTGAAAGCATGAATTAGGGGAGAAACAATCCAATATTCACTAAGGGCTAATAAGAATGCGAGAGAGTCACTAAATGTACCACAAGAGACTCTAAGGGGGGCTGAGGAAAACCTGATAAATGTAACAAGAGGTTCTTCTACTACAGAAGAAATAACTAATGTTCAATACCAGGTGGCAATTGCTAAAGCGGCAATAACAAATATCTATACCACCAAAGCGGTTCAGAAAGCTACTGCTCACCGTGAAAAAGTGTATGAAATTAATGAGCTAGTTGGCCATCAGCTGGCCATTCGGATGAGACAACAGACATCACAGAATGTCATAAGGGAGATACAGGACCCAGTAGAAGGCAGGATATCCGACCCTGAAAAGATTAGAGAGGCATTTTGGCGCTTTTATAGCGTATTATATAAGCAAGAGGGTGAAGCAGAACTAGGGAAGATTAATGAATATTTGATAATGGATACTTTCAACAAACTTAATTCAGCTGATCAATGAAACTTGGAGGTAGCCCCTAACATAGACGAAGTCATAAAAACTGTGAAGGATCTCCCCTGGGGGAAAGCAGCTGGGCTAGACGCTATCCCTCTGGAATTTTATACAGTATTCCTGGACCAACTTAATAATATATTACTAGATCTATGTATACACATATTTAGAGGAGGGCAGCCCCCGATCTCATGGTCCAGGGCAAAAATTGTCATCTTCCCCAAAAAACAAAAACCCACGGATCTGATGGGGTCATATCGCCCTATCACCTTAATAAATGTTGACTCAAAAATTTACTCTAAACTATTAGCTAACCGTATCTCACCTATTATCCATAAAGTCATATCTGAATCCCAGCACAGCTTTGTTCCCGGGAGGGAAACCACAAATCACACTCGGTGAGTAATTAGCCTTTTTGACAACACTGAGGTGGCAGGAGACCCTATGGCGTTAGTACTTCTTGACGCCGAGAAGGCATTTGATAGGGTCTCCTGGCCTGATTTGTGGCAGGCAATGTCCCGGGTGGGAATCAAACAGGGGTTCATACGGGCTGTCCAGAAACTGTATATTAACCCCCGTGCCTCGGTCATGTTTAACGGTAACCTCTCCAAGGAGCTGATAATCACAAGAGGCACTAGTCAGGGATGTCCTTGCTCCACGTTGCTGTTTGCAATCTACATAGATCCCTTTATCCGAGGATTGGAAAGCAACGGGGACATAGCCCCCATATCAACACAAGGATATGTACCAAAATCACTTGCTTATGCCGATGACATCGCCATAGTGACCGCTGATCCAAATACGGTCATGTCCATTATTGAAACAGAGGCAAAAACTTTTGGGAAAGTCGCAGGATATGCATTGAACCAAGGGAAGACACAAATTATTTTAAACAGCAAGTGTGATTTGAGAGATCCTCGGGTAACAGATGAAGCTACTTATCTAGGGGTAACGATCACATCCAAATTAGAAAATCTAGTGGACCGAAACTTGAAGCCCTTGGTAGACACAATGAAAAAAGACCTCCGCCGTATTAATAACGGACACCTATTGTTGATCTGCCGGGTAAATGCGCTAAAAATGGTTTCTTTCCCAAAAATCCTGTACATGCTTAGAGCTATAAATTTGGAAATCTCAGACCAATGGTTTAAAACAATGGAGCGCACCTTCTCATGTTTTCTCTGGTCCTACACCAGCCTCGCTGCGCTTATAAATCTTTGACGCTCCCAAAAGAAAAAGGAGGACTTGCCCTCCCGAACTTAAAGGTATATTACTGGGCAACAGTCTTGCTATACAGTCAAGAGCTCCTTCATCTTGACGGGATAGATACATCAATGGGCAACAGTGGCCCGTCTATTTACCAGCTAATCTTGGGCCGCAAAAGCACGGGTTATCTATGGAGATATCTTTTTGACAGCTACCATAAAAAAGTCAGGTTAAAAACACTCTTGGGGTCCTTCAAAGCATGGAAAGCTGTGAGAAAACTACTTGGTATAGGACGTATATCTTTCTATTGCCCTCTTTAAAATAACCCCGTTCTACCTGAAATATTTAGTGGGGTATGCATGAACAGATGGAAGGCGGCGGGAATCAACCTTATAGGATGTATGTTCTCCTTGGAAGGGTTATACTCTTTTGAGGATTTGCAAGAAAAATATCATTTGTAATGAAGAGATTTTTTCAAGTACCTCCAAATTCGAGACTTTATATTACAAAATAACAGGGAAAACACATCATTTTGTAAGATTGACATTGCTAATATATTAAGTAACCCCCGGAAAAAAATCAGGATTGGGGGGATGTATGCTCTCTTATTGTCTCACTTTCCGTATGATATTCATAAAATTTCGCAAAAGTGGCAGAATAACCTTCCTATTACATCAGATAAATTTAAATTTGCATATGGCCTTTCACAATCCGTTCTAATGTCAACAACATTACAGACAAACAAGATGGGTTTTTTCATGTACTACACTCCGGACAGAATAGCTAAATGAGGGGAGTGGGAGAGGCAAATGCTGCTTTAGATGTAATTTACCAAGTGCTGACTGTATACACATATTTTCTGCTTGTGCATGTTTAACCTCTTTGAAATCAAGGATTGATTGTTTTCATCATTGATTTTTAATGCAGCGACTACCCTCCCGGATGAAACAGTCATGTTGGGTGTAACGAATCTCACTAATCCGATAATTGGGCGTGAATTAAGTTTTTATAGCAATGGCTGTACTAAGAATTTGCATAGCCTCTGCCTGGCTTGACCCCATTGCCCCATCATTCCAACAATGGTTTTCAAGGCTGCTGGCTATATTTAACTTAGAGATGGCTATATACAAGACAAAAGGCAGGAAACGCTGGATAAAGGCACTAAAAATCTGACTCCCTTTAAGGGAATGGTCTCAACATCAAAACGGCAGTTAGTAACATCGCAGCTTATATATGAGAAAATATTGCTGTATATTTAGAATTGATTTATATGTTTAAGTAATTATGTATACCTTATTCGAAGAGTATAATCTATTAATGCCTTTTTTGTTTCCCTGTCTCTGTCTTTTACTCTAGTATCTTTTCCTTTTCTTTTTACTTTTCAATTTCTTTTTTATATTTGTCTTGCCTGTCCTGGAGGGGGCAAGGGGGATGTAAATTGTATGTTTGCTGTAAAATCAAATAAAGATATTTTTTAAAAAAAAGGAAGCTCATCCTCCGGAACCGGGGATCTCGCTGGACGAGATCCTGATCCTAGCTCGGTCCCACGAGCTATTGGACGCCAGAGCGGAGGAGATGGAGGCGGCCCTGCACACCCCAGTTGCCGCATCGCTCTCGTTAAAGCTCCCGCCGGTCAAGGAAAAAAAGGTGGACGCTATCCAGAGAAGACCTCGGATGGCTCGCCAACCACTCAAGTCGATGCCAGGGAGCCTGTGTGGGTATTGCGGAGAGGACCATCCCGCCATGGCCACGTGCGGGGCGAAAGGGATGACGTATCCCGCTGCGGAAGGCTAAACCACTATGCCAAGGTGTGCCGCGGGGGAAGATTCCGATCTGCAATTTCCAGACCCAGGAGTGTGTCACAGCGCATTCGACAGATCTCCCTGGATAATCCGTCGCCACCGTCTGACGATAAGCCCCAGAAGAGGCACCCCATGTACGAAGACGAAGACAATGAGGTGTTCGTCGTGTCATATGTCAGTCGGTCGGGGACCAAGCGAAGACCACCTCCTATGTGCTCCATCTCCATCGAAGGCACTGACGTACAAGCCCTCATCAACACTGGGGCGTCAGTCAATGTAATGGATTCTGATCAATATGAGAGACTGTCGCTGAAGCCTCCCCTCACACCGTCCAGTGCAAGAATCTACATATATGGAGGGACAGACACACCACCGCTGCGGGGAGTCATTCAGACCACCATCGTGAGTGGGACCTACTCCACGGATGCGAAATTCCATGTGACCGAGGGGAAGAAGGGGACTCTGCTCAGCTGTCATACCGCGGAGGACCTCGGACTCGTCTTCTTAGCAAAACAGGTGCACGAGTCCTATGCGGAGGCCCTGTTGAAGGAATTCCCAGCGCTCTTCCAAAGCCTAGGAATGCTGAAAGGCAAAAAGTTCTGACTCCATATCGACACCTCCGTGCGGCCACTGGCCCTACGGCACCGGAGTGTTTCCTTTAACTTACGCCCACAAGTGGAAGAGGAGCTCTGGAAGCTAGAAGAACTGGGAGTAATTGAGAAAGTGTCTGGGCCCATGCCATGGGTGTCCCCGCTGGTCGTGGCGCCCAAGCAACCAGGAGCGATTCGACTCTATGTCGACATGAGGCTGCCAAACACGGCGGTGAAACGAGAGGGCACATCACCCCCACGATGGACGACATCATAGCCGACCTGAATGGTGCAAAATGGTTCTCTAAGCTAGATCTCAATACGGGGTATCATCAGTTGGAGCTGGAGCCGGAAAGCCGGTACATTACCACCTTCTCAACATACGTGGGTCTGCGCAGGTACCGGAGGCTCAGCTTTGGCATACCCTCAGCGGCCGAAGTATTCCAAAACGCAATCCGGGAAGTGCTGTCAGGGCTGCGGGGATTGATTAACCTTAGCGACGACATCCTGGTGTACTCGGACATGCTTGAGGAGCACCACTCGCACCTGAGGGCCACGCTGCATTGGCTGGTAGACTGCAGACTGACCCTGCACAAGTCAAAATGCTCCTTCTAATAGGAAAGCATTGATTTCTTCGGTTGCACCTTCACTCGCGAGGGACTCCGGGTGGATCCAAAGAAAGCTGAGGCCATCCGTGCAGCTAGCACTCCACGAAACCCCACGGAGGTGAGAAGTTTCCTTGGCATGGCCACATATTGTGGACGCTTCATCCCCAACGTAGCAGCCATGTCAGAGTCTCTGCGGGTGCTCACACGCCAGGACCACAAGTGGGAATGGTCTCTCGCTGCCAACAAGGCCTTCCAGGACATCAATGCATGCCTGCTTGACAAGACCGTGATGGTCTACTTCCATCCACAGCGCAAGACAGAACTTGTTGTTGATGCTAGCCCGGTGGGTCTAGGAGCGGTGTTCCTGCAAGAACATGGCCCTGAAGTGTGGAGGCCTGTTGCATATGCCAGCAAAGCCCTGACTGACACCGAGACACGGTACGCCCAGATTGAGCGTGAGGCGCTGGCCATTAAGTGGACTTGATAGCATTTTCACTTGTACCTGTGTGGCCAAGAGTTCAGTGTCGTGACCGACCACAAGCCATTGCTTCCGCTATTTGCGGGTACGTCCCGTCTGGCGCCCCCAAGAATTGAGCGGTGGGTAGTGCAGCTGCAAGGATATAGCTTTAAAGTCATCTTCCACCCCAGGGCGCACAACCCGGCGGACTACTTGTCCCGACATCGAGAATCGTCCGTGCCGGCCAGACCCCCTGCTGACGTCTGCAACGGGGAAGCGTTTGTCCACATGGTGTCGCAAGTAGCCTGCACCAAGCCCATGACTCTGGAGGAGATGGGCCGAGCCACCCAGGAAGACGCAACTCTGCCTCGGGTCCGGGAAGCCCTGGAGAACGGCAGCTGGGCTCATTTCATGGATGGAGCTCAAACCCTCCGGCTGGAGGTCAGCCATGCTTGCCAGTAATTGTGGCTGGTTTGGAAAGAACTAAGCGTGGGAGAAGAGGGAGTCATCCTGAGGGGACATCTCATCGTGGTCCCCGAGAGCTTATAGAAGAGGATCCTCGCATTGACCCAGTTGGGCATCAGGGGATGGCCAAGACTAAGGCAAGATTGAGAAACAAGGTCTGGTTCCCGGCAATGTACTCCATGGTGGAGGAGATGGTGCGTTCGTGCCACGCATGCACAATCACTGGTGTAGACCCAGCACCAGCGCCGGTGATCACGGAAGCGCCGTGCAGTACCCCGTGGACACATCTGAACGTGGACTTCAGAAGCTTCCCTGATGGTCGTCACATGATGGTCATTGTCGACTCATTCTCTAAGTTTCCCGTCGTGGAAGTCATCTCTTCTACAGCCTTCCCACAAGTGAAGAAAGTCCTGGACCGCGTTTTCGCAGCGATGGGGTTGGCAGACAAAATCAAGTCCGGCAACGGACCCCCCTTCCAGGGGCGAGAGTTCTAGGACTATCTTGCAAATCTAACGGTGCGCCACCGGAAGATCACCCCGTTGTGGCCCCAGGCGAACGGGGAGGTGGAAAGATTGATGAAGACAATAAATCGTGCACTCCACATAGCAGTGGACAACGGGGAAGATCCTGAGGCAGTCCTGGATCAGTTCCTTGGCGCATATCATCAGACTACTCACAGCACCACTAAGTGTGCTCCAGCTAATCTCCTGTTCAAGCGAGCCCCCCGGGATAGTATCCCGTCGGATCCGACGTGGGTGCCCGTGGAAACACGGGATGATGAGGCCGTCCAGGCGAGGAGAGAGGCCACGAACCGGAAGGCAAGCGTGGCCCGTCGAGCGCAGGAACAGAAGCTCAAGGTGGGAGACCTGGTGGTAATCAAAAACCGACACCCTGGGTGGAAGTTTCGGACACCTTATGAGCCGGAGGTGTGGGTTGTCGTGCAGGGTCAAGGAACGATGGTGACTGATGGGAACGGACAACAATCGGTCACCCGCAACGTGTCCAGCTTCAAGAAAACAACGGAGGCGGAAGAGGACCCCGAAGTCTCCGCGGATCAGGACGCAGCACCGAACACGCCCCTCTCGTGGTTATCCACTGGGAGGAGTCAGTCACTGGAATCATCCTGGACGTCGGGCCAAAGGGCTGGGGCAGTCCCCGATTGACCGAACAGAACGAGGACCGTGAGTTGACTGAGGAAACCCCGGCTGGGGTCACAACATCTCCCTGTGGTCGAAGCCAGCGGTACGGCCTCCAGCCAAACCCCGGCCCGAGTCAACGGCTCAGAGACTTTGCGTGTGCCTCCCCCTGAGCTGGGCGAAATTGGTGACACAGGACTAAAAGAAAGGTGGGATGTAGAGATCCACTCGGGCTCTCCCCAACAATTTTGCAAACTGTACACGCACGCATGCACCCCTCGGGGCGGGCTCGCTTGGAGGGTATAAATAAACAGGCGGAAGACCGCTCGTGGTATTCCTGCCAAGAGAGTATACTGGTGTAAGTGTGTCTTCATTTCATAGTGCTGTGGCCTGTATCACCCTAGGCCCTGCCACACTACACAAAGGAGTGCTCCATTTCTTAAGATGAATATGACTTTTTTGTACTGCAAAGTTGTACCATATTTGGGTGGAAAGCTTTCGTACTTAATCCTAATGGGAAAAATAGTGGTATGTGTTTTGATTGAAAAACAACAATTTCATGATATGGTGATGCAAAGTTCGATAAAATAAGAATGAGCTGAATTATTTAATGTAGTCTATACTACTATTATAAAGAGAGAACTTGCACCTTTTGGCCAGGTAAACTCGGGAACCACACACCAATCACAACACCCAATACAGCATTGGAATGGGCAGTTGCAGCAGAAGGACATAGGCTATGCAGGCGCCCACCATATACATTTAAAATGTAAAAGAACCGTGCCAGCAAAGTAGTCCCTTGTGGGCGTGTCTGCATTGTGCTGTGGGTGTGTGCTGGGGGCGTGACAATCGCTGGGGGCATTCCGTCACGAGTGTTGTTTTTTCTTCCCAGGTTTCTATACATTCCTGCTCCCTTTAAATAGTAATTCAGTGGAGGTCCCATTCTCTTAGAACCACCCCAAGCACAGTTATGGGCAAAAATACAACTAAAAGGCCCTGCAAAGCATTATGGGATAAGCTTAGCATAATTTTTAGCATTCATGAAAGGGTTTCAATGTTTTTGAATTTTACTCATCAGGGACATCTTGGGACGACGAGGTGAACTGCAGCTTGATGTATAATATTTTAAATGCTATTGCAGTTGCCTCATCAGGGACATCTAGGGACGGCGAGGTGAACTGCAGCTTGATGTATAATTTTTTCAATGCTATTGCATTTGCCTCATCAGGGACATCTAGGGACGACGATGTGAACTGCAGCTTGATGTGTAATATTTTAAATGCTATTGCATTTGCCTCATCAGGGACATGTAGGGAGGACGAGGTGAACTGCAGCTTGATGTGTAATATTTTAAATGCTATTGCATTTGCCTCATCAGGGACATCTAGGGACGGCAAGGTGAACTGCAGCTTGATGTATAATATTTTAAATGCTATTGCATGTGCCTTATCAGGGACATCTAGGGACAGCGAGGTGAACTTCAGCTTGATATATAATATTTTAAATGCTATTGCATTTGCATCATCAGGGACATCTAGGGACATGAGGTGAACTGCAGCTTGATGTGTAATATTTTAAATGCTATTGCATTTGCCTCATCAGGGAAATCTAGGGACCATGAGGTGAACTGCAGCTTGATGTATAATATTTTAAATGCTATTGCATTTGCCTCTTGGGGACAACTGGGGAGAACGAGGTGAACTGCAGCTCTTTGTAGAATTATTTGGATACTATAATATTCACTTCCCACTGCTAATCTCGTCCCATAATGGTTTGCAGGGGCTTGATCTCAAAATCATCACCTCTCTCATTGCTTGCAGGAAGCTAATTTCACTTTTGTGAAATGACTATATGCATTTTAGCATGTAGAAATACTTGTTATTTTACCTTGAATATATGAGGTTTCTGTTTTAATAATTGGAAATCTGATGGAACTAAATATTGCGGATTTATTGTACCAAGTTCGCGCCAATTCCGCCCACCCCCACTTTAAATACCCCTGCACCCCATAATCATAACCCACCCTTACTATATAAAATACCCCATACCCTTAAACACTAACCCATCTTAACCTTATAAATATACCCTGTACCCCAAAACCCAAACCTATCCCTAAACCCTAAAAATACCTCTGTACCCCAAAACCAAAACCTAGCCCTGAACCCTATAAATACCCCTGTACTTCAAAACCCAAACATACCCCTGGACCCTAAAAATACCCCTGTACCACAAAACCCAAACCTATTAGTGATAGGGATTTGAATGAATAAAGAAAGGGTGTAAACACTAATTGTTGTAATTGCAATGCCACTCACTCTTTGGAATCAGTTGCATTTTGTATGGTAGCTGATGATAAGAATGTGGAATTTTTGGGTGACTTCTGTCAATATGGTGGTGTGTTAATGTGTAAAAGAAAGATTTATTCGTATTACAGAGTTGGAAGTAGTTGTAGTATGAACATTAGCTGTTAGTAGATTATGTGGATTAAAGAACTGTGTTCAAAATGTAAACGGAAATAATAATGGAGAAAAAAAACCTCGCATCTCATGTTAATTCATAGAGCAGTTTTTTTATTTACAAAACTGCTAATAAATTAAAAGAATAATCAAATGTCAGAATGTGGATAGAAACCTTTTTCTGTTTTGTTTAATTTCCAAAGGTTTCAACAAGTTGCTTCTCTGCAGATTTTTCGACCTTCAAGGGAAGTGTCATGTAAAGTACACCTTTTATGTCAGAAACCAGCAGTGAGTGAAACAGATGGCTAGATGGCGCTTCCCACACGCATCAGATGAATTTAAATTTGCATATGGCCTTTCACAATCCATTCTAATGTCAACAAAATTACAGACAAACAAGATGTGTTTTTTCATGTACTACACTCCGGACAGAATAGCTAAATGGGGGAGTGGGAGAGGCACATGCTGCTTTAGATGTAATTTACCAAGTGCTGACTGTATACACAAATTTTCTGCTTGTGCATGTTTAACCTCTTTGAAATCAAGTATTGATCGTTTTCATCATTGGTTTTAAATGCAGCGACTACCCTCCCCGATGAAACAGGCATTTTGGGTGTAACGAATCTCACTAATCCGATAATTGGACGTAAATTCATTTTTATAGCAATGGCTGTACTAAAAATTTGCATAGCCTCTGCCTGGCTTGACCCCATTGCCCCATCATTCAAACAATGGTTTTCAAGGCTGCTGGCTATATTTAACTTAGAGATGGCTATATACAAGACAAAAGGCAGGAAACGCTGGATAAAGGGACTAAAAATCTGGCTCCCTTTAAGGGAATGGTCTCAACGTCAAGACGGCAGTTAGTAACATCTAACTTATATATGAGAAAATATCGCTGTATATTTAGAATTGAATTATATGTTTAAGTAATTATGTATACCTTATTCGAAGAGTATAATCTCTTAATGCCTTTTTTGTTTCCCTTTCTCTGTCTTTTACTCTAGTATCTTTTCCTTTTCTGTTTACCTTTCAATTTTTAGGTCTCGCCTTTACCATTCCGCAGGAATGGGAAATGGGGAGAATTCAAGTCGGCTATTTTCTCTTCAAACCAAAGGGCTTTCAGCCCCGCGGTTTTCATGCTGTTCACGTGAACCACGTGATAACATGCACGCGCATTCAAGGCCAGCCAGCCCAGCACATCAAAGGGCTTCTCCTCCCCTAATTATTCATGGCCGGCCACAGGCCGGCCGTACTTTCAGTTTCCCGGAACGGCTTCTCCTCACCTAATTAGGGGAGGAGAAGCCCTTTGATGTGCTTCACACCAATGTGCCTAAGTCATTCCTCTTGTTTGTATTTGCTTCCAGACTCCGATCTGCGCATGTGCACAAGACGCTTTACACATTACACTCATCTGCCTGAAGTGGGAGTTTTAAACAAGCAAAGCTGGTCCTTCTGTACTTGCAGTTTCACTTCTAATGTGTGTTGTTATTTATCATGATTTTTTGCTGAGGTGTATCACGCTCGTTCATGAGTTTGATCTCTTCATACTGTGAAATGTTTTCCAAGTTGTTTTTGATTGTCTTACCGCTGGAGGTCTCCCTGTGCTACATTTAGCCTCTGACACATGCAACGCCACGCAACCACGCAAAGCCACTCACACACACATGCAACGCCACTCAACATGCAACGCCACGCAACTACGCAACGCCACGCAACTACGCAACGCCACGCAACTACGCAACGCCACGGATGCAACGCCACTCACACATGCAACGCCACTCACACACACATGCAACGCCACTCACACATGCAACGCCACTCACACATGCAACGCCACTCAACCACGCAACGCCACTCAACTACACAACGCCACTCAACCACGCAACGCCACTCAACTACGCTACACAACGCCACGCAACTACGCCACGCAACTAGGCAACGCCACGCAACTACGCAACGCCACACAACTACGCAACGCCACTCAACTACGCAACGCCACTCAACTACGCAACGCCACTCACCTACGCAACGCCACTCAACTACGCAACGCCACTCATCTACGCAACGCCACTCATCTACGCAACGCCACTCAACTATGCAACGCCACTCAACTACGCAACGCCACTCAACTACGCAACGCCACTCAACTACGCAACGCCACTCAACTACGCAACGCCACTCAACTACGCAACGCTCACACATGCAACGCCACTCACACATGCAACGCCACTCACACATGCAACGCCACTCACACATGCAACGCCACTCAACCACGCAAAGCCACTCAACTACGCACACATGCAACGCCACTCACACATGCAACGCCACTCAACTACGCAACACCACTCAACTACGCAAGGCCACGCAACTACGCAACGCCACGCAACTACGCAACGCCACTCAACTACGCAACGCCACTCAACTACGCAACGCCACTCAAATACGCAACGCCACTCAACTACGCAACGCCACTCAACTACGCAATGCCACTCAACTACGCAACGCCACTCACCTACGCAACGCCACTCACCTACGCAACGCCACTCACCTACGCAACGCCACTCAACTACGCAACGCCACTCAACTACGCAACGCCACTCAACTACGCAACACCACTCAACTACGCAACGCCACGCAACTACGCAACGCCACTCAACTACGCAACGCCATTCAACTACGCAACGCCACTCAACTACGCAACGCCACTCAACTACGCAATGCCACTCAACTACGCAACGCCACTCAACTACGCAACGCCACGCAACTACGCAACGCCACGCAACTACGCAACACCACGCAACTACACGCAACTACGCAACTACGCAACGCCACGCAACTACGCAACGCCACGCAACTACACGCAACTACGCAACTACGCAACGCCACTCAACTACACAACGCCACTCAACCACGCAACGCCACTCAACTACGCTACACAACGCCACGCAACTACGCCACGCAACTACGCAACGCCACGCAACTACGCAACGCCACGCAACTACGCAACGCCACTCAACTACGCAACGCCACTCAACTACGCAACGCCACTCACCTACGCAACGCCACTCAACTACGCAACGCCACTCATCTACGCAACGCCACTCATCTACGCAACGCCACTCAACTACGCAACGCCACTCAACTACGCAACGCCACTCAACTACGCAACGCCACTCAACTACGCAACGCCACTCAACTACGCAACGCCACTCAACTACGCAACGCTCACACATGCAACGCCACTCACACATGCAACGCCACTCACACATGCAACGCCACTCACACATGCAACGCCACTCAACCACGCAAAGCCACTCAACTACGCACACATGCAACGCCACTCACACATGCAACGCCACTCAACTACGCAACGCCACTCAACTACGCAACGCCACGCAACTACGCAACGCCACGCAACTACGCAACGCCACTCAACTACGCAACGCCACTCAACTATGCAACGCCACTCAACTACACAATGCCACTCAACTACGCAACGCCACTCAACTACGCAATGCCACTCAACTACGCAACGCCACTCACCTACGCAACGCCACTCACCTACGCAACGCCACTCAACTACGCAACGCCACTCAACTACGCAACACCACTCAACTACGCAACGCCACGCAACTATGCAACGCCACTCAACTACGCAACGCCATTCAACTACGCAACGCCACTCAACTACGCAACGCCACTCAACTACGCAACGCCACGCAACTACGCAACACCACGCAACTACGCAACGCCACGCAACTACACGTAACTACGCAACGCCACTCAACTACGCAACGCCACTCAACTACGCAACGCCACTCACCTACGCAATGCCACTCACCTACGCAACGCCATTCACCTACGCAACTCCACTCAACTATGCAACGCCACTCAACTACGCAACGCCACTCAACTACGCAACGCCACTCAACTACGCAACGCCACTCACCTACGCAACGTCACTCACCTACGCAACGCCACTCATCTACGCAACGCCACTCAACTACGCAACGCCACTCAACTACGCAACGCCACTCAACTTGCAACGCAACTCAACTACGCAACGCCACTCAACTATGCAACGCCACTCAACTACGCAATGCCACTCATCTACGCAACGCCACTCATCTACGCAACGCCACTCATCTACGCAACGCCACTCAACTACGCAACACCACTCAACTACGCAACTCCACTCAACTACGCAACGCCACTCAACTACGCAACGCCACTAACCTACGCAACGCCACTCACCTACGCAACGCCACTCACCTACGCAACGCCACTCAACTACAAATCGCCACTCATCTACCAAACGCCACTCAACTGCGCAACGCCACTCAACTACGCAACGCAACTCAACTACGCAACACCACTCAACTACGCAATGCCACTCAACTACGCAACGCCACTCAACTACGCAACGCCACACAACTACGCAACGCCACGCAACTACACGCAACTACGCAACGCCACTCAACTACGCACACATGCAACGCCACTCACACATGCAACGCCACTCAACTACGCAACGCCACGCAACTACGCAACGCCACTCAACTACGCACACATGCAACGCCACTCACACATGCAACGCCACTCACACATGCAACGCCACTCACACATGCAACGCCACTCACACATGCAACGCCACTCAACTACGCAACGCCACTCAACTACGCAACGCCACTCAACTAAGCAACGCCACGCAACTACACAACGCCACTCAACTACGCACACATGCAACGCCACTCACACATGCAACACCACTCACACATGCAACGCCACTCACACATACAACGCCACTCACACATGCAACGCCACTCACACATGCAACGCCACTCAACTACGCAACGCCACTCAACTACCCAACGCCACTCAACTACGCAACGCCACTCAACTACGCAACGCCACTCAACTATGCAACGCCACTCAACTACGCAACGCCACTCAACTACGCACACATGCAACGCCACTCACACATGCAACGCCACTCACACATGCAACGCCACTCACACATGCAACGCCACTCACACATGCAACGCCACTCAACTACGCAACGCCACTCAACTACGCAACGCCACTCAACTACGCAACGCCACTCAACTACGCAATGCCACTCACCTACGGAACGCCACTCACCTACGCAACGCCACTCATCTACGCAACACCACTCATATACGCAACGCCACTCAACTACGCAACACCACTCAACTACGCAACGCCACTCAACTACGCAATGCCACTCAACTACGCAAGGCCACTCAACTACGCAACGCCACTCAACTACGCAACGCCACTCAACTACGCAACGCCACGCAACTACGCAATGCCACTCAACTATGCAACGCCACTCAACTACGCAACGCCACTCAACTACACAACGCCACTCAACTACGCAACGCCACTCAACTACGCAACGCCATGCAACTACACAACGCCACTCAACTACGCACACATGCAACGACACTCACACATGCAACGGCACTCACACATGCAACGCCACTCACACATGCAACGCCACTCACACATGCAACGCCACTCAACTACGCAACGCCACTCAACTACGCAACGCCACTCAACTATGCAACGCCACTCAACTACGCAACGCCACTCAACTACGCAACGCCACTCACCTACGCAACGCCACTCACCTACCCAACGCCACTCATCTACGCAACGCCACTCAACTACGCAACGCCACTCAACTACGCAACGCCACTCAACTACGCAACGCCACTCAACTACGCAACGCCACTCAACTACGCAACGCCACTCAACTACGCAACGCCACTCAACTATGCACACATGCAACGCCACTCACACATGCAACGCCACTCACCATGCAACGCCACTCACACATGCAACGCCATTCACACATGCAACGCCACTCACACATGCAACGCCACTCACACATGCAACGCCACTCACACATGCAACGCCACTCAACTATGCAACGCCACTCACCTACGCAACGCACTCACCTACGCAACGCCACTCATCTACGCAACGCCACTCATCTACGCAACGCCACTCATCTACGCAACGCCACTCATCTACCCAACGCCACTCAACTACGCAACGCCACTCAACTACGCAACGCCACTCAACTACGCAACGCCACTCAACTACGCAACGCCACGCAACTACGCAACTACGCAACGCCACTCAACTACGCAACGCCACTCAACTACGCAACGCCACTCAACTACGCAACGCCACGCAACTACGCAACGCCACTCAACTACGCAACGCCACTCAACTACGCAACGCCACTCAACTATGCAACGCCACTCAACTACGCATCGCCACTCACCTACGCAACACCACTCACCTACGCAACGCCACTCACCTATGCAACGCCACTCACCTACGCAACGCTACTCAACTACGCACACATGCAACGCCACTCACACATGCAACGCCACTCACACATGCAACGCCACTCACACATGCAACGCCACTCAACTATGCAACGCCACTCAACTACGCAACGCCACTCATCTACGCAACGCCACTCATCTACGCAACGCCACTCAACTACGCAACGCCACTCAACTACGCAACGCCACTCAACTACGCAACGCCACTCACACACGCAACGCCACTCACACACGCAACGCCACTCAACTACGCAACGCCACTCACACATGCAACGCCACTCACACAGGCAACGCCTCTCACACAGGCAACGCCTCTCACACAGGCAACGCCACTCACACAGGCAACGCCACTCACGCAGGCAATGCCACTCACACAGGCAACGCCACTCACACACGCAACGCCACTCACACACGCAACGCCACTCACACACGCAACGCCACTCACACACGCAACGCCACTCACACACGCAACGCCACTCACAAACGCAACGCCACTCACACACACAACGCCACTCACACACACAACGCCACTCACACACACAACGCCACTCACACACGAAAAACCACTCACGTTGCCAATAGGTCTCGCAGTACGACAGTTGGAGCCATTACAATTGCAAATAACAATGCCTTTCACTTTGGTTATCATTTTAAATACATAAAGGGCTTTGTCATTTACGAAACCAATAGCTCCAACTTTCCTACTGCGAGACCTATTGGCAACGCCAGTGCTTGTTTTTTATATTTGTCTTGCCTGTCCTGGAGGGGGGAGCGGGGATGCAAATTGTATGTTTGCTGTAAAATCAAATAAAGATATTTTTTTAAAAAAGGAAGCTCATCCTCCGGGACCCGGGGATCTGGCTGGACGAGATCCTAATCCTAGCTCGGTCCCTCGAGCTATTGGACGCCAGAGCGGAGGAGATGGAGGCGGCCCTGCACACCCCAGTTGCCGCATCGCCGTCGCTAAAGCTCCCGCCGGTCAAGGAAGAAAAGGTGGACGCTATCCAGAGAAGACCTCCGATGGCTCGCCAACCACCCAAGTCGATGCCAGGGAGCCTGTGTGGGTATTGCGGAGAGGACCATCCCGCAATGGCAACGTGCGGGGCGAAAGGGATGACGTCTCCCGCTGCGGAAGGCTAAACCACTATGCCAAGGTGTGCCGCGGGGGAAGATTCCGATCTGCAATTTCCAGACCCAGGAGTGTGTCACAGCGCATTCGACAGATCTCCCTGGATAATCCGTCGCCACCGTCTGACGATCAGCCCCAGAAGAGGCGCCCAATGTACGAAGACGAAGACAATGAGGTGTTTGTCGTGTCATATGTCAGTCGGTCGGGGACCAAGCGAAGACTACCTCCTATGTGCTCCATCTCCATCGAAGGCACTGACGTACAAGCCCTCATCGACACTGGGGCGTCAGTCAATGTAATGGATTCTGATCAATATGAGAGACTGTCGCCGAAGCCTCCCCTCACACCGTCCAGTGCAAGAATCTACACATATGGAGGGACAGACACACTACCGCTGCGGGGAGTCATTCAGACCACCATCGTGAGTGGGACCTACTCCACGGAGGCAAAATTCTATGTGACTGATGGGAAGAAGGGGACTCTGCTCAGCTGCCATACCGCGGAGGACCTCGGACTCATCTTCTTAGCAAACCAGGTGCACGAGTCCTATGCGGAGGCCCTGTTGAAGGAATTCCCAGCGCTCTTCCAAAGCCTAGGAATGTTGAAAGGCAAAATGTTCTGACTCCATATCGACACCTCCGTGTGGCCACTGGCCCTACGGCACCGGAGTGTGCCCTTTAACTTAACGTCCACAAGTGGAAGAGGAGCTCTGGAAGCTAGAAGAACTGGGAGTAATTGAGAAAGTGTCTGGGCCCACGCCATGGGTGTCCCCGCTGGTCGTGGCCCCCAAGCAACAAGGAGCGATTCGACCCTATGTCGACATGAGGCTGCCAAACACGGCAGTGAAACGAGAGGGCACATCACCCCCACGATGGACGACATCATAGCCGACCTGAATGGTGCAAAATGGTTCTCTAAGCTAGATCTCAATACGGGGTATCATCAGTTGGAGCTGGAGCCGGAAAGCCGGTACATTACCACCTTCTCAACATACGTGGGTTTGCGCAGGTACCGGAGGCTCAGCTGTGGCATACCCTCAGCGGCCGAAGTATTCCAAAACGCCATCCGGGAAGTGATGTCAGGGGAGCGGGGATTGCTTAACCTTAGCGACGACATCCTGGTGTACTCGGACACGCTTGAGGAGCACCACTCGCACCTGAGGGCCACGCTGCATTGGCTGGTAGACTGCAGACTGACCCTGCACAAGTCAAAATGCTCCTTCTAATAGGAAAGCATTGATTTCTTCGGTTACACCTTCACTCGCGAGGGACTCCGGGTGGATCCAAAGAAAGCTGAGGCCATCCGTGCAGCTAGCACTCCACGAAACCCCACGGAGGTGAGAAGTTTCCTTGGCATGGCCACATATTGTGGACGCTTCATCCCCAACGTAGCAGCCATGTCAGAGCCTCTGCGGGCGCTCACACGCCAGGACCACAAGTGGGAATGGTCTCTCGCTGCCAACAAGGCCTTCCAGGACATCAAGGCAAGCCTGCTTGACAAGACAGTGATGGCCGACTTCCATCCACAGCACAAGACAGAACTTGTTGTTGACGCTAGCACCTTGGGTCTAGGAGCGGTGTTCCTGCAAGAACATGGCCATGAAGTGTGGAGGCCTGTTGCATATGCCAGCAAAGCCCTGACTGACACCGAGACACGGTACGCCCAGATTTAGCGTGAGGCGCTGGCCATTAAGTGGACCTGCCAGCATTTTCACTTGTACCTGTGTGGCCAAGAGTTCAGTGTCGTGACCGACCACAAGCCATTGCTTCCGCTATTTGCAGGTTCGTCCCGTCTGGCGCCCCCAAGAATTGAGCGGTGGGCAGTGCAGCTGCAAGGATATTGCTTTAAAGTCATCTTCCGCCCCGGGTCACACAACCCGGCGGACTACTTGTCCCGACATCGAGAATCGTCCGGGCCGGCCAGCCCCCCCGCTGACGCCTGCAACGCGGAAGCGTTCGTCCACATGGTGTTGCAAGTACCCTGCCCCAAGCCCATGACTCTGGAGGAGATGGGCCGAGCCACCCAGGAAGACGCAACTCTGTCTCGGGTCCGGGAAGCCCTGGAGAATGGCAGCTGGGCTTATTTCATGGATGGAGATCAAACCCTCCGGCTGGAGGTCAGCCATGCTCGCCAGTAATTGTGGCTGGTTTGGAATGAATTAAGCGTGGGAGAAGAGGGAGTCATCCTGAGGGTACATCTCATCGTGGTCCCCGAGAGCTTATAGAAGAGGATCCTCGCACTGGCCTACTTTGGGCATCAGGGGATGGCCAAGACTAAGGCAAGATTGAGAAACAAGGTCTGGTTCCTGGCAATGTACTCCATGGTGGAGGAGATGGTGCGTTCGTGCCACGCATGCACAATCACTGGTGTAGACCCAGCACCAGCGCCGGTGATCACGGAAGCGCCGTGCAGTACCCCGTGGACACATCTGAACGTGGACTTCGGAAGCTTCCCTGATGGTCGTCACATGATGGTCATTGTCGACTCCTTCTCTAAGTTTCCCGTCGTGGAAGTCATCTCTTCGACAGCCTTCCCACAAGTGAAGAAGGTCCTGGACCGCGTTTTCACCATGATAGGGTTGCCAGAAGAAATCAAGTCCGGCAACGGACCCCCCTTCCAGGGGCGAGAGTTCTAGGACTATCTTTCAAATCTAACGGTGCGGAAGATCACCCTGTTGTGGCCCCAGGCGAACGGGGAGGTGGAAAGATTGATGAAGACAATAAATTGTGCACTCCACATAGCAGTGGACAACGGGGAAGATCCTGAGGCAGTCCTGGATCAGTTCCTTGGCGCATATCATCAGACTCCTCACAGCACCACTAAGTGTGCTCCAGCTCATCTCCTGTTCAAGCGAGCCCCCCCGGATAGTATCCCGTCAGATCCGACGTGGGTGCCCGTGGCAGCACGGGATGATGAGGCCGTCCAGGTGAGGAGAGAGGCCACGAACCGGAAGGCAAGCGTGGCCTGTCGAGCGCAGGAACAGAAGCTCAAGGTGGGAGACCTGGTGGTAATCAAAAACCGACACCCTGGGTGGAAGTTTCGGACACCTTATGAGCCGGAGGTGTGGGTTGTCGTGCAGGTTCAAGGAACGATGGTGACTGCCAGGAACGGACAACAATCGGTCACCCGCAACGTGTCCAGCTTCAAGAAAACAACGGAGGCGTAAGAGGACCCCGAAGTCTCTGCGGATCAGGACGCAGCACCGAACACGCCCCTCTCGTGGTTACCCACTGGGAGGGGTCAGTCACTGGAATCATCCTGGCCGGCGGGCCAAAGGGCTGGGGCAGTCCCTGATTGACCGAACAGAACGAGGACCGTGAGTTGACTGAGGAAACCCCGGCTGGGGTCACAACATCTCCCTGTGCTCGAAGCCAGCGATACGGCCTTCGGCCAAACCCCGGCCCGAGTCAACGGCTCCGAGACTTTGCGTGTGCCTCCCCCTGAGCTGGGCGAAATTGGTGACACAGGACTAAAAGAAAGGAGGGATGTAGAGATCCACTCGGGCTCTCCCCAACATTGTTGCAAACTGTACACGCACGCATGCACCCCTCGGGGCGGGCTCGCTTTGAGGGTATAAATAAACAGGCGGAAGTCCTCTCGGTTTCCGGCCAACAGAGTATACTGGTGTAAGGGTGTCTTCATTTCATAGTGCTGTGGCCTGTATCACCCTAGGCCCTGCCACACTGCACAAAGGAGTGCTCCATTTCTTAAGATGAATATTATTTTTTTGTACTGCAAAGTTGTACCATGTTTGGGTGGAAAGCTTTCGTACTTAATCCTAATGGGAAAAATAGTGGTATGTGTTTTGATTGAAATACAACATTTTAATGGTATGGTGATGCAAAGTTCGATAAAATAAGAATGAGCTGAATTATTTAATGTAGTATGTCATATAAAATGATCCAACAAATAAAATGATGGCCGAATAAGAATCTAACTTCAAACTTATGATGCAACTGCGTCTATTTTGTGTTTATTTTCCTTGAGCGACGCTGTAAGGAAAGCACTTCCCGTGGACAGAGAGACTAAATGAACATCAGCTGCCCATAATGCATTGCAAACAACACGAACCCTGCGCCACTAGCAAAGCATAATACACTTCTCATTAATTATTCTTTAATAGGCTAATTGTTTTGTATTACAGGTTTGAAACCGGTTTCAACATTTTTCGACATGAACTCCGTAGATTTACTCGCTCTCTTAGTTATAGGGAGTTGAATTAATAAAGAAAGGGTGTAAACACTTATTGTTGTAATTGCAATGCCACTCACTCCTTAGAGTCAGTTGCATTTCGTGTGGTAGCTGATGATAAGAATGTGGAATTTTTGGGCGACTCCCGTCAATACGGGGCTGTGTTAATGTGTAAAAGAAAGATTTATTCGTATTACAGAGTGGGAGGTAGTTGTTGTAGTATGAACATTAGCTGTTCGTAGATTATGTGGATTAAAGAACAGTGTTCAAAATTTTAACGGAAATAATTATGGAGAAAAACAACCTCGCGTCTCATGTTAATTCATAGAGCAGTTTTTTTATTTACAAAACTGCTAATAAATTAAAAGAATAATCAAATGTCAGAATGTGGATAGAAACCTTTTTCTGTTTTGTTTAATTTCCACAGGTTTCAACCAGTTGCTTCTCTGCAGATTTTTCGACCTTCAAGGGACGTGTCATGCAAAGTACAGCTTTTATGTCAGAAACCAGCAGTGAGTGCAGCAGATGGCTAGATGGCGCTTCACAACGCATCGAAACCCGTTGGGTCATATTTACAAAGAAATGGCACAGCACAGCACTGCAAGCAATTCAACTGCGCCACACGGCGTCATTTACAACAATCACTGGCATAGCCAATAGGTCTTGCCTTTGGGTCCTTATAAGTATTTAGTTATGCAGCAGGTCCCAAAGGCTAGACCTTTTAGCTATGCCAATGCTTGTTTTTAAGGGGGCCATGCCACCCAAGGCATTTACAATCCAGTCATTGTAGCTATACACCATTTGCTCTACACAATTGGTGGCCTTGGGCGTGTATCCATGAGTGCTAAGGTGCATTTTGATCTCTGTAAAATGAGTTATGATCCACTAATGCACTCAATTGTTTCCCCTGGGATTCTATCTGCCAGTTAACCGCAAAATGATCCATCCAGGTTAATGGCACAGTGTTGGAAACGAGGCCGCATCTGTGAGGCCTGCACAAATAACATGACTACATTTGTCCTTCACTGGGAACCAAACAACCAATTGTAGTGCCTGACTCTGAGGGTAGCGTGGCAGAGCAGTCTGAGGCTTACTCAAGGGAGGTGGTGTGGGCTAGTAATCGCCATTTGCAAGTGCGCAGAAATAACACTCAATAATTGATTGTCCAGTCTGTACTTTGCTTTATAAAAGTCAGAGTCCATTTATTAACCCGCTGCGTGCTGATGACGGCCCCCGTCCGTCATATATCACAGTGCTCATGTGCTGATGACAGCTGGGGGCCGTCATGAACCAGCTCACTCTTCGAAACGGCCGCACAGACGCAGAATTGCGGCCGCGCCCAAGAGGTTAAACACACACACTACTCAATACTATGCACCAATTTACAAAAATACATAAGCTGTTGGAATATCTTTGCGACATTGCATAACATCTCCAACCCTCCCGCAGGGGGGTGGGGTCTAGTCAAGATGATGTGCACTCCCATGTATGCACATCATCTTGCCCCAATGCAATTAGTTGAACATAACCTGGAGCGAGGGCCCTGCGCACTGGCACTATCCCAGTGGGCCCCCCCCATTACCTCAGCAAACATTAAACAGGGGTACACCTGCCTTGTTGACACATGACCCTGACTGGGCATCTCCTACTGACCATAAAGTATGCACCTCTACACCTTAAGGGCTAACAGTCCGGGTTCCTCACCTAAGCGCAGCAGCAAGAATACATGTTTACGCACACTTGAGAATGACAGTATTCAGCACATTTGGGAATCATTGGAATGCTTTGCAAATACAACCCCTAAAGGCATCACAGATGAAATCACCAGATTAGGATTATGCATAGACAGCAAGACACCCTAGCTGGAGTGTCTGACAACATAACCACTCTTTGCTTATGGCATCACCAACATGAACTTTAGTCCCCATAAAAGAAACAACCATTAGTAAATGCAGTTCTGGGGCAATTACACCTCTTCATCTCCAGGGGATGCCCTTCTCCAGACATCTCCTAGTCAGCCTTTTATCCATGAATCACGTTTCAATTCACCCTCAGCTGAAGAAGAAGAGCTCCAGCCCCAAAAGTGTTAAATGCAGGCTGAGCCCTTGTTGTTATTCTTTCCGATCCCCAAGACACTAAGGGTGGGAATCTTCTCTTTGTGCTGACATTCATGTGGTGGTGACCCTGTCATCTTGGGGCCACCACAAGCAAAGAACACACTGTTTAGACCCTGCAGGCCGGCCCTGGCCTGCAAGGCATGATCGGTAGGCCCGCATATGGAAGCAGCAGCTCTCCCGCTGTGCCGGGGAGAGCAGCAATCATCTTTCAAGCGCTCCGCGCCGCCTCAGTGGGGTACCCGGTCCCACCCGGACCCCCAGGTCAGAGGATGCTGCTCGGGGAGCCAACCCCTGGCTGCCCCCGCCGGCTGCCCGGGCGGCCAGCACCCTCGTGTGCTGCCGCGGGACCCGGCTGTGCACTCGTGGTCTGCCCGCTCTGGTGGGCCGGCGCGGACTCCCGCAGTCCCGTCGGGACTCCCCCAGCCTTCTCCTCATCGTCGGACCAGGGGATGGGGTCCCGGGCCCCTGGATATCTTCTGGGGCGCGACGGCGCTCCCCCTATCTCCACCTTCGGGGGGGCCAGGGTGGGCTCCTGGCCCCCGGTTGGGCATTTCTGCGGGTAGCACGATGGCGCTCCCCAGCATGACTTCAAGGCCCGGGGAAGGGGTCCCGGCCCCCTCCAGTCTTTTTCGCTGGGGTGCGACGGCACCTCCTGCCCTGCCTCCTCACACGGGGCCCGGAGTTGGGCTCCCAGGCCCCTCCTCTTCACACTCTTCAGGGGGAGCACGACGGTGCTCCCCTGCTTAGTGTTCAGCGGGGGCCAGGGTGGGCTCCTGGCACCCCGCGGGGGCAGCTTCACGGGGCGCGCGACTGCGCACCCCGACTTTACTTCTTTGGGGGGGCAGCCCCCGGGACCTGACCCACCCTGGGGGCCCATTACAGACCGGCGGCGGGGCTCATGAAAGGTCAAAGGTCGCCTACCTTCCAGGGGCCATATCTCAGCCCCTAGGGGTCCAATCTTCTCCATTTCTGGCTCTTCTTCCTCCTGGTGGTACCCCCCATCCACAGGAAGCTCTCTCCTTCGCCTTCAGGGTCTCCAAGAGGGTCCCATTCTGCAGGGAGCATTCTTCACTAGTTCTCTGTGCCTCTCTTCTCCCTGTGCAGATGCGCCTGCTTTTGCACACCAGTCCTGGGCTCTTCTTCTGGTGCTGTTAGGGTCCTGGGGAGCAGTCAGGGGGGTCCTCCTTCCAACTGCCCATTGCCAGGCTCCTGCACCTTCCGCCTCAGCAGACCACACCCCAGAGAGAGCTTCTCTTCCTGTGCAAGTACTTTTTAAAAGTTGAGTAGGGGGCTGGCAGGAAGTCTCTGTGTGTCCTATCAAACAGCGACGCATCACTTCCCTGCCCCTGCGCCCTCCTTCTTGTCCATCCTCTGGGTTGTTCAAAATGGAGTTCTGCAGCACACATAGAAAGAGGAAAACACCACTTGTGATCGTTCCAAAGCAACACCCATTGATTTTGACGCTGCCCCCTATTTACAAGGGTGATGTAAATAGGAGGCAGTGCCAAAATTAAGGCCAGGGAAAACCTGGTCTTAGTATGGCGAAATGAGGAGAAATGCTTTTTTATCTCCTAGTTTTTGCTGTTTTGTGGTTTTTATGTGTGCTGCACAATGCAGTACACATAGAAACAGCAAAACACAATGGGCCCGATTCACAGAATGAACATAAGTCTCAATCCTAAACTTACTACTATTTTGGTATTCACAGAATGCACTTACTACTTTTGGCATTCACAGAATGCACTTACTATTTTTGATATTCACAGAATGAACTTACGACTTTTGGTATTCACAGAAGTTAGGATTTTGTCTTAAGTTTGTCTTAAGACAAACTTAAGACAGACTTAAGTTAGGATTTTGTCTTAAGTCTGTCTTAAGTCTGTCTTACGTTTGTCTTAAGACAAACTTAAGACAAAATCTATGAATACCAAAAGTAGTAAGTTCATTCTGTGAATGCCAAAAGTAGTAAGTTCATTCTGTGAATACAAAAATAGTAGTAAGTTTAGGATTGAGTCTTAAGTTCATTCTGTGAATCGGACCCAATGAATGATTATTTATGTGCAGGAAGGTGTTCCTTCCTGCACATAAACAATCACTTAAAACATGACAAATTGTAACTTCTATGCGTGCTGCACAATGCAACACACATGGATGTTTCAAATCGCCATTCTGGATTGTTTATGTGCAGGAACGGACACTTCCTTCACATAAACAATCATTCCCTCAGTGCAGGCACTCTTCAACTATGGTGCAAGGGTGCCTATGCAGGCACTAGGCAGCTGAGTTCAGTAAAACTGATTGTTGTAACTACGGTGCATCCCTGCGTTTTCACAATGACGCAGCACGCATTAACTATTTTGGCTTATTGTCCCGCTCTGGCATTCTTTGGGAAATATGACCCTGAGCTTCTAGCATTCTTCCACCTCCTTGCACTGTAATCATTGGTTACTAATGTAGACCCCGCCTACTCACTTATTATCATAGAACACTGATGAGGGAACAAAAGTTTGGGGAGAAAAAGGTAAACATCCATTGACCAACTCACCCACGATCACCTCTGGGTTATTCGACCATGAATCTAACTGTCTGCAAAGTGAAACGGTACTAAAGGATTTATCCATGCCTGCTTTGGGGAAGACAACTCCCGGATGTACCCAAGAACTCCCTCACCTGTGTATTTGTCAAAGGTCACAATTACAGGGCGAGTAGAGGTGTTGTGCTGCCATGGAGGGATAAAAAGCACACTTGAATTAGCATTGCAAAGGATTTGGCAGTGACCAAAAGGCCCACCAAGAAACTGGAGAGCAAGGTTTGAGTCCTGGCATCTGCTCAATATTCGGGGCGTATTTAGAATGCTCTGGCGGCCATTTTACTCTGTTGGAGCATCACTTTATGACGTTCCAGAGGCACAGTGTGCAGGCTCATATTTACAAGGCAACGTAAAGCCACCCTGCTTGGCTTTTCATGGCATTGTAAATATGAGGTAAGGCAATCCCTTACTCTGCATGGAAGAGGTGTTCCATGGGTGTTGATTAGATGTTCCCAAGCACTAGGTCAGCACAACTAGAAGGCTTGCTGTGGTGCCCTATGCCAAAATATTGTAAATATGCCCCCAAATGTCTTGCTATCACTTACGGGGAAGTACCTTTCCCCTTGCTGCCAAGAATTGTCTCTAATTTAAAGGTCACTGGTTAAATTTGTAATAGGGCCACTTAACGCTGCCTTGTTAATAAGGCGCCCTTTCATGCTGTATTTAACGTGAAAGAGAAGGGCAATGGAAGTTGTGGTGCGCGTTCCACCACAGCACCCATTGATTTTGACGCTGCCGCCTATTTACAAGGGCAAAGTAAAAAGAAGGCAGCACCAAAATTAAGGCCAGGGAAAACCTGGCCTTAAACAGGCAAAACGAGGAGAAATGCTTTATTTCTCCTCGTTTTTGCTGTTTCCATGTTTGCTGCCTTGTTCAGCACACATGGAAACAGCAAATTGCCTAGGATAGTTTATGTGCAGAAAGGTCCCCCTTTCTGCACATAAACAATCATTTTTTTAAATGCCCTTTTGCAACTTTGGTGTGCAGCTTTAAGCATGAACAATCTTCGCCTCAACACAGGCACCCTTGCACCCTTATATAGTGTTACACTGTTAATTTCAGTAGCTAGCAACGAGATCTGTGGACTCTGAACAGACCCTCATCTGGGAGCACCGTGCTCAAATTCCAGCTTTAGGTTTGCTTAAGCAACGTGATGAATTTTAGTGATGTTCCTGTGGCGATATGTACTTCGCCTTATTTGCAAGGCATTAAGTGGCCTAACGCCGCCTTGTAAATAAGGCCCCCTTTCACGCTATACTTAGCGTGAAAGTGGTGGGCAATGGGTGTTACTTGGGTGTTCCAACGCAACACCCATTGATTTTTACACTGCCCCATATTTACAAGGGCAGTGTAAATATGGGGCAGCGCCAAAATTAAGACTAGGGAAAACCTGGTTTTAAGCAGGCGCAACGAGGACAAATGTTTAATTTCTCCTCGTTTTTGCTATTTTCATGTGTACAGCTCTGTGTAGCACACATACAAACAGAAAAATATCTTTGATTGTTTATGTGCAAGAAGGTGTCCCTTCCTGAACATAAAAAATCAATTAAAGAAATGACATTTTGCCACTTCTATGTGTGCTGCATCCAGCAGCACACACAGGGCCTTATTTATGAAGGCCTGTGTCACATTTACGCTGCTGGTGCATCACTTGTTGTGACGCTACGGCGCTGTTAATAAGGAGCTATGTTGCGCCATATTTATGAAGTGACGCATCTAGACAGATATAATGTATGCAGGGTGGGCGTTCCCCCGCAAGATAGGGTCATAGGAGTGGCGTAGTGAAATCTATAAGATTTCACTGCGCCACTTCTAGGACATCAATGCGCCACCCTTACGCCTGCCTCATGGCAGGCGTAAGGGTGACGCAGGCCCTTTCACATCGGGCATGTCCCATGTGAAAGGAACATTGCTTGACTTGCGGCTCCTCAGCACCGGCCGACGTGTGGGTAGGTGGACTGTGGGCTCCTGCGGAGCAAGAGGGTACTTACTTTTGAAGTTCCCTGACACAGGAGGAGACCAGAGTGGCAATCCTTTTTTACTCAGTAGGGTTCCAGGAATTAATGACAGGACCTTCGGCCTGCCATTGAATATCCTGTGGATTAGGTAGTATTGGCCTAACACACTGTGTAGATAGCTTTTATTTTTAGGTCCTCAGAGCACTAAGCATGAAACATGTTGACCAGTAGGTAGAGAGCACTTCCCTCGATCTGTGTACCGGATAGTGACCTCTGCTATTTTTCTTTTAATAAGGTAGTTAGACACACCATTAAAATTGCAGAGTGGACTACCAAACCTTTTTTAACACTTTCACCACTCCCCGGCAGCTACACCCCACCTAGGGCCCTCACACCCAAGCACCAATTGGCAGGGACGGAAGATCTCGGACGAAGAGTCCCTTTCTAGGGAGCCCGTCAGACATTGCACCGACAGTTTGACGAGGAGCAAAACCCAAATGATGAAGCATGACACCTAGACTGCTGGGTGTGTGAAGGTTTTAGTCCCGAAAGGGAGATTCCCCCTCCCTCTCCCTTTCCATTTCATGCACTGGGACCCGTTTCTCAACATTCTGTGACGATACAGTGGTGCAAAACTTTCTTTGGGGAACTGCGCACCCTTCTTTGCTTTCTGAGGCGTAAGGGTGACGCAGGCCCTTTCACATCCGGCTTGTCCCATGTGAAAGGAACATTGCTTGAGTTGCATCACGCTTCTGACACAACTCCAGCAATGCGCCACTTTTACGCTGACAGATACCTCAGTAATACGAACGTATCTGTCATTCCTTGCAACATGATATGTCATTAATGTATGATGCATCATGTTGGAAGGAATGACAGATACGTTGGTATTACTGACGTATCTGTCAGCGCAAAAGTCATATAGTAAATATGATGCATCTATCATGTTGCAAGGAAGGTACACTGAGAAGTGTCGCATCGCTGCTTTCACGCAGCGATGCAACACTTCTCATAAATGAGGTCCATGGAATTTTCAAAACGCCATTTAAAGATTTTTATGTGCAGGAAGGTACACCTTCCTACACATAAACAAGCTTCCCTCAACGCAGACACCCTTGCTCTAAGGGGCAAGTGTGCCTGCATTTGCGCTAGTCTGCTAAATTTAGCTCCAGAGCAGGGGGAAACGCAAGGATGCACCATATTGTTGTAAATATGGTGCAGCGCTGCGTTTCAGAAGTGGTGGAGCGTGGTGTTAAGGCAAGGAGGCTAACACCGCGCTACACCACTTCTCTAGTACATATGCCCCTAAGTCCATATGGAGCTTGTAGGGAGGCGTAGTATGCAGTTGTGGCCTGTGCAGAGAAGAGGGATGGACCTGGGTGGGTGGGGGGTATTTCAACAGACAACGAGGGGAAATTAGATATTTAATTAATTTTCCTCCTCATATTCTGTTGAAATCAACCATATCCCACTCCCCCGCCCCCAACTCGGCCCTACTGCTCTTACCTGCAGGCGCCGCGGCTGGCAGTATGTTTAAAATATTTGCGCGTCAATGTGAAATTGCTATAGGAAAAGTATGATTATGTAGTCAGGAAGAGGTCCTTATAGGATGAGGTCTTGGGGATGCCTTGAGGTCAGCGCGACCCATATGGTGCCACAAATTATGAGTGGCACAGATAATTTACTTACAGGCCTTTCAAAGAGTAGAGAGCCACTTGGGCTCTCCCCAACAATGTTGCGAACTGTACACGCATACAGGCACCCCTCTGGTTGGGCTCGCTCCGAGGGTATACATAAACGGCAGAAGACCGCTCGAGTATACTGGCGTTAGTGTATCTTCATTTCATAGTGCTGAGGCCCATATCACCCTAGGCCCCGCTGCACTACATTGGCGACGAGGCCGGTCGCACCACGCGCGTGCCTGCCTACCTGGCGTGCCCTGGTCGCGGAGTGCGCGGTGCCCATTCGTGGCTGCCCTGCTCCCATAGCATCTCCACGTTGTGGGGAAAGAAGCTGCGGTGCCCACCCGCATCGCTCCTCGTCTGTAGATGACTGCTGCATGCTGCGGCTGCTTGGCGTGCCGAGCTCGAGCCCGCCACCCGCCTCCCTGCTCAACGGGTGCACTTTCGGCTGGTGGTGCTCGCTGGCGGCACGCTAATTCATGGGTGAGTGGCAGCCTTCCCTGCCCGCGAGCTGTCCTGCCCACGCGGTGGCGTTCATGCCTGCCTCTCCTCCCTGCACTGGCCTGTGTGAGGCCTGGCCCCCAACGTGTGTTTCCTTGCTAGCTGTTGGATCTACCCTCAACACATATATGCTCCGGTAAACTCCGCCTGAGCACTTCTGTCAACCACCACAGACAGCCCACGGGTACGACTTGAAATGCGAGGTGTTTTACTATCACATGAGTACTCACCTAGCACAATAACTACAATAAGGTGTACCCTTGTATTGTGATCCCCAGTACGTTTACCCAACCTTTTATATGTTTTTTATATGTTTTCTATTCCCACAGGTTTTTCTCTTGAATCCAGGAAAAAGCACTTTTTTAACACCAGACCACTATTGATGGTCTGTTTTTGGATGAGGACTGGACACTCCTTAGCGTGTGTGTACCACCCATCCAAACAACACGGTCCTGACGAAACCCACCTAATACGATCTATGGTTGAAACATGTAGACCTATTTTAACTTGTAAATAATTCACATAGCACACTACGCTATTTTTATTCTTTTTCACACGTCTCGTAGCACCTAACCCTTCCTAAATAGGCACTGGTGCAACATATATATTTTTAATAGGGTCCGAGCACTCCAGAATAAATTCTTGGTGTGAGTAGACTTGAACCCTTTTTAACACACTTTTCACAATTACCATTCGCACATATAAAAATCAAAAAAACCCGCTCCACTGTAACCAGGTGTCGCAGCACACCCTGTAGGCACTCGGCCTATGGGGTGGGACCCCGATGATGAAGCATGTCGCCAACTAGGTTGGTGAGTGAGGGGTCTTCTATAAGGACTATGACTGTCCAATATAAAAAGGTTGGGGCAATCTTTTGCTAAAACCAGAGCCTTAAGCTCCTGATACTGAAGGAATCTCTTCTTAGTATAAATTCTTTTTGGCCCATAGGGGGTACTCCTCCACTGTTTGTTTAATTCTTGCCACACCGTCACGGTACAGCCAGGTAAGGCCACAGAGCATTATGCGTTATGTTTTGCAATGTTACATTTCCCGTTTTTCTTGCCCTCTTTTAATCCGTTTTTCATGCCCTCTTTGCATTCGTTTGCCTTGCCCTCTGAGTTTCTCCCGATTTCCTTTCCCTCTGTTCCATGTGTGTGTGTGTGTGGCGGGGCTCTGTGGTTATTTTGCACACCGGCCGTTCTTAAATGTAACTTTTAAAAGCATAATTTCAAACCTGGCGGGAATTGTAATTGTATTTATGTAGCGCTTGCTTCCCCTGATGAGGCATTAAAGCGCTTTGTTTTTCCAAGTGAAGTCCCAGTGGAACTGCCCTTTGCTTCGTGCTTTGTGTGTGTGTGGGGGGGCTCTGAGGTTATTTTGGAATGTTATGTTTCCCGTTATGCTTGCCCTCTTTTAATCCGTCTTTCTTGCCCTCTTTGCATTCGTTTGCCTAATTGCCTGGCCCTCAGAGTTTCTCTTGATTTCCTTGCCCTCTGTTCCGTGTGTGTGTGTGTGGGGGGGGGCTCTGTGTGTGTGTGGGGGTGCTTCGTGCTTTGTGTGTGTGTGTGGGTGCCAATACCTTGGAGAGTGCACAAGCTCAAAACGACCTGAACTCGGAAGCATGGGTCAATTCATTTTCAAGAACCTGCTTTTAATCACGAATTAAATCGAGTCGCACCCCATGAGTGGAAAGTGGGTTACATTATTCTCTTTTGCTGTAATAACTGTTCTTGGGGGTTATTTTGAGAGATAATTATAAATATTCAAGTTTGCGAGATTTAATGATGATATATGGGTGGATGCATGGATGCATGCATGATGGGTGGATGCATGAATGAATGATGTATGGATGCAGGATGGGTGGGTGGATGGATGGGTGGATGCATGGATGCATGGATGGATGGGTGGATGCATGGATGCATGCATGATGGGTGGATGCATGAATGATGTATGGATGCAGGGTGGATGGATGGATGGGTGGATGCATGAATGAATGATGTATGGATGCAGGATGGGTGGGTAGATGGATGGGTGGATGCATGAATGATGTATGGATGGATGGATGAATGCATGATGGTTGGATGCATGATGGATGGATGGATGGGTGGATGTATGAATGAATGAATGATGTGTGGATGTCGGATGGGTGGGTAGATGGATGGGTGGATGCTTGAATGAATGATGTATGGATGCAGGATGGGTGGGTGGATGGATGGGTGGATGGATGGATGCATGAATGAATGAATGATGTATGGATGCAGGATGGGTGAGTGGATGGATGGGTGGATGCATGAATGAATGATGTATGGATGCAGGATAGGTGGGTGTATGGATGGGTGGATGCATGAATGAATGATGATTGGATGCAGGATGGGTGGGTGGATGGATGGGTGGATACATGAATGATGTATAGATGGATGCAAGGTGGTTCGGGCTCGCTCGCTGCGCTCGCTCGCTGCGCTCGCTCGCTGCGGTGCAATATGCAAATTAGTTTACGCCTCACCACTTTCAAATGTCACCAGCCGCCCCTGTTCATAGTGCTGCAGACATGCCAACCCTCCCGATTCTGGCGTGAGACTACCGATTTAAAGGCTAGTCTCCCGCCTCCCGAATCCTACAAGCAAAAACCCGATTCCTCGAGGTTTCAGCTGACAGTGCTTGGTATTGTGTAAAATGCTAATTCTTCCAGCAAAGAGTGGCGATGCAAAGGCTCTCGAAGGGGGGAAAAACCAACAAAGCGTCATTAACAAGGGAATCGTCTTTTAAAAACCTGTGAAGTACTGGGGGTGGGGGGGCGAGCTGTTTCAGCCTGGGCTGCCACAGGGGGGTGGGGGCTGCATGCACTGCCAACAACCTGCCAGGCCAGTGCCCAACACTTGCATCACCATTTCTGCCTGCTATTATGCTCCGTGCTTCTGAAAGGTAAGAAAAAAACCTGCATTTATGTTTCAAATGTCCGATCCTATAGCAGCACACTTCCAAAGCCCATACATGCCAGTAACCAGATTCAAAGTCCCATTCTAACGATTTTTTTTTAATCTACCACTTTGCTCTCCTGAAATGTTGGAATGTATGGTGCTGTGCCCTGTATCACCCTAGCCCCCGCCGCACTACACAAAGGTGTGCTCCATTTCTTAAGATGAATATGACTTTTTTGTGCTGCAGAGTTGTCCCATGTTTGGTGGAAAGCTTTCGTACTTAATCCTAATGGGAAAAATAGTGGTATGTGTTTTAATTGAAAAACAACGGGGCATATTATCAAGCCTGTGCGCTAAAATTATCGCTGCTTTATCGGCCGATAAAGCAGCGATAATGGGCTTGATAATATGCTCTATTGAAGTCCAATCGAAGCACATGTTAGATGTGAAGACATCTAACATGGGCTTCGATTGGAATTCCACAAAGCATATTATCAAGCCCATTATCGCCGCTTTATCGGCCGTTTTCGGCCGATAAAGCAGCGATAATTTTAGCGCACGGGCTTGATAATATGCCCCAACATTTTCATGGTATGGGGATGCAAAGTTCGATAAAATAAGAATGAGCTGAATTATTTAATGTAGTATGTCATATAAAATGATCCAACAAATAAAATGATGGCCGAATAAGAATCTAACTTCAACCTTATGATGCGACCGCGTCTATTTTGTGTTTTTTTTCCCTGAGCGACGTTGTAAGGAAAGCACTTCCCGCGCATTGTGAGAGCCTCTGCAGGAACATCCGGCTGCCCATAATGCATTGCAAACATGACGAACCCTGCGTCCCTAGCAAAGCATAATACGCTTCTCAATAATTATTCTTTATTAGGCTAATTGTTTTGTATTACATATTTGAAATAGATTTCAACATTTGTCTACATAAATTCCGTAGATTTATTTGCTCTATGAGTGATAGGCAGTTGAATCAATAAAGAAAGGGTTTAAACACTGTCTGTCAAATTATTACATATGTCCATTCGCTTCTTGGAATCAGTTGCATTTCGTATGGTAGCTGATGATAACAATGTGAAACTTTTGGACGATTCCTGTCAGTACAGTGGTCTAATAAGACGTAATACATTGGTAATTCACAGAGCAGTTCTTGTTAACTTACCAAACGGCTAATATATTACAAAAATACTCAAATGTCATAATGTGAATAGTGTGAATAGAAACACTTCTCAGTTATGTTTAGTTTCCACAGGATTTAACCAGTTGCTTCTTTGCAGGTTTATTCGACCTCCAAGGGACGTGTCATGCAAAGTACACCTTTTATGTCAGAAACCAGCAGTGAGTGCAGCAGATGGCTAGATGGCGCTTCCCCACGCATCGAAACCCGTTGGGTCATATTTACAAAGAAATGGCACAGCACAGCACTGCAAGCAATTTAGCTGCGCCACACGGCGTCATTTACAACAATCACTGGCATAGCCAATAGCTCTTGCCTTTGGGACCTTATAAGTATTTAGTTATGCAGCAGGTCCCAAAGGCTAGACCTTTTAGCTATGCCAATGCTTGTTTTTAAGGGGGCCACGCCACCCAAGGCATTTACAATCCAGTCATTGTAGCTATACACCATTTGCTCTACACAATTGGTGGCCTTGGGCGTGTATCCATGAGTGCTAAGGTGCATTTTGATCTCTGTAAAATGAGTTATGATCCACTAATGCACTCAATTGTTTTCCCTGGGTTTCTATCTGCCAGTTTCCCGCAAAATGATCCATCCAGGTTAATGGCATAGTGTTGGAAACGAGGCCGCATCTGTGAGGCCTGCACAAATAACATGACTACATTTGTCCTTCACTGGGAACCAAACAACCAATTGTAGCGCCTGGCTCTCAGAGGGTAGCGTTGCAGAGCAGCCTGAGGCTTACTCAAGTGAGGTGGTGTGGGCTAGTAATCGCCATTTGCAAGTGTGCAGAAATAACACTCAATAATTGATTGTCCAGTCTGTACTTTGCCTTATAAAAGTAAGAGTACATTTATTAATACCTTGCGTGCTGATGACGGCCCCCGTTCGTCATGCATCACAGTGCTCGTGTGCTGATGACAGCTGGGGGCCGTCATGAACCCGCTCACTCTTTGAAACGGCCGCACATGCGCAGAATCGCAGCCGCGCCCAAGGGGTTACGCACACACACTACTCAATACTATGCACCAATTTACAAATATACATAAGCTGTTGGAATTACTTTGCGACATTGCATAACATCTCCACCCCTCCGGCAGTAGAATGGGGTCTAGTCAAGATGATGTGCACTCCCATGTATGCACATCATCTTGCCCCCAATGCAATTAGTTGAACATAACCTGGAGCGAGGGCCCTGCGCACTGGCACTATCCCAGTGGGCCCCCCCCATTACCTCAACAAGCATTAAACAGGGGTACACCTGCCTTGTTGACACATGACCCTGACTGGGCATCTCCTACTGACCATAAAGTATGCACCTCTAAATCTTAAGGGCTAACAGTCCGGGTACTTCACCTAAGCGCAGCAGCAAGAATACACGTTTACGCACACTTGAGAATGACAGTATTCAGCACATTTGGGAATCATTAGAATGCTTTGCAAATACAACCCCTAAAGACATCACAGATGAAATCACCAGATTAGGATTATGCATAGACAGCAAGACACCCTAGCTGGACTGTCTGACAGCATAAACACTCTTTGCTTATGACATCACCAACATGAACTTTAGTCCCCATAAAAGAAACAACCATTAGTAAATGCAGTTCTGGTGCAATTACACCTCTTCATCCCCAGGGGATGCCCTTCTCCAAACATCTCCTAGTCAGCCTTTTATCCAAGAATCACTTTTCAATTCACCCTCAGCGTAAGAAGAAGAGTTTGAGTCCTGAAAGTGGTAAATGCAGGCTGAGCCCTTGTTGTTATTCTTTCCAATCCCCAAGACACTAAGGGTGGGACTTTTCTCTTCGTGCAGGGGGAGAGACTGCGCTGCTCCAGCAGCTCCCCCAGCACCTGCACATTCATGGGGGGGTGACCCCGTCCTCCTGGGGCCACCATAAGCAAAGAACACACTGTTTAGACCCTGCAGGCCGGCCCTGGCCTGCAAGGCATTATGGGTAGACCCGCGTATGGAAGCAGCTGTGCCGGGGAGAGCCGCGATCATCTTTCTGGCGCTCCACACCACCTCCTGGGCCTCTGTGGGGGACCCGGTCCCACCCGGACCCCCCCAGGTCAGAGGATGCGGCTCGGGGAGCCCACCCCCGGCCGCTCTGCCATTTGTTGGGGGGCCGGTCCCACCCAGGACCCTGATGCCAACTTTGTTGTTCCGGGGGTCCCGGTCTTATCCGGGACCCCCACTTGCATCTATCTATCTATCTCGGGGCCCGTGGATGGGGTCCCGGGCCCCTGGATATCTTTGGGGGTTGCGGCGACGCCCCCCCCCCCCCATCTCCTCCTTCATAGGGGCCAGGGTGGGCTCCTGGCCCCCGGTTGGGCCCCCGGTAAGACAAACTTAAGACAAAATCCTAACTTCTGTGAATACCAAAAGTAGTAAGTTTAGGATTTTATCTTGAGTTAGTTCTGTGAATCGGGCCCATACTGTTGAACTGAGAGGAGTTCTTGTGACTCTTTCCCTTAATGGTAGAAAGTACTGGTGTAATGGCCAATGACTGCTTCAAGTGAGGTTGTGAGCACCCACTTCTATTACATGATTTGCACAGTGGAGTAACGGGTTCCAGTAAGGTATTAGGACACAAGGTGGTGGATTGCATGGTGTTACCAGGGAAATTTAAGGCCAGGAATGCTTCACGGAAATAGGTGAGTCTTTGGCCTAGTTCTGGAATAAAACGGGCATGGGAATGGATGCTGGGCAGCTGCTTTTTCAAGCCCGTCATGAAAGTGGCGTGGTCAGGGGAGTGGCGAGTGAAGTTGAAGAAAGCAGGTGGGGAAAAGTAAAATGCAAACTGAGCTCCAGAGACCTCTGACCTCAAGCACAGGCTCCCATGTTCAGAATGACCACTGTCAAAAATAATGTTTAGGCAAATTAAAAGGGAGTAAAAACACATACACTTATTAAAAGCAAGCTAAAAAAGGGACGAGCCCTTCACCCAAGGTGAGGTTACTGACGGAGTCAGGGCACTCCAATAATCGGCACCTCCGTGTTGTACAAGGAAATTAACTTCTTGCACCAACCTTGTTGCAGCTGCGCAGAAGCTCTCCCAGCTGCTTATTCAAGCCCGTCATGAAAGGGGCATGGTCAGGGGAGTGGCGAGTGCTGCAAGCGGTCCAGTGGAGTTGAAGAAAACAGGTAGGGAAAAGTAGAATGCAAACTGAGGCCCAGCGACTTCTGGCCTCAAGCACAGGCTTTCCTGTGCAGGAAGACTACTTGCGGAAATAAGGTTTAAGGCAAACTAAAATGGAGTAAAAACACATAAACTTATTTAAAGCAATCTAAACAAGTGATGGCATGGAAGAGAAGCCCGAGAGTCATATGAGAGAGTGCGCGTGACGCGGCCATCGAAGTAAAAGTGATCGCGATCACTGGCTGGAAGGGTGCCTGCGAGCGATGCACTTAATGAGACTTGAAGGAAACGCGCGTCCACTCGCGTAACCGCAAGCTCTGGGCACACAGTGGTAGCATTTTCTGAAGCCCTTGTTAAAAGTCTCGCCAGTGTAGTGCATGCACTGGCTCAGGGGAGACCTAAAAATACAGGGATGTGTTGTATTCACAAGAATGCGGTACACCCCTGTGTTTTCCATTGCACCTGAGGTAAAAAAAAGCTGCCTAGCACCGATACACATGCCATGAAATGGTGCCTTTGTGCACAGAAACAATCATTAAAAGCAATTTACTTCTTCTATTTGTGCTGCTGCAGTACATATAGAAATAAAAAAAACACGAGGATAAATAAAAGATATTTCTCCTTATTGTGCCATTCTAATGCCTGCTTTTTTAGTGGCAATAGTTTTTGGCGCTGCCTCAGATTTACACATCCTTGTAAATCTAAATCTGAAGCGCTGTCAAAAACCAATGGGTGTTGCGGTGGAACGTCCACAGCAACACCCATTTTTTTAAAACACATTTTATTGGGATTTACAATTTGCATAGTATACAAACAGCACATGCCATGTGGACATAATTCCACAAAGTAATTATATCAATGATACATATGACATTTGTACGTATTCAACTGTTCAATTTTAGACTCTCCAGTAGAGTAAGGATGTTGCATTAAGAATTGGTTCGTCATTACACCCAAATGATTAGATACATATGCAATTTTATGAAAAAATGTCTAAACCTCCTTTAACTACTCCATCCAACTCTCCCATCCCTCCCACCTTCTATTGGACTTGCTCACATTTTTATATGTGTTCTTCCCATTGCTCCCAGCAGCCCTATCAAGAGTGGACAACCACACATGCAAGGCAGTGTTATATTACCTCATCAAGGTTAGCGTATGGCTGGAATGCATGGGGAGGGCCAGGTCTACTGTTGGTAACTATTCTTCCTGGACCATGGGGGAGGGGTCAGGCACACGCAGGTTAAATGCCTCCATCATTAACTACCACTCCATTGAAATGGGTCTTTTACGCAGCCCGAGCTTCCTCCCTTCGTATGGCCACGCTTTCGGCTTTCGCCCCCCCCCCCTTCTTGTCATTTCTTGGTGCCAGGTGTATTCAGTTGGGGGTCTGGCGGATTTCCACAGCATCGTTATGCAGCATTTCGCAATGAGTAGCTCTAAGTCAGTACACCATGTTTGTACTTTTTGTGTTTTCGGTTTCGGGAGTCGTGACAGACCAACTAGACAGCTTCTGGCAGTGTCACTAATAGATTGGCCAGTCGCTGCTCTGATGCTCCTAACTATCTTGTTCCAGAGTTCCGTGAGCATCGGGCAGGACCCTGGCATATGGAGCAGATCAGCGTCTTCTAATTTACATCTAGGGCAGGTATGTTAAGTCATAAAACATAAGTTGCAGATTGTGGGGGTAAGTTAGGCTCTGTGCAGTATCCTGTATTGAATGTATTTAAATTTGGCACTGCGGGACACCTTTCTCGGGTTTTCTAACAGACCATTCTTTGTCCGTTAGCTCTTTCTCAAGATCTTCCGCCCATTTGTTGCGCACATTGAGTAGAAGGGCCCCAGTATGTCCTCGGATAACTCTATAAAACCACTTGATAAGGTGGCGTCATAATAGATATATTGCCTGGACCAAAGAGTGTGTTGGTGGTTCCACCCGCTGTGGTGCCCAATGCTTTTTAGTGTAGCAGTGTATAGCAGCATGTGTTACATATAGGCTGCCAGGTATTCCATTTTCCCTAGCAAAGTTGTCGTGCTCTATTAAGGCTCCATCACTAAACAGTGCTCCCACTGTAGAGACCCCACCCTATATCCACATATGCATCCTGCGTCTAGTGATGAGACCCGTTGGCGTTGGACTCCTGATTAACAGGATATTGTCTGCATATGGGGAACAGCGATGTGAATATTGCAACGTCCTTCTCCAGTATGTAAGTGCCGTTCATAGTAGAGTCAGGGCATGTTGTGGTATCAGGGTTCGGGACAGCATTAAAGTGTGCAGAGTACCGTGATTGATATCCCGTGCTGTATAACCTATTTCATGCTTATTGCGGCCCGCAAGCCAATATGACAGCCATTGAAGTTGACTCGCGTAGCAATATGCACGAAGATCAGGTGCACCCAGTCCTCCCTCATCTGTGTCTAGTTGGAGTTTTGGCAGTCCGATCCTTCTGCGGCCAGTTCCCCAGATCAATTCAGATAGTAGCGTGTCCAGCGATTTAAAAATGGGGTGGGAATTACTACTGACAAATTGGTAAAGAAATGTAGGAGTCGAGGGAGGACCACCATTTTAGATATGGCCATTCTCCAAATCACAGACAGAGGTAACGACGTCCAGAAGGCTGTTTACGAGCGCAACGCTCGTAAGGCTTTGGTTAAATTACCTTCAATAATGTCGTGTAGACACCTGTAAATTTAAATTCCTAGATATTTGAATGTGTGCTGTGCTACGGCCAGGGACAGACGTCCAAATCGTATCACATCCGGGCACAGGCCAGGATTGAAGAAAAAGGCTTAGGACTTCATTTCACAGCAACACCCATTGCACAGTCCATTCCACGCTGTGGAATTCGCTCCAACTGGCACTTCGCAGTACCCCCAATCTGCTTCAATTCAGAAAAAATTTGAAGACTTGGCTTTTTAATCTTTCTGTTTAGGCGGGTTTCTTCTTCTTTGGAATCTGTTTTTTTTGTTATGTTGTTCTACACCTCAGCCCGTGGAAAGCGCCGGGACACTCTTTTAGAGTAGCCGAGCGCTATACAAACGCATTTTAACATAACATGACATAACATAACGCAGATACCTGTGTGAAAGATTACGATATTTTATTTACCGTGTTGCATTGAGCTTCACAAAGTGGCTTAGTATAGCTTTGTACATATGGTGCAGGACATTGCAAAACCGGAGCGTCGTAAAAAGTGATGTTTCGGTTTCGTAACCCCCTTGTAATTATGCCCTTTTGTCTGGCAAAGCTTGCACTTTCACCCGATGTGTGGAATGCAAGAGGTAAAACCTGTAGGAAATTCCAATGTTATGCCTGTTCATCCTGCATTTTTTGCTTTTTCGCACAACCCTATTTTTATGGATTATAGGACCTTATTTACAAGCCCATTGCGCCGCAGGTGTATCACTTTTAAAATGGGAGAAAAGTATCGTACCGGCAAAGCAGGGTCTTGTAAATATGCCCCTCAGTACTTTACAACATCTTACCATTGTAAAGTACTGTGCTTCAACTTAAAACCGAATTAATAGGTAAATTCCTAATTGGCATATTTAACTTACTCATAAATCTTTAGTATATTGATTACAAAGTGTACCCATCGCCTGTCAGTTAAGACTCACTCGTGGCCTAGAGCACCTATTGTGCCAGCCTCTACAGTCAAGGTCACAGGTAATATGCTGCAGTAGAGGGCCAAATTATGCAGCAGAGTAAAATATGCGGCAAGAAAAGGCAAATTATGCAGCGTAATGCGGACCATAATGGCAAAGTCATTTTTACACCTGCTAACACTGTCTGTGCATTGGTTGCACCTCATAAGTACCAGTTTACCACCCAAATGTAGCAAAATGATCAGTTCCTTGGCACATATCATCAGACTCCTCACAGCACCACTAAGTGTGCTCCAGCTCATCTCCTGTTCAAGCGAGCCCCCCGGGATAGTATCTCGTCGGATCCGACGTGGGTGCCCGTGGCACGGTATGATGAGGCCGTCCAGGTGAGGAAAGAGGCCACGAACCGGAAGGCAAGCATGGCCCATCGAGCGTAGGAACCGAAGCTCAAGGTGGGAGACCTGGTGGTAATCAAAAACCGACACCCTGGGTGGAAGTTTCGGACACCTTATGAGCCGGAGGTGTGGGTTGTCGTGCAGGATCAAGGAAAGATGGTGACTGCCAGGAAGGGACAACAATCGGTCACCCGCAACGTGTCCAGCTTCAAGAAAACAACCGAGGCGGAAGAGGACCCCGAAGTTTCCGCGGATCAGGACGCAGAACCGAACACGCCCCTCTCGGGGTTACCCACTAGGAGGAGTCAGTCACTGGAATCATCCTGGCCGTCGGGCCAAAGGGCTGGGGCAGTCCCCGATTGACCAAACAGAACGAGGACCGTGAGTTGACTGAGGAAACCCCGGCTGGGGTCGCAACATCTCCCTGTGGTCGAAGCCAGCGATACGGCCTCCGGCCAAACCCCGGCCCGAGTCAACGGCTCCGAGACTTTGCGTGTGCCTCCCCCTGAGCTGGGCGAAATTGGTGACACAGGACTAAAAGAAAGGAGGGATGTAGAGAGCCACTCGGGCTCACCCCAACAATGTTGCGAACTGTATACGCATGCACCCCTCGGGGCCGGCTCGCTCGGAGGGTATAAATAAACAGGCGGAAGACCGCTCAGACCGCTCGTGGTTTTCCGGCCAACAGAGTATACTGGCGTAAGTGTGTCTTCATTTCATAGTGCTGTGGCCTGTATCACCCTAGGCCCCGCCGCACTACACAAAGGAGTGCTCCATTTCTTAAGATGAATATGACTTTTTTGTGCTGCAGAGTTGTCCCATGTTTGGGTGGAAAGCTTTCGTACTTAATCCTAATGGGTAAAATAGTGGTATGTGTTTTGATTGAAAAACAACATTTTCATGGTATGGTGTTGCAAAGTTCGATAAAATAAGAATGAGCTGAATTACTTAATGTAGTATGTCATATAAAATGATCCAACAAATAAAATGATGGCCGAATAAGAATCTAACTTCAAACTTATGATGCAACTGCGTCTATTTTGTGTTTGTTTTCCCTGAGCGACGCTGTAAGGAAAGCACTTCCCGTGGACAGAGAGACTAAATGAACATCAGCTGCCCATAATGCATTGCAAACATGACGAACCCTGCGCCCCTAGCAAAGCATAATACGCTTCTCATTAATTATTCTTTATTAGGCTAATAGTTTTGTATTACAAGTTTGAAACAGGTTTCAACATTTTTCGACATGAACGCCGTAGATTTAGTCGCTCTATTAGTCATAGGGAGTTTAATCAACAGAGAAAGGGTGTACCCGCTACTTAATGTAAACGTGAGTAATCTCTCGCTTCTTAAAATCAGTTGCACTTCGAATGGTAGCTGATTTATAAGATTGTGAAATTTCGATTGACTCTCGTCAATACGGGAGTTTTCAATCGTGTTTCAGATTTGTTAGTGGTAGATGTAGTACGACCATTAGTATTTTATAGATTGTGTGGATGAAAGGACAGCATCAAACTTTAAACGGAAATATTAATTGAAAAAACATTCTCGCGTTTCATGATAATTCATGGAGCAGGTTTTTTACTTACAAAACTGCTAATATATTAAAAGAATAATCAAATGTCAGAATGTGAATGGAAACACTTCTCTGATTTGTTTAATTTCCACAGGTTTCAACCAGTTGCTTCTCTGCAGATTTTTGGCCCTCCAAGGGAAGTGTCATGCAAAGTACACCTTTTATGTCAGAAACCAGCAGTGAGTGCACCAGATGGCTAGATGCCGCTTCCCCACGCATCGAAACCCGTTGGGTCATATTTACAAAGAAATGGCACAGCACAGCACTGCAAGCAATTTAGCTGCGCCACACGGCGTCATTTACAACAAGCATTGGCATAGCCAATAGGTCTTGCCTTTGGGACCTTATAAGTATTTAGTTATGCTGCAGGTCCCAAAGGCTGGACCTATTGACTATGCCAATGCTTGTTTTTAAGGGAGCCACGCCACCCAAGGCATTTACAATCCAGTCATTGTAGCTATACACCATTTGCTCTACACAATTGGTGGCCTTGGGCGTGTGTCCATGAGTGCTAAGGTGCATTTTGATCTCTGTAAAATGAGTTATGATCCACTAATGCACTCAATTGTTTTTCCCGGGGTTCTATCTGCCAGTTAACCGCAAAATGATCCATCCAGGTTAACGGCATAGTGTTGGAAACGAGGCCGCATCTGTGAACGCCTGCACAAATAACATGACTACATTTGTCCTTCACTGGGAACCAAACAACCAATTGTAGTGCCTGACTCTCAGAGGGTAGTGTTGCAGAGCAGTCTGAAGCTTACTCAAGGGAGGTGGTGTGGGCTAGTAATCGCCATTTGCAAGTGCGCAGAAATAACACTCAATAATTGATTGTCCAGTCTGTACTTTGCTTTATAAAAGTAAGAGTAAATTTATTAACCCGTTGCGTGCTGATAAAGGCCCCCGTTCGTAATGCATCACAGTGCTCTTGTGCTGATGACGGCTGGGGGCCGTCATGAACCCGCGCACTCTTCGAAACAGCCGCACATGCGCAGAATCACGGCCGCGCTCAAGGGGTTAAACACACACACACTACTCAATACTAGAAGGCTTGCTGCACTGCCCTATGCCAAAATATTGTAAATATGCCCCCAAATGTCTGCTATCACTTATGGGGAAGTCCCTTGCCTCTTGCTGCCAAGAACTGACTCAAATTTAAAGGTCACTGGTTAAATTTGTAGTAGGGCCACTTAACGATGCCTTGTAAATAAGGCACCCTTTCATGCTGTATTTAGCGTGAAAGGGAAGGGCAATGGGTGTTGTGGTGGGCGTTCCACCACAATACCCATTGATTTTGACGCTGCCGCCTATTTACAAGGGCAGAGTAAAAAGAAGGCAGCACCAAAATTAAGGCCAGGGAAAACCTGGCCTTAAACAGGCAAAACGAGGAGAAATGCTTCATTTCTCCTCGTTTTTGCTGTTTCCATGTTTGCTGCCTTGTTCAGTATACATGGAAACAGCAAATTGCCTATGATTGTTTATGTACAAGAAGGTCCCCCTTCCTGCACATGAACAATCATTTTTTTAAATGCCCTTTGCAACTTTTGTGTGCAGCTTTAAGCATGAACAATCTTCCCCTCAACACAGGCGCCCTAGCACCCTTATATAGTGTTACATTGTTAATTTCAGTAGCTAGCAACGAGATCTATGGACTCTGAACCGACGCTCATCTGGGAGCACCGTGCTTAAATTCCAGCTTTTAGTTGTGCTTAAGCAACATGATGAATAGCGCTCTTCCTTGACGGCACAGGTGCTATGCATTTTGCGTGACAATGCATTTCAGTGCAGTGATGCGGACCACCACACTGAAATGCGTTAGACTAACACCTGATGCATGGTACTTGGCAGAGCTGGGGCACAGGTGGAACATTGCTTGGCTCAGCCTAAGGGGCATATTTACAATCCCCTATCCCCACAAAAACGTCACTTTTAGTGATGTTCCTGTGGTGATATGTACTTCGCCTTATTTACAAGGCGTTAAGTGGCCTAACGCCGCCTTGTAAATACGGCCCCCTTTTATGCTATACTTAGCGTGAAAGTGGTGGGCAATGGGTATTACTTGGGCGTTCCACCGCAACACCCATTGATTTTTACACTGCCCCATGTTTACAAGGGCAGCGTAAATATGGGGCAGCGCCAAAATGAAAACTAGGGAAAAACTGGTTCTAAGCAGGCGCAACGAGGACAAATGATTAATTTCTCCTCGTTTTTGCTGTTTCCATGTGTACAGCTCTGTACGAACTGGAAAAGATCTTTGATTGTTTATGTGCAGGAAGGTGTGCCTTCCTGCACATAAAAAATCAATTAAAAAAATGACATTTTGCCACATCTATGAGTGCTGCATCAAGCAGCACACACAGGGCCTTATTTATGAAGGCCTGTGTCACATTTACGCTGCCGGTGCATCACTTTTTGTGACGCTACGGCGCTGTTAATAATATGCTATGTTGCGCCATATTTATGAAGTGACGCATCTAGACAGATATAATGTACGCAGGGTGGGCGTTCCCCTGCAAGAAATGGTCATGGGAGTGGCGCAGTGAAATCTATAAGATTTCCCTGCGCCACTTCTAGGACATCAATGCGCCAAAGCCTTATGTCTGCCTCATGGCAGGCGTAAGGGTGACGCAGGCCCTTTCACATCCGGCTTGTCCCATGTGAAAGGAACATTGCTTGAGTTGCATCACGCTTCTGACACAACTCCAGCAATGCGCCACTTTTACGCTGACAGATACCTCAGTAATACTAACGTATCTGTCATTCCTTGCATCGTGATGTGTCATATTTAATGTATGATGCATCATGTTGCAAGGAATGACAGATACGTTGGTATTACTGACGTATCTGTCAGCGCAAAAGTCATATAGTAAATATGACGCATCCATCATGTTGCAAGGAAGGTACACTGAGAAGTGTCGCATCGCTGCTTTCACGCAGCGATGCAACACTTCTCATAAATGAGGTCCATAGAAGTTTTAAAACGCCATTTAAAGATTTTTATGTGCCGGGAGGTACATCTTCCTGCAGATAAACAAGCTTCCCCTCAACGCAGACACCCTTGCTCTAAGGGGCAAGGGTGCCTCCATTTGCGCTAGGCTGCTAAATTTAGCTCCAAAGCAGGGGAAAACGCAAGGATGCACCATATTGTTGTAAATATGGTGCAGCCCTGCGTTTCAGAAGTGGCGGAGCGTGGTGTTAAGGCAAGGAGGCTAACACCGCGCTACACTACTTCTCTAGTACATATGCCCCTAAGTCCATATGGAGCTTGTAGGGAGGCGCAGTATGCAGTTGTGGCCTGCGCAGAGAAGAGGAATGGACCTGGGTGGGTGGGGGGGATTTCGACAGATGACGAGGGGAAATTAGATAATTAATTAATTTTCCTCGTCATATTCTGTTGAAATCAACCGTATCCCCCTCCCCCGCCCTCAACTCGGCCCTACTCCTCTTACCTGCAGGCGCCGCGGCTGGCAGTATGTTTAAAATATTTGCGCGCCAATGTGAAATTGCTATAGGAAAAGTATGATTATATAGTCAGGAAGAGGTCCTTATAGGATGAGGTCCTTAGGGATGCCTTGAGGTCAGCGCGACCCACATGGTGCCACAAATTATGAGTGGCTCAGATAATTTACTTACAGGCCTTCCAAAGTGTAGAGAGCCACTCGGGCTCTCCCCAACAATGTTGCGAACTGTACACGCATGCATGCACCCCTCTGGGTGGTTTCACTCCGAAGGTATAAACAAATGGGCGGAAGACCGCTCGTGGTCTTCCAGCCAACAGTTAATACTGGTGTTAGTGTGTCTTCATTTCATAGTGCTGTGGCCTATATCACCCTAGGCCCCGCCGCACAACATTGGCGACGAGGCCGGTCGCACCACGCACGTGCCTGTCTACCTGGCGTGCTCTGGTCGCGGAGCGCGCGGTGCCCACCCGGGCTGCCCTGCTCCGATAGCATCTCCACATTGTGGGGAAAGAAGCTGCGGTGCCCCACCGCATCGCTCCTCGTCTGTAGATGACTGGACAACAGGGAAGGTCCTGAAGCAGTCCTGGATCAGTTCCTTGGCGCATACCATCAGACTCCTCACAGCACCACTAAGTGTGCTCCAGCTCATCTCCTATTCACGCGAGCCCCCTGGGATAGTATCCTGTCGGATCCGACGTGGGTGCCCGTGGCACGGGATGATGAGGCCGTCCAGGCGAGGAGAGAGGCCATGAACCGGAAGGCAAGCGTGGCTCGTTGAGCACAGGAACCGGAGCTCAAGGTGGGAGACCTGGTGGTAATCAAAAAACGACACCCTGAGTGGAAGTTTCGGACACCTTCTGAGCCGGAGGTGTGGTTTGTCGTGCAGGTTCAAGGAACGATGGTGACTACCAGGAAGGGACAACAATCGGTCACCCGCAACGTGTCCAGCTTCAAGAAAACAACGGAGGCGGAAGAGGACCCCGATGTCTCTGTGGATCAGGACGCAGCACCGAACACTCCCCTCTCGGGGTTACCCACTGGGAGGAGACAGTCACTCGAATCATCCTGGCCGTCGTGCCAAAGGGCTGGGGCAGTCCCCGATTGACCGAACAGAACGAGTACCGTGAGATGACTGAGGAAACCCCGGCTGGAGTCGCAACATCTCCCTGGCCAAACCCCAGCCCGAGTCAACGGCTCCGAGACTTTGTGTGTGCCTCCCCCTGAGCTGGGCGAAATTGGTGACACAGGACTAAAAGAAAGGAGGGATGTAGAGAGCCACTCGGGCTCACCCCAACAATGTTGCGAACTGTACACAAACGCATGCACCCAACGGGGCGGGCTCGCTCCGAGGGTATAAATAAACAGGCGGAAGACTGCTCGTGGTTTTCCGGCCAATAGAGTATACTGGCGTCAGTTTGTCTTCATTTCATAGTGCTGTGGCCTGTATGACCCTTGGCACCGCAGCACTACACAAAGGAGTGCTCCATTTCTTAAGATGAATATGACTTTTTTGTGCTGCAGAGTTGACCCATGTTTGGGTGGAAAGCTTTCGTACTTAATCCTAATGTGAAAAATAATGGTATGTGTTTTGATTGCAAAACAACATTTTCATGGTATGGTGTTGTAAAGTTTGATAAAATAAGAATGAGCTGAATTATTTAATGTAGTATGTCATATAAAATGATCCAAAAAATAAAATGATGGCAGTATACGAATTTACCTTCAACATTATGATGCGACCGCATCTATTTTGTGGGGCAGACATACAATAACTGGCGCATCCCCGGGGATGCGCCAGTTATTGTGCGCCGCAGCTCCGCCACCCATGGTGTGTCACATTTACAATGCGGCGCACAATGGGGTAAAACAGCACAGATGCGTGACGCATCTGAGAGAGCGCAATTTGAATAAAAAGTATATCCGGACCATAATTATGAGCATATCACACAAACGTAGCAACCATAACGTGAGATAGCACTTACAGTGTGAATTAGCCGATGTAACATGAATAATAGGAAATGTATTTGTATTCACGTTAGAAATGCATAAGATTTAGAAGCCGTATACGTAGTCGGCTAATGTAGAAATGTGTAGAAATGCTTTCGAAAATAAGAACGTGCAAAGTAGAATTCATGTACGTGTATAATTCTAAATGGAGAAGCGGCGAGAAATGTAAGCGAAGAAATGTGCAGAGCATATATAAACGATGTAACAGGAGAATATAACTTTATGTTTGATGTATAGGGTTCATATTCTATGTAAAATGTATTCACTTATAAGCAAAGGATTTGCTAAATGCAGTTATATATAAATGTGTGTTAAAGGTTATACTGTGTAGAAGAGTTGTAGGAATGTTAGAAGGGTTTGGTCATGTGTGATTTTAACCTGACTGACCAAGGGTTCGCAGGAGTGTAGTCCGCTGTATGTAATTTAGTGGGCTCACAGGAGTCGTGAATAGCCTTGATCTGAATGTGCGAGCCAAGGAGTCTAAGGTCTTGTTAGATTTAAGGTGACAATGTCGGACGAAGTTTATGGCCTAAACGTGAGAGGAAACGTTTGGAATTTGAGTCTTGTTTTGAAATGACCATTCACAGGACCAAATGAGGTTACGAGTACAGCTGTAAAGAATGAAGTTCTGATGAGGTGATAAACTTTGCTCCGAAAGTGTCAAATGGAATGTCAATGAAGTCACCAGCAAGAAGACGAAGATGGCGTCTAAGGAGAAAGGTCAACTTAACGGACGACGCGAAGAGACGAAGCTATGGAAAGACCTAGAGAATGACATCATGTGAATGTGCACGTGGTGGGCGTCGAAGGGGCGTTCCATCCATACGGTGATTGTGTATTTTAGGGACAGCACCCCGGGGAGAAGATAGCGAGAGCGAAGGCGAATAGGAGGAACAGCAAGAGAGCAGATGACTTGAGCAGATGCGCTGAGAGAGATCAGAGCGCAAGAGAGCAGTAGGCCGAGGACCCTTAGAGAGCGGATGGGTAGGCAGAAAGGGTACTGCTTCTCGACATAAGTTACCTTTAGAGGCTAAGAGAGTTTGAACTTCTTTGGAAGTCAAACTGCTGACACCTTTTTAGGGTAAAAGGAACTTGCGAAGTAGGGATGTCACCTAGCATAGAGTAGGGACAGATTTAACTTGTATTCTTTTCTTTTGAAGATGACGCAACAGAACCACATTGTATCTATGCTTTTTAATCTGTTGATTCTCGAATTGACTTTAATTGTATTCTTTTGTAGACTGAGGTTCTTTAGGGAATTTATGTTCCTTCTAGTTCCTGTGTATACTTATTGAATCTTATCCTGAGAGGATTGTATATGCACTTGATTTTGATTTTATATTAAACCTTTTAAACTTTATCAGTCGTAAGTGGTTCTTCAGAGTTGCGTCAGTTTATGGGGTTTATCTAACCTATGTGGGGTTTGTCTTTTACTCAATGACAGAAAATAACCGATCCAAATTGATGAATGAGATTAATATCTAAGTGATCAAAAAGGGCATCAAAATCTCATTCCCCGCAGTTGGTAGCAGAGGATGGTTTTCTTCTTGAGGAAGACAACCTAGGTCAGGTCTAGATTACCCCAAGGTCCCTAGTCATCGACGACCAGAAGAAGAATCCCTGCCGAAGACGGTGCTGACGGTGCGTCGAGAGAAAAGCAGCAGAGTCGGTCGAGAGTGAGTATAAGGGTCATGCGTTGCCAGATTGCGGTGTTTTATGTTGTACCTGTGTTGTAATGTCAAGCGGAGTTGAATGCCTGTAGTGTGATTGAGGGAAGGTTGTGAGCGCGCGCAACCGGATAAAATCTTATGTCCAGAGAGGGCTTAAGTGGTTCGGGTGTATCGAACACCCAGAGTAATTTGTCTACCATATTAAAGGGGGTCATGAGGTACCATTGATTGCCCGCAGACCGATGATAGGGGGAGCGTTTGAGTGAGTGTATGAGTAACGGACGCTGGTCGTACGTTTACTGTGTGTAAGTAACCTATCAGTTAAGGCGAGCGTCTGACCGTAAGAGGAAGACGTCTCGCCAGTTGAGGTGACAATTACAGTTAGACTGTGGCCGTACAGTCAGAGAAAAGTGATCGCTTGGACGGAAGTAGTCATTTTTCGGCGTATGAATGAGACGTATGTAAGACCGCGAGGCAAGCTGAGAAAGGAGGGGAACTGCTGCAGAGGGGACGAGTGACTTCAGCGTAGAGCCGCGCTGAGATTGGCCGGTTGGTGTAGAACCGCGCTGGGATAGGCCGATTAGCGAGAGTCGCACAGGGATTGGTGGTTTGTCATCGGGACGTAAACAAGGAAGAGAATTAAAGGAAAATCGTAGATTATCGAAAATGAAGTGTTTTAAGCGTTTAAGGGCGATCTTTAGGAGAGATAGAAGAAACTTATATGCAGGAGAAGAAGCTCCACCAGAAGGCACACCAGCTTATCATATGGCAGTGAAAGTAGGCTTACACTCGATACTATGGATCTCCGAGTGGAATAAGCTAACAGAAGGGAATAAGGAACTGACGTTTCCAAGATACGGGACGTTTAAGCTAGAAGTATTGAACCAATTGAAAGCAGTAATGCTTGCAACGAGACCTCTACCGAGGCCAACACAATTCGAAGCACTTAGTGCATGGTTTAGAGCAGCACACGAAAAGAGCGTGAGTAGACGCCAAGAAAGAGTGAGACGATCGGTAAAAGCAGTGCAGCATGCCAAATGGGATGACGAAGCTAAAAAGTGGAGAGTACAGAAGATAGAAGCAGATAAACTGTTCACAATGCTAGAGACTACGGGAGAAAAGAAACCTCTAGAGGAAGATGAGGATAGCGAGCCAGATGAGGATCTAATAGAGAGACTATTAACAGATAGACCACCTCCGTACAACAGTGAAGCCAAAAGTCCCGTACTACAGCAAGGAGACGGAGCTAGATGGGGGGAATATAAACCGCTCCCAGTATCAGAATGGGATACCAGGAAAGGTGAGGAAGTACCTCAATCTAGTCCCGAACAGAGAGTAGTGGGAAGATTCGTGGTCCAGAAGGTGCCAGAAACACAGCATGCAAGGTCGTATCAAATGCCAGATGCTTTGCAAGTACCTGTTACCATAGGCCCTATAGTGTCAATCTATAACCCAGAGGGGGTCCAGCAGGAGGAACAGGCACGATGGGACAGGGAAAGGGCAGAGATGGAGAGTAGGAATAATACGATCAATTCCCAAAGGCAGTTGCTAGCACAAAAATGTCGGAGTACCCCATTAGATTCTGCAACGGGTCCCTGGATAGAACAAGGGGGCCAAAGAGGACAGATGGATTTGAGGGGACCGAAACCGAAATTCTATAAGGAATTAAGGGAGTATTTGAAAGAATGGGATGCTGCCGAAGAGACTCAAAATAGAAGATTAGAAACAGGAGCAGAATGGAGTGACCAGGATAACAGGATCCTCTCTCATTGTGGAGCTGGCGAAAGCAGCCCGGAGTGGGAGAGAGGGAGTCAAGGAAGCAAAGGAGATACTTGCCATACTACCAGTGGCAATAGGCAAATGGGCGATGACAGGAATGCAGGGTGTGGGGGAGTGCCTCGCGTCATCCTTAGTGAGGGAGAACGAAAGACGCAGGAGTATCGAGATAGTTTCAGGTGCACTCACCATGCCCCGGACGAAAATGTGCGACATTGGAATCACGGGAACATGGGGGGTCGCGAAGGGTCTCGCCATACATCCGGTGATCATGGACGAAATCGTGAGAATATAGGGAGTCGCGAAACATCTCGCCATGCATCCGGTGATCACGAACAAGATCGCGGGAACATGGAGGACCGTGAAGGACCTTACCGTTTATTGAGCGACAGCAAGGGAGGTGCAGTGATACAGAACAGGACGGAGGATCCTACATTGTATCTAGAGAGACCGAGCCGAAAAGACAGAATGTAGTGATGAGGAATGGAGCATTGTTCCACCATACCCCAAGGGAGGATGGAAAAGCTTGGGATCTAGAGAGGTGGGAACAAAGAGATACAAGAAGAACTCCTCACAACTCACCTGTACTTAGACGTAGGGCGCGTAGTGGGGGAGAGAGAGATGTAAGCGAACAACCTAGGACTGACGTACTGAAGGCTGAAATAAAAGCAAGACGGCTTGATGTAATGAGCTTGAAATCGGACTTGGATGAAATCATAGATGGCACAGTGGCAATAGAAAGGTTAGAGCTGTATGAACCAGATGAAATACTGTTTTTATCTAAGGATGTTACTCGGAAAGCAAGGTCAGCTCATGAAAAATTATCTGAATTGGCAGATAGGTATATGATAGACATGTCACGAACTAAAGCTTTACAGGCCAACCATAGACTAAATTGCACGGATCAGGATCTAGATGAGCGTAGGACGATTGGCCTAAGAGTACACATAAGGGAACTAATCATGTGTATCAGAATATGGAGGGATCTGGATAGATGGGAGGAAAGATGGTCCAAGAGGGGATCCGTCAGAAGGAGTACACTTGCGAAGTCCCCGGATGGAGAGCTAATGCGAATGGAAGCTTTCCCTTTGCGAGAAATCGCGAACGGAAACTACGTCCATGTGCCTTGGAGTAGGGGGGATTTAGCGGCGTTTACTAATTCTTTCCCCAAGTTAAGAGAGAACCCCGTGGAGTGGTATAAGCAGGTAGAGAGATTCGTGAAGATCTCTAAGGTACTGTGGATCGATTTGAACACTCTGTTTGATATCGTAGTACCCGGAGATTTGTGGACGGCATGCAAACTTAGTATCGAATGGCCCACTTGTGAGCCTCCGAGGGATGCCCGGACAAACGGTCCATCAGATAGAGTCATGGAAAAGTACGAGAGAGTAATTGCATGGCTAAAAGAGAAAGTGCCGGTGCAGGACATAGACTGGGTTAAGATAGATCGAACAACTCAGGAACCTAAAGAGACCGTTCACGAGTTCTATGAAAGATTGATGAAAGCTTTCAAACAATACAGTGGGTTAGACGTAATGGATCCTAAAGACATAGGACAGTTTGTGTCTAAGTTCGTTTTAGGATTGAGACCAGACATAAGCCTGATGATTCAACAGCATTTGATCTGTTGGCAGAACAAACCTTTAGATGAGATTCTGAGGTATGCCAGGTACTGCAGCGACGAAATAGATTCGAAGGCAAAGAAACTTAAGAAAAAGCTGATGTTGGTACAGATGCAATCAGCCGGAAAGGGTGGACAGGGGCAACAGGGAACAGGAACGCTAGGAAAGAAACAAAATAATCAAAGCAGAGAAGAGGAAGAAAGACCGAGACCGAGAATAGATATCGCGACACTGAAAAAGACAACGAGGTGCCATCAGTGTAACGAGGTGGGACATTGGAGACGCGAGTGTCCTTATAATGTTGAGACAGGGGAATTAGAACAGGAGGAGGAAGAGGTACAGAACAACGTGGTAAAGGGAGCAGCAGTCCCGAAGGGAAAGTTTGTCAAAGGGGGGACTCAGACTCCTCGAGCCCCGTTTCCTCAACCGCCTCGGATCACAAACGGAGGGAAAACCTATAGACAAATGCCATTGTTCGTAGGAGGAGAAGAATGCTACTACGTTGATCCTCTTACAGGGCTCTTACAGGGCAACGAGTGAATAGGGATGAAGACTGTACTCTAGGAGCAGCCCTGGAGGTAGATCAGAGAGGACCATACGTAGAAGCTGAAGTAGCTGGATGTCCTACGACATTTTTGGTGGATACAGGGGCCACTCGATCCACTTTGAGATCAGCGGTAGTCCCAGGTCTGCCAATGTCGGGAGAGACGATTCAGGTGGTAGGAGTCGCAAACCGGAGGATGACGAATCCTCTGACAGAACCAGTGCCAGTGAAGATAGGGAATTACAGTGACGAACATCAGTTTGTGATCTGTGATTCTAGCCCGGTGTGTTTGCTAGGAAGAGATTTGTTGTGTAAACTGAATTGCACAATACATTGCACACCTGAAGGAGTAGAAGTGCAGACCAACGATGAAGATGCCGATTTCAAGGTTGTAAACTCGCAGGAATGCGTGGAACTATATCCTACCTTAACAGTGGAGGAGCTTCCACAGGATTTGAGGGAGAGCTGTGGTGTGGGATTTTACTGGTGAAGAAATAGGACTGATCAAAGGAGTAGAACCAGTAAAGATCATGGTAAGACCCAATGCCGAGTATCCAAGAACACCACAATATAAGTTGACACCGGAGACGATTGCAGGAATAAAGCCTGTGATCGAATCCATGATTAAACAGGGAATACTGAAGGAGATCGTGGGTAGTCCATGTAATTCCCCGATTATGGGTTTGCAGAAGCCTAGTGGAAAATACAGAATAGTGCAGGACCTTCGAAAGATTAATAATATTGTTGTTTCATGTTGTCCAGTGGTACCGAATCCATCAGTGATATTGTTTCAGATACCGTTCCAAGCTGAATGGTTCACCGTGATAGACTTGTGCCAGGCTTTCTTCTCGATTCCTTTAGATGAAGATAGCCAGTATCTTTTCGCTTTTAAGCTGGAAAATCGCGTTTTAACATGGTGTCGTATCCCTCAGGGGTATACAGAAAGCCCATCGATATTTAACCAGCTGCTGAAGAAAAATCTTGAAAGTCTAGTGCTGCCCAAGAACTCAGTTCTGGTCCAGTACATAGACGACCTCCTAGTTGCGTCAGAAACTGAGGAAGCTTGCAAGGTAGACACCATCACCTTGTTAAATCACTTGGCCGAGAACGGACACAAGGTGTCTCCAAGTAAATTGCAGTATTGTCTGACTGAAGTGCAATACTTGGGCCACAGGATTGAAAAAGGAAAACGGAAGGTGTCTCCAGACAGAATAGAGGCGATCATGAAAATGAACGCGCCTAAGACACAAAGAGAAGTCAGGATGTTTCTAGGCATGGTCGGTTATTGTCGACAGTGGATAGCCAACTTCTCACTGAAGGCAAAACCGTTATTACAGCTGACGCACAAAGGAGTGAGTGATCCGGTACCATGGGACAAAGATTGTTTGATGGCGTTTTTGCAGCTGAGGGAGGACTTGTGTCGTGCCCCGGCTTTAGGAATGCCTGATTACACAAAATCATTCTTGCTTTACTGCTGCGAAAGAGAGGGTTGCGCTTTAGCAGTTTTGGTCCAGATACACGGAGATGCGCGTAGGCCAGTTGCTTATTTTTCGGCTACATTAGATCCAGTAGCCGCAGCGTTGCCCGGATGTCTCAAATCCGTAGCTGCAACGGGTGTCAGCATTGAACGATGTGAGAGTGTGGTAATGGGACATCAGTTAGTGGTGTACGTACCGCATTCTGTGGAATTGTTAATGACCAGGACTAAGACTCAGCATCTGACGAATAGCAGGCTCACACGCTACGAGCAAGTCATATTGGCTGCCGAGAATGTGACCCTAAAGAGATGCTCCGTCTTAAATCCTGCTACGTTGATGCCACTTCCAAATGATGTTGATGATGAAATTTGTACAGATCATGACTGCCTTGATGTGACTGAACTATGCACCAAACCGAGACCAGATATCGTAGATGAACCATTGACTGACCCTGATGAAATATTCTTTGTTGATGGTTCATGCGTAAGAGACGATATTGGTCAGCTGAGAGCAGCATATGCAGTTTGTACAATCACCAGAGTTGTGGAAGCCGCCTGCCTGGAAGGAGTACATTCCGCTCAGGTAGCTGAAATTATTGCTTTGACGCGTGCCTGTTTAGCAGGCAACAAAATTCGAGTCACCATATACACCGATAGCCAGTACGGTTTCGGGGTAGTTCACGACTATGGGCAGTTATGGTCTCAAAGAGGTTACATGACCTCCTCGGGTTCTCCCATTAGGAATGGAGAATTCGTGAGACTACTGTTAGAAGCATTGCAAGGACCATCAGCTATCGCAGTTGTCAAATGTGCCGCGCATAAGAAAAACGTAGATTTTGTGTCGCAAGGCAATCGTTATGCAGATGAAGTAGCGCGTTACTGCGCAGAACAGGGATATTCTCACACCAATGTAAAAGTGGGGGGAATACAGGAAAGAACTGATTTGACTATGTTGTTAGACACTGTAGATACGTGGGATGAACTGAAATGTGTTCAGGAAAATGCACCAGATGATGAGAAAAAGGGCTGGGAAACAGCTGGGTGTACTAAAAGTGAAATGAACTTCAGGATTTCTGCAGATGGGAGAGCAGTTTTACCAAACGAACTTGTTAGTCCAATGGCAAGGAAATTGCATGGATCAGCACACATAGGTAGAGATGCTATGGTGAGAGTATTCAGACAAACATGGTTTAATCCAAAGTTTAGAGTAGCGGCAGAAGCAGTATGTCAGCGATGTGCGATCTGTCAGCAACTAAACGTAGGAAAGAGAACACCAGTCACGTTGAGTCACATAGGGAGGTCTGGGGGGCCTTTCACCAGAATGCAGCTTGATTTTATTGAAATGCCCAAGTACAATCGACTCAGATACGTTTTAGTGATTGTCTGTATATTTTCTAGATGGGTCGAAGCTTATCCTACACGTAGGTGCGATACACTTACAGTAGCGAAATTGTTGCTTAGAGAGTTAATACCGAGGTTTGGGGTGCCATCCTCTTTGGAATCGGACAGAGGAACTCATTTCAACAGCGAAATAGTGAAGATGCTAAGTTCAGCTTTGAGTATCGATCAGAAGCTCCATTGCAGTTATCGACCAGAAGCTTCAGGGATTGTAGAGCAAATCAACAGTACAATCAAGTCCAGACTTGCCAAAGTTTGTTCATCGACATCCCTGAGTTGGCCAGATGCACTTCCATTGGTTCTTATGAGCATACGTAGCACACCAGATAGAAGGACAGGTCTCTCTCCACATGAGGTGCTAATGGGGAGAGCTATGAGATTGCCATCGGTTCCGACTGCAGCGTTGTTGAACATCACAGACGATTTGATCTTGGACTACTGCAAGGGACTATCTGATGCCATTAATTCTGTGTCCCTTCAGGTCCAGGCTGCAGAGGTTCCATCAGCACAAGACTTGTGCCATGACCTGTGTCCTGGAGACTGGGTCCTGGTGAAGAAGCACGTAAGGAAGAACTGTTTAGACGTGCGCTGGCGAGGACCATTTCAAGTCATACTTGTTACGAACACTGCAGTAAAGTGTGGAGGCTTGCCCAACTGGATACACGCCTCACACACCCGAAGAGTGCCAACACCTCTAGAAGAAACAGCTCCTCTCTCGGATGAAAATCCAGTAGAAAGCGGAGAAGCCACAGAGGGGGAAAGCCCAGCTGTAGAGGTGATCGAAGAGGCTGAGCCTGTGTCGGAACAGGTCGACGACGGTCAGGACACCAGTGGGACCGAAGTCGCCTCAGGAGAAGAGAGTACCTGGGAATTCGAGTCAGATACCGAACAAGCTGTAAGTGACCAAGAGACGAGTCCAAGAACAAGGAGTAGGAGGACAAGGAATGGAAAAGCTAGTTGGCCAGAAAGAAGGAGAAGGCCAAGCTTAAAAGCACCACAAGAAAGTACCCTTGTCCCGATCACTGAAGATTCAGATCAAGAAGAAGAAACTACGGATTCAGGTTCTGAGAGTCCAAGAAGATCAAGAAGGGTACGTGTGCCCTGCCGAAGGTACGCCACCCCAGCGTGGACTTATCTAGCAGATGTCTTGGGGACAGAAATCTGGGAGAGTGAGAGAAGTGAAAGTAATCGATCTCGATCCATTTGTGGCAGTGGAGATATGGATGTTGACGCCTGGACTCGAGACTGAGGGGTTACTGACTTTCACACTTCCCATACCCCCTTACCTGAGTCGGATCAAAGATCTAGTGCTAAATCGATTACAGTTTCCAACTTTTGGTCATCAAATTCCAGAACAAGAAGAAAAAGTCATTTGTTTTGAATTATTGGAACTTGTTATTAAAGCTGCAGGTACGAGGATAATTGTAGATGCATAAAGACTTTTGTGTTTAAGCTATAAAGAAGAAGATAACCTAGCGCCGAGTGGAAAGAAGAATAAAATTAGGGATTACATTTAGAGGACGGAGAAGGTTTAGGGTTGTCTGTTGCTGAAGATAAGAGACATTGTTGTGAAAAAGAGACTTTTGTTGATTAAGAGCACTTTACAGACTGAGAAAGCAAATAAAGCAAATAAAGACTTGCAAAGAAAACTTTTTCTCGAAAAAGAAAGAGCTACGCTGTTTGATAACATGGAGAACGGCAACCCAAACCGAAAAGCAAAATGCATAATAGGTACATTAATAGCAATAGTAATATTTCTCATAATTACAGTAGTGACCATATCATACATAGTAGGACATGAAACTGATAAAGAAATAACAGATGTAAAGCCTGTAACGACTTTGAAACCTGCTCTTGTTGGGAAGAAGGAGGAGAGCAATGTAATTCGTGAAAAGGCGTTACTGGCAAATGAAGCTCGTAGGTTACACGTAGACGACTCACAGGGAAACTTTAGGTCAAATGCATATGCCAAGCTATTGTATGAGTATATCGATGCCATGGAGGCCAAAGATTGTTACGTTTGTATGCAATTGCCGGCTTCTGTAGACGAAGGTATCAGATATCATCATCTCCCACTGACTTATGGGATAACATGTAGTTTACTGCTCAGTATATTTTATGGTAGAGAAGGGTTTGAGTACTACTTTTCAAATTATGATTCGGTACTGCCTGAAGTCCCGAATTATAAACAAATGAATAAGTGGGACTATTATAAAAAGGAGGATAGATTAGCCAAATTCTTTCTTCCTTGGGATACGCTAGATACTTCATATGCACGCAGAAATAATCTGACTTGCAAAGTGTCAGAGATAGAGAAGAAATTCATAGGACAAGTAGATGACAGATACAGGAGGCAGAAGATTCTAAAAATGTCAGGACAGTGGAAAACTGATTGGACCGAAGAAGAAAAAGCACACAAAAAGAAAGGGAGCAATGGTCCAATAGCTTTGGATAGAACGCAGAAAGGAAAGTTATGTTTAACTCGAAGCAAGACATATTATGAGAATGTATTTGTAGGTGAAGTAAATTGCGAACATGCTTTTAGGTTGGAATACTATACGAAAGATTTTATGAAAGAGATGCAAGCTATTCCTAATGTATATTTTGTGTGTGGAAGAAGTGCCTATGTAAGACTGCCTGACAATTGGTATGGTTCGTGTTACTTGGCAATTGTCTTCCCCAAAATATATCATGCAAAGGATTTAGCGATCATAGAAGGAAAGGCTTCGATAAGAGCGAAAAGAGAAGTAGGAGATGCTGAAGTAGTTGGAGACATATTTGGAGCAATGTTTCCTATGTTAGGTTTAATACTTAATGATGTTAAGATCAGGAGACTAGCTACAGTTGTAGATAGATTATCTGCAAGTACTGCAAGGTCATTGATGCTAGTAGAAGGAGAGATGCAGTCGATTAGAGCAATGGTTCTTCAGAACCGACTTGCTTTAGATGTTCTGCTAGCAAAAGAGGGCGGAGTCTGCAAGGCTCTGAAGGTCCAGGAATGTTGTACTTATATTCCTGATAATTCAAAACCACTTGAGTAAGTCATACATAACATTACAGAGATACATCAAGAAATCGAAGATTTAACAAGAGTAAATGTTTGGGAAAAAGTAGGTCATGGGGTAGGAAAGGTTGGAAGTTGGTTTGCCAACCTTGGTAAAAGCATTATATGGTATATATTGAAACCTGTATTAATAGTATTAATTTGTATAATTACATTGTTAGGGTTAGTGAAATTGTATAAATGGTATAGGACGAACCGGTTACAAAGATCCATGAGAGAGCAAGAAAGGAGATTAGCTGCTTTACAAGACCAACAGTATAAAAGTTTAAGAGCTCTCGAAAAGATAAAAAGAGGGAATCTTGTAACTAGTTCTGTGTAAAGGTGTTATTCAAATTGCATTTTAGTGATGACCACTAGAGGTCATCAAAGTGGGGAACTGAGAGAGCGCAATTTGAATAAAAAGTATATCCGGACCATAATTATGAGCATATCACACAAACGTAGCAACTATAACGTGAGATAGCACTTACAGTGTGAATTAGCCGATGTAACATGAATAATAGGAAATGTATTTGTATTCACGTTAGAAATGCATAAGATTTGGAAGCCGTATACGTAGTGGGCTAATGTAGAAATGTGTAGAAATGCTTTCGAAAAGAAGAACGTGCAAAGTAGAATTCATGTACGTGTATAATTCTAAATGGAGAAGCGGCGAGAAATGTAAGCGAAGAAATGTGCAGAGCATATATAAACGATGTAACAGGAGAATATAACTTTATGTTTGATGTATAGGGTTCATATTCTATGTAAAATGTATTCACTTATAAGCAAAGGATTTGCTAAATGCAGTTATATATAAATGTGTGTTAAAGGTTATACTGTGTAGAAGAGTTGTAGGAATGTTAGAAGGGTTTGGTCATGTGTGATTTTAACCTGACTGACCAAGGGTTCGCAGGAGTGTAGTCCGCTGTATGTAATTTAGTGGGCTCACAGGAGTCGTGAATAGCCTTGATCTGAATGTGCGAGCCAAGGAGTCTAAGGTCTTGTTAGATTTAAGGTGACAATGTCGGACGAAGTTTATGGCCTAAACGTGAGAGGAGACGTTTGGAATTTGAGTCTTGTTTTGAAATGACCATTCACAGGACCAAATGAGGTTACGAGTACAGCTGTAAAGAATGAAGTTCTGATGAGGTGATAGACTTTGCTCCGAAAGTGTCAAATGGAATGTCAATGAAGTCACCAGCAAGAAGACGAAGATGGCATCTAAGGAGAAAGGTCAACTTAACGGACGACGCGAAGAGACGAAGCTATGGAAAGACCTAGAGAATGACATCATGTGAATGTGCACGTGGTGGGCGTCGAAGGGGCATTCCATCCATACGGTGATTGTGTATTTTAGGGACAGCACCCCGGGGAGAAGATAGCGAGAGCGAAGGCGAATAGGAGGAACAGCAAGAGAGCAGATGACTTGAGCAGATGCGCTGAGAGAGATCAGAGCGCAAGAGAGCAGTAGGCCGAGGACCCTTAGAGAGCGGATGGGTAGGCAGAAAGGGTACTGCTTCTCGACATAAGTTACCTTTAGAGGCTAAGAGAGTTTGAACTTCTTTGGAAGTCAAACTGCTGACACCTTTTTAGGGTAAAAGGAACTTGCGAAGTAGGGATGTCACCTAGCATAGAGTAGGGACAGATTTAACTTGTATTCTTTTCTTTTGTAGTTGACGCAACGGAACCACATTGTATCTATGCTTTTTAATCTGTTGATTCTCGAATTGACTTTAATTGTATTCTTTTGTAGACTGAGGTTCTTTAGGGAATTTATGTTCCTTCTAGTTCCTGTGTATACTTATTGAATCTTATCCTGAGAGGATTGTATATGCACTTGATTTTGATTTTATATTAAACCTTTTAAACTTTATCAGTCGTAAGTGGTTCTTCAGAGTTGCGTCAGTTTATGGGGTTTATCTAACCTATGTGGGGTTTGTCTTTTACTCAATGACAGAAAATAACCGATCCAAATTGATGAATGAGATTAATATCTAAGTGATCAAAAAGGGCATCAAAATCTCATTCCCCGCACATCTGTGCCGTAAAGTTGGCGCATTGCTGGAGTTGCGTCGCAAGCGCGACGCAGCTCCAGCAAGGCTCGGGGTGCCCTATCTGTCAAATGCTGCGTCAAGCCTTACGCCTGCTTCAAGTAGGCGCAGGGTTTTGACGCAGCATTGGCCTAAAATTTACTGAGTGAAATCTTGTAGATTTCACTCAGCCACTTTTGGGAGGCGCACCTGCCCCGGAACGCCAATCCTACGCCGAGACGCCCACATGTGGCGCAGGGCTTTACAACGTGACGCATCTGCCTACATGTGTCACGTTGTAAATGGGTCGCAAGGATGCGCCATGTTTACGCCGCCGTTGAGAGCCGCAAACGTGTCGCAAGTCCAACATAAATCTGCCCCTGTGTTTTTTTTTCCTTAAGCGACGCTGTAAGGAAAGCACTTCCCGTGGACAGAGAGACTAAATGAACATCTGTTGCCCATAATGCATTGCAAACATGACGAACCCTGAGCCCCTAGCAAAGCATAATACGCTTCTCATTAATTATTCTTTAATAGGCTAATTGGTTTGTATTACAAGTTTGAAACGGGTTTTAACATTTTTAGACATGAACTCCGTAGATTTATTCGTTCTATTAGTCATAGGGAGTTGAATCAATCGAGAAAGGGTGTAAACACTGTCTGTAGTAGTTGTAAGTTGTAAAGGATACACCTCCCTTCTTAGAATCAGTTGCACTTCGTGTGGTAGCTGATATTAAGAATGTGAAATTTTTGAACGACTCTCGTCAATACGGGGGTCGATAAATGTGTGAAAGAAAGATTTATTCGTATTGTAGAGTTGAAAGTAGTCATTGTAGAACAAACATTAGCTGTTGGTAGATTGTGTGGATTAAAGAACAGTGTCAACATTTAAACGGAAATATTAATGGAAAAAAACAATCTCGCGTTTCATGATAATTCATAGAGCAGTTTTTTTACTTACAAAACTGTGAATATAGTAAAAGAATAATCAAATATCAGAATGTGAATAGAAACACTATTCTGTTTTGTTTAATTTCCAAAAGTTTCAACCAGTTGCTTCTCTGCAGATTTTTCGACCTCCAAGGGAAGTGTCATGCAAAGTACACCTTTTATGTCAGAAACCAGCAGTGAGTGCAGCAGATGGCTAGATGGCGCTTCCCCACGCATCGAAACCCGTTGGGTCATATTTACAAAGAAATGGCACAGCACAGCACTGCAAGCAATTTAGCTGCGCCACACGGCGTCATTTACAACAATCACTGCCATAGCCAATAGATCTTGCTTTTGGGACCTTATAAGTATTTAGTTATGCAGCAGGTCCCAAAGGCTGGACCTATTGGCTATGCAAATGCTTGTTTTTAAGAGGGCCACGCCACTAAAGGCATTTACAATCCAGTCATTGTAGCTATACACCATTTGCTCTACACAATAGCTGGCCTTGGGCGTTTGTCCATGAGTGCTAAGGTGCATTTTGATCTCTGTAAAATGAGTTATGATCCACTAATGCACTCAATTGTTTTCCCTGGGTTTCTATCTGCCAGTTAACCGCAAAATGATCCATCCAGGTTAATGGCATAGTGTTGGAAACGAGGCCGCATCTGTGAGGCCTGCACAAATAACATGACTACATTTGTCCTTCACTGGGAACCAAACAGCCAATTGTAGCGCCTGACTCTCAGAGGGTAGCGTTACAGAGCAGTCTGAAGCTTACTCAAGGGAGGTGGTGTGGGCTAGTAATCGCCATTTGCAAGAGCGCAGAAATAACACTCAATAATTGATTGTCCAGTCTGTACTTTGCTTTATAAAAGTAAGAGTACATTTATTAACACCTTGCGTGCTGATAACGGCCCCCGTCCGTAATGCATCACAGTGCTCGTGTGCTAATGACGGCTGGGGGCCGTCATGAACCCCCCCCCCACTCTTCGAAACGGCCGCACAGGCGCAGAATCGCAGCCGCGCCCAAGGGGTTAAACACACACACTACTCAATACTATGCACCAATTTACAAATATACATAAGCTGTTGGAATTACTGTGCGACATTGCATAACATCTCCACCCCTCCCGCAGGGGGGTGGGTCTAGTCAAGGTGATGTGCACTCCCATGTATGCACATCATCTTGCCCCCAACGCAATTAGTTGAACATAACCTGGAGCGAGGGCCCTGCGTACTGGCACCATCCCAGTGGGCCCCCCCCCCTTTACCTCAACAAGCATTAAACAGGGGTGCACCTGCCTTGTTGACACATGACCCTGACTGGGCATCTCCTACTGACCATAAAGTATGCACCTCTACATCTTAAGGGCTAACAGTCCGGGTTCTTCGCCTAAGCGCAGCAGCAAGAATACACGTTTACGCACACTTGAGAATGACAGTATTCAGCACATTTGGGAATCATTAGAATGCTTTGCAAATACAACCCTTAAAGACATCACAGATGAAATCACCAGATTAGGATTATGCATAGACAGCAAGACACCATAGCTGGACTGTCGACAACATAACCACTCTTTGCTTATGACATCACCAACATGGACTTTAGGGGCATATTATCAAGGGGGTTTATCTCCGCTTTTTTGGCTTTAAAAGCCAAGAAAGCGGAGATAAAATTATCTCCCTATTACCTAGCTGTCGCTAACACCAGTTAGCGACAGCTAGTAGGAGATAGCGACCATCTTGGGCCCCGCTTTGCATGTCAGTGATATTTATCACTAATGATATGCAAAGTGCGCGTGCCAAGAGGTTAGCGACTGGAAACAGTCGCTAACATCGCTATCTCCTATTACCAACTTTTGGAGATATTCGCGCTAAGCGCAAATTTCTCCAAAAGCTAACACCTGCCCTGAGCAGTTCTTAGCCATGTTATCCAATGGTAGGTGGATAACATGGCTAAGAGCCTTAGCTCGGTAATGCATGAATATCGCTGACTTTTCAGATATATTCATGCATTTCGGACGATTTTTATCGCTTAGGCGATAAACCTTGATAATAGCAAGGTTCCTAAGCGATAAAAATCGCCGCAGCTCAACGTTAAAAATATTGCCGCTAAGCCAAGATAGCAATAATTATCGCTAGTTGTTAGTTTAGTCCCCATAAAAGAAACAATAAACAGTAAATGCAGTTCTGGTGCAATTACACCTCTTCATCTCTAGGGGATGCCCTTCTCCAGACATCTCCTAGTCAGCCTTTTATCCAAGAATCACTTTTCAATTCACCCTCAGCTGAAGAAGAAGAGCTCCAGTCCCGAAAGTGTTAAATGCAGGCTGAGCCCTTGTTGTTATTCTTTCCAATCCCCAAGACACTAAGGGGCATATTTACATGTTCTGGCGCATCTCTGCAAATCAGCAGGGATGCGCCAGAACAGTTGCGTGATGCAATCCCTTCCTTCCACCACCACAGATGCGCTCAATTTACAATGTGGCGCACTATGGTGCAAGGAAGGGAAGACGCGTGACGCATCTTGTGGCGTATGGGCGGCGCACTGCGGGAGTTGCGTCGCAAGCGCGATGCAACTTCTGCAATTCACAGTGGCCACCCATACTCAACTTGGTGCGTCACTCCTTACGTCTGCTTCAAGCAGGCGGACGCAGCAGTGCCGTAAAACTGACTCAGTGAAATCTTGTACCCTGGAACGGACGACAACTACGAGGCGGCGGTCGCCGCGCTCAACAAACACTTTGAGCCACAACTCAATCACGACTTTGAGAAGTTCAAATTCAAGAGGGCCTGGCAAACCGAGTAGGAATCCATCGGCATGTTCTACGCGCCGCTGCAGCGGCTGGCCAGCACGTGCCCCTTCGCGGAGCCAAGGGATGAGATCAGAGACCAGATCATCCTGGGATGCCGCTCGAAACTCTTAAGGAAGCTCATCCAGCCAGAAGGAAGATGGCGTCCGACTGACATCTCCTCGGCGGAGCTCCGCCGAGCACCCCCTGAAAAATCTCGCTTAAACTAAGAGCGATGGCATGAAAAGACGTCGGAAACGCAGAAAAGAAAGAGCAAATGGCAAATGAGTAGAAAAAACGATCTGAGTGTCGAAAAACGGTATGCCTAGCTCCCAGCGAGAGAAGCAGCTGTCTTTATTACTCACTTGTACACGCAGGTCGGACAGCCGGGATTTTTCTCTGCGGTCACGCATCGGAGAGCTCTTTCACGCTCTGGTATCCTGGAATGAGTTCGACCTGGGCAAGCGCTTGGCTGATCAACCGAGCAGCCAATCACTCTGTGGAAGCGCTGCAAGACACAGACACAAACAGAAGCCGACCACGAGGAGATTCCTTTACGGCAGCCGCACAAAAAGTAAACCGGGTAGAATACAGGAGAAGAGGAGTGCTGTGCAAGTTGCCGTGTATATCACCGAAGAGGAAGAAGACATGTCGGGTAAGGGAAACTGCGTTACTAAGCCAAAAAGCAACAGCAGTACAACCATTAGCGCGCAGCAGGGCTCTGCTTCAGCACTTACCCGACAGAAGGCACCCAAGTCAGAAGTAAGCATGGGCGAATTTTGCGGATCTCGCGTTCGCGGATTTTGCGGATTTGCGAACTCGCAATCCGCAAAATCCGCGAATTCTCGCGAATTTGCGGATTCTTTTATTTTTTATGTTCGCACGGATTTCTGCAAGTTCGCAAGGGTTTTGTACAATTTCGCAAATTGCGAAATTGTACAAAACGCGTGCGAACTTGCAGCAACCCGTGCGAACACAATAATATGAAGAGAAAGAAGCTCCTGGTCACAGGAACAGCACGGGGATAGCGCTCATGAAAGTCAAGGATGCAAAGCCCTCTACCCAGCATCACAGCTGACTTTCCACGGTAGATTTGGGAAGAGGCACACCTGTCCAGCCTCGAAGACACTCATGATTGTTTTTGGGCTAATGAATGAGTCACTGAATTTGAGCATCAACTAGTTCGAGCGACCATGTGTGTGTTACTATGCAATCGCCCCGAAGGGCGCAGGGGTCCCTTGAGTGAGCTGTCCATCATAGTGGGTGAATGGCGGGAAGACGGTGCAAACCGCGAGTGTGTGCGCGGGGCCAAACGTGCGGGGCTTCCATGCGAGTTCACATGCCTCTTGTGTGCATAAAAGCTCAGAGAAAGATCAGTTCAGCAGATGAAGAGAAAAAGCTCCACAGGAAGGGTCACAGGAAGGGCATTTGTAAATATTTTAGGATGGCGCCGGCAAGCTGCCAGCGCCATCCTAAAATACTTACTAAATTAGCTTCAACAGGAAGCTCTAATAGATAAAATAAAGCAGTTGCGAGCACCTGCTTTATTTTATCTATTAGAGCTTCCTGTTGAAGCTAACTTAGTAACTATTTTAGGATGGCGCTGGCAGCTTGCCGGCGCCATCCTAAAATAGTCACAACAGGGCAGGCTTGAACTTTTGCCCCCGGAAAAATCCGCCGCTCGCGGATTTACGGATTTTCGGTAAATTCGCGGGAGTTCGCGGATTGCGAATTTACCGAAAATCCGCAAAATCCGCGAGCGGAACGGATTTTCCGCCCATGCTTAGTCAGAAGTACTACAGTCAGCCAAGAACAAGGCAGCCGAAAAAGTAATGGGGAGAAAAGATGGCACATTAAGACCTCTAAATGAATCTAATACTGGGAATAACTATAACGTTAAAAAGGGCCTGATTACATCCAGCTTTGGGGTTCTAATTGACCTGTTAAAAAATAATGCAAGTAGCATGGCATTAACCGAGGAGGGTGTACTACCTGATGAACCAGATATTTTGAATGGGCAGGATTTACCATCTCTTCTCGATTCTGATAGTAATACTGCCGGTCCCTCTCTACCGTCATCGCCAGGCCACTTGCTGGGCACTGAAGGAACGGATCCTATACAAGGGCTGTTGGTTAAAGGGCTGCAGGAGGATACACCTAACACTCCAGACAATGTAGAATTGTATTAATCTCTCACAGATGAGTCATTTATGTCTGATATTAGCATTTCCTTGTCTAGCGAAGAGGAGGGTGGCAGCTGGTATAATAGTTCCAACCCTGACTCACAGAAACACCACCCTCTCTCCAAAAAATTGCAGAAAAAGAAAAACAGAGATCGCCACAGAAATGAACACATTTCGTCGGATAAAGAGAGCATCCCTGAACTAAAATGAGATTACAACGGAACACCCCCACTTTTGTTTCGCTCCAACTCTATAAATGCATCCGGGGGGAATTAAACTATCATAAGTGTGGATGTTGAGACAAAAGAACCACTGGGGGAGAAGTTAAAAGAGCCCAATCTGGCAGGTATCCTCCATTCTATTTAAAGCTTTCAAGCAGAGGCCAAATCTGATAACCGCAGATCCCACCTGGCTGCCAAAAAACTTCAAGGGGCAGTCAGGAAAGTTGGCAAGACCTGTGCAGAAATCGCTGATAGGATGACAGCAGTCGAGGACAGAACGGAACAGTTGGAGATAGATATTACTTCCCTTCAAACCAAAACTGAGGAAGATGAAGCCGCTGTCAAAGACATCATGTGGAAGCTAGAAGAGCAGGAAAATTGTCAGCGACGAAACAATCTCCGCTTCCTAGGAATACCCGAGGGCATTGAGAAAGAGGATCCAAGGAAATTTATGGTCACTTTCCTGCAAAAAGCTTTTCCTGAACTGCAAGCCTGGGATTTGAGCAGGGAAATTCAAAGAGCCCATCGGTTTCCTCTGATGATTAAAAATCGTAACGCAGCTCCTCAACAGCATCCTAGAGCAATGTTAGTATTCTTCGGGAATTTCTTGCTTCGACAAGCTTTCTATGACCTTGCTATACTTACCAGCAAAAGATCCTTGGATGGTGTATCAGTCTTCAACAGGCCAGACTTTGCACATGCTACAGTGGAGCAAAGATGGCGCTTGAGGCAACTCTTTGAACCCTTCCAGAAGCTGGGTGCAACAGTTTTTCTTCAAAACCCTGCAAGATTGAAAATTGTGTACAAAGGGCATACTCGTAGCTTTGTATCCGAGATACAGGCTAAAAACTACCTAGATGAAATCTCTGGACAAAAATAATGTCTACTTAGAGATTCACTTATAGACTTCTTTCCTTCTTTATTTTCTTTCTTTTCACTCTCTCTCTTTCCTTTTTCTCTCTTCTGAGTATTATTCTGTCAATTCATGTCTAACAGGATATTTGAATGGTTCGGGGGGGGGGGGGGTCCAGGTGGGCTCACCGGGTCCTGTACGCCGGATGTCACACCCCTGGCTTGACCAGGGCCAGGTAACCTTCATAGGTGGCGGAGGTGGGGAGGGCGGGGGGAGGGGGAGAAACCAGGGCCAGGCCAGGCAGGTCTTTTCAGCTATTTATAAGAAGGAAAATTCTAGTCATTCTATGGCTTTTCTCTTCGAAAAGGCACATAGAGACACATAGAATGATAAAATGGGGATGCTAAAAATGTTGTCACTAAATATATGTGGATTAAACGATGTGAAAAAAAGGTAACTGGTAGCAGTCGGCTTACAGTCCATAGGTGCTAATATAGTCTGCCTTCAAGAGACTCATATTGAGGGTTCTCAGTCGCATATGCTAAAATCATTGGGTTACAATGTGATAGGTGCCACCACACAGGGTGCTCGGATAAGAGGGGTAGCAATTCTGGCTAAAGGTGCAGGTGTAGGGAATAACTTTACAAGAACTAAACGGGACAGACACAGTAAATGGGTGATCACAGAACATAAACCTGGAAAGTCCCAGCCAATAACCATCTGCTTTATTTATGGGAACAATACTGATGACCCCTCGGCTATCCATCAGGTATCCAATGAACTTACTCATTGGCCTCTACCACTAATAATTTGTGGGGACTTCAACATAAATCTTTCTCATGATTGGTCAACAGGGGACGACTGGCAGTACCGTGGTCGGAAACCAAAAGTGTTCAGGGCCTTTAAGCAGCTATGTCTTACACATGGACTTGTGGATGGATGGCAATCATCCAGCCCCAACCCCAATGATCCAGGCTACACATTCTTTTCAAATCCGCACCATACACACACGAGGCTAGATTACTTTTTAATCTCAAATTCATTAAGATCCACATCAGTATTAAAAAAATTACCTCGGGTCCTCTCGGGCCATAATCCTCTGTTATACATGGTAGTTTCAGCCCTATTACACCAGGAACAAAGAATATGGACATTCGAGGGATCCCTGCTACTTGAGATGAATATTGTAAAAACATGAGAAGCTGGATTGCCAATTTTCTGGAAGATAACAATGGGAGTACAACAGTAGACTATGTATGGGATGCCCTGAAAGCAGGAATTTGGTGAGAAACAATCCAATATTCACTAAGGGCTAATAAGAATGTGAGAGAGTCACTAAATGTAATACAAGAGACTCTAAGGGGGGCTGAGGAAAACCTGATAAATGTAACAAGAGGTTCTTCTACTACAGAAGAGATAACTAATGTTCAATACCAGATAGCAATTGCTAAAGCGGCAATAACAAATATCTGTACCACCAAAGCAGTTCAGAAAGCTACTGCTCACCGTGAAAAAGTGTATGAAATTAATGAGCTAGTTGGCCATCAGCTGGCTATTCGGATGAGACAACAGACATCACAGAATGTCATAAGGGAGATACAGGACCCAGTAGAAGGCCGGATATCCGACCCTGAAAAGATTAGAGAAGCATTTTGGTGCTTTTATAGCGTATTATATAAAGAAGAGGGTGAGGCAGAACTAGGGAAGATTAATGAATATTTGGAAATGGATACTTTCAACAAACTTAATTCAGCTGATCAAGGAAACTTGGAGGTAGCCCCTAACATAGACGAAGTCATAAAAACTGTGAAGGATCTCCCCCGGGGGAAAGCAGCTGGGCTAGACGCTATCCCTCTGGAATTTTATACAGTATTCCTGGATCAACTTAAAAATATATTACTAGATCTATGTATACACATATTTAGAGGAGGGTAGCCGCCGATCTCATGGTCCAGGGCAAAAATTGTCATCTTCCCCAAAAAACAAAAACCCACGGATCTGATGGGGTCATATCGCCCTATCACCTTAATAAATGTTGACTCAAAAATTTACTCTAAACTATTAGCTAACAGTATCTCACCTCTTATCCATAAAGTCATATCTGAATCCCAGCACGGCTTTGTTCCCGGGAGGGAAACCACAAATCACACTCGGCGAGTAATTAGCTTTTTTGACAACACTGAGGTGGCAGGAGACCTTAAGGGGTTAGTACTTCTCGACGCCGAGAAGGCATTTGATAGGGTCTCCTGGCCTTTTTTGTGGCAGGCAATGTCCCGGGTGGGATTCAAACAGGGGTTTATGCGGGCTGTCCAGAAACTGTATATTAACCCCCATGCCTCGGTCATGGTTAACAGTAACCTCTCCAAGGAGCTGATAATCACAAGAGGCACTAGGCAGGGATATCCTTGCTCCCCGTTGCTGTTTGCAATCTACATAGATCCCTTTATCCGACGATTGGAAAGCAACGGGGACATAGCCCCCATATCAACACAAGGATATCTAACAAAAACACTTGCTTATGCCGATGACATCACCATAGTGACCGCTGATCCAAATACGGCCATGTCCATTATTGAAACAGAGGCAAAAACTTTTGGGAAAGTCGCAGGATATGCATTGAACCAAGGGAAGACACAAATGTAAATATAAATGTGCTGGACTTGTAAAGTGCACAGCTGCCCGTAAGCGTCCCGGCGCTTGCTTAGGGAACCGGTCCTGGTATTCCCCTGTGAGAAACCACGGCAGGGTGTCCACAAGGTGAAAGCCAGGCATCCCGCCGGGATTTGAGAGATCTTCAGGTAACAGATAAAGCTACTTATCTAGGGGTAACTATCACATCCAAATTAGAAAATCTAGTGGACCTAAACTTGAAGCCCTTGGTAGACACAATGCAAAAAGACCTCCGCCGTATCAATAACTTACACCTATCGTTTATCGGCCGGGTAAATGCGCTAAAAATGGTTTATTTCCCAAAAATCCTGTACATGTTTAGAGCTATACATTTGGAAATCTCAGACCAATGGTTTAAAACAATGGAGCACACCTTCTCAAGTTTTCTCTGGTCCTACACCCAGCCTCGCCGTGCTTAAAAATCTCTGACGCTCCCAAAAGAAAAAAGAGGACTTGCCCTCCCGAACTTAAAGGTATTATTACTGGGCAACAGTCTTGCTATACAGTCAAGAGCTCCTTCATCTCAACGGGATAGATACATCAATGGGCAACAGTGGCCCGTCTATTTACCAGCTAATCTTGGGCCGCAAAAGAACGATTTATCTATGGAGATATCTTTTTGACAGCTACCATAAAAAAGTCAGGTTGAAAACACTCTTGGGGTCCTTCAAAGTATGGAAAGCTGTGAGAAAACTACTTGGTATAGGACATATATCTTTCTATTCCCCTCTTCAAAATAACCCCGTTCTACCTGAAATATTTAGTGGGGTAGGCAAGAACAGATGGAAGGCGGCGGGAATCACCCAAATAGGATGTATGTTCTCCTTGGAAGGGTTATACTCTTTTGAGGATTTGCGAGAAAAATATCACTTGGAATGGAGAGATTTTTTCAAGTACTTCCAAATTCGAGACTTTATATTACAACATAACAGGGAAAACACATCATTTTGTAAGATTGACATTGCTAATATATTAAGTAACCCCCGGAAAAAAATCAGGATTGGGGGGATGTATGCTCTCTTGTCTCACTTTCCGGATGATATACAGAAAATTACGCAAAAGTGGCAGAATAACCTTACTATTACATCAGATGATTTTAAATTTGCATTTGGCCTTTCACAATCCGTTCTAATGTCAACAAAATTACTGACTCAATATTACAAGATGTGTTTTTTCATGTACTACACTCCGCACAAAATAGCTAAATGGGGGAGTGGGAGAGGCACATGCTGCTTTAGATGTAGTTTACCAAGTACCGACTGTATACACATATTTTCTGCTTGTGCACGTTTAACCTCTTTGAAAATCAAGTATTGAACGTTTTTCATCATTGGTTTTAAATGCAGCGACTACCCTTCCCGTTGAAACAGTCATGTTGGGTGTAACGAATCTCACTAATCCGATAATTGGATGTGAATTCATTTTTATAGCAATGGCTGTACTAAGAATTTGCATAGCCTTTGCCTGGCTTGACCCCATTGCCCCATCATTCAAACAATGGTTTTCAAGGCTGCTGGCTATATTTAACTTAGAGATGGCAATATACAAGACGAAAGGCAGGAAACGTCGGATAAAGGGACTAAAAATCTGTCTCCCTTTAAGGGAATGGTCTCAAGGTCAAGACGGCAGTTAGTAATATCGCAGCTTATATATGAGAAAATATCGCTGTATATTTAGAATTGAATTATATGTTTAAGTAATTATGTTTACCTTATTCGAAGAGTATAATCTCTTAATGCCTTTTTCGTTTCCCTCTCTCTGTCTTTTACTCTAGTATCTTTTCCTGTTCTTTTTACCTTTCAATTTTTTTTATATTTGTCTTGCTTGTCCGGGTGGAGGGAGGGGGGATGTAAATTGTATGTTTGCTGTAATCAAATAAAGATATTTAAAAAAAGAAAAAGGAAGCTCATCCTCCGGGAACCGGGGATCTCGCAGGACGAGATCCTGATCCTAGCTCGGTCCCACGCTATCCGACGCCAGAGCGGAGGAGATGGAGGTGGCCCTGCACACCCCAGTTGCCGCATCGCCGTCGCTGAAGCTCCCGCCGGTCAAGGAAGAAAAGGTGGACGCTATCCAGAGAAGACCTCCGATGGCTCGCCAACCACCCAAGTCGATGCCAGGGAGCCTGTGTGGGCATTCCGGAGAGTACCATCCCGCCACGTGTGGGGCAAAAGGGAAGACGTCTCCTGCTGCGGAAGGCTAAACCACTATGCCAAGGTGTGCCGCGGGGGAAGATTCGTATCTGCAATTTCCAGACCCAGGAGTATGTCACAGCTCATTCGACAGATCTCCCTAGATAATCTGTCGCCACCGTCTGACGATCAGCCCAAGGAGAGGCACCCCATGTACGAAGACGAAGACAATGAGGTGTTTGTTGTGTCATATGTCAGTCGGTCGGGGACCAAGCGAAGACCACCTCCTATGTGCTCCATCTCCATTGAAGGCACTGACGTACTAGCCCTCATCGACACTGGGGCGTCGGTCAATGTAATGGATTCTGATCAATATGAGAGACTGTCACCGAAGCCTCCCCTCACACCAACCAGTGCAAGAATCTACACATATGGAGGGACAGACACACTACCGCTCCGGGGAGTCATTCAGACCACCATCGTGAGTGGGACCTACTCCACGGAGGCGAAATTCCATGTGACCGAGGGGAAGAAGGGGACTCTGCTCAGCTGTCATACTGCGGAGGACCGCGGACTCGTCTTCTTAGCAAACCAGGTGCACGAGTCCCATGCGGAGGCCCTGTTGAAGGAATTCCCAGCGCTCTTCCAAGGCCTAGGAATGCTGAAAGTCAAAAAGTTCTGACTCCATATCGACACCTCCGTGTGGCCACTGGCCCTATGGCACCGGCGTTTGCCCTTTAACTTGCACCCACAAGTGGAAGAGGAGCTCTGGAAGCTAGATGAACTGGGAGTATTTGAGAAAATGTCTGGGCACACGCCATGGGTGTCCCCGCTGGTCGTGGCGCCCAAGCCCAAGCAACCAGGAGCGATTCGACTCTATGTCGACATGAGGCTGCCACACACGGCGGTGAAGCAAGAGCGGCACATCACCCCCACGATGGACGACATCATAGCTGACCTGAATGGTGCAAAATGGTTCTCCAAGCTGGATCTCAATGCGGGGTATCATCAGTTGGACAGGAGCCGGAAAGCCAGTACATTACCACCTTCTCAACATACGTGGGTCTGCGCAGGTACCGGATGCTCAGCTTTGGCGTATCCTCAGCGGCCGAAGTATTTCAAAACGCCATCCTGAAAGTGCTGTCAGGGCTGCGGGGAGTGATTAACCTTAGCGACGACATCCTGGTGTACTCGGACATGCTTGAGGAGCACCACTCGCACCTGAGGGCCACGCTGCAATGGCTGGTAGACTGCGGACTGACCCTGCACAAGTCAAAATGCTCCTTCTACCAGGAATGCATTGATTTCTTCAGTTACACCTTCACTCGCGAGGGACTCCGGGTGGATCTAAGGAAAGCTGAGGCCATCTGTGCAGCTAGCATTCCACGAAACCCCACAGAGGTGAAAAGTTTCCTTGGCATGGCCACATATTGTGGACGCTTCATCCCCAACGTAGCAGCCATGTCAGAGCCTCTGCGGGCGCTCACACGCCAGGACCACAAGTGGGAATGGTCTCTCGCTGCCAACAAGGCCTTCCAGGACATCAAGGCAAGCCTGCTTAAAAAGACCGTGATGGCCTACTTCCATCCACAGCGCAAGACAGAACTTGTTGTTGACGCTAGCCCGGTGGGTCTAGGAGCGGTGTTCCTGCAAGAACATGGCCATGAAGTGTGGAGGCATGTTGCATATTCCAGCAAAGCCCTGACTGACACCGAGAAACAGTACGCCCAGATTGAGCGTGAGGTGCTGTCCATTAAGTGGGCCGGCCAGCATTTTCACTTGTACCTGTGTGGCCAAAGCTTAAGCGTCAAGACCGACCACAAGCCATTGCTTCCGCTATTTGCGGGTTCGTCCCGTCTTGCGCCCCCAAGAATTGAGCGGTGGGCGGTGCAGCTGCAAGGATATAGCTTTAAACTCATCTTCCGCCTTGAGGCGCACAACCTGGAGGACTACTTGTCCCGACATTGAGAATCGTCCGTGCCGGCTGGCCCCCTGCTGATGATTGCAACGCGGAAGCGTTCGTCCACATGGTGTCGCAAGTAGCCTGCCCCAAGCCTATGACTCTGGAGGAGATGGGCCGAGCCACCCAGGAAGACGCAACTCTGTCTTGGGTCCGGGAAGCCCTGGAGAATGGCAGCTGGGCTCATTTCATGGATGGAGCTCGAACCCTCCGGCTGGAGGTCAGCCATGCTCGCCAGCAATTGGGGCTGGTTTGGAATGAACTAAGCGTTGGAGAAGAGGAAGTCATCCTGAGGGAACATCTCACCGTGGTCCCTGAGAGCTTACAGAAGAGGATCCTCGCACTGGCCCACGTTGGGCATCAGGGGATCGCCAAGACTAAGGCAATATTGAGAAACAAGGTCTGGTTACTGGCAATGTACTCCATGGTGGAGGAGATGGTGCGTTTGTGCCATGCATGCACAATCACTGGTGTAGACCCAGCACCAGCGCCGGTGATCATGGAAGTGCCGTGCAGTGCCCCTTGGACACATCTGAACGTAGACTTTGGAAGCTTCCCTGATGGTCGTCACATGGTGATCATTGTCGACTCATTCTCGAAGTTTCCCGTCGTGGAAGTCATCTCGTCGACAGCCCTCCCACAAGTGAAGAAGGTCCTGGACCGCATTTTCGCCATGATGGGGTTGTCAGAAGAAATCAAGTCCGGCAACGGAACCTCCTTCCAGGGGAGAGAGTTCTAGGACTATCTTGCAAAGTGGAAAGTGGAGGTGGAAAGATTGATAAAGACAATAAAACGTGCACTCCGCATAGCAGTGGACAACAGGGAAGGTCCTGAAGCAGTCCTGGATCAGTTCCTTGGCGCATACCATCAGACTCCTCACAGCACCACTAAGTGTGCTCCAGCTCATCTCCTATTCACGCGAGCCCCCTGGGATAGTATCCTGTCGGATCCGACGTGGGTGCCCGTGGCACAGGATGATGAGGCCGTCCAGGCGAGGAGAGAGGCCATGAACCGGAAGGCAAGCGTGGCCCGTTGAGCACAGGAACCGAAGCTCAAGGTGGGAGACTGGGTGGTAATCAAAAAACGACATGCTGAGTGGAAGTTTCGGACACCTTATGAGCCGGAGGTGTGGTTTGTCGTGCAGGTTCAAGGAACAATGGTGACTACCAGGAAGGGACAACAATCGGTCACCCGCAACGTGTCCAGCTTCAAGAAAACAACGGAGGCGGAAGAGGACCCCGATGTCTCTGCGGATCAGGACGCAGCACCGAACACTCCCCTCTCGGGGTTACCCACTGGGAGGAGACAGTCACTCGAATCTTCCTGGTCGTCGTGCCAAAGGGCTGGGGCAGTCCCCGATTGACCGAACAGAACGAGGACCGTGAGTTGACTAAGGAAACCCCGGCTGGAGTTGCAACATCTCCCTGGCCAAACCCCAGCCCGAGTCAACGGCTCCGAGACTTTGTGTGTGCCTCCCCTTGAGCTGGGCGAAATTGGTGACACAGGACTAAAAGAAAGGAGGGATGTAGAGAGCCACTCGGGCTCACCCCAACAATGTTGCGAACTGTACACGAACGCATGCACCCCTCGGGGTGGGCTCGCTCCGAGGGTATAAATAAACAGGCGGAAGACCGCTCGTGGTTTTCCGGCCAACAGAGTATACTGGCGTAAGTTTGTCTTCATTTCATAGTGCTGTGGCCTGTATGACCCTAGGCCCCGCCGCACTACACAAAGGAGTGCTCCATTTCTTAAGAGGAATATGACTTTTTTGTGCTGCTGAGTTGACCCATGTTTGGGTGGAAAGCTTTCGTACTTAATCCTAATGTGAAAAATAATGGTATGTGTTTTGATTGAAAAACAACATTTTCATGGTATGGTGTTGTAAAGTTTGATAAAATAAGAATGAGCTGAATTATTTAATGTAGTATGTCATATAAAATGATCCAAAAAATAAAATGATGGCCGTATACGAATTTACCTTCAACATTATGATGCGACCGCATCTATTTTGTGGGGCATACATACAATAACTGGCGCATCCCCAGGGATACAATAACTGGCGCATCCCCACAATGGGGCAAAAACAGCACAGATGCGTGACGCATCTGTGCCGTAAAGGTGGCGCATTGCTGGAGTTGCGTCGCAAGCGCGACGCAGCTCCAGCAAGGCTCGGGGTGCCCTATCTGTCAAATGCTGCGTCAAGCCTTACGCCTGCTTCAAGTAGGCGCAGGGTTTTGACGCAGCATTGGCCTAAAATTTACTAAGTGAAATCTTGTAGATTTCACTCAGCCACTTTTGCGAGGCGCACCTGCCCCGGAACGCCCACCCTACGCCGAGACGCCCACATGTGGCGCAGGGCTTTACAACGTGACGCATCTGCCTACATGTGTCACGTTGTAAATGGGTCGCAAGGATGCGCCATGTTTATGCCGCTGTTGAGAGCCGCAAACGTGTCGCAAGTCCAACATAAATCTGCCCCTGTGTTTTTTTTTTCCTTAAGCGACGCTGTAAGGAAAGCACTTCCCGTGGACAGAGAGACTAAATGAACATCCGTTGCCCATAATGCATTGCAAACATGACGAACCCTGAGCCCCTAGCAAAGCATAATACGCTTCTCATTAATTATTCTTTAATAGGCTAATTGGTTTGTATTACAAGTTTGAAATGGGTTTTAACATTTTTAGACATGAACTCCGTAGATTTATTCGTTCTATTAGTCATAGGGAGTTGAATCAATAGAGAAAGGGTGTAACTACAGACTATCTAGTTGTAAGTTGTAAAGGATACACCTCCCTTCTTAGAATCAGTTGCACTTCGTGTGGTAGCTGATATTAAGATTGTGAAATTTTTGAACGACTCTCGTCAATACGGGGGTCGATAAATGTGTGAAAGAAAGATTAATTCGCATTGCAGAGTTGAAAGTAGTCATTGTAGAACAAATAAAAGCTGTTTGTAGATTGTGTGGATTAAAGAACAGTGTCAACATTTAAACGGAAATATTAATGGAAAAAAACAATCTCGCGTTTCATGATAATTCATAGAGTAGTTTTTTTACTTACAAAACTGTGAATATAGTAAAAGAATAATCAAATATCAGAATGTGAATAGAAACACTATTCTGTTTTGTTTAATTTCCAAAAGTTTCAACAAGTTGCTTCTCTGTAGATTTTTGGCCCTCCAAGGGAAGTGTCATGCAAAGTACACCTTTTATGTCAGAAACCAGCAGTGAGTGCAGCAGATGGCTAGATGGCGCTTCCCCACGCATCGAAACCCGTAGGGTCATATTTACAAAGAAATGGCAAAGCACAGCACTGCAAGCAATTTAGCTGCGCCACACGGCGTCATTTACAACAATCACTGGCATAGCCAATAGGTCTTGCCTTTGGGACCTTATAAGTATTTAGTTATGCAGCAGGTCCCAAAGGCTGGACCTATTGGCTATGCAAATGCTTGTTTTTAAGAGGGCCACGCCACTAAAGGCATTTACAATCCAGTCATTGTAGCTATACACCATTTGCTCTACACAATTGGTGGCCTTGGGCGTGTGTCCATGAGTGCTAAAGGTGCATTTTGATCTCTGTAAAATGAGTTATGATCCACTAATGCACTCAATTGTTTTCCCTGGGTTTCTATCTGCCAGTTACCCGCAAAATGATCCATCCCGGTTAATGGCATAGTGTTGGAAACGAGGCCGCATCTGTGAGGCCTGCACAAATAACATGGCTACATTTGTCTTTCACTGGGAACCAAACAACCAATTGTAGCGCCTGACTCTCAGAGGGTAGCGTTGCAGAGCAGTCTGAGGCTTGTTCACGGGAGGTGGTGTGGGCTAGTAATCGCCATTTGCAAGTGCGTAGAAATAACACTCAATAATTGATTGTCCAGTCTGTACTTTGCTTTATAAAAGTAAGAGTACATTTATTAACACCTTGCGTACTGTTGATGGCCCCCGTCCGTCATGCATCACAGTGCTCGTGTGCTAATGACGGCTGGGGGCCGTCATGAACCCCCCCCACTCTTCGAAACAGCCGCACAGGCGCAGAATCGCAGCCGCGCCCAAGGGGTTAAACACACACACTACTCAATACTATGCACCAATTTACAAATATACATAAGCTGTTGGAATTACTGTGCGACATTGCATAACATCTCCACCCCTCCCGCAGGGGGTGGGGTCTAGTCAAGATGATGTGCACTCCCATGTATGCACATCATCTTGCCCCAATGCAATTAGTTGAACATAACCTGGAGCGAGGGACCTGCGCACTGGCACCATCCCAGTGGGCCCCCCCATCACCTCAACAAGCATTAAACAGGGGTACACCTGCCTTGTTGACACATGACCCTGACTGGGCATCTCCTACTGACCATAAAGTATGCACCTCTACATCTTAAGGGCTAAAAGTCCGGGTTCTTCGCCTAAGCGCAGCAGCAAGAATACACGTTTACGCACACTTGAGAATGACAGTATTCAGCACATTTGGGAATCATTAGAATGCTTTGCAAATGCAACCCCTAAAGGCATCACAGATGAAATCACCAGATTAGGATTATGCATAGACAGCAAGACACCATAGCTGGAGTGTCTGACAACATAACCACTCTTTACTTATGACATCACCAACATGGACTTTAGGGGCATATTATCAAGGGGGTTTATCTCCGCTTTTTTGGCTTTAAAAGCCAAGAAAGCGGAGATAAAATTATCTCCCTATTACCTAGCTGTCGCTAACACCAGTTAGCGACAGCTAGTAGGAGATAGCGACCATCTTGGGCCCCGCTTTGCATGTCAGTGATATTTATCACTAATGATATGCAAAGTGCGCGTGCCAAGATGTTAGCGACTGGAAACAGTCGCTAACATCGCTATCTCCTATTACCAACTTTTGGAGATATTCGCGCTAAGCGCAAATTTCTCCAAAAGCTAACACCTGCCCCTGAGCAGTTCTTAGCCATGTTATCCAATGGGAGGTGGATAACATGGCTAAGAGACTTAGCTCGGTAATGCATGACTATCGCTGACTTTTCAGATATATTCATGCATTTCGGCCGATTTTAATCGCTTAGGCGATAAACCTTGATAATAGCAAAAAATCGCCGCAGCTCAACGTTAAAAATATTGCCGCTAAGCCAACATAGCAATAATTATCGCTAGTTGTTAGTTTAGTCTCCATAAAAGAAACAATAAATAGTAAATGCAGTTCTGGTGCAATTACACCTCTTCATCTCTAGGGGATGCCCTTCTCCAGACATCTCCTAGTCAGCCTTTTATCCAAGAACTAGCAGCCCGTCCCGACGTTGTCCGGGTATGAATTGCTGCCGGCCAGTAGTATATTGTTTTGTAGGATTTCGTTTTGATAGCATTTCTTATCTGTGACAGGCCTGTGAAACGCTCTGATTCACAGTGCACTGCTGATGCACTTAAGAGTGCACGTTCAGTAGTGTGTGAACTCGAGTTTCCCTACTTTATTTTCCTTGCAATATTATATAGCGCGAACTCGACAACATTGCATGAGCACAATTTACATTACAGAAGAACACATTCATTTGTGGTAGGCACGGGGAGACAAAGTGATTTGCCTGGAATCACAGGATTTTGAGCTGATGCCGAGATTTGAACGTAGCTCCCCAGCTCTAAAGTTCGCAATTCTAGAACTTGTGGCGGGAGGTGTGTCTAAAAGTGTATGTCGGTGCTGGGCATCAATGAGAGAGACCTGTGCATTTTTCAAATGGGTGGTAAAAAAATATGAGTATGTTGCTGGAGATGTGGGCCACCGTGCCACTAATGTACCTACCTGGGGAGGGTAAACACCCATTATTCCACAACTTTCTTTCCGCATACCATCATTCCGCATACTTTCATTACGAAAGTACCATGACTCCGCAATGCCATTGTAACGCATGGCATTACATTTTATATGCTTTTACAATGCATACATTTACAACGAAATACATTGTAAATGTATGAATGGTAAAAGCATGTTTTTTTTAAATGTTTGGATAAGGTAAGTAGAGGTATAGGGGTATATGTTTTGGGGTTCTGAGGTATATGTTTTGGGGTATTTTAAGGGTTCAGATATAGTTTTGGGTTATGGGGTACAGGGGTATTGGTTCAGGGCTAGGTTTGGGTTTTGGGGTATAGGGGTATTTTTAGGGTTCAGGGGTAGGTTTGGGTTTTGGGGTACTGGGGTATTTTAAGGGTTCAGGGCTAGGTTTGAGTTTTGGGGTACATGGGTATTTTAGAGTTCAGGGGTAGGTTTGGGCTTTGGGGTACAGTGGTATTTTTAGGGTTCAATGCTAGGTTTGGGTTTGGGGTACAGGGGTATTTTTAGGGTTCAGGGGTAGGTTTAGGTTTTGAGGTACAGGGGTATTTATAGGGTTCAGGGCTAGGTTTGGGTTTTGGGGTACAGGGTATATTTATAGGGTTAAGATGGGTTAGTGTTTACAGGTGTTGGGGTATTATAAGGAGTAAGGGTGTGTTATGATTATGGGGTGCAGGGGTATTTAAAGGGAGCAGGGTGGGATTAGCACACGATATGAGACATGGCATGAAGGGCGGAACGTACCACACGCCCCCAGCGTTTGTCACGCCCCCAGCACACGCCCACAGCACAACACAGACACGCCCACAAGGGACTACTTCTCTGGCACAGTTCTTTTACCTTTTAAATGTATATGTTGGGCGTCTGCATAGCCTATGTCCTTCTGCTGCAACTGCCCTTTCCAACGCTGTATTGGGTGTTGTGATTGGTGCTGTGGTTCCTGAGATTACCCGCCTCAAAGGTTTGGGCTCTCTCTTTATTATATTACTAGCAGCCCGTCCCGACGTTGTCCGGGTATGAATTGCTGCCAGCCTGTAGTATATTGTTTCGTAGGATTTCATTATGATAGCATTTCTTAACTGTGACAGGCCTGTGAAACACTCCGATTCAAAGTGCACTGCTGATGCACTTAAGAATGCGCGTTCAGTAACGTGTGAACTTGTTTCCCTACTTTATTTTCCTTGCAATATTATATAGCGCGAACTCGACAACATGGCATGAGCACAATTTACATTACAGAAGAACACATTGATTTGTGGTAGGCACGGGGAGACAAAGCGATTTGCCTGGAATCACAGGATGTTGAGCTGATGCCGAGATTCTAACATAGCTCCCCATCTCTAAAGTTCGCAATTCTAGAACTTGTGGTGGGAGGTGTGTCTAAAAGTGTATGTCGGTGCTGGGCAACAATGAGAGAGACCTGTGCATTTTTCCAATTGGTGGTGAAAAAATATGAGTATGTTGCTGGAGATGTGGGCCGCCGTGCCACCAATGTACTTACGGGGGAGGGTAAACAGCCATTATTCTGCAAATTTCTTTCCGCATACCATCACTCTGCATACTTTCATTACGAAAGTACCATGACTCCGCAATGCCATTATAACGCATGGCATTACATTTTATATGCTTTTACCACGCATACATTTACAACGAAATTTGTTGTAAATGCATGAATGGTAAAAGCATGTTTTTTAAAAATGTTTGGATAAGGCAAGTATGGGTATAGGGGTATATGTTTTGGGGTACTGAGGTATATGTTATTGGGTGTTTGGGTATTTTAATGGTTCAGCTATAGTTTTGGGTTATGGGGTACAGGGGTGTTTTTAGGGTTCAGGGCTAGATTTGGGTTTTGGGTATAGGGGTATTTTTAGGGTTCAGGGGTAGGTTTGGGTTTTGGGGTACAGGGGTATTTTGAGGGTTCAAGGCTAGGCTTGGGTTTTGGGGTACAGGGGTATTTATAGGGTTCAGGGCTAGGTTTGGGCTTTGGGATACAGGGTTTTTTTTGGGTTCTGGGCTAGGTTTGGGTTTTGGGGTACATGGGTATTTTTAGGGTTCAGGGGTAGGTTTGGGTTTTGGGGTACAGGGGTATTTTAAGGGTTATGGGCTAGGTTTGGGTTTTGGGGTACAGGGGTATTTTAGGGTTCAGGGGTAGGTTTGGGTTTTGGGGTAGAGGGGTATTTTTAGGGTTCAGGGGTATGTTTGGGTTTTGAGGTACAGGGGTATTTATAGGGTTCAGGGCTAGGTTTTGGTTTTGGGGTACTGGGGTATTTTTAGGGTTTAGGGATAGGTTTGGGTTTTGGGGTACAGGGTATATTTATAGGGTTAAGATAGGTTAGTGTTTAAGGGTGTTGGGGTATTTTATAGAGTAAGGGTGGGTTATGATTATGGGGTGCAGGGGTATTTAAAGTAGGGGTGGGTGGAATTGGCGCAAACTTGGTACAATAAATCCACATAATATTGTTCCATCAGATTTCCAATTATTAAAACAGAAACCTCATATATTCAAGGTAAAATAACAAGTATTTCTACATGCTAAAATGCATATAGTCATTTCACAAAAGTGAAATTAGCTTCCAGCAAGCAGTGAGAGAGGTGATGATTTTGAGATCAAGCCCCTGCAAACCATTATGGGACGAGATTAGCAGTGGGAAGTGAATTTTATAGTATCCAAATAATACTACAAAGAGCTGCAGTTCACCTCGTTCTCCCCAGTTGTCCCCAAGAGGCAAATGCAATAGCATTTAAAATATTATACATCAAGCTGCAGTTCACCTCATGGTCCCTAGATGTCCCTGATGAGGCAAATGCATTAGCATTTAAAATATTACACATCAAGCTGCAGTTCACCTCATGTCCCTAGATGTCCCTGATGATGCAAATGCAATAGCATTTAAAATATGATATATCAAGCTGCAGTGCACCTCGCAGTCCCTAGATGTCCCTGATGAGGCAAATGCAATAGCATTTAAAATATTATACATCAAGCTGCAGTTCACCTCGTCGTCCCAAGATGTCCCTGATGAGTAAAATTCAAAAACAATGAAACCCTTTCATGAATGCTAAAAATTATGCTAAGCTTATCCCATAATGCTTTGCAGGGCCTTTTAGTTGTATTTTTGCCCATAACTGTGCTTGGGGTGGTTCTAAGAGAATGGGACCTCCACTGAATTACTATTTAAAGGGAGCAGGAATGTATAGAACCTGGGAAGAAAAAACAACACTCGTGACGGAATGCCTCCAGCGATCGTCACGTCCCCAGCACACGCCCACAGCTCAATGCCGACACGCCCACAAGGGACTACTTTTCTGGCACGGTTCTTTTACATTTAAAATGTATATGGTGGGCGTCTCCACAGCCTATGTCCTTCTGCTGCAACTACCCTTTCCAACGCTGTATTGGGTGTTGTGATTGGTGCTGTGGTTCCCGAGTTTACCTGGCCAAAAGGTGCAAGTTCTCTCTTTATAATAGTAGTATAGACTAGCAGCCCGTCCCGACGTTGTCCGGGTATGAATTGCTGCCGGCCAGTAGTATATTGTTTTGTAGGATTTCGTTTTGATAGCATTTCTTATCTGTGACAGGCCTTTGAAACGCTCCGATTCACAGTGCACTGCTGATGCACTTAAGAGTGCGCATTCAGTAGTGTGTGAACACGAGTTTCCTTACTTTATTTTTCCTTGCAATATTATATAGCGCACACTCGACAACATGGCATGAGCCCAATTTACATTACAGAAGAACACATTAATTTGTGGTAGGCACGGGGAGACAAAGCAATTTGCCTGGAATCACAGGATGTTGACCTGATGCTGAGATTCGAACGTAGCTCCCCAGCTCTAAAGTTTGCAACTCTAGAACTTGCGGCGGGAGGTGTGTCTAAAAGTGTATGTCGGTGCTGGCCATCAATGAGAGAGACCTGTGCATTTTTCAAGTCGGTGGTGAAAAAATATGAGTATGTTGCTGGAGATGTGGGCTGCCGTGCCACCAATGTTCTTACCCGGGGAGGGTAAACACCCATTATTCCGCAACTTTCTTTCCGCAGACCATCACTCCGCATACTTTCATTATGAAAGTACCATGACTCCGCAATGCCATTATAACGCATGGCATTACATTTTATATGCTTTTACCACGCATACATTTACAATGAAATTCGTTGCAAATGCATGAATGGTAAAAGCATGTATTTTTTTTAATGTTCGGATAAGGTAAGTATAGGTATAGGGGTATATGTTTTGGGGTACTGAGGTATATGTTTTGGGGTGTTTGGGTATTTTAAGGGTTCAGATATAGTTTTGGGTTATGGGGTACAGGGGTAGTTTTAGCGTTAAGGGATAGGTATGGGTTTTGAGGTACAGGCGTATTTTAGGGATCAGGGCTAGCTTTGGGTTTTGGGGTATAGGGGTATTTTTAGGGTTCAGGGGTAGTTTTGGGTTTTGGGGTACAGGGGTATTTTAAGGGTTGAGGGCTAGGTTTGGGTTTTGGGGTACAGGGGTATTTTTAGGGTTCAGGGCTAGGTTTGGGTTTTGGGGTACAGGGCTATTTTAGGGTTCAGGGGTAGGTTTGGGTTTTGGGGAACAGGGTTATTTTTATGGTTCAGGGCTAAGTTTGGGTTTTGGGGTGCAGGGGTATTTTTAGGGTTCAGGGGTAGGTTTGGGTTTTGGGGTACAGGGGTATTTTAAGAGTTCGGGCTAGGTTTGGTACTTGGGGTACAGGGGTATTTTAGGGTTCAGGGGTAGGTTTGGTTTTTGGGGTTCAGGGATATTTTTAGGATTTAGGTATAGGTTTGGGTTTTGGGGTGCAGGGTATATTTATAGGGTTAAGATGGGTTAGTGTTTGAGGGTGTTGGGGTATTTTAAGGAGTAAGGGTTGGTTTTGATTATGGGGTGCAGGGGTATTTAAAGGGAGCAGGGTGAACACCCGGAGCTGGAATGTACAGAACCTGGCAAGAAAAAAACAATGAAATATGTGACACAACGCGCGCCCCGCACCCGCCCACACCCCCAGCACAGAATATGAGACATGGCATGAAGGGCGGAATGTAAAAACAACAGTTGATGGACAGAAAGCACGACAATGTCATACATTCACCCCAATACAGAGATCTGGGCCTAAACCCATCATTTTTTTGCACTCCACACCACCCCAGTTCAGACATGACCCTGTGCCTCATGGGAAAATTCCAGGCCAAACTGCCAAACCATGTCTTTCCTGGACAGGACTCAAGCATCCTAGGACCAATTTCTGGCTATCAGCCGTTTTCAACCAGGATAGCTTGACTCCAGTGGTGTGGAGAGCATGGGACTCACGTCTGAGCATAGGTATCCCACTCGGGGTGACAAATGCAAAAACAACAGTTGATGAACAGAATGCAGAACAATGTCATACATTCACCCCAGGACAGAGATCTGGGCCTAAATCCGTAGGGGCAGATTTATGAGGCCCTTGCGCCACGTTTACGCAGCTGTTGCGTCACGCAAGGCGGCGTAAACGTGGCGCATCCCTACGAACGATTTACAACGTGACGCATCTAGGCAGATGCGTCACGTTGTAAAGCCCTGCGCCGCTTGTGGGCGTTCCGGCGCAGGGTGGGCGTTCCGGGGCAGGTGCGCCTCGCAAAAGTGGCTGAGTGAAATCTATGAGATTTCACTCAGTCACTTTTAAGCCAATGCTGCGTCAAAAGCCTGCGCCTGCTTGAAGCAGGCGTAGGTCTTGACCCAGCATTGTTAAAATGGGGCACCCCCGAGCCTTGCTGGAGCTGCGTCGCGCTTGCGACGCAACTCCAGCAATGCGCCACATTTGCCGTTTTTGCACCATGGTGCGCCGCGTTTTATATGCGGCGCACCATGGCTGGCGGAGCTGTGGCGCACTGTGGCGCATGTTAACTGGTGCATCCCTGGGGATGCGCCAGTTAACATAAATCTGCCCCATAGTTTTTTGCACTCCACACCACCCCAGTTCAGACATGGCCATATGCAAATCAGCCTTGACCCTGTGCCTCATGGGATCAGTCCAGCCCGAAGGGTGGAACATACCACACGCCCCCAGCATTTGTCACGCCCCCACAGCACAACGCAGACACGCCCACAAGGGACTACTTTGCTGGCACGGTTCTTTTACTTTTTAAATGTATATGGTGGGCATCTGCATAGCCTATGCCCTTCTGCTGCAACTGCCCTTTCCAACGCTGTATTGGATGTTGTGATTGGTGTTTAAGTTCCTGAGATTACCCGCCTCAAAGGTTTTTGGCTCTCTCTTTATTATATTAGTATGGATATATTCATGCATTCTTTCTTTAAAGGTGCAAATATTTATATTGTTTTCTTTTTTTGTTTTCTCTTCTGTTTTCTATTCTTATGATTATTTTTTGATATGACAACATTCAATTAATATCACATTAGAAAAAGTACATAATCAATAGACAAGAATCTATAGAAATTGTTGAAGTCAAAGCAGTAGATTACACAGAATGCAGAACAATGTCATACATTCAACCCAATACAGAGATGTGGGCCTTAATCCATCATTTTTTTTGCACTCCACACCACCTCAGCCTTGACCCTATGCCTCATGGGACCATTGCAGGCCAAACTGCCAAGCCATGGACCAGACTCACGTATCCTAGGACCAATTGCTAAAAGCCATCTTCAACCAGGATAGCTTGCCTCCAGTGGTGTGGAGAGCATGGGACTCAGGTCTGAGCATACCCATCCCACTCAGGGTGACAAATGCAAAAACAACAGTTGATGGACAGAATGCAGAACAATGTCATGCATTCACCCCAGTACAGAGATCTGGGCCTAAATCCATCGTTTTTTTGCACTCCACACCACCCCAGTTCAGACATGGTCATATGCAAATCAGCCTTGACCCTGTGCCTCATGGGAACAGTCCGTTTTTTGAGAACAAGGGGAACCCAACGGATAGCTAAGAGCCATGGGTATAACTATGTTATAGTGAGACAATGGAACTTAGCTTATTCAATATAATTACAATATATAGTATAGGAACTCAATGGAAGCTATACAATTCAGGTTGTCCTGGCCCAGCCGGGGCAGGAGTTTATTACCAAAAGACACTGTCAAATATACAATACAATTTTACAAGACACAAGCCTGTGCCGTACTGACAAGAAAAGAGGGAGTAGATATAGGGTGAAAAAGAGGGTGATTTCCAGGCAAGGAAAGAGAGCAAAGACAGGGTACTGCGAAAAAATGCAAGGATTGCTGGCAGTGTCGCCTGGAGTGGAGTGTACACAAATATTTGAATATTACAATAGTCCTGATGATGATCCCGTGCATTTACTAGAGCTTTTAGGGATCGAAACGTCGACACCCAAGAGTGGGTTGACACTTGTAATATTCAAAAATTTGTGTACACTCCACTCCAGGCGACACTGCCAGCAATCCTTGCATTTTTTCGCAGTGCCCTGTCTTTGCTCTCTTTCCTTGCCTGGAAATCACCCTCTTTTTCACCCTATATCTACTCCCTCTTTTCTTGTCAGTACGGCACAGGCTTGTGTCTTGTAAAATTGTATTGTATATTTGACAGTGTCTTTTGGTAATAAACTCCTGCCCCGGCTGGGCCAGGACAACCTGAATTGTATAGCTTCCATTGAGTTCCTATACTATATATTGTAATTATATTGAATAAGCTAAGTTCCATTGTCTCACTATAATCATGGGAACAGTCCAGCCCGAAGGGCGGAACGTACCACACGCCCCCAGCATTTGTCACGCCCCCCCCCAGCACAAGCCCACAGCACAACGCAGACACGCCCACAAGGGACTACTTTGTTGGCACGGTTCTTTTACTTTTTAAATGTATATGGTGGGCGTCTGCATAGCCTATGTCCTTTTGCTGCATCTGCCCTTTCCAACGCTGTATTGGGTGTTGTTATTGGTGCTGTGGTTCCTGAGATTACCCGCCTCAAAGGTTTGGGCTCTCTCTTTATTATATTAGTATAGATTATGGATCACTTTTCAATTCACCCTCAGATGAAGAAGAAGAGCTCCAGTCCCGAAAGTGTTAAATGCAGGCTGAGCCCTTGTTGTTATTCTTTCCAATCCCCAAGACACTAAGGGGCATATTTACATGTTCTGGCGCATCTCTGCAAATCAGCAGGGATGCGCCAGAACAGTTGCGTGATGCAATCCCTTCCTTCCACCACCACAGATGCGCTCAATTTACAATGTGGCGCACTATGGTGCAAGGAAGGGAAGACGCGTGACTCATCTTGTGGCGTATGGGCGGCGCATTCGGGAGTTGCGTCGCAAGCGCGACGCAACTTCTGCAATGCACAGTGGCCACCCATACTCAACTTGGTGCGTCACTCCTTACGTCTGCTTCAAGCAGGCGTAAGGATTTGACGCAGCAGCGTCGTAAAACTGACTCAGTGAAATCTTGTAGATTTCACTGTGTCAGTTTTACGGAGCTTTCCTGCGAGGGAACGCCCACGCTGCGACAGAACGCCCACATGAAACTTGACGCAGGTTTCATGTGGCGCAGGGCTTTACAACGTGACGAATCTGCCTATATGCGTCATGTTGTAAATAATTCGCAACGTGGCGCATTATTTACGCTGCTTCTGCATCACAAAAGTGACGCAACGGCTGCGTAAAAGTTTCGCAAGGGGCTTGTAAATCTGCCCTTAAGGGTGGGACTTTTCTCTTCGTGCAGGGGGGAGACTGCGCTTCTCCAGCAGCTTCCCCAGCACCTACACATTCATGTGGTGGTGACCCCGTCCTCTTGGGGCCACTACAAGCAAAGAACACACTGTTTAGACCCTGCAGGCCGGTCCTGGCCTGCAAGGCATTATGCGTAGACCCGGGTATGGAAGCAGCGGCTCTCCCGCTGTGCCGGGGAGAGCAGCGATCATCTTTCTAGCACTCCGCGCCGCCTCCTGGGCCTCGGTGGGGGACCTGGTCCCACCCGGATCCCCGGGTCAGAGGATGCGGCTTAGGGAGCCCACCCCTGGCCGCTCTGCCAGTTGTTGGAGGGCCCAGACCCACCCGGGCCCCCGCCGCCGACTCCATTGTTCTGGGGGTCCCGGTCCCACCCGGGACACCCACTTGCCTCTGTTTTGGAGGGTAGCCTGGGGAGCCCACCCCCGGCTGCCCCCGCCGGCTAACCGAGCGGCCAGCACCTGCAGGACCCGGCTGTGCACTTCTGGTCTGCCAGCTCTGGTGCGCAGGTGCAGACTCACGCAGTCCCGTCGGGGCCTCGGGGGAGTGCGGCGGCACTCCCCCAGCCTTCTCCTCATCGTCAGGGTCTGAAGATGCGGGCCCCTGGATATCTTCGGGGGCACGACTGCACTCCCCCCTCCTCCACCTTCAGAGGGGGCCAGGGTGGGCTCCTGGCCCCCCGGTTGGGCATTTCCGGGGGTAGCATGATCGCTCCCCCTAGCATGACTTCGGGGCCCAGGGATGGGGTCCCGGGCCCCTCCAGTCTTCTTCGCGGGGGTGCGACGGCTCCTCTCTCTCCCGCCTCCTCACACGGGGCCCGAAGTTGGGCTCCCGGGCCCCTCCTCTTCACACTCTTTAGGGGGAGCGCGACGGTGCTCCCCGGCTTAGTGTTCAACGGGAGGCAGGGTGGGCTCCCCAGCTTTACTTCTTTAGGGGGGCAGCCCCCGGGACCTGACCGTCCCTGGGGGCCCCTTGCAGACCTGCGGTGGAGCCCCATGCACTTTGTTGCTGGTCTCATGTAAGGTCAAAGGTCGCCTACCTTCCAGGGGCCATATATCAACCCCTAGGGGTACAATCTTTTCCATTTCAGGCTCTTCTTCCTCCTGGTGGCACCCCCCATCCACTGGGAGCTCTCACCTTCGCCCTCGGGGTCTCCAAGAGAGCCCCATTCTGCAGGGAGCGATCTTCACTGGCTCCCTGCGCCTCTCTTCTCCCTGTGCAGAGACACCTGCTTCTGCACACCAGTCCTGGGCTCTTCTTCTGGTGCTGTTAGGGTCCTGGGTAGCAGTTAGGGGGTCCTCCTTCCAACTGCCCATTGCCAGGCTCCTGCACCTTCCCCCTCAGCAGACCACACCCCAGAGAGAGTTTCTCTCCCTGTGCAAGTACTTTTTAAAAGTTGAGTAGGGGGCTGGCAGGAAGTCTCTGTGTGTCCTATCAAACAGCGACACATCACTTCCCTTCCCCTGCTCCCTCCTTCTTGTCCATCCTCTGGGTTGTTCAAAATGGAGTTCTGCAGCACACATAGAAAGAAGAAAACACCACTTGTGATCGTTCCAAAGCAACACCCATTGATTTTGACGCTGCCCCCTATTTACAAGGGTGATGTAAATAGGAGGCAGTACCAAAATTAAGACCAGGGAAAACCGGGACTTGGCATGGCGATGCGAGGAGAAATGCTTTTTATTCTCCTAATTTTTGCTGTTTTGCTGTTTTTATGTGTGCTGCACAATGCAGCACACATAGAAACAGCAAAACGCAATGAATGATTATTTATGTGCAGGAAGGTGTTCCTTCCTGCACATAAACAATCACTTAAAAAATGACGAATTGTAACTTCTATGTGTGCTGCACAATGCAGCACACATGGATGTTTCAAATCGCCATTCTGGATTGTTCATGTGCAGGAACGGACACTTCCTTCACATAAACAATCATTCCCTCAGTGCAGGCACTCTTCAACTATGGTGCAAGGGTGCCTGTGCAGGCACTAGGCGGCTGAGTTCAGTAAAACTGATTGTTGTAACTACGGTGCATCCCTGCGTTTTCACAATGACGCAGCACGAATTAACTATTTTGGCTTAACATCCCGCTCTGGCATTCTTTGGGAACTATGACCCTGAGCTTCTAGCATTCTTCCACCTCCTTGCACGGTAGTCATTGGATACTAATGTAGACCCCGCCTACTCAATTATTATCATAGAACACTGATGAGGGAACGAAGGGTTGGGGAGAAAAAGGTGAACACCCATTGACCAACTCACCCACGATCACCTCTGGGTTATTCAACCATGAATCTAACTGTCTGCAGAGTGAAACGGTACTAAAGGATTTATCCATGCCTGCTTTGTGGAAGACAACTCCCGGCTGTACCCAAGAACCCCCTCACCTGTGTATTTGCCAAAGATCACAATTACAGGGCGAGTAGAGGTGCTGTGCTGCCATGGAGGAATAGTAAATCACACTTGAATTAGCATTGCAAAGGATTTGGCAGTGACCAAAAGGCCCACCAAGAAACTGGGGAGCAAGGTTTGAGTCCTGGCATCTGCTCAATATTCTCTGGGGCGTATTTACAATGCTCTGGCGGCCATTTTACGCTGTTGGAGCATCACTTTATGACGCTCCGGAGGCACAGTGTGTAGGCTAATATTTACAAGACCACGTAAAGCTACCCTGCTTGGCTGTTCATGGCATTGTAAATATGAAATAAGACATTGCCTTACTCTGCATGGGAGAGGTGTTCCATGGGTTTTGATTAGATGTTCCCAAGCACTAGGGCAGCACAACTAGAAGGCTTGCTGCACTACTGAAGGACTGGGTTATTTAGAACCCAGCGGTGCCAGGGCACAACACCTGAAACCTTCGTGGGTAACCTGCTCCGGCGTACGAATCACAGAGACACGGGACACTTCCTTCGGCGTCAAAGATTCAAGGTTTATTTGCTGCAGGGAAACACAGAAATCACGGAAGTACAACAAGTGTAGTTCGGAGAGACTGCTTCAAATTGGTTCTGTGGATCGCTCCTTTTATACACGATTTTCCCATAGAGTTGCATAGCACACAAAAGTTTATGACCCGGTTCCCACAATTATCCCCCAGAGGGGTCGCTTTGGTCACTTTGATACACACAAGGTCCGGAACATAAGTGCGGAAACATTTGGCGGTTCCCAACTGTAAAAACCCATCTTCCCACCATTAGTGCATTCCAATCAGCAGGAAAACAGATCGAAATAGGAACAAGGACAGGTGCAGAGGAAGATGGAGACAGTGGGGAGATCGGAAAGGGTGTAAAAGGGGAGGTATCGGGAAACACGAGATACAGGCATCAAAGGGACGTGCCTAATGAGATGCACGACTGAGACAATAAACCGGCACGGCGAGATGAGCCTCGAGCGGCGCCATCTGCCTTACAGTATCATCCCCCTCGTCATAAAGACACTTACAAAGGACATGTGTCTTCCGCAAATATCTTGGGAGTCCCAGGGTCGCGAAGCAGACAACGTCCGTTCGCTGGCTACTTGAGGGCAAGAGACAAAATGGATGCCGTATCTAAGATGGAACCCGTGGGTACAGATAGAAATACCCACGTAACAGACGAACGGTTTAGGTTAGCACAGCGAAACTGCGTACACCCACTAAACTCGTCATTTGCGGTTCATAGATACCAGACTCGACTATATTCGTGCGAGTCGAAAACACCACTTACAATTGTCACGGAACCTCAGACGCTCCTTTTGCCCTCATGTAGGCAAGCACTAGTCGGAATCATACTCGATATTCATCAGACCATCTAGATGTTGCTGTAGCATAGCTCTGTCCAACCGAGTTCCATTGGTAACAGGCGGCTGTCTCATACACGTTGTAGCACAGAGGCCACATAAGGCAGGACCGCACTGCACACAAAGGCAACACGTGAACAGGAACGCCACAACAACTCCGATAATCATCAGAATCTTCCAACCCCAAGTCGACATCAGGCCCCAAAACCACCCAAGTAGCGTCCAATCCCCTACATCCACGTGTATGGATTCGGAGATCTTATGCAACTTTGAGATGGCTTGATAGACGGTCGGAGCATTATCAGGAATGAAAATACAGCAGCTCGAATGGATCACCTTACATACCCCACCTCGATCTGCTAAGATCACGTCTAAAACCATACGGTTTTGTAACGTCATGAGTCTATCCGCCTGAAGTTCTGTGGTGATATTACCAAGGGCACTGGCAGTAATATTAGCTGTCGATTCTACCACTCGAGTCAACTGTCTCAGGTTCCTACTATTAACCATAGGTCCCCAAAACGGGAGGAAACCCTTGAAAAAGTCTCCTGCCTCTTGACCGGCAGTATCCTCTTCGCTAATTACGCCTCTCACAACTCTAGTCTTGTGATAATCTGCATCTACAGTGAACGTCGGAGGCAACAGATTTGCAATGAAGCATGAGCCCATAAAGTCAGAGGGCAACCATGCATACGCACGATCATGACAGACAAAGTAGGTACCCTTGGCAGCCAGAAACACAGGGGACGAGATCATCGGCAGCATGTAATTTTCGGTGCAAGCACTCTCTCCAAGCCGGGCTTTCGGTCTTCGGCCACGACCCATTAGACAAAAATTACCAATGTGGGGTACGACCCATATCAGAGGCGAGCTCTTAAGCTGTTTATCACTCGTGAGCGCACTATACTCAACCTTACTCAGGACCCTATAGGCTTGTACCTCTTCCACTGGAATGAGCGATGGCTCATAGATATCTCTATCTAAGTCTTCGATCGCTATAGACAAAGGCTTGTGATACGAGCCAGGGCCAAAGTAGGGAGAACGTGGCTCTCGAATGGGGGAGAAATCTAGTGCGCTTCGAAACATTGTTTGAAATGCTCGAGCAGACCCTTGGGAACTATACGGTAACACCAGATATGGAATTCCCTTATCCGTAGTATGTGGCATCAACCCACACACCCAACAATTAGTAGTGTTAACCACTAACTGATGCTGGTGAAGGAGCTGAATAAAGGAATTGTTGCGGAATTCTGCACGTCTAGCCTGCTCGTGTTCGGGTAAGATGTGAAAGGAATGGGGAGATGCAACAGTAGTAAGGATCAGGTGTAGGAGTAGGTATGACAGGAGATAGAAAACAAGACATCATGTAGTACACCCCACCCGCCAATAATGCAGAAACAGTCAAAAGTAATACAAACATTTGGAACATAAAACATTTGGTACGACTGAGTTGTTGTAACTTGAATCTTTGTGCCTGAGCTTCTTCCAAGTCCATCAGCTTCGAAAACGCCATCCCCTACGACCGTCCGCAACGTCTCTTGACGCACTTCGTTTCGTGTAGCAGTAGTCAATCCCTAGGAGTTCCCAGGAACCGACGGTCTTTAACCTAGTGTCAAGACCTGCTAACCAGAAGGAAGTACACGTGCGGCCCTACGGCCTTTATTTCACAAATATATATATGCGAAAACAATGTCTCTCGGCTGTGGAAGCAAAAAGTATAAGGAACGAAACTCAATGTATATATACAAGAATAATCACAATACTACGAATGTTCAAACTGATCACGGAAAACGGGATAATGCAGTTGTCAAGGAATCAAAGCAGGATCTTTTATTAGTCTTTAGTGCTAGATCGCAAAAAGTATCGGGTTTTCCCAGGACGTGTCTGTTCGTCAAACAAAGGATCCGTTGAAGAGACAGCGTCCTGCTGATCAGTTGAGTGTTCTGGTCTTGAGTCTTTTGATGACAAATGTTCAACAGTGTCTTTCTGCTGCACTGAGGATTCTCCGACAGGTTGTGCGTCGCTAAAAGGTACAAACACCGGCAATCCTTCGGTTTCAGTTGATGCAATGCCTCTCCTCACCCACGGGTCTGCCGGCAAAGGAATAGGGACTTTCTTCGTGTGGGTGGCGTGCACCCAGTTCTTCCGCCCCTCAAGACGAACAGCAGTCCTCGTGGCAAGGAGAACCTGGTAGGGTCCAGTGAATCTTGGCTCCAGATTCTTCTTGCGCGAAAAGTTCCGCGTCACCACCCAGTCTCCGGGCTGGAGCTGGTGGCCTGGACCCTCCGTCTGCGTCGGCAATGCTTCGTAAACCTGTTGGTGAATTAACCTCAGTTTAGCAGTCAAGTCATGAAGATAATCGATCAACATTGGATACTCAAGATCACAGAACACACCTGGCCTAGGAACCCCCCAAACATTTGCAGGACGACCGAACACTATTTCATAGGGGCTAAGCCCTACTCGGGAGTGTACAGTTGCCCTTGTTGACAGTAATGCTAAGGGTAAAGCGTCAGGCCACGAGAGACCAGTCGTAGCCTGAATCTTTGCTAGCTTTAGTTTAAGGGTGCCATTATACCCTTCAACCAAACCAGCTGACTGGGGATGATTGGCGCTGTGGAATTTCTGATTAATTCCAAGGCCCTTACACACACTCTTCATCACACTTCCCACAAACTCACTTCCGTTATCAGACCACACGACTCTAGGCATTCCGTACCGAGGAAAGTATTCCTTCAGCAGGATTTCCGCAGTGGACAAAGCAGTATTGTCTTTGAGAGGATAGGCCTCGATCCATCGGGAGAATGCGCAAACCACAACTAAAACGTATTTCAGGTTATTGCATCGCTCCATATGGATGAAGTCCAATTGAATCACCTCAAAGGGACATGAAGGGGGAGCAAAACTGCCAGGAGGAGTTGGGGTTCCCTTACCAGGATTGTACAACATGCACACCATACAGTTCTTAACCAAGCGTTCAGCACATTTCGTGATACCATCATTCTTCCACACAGGGGACAGCAGCTTACAAATACCTTTCGCGCTAATATGTGCTAACCCATGCGCCATTGTCACAACGGCCAGCACATACGCATCAGGCAACATCCATCTTTTCTGATCCGATAAATCAATCCAACAACCACTTGCATCCAACTTTCCCGTACTTTCTTTCCACTTCGTCTTTTCAGTCTCGGTGGCCTCATTCTGAATTTCTTTCACACTCTCAATAGTGTCTTCACACATACTCGACTCTGCAGGCCACCTAACCGAACTCGTCACATACATTCGAGTGCTAAGGTTCCGGGCAGTCTCCTTAGCAATCTCATCCGCAAACGCATTACCACGACCAACATCATCCGTCACCTTACGATGCGCACTACATTTAACAATCGCTACCTGCTTAGGCAATGTCAGTGCATCCAAAAGATCATTCACAAGCTGGCCATGCTGAATCTTCGTACCATGCGATGTCAGAAAACCTCTCTCTCTCCACAATTGTCCGAAGCTATGGGCGACGCCAAAAGCATATTGGCTGTCGGTAAACACATTCACACGTTTCCCTTTCGCTAACACACACGCTCTAGTGAGAGCGATCAGCTCTGCAGCTTGGGCAGAATTCTGATTTAACCTTGCAGTCTCAACAACAGTATTCAACGTTACAACAGCATAAGCAGTAGTCACATCGCCATTCGGCAACTTAAAACATGAACCATCCACATACAGCGTTCCATCTGGGTCTTCCAAAGGGGTGTTTTTAAGGTCCACTCGACCTTTTGTTTCCTCTTCTGTCCTCAAATAACAATCGTGTTCTGTTATTTCATCTGACTCTGAGCTAATTGGTAACAAAGTCGGCGGGTTCAGAACATTGCAACGTTTTATCTGGATATGACTTGCCAGCAACGTCAACTCGTACCCAGACAATCTCGCACTCGTCAAGTGCTGAGTTTTCGTATGATTCAAAAGAGTGTCGACTGCATGCGGAACCATCACCGTAAGCATATTATCCATGACCAATCCTGCTGATTGTCGGATGGACACCGCAGCTGCCGCTGTTGCTCTCAAACAACTCGGCAATGCTCTAGCTACCGGGTCCAAGGTCGAGGAAAAATATGCACATGGACGTTGCTTATCACCAAAAGGTTGCGTTAAAACACTCAAAGCACAACCTTCCCTTTCGTGAACATATAATGTGAACGGCTTACTGTAATCAGGAGTACCTAACACAGGGGCCGAACACAATGAATCACGCAATTCAGAAAAACTTTTCTGACATTCTTTCGTCCATGGTAAAGGAGTTGAAACATCCTTGCACGTAAGAGCCACTAATGGTTTCGCTAGCAATGAAAAATTAGGAATCCATTGCCTGCAGTACGACGTGATACCTAGAAAGGCACACACATCTCTTTGGGTTGTTGGCACAGCCATTCGCGCAATTGCTGCAATTCTCTCTGGGGTCAACCGCCTTCCCTCCTTTGACAATAAGTGACCTAGATAGGTTACTTCTTGACAACAATATTGGAGTTTAGAAGGTGACACCTTGTGATTTAACTCGCAGAGATGTTGCAGCAATGACACCGTAGCAATTTTGCAAATGTCCTGAGTATCAGCAGCCACCAATAGGTCATCGACGTATTGGATTAAGGCCGCACCAGCCGGCAACCTAAACGCATCCAGTTGACCCTTCAAGGCTTGACTGTAAATCGATGGACTTTCACAGTAGCCCTGAGGAGCGCGTTTAAACGGAAGCTACGTCCACCGAGAGAGAAACCGAAGAGGTCTCTGCTCTCCTCTGCAATCGGGATGCTGAAGAACGCATTCTTCAAGTCAATCACCGAAAACCATGATGCAGAAGCTGGAATCAGAGTCAGTAGCGCCATGATGTCAGGCACAACAGGGAACTGAGGAATCACAATTTTATTCACCTCCCGTAAATCGATAACAAAACGATAAACAGGCGGTTTTGAAGGATCAGTACGTTTAAGAATGGGCAGTACAGGGCTGTTGCACACGTTTCCCCGAGTCTCTTCAATGACGTCTTTCTCGATCAGATCATAAATGATCGCTAACAGTGCTCGTTCACCATCAAGAGAGATACGATACTGGGGAATACGTGGCAATCGCACATTAGATTTCAACTGAACAACATAAGGGGAGATGTCAAGCAGGCCCACATCATTGGGACCTGTTGCCCACAAAGACGCAGGAAGAGAACTCAATTCCGGTGGAAGCTTATCGAGAGACAAGTACATAGGAGAGACAACCCTCTCTCCCAATGTAAGCTTTACACCCGCAGGAGAACAATACAGAGTTGCATACAAACGTTTAAGCAAATCCAGGCCCAAAAGACCTTCACCACAACCAGTAGTCAAAATCAACGGAGCTTGGAGCTCACGAGGCCCAATGGTAAGGGGCAAAGGGCGCGAAACTGGATTGCTAACGGGGGCGCCAGAGAATCCAACGGAAACATTTGTTAAGCCAGACAAAGGTGCGCCAGGGAGTTTCGAATGCATAATAGAACTTTTCGCTGCACCAGTGTCCAACAGAAAAGGCTCAACGACGCCCGATGTAGCAACTGCGACGTAAGGCCCTCTCTGATCAACCGGAACTGATACCACTCCCTCTCCTTGTCTTTGGCTGTCCTAGTAATTACTGTCGTCAGTTCCCTGATCGACGTAATAATCGTCTACATTGTACTGCGCAGATCGTCCTTGCGATGATCCACGTTGATCAAAACAATTATTAGAATTTGATGAGTTATCTGATCGATCGGTCTGAGCACCACGACCCCTACCGCGTGATGCCTGATGTGAACCACCACGACCTCCTTTAGATGAATTACCACTATTACGATCATTCAGAACAGGGCAATTGAATTTGATATGTCCCTCCTGTCTACAATAAGCACATTGATTGTACCCTAACGATGATCTTTGGGAAGAGGAGTCATTACGAGGTTGTGATCGGTTCGATTGCGACTGCGATCTATTCTGTTGGGGAGCATTCTGATTTGAACGTGGAGGAAACGCCTGCTGTAGCAACACTTTAGTTTTGAGCTCTTTCGTTTTCTTCTCAGCACGGTCGTTCTCCTCTTTCTCTCTATTCTCATAATATTGTGCTGTGGCCAATATCTGAGCTGAGGTAGAAACGGCCCACGCACTTTCTGAATTCTTTAATTTATTGCTCAAATCGGGCAATAAGTTTGAAACAAATTTATCCACGAACAACCGCTGACCACCCTCAGTACCCATATCCTGTCCACTATGGTCAATGAATGCCTCTTCGAACCTCGTAAAGAAGTCGGAGACACTCTCGTCCTTCTTCGGTTTACAAGCTGACAATTTGTCCCAATTCACCCTCATAGCTGGCATAAGAGTTTTCATTAACGTTATTATTCTTTGTGGGAGAGCAGTAATCAATTGCTCGGGTTTAGCACCACCAGTTTGTAAACCATCCGCCGCTACAATGGCAGCCCAATCACCACCTAATTCATTGGGATGATTTTCCTGACGAATCTTAGCCCATACCGGTTGCGGTACAATATTGCCAAACAGCATGTCAATATCGGCAAGATTCATTATCGTAGCATCTACGAGCTGCGATAATTCCTTGTAATACCCTGTAGGATTTTTGCGAGGGTCAGGCAAAGATTGCTTCACCTGCAACACTTCTGAGCGTTTCCATGGGAGATGTATCCATACTCTCTGGAAATGTGGCAAGATCGGTGGAGCAGCAGTAGCGTCGGCAGGCATCCATACCGGTGGAACTTCTCGCATGGGAAACTGACCAGACTCATCTGACTGCCTTTCAACATCCTCAACAAACAAGGCTTGGGGTATAGGAGTGGGACAGAAAGATAGCAACCGCTCAACAGCACGTCGAACGTTGGTATCCACTATCAGTCCAGTCGAGAACTGAAGCTGTAGATCAGACAAAGCGGTCAGCACCTCGTCAGGTGCATCAGCCGATATCTGATCGCGAAGGACCTTACACATTTCCTCGAACACAAATCTCTGGGTCGGTATATTGAATTGACAAAATGTGTCGAGTACAACACGGGGTGGATTTCTAAGGGGATGTGTCATCCAACCCATCGCCATATTGTATAGCGACGCGCGTTCTCTGTTACCAGGAAGCTGACTACGTCTCTGAGGACCATCGGAACCAGCGGACCCAAGAACAGGTCCGAGCGAATGAAAGAAGCTAGCCGCAAGAGGAGTAGTACGAGTACGAGTAGAGGGAGAAGTATAGGACACAGGACTAACAAGTGAAGGGGTAGAAACAGTAGCAACAGCAGGAGTTAACAGGACAGGAGCAGTAGCGGGAGCAGGAGTATGTGGAAGCGGAGGAGCAGTAGGGATAGCAACAGGCAAAGGAGCAGGAACAGTCGGAAGAACGGGTGCAGGTTGAGGAACAGGCAAAGGAAGAATAGGTGGAAGAATAGGTACAGGAGGAACCACAGGAGCTGCGGCACCCTGTACGTACGGAGGTGGCGACTTCATAAGATAGGACATTAAAGGATCCTCAACTGCTTCTTCCTTCTTTTCCGACTCCGTAGGCAAAGTTGGATAGCATTTATCTATGGTCATACGCTGTAGTCTATCAAACACTTCCTTTTCCTTAACCTCCTTATCACGCTGAAATTGCTCTGCCTTCTTTACAATGGTAGCAACACTATCTCGCTGATTTCGTTTAGTCTGTCTGATTTCTTTCTGTCGGGCTTCTTTACGCCACAACCGAAAGGCATCAAACATGGCCGGCCTTGACTTTTTCTCGAACAATTTAGCCTCTAGGTTGTCTAAGATCGGGGTCTCAAAGCTACCATGAGGTGGCCAACTAAGGACACCATCCTTCTTAGTATAACGAATCCAATAATCATTAAAGGTAATCGGGCCTAGCCCATGTTTACTGAACAGTTCATAAGTCGGAGTTCCAACCGGAGGTATCGGACACGAGTCCTCCAGTCGGGAATCCACACCACAAGGTCGGAAACAACTAAACAAAGTACTGCGACCAGGCATCTTGCACACTAGCCGAGTTTCACAAACGTCAAGGGTTACGGGATTTACCAAGTCCCTGTAAAGAACAAAAACCCTCGGTTTTTGGCGGCTGCAGTCGTCAAACAACAAAACAAAGTACCAAGAACCACAAATGCAATGGAACCATGCAACCACTAAGCAACCACAACCAAGAACTCTGGGAGCAACCCACAAATGCTTAACTCAAAGATCGATGGCGTCACCAGGAAGGCCCGTCAATCGTCTCGCTCTACCAAGGTCTACGCCAGGCGCCAAAACAGGTCTACAGTCAGGGCAGCAGTCCGTCGCAGCCGTCAGGAGGCGGGAATCTTCGCGGGAAAAGTCTTCGGGCCACTTATTTCGACAACAGGATCGATGAAGCGGGGTGCACCTTCCCTCGGAGATTTCACACGAAGTTCCTCACGATCGTCGGGCTTGGACCGGTACCACTGATGCAGCCCAACGTTGGGCGCCAACTGAAGGACTGGGTTATTTAGAACCCAGCGGTGCCAGGGCACAACACCTGAAACCTTCGTGGGTAACCTGCTCCGGCGTACGAATCACAGAGACACGGGACACTTCCTTCGGCGTCAAAGATTCAAGGTTTATTTGCTGCAGGGAAACACAGAAATCACGGAAGTACAACAAGTGTAGTTCGGAGAGACTGCTTCAAATTGGTTCTGCGGATCGCTCCTTTTATACACGATTTTCCCATAGAGTTGCATAGCACACAAAAGTTTATGACCCGGTTCCCACAATTATCCCCCAGAGGGGTCGCTTTGGTCACTTTGATACACACAAGGTCCGGAACATAAGTGCGGAAACATTTGGCGGTTCCCAACTGTAAAAACCCATCTTCCCACCATTAGTGCATTCCAATCAGCAGTAAAACAGATCGAAATAGGAACAAGGACAGGTGCAGAGGAAGATGGAGACAGTGGGGAGATCGGAAAGGGTGTAAAAGGGGAGGTATCGGGAAACACGAGATACAGGCATCAAAGGGACGTGCCTAATGAGATGCACGACTGAGACAATAAACCGGCACGGCGAGATGAGCCTCGAGCGGCGCCATCTGCCTTACAGTATCATCCCCCTCGTCATAAAGACACTTACAAAGGACATGTGTCTTCCGCAAATATCTTGGGAGTCCCAGGGTCGCGAAGCGGACAACATCCGTTCGCTGGCTACTTCAGGGCAAGAGACAAAATGGATGCCGTATCTAAGATGGAACCCGTGGGTACAGATAGAAATACCCACGTAACAGACGAACGGTTTAGGTTAGCACAGCGAAACTGCGTACACCCACTAAACTCGTCATTTGCGGTTCATAGATACCAGACTCGACTATATTCGAGCGAGTCGAAAACTCCACTTACAATTGTCATGGAACCTCACTGCCCTATGTCAAAATATTGTAAATATGCCCCCAAATGTCTTGCTATCACTTATGGGGAAGTCCCTTGCCCCTTGCTGCCAAGAACTGTCTCAAATTTAAAGGTCACTGGTTAAATTTGTAGTAGGGCCACTTAACGATGCCTTGTAAATAAGGCACCCTTTCATGCTGTATTTAGTGTGAAAGGGAAGGGCAATGGGTGTTGTGGTGGGCGTTCCACCACAACACCTATTGATTTTAACGCTGCAGCCTATTCACAAGGGCAGAGTAAAAAGAAGGCAGCACCAAAATTAAGGCCAGGGAAAACTTGGCCTTAAATAGGCAAAACGAGGAGAAATGCTTTATTTCTCCTCGTTTTTGCTGTTTCCATGTTTGCTGCCTTGTTCAGCACACATGGAAACAGCAACTTGCCTATGATTGTTTATGTACAAGAAGGTCCCCCTTCCTGCACATAAACAATCATTTTTTTTAAATGCCCTTTTGCAACTTTTGTGTGCAGCTTTAAGCATGAACAATCTTCCCCTCAACACAGGCGCCCTTGCACCCTTATATAGTGTTACATTGTTAATTTCAGTAGCTAGCAACGAGATCTATGGACTCTGAACCGACGCTCAGCTGGGAGCACTGCGCTCAAATTCCAGCTTTAGTTGTGCTTAAGCAACATGATGAATAGCGCTCTTCCTTGACGGCACAGGTGCTATGCATTTTGCGTGACAATGCATTTCAGTGCAGTGATGCGGACCACCACACTGAAATGCGATAGACTAACACCTGATGCATGGTACTTGGCAGAGCTGGGGCACAGGTGGAACATTGCTTGGCTCAGCCTAAGGGGCATATTTACAAGCCCCTATCCCCACAAAAATGTCACTTTTAGTGATGTTCCTGTGGCGATATGTACTTCGCCTTATTTACAAGGCGTTAAGTGGCCTAACGCCGCCTTGTAAATACGGCCCCCTTTCATGCTATACTTAGTGTGAAAGTGGTGGGCAATGGGTGTTACTTGGGCGTTCCACCGCAACACCCATTGATTTTTACACTGCCCCATATTTACAAGGGCGGCGTAAATATGGGGCAGCGCCAAAATGAAAACTAGGGAAAAACTGGTTCTAAGCAGGCGCAACGAGGACAAATGTTTAATTTCTCCTCGTTTTTGCTGTTTCCATGTGTACAGCTCTGTGTAGCACACATACGAACAGGAAAAGATCCTTGATTGTTCATGTGCAGGAAGGTGTCCCTTCCTGCACATAAAAAATCAATAAAAAAAAATGACATTTTGCCACATCTATGAGTGCTGCATCAAGCAGCACACACAGGGCCTTATTTATGAAGGCCTGTGTCACATTTACGCTGCCGGTGCATCACTTTTTGTGACGCTACGGCGCTGTTAATAATATGCTGTGTTGCGCCATATTTATGAAGTGACGCATCTAGACAGATATAATGTACGCAGGGTGGGCGTTCCCCTGCAAGAAAGGGTCATGGGAGTGGCGCAGTGAAATCTATAAGATTTCCCTGCGCCACTTCTAGGACATCAATGCGCCAAAGCCTTATGTCTGCCTCATGGCAGGCGTAAGGGTGACGCAGGCCCTTTCACATCCGGCTTGTCCCATGTGAAAGGAACATTGCTTGAGTTGCATCACGCTTCTGACACAACTCCAGCAATGCGCCACTTTTACGCTGACAGATACCTCAGTAATACTAACGTATCTGTCATTCCTTGCATCGTGATGTGTCATATTTAATGTATGATGCATCATGTTGCAAGGAATGACAGATACGTTGGTATTCTATCAGTGCAAGTCATATAGTAAATATGACGCATCCATCATGGTGCAAGGAAGGTACACTGAGAAGTGTCGCATCGCTGCATTCACGCAGCGATGCAACACTTCTCATAAATGAGGTCCATAGAAGTTTCAAAACTCCATTTAAAGAGTATGTATGTGCCGGAAGGTACACCTTCCTGCAGATAAACAAGCTTCCCCTCAACGCAGACACCCTTGCTCTAAGGGGCAAGGGTGCCTCCATTTGCGCTAGGCTGCTAAATTTAGCTCCAAAGCAGGGGAAAACGAAGGATGCACCATATTGTTGTAAATATGGTGCAGCCCTGCGTTTCAGAAGTGGCGGAGTGTGGTGTTAAGGCAAGGAGGCTAACACCGCGCTACACCACTTCTCTAGTACATATGCCCCTAAGTCCATATGGAGCTTGTAGGGAGGCGCAGTATGCAGTTGTGGCCTGCGCGGAGAAGAGGAATGGACCTGGGTGGGTGGGGGGGATTTCGACAGATGACGAGGGGAAATTAGATAATTAATTAATTTTCCTCGTCATATTCTGTTGAAATCAACCATATCCCCCTCCCCCGCCCTCAACTCGGCCCTACTCCTCTTACCTGCAGGCGCCGCGGCTGGCAGTATGTTTAAAATATTTGCGCGCCAATGTGAAATTGCTATAAGAAAAGTATGATTATATAGTCAGGAAAAGGTCCTTACATGATGAGTTCCTTAGGGATGCCTTGAGGTCAACGCGACCCATATGGTGCCACAAATTATGAGTGGCTCAGATAATTTACTTACAGGCCTTCCAAAGTGTAGAGAGCCACTCGGGCTCTCCCCAACAATGTTGCGAACTGTACACGCATGCATGCACCCCTCTGGGCGGTTTCGCTCCGAGGGTATAAACAAATGGGCGGAAGACCGCTCGTGGTCTTCCAGCCAACAGTTAATACTGGCGTTAGTGTGTCTTCATTTCATAGTGCTGTGGCCTATGTCACCCTAGGCCCCGCCGCACAACATTGGCGACGAGGCCGGTCGCACCACGCACGGGCCTGCCTACCTGGCGTGCTCTGGTCGCGGAGCGCGCGGTGCCCACCCGCGCTGCCCTGCTCCGATAGCATCTCCACATTGTGGGGAAAGAAGCTGCGGTGCCCCACCGCATCGCACCTCGTCTGTAGATGACTGCTGCATGCTGCGGCTGCCCGGCGCGCCCAGCTCGAGTCCGCCCGCCTGCCTCCTTGCTCAACGGGAGAGCTTTCGGCTGGGGGTGCTCGCTGGCGGCGCGCTAATTGACAGGTGAGTGGATGCCTTCCCCGCCCGCGAGCTTTCCTGCCACGCGGTGGCGTTCGTGCCTGCCTCTCCTTCCAGCACTGGCCCCTGTGAGGCCTGGCCCCCGGCGTGAGCTTCCTCGCTGGCAGTGAGGCCCGGGGTCGGGCTGCCCCTTCCACTGCCTGCGCTCTGGGTCATCGTCGGTGGAAAGGCCCTGTGGAGGTCAAAGGGTGCCTGGCTGTAGGAGTCTATAAAGCATTAGCAAATTCAAGTGCTCAGTGGCAAAGCATTGGCAAATTCAAGCACCCCGTGGGTGGAGAGGGTGCTGCTGGAGGCCCAAGAGCAGACACCTGGAATCAATAGGGGAGTGTGGCCGCTGAAGACAGGAGGAACACCCTGTGGAAACGGGCGGTGGGTAGGCGCACACCCCCTATCCCCCCCAATGCATCGACACTTGCGGAGAGGGCACAAGAGGCACTGCCATGCAGCACGCATACCAAGTCCACGCGCCTGAAACACACACCCCTTACCGCCGAGACGCAGGCCGCACAAGTGCGTTCTCAAGCAATCACGCCCAGGCACCATGAGCAATGCCGTGCCAGTGCGGCGGCGGCCCCTCAGCAAGATGGAGGACAAGACCAAGTAGGCGCCGTGAACCCTCCGACACTGGTGCACACGCACACAGCGGTGGGACCGTTACCCCCGTTCAGCGAAGCCGTGTACCCTGCGACGGCCGTTCCCAGGTGGAAGGCCTGCGTAGAGTAGCTCAACCACTACTTTAAGGGGACCAGGGAGACCGAAGGGACCGTCAAGAGGTCACGCCTCATCTACTATGGCGGACCAGAGATCTATGACTTGTTCAAGACACTCCCAAACACTGGAACGGACGACATCTACGAGGCGGCGGTCGCCGAGCTCAACAAACACTTTGATCCGCAACTCAATCACGACTTTGAGAAGTTAAAATTCAAGAGGGCCTGGCAAACCGAGTAGGAATCCGTCGACATATTCTACGCGCGGCTTCGCCGGTGGCCAGCACGTGCCCCTTCGCGGAGCCAAGGGATAAGATCAGAGACCGGATCATCCTAGGATGCCGCACGAAACTCTTAAGGAAGCTCATCCTCCGGCAACCGGGGATCTCGCTGGACGAGATCCTGATCCTAGCTCGGTCCCACAAGCTATCGGACGCCAGAGCGGAGGAGATGGAGGCGGCCCTGCACACCTCAGTTGCCGCATCGCCGTCGCTAAAGCTCCCTCCGGTCAAGCAAGAAAAGGTGGACGCTATCGAGAGAAGACCTCCAAAGACTCGCCAACCACACAAGTCGGCGCGAGGGACCCTGTGTGGGTATTGCGGAGAGGACCATCCCGCCACGGCCACGTGCGGGGCGAAAGGGAAGACGTGCTCCCGCTGCGGAAGGCTAAACCCCTATGCCATGGTGTGCGACGGGGAAAGATTCCGATCTGCAATGTCCAGACCCAGGAGTGTGTCACAGCACATTTGACAGATTAATTAATTGTGGGTTTCTAACGTGCTAGAATCGACTCCCGGAGGAGTATCTCTGCGCAATAGACCGCTGGGGAACCCGCCCTGGCTTTCCCTGTGAGATAGTCCCTACTGGGTATCTCCAAGGTGAAACTAGGCATCCCCGGTATATGTGGGGGGCCGTTATGGAGATGAGGCAAGCTAATGCCCAGAGTTGCAGAGTGTGATCCCTGGTTAGAGTAGGCACCGAGGTGAGAATTATCGAATCCGCTGACCCTGGTCCACGTCCCTGCCGCATCGGGAATTGAATCCTGGTCCCGGGCCGTCCTCTGCTCCCGGGTCTTCCGCCTCTAACCAGTGAGCTACACCACTCCACATCTCCCTGGATAATCCATCGCAACCGTCTGATGATCAGCCCCGGGAGAGGCGCCCCATGTACGAAGACGAAGACAATGAGGTGCTCCTCATGTCATATGTCAGTCGGTCGGGGACCAAGCGAAGACGACCTCCTAGTGCTCCATCTCCATCGAAGGCACTGACGTACAAACCCTCATCGACACTGGGGCATCGGTAAATGTAATGGAGTCTGATCAATATGAGAGACTGTCGCCGAAGCCTCCCCTCACACCGTCCAGTGCAAGAATCTACACATATGGAGGGACAGGCCCACTACCACTGTGGGGCATCATTCAGACCACCATTGTGAGTGGTACCTACTCTACAGAGGCAAAATTCCATGTGACCGAGGGAAAGAAGGGGAATCTGCTCAGCTGTCATACCGCGGAGGACCTCAGACTTGTCTTCTTAGCAAACCAGGTGCACGAGTCCCATGCGGAGGCCCTGTTGAAGGAATTCCCAGCGCTCTTCCAAGGCCTAGGAATGCTGAAAGACAAAAAGCTCTGACTCCATATCGACACCTCCGTGAGGCCACTGGCCCTACGGCACTGGCGTGTGCCCTTTAACTTACGCCCACAAGTGGAAGAGGAGATCTGGAAGCTAGAAGAACTGGGAGTAATTGAGAAAGTGTCTGGTCGAACGCCATGGGTGTCCCCGCTGGTCGTGGCGCCCAAGCCCAAGCAACCAGGAGCGATTCGACTCTGTGTCCACATGAGGCTCCCAAACACGGCGGTGAAACAAGAGCGGCACATCACCCCCACGATCGACGACATCATAGCCGACCTGAATGGTGCAAAATGGTTCTCTAAGCTAGACCTCAATGCGGGGTATCATCAGTTGGAGCTAGAGCCGGAAAGCCGGTACATTACCACCTTTTCAACATACGTGGGTTTGCGCAGGTACCGGAGGCTCAGCTTTGGCGTATCCTCAGCGGCCGAAGTATTCCAAAAAGCCATCCGGGAAGTGCTGTCAGGGCTGCGGGGAGTGATTAACCTTAGCGACAACATCCTGTTGTACTCGAACACGCTTGAGGAGCACCACTTGCACCTGAGGGCCACGCTGCAATGGCTGGTAGACTGCGGACTGACCCTGCACAAGTCAAAATGCTCCTTCTACCAGAAAAGCATTGATTTCTTTGGTTACACCTTCACTCGCGAGGGACTCCGGGAGGATCCAAAAAAAGCTGAGGCCATCCGTGCAGCTAGCACTCCACAAAACCCGATGGAGGTGAGAAGTTTCCTTCTGGACAACCTGGCCAACCTCGGACTCAATCAACTTGTTGACACCCCCACCCACTTAGCCAGACACACGCTCGACCCTATTTTCACCTCCAGCAAACACATCTCTTTCGATCGCACCATAACTCTCCATTGGACGGACCACAGCTGCGTCCATTTCAGCTTCCAAAAGACCACGATCCACATCCCGCCTCATCCTATTCCTCGAAGAAATTGGAACAAAATCACCACTGACCAACTCTTCACATCACTTAAACAAAACCCCCGCCATACCATTGGATCCAAACCAAGCTGCCACTAATCTCACACAATGGTTCATCCGCTGCGCTGACAAATTAGCACCCTTTAAACACCGTCAGATTAAACCAGGAAACAAAAAGGCCCCTTGGTTCAGTGATGACCTTAAGAAATCCAAGAAGTTATGCCGTACCCTTGAGAAAACTTGGAGAAAAAACCCAACCACTGACAACCTGTTCACCTTCAAGGACTCGATCCGCAAACACCACCAATTGATCCGCTCCTCCAAGAAATCAGCATTCAAGGATCGACTCGACAACAATGCACACAACAGCAAGGAACTATTCAACATCGTCAAAGAATTTACCAACCCCTACCGCCGGCAACAACGACATCACTCCTTCCCAGAACCTCTGCGACTCCCTATCATCTTTCTTCCACAACAAAATAGCCGACATTCATAACAGTTTTGTAAACCTGTCCGAAGAACAACCCACCCCACCCAACTGCGAACCTAAACAACGCTCTCACAACCTTTGCGACTGGAACCCAATCACGACTGAAGACACCATCCGCCTGATGAACTCCATCCACTCGGGATCGGCAACTGACCCTTGCCCCCACCACATCGTCAACAAAGCAGACTCCATCATCGCACCCCATCTCAGCGATGTCATCAACTGTTCCTTCAACTCCGCCACCTTCCCGGAAAGCTGGAAACACGCCAAACTCAGCGCCCTTCTGAAGAAACCTACAGCGGACCCCTCCGAACTTAAGAACTACCGCCCCATCTCATTCCTCCCCTTCCCTGCCAAAGTCATCGAGAAAGCCGTCAACATTCAACTTGCTGCCTTCCTTGAATTCAACAACTCCCTCGACCCTTCACAGTCCGGATTCCGAGCCAAACACAGCACCGAAACCGCCCTCATCGCAGCTACAGACAACATCAGAAAACTACTGGACAACGGAGAAACAGTTGCCCTCATCTTACTTGACCTCTCTGCCGCCTTCGACACAGTATGTCACAGCACACTCATATAACGCCTTAACAACATCGGAATACAAGGAAAAGCTTTGGATTGGATTATCTCATTCCTCGCTGGAAGAACTCAAAGAGTCCGCCTACCCCCATTCAAATCAGAGGCCACCGAAGTCATCTGTGGTGTACCACAAGGATCTTCACTCAGCCCCACCCTCTTCAACGTATACATGAGTCCCGTCGCATCCATCGTGCGACAACACAACCTCAACATCATCTCCTACGCTGACGACACCCAGCTAATCCTTTCCCTCACCAAAGACCCAAATACCGCCAAAACCAGTATACACGAAGGAATGAAAGAAGTTGCCGAATGGATGAAAAACAGCCGTCTTAAACTCAACTCGGACAAAATGGAAGTCCTCATCTTAGGATCTTCCCCCTCTGCCTGGGACAACTCGTGGTGGCCACCTGCCCTAGGTACAGTACCCATACCTACCGATCACGCACGTAACCTGGGCTTCATCCTAGATTCCTCCCTCTCAATGACCAGACAAGTCAACGCAGTTACATCATCATGCTTCAACATCCTACGCATGCTCAAAAAAATCTTCCGCTGGATCCCGACCGAAATAAGAAAGACAGTCACCCACGCACTGGTCACCAGCTGACTGGACTATGGAAAGACCCTGTATGCTGGGACCACAACCAAACTACAGAAAAAACTACAACGCATCCAAAACACCTCAGACAGACTCATACTGGACATTTCCCGTCATACTCACATTTCCGCCCACTTGAAGGATCTCCACTGGCTCCCCGTCAACAAGAGAATAACGTTCCGCCTCCTCACCCACGCACACAAGGCCATCTACGACCTAGGACCCGAATGCCTCAACACAAGACTGTCCTTCTACACACCCACCCGCCAACTGCGATCATCCAATCAAGCCCTCACCACAATTCCCGGCATCCACAAATCCACTATGGGAGGAAGATCCTTCTCCTTCTTAGCGGCCAAAACCTGTAATTCTCTCCCCACTCACCTCCGTATTACACAGAACCACCTCTCCTTCAGAAAGCAACTCAAAACCTGGTTATTCGATAAGTAACGCACCCCCCCTCCCTCAAGCGCCTTCAGACCCTCTGGGTGAGTAGTGCGCTATTCAAATTATTGAACTTGAACTTGAACATATTGTGGACGCTTCATCCCCAACGTAGCAGCCATATCAGAGCCTCTGCGGGCGCTCACACGCCAGGACCACGAGTGGGAATGGTCTCTCGCTGCCAACAAGGCCTTCCAGGACATCAAGGTAAGCCTGCTTGACAAGACCGTGATGGCCTACTTCCATCCACAGCGCAAGACAGAACTGGTTGTTGACGCTAGCCCGGTGGGTGTAGGAGCGGTGTTCCTGCAAGAACATGGCCATGAAGTGTGGAGGCCTGTTGCATATGCCAGCAAAGCCCTGACAAAACGGTACGCCCAGATTGAGCGTGTGGCGCTGCCCTTAAGTGGGCCTGCCAGCATTTTCACTTGTACCTGTGTGGCCAAGAGTTCAGTGTCATGATCGACCACAAGCCACATGGTGTTGCAAGTAGCCTGCCCCAAGCCCATAACTCTGGAGGAGCTGGGCCGAGCCACCCAGGAAGACGCAACTCTGTCTCGGGTCCAGGAAGCCCTGGAGAATGGCAGCTGGGCTCATTTTATGATCGGAGCTCAAACCCTCCGGCTGGAGGTCAGCCATACTCGGCAGCAATTGTCGTTGGTTTGGAATGAACTAAGCGTGGGAGAAGAGGGAGTCATCCTAAGGGGACATCTCATCGTGGTCCCTGAGAGCTTACAGACGAGGATCCTCGCATTAGCCCACGTTGGGCATCAGGGTATCGCCAAGACTAAAGCAAGATTGAGAAACAAGGTCTGGTTCCCGGCAATGTACTCCATGGTGGAGGAGATGGTGCGTTTGTGCCATGCATGCACAATCACTGTGTAGACCCAGCACCAGCACCGGTGATCACGGAAGCGCCGTGCAGTGCCCCTTGGACACATCTGAACGTGGACTTTGGAAGCTTCCCTGATGGTCGTCACATGGTGGTCTTTGTCAACTCATTCTCGAAGTTTCCCGTCGTGGAAGTCATCTCGTCGACAGCCTTCCCACAAGTGAAGAAGGTCCTGGACCGCGTTATCGCCATGATGGGGTTGCCAGAAGAATTCAAGTCCAGCAACTGACCCCCCTTCCAGGGGTGAGAGTTCTAGGACTAGCTTGCAAATCTAACGGTGTGCCACCGGATGATCACCCAGTTGTCGCTCCAGGCGAAAGGGAGGTGGAAAGATTGATGAAGACAATAAATCGTGCACTCCGCATAGCAGTGGACAACGGGGAAGATCCTGAAGCAGTCCTGGATCAGTTCCTTGGCGCATACCATCAGACTCCTCACAGCACCACTAAGTGTGCTCCAGCTCATCTCCTGTTCAAGCGAGCCCCCCGGGATAGTATCCCGTCTGATCCGACGTGGGTGCCCGTGGCACGGGATGATGAGGCCGTCCAGGCGAGGAGAGAGGCCATGAACAGAAAGGCAAGCATTGCCCGTACAGCGCAGGAACCGAAGCTCAAGGAGGGAGACCTGGTGGTAATCAAAAACCGACAACTTGAGTGCTAGTTTCGGACACCTTATGAGCCGGAGGTGTGGGTTTACGTGCAGGTTCAAGGAACGATGGTGACTACCAGGAAGCGACAACAATCGGTCACCCGCAACGTGTCCAGCTTCAAGAAAACAAAGGAGGCGGAAGAGGACCCCGATGTCTCCGCAGATCAGGACGCAGCACGAAACACGCCCCTCTCGGGGTTACCCACTGGGAGGAGTCAGTCACTGGAATCATCCTGGCCATCGGGCCAAAGGGCTGGGGCAGTCCCGATTGACCGAACAGAATGAGGACCGTGAGTTGACTGAGGAAACCCCGGCTGGGGTCGCAACATCTTCCTGTGGTCGAAGCCAGCGATACGGCCTCCGGCCAAACCCCGGCCCGAGTCAACGGCTCCGAGACTTTGCGTGTGCCTCCCCCTGAGATGGGTGAAATTGGTGACACAGGACTAAAAGAAAGGAGGGATGTAGAGAGCCACTCGGGCTCTCCCTAACAATGTTGCGAACTGTACACGCACGCATGCACCCCTCGGGGCGGGCTCGCTCGGAGGGTATAAATAAACAGGCGGAAGACCGCTCGTGGTTTTCCGGCCAACAGAGTATACTGGCGTAAGTGTGTCTTCATTTCATAGTGCTGTGGCCTGTATCACCCTAGGCCCTGCCGCACTACAGAAAGGAGTGCTCCATTTCTTAAGATGAATATGACTTTTTTCTGCTGCAGAGTTGTCCCATGTTTGGGTGGGAAGCTTTTCCTACTTAATCCTAATGGGAAAAATAGTGGTATGTGTTTTGATTGAAAAACAACATTTTCATGGTATGGGGATGGAAAGTTCGATAAAATAAGAATGAGCTGAATTATTTAATGTAGTATGTCATATAAAATGATCCAACAAATAAAATGATGGCCGAATAAGAATCTAACTTCAAACTTATGATGCAACCGCGTCTATTTTGTTTTTATTTTCCTTGCGCGACGCTGTAAGGAAAGCACTTCCCGTGGAAAAAGAGACTAAGGGGCAGATTTATGAAGGGCTTGCGCCACGTTTACGCCGCCGTTGCGTGACGCAACGGCACGGAAACGTAGCGCATCCCTGCGCCCTATTTACAACGTGACCCATCTAGGAGATGCGTCACGTTGTACAGCACTGCGCCATGAGGAGGCGTTCCTGCGCAGGGGGGGCGTTCCTGCGCAGGAACGCCTCCTGAAAGTGGCTGAGTGAAATCTATGAGATTTCACTCAGTCACTTTCAGGGCAATGCTGCGTCAAAACCCTGCGCCTGCTTGAAGCAGGCGTAAGGCTTGAGGCAGCATTGAAAGAATAGGCCCCCCCCGAGCATTGCTGGAGCTGCGTCGCGCTTGCCACACAACTCCAGCAATGCGTCACATTTCCGGCACAGATGCGTCACGCATCTGTGACGTTTTTGCACCATGGTGCGCTGCATCATAAATGCGGCGCACAATGGGTGGCGTAGCTGTGGCGCACTGTGCCGCATGTTAACTGGCGCATCCCTCGGGATGCGCCAGTTAACATAAATCTGCCCCCAAATGAGCATCAGCTGCCCATAATGCATTGCAAACATGACGAACCCTGCGCTCTTAGCATAGCATAATACGCTTCTCATTAATTATTCTTTAATTGGCTAATTGTTTTGTATTACAGGTTTGAAACAGGTTTCTACATTTTTCGACATGAACTCCGTAGATTTATTCGCTCTATTAGTCAAAGGGAGTCGAATCATTAGAGAAAGGGTGTAAATACCGCCCGTTGTAGATGAAATTATAACGTTTTGCTTCTTGGTAGCAGGATGCATTTTGTATGGTAACTGATATTAAAAATGTGAAATTTGTGATTAACGCTCGTCAATACGGGGGACTTTGATTGTGTAAAAGAAAGATTTAACTTATATTGCAGAATTGTAAGTAGTTGATGTAGTACGACCCTTTGTTCTTTGTAGGTCGTGTGGATGAAAGAACAGTGTCCAAAATGTAAACGGAAATTAACCTCGCGTTTCATGATAATTCATATAGCAGTTTTTTTTACTTACAAAACTGCTAATAAATTAAAAGAATAATCAAATGTCAGAATGTGAATAGAAACACTATTCTGTTTTGTTTAATATCCACAGGTTTCAACCAGTTGCTTCTTTGCAGATTTTTCGACCTCCACGGGACGTGTCATGCAAAGTACACCTTTTATGTCAGAAACCAGCAGTGAGTGCAGCAGATGGCTAGATGGCGCTTTCCCACGCATCGAAACCCGTTGGGTCATATTTACAAAGAAATGGCACAGCACAGCACTGCAAGCAATTTAGCTGCGCCACACCGCGTCATTTACAACAATCACTGGCATAGCCAATAGATCTTGCCTTTGGGACCTTATAAGTATTTAGTTATGCAGCAGGTCCCAAAGGCTGGACCTATTGGCTATGCCAATGCTTGTTTTTAAGGGGGCCACGCCACCCAAGGCATTTACAATCCAGTCATTGTAGCTATACACCATTTGCTCTACACAATTGGTGGCCTTGGGCGTGTGTCCATGAGTGCTAAGGTGCATTTTGATCTCTGTAAAATGAGTTATGATCCACTAATGCACTCAATTGTTTTCCCTGGGTTTCTATCTGCCAGTTAACCCCAAAATGATCCATCCAGGTTAATGGCATAGTGTTGGAAACGAGGCCGCATCTGTGAGGCCTGCACAAATAACATGGCTACATTTGTCCTTCACTGGGAACCAAACAACCAATTGTAGCGCCTGACTCTCAGAGGGTAGCGTTGCAGAGCAGTCTGAGGCTTACTCAAGGGAGGTGGTGTGGGCTAGTAATCGCCATTTGCAAGTGCGCAGAAATAACACTCAATAATTGATTGTCCAGTCTGTACTTTGCTTTATAAAAGTAAGAGTACATTTATTAACCCGTTGCGTGCTGATGACGGCCCCCGTCCGTCATGCATCACAGTGCTCGTGTGCTGATGACAGCTGCGGGCCGTCATGAACCCGCTCACTCTTTGAAACGGCTGCACAGGCGCAGAATCGCGGCCGCGCCCAAGGGGTTAAACACACACACTACTCAATACTATTCACCAATCTACAAATATACATAAGCTGGTGGAATTACTTTGTGACATTGCATAACATCTCCTTCCCTCTCGCAGGGGGTGGGGTCTAGTCAAGATGATGTGCACTCCCATGTATGCACATCATCTTGCCCCCAACGCAATTAGTTGAACATAACCTGGAGTGAGGGCCCTGCGCACTGGCACCATCCCAGTGCCCCCCCCCCCTTTACCTCAACAAGCATTAAACAGGGGTACACCTGCCTTGTTGACACATGACCCTGACTGGGCATCTCCTACTGACCATAAAGTATGCATGTCTAAATCTTAAGGGCTAACAGTCCGGGTTCTTCACCTAAGCACAGCAGCAAGAATACACGTTTACGCACACTTGAGAATGACAGTATTCAGCACATTTGGGAATCATTAGAATGATTTGCAAATGCAACCCCTAAAGACATCACAGATGAAATCACCAGATTAGGATTATGCATAGACAGCAAGACACCATAGCTGGAGTGTCTGAAAACATAACCACTCTTTGCTTATGACATCACCAACATGAACTTTAGTCCCCATAAAAGAAACAACCATCAGTAAATGCAGTTCTGGTGCAACTACACCTTTTCACCTCCAGGGGATGCCCTTCTCCAGACATCTCCTAGTCAGCCTTTTATCCAAGAATCACTTTTCAATTCACCCTCAGCTGAAGAAGAAGAGTTCCAGTCCCAACAATGGTAAATGCAGGCTGAGCCCTTGAGGGGTTATTCTTTCCAAACCCTAAGACACTAAGGGTGGGACTTTTCTCTTCATGCAGGGGGGAGACTGCACTTCTCCAGCAGCTCCCCCGGCACCTACACATTTGTGTGGTGGTGGCCCGGTCCTCCTGGGGCCACCATAAGCAAAGAACACACTGTTTAGACCCTGCAGGCCGCTCCTGGCCTGCAAGGCATTATGGGTAGACCCGCGTATGGAAGCAGCGGCTCTCCCGCTGTGCCAGGGAGGGATGCGATCATCTTTCTGGCGCTCCGCACCACCTCCTGGGCCTCTGTGGGGGACCCAGTCCCACCCGGACCCCCAGGTCAGAGGATGCGGCTCGGGGAGCCTACCCCCGACCGCTCTGCCATTTGTTGGGGGGCCGGTCCCACCCAGGACCCTGATGCCAACTTTGTTGTTCCGGGGGTCCCGGTCCCATCCGGGACCCCCACTTGCCTCAATGTTGGAGGGAAGCCCAAAAAGCCCACCCCCGGCTGCCCGCCCAGCTCCCCGCATGGCCAGCACCCTTGTGTGCTGCCACGGGAGCTGGCTGTGGACTTCTGGTCTGCCCGCAGACTCCCGCAGTCCCGTTGGGACCTCGGGGGAGTGCGGCAGCACTCCCCCAGCCTTCTCCTCGTCGTCGGGTCCGGGGATCGGTTCCCGGGCCCCGGGATATCTTTGGGGGTGCAGCGACGCTCCCCCCCTCCTTCATCTTCATAGGGGCCAGGGTGGGCTCCTGGCCCCAGGTTAAGCCCCCGGTAAGACAAACTTAAGACAAAATCCAAACTTCTGTAGTAGTAAGTTTAAGATTTTGTCTTGAGTTAGTTCTGTGAAACGGGCCCATACTGTTGAACTGAGAGGAGTTCTTGTGACCCTTTCCCTTAATGGTAGAAAGTACTGGTTTAATGGCCAATGACTGCTTCAAGTGAGGTTGTGAGCACCCACTTCTATTACATGATTTGCACAGTGGAGTAACGGGTTCCAGTAAGGTATTAGGACACAAGGTGGTGCATTGCATGGTGTTACCAGGGAAATTTAAGGCCAGTAATGCTTCAGGGAAATAGGTGAGTCTTTGGCCTAGGTCTGGAATAAAACGGGCATGGGAATGGATGCTGGGCAGCTGCTTTTTCAAGCCCGTCATGAAAGTGGCGTGGTCAGGGGAGTGGCGAGTGAAGTTGAAGAAAACAGGTGGGGAAAAGTAAAATGCAAACTGAGCTCCAGAGACCTCTGACCTCAAGCACAGGCTCCCCTGTTCAGAATGACTACTGTCAAAAATAATGTTTAGGCAAATTAAAAGGGAGTAAAAACACAGAAACTTACTAAAAGCAAGCTAAAAAAGGGACGAGCCCTTCACCCAAGGTGAGGTTACTGACGGAGTCAGGGCACTCCAATAATCGGCACCTCCGTGTTGTACAAGGAAATTAACTTCTTGCACCAACCTTGTTGCAGCTGCGCAGAAGCTCTCCCAGCTGCTTATTCAAGCCCGTCATGAAAGGGGCGTGGTCAGGGGAGTGGCGAGTTCTGCAAGCGGTCCAGTGGAGTTGAAGAAAACAGGTAGGGAAAAGTAGAATGCAAACTGAGGCCCAGCGACTTCTGACCTCAAGCACAGGCTTTCCTGTGCGGGAAGACTACTGGCGGAAATAAGGTTTAAGGCAAATTAAAATGGAGTAAAAACACATAAACTTATTTAAAGCAAGCTAAACAAGTGATGGCATGGAAGACAAGCCAGAGAGTCATGTGAGAGAGTGCGCGTGACGCGGCCATCGAAGTAAAAGTGATCGCGATCACTGGCTGGAAGGGTGTCTGCGAGTGATGCACTTAATGAGACATGAAGGAAACGCGCGTCCGCTCGCGTAACCGCAAGCTCTGGGCACACAGTGGTAGCATTTTCTGAAGCCCTTGCTAAAAGTCTCGCCAGTGTAGTGCATGCACTGGCTCAGGGGAGACCTAAAAATACAGGGATGTGTCGTATTCACAAGAATGCGGTACACCCCTGTGTTTTCCCTTGCACCTGAGCTAAAAAAAAGCTGTCTAGCACCGATACAAATGCCATGAAAGGGTGCCTTTGTGCCCAGAAACAATCATTAAAAGCAATTTACTCCTTCTATGTGTGCTGCTGCAGTACATATAGAAATAACAAACACGAGGAGAAATAAAAGATATTTCTCCTTATTGTGCCATTCTAATGCCTGCTTTTTAGTGGCAATAGTTTTTGGTGCTGCCTCAGATTTACACATCCTTGTAAATCTAAATCTGAAGCGGTGTCAAAAGCCAATGGGTGTTGCGGTGGAACGTCCACAGCAACACCCATTTTTTTTAAACGCATTTTATTGGGATTTACAATTTGCATAGTATACAAACAGCACATGCCATGTGGACGTAATTCCACAAAGTAATTATATCAATGATACATATGACATTGTACGTATTCAACTGTTCAATTTTAGACTCTCCAGTAAAGTAAGGATGTTGCATTAAGAATTGGTTCGTCATTACACCCAAATGATTAGATACATATGCAATTTTATGAAAAAATGTCTAACCCTCCTTTAACTACTCCACCCAACTCTCCCATCCCTCCCACCTTCTATTGGACTTGCTCACAATGTTATATGTGTTCTTCCCATTGCTCCCAGCAGCCCTATCAAGAGTGGACAACCACACATGCAAGGCAGTGTTATATTACCTCATCTAGGTTAGCGGATGGCTGGAATGCATGGGGAGGGCCAGGTCTACTGTCGGTAACTATTCTTCCTGGACCATGGGGGAGGGGTCAGGCACACGCGGGTTAAATGCCTCCATCATTAACTCCCACTCCATTGATATGGGTCTTTTACGCAGCCCCGAGCTTCTTCCCTTCGTATGGCCACGCTTTCGGCTTTCGGCTTTCGCCTCCCCCCCCCACCTTCTTGTCATTTCTTGGTGCCAGGTGTATTCAGTTGGGGGTCTGGCGGATTTCCACAGCATCATTATGCAGCATTTCGCAATGAGTAGCTCTAAGTCAGTACACCATGTTTGTACTTTTGTGTTTTCGGTTTTGGGAGTCGTGACAGACCAACTAGACAGCTTCTGGCAGTGTCACTAATAGATTGGCCAGTCGCTGCTCTGATGCTCCTAACTATCTTGTTCCATAGTTCCGTGAGCATCGGGCTGGACCCTGGCATATGGAGAAGATCAGCTTCTTCTAATTTACATCTAGGGCAGGTATGTTGAGTCATAAAACATAAGTTGCAGATTGTGGGGGTAAGTTAGGCTCTGTGCAGTATCCTGTATTGAATGTATTTAAATTTGGCACTGCGGGACACCTTTCTCGGGTTTTCTAACAGACCATTCTTTGTCCGTTAGCTCTTTCTCAAGATCTTCCGTCCATTTGTTGCGCACATTGAGTAGAAGGGCCCCAGTATGTCCTCGGATAACTCTAATAAACCACTTGATAAGGTGGCGTCATAATAGATATATTGCCTGGACCAAAGAGTGTGTTGGTGGTTCCACCCGCTGTGGTGCCCAATGTTTTTTAGTGTAGCAGTGTATAGCAGCATGTGTTAGATATAGGCTGCCAGGTATTCCATTTTCCCTAGCAAAGTTGTTGTGCTCTATTAAGGCTCCAGCACTAAACAGTGCTCCCACTGTAGAGACCCCACCCTTAATCCACATATGCATCCTGCGTCTAGTGATGAGACCCGTTGGCGTTGGAATCCCGATTAACAGGATATTGTCTGCATATGGGGAACAGCGATGTGCATATTGCAACGTCCTTCTCCAGTATGTAAGTGCCGTTCGTAGTAGAGTCAGGGCATCTTGTGGTATCAGGTTTCGGACAGCATTAAAGTGTGCAGCGTACCGTGATTGATATCCCATGCTGTATAACCTATTTCATGCTTATTGCGGCCCGCAAGCCAATATGACAGCCATTGAAGTTGACTCGCGTAGCAATATGCACGAAGGTCAGGTGCACCCAGTCCTCCCTCATCTGTGTCTAGTTGGAGTTTTGGCGGTCCGATCCTTCTGCGGCCAGTTCCCCAGATCAATTCAGATAGTAGCGTGTCCAGCGATTTAAAAATGGGGTGGGAAATACTACTGACAAATTGGTAAAGAAATGTAGGAGTCGAGGGAGGACCACCATTTTAGATATGGCCATTCTCCCCATTACAGACAGAGGTAACGACGTCTAGAAGGCTGTTTACGAGCGCAACGCTCGTAAGGCTTTGGTTAAATTACCTTCAATAATGTCGTGTAGACACCTGTAAATTTAAATTCCTAGATATTTGAATGTGTGCTGTGCTACGGCCAGGGACAGACGTCCAAATCGTATCACATCCGGGCACAGGCCAGGATTGAAGAAAAAGGCTTGGCACTTCATTTCACAGCAACACCCATTGCACAGTCCTTTCACGCAGATACCTGTGTGAAAGATTACGATATTTTATTTACCTTGTAGTATTGAGCTTCACAAAGTGGCTTAGTATAGCTTTGTACATATGGTGCAGGACATTGCAAAACCGGAGCGTCGTAAAAAGTGATGCTTCTGTTTCGCAACCCCCTTGTAATTACGCCCTTTTGTCTGGCAAAGCTTGCACTTTCACGCTATGTGTGGAATGCAAGAGGTAAAACCTGTAGGAAATTCCAATGTTATGCCTGTTCATCCTGCATTTTTTGCTTTTTCGCACAACCCTATTTTTGTGGATTATAGGACCTTATTTACAAGCCCATTGCGCCGCAGGTGTATCACTTTTAAAATGGGAAAAAAGTATCGTACCGGCAAAGCAGGGTCTTGTAAATATGCCCCTCATTACTTTACAACATCTTACCATTGTAAGGTACTGTGCTTCAACTTAAAACCGGGTTTATAGGTAAATTCCTAATTGGCATATTTAACTTACTCATAAATCTTTAGTATATTGATTACAAAGTGTACCCAGCGCCTGTCAGTTAAGACTCACTCGTGGCCTAGAGCACCTATTGTGCCAGCCTCTACAGTCAAGGCCACAGGTATTATGCTGCAGAAGAGGGCCAAATTATGCAGCAGAGTAAAATATGCGGCAAGAAAAGGCAAATTATGCAGCGTAATGCGGGCCACAATGGCAAAGTCATTTTTACACCTGCTAACACTGTCTGTGCATTGGTTGCACCTCATAAGTACCAGTTTAAAACCCAAATGTAGCAAAATGATCAGTTCCTTGGCACATATCATTAGACTCCTCACAGCACCACTAAGTGTGCTCCAGCTCATCTCCTGTTCAAGCGAGCCCTCCGGGATAGTATCTCATCGGATCCGACGTGGGTGCCAGTGGCACAGTATGATGAGGCCGTCCAGGCGAGGAAAGAGGCCACGAACCGGAAGGCAAGCATGGCCCGTCGAGCGCAGGAACCGCAGCTCAAGGTGGGAGACCTGGTGGTAATCAAAAACCGACACCCTGGGTGGAAGTTTCGGACACCTTATGAGCCGGAGGTGTGGGTTGTCGTGCAGGATCAAGGAAAGATGGTGACTGCCAGGAAGGGACAACAATCGGTCACCCACAACGTGTCCAGCTTCAAGAAAACAAAGGAGGCGGAAGAGGACCCCGAAGTCTCCGCGGATCAGGACGCAGAACCGAACACGCCCCTCTCGGGGTTACTCACTGGGAGGAGTCAGTCACTGGAATCATCCTGGCCGTCGGGCCAAAGGGCTGGGGCAGTCCCCGAGTGACCGAACAGAACGAGGACCGTGAGTTGACTGAGGAAACCCCGGCTGGGGTCGCAACATCTCCCTGTGGTCTAAGCCAGCGATACGGCATCCGGCCAAACCCCGCCCCGAGTCAACGGCTCCGAGACTTTGCGTGTGCCTCCCCCTGAGCTGGGCGAAATTGGTGACACAGGACTAAAAGAAAGGAGGGATGTAGAGAGCCACTCGGGCTCTCCCCAACAATGTTGCGAACTGTACACGCACGCATGCACCCCTCGGGGCGGCCTCGCTCGGAGGGTATAAATAAACAGGCGGAAGACCGCTCAGACCGCTCATGGTTTTCCCGCCAACAGAGTATACTGGCGTAAGTGTGTCTTCATTTCATAGTGCTGTGGCCTGTATCACCCTAGGCCCTGCCGCACTACACAAAGTAGTGCTCCATTTCTTAAGATGAATATGACTTCTTTGTGCTGCAGAGTTGTCCCATGTTTGGGTGGGAAGCTTTCGTACTTTATCCTAATGGATAAAATAGTGGTATGTGTTTTGATTGAAAAACAACATTTTCATGGTATGGTGTTGCAAAGTTCGATAAAATAAGAATGAGCTGAATTACTTAATGTAGTATGTCATATAAAATGATCCAACAAATAAAATGATGGCCGAATAAGAATCTAACTTCAAACTTATGATGCAACCGCGTCTATTTTGTGTTTGTTTTCCCTGAGCAACGCTGTAAGGAAAGCACTTCCCGTGGACAGAGAAACTAAATGAACATCCGGCTGCCCATAATGCATTGCAAACAGGACGAACCATGCGTCCCTAGCAAAGCATAATACGCGTCTCATTAATTATTTTTTAATAGGCTAATTGTTTTGTATTACAAGTTTGAAACAGGTTACAACATTTTTCGACATGAACGCCGTAGATTTACTCTCTCTATTAGTCATATAAGTCTAATCAATAAAGAAAGGGTGTAAACACTATCTATCGTATAGATGTGATTACCACACCTCGCTTCTTGGAATCAGTTGCACTTCATGTGGTAGCTGATTTTAGGAATGTGAAATTTTTGATTGACTCTCGTCAATACGGGAGTCTTTAATTGTGTTAAAGAAAGATTTTAATCGTATTTCAGAATTGTAATTAGTCGATGTAGTACGACCATAAGTTGTTTATAGATTGTGTGGATGAAAGGACAGTGTCAAACTTTAAACGGAAATATTAATGGAAAAAAACAATTTCGCGTCTCATGATAATTCATAGAGCAGTTTTTTTTACTTACAAAACTGCTAATATATTAAAAGAACTAGCAGCCCATCTCGACCTTGTCTGGGAGCAATCAGGCTTAAGTGCCCCCGCCCGCCACGGCCCCCGCCCGCCCCCGCCCGCCCCGACATTGTCCGTGGGTTCCCCAGAGCCTTACCTCATCCGCCCCACCTCCCCGCGCTCCTGAGTTCACCGGTCCACCGCTCCTCGCCGCTCATCCCCTCTCCCCCCTGCCTGCCCGCGGCTCCTCTCCGCTCCTCCCAGCCTATTCGCCGCTCCTCACCGCTCCTCCCCGCCTGTCCGCCGCTCCTCCCCGCGCTCATGTCCGCTGCTCCTCCTCGCGCTCCTGGACGTCGCTCCTCCCCGCGCTCCTGATGTCAGCACGCACGTCGCGGCCGGCGCTACTTCCATGGGACTACTTTTTTTTCTCGTAAATTTTTTAAATAACGTATATTTTTTTAATTTATATAGCCTATGTCCATCTGCACACCCTGACAATTTCAACGATGTATCGGGTGTGTGGATTGGCGCTGTGGTTCCCGAGTTTACCAGCCTCAAAGGTTCAAAGTTCTTCCTTTATAATAGTAGTATAGATTTCTTTCCTATTTTATTTCTCTCTCCTCTTCATCTTTAATATTAAATCCTTTCATTTCCACACACTCTTCAAGTTACTTAGGTTGATGGTGAGGTGTCCTTTTCTTCTTTTCCTTGGACCCTCGTCGCCAATGAAAAGTTCTCAATAAACATACAAAGATGAGAGAAGTTATTCAGAGGTTTATTCATGGACACCACATCCATCAGCTACCTCTTGAAGAACATCCATAACCACAGCATTCTAGGTTCCACAGAACCTTCAGAAATGTAGAAGATAGAGAGAGGACACTACACACAGTGCACCAGCACAAGGAGAGAGCAGAAATGCTCCAAATATTTGTAAATGTGGAACATTTCTGCTCTCTCCCTCTGCTTTGCTTGCTGCCTTGGTTTGTGTGAAAGATTAGCAAATCTGCCTATTGTGAAGGAAAACAGGAGAAGGTCTGGCTTTCTTTCTGTCGATTTATTTGTAGTTCAAAGCACCCACGACCGGAGCCATCCAGCCACCGAGGATCCAACCACCGTCCGGCGTTGCTAGGATTCTCGGCAACCTGGTGGCAACGCTTGAGAATGTGGGAAGGAACATAAGGAACAATAGCAATGACTACGGGCACGATTCACAGAACTAATTTAAGACAAAATCCCAACTTCTGTGAATACCAAAAGTAGTATGTTTAGTATTTTGTCTTAAGTTAGTTCTGTGAATCGGGCCCCATGAGTCTCGTGGAAGCATGTGACTCATGGTGAAACATAAGGTAATAGCACTGAAAAATAAGGTAAAAACATTACAGATATATGATGGCATTACAACACTGCCCCTACGCGTATTGCTCCTAGGATTTTAGGGGCAGATTTACAAGACCCGTGCACCACTTTTGCGTCGTTTTCCCCATGTTAAAAATGACGCAAAAGTGGCGCAGTGGTCTTGTAAATCTGCCCCTTAGTACTTTCTCTCTATGGGAGTGATGTTCAGTGATTACATGGTTGAAGATGCATGGCCTGGTTAGGCCAGGGCTCACTGGGGCGTTTAATTTGAGGCACTGGTTGCTGGTGGGGTCCACTGGCGCTCATTATAGGGACTGGCATGAATCATCAAACTTTCTTCCAGATTTAAATACTAAAGAGCTAATATTGGTGAAAATGAAAGGGACAAACAACTACAAACTTAGGGGTCCAAAAGAGGATTCAATCGTAATTCTCTGCTCGTCAACGCCTTATCAATAGTATAAAGGTACGAACGCAATCATAACACTAACAAACCAGACCACAAGATGTGAAGAACCAGTAACGTGAGTCACCCCTGGTGTAGGATTCCCATCAACGGTCTTGTAATGATCAATATTATCATTTGGAAGTCCTTATCGGGTATTGTGTCTCTAGATCATTGAGACCGGCATACCCCGATACCCAGATACGGGGTAGCAACCCACAATCACTTGGTACTGCCACATAGTGTTGATGTGATGGGAAGTGCAGTGTAACAAAACAAAAGGAAGTGGTGATATTAAAAAAGGATAGGGAACTCAACCCAGAAGACTTTAATAATTGTTGGCCCCTTCCTTAATAAAAACCAGAACAGTATAACATCGTAATCGCAGTCCCAACAAATAGCTGCGAGGAGACCAACATGTTTCAGCCACTAAGGGATAACGCCTTCGGCTTTCGTCAGGGTCTCTGTTCTCAAGTGATACTACTGCATAGATTTGTGAAATAAAGTGTGAAAAATAAGAAAAAAACACACAAGTGAAAACCAGTAAAGGATATAATGTTCCTTCGACTGTGTCACATCCCCTCTTCGGAACCTGGTTGAGTAATTACCAGAGTATCCGGGGAGTGGACCTCACCTCTTCCTGGACCTGGCTCAGGATATATGAGACCCCGCTCTGTCCGTCGGTATCTCCGGCTGTGACTGAGTCAGGGGGAGCCTCACTTCCCATCACATCAACACTATGTGGCAGTACCAAGTGATTGTGGGTTGCTACCCCGTATCTGGGTATCGGGGTATGCCGGTCTCAATGATCTAGAGACACAATACCCGATAAGGACTTCCAAATGATAATATTGATCATTACAAGACCGTTGATGGGAATCCTACACCAGGGGTGACTCACGTTACTGGTTCTTCACATCTTGTGGTCTGGTTTGTTAGTGTTATGATTGCGTTCGTACCTTTATACTATTGATAAGGCGTTGACGAGCAGAGAATTACGATTGAATCCTCTTTTGGACCCCTAAGTTTGTAGTTGTTTGTTTGATTCCTACGGGGGATAATACTTAGGCCCGGTCGGTAAACATCCCTCTAGCCCTGTATTAGATTGTCTTTTTTCTACGAAAATGAAAGGGAGACAAATTAATTTATAATTAACAAATGCAAAGATAGTTATACAATTTTTTATGATTCCCCACTCTTGCTGCACAAATACAAACACCAACATTTAGGAGACTTTTTGACGCTATTGTTGAATCTTACACTATACTGTGAAAATGAAGCGCTTGAGAAGAGGTACAAACAATCCTCCAAGAATTCCCAACGGTTCGCAGGCGCCCCAATGCCACCCGAGGTGCAAGTGATTAAACCCTATGCGCATCGGCAATCTTATTTTAACTGTAATCCGACTTTCCGTATGTTAAGTGAAAAATATATACCCTGGAAAGATAGAACGACTAACAAAACAAGTTTAGTAAGCAGATACACTTATTATTAAACACATGCGCTTTTATGAAAATGAAAGTCTACAGAAAATAAATGGTGAAAATCTAGTAAATGCATCCTAGGTATGCAGACATAGCCCAAAGGATTATGGGTATGATGATAAAAAGGCTATGAGTCCCACGCATACTCAATGGAGAAGGCGTGATCTCGTAGCCCTCTTCCCCTCCCCCCACCTCTAAACTTAAACATTGGACTCGGATGCGGGATCTGTGCCCGCTCCAGGGTCGAAAGGATCCCGCTCCTTTGACCTGAGCTCAGGCGCACGTGCGGCTGCTGAGGCCAAGCTCCCGGTCCAGGATCCTGCGCCTCTGTGGAAGTGGATGGGAAATAACATACACAAGCTGCAGTCCCACCGACAACCGACAGAGGGCCTACTGCTGCACCCTCAAAACACAACAAATGTACCATTCATTTGGTGATGTTGCAGATATCGGCAGGACACGCAGTTATATCCAAAGTGGATTCATGTTTGTGCGGAAACAGATCCCACATGTAGTGTCCTGCTGGACCCGTTCTAGTCTTTTTGCAAATCTGAATGGAGCGTGAATGGTGTTGGAAGAATGTGTGTGCGAGTGAATATTGCGGCTTTGAACGATGCACTGCAATTACGCTGTAATACTGTTTGGTTTAGCACCATCTCCTCGCATCGTGGACAATGTTAAAGCCCACATCTTGCCCCTCTGACAATGTTAACGCCCACATCTTGCCCCTCTAAATGTTAACACCCACATCTAACGCCCACATCTCCCCGCATCGTGGACAATGTTAACGCCCACATCTTGCCCCTCGGACAATGTTAACGCCCACATCTTTTCACATGTTAAAGCCCAACGCCCACAAGGGACTACTTTACCACTGAGGGCGCCCCCCCTTTTTAATGTATATGGTGTCCATATATATATAGCCTATGTCCATCTCCTGGACCTCCCCTTTCCAACGCTGTATTGGTTATTGTGATAGGTGGTGTACTTTTCGAGTTTACCCGCCTCAAAGGACACAGTTCTCTCTTTATAATAGTAGTATAGATAATCAAATGTCAGAATGTGAATGGAAACATTTCTCTGTTTTGTTTAATATCCACAGGTTTCAACCAGTTGCTTCTCTGCAGATTTTTCGCTCTCCAAGGGAAGTGTCATGCAAAGTACACCTTTTATGTCAGAAACCAGCAGTGAGTGCAGCACATGGCTAGATGGCGCTTCCCCACGCATCGAAACCCGTTGGGTCATATTTACAAAGAAATGGCACAGCACAGCACTACAAGCAATTTAGCTGCACCACACGGCGTCATTTACAACAAGCATTGGCATAGCCAATATGTCTTGCCTTTGGGACCTTATAAGTATTTAGTTATGCAGTGTGTCCCAAAGGCTGGACCTATTGGCTATGCCAATGCTTGTTTTTAAGGGGGCCACGCCATCCAAGGCATTTACAATCCAGTCATTGTAGCTATACACCATTTGCTCTACATAATTGGTGGCCTTGGGTGTGTATCCATGAGTGCTAAGGTGCATTTTGATCTCTGTAAAATGAGTTATGATCCACTAATGCACTCAATTGTTTTCCCTGGGTTTCTATCTGCCAGTTAACCGCAAAATGATCCATCCAGGTTAATGGCATAGTGTTGGAAACGAGGCCGCATCTGTGAGGCCTGCACAAATAACATGGCTATATTTGTCTTTCACTGGGAACCAAACAACCAATTGTAGCGCCTGACTCTCAGAGGGTAGCGTTGCAGAGCAGTCTGAGGCTTACTCAAGGGAGGTGGTGTGGGCTAGTAATCGCCATTTGCAAGTGCGCAGAAATAACACTCAATAATTGATTGTCCAGTCTGTACTTTGCTTTATAAAAGTAAGAGTACATTTATTAACCAGTTGCGTGCTGATGACGGCCCCCGTCCGTCATGCATCACAGTGCTCGTGTGCTGATGACAGCTGCGGGCCGTCATGAACCCACTCACTCTTTGAAACGGCCGCACAGGCGCAGAATCGCGGCCTCGTCCAAGAGGTTAAACACACACACTATTCAATACTATGCACCAATTTACAAATACACATAAGCTGTTGGAATTACTTTGCGACATTGCATAACATCTCCATCCCTCCCGCAGGGGGTGGGGTCTAGTCAAGATGATGTGCACTCCCATGTATGCACATCATTTTGCCCCCAACGCAATTAGTTGAACATAACCTGGAGCGAGGGCCCCGCGCACTGGCACCATCCCAGTGGGCCCCCCCATTACCTCAACAAGCATTAAACAGGGGTACACCTGCCTGGTTGACACATGACCCTCACTGGGCATCTCCTACTGACCATAAAGTATGCACCTCTACATCTTAAGGGCTAACAGTCCGGGTTCTTCACCTAAGCGCAGCAGCAAGAATACATGTTTACGCACACTTGAGAATGACAGTATTCAGCACATGGGAATCATTAGAATGCTTTGCAAATACAACCCCTAAAGACATCACAGATGAAATCACCAGATTAGGATTATGCATAGACAGCAAGACACCATAGCTGGAGTGTCGACAACATAACCACTCTTGGCTTATGACATCACCAACATGAACTTTAGTCCCCATAAAAGAAACAACCATTAGTAAATGCAGTTCTGGTGCAATTACACCTCTTCATCTCCAGGGGATGCTCTTCTCCACACATCTCCTAGTCAGCCTTTTATCCATGAATCACTTTTCAATTCACCCTCAGCTGAAGAAGAAGAGCTCCAGTCCCGAAAATGGTAAATGCAGACTGAGCCCTTGAGGGGTTATTCTTTCCAATCCCCAAGACCCTATGGGTGGGACTTTTCTCTTCGTGCAGGGGGGAGACTGCACTTCTCCAGCAGCTCCCCCAGCACCTGCACATTCATGTGGTGGTGACCCCGTCCTCCTGGGGCCACCATAAGCAAAGAACACACTGTTTAGACCCTGAAGGCCGCTCCTGGCCTGCAAGGCATTATGGGTAGGCCCGCGTATGGAAGCAGCGGCTCTCCCGCTGTGCCGGGAAGACACGCGATCATCTTTCTGGCGCTCCGCACCACCTCCTGGGCCTCTGTGGGGGACCCGGTCCCATCCCGGACCCCCAGGTCAGAGGATGCGGCTCGGGGAGCCCACCACCGGCCGCTCTGCCATTTGTTGGGGGGCCGGTCCCACCGAGGACCCTGATGCCAACTTTGTTGTTCCGGGGGTCCCGGTCTTATCCGGGACCCCCACTTGCCTCTATGTTGGAGGGAAGCCCGAGAAGCCCACCCCCGGCTTCCCCGCCAGCTCCCCGCATGACCAGCACCCTTGTGTGCTGCCACGGGAGCTGGCTGTGGACTTCTGGTCTGCCCGCAGACACCCGCAGTCCCTTTGGGACCTCGGCAGCACTCCCCCAACCTTCTCCTCGTCGTCGGGGCCCGGGGATGGGGTCCCGGGCCCCTGGATATCTTAGGGGGTGCGGCAACGCTCCCCCCCTCCTCCACCTTCATAGGGGCCAGGGTGGGCTCCTGACCCCCGGTTGGGCCCCCTGTAAGACAAACTTAAGACAAAATCCTAACTTCTGTGAATACCAAAAGTAGTAAGTTTAGGATTTTGTCTTGAGTTAGTTCTGTGAATCGGGCCCATACTGTTGAACTGAGAGGAGTTCTTCTGACCCTTTCTCTTAATGGTAGAAAGTACTGGTTTAATGGCCAATGACTGCCTCAAGTGAGGTTGTGAGCACCCACTTCTATTACATGATTTGCACAGTGGAGTAACGGGTTCCAGTAAGGTATTAGGACACAAGGTGGTGCATTGCATGGTGTTACCAGGGAAATTTAAGGCTTGTAATGCTTCACAGAAATAGGTGAGTCTTTGGCCTAGGTCTGGAATAAAACGGGCATGGGAATGGGTGCTGGGCAGCTGCTTTTTCAAGCCCGTCATGAAAGTTGCGTGGTCAGGGGAGTGGCGAGTGAAGTTGAAGAAAACAGGTGGGGAAAAGTAAAATGCAAACTGAGCTCCATAGACCTCTGACCTCAAGCACAGGCTCCCCTGTTCAGAATGACTACTGTCAAAAATAATGTTTAGGCAAATTAAAAGGGAGTAAAAACACATAAACTTACTAAAAGCAAGCTAAAAAAGGGACAAGCCCTTCACCCAAGGTGAGGTTACTGACGGAGTCAGGGCACTCCAATAATCAGCACCTCCGTGTTGTACAAGGAAATCAACTTCTTGCACCAACCTTGTTGCAGCTGCGCAGAAGCTCTCCCAGCTGCCTATTCAAGCCCGTCATGAAAGGGGCGTGGTCAGGGGAGTGGCGAGTGCTGCAAGCGGTCCAGTGGAGTTGAAGAAAACAGGTAGGGAAAAGTAGAATGCAAACTGAGGCCCAGCGACTTCTGACCTCAAGCACAGGCTTTCCTGTGCAGGAAGACTACTGGCGGAAATAAGGTTTAAGGCAAATTAAAATGGAGTAAAAACACATAAACTTATTTAAAGCAAGCTAAACAAGTGATGGCATGGAAGACAAGCCAGAGAGTCATGTGAGAGAGTGCGCGTGACGCGGCCATCGAAGTAAAAGTGATTGCGATCACGGGCTGGAAGGGTGCCTGCGAGCGATGCACTTAATGAGCCATGACGGATGCGCGCGTCGGCTCGCGTAAACGCAAGCTCTGGGCACACAGTGGTAGCATTTTCTGAAGCCCTTGCTAAAAGTCTCGCCAGTGTAGTGCATGCACTGGCTCAGGGGAGACCTAAAAATACAGGGATGTGTCGTACTCACAAGAATGCGGTACACCCCTGTGTTTTCCCTTGCACCTGAGGTAAAAAAAAACTGCCTAGCACCGATACAAATGCCATGAAAGGGTGCCTTTTTGCCCAGAAACAATCAGTTTCTGCAGTACATATAGAAATAACAAACACGAGGAGAAATAAAAGATATTTCTCCTTATTGTGCCATTCTAATGCCTGCTTTTTTAGTGGCAATAGTTTTTGGCGCTGCCTCAGATTTTTTTTATTTTTTTTTTATTTTAAAAACCTTTATTATTCATGATGCATAGTAAACATTACATAGCATACATTATCCGCCACCAACCAAAGGGGCCCCGCCCGTCAACGCCAGTAGAAGAAAGTAGACACGGCCCATCAGCCGGCATCCTGGAGGCCCGGCGGCCTATAGTGTGACAGACATTCAGAGACAATAGTGATCAATCATTACATGTCAGTAGTGGCAGATAGAACACTATGCGTTTATAAAGACATTGTGTCTCCTGTAGGCACTGATTGGCGGGACTCCCCACACACGTGGCGAAAGTCTCGGCAATCTGAAAAAAAAATAAAAAAGGTCTGCGAACAAACTAACTACCCCAACTACCCCCCCACCCTCCCCCGTGTGTTCGCTATCCTGCTCCTAGTAACTCACCCCCAGTGGTACCGTCAACTAGTTCTTGCCTCCCTACCCGCAACTAATACTCCAGAGACCCCAACCCAAGTTCCAGCCTACTGGAGAGAGATGTAGCCTAAATCGATAGCCCAAGTACCTGATCACCCTCCAACCCATCTCCCCTAAGGGATTACGTCCATTGCTCCAACTGACCTTGTGCGGGAGTCCGGGGAGTCCAGATCCCTGTCACTGACCAAGCTCTCCTCTTCACTTTGCTGTATATACTCCTGGTAGAGACCCCAGAAATTGTTGGGTCTGCTTCTCGGGGGTAGTAGTTCGCTAAAAAGTTCTGATTGAGTGCAGCAGTAGAGCAAGTCACTCGCCCATCTCTGTTTGGTGGGAAGTGGTCCCCTCATCCAGCATCGAGCTATTGCTCTCCTAGCCATCAGAAGTGCCATATCTACCAGCCGCCGTTGGGATGAAGGAAGTGGCTTAGAGTACCCCAATAGCGCCAAAGCCTGTCCAATAGCCAGCTCTGTGCCCAGGATCGCGCTAATCTCTGAGAAGATCGCCACCCAGAACCTCTGTACTCCCGGGCAATGCCACGCCAGGTGGATAAAATCCGCCACCGGCGCGTGACACCGTTCACACTCCGCTGTCTGTCTGAGCCCATACCGGTGCAGTCTCTCTGGGGTGTAGTATACTCGTTGCAGAAATTTAAAGTGCACCAATCTATGTCTGCCATTAAGAGAAAGCCTTCTTGTGCTGGTGCAGCAGTATTTCCACATGTCATCCTTAATCGGGATCTGCAAATCTTTCTGCCAGTCGTCTCTGGCTTTGGAATGCTGAAACTGTCGATGGGTCAGACCGAGTTTAGTCAAATTTGAAACCAGCTTGCGGGAGGACGTGGAGTTAATAACATAAGTGAGCACAGGGACCTCCTGTGGTTCCTCCATTTCGGGACCCAGCACTTCCCTGAACGCGCTCCAAACTCTATGGAACTGAAACCGCTGTAGGAGCGTAGGCTCCAGTGGTGTGGGGGTAATCTGTTCCCAAGTCTTCGGCACCCCTGCGGCAAACAGGTCCTCCATTTTCGTAAGCCCTAGCGCGTGGAGAGCATCCGTCACTCCCTTTTCCCTCAGTGGGCCCAACCACAGAGCCCAGTCAACCTGCATTTGCGGCGAGTACAGGAGTTTACAGTCACGCGCTCGTGTCAGGGCATGCCAGGCATGATTGGTGGACCTTAGTGAGTCCAACTGACCTATGGCACGATCCTCCGGGAGGCAGACAGTGGCCGGAAGGGGGAGAGGCTCCGCAAACAAGCGTTCCAAGTTAACGTGCGGTATGCGCAGATCCCCATGTATCCAGGAGTGCAAGTGTGACGCCTGCGCGATACGATAGTCCCTCTCCATATCGGGGGCTCCCAGGCCAACCCTTTCGCAAGGGAGCATCAGTGTTGTCCACTTCACTCTAGGCTGTTTGCCTCCCCATGCCAACCTGATGAGCACCTGTGTGAGCTGTTTAAAGAAGGCCTTAGATAGCACCACTGGACTGTTGGTAAAGAGGAAAAGGAACCTAGGCAGGACTATCATTTTCATGATGGCAATCCTGCCCATAAGGGACAACGGCAGCCTGCACCATGCGTTCACATCCTCCACAAGCTTCGTGTACGCCACACCGTAATTTTATCTGATCAAAACTTCCGGGTCAGTGTGGAGTGGAATGCCTAGGTATCTGACGGACTCGGTGGTCCACTTCAGAGGATATTCCATATCAAAAGGCTGTGTCACGGGCGTCAGTGGGAAGGCAATGGATTTGTCCCAGTTTACCTTTAAGCCGGAGAGAGCGCCAATGCGCACCACCTCCCGCAAGATGGCAGAGAGGTTCACTTGGGGGTCGCGGACGTACAAGAGGGTATCATCTGCATATGTTGATATGCCAATTTTATACGTGGGGAAGCTAATGCCCTCCAGGCCGTGGTATTCCCTAATTGCGCAAGCAAGCGGCTCCACAACTAGCGCATATAAGAGGGACGATAGAGGGCACCCCTGCCTAGTGCCTCTGCTGATTTCGAACTGGTCAGTTACTCTGTCCCCAATCTTCAACCGTGCTGTAGGCCGGTGGTACAAGGCTCCCAGCATTTGCAAGAACGGCTCTCCCAGCCCCAACTTCCTAAGGACTCTGACCATGAAGGGCCACTCCACGGAGTCGAAGGCCTTCTCCATGTCCAGAAAGACCGTCAGGGCAGTGTTTTCCTGATGGACGTGTTGCATGGTTCCCAGCACCGTGCGCATATTATATGTCAGGTTGCTGTTGGGGACGAAACCAGCTTGTTCTGGGGCGACCTGTTCCGGCACTAGAAGCGCCAACCGCGTGGCTAACACTTTGGCAAATATCTTAGCGTCCACATTCAGCAGGGACAGTGGCCTGTACGAGCTGCAAGATTCCGGGGGTTTCCCAGGTTTTAAAATTGCGATAGGAATGGCTTCTCTCATTGAGTGAGGCATGCTGCCCTCCTCACAGATATCGTCAAAGAGTGTAATCAGGTGGGGGACCAGTTTATCTTTGAATGACTTATAAAAGCCCACCGTCAGCCCGTCACCGCCCGGAGCACTGCCAGACCTCATACCCGCAAGCGCCTCCAAGATCTCGTCCTCCTGTATGGGGGACATCAAGAATTCCCTGTCTGAATCCGGCAAAAAAGGCATGGCTATATGCCCAAGATAGTCATCAATCTCTTCCTCAACCCGCAGCGATCTGGTCTTGTACAACTCAGCATAGTACTGCCGAAAGGATTGGAGGATCTCCTCCTCGTCCGTGAAAACCTCGCCCTCCGGTGTGTTCAGCTCATCGATCACAAGTGGCTTTCTGGAGCTGCGTATCATTCTCGCTAGTAAGGCGCCCGGTCTCTCTCCTTCCCCGTAGGTTCGGGCCGTAGCGTATTTGCCCATGTAGTGTACTTCCCTGTCAGCTAGTTTGTGGTATTCAGATAGGAGGAGTTTGATTTGGGGGTCAGCCTCTGCGTCAGAGTCACCCTGTTGTCGACCCTCCAGGGTAGACAGCCGGGTTTCCAGTTGTTTCAGGTCACGTCGAATGGATTTGAGCATACTGGAATGTTTGGATATGGCCATACCCCTAACATAGACCTTAAAAGCCTCCCAAACAGTTTGGAAACTATCTACAGTCCCCAGGTTCGTTTAAAAAAATACATCTATATCCTCCGCTAGTTCCGCGCGGAACACGTCGTCCAGAAAGGAGTAGGGGGGAAATCTCCAAGTAAAGGGAGGGATCACTTTCTTTGGGGTCACCAATTGTAGCAGCACAGGGGAGTGATCAGAGAGGGTACGGGGCAGTACCTTGCAGTTCTTAACACTATCTAGTAGGGCTTGGGACACTAACCAGTAATCTATTCTAGTGTGGATATTATGGTAAGCAGAGTAGTGCGTGTAACCACCCTTCGTGGGGTGCCTGCTTCTCCATACGTCCACCAGAACTAATTTAAGCAGCTCCGCTTTCATGTGCAGAGCCGAGGCCACTGGTCTCCGGGCGGGTCCCGCCGACCTATCCAGGTCTGGGTCGAAAACGAAGTTGAAATCACCACCCCACAACATTCTGGAGGAAACGTGTGACCTGCACTGGGCAGACAGCGTAGCGTAAAATTCGGGGCAGTCGTAGTTTGGCCCGTAGACATTAACTACAATCAAATCAAGCCCTCGGCCTATACATTTAGCTGTAACAAACCTACCCTCCGTGTCCGACACCAGTGGCACCAGTTTTAGTTCGGAGGCTGGATTGACCCACGTGAGTACACCCCTGGAGTGTGTCGTGAACCCTGCTGCCACTGTATGTCCCCCTAATCCCCTGGCCTGCAGCATTCTGCTGGAAAGTGGGAGGTGAGTCTCCTGAAGTAGAGCAAGGTCAATGTGATGCCTATGCAAATAACTGAGTACCTTACGCAATTTACGGTAATCGTTGAGCCCTCTCACATTCCATGTCAACACCTTCAGTGTCTGCAAATTCTGTGTGACATTCTCGTCATTAGCATTCGTCATCTCAACAGTAGGTTCAACAAGTTACCAGCAGCTGTGTTACCGCGCCACCATCTCCCTCTATTCTTGAGAGCAGGCAACACTTCACCCAGTATCAGAGTCAGAGTGCCATAAGCAAGATAGCAAGGACAGTTCCCAACACTATTCCCCCTCCACCCAAAGCCGGCCTCCCCAAACTTGGCCTGACAATACTCAGCCCGCCCACCGCCGACCACCCCCAACCTGCTCAGACAGAACCCCATACCGCCCCCCACATCCCAAAAACACAAATTCAAACAGTCCCTTAATCGGCTCTCTAAGGAGCCTGGCAGCCGAAAGCACAAGGGCAGAGGTTGCCAGCCAAATCCAGTAAGTCACCAATCCACCACGATAAACCTGGCGTGCCCGCATGCCTTGCCCCTGCTGAGAGTTCGGTGCCTCCGGCAAGACACAAGTGGACAAGTGCAAAGGTTTGTACTTTTCACACAGCCTCTCGATTCAGTTTCATACTGGGGCACCCGCTTTCCGCTCAACTCCCCCACAGTGCATGTTCCAGGTCTCGAGGTCACTGCCCAGGGCAAGACCCCCATTCAGCCCCCTCAAACACCCAGAGGAAGTGGAACAATCTCACCAGGCAAGGAGTCGCCAGTGGTCCTCCGAGACTCAGTCATTTGGGGGTCAGTCATGTAGGAAAACCTCCTAATTAACAGGGGGATGGCTACTGCAGGAGCCGTGTTCGCCCTAGACTTCCCGCTCCTATACACTTAGGCCCAGATGTAGGTAAATCCCATTTACCGATTTAGAAATACCGAATTTTACCGATTCGGTATTTCAAAATCGGTAAATGGGATGTAGGTACCAACATCTGGATTAGTTACCGATTCGTTGCAAATTCGGTATTTACCGATTCGGTAAATACCGAATCGGTATTTGCTATTGAATCCTATGGGCCTTTGAAGCCCATAGGATTCAATTCAAATACCGATTCGGTATTTACCGAATCGGTAAATACCGAATTTGTCAAGGGTGCAGGGGGTGTCACTTTGACACCCTCTAGCACCCCCAAAACTGGCATGTGTGCAATGTGGCACACAGACATGCCCTAAGGGCACGTCTGTCTGTCACATGGCACATGTGTACATGCACAGATGTGCATGTACACAGGAATCGGTATTTTACCATGGATTTGTATTCCATGGTAAAATACCGATTCTGTAAGCCATGTGCTGATGGTACATTGCCTACCTACATTCCATGTTCGGTAATTTTACCGAATCGGTAAATATTAACGAATCTGTAACATTACCGAATCGGTAATAATACAGATTCGGTAAAATTACCGATTGTGCCCCTACATCTCCATAGCCCTTTACCGATCGGAAACGGCCGAAAATCGGTATTTTCGGCCAATTCCGATCGGTAAAGGGCTACCTACATCTGGCCCTAAGTCTTGTTCATCCATGGGCGAGGGGTCAGTGGCATCATCGCGATTGTTCCCCCGGTCGGCCTTGCGCTCTCTGGCCCATTCCTTCAAGGATTTTTGCAGTTCTCTGGGGTCCGTAAAGAAGTGTGAGTGGTCTTGTTTGTTGATCCGGAGCTTCGCTGGATACATCATGGCGTAGTCCAACCCCAAATCGCGCAGCTGTTTTTTGTAGCGGGCAAACTGCTTCCTTTCCTCTTGCACCGTGGCCGTGAAATCCGGGTAAGGTGAGATTTCCATGCCTTCATATTGCAGTTTGCCCTTGTCTCTGGCCAGACGGAGCTCCGTGTCCCTTTCTCTGTAGTTCAAGAGTTTCGCGATTATGGGACGGGGGTACGCCCCTGGCTTCGGCCTAGGTCCCAGCGTGCGGTGGGCTCTCTCAACAATGAACATGGGCGAGAAAGCCTCCTTGCCAAGCAGGGCCTTCAGGAGTTTTTCCACGAAGAGTTCCATTTTGCCTGTGTGCGTGGTCTCCGCCACTCCCGTTATGCGGATGTTGGACCTCCGTGACCTCGCTTCCAAGTCCTCGGACTTGTCCTGAATCACCTGAAGCAGCCTGCCAAACTGCTTACGATCTTTGTCCCACTCTGATTGCTCCTCCTCCGCTTCTGTGAGCCGCATCTCTGCCATGTCCAGACGCTCGGCATGTCTGTCGACCCGCTCCGACATGCGGTCCATGCGATACGTCAGGGCATCGATCTTAGTTCCAATGGCCGCTATCCTTTCGTGCAGTCCCTTTTCCATGGACACCAGCAGTTCACGAATGTCCGCTCCCGCAGGCCCGTCGTTGGTAGCACTCCTCGGAGACGATTCGGTAGCAGGCGTCTCCGTCCCCTTGGTCCGGCGCTGCTCGAAAGTGAGCCTGGGATGCGTTCTGTCATTTTTAGCCATGGCCAGTCTGGTGGACATTCAGACACTCTATGGCGCCGGATACAGCGGCCAGACAGAGTGAGCCAGCGGTTTCCTGAGTCCTTCGGTGGAATACACCCTGGCTACACCTGGGTCCGGGTAACCCAAAGGAGCTCCCAAACACGCGCTCCACACGTTATCGTGGGCCGCGGCGCCGCCCGACCCAAATCAGTGGTCAATCAGGGGGGTTTCGCACTGCGATCGCCCACCGGTCTCAGTGCGTGGCCCCACTCTCCCAGGCGAGCGATTCTCACAGCCAACTGTGCAAGCCGCCGGATCCCCCTCGACAAGACTTCTCCAGACGCAACCCGGCTCCAAAATGGCGGCATCGACCTGGGCCAGGTACCAGCAGCAATTCACCCACAGAAACACTGCTCAAGTGTCCCGAACCGCCACGCTGGTCAGCAAGGCCTTCCGTTAGCTTGTGTCAGGCAGGGCGCGGGGACGGGGCCGTAGTGGGAGCTGACCAAGCATGCACGTCTCAGGGCCGCTAAGGCCATGCGGGTGCCCACTACAGGTGCACAGATTATCAGCATAGACGCAGCAGTACTCTCTCCGTGCTCTCGTGTGTCGTTGTGCCCTGGTGCGCCCTCTTACACTGGGGCAGTCGCTTGCAAAGTGTGAGCACTCTGTATCAGGGCAGCAGCTAATGGCGGTGTCCACCAAGTCCGGTCTTGTGGCGTCTCTGACACCCGGCTCCACCGCCTCCCACAGCGGGCAGCTAGAGCTCGGTGCCTAGCTCCTCAACGCGACTCAGGTGCTTCCCGACACGGGGGGGTCACACACCTGTCGTCCCCGCAGGACTCCCCAACTTCGACGACGGATCCAGAACCCCGACTCATGCAGCTCCGTTCAGGCCGCACGTAGCGTGACATCACCCGGCCATTATTCCAGGGGAGGCCATGGATTCAGGCCCGGTCCGCCGCCGCAGATCCCTTATCGCCAATGCCGTCCGATTCGCGGCAGGTCGAGTCGCCAAGTCCTCGCCGCTGGCTCCCGGGAGTGCTGGGGAGTTAACAGCGTTGTCAGGGCCTGATTTGGCACGGCTTAGGATGAGTTTAACGGATATTACTGGGGCTTAGGCGAGGATCCCAGCGCTCACACGTCCGCCATAGACGCCGGCAAGCTCCGCCCCCCCCAGCGCTGCCTCTGATTTACACATCCTTGTAAATCTAAATCTGAAGCGGTGTCAAAAGCCCATGGGTGTTGCGGTGGAACGTCCACAGCAACACCCATTTTTTTTAAACACATTTTATTGGGATTTACAATTTGCATAGTATACAAACAGCACATGCCATGTGGACGTAATTCCACAAAGTAATTATATCAATGATACATATGACATTGTACGTATTCAACTGTTCAATTTTAGACTCTCCAGTAAAGTAAGGATGTTGCAATATATACATTTAAGAATTGGTTCGTCATTACACCCAAATGATTAGATACATATGCAATTTTATGAAAAAATGTCTAAACCTCCTTTAACTACTCCACCCTACTCTCCCATCCCTCCCACCTTCTATTGGACTTGCTCACAATTTTATATGTGTTCTTCCCATTGCTCCCAGCAGCCCTATCAAGAGTGGACAACCACACAGGCAGTGTTATATTACCTCATCAAGGTTAGCGTATGGCTGGAATGCATGGGGAGGGCCACGTCTACTGTCGGTAACTATTCTTCCAGGACCATGGGGGATGGGTCAGGCACACGCGGGTTAAATGCATCCATCATTAACTCCCACTCCATTGAAATGGGTCTTTTACGCAGCCCCAAGCTTCCTCCCTTCGTATGGCCACGCTTTCGGCTTTCGGCTTTCGGCCCCCCCCCCCTTCTTGTCATTTCTTGGTGCCAGGTGTATTCAGTTGGGGGTCTGGCGGATTTCCACAGCATCATTATGCAGCATTTCGCAATGAGTAACTCTAAGTCAGTACACCATGTTTGTACTTTTGTGTTTTCGGTTTCGGGAGTCGTGACAGACCAACTAGACAGCTTCTGGCAGTGTCACTAATAGATTGGCCAGTCGCTGCTCTGATGCTCCTAACTATCTTGTTCCAGAGTTCCGTGAGCATCGGGCTGGACCCTGGCTTATGGAGAAGATCAGCTTCTTCTAATTTACATCTAGGGCAGGTATGTTGAGTCATAAAACATAAGTTACAGATTGTGGGGGTAAGTTAGGCTCTGTGCAGTATCCTGTATTGAATGTATTTAAATTTGGCACTGCGGGACACCTTTCTCGGGTTTTCTAACAGACCATTCTTTGTCCGTTAGCTCTTTCTCAAGATCTTCCGTCCATTTGTTGCGCACATTGAGTAGAAGGGCCCCAGTATGTCCTCGGATAACTCTATAAAACCACTTGATAAGGTGGCGTCATAACAGATATATTGCATGGACCAAAGAGTGTGTTGGTGGTTCCACCCGCTGTGGTGCCCAATGTTTTTTAGTGTAGCAGTGTATAGCAGCATGTGTTAGATATAGGCTGCCAGGTATTCCATTTTCCCTAGCAAAGTTGTCGTGCTCTATTAAGGCTCCATCACTAAACAGTGCTCCCACTGTAGAGACCCCACCCTTAATCCACATATGCATCCTGCGTCTAGTGATGAGACCCGTTGGCGTTGGAATCCCGATTAACAGGATATTGTCTGCATATGGGGAACAGCGATGTGCATATTGCAACGTCCTTCTCCAGTATGTAAGTGCCGTTCGTAGTAGAGTCAGGGCATGTTGTGGTATCAGGGTTCGGGACAGCATTAAAGTGTGCAGCGTAGCGTGATTGATATCCCCTGCTGTATAACCTATTTCATGCTTATTGCGGCCCGCAAGCCAATATGACAGCCATTGAAGTTGACTCGCGTAGCAATATGCACGAAGGTAAGGTGCACCCAGTCCTCCCTCATCTGTGTCTAGTTGGAGTTTTGGCAGTCCGATCCTTCTGCGGCCAGTTCCCCAGATCAATTCAGATAGTAGCGTGTCCAGCGATTTAAAAATGGGGTGGGAATTACTATTGACAAATTGGTAAAGAAATGTAGGAGTCGAGGGAGGACCACCATTTTAGATATGGCCACTCTCCCCATCACAGACAGAGGTAACGACGTCTAGAAGGCTGTTTACGAGCGCAACGCTCGTAAGGCTTTGGTTAAATTACCTTCAATAATGTCGTGTAGACACCTGTAAATTTAAATTCCTAGATATTTGAATGTGTGCTGTGCTACGGCCAGGGACAGACGTCCAAATCGTATCACATCCGGGCACAGGCCAGGATTGAAGAAAAAGGCTTGGGACTTCATTTCACAGCAACACTCATTGCACAGTCCTTTCACGCAGATACCTGTGTGAAAGATTACGATATTTTATTTACATTGTAGCATTGAGCTTCACAAAGTGGCTTAGTATAGCTTTGTACATATGGTGCAGGACATTGCAAAACCGGAGCGTCGTAAAAAGTGATGTTTCGGTTTCGCAACCCCCTTGTAATTATGCCCTTTTGTCTGGCAAAGCTTGCACCTTCACGCGATGTGTGGAATGCAAGAGGTAAAAGCTGTAGGAAATTCCAATGTTATGCCTGTTCATCCTGCATTTTTTGCTTTTTCGCACAACCCTATTTTTATGGATTATAGGACCTTATTTACAAGCCCATTGCGCCGCAGGTGTATCACTTTTAAAATGGGAAAAAAGTATCGTACCGGCGAAGCAGGGTCTTGTAAATATGCCCCTCAGTACTTTACAACATCTTACCATTGTAAAGTACTGTGCTTCAACTTAAATCCGAGTTAATAGGTAAATTCCTAATTGGAATATTTAACTTACTCATAAATCTTTAGTATATTGATTTCAAAGTGTACCCAGCGCCTGTCAGTTAAGACTCACTCGTGGCCTAGAGCACCGATTGTGCCAGCCTCTACAGTCAAGGCCACAGGTATTATGCTGCAGTAGAGGGCCAAATTATGCAGCAGAGTAAAATATGCGGCAAGAAAAGGCAAATTATGCAGCGTAATGCGGGCCATAATGGCAAAGTCATTTTTACTCCTGCTAACGCTGTCTGTGCATTGGTTGCACCTCATTAGTACCAGTTTAACACCCAAATGTAGCAAAAGGACACAGAAAGGGACCTGTCAACATTTGCAAAAAGCCTTCCACTGTGCTGCAACATGTTTTGCTGCATTTTTAGTAACTGTTGAACAATTTCTGGGGTTAAAATCTGCAGATTGTGCATCAGATGATAGATTACGTGGCAAATCTATAATTATGCGGAAAATGCAGGAGCTTCACAATCGCATAATTCCAGTGGCCCTGACTACAGTGGCAATGAAAACATGACGTCAGACCCACTCTGTGTGTACGCTGACACCTGAAGCTTTTAAACGTGCAGGCATTCTGTCAAAAGTAACTGTTTCTGACAGGTAAAAGCATTCTCTTTATTATGATGATTATTATCATCATTGTTAATGGCAATAATGATATTTTTCCATTTGTAGAACACATCGATTACTTAGAAGGGTGCCTTGGCGTTGAGAAAATGCCGACAATCTCCCTAGACTAAGTAAAACAGCGACAGAGTATACAGCCAGGTTTAAAGATGCTTCTTAAAGTGGAAAAGATCTGAAACCGAGCAGAGGTAGGTGGAGGAGGTGTGGCGCCGTGGCCAGGGCGACTGATGCTAGATGCTGGGGCAATAGCTCGCTTAATCTTCCCAATGGCCCCCAGCGCAGAGATACCCCTTCGGGGGTGGTTCGTGCGCTGTACAAGTACTGGATTTACATTTACATTTTACATCCCTGCCAAGAGCCACATGAAGCCACCATGCATGGCTTTCCATGGCCTTGTAAATAAGGCCCCCTTTCTTGCTGCACTCTTTGTAAAAAGGGTGTTCCATGGGTGTTGGTGTGGGTATTTCCACACCACATAAATGGAACCAGATACATTGCCAGATTCACAAGGATTTGTAAAGCTGGGAATGCGTCAGATTCCTACACCTCCCAGGGGAGGCGTAAGGGAGACACAACAAGGTGAAAGACCTCAATTTCTCCTCTTCTTTTATTTTTCTATGCATGATTCATTCTGCAGCACTCGTAGAAAGAGGTGTCCCTTCCTGCACATAAACAATAATTGAAACAATGACGATTTGCAACTTTTATAAGTTATAAATCGCCATTATGGATTGTTTATGTGTAGAGAGGGACACCTTCCTGCACATAAACAATCATTCCCTCAATGCAGGCACTCTTGCACTATGGTGCAAGGGTTCCTGCTTTGGCGCTAGGCAACTGAGTTCAGTGCCAACTCTGGGGAAAACGCAGGGATGCACCACCGCATTAGCTATTTTGGCTTAACGCCGCGCTCCGTCATTCTTTTGTAAATATGACCCTAAGTCTTCTAGCATTCTTTCACCTCCTTGCACGGTAATCATTGGTTAATAATGCAAGCCCCACCTACTCACCTTTCATCATAGCGCATTGATGAGGGAATGGCGGGTTAGGGAGAATAAGTTAAACATGCTTTGCCCCACTCAAAGATGATCACCTCTAGGCTATTCATCCATGAAATCTAACTGGCTGGCGAGTGAAACCGTAGTAAAGGATTTAGCCATGCCTGCGTAGGGGAAGAGAGCTCCCGGCCAGCAAGAACCCCCTCATCCGTTTTTTTGCCAAATGTCACAATTGAAGGGTGAGTAGAGGTGCTGTGCTGCCATGGAGGAATAGTAAAGCACATTTGAATTAGCATTGCAAAGGATTTGGCGGTGACTTAACGGCCCACCCTGAAACTGGGGAAGTAAGGTTTGTGTCCTGGCATCTGCTCAACATTCTCTGGGGCATATTTACAATGCCCTTGCAGCACTGTTTATGCTGCCAGAGCGTCACTTTTGTGATGCTCCGGAGGTATAGTGTGCAGGCCCATACTTACAAGACTATGTAAAGCCACTGCGTGGCTTTCCGTGGCATTGTTAATATGAAGTAAGGCAAATCCTTACTCTGCGTGGAAGGGGGGTTCCATGGATGTTGATTGGATGGTCCCATGCACTAGGGCAGTGCGGCTAGAAAGCTTGCGGCGCTGCCCTATGCCAAAATATTGTCAGTATGCCCCAGAATATCACTTTAGGGGAAGTAGCTTGCCCCTTGCTGCCAAAAACTGTCTCTGTTTTAAAGGTCACTGGTTAAATTCGTAGTAGGGCGTACTCCATCTGTCATCTGTCCGCACTGAAAACAATGAGGGCTATTGATAAAGAGTCAGAATGTTGTGGCATTTTGTTCTGCAATGCCAAGTCCGCTGCAATTATTATGACCATAAACTGAGAATTGTCATTTTGGTTTACATCCCTTGCTCTATTAAACTTCTAGGTTCAAATATATTTGTAAGGCCTACCTTATACACTGAGGGATATCTTTATAAGCTCCTGGTGCATCACTTTTTGTGGCGCTCTGGTTGCACCGGAGCCTGCTCCGTATTTACCAAACAGCACTGAGCCACTTCTTTTGGCTTAATGCTGCCTTGTAAATATCGTTCCATTTAGCTCAGTTTTCTGCGTTAAAGGGGCATGCAATGGTTGTTGTGGGGGCGTTCCCAGCAACATCCATGGCTTAATGACACTGCCCCAGATTTACGAAAAATCGTAACTCTGGGGCAGCGCCAAAAATGTACACCTCCCCAGGGGAGGCGTTAGGGAGGCACAACGAGGAGAAATATCTTTATTTCGCCTCGGTTTTCCTTGTTCTATGTATGCTGCAATCTGCAGCACGCAAGGAAAGAGGAAAACGCCTCTTATGGTTGTTTTTGTGCAGTCTCTCGCACCACGGTGCAAAGGTGTCTGCATTTGCGCACTGCAGCCCAATGTGCGCCGGCGCACGGGAAAAGGACAGGAATGCTCTGTATCTGATAGATACGTTACATTCCTGTCTTTCCTTTTGCCGTAGGGCAGTGCAGCAGGAAGGCCTGCGCCGCTGCCCTATGGCACAAACTCCTAAATGTGTCCCAGAGAACCTAAACAGAACAATTTGAAAGATGTTAGATTGCTTCAGAGTGCATGTGTGCTTTGGCGTGTGGCACTGTGGTGTTCACACTTGTAATAAATCTGGAGTAACGCAAGGCAGCGAAAGTCCCTGCCTTGCATTACTCTGCATTGGGAAGGTGTCCCATAGGTGGAGGGTGGGTGTTCCCATGCATCCACTCATGGATTCTGGCACATTCCTAGATTTACTAAAACTATTAAACCTGTGAATGCATCAAAACGCTGCACCTTCCAAGGTGTAAAGTAGCAAGGAGAAATATGTTTATTGGTCCTAGGTATTTCCTCTTTCTGGGCCCGATTCACAGAATGAACTTAAGACTCAATCCTAAACTTACTACTTTTGTTATTCACAGAAGTTAGGATTTTGTCTTAAGTTTGTCTTAAGACAGACTTAAGACAGACTTAAGACAGACTTAAGACAAAATCCTAACTTCTGTGAATACCAAAAGTAGTAAGTGCATTCTGTGAATACCAAAATAGTAGTAAGTTAAGGATTGAGTCTTAAGTTCATTCTGTGAATCGGACCCTCAGTGTGTGCTGTGTGCAAGCCGCAGCAAAAATGGAACGAGTAAAATGCATCTGGTAATTGTTTTTGTGCAGGAAGGTGGACCTTCCTCCACATAAGCATTCTTCAAATGGTGTTTTGTAATTTGTATGTGTGCTGTTTAATGCAGCACACATAGAAATTGAAAAAAAAAATTTTTTATGATTGCTTATGTGCAGGAAGGTACACCTTCTTGCACATAAACAACCAATGGTGTTTTTCTGTTTCCATGTGTGCTGCTCAACGCAGTAGACATAGAAACAGCAAAAACGAGGAGACATGAAACATTTCTCCATGTTTTGCCAGGGTAAGACCAGGTTTTTCCCATCTTAATTTTGGCACTGCCCCATATTTACAGCACCTTCGTAAATATGGGACAGCGTCAACATAAGTGTGTTGCGGTGGAACACCCACAGCAACACCAATTGCCTACCCCTTTCACGCTAAGTGTAGCATGAAAGGGGGCCTTATTTACAAGGCAGTGGTAAGCCACATTGAGGAACATATTTACAAGCCCCTATCGCCACCAAAATGTCTCTTTTTTGCGATGGCAATAGGAGCTTTGCCTTATTTTCAAGGCAGCGTGAAGCCACTTAACTGTGGCTTAACTCTGCCTTGTGAATAAGGCCCCCTTTCATGCTACACTCAGTGTCAAAGAGGTGGGCAAGGGTGTTGTGGTAGGCGTTCCACCACAACACCCATTGAGTGTGTCTAAGCATAGGGCGTCATTTATTTTTCACTTTTTGTGACGCTGCCAAGGTGCAAAAAATGCGCCATATTTACAAGGGGACGCATCTAGACAGATGTGTCAGTTTGTAACTCCCTGTGCTACATTATACCTGTGACAGGTATAATGTGTGGGCATTCCGAAGCAGAAAATCATCATAGAAGTGACACTGTGAAATGTATGAGCTTTCACTGCGTCACTCTATGGCGTCACTGTGTCAAACACTTACGCCTGCTTTAAGCACGTGTAAGGGGTGACGCAGTGCCTTTCGCATGGGCCCTGCTCCAATTGAAATGACATATTGCCGGAGTTCCCTTATGTTTCTCCAGCAATGAGCCAATTTTACGTCTACAGATACGTCAGGGTTCCTGACGTTTCTATAAATCGTTGCGACATGGAGCGCTGTACAGTAAGCATGAAACATCCATGGTGTCACAGGGAGAACGCACTGAAAAGTGTTGCATTGCTGTTTCACCCCAGCGATGCAACACTTTTCATAAATAAGTCTCATAGGGGCCTCATTTATGAAAAGTGTTGCATTGCTGCCGACGCAACTCCAGCAATGTGTCTATTCACATGGGGCAAGCCCCATGTGACAAGGTCTGCATAACTCCTTACACCTGCGTCAAGCAGGCATAAAGAATTGACGTTGTGACACACTAGAAGTGGTGCAGTGAAATCTCATAGATTTCACTGCATCACTTCTACCTGGTTTTCCTCCTTCAGAACACCCACCCTGCATACTTTATACCTGACTCATGTATAAAGTAGCGTAGGGGTTTACAAAGTGACGCATTTGCCTAGATGTGTCACTTTGTAAATATAGCGCAGTGTGGTGCATTTTCTATAAGCATGGGTGGAAAATCCGTTCCGCTCGCGGATTTTGCGGATTTTCGATAAATTCGTAATCCGCGAGATTCGCGAATTTCCCGCAAAATCCGCGAGCGGAACGGATTGGGTCAAAAGTTCAAGCTGACTTTTGTAACTCTTTTAGAATGGCGCCGGTAAGCTGTCAGAGCCATTCTAAAATAGTTACAAAAGTCAGCTTCAACAGGAAGCTCTAATAGATAAAGTAAAGCAGGTGCTGCTCAAATTCAGTTACACAATCATTAATCACCCCAAACTTGGGGTGATTAATGATTGTGTTACTTAATTTGACCTTCAACTGGAGCACCTGCTTTACTTTATCTATTAGTGCTTCCTGTTGAAGCTATTTCTAGCTATTTTAGAATGGCGCTGGCAGCTTGCCTGCGCCATTCTAAGTGGGACTGAGGGCAGAAGGGCACAAAAGTGGAACAGAGGGCAGAAGGGGACAAAAAATTAGTGGGGCAGAGGGCAGAAGGGCACAGAAACGAGTGGTACAGAGCACAGATGGGCATAAAAAACGAGAGGGTGGCAGTGATTAACCAGGCAAAAAAAAAACCCTGCGAAAACGCAAAGCGCCTCGCGAACACCCGCGAACACGCAAAGCACTTCACGAACACCCGCCAACACGCAAAAATAAAAAAATCCACAAATTCACACGGATTCGCGAATTTTGCGGATTGCGAATTCGCAAGTCCGCAAATTCGCGGATTGCGAATTTGCAAAATTCGCCCATGCTTAATTTTCTATGCTGCCGCAATCAGTGACACAATGGCAGCATAAGGGCCTTATAAATAAGGCCCATGATATTTTGTACTGGAAGGGTACCTTTCCAGTACAACACCTATTACCTATGGTGGACTCAGGCACATACCCTTGCACTATGAGTGCAAATGTGTGTGCCTGGCACACAGCAGCTAAAATCTCTGCCGGGGCAAGGGAGAGGGGAGGAGTGAGACATATTTCTGAAGATATAGCGCTCTCTTGCTTCTCCCTGTCGCGCAACAAAGTGCAGAATGTTTGTCTGCTGTGTTTGCGTTCCATGGCTTTTTGGAAAATCTGGGACTAGAAGTTTTAGGCTTTTGCCACACAACACCCGGTATTTGCCCTCAAAACAACCAAAAAAGCTTATGAAATAAACAAATGAGCTGCAATCAATCCCAGCGTGGCGATGACAAAAGTCACCCAATCACAGTGCAACTCCAGTAGCAATCAACCAGTTAATGCGTGACTCTGTGAAGACTTTTCACCAATCCAACTGCCAATCTCAGTGTCAATTAACCAACTGCAGCACAATTTATCTGTGAATGGGGAAACAATGCAAATGCCCTTTTGCCACATTAAACACACATAAACACACATAAACAAATACAATCTTGTCTGCTCAATCTAAAGAGGAAAAAATTAAGAAACAAAATGACAAGAATTACACAACTAATAGAAACAAGGCTAGTGTCAGAAACTCAGATTAAACACACAAGCCTGAAAGAAAATTGGTTAATTCATAAAAATCCCTTCCCAGTGGGAATGCAGGTCCTCCTAAATCACACTATCATTTTGCAGGCAAGTTAAGTAACAATACCTCGAAATCTTGGATTGCGACAAACCTTTTATGACACTAATCACAAACAAGAAAAATACATCAAAATCAAAGTAACTAAACCACTGACTGAACCAAGAAACAAAAACATAAAACCAAAAATCTCACATACAGTGTAACAATGAAGCAACACAAACCACACTCTCCACTAAGCAAACCACAAAGCATCACTAGCGCACAGAACAGTCTCAAGCTCTAAATCTCACAATTCCTTTTGGTCAAGAACAGCACTGCAGCTTCAGGAATCAGCATATAACCATATGGCCGGGATGCCTGTCACCCCCTCCCAACACAATCCCCAAGGATGGGAAGACGGACGCAGTTCTGAACTTTTGGAAGGCGGGAGGGAGTTACCCTCCCGGCCGTATTTATTAAAATATGAAACAAAATTAAAACATTAAAATAACAGTTTCATATCATGTACAATTTTTCATTTATAACATTACGATGCAGACACGTTTATTGGCTAACCTTAACAAATCTCTAATACAAAGGTTCTCCTAGCCGAGTCTAAACATCCTGCAAATGCATACTTTCTAAATAAAATTGTACATCCTAACATTACGGGCCAACGGCAAGGTCGTAACCGGTGTCAGATCCCTACTACCAGAACTCCCCCCTCACGGTGTGAGGGGCGGGCGCACAGAGGACTGTACCTCTGTGCCAACTTCCAATTTCCCTTGTCTTAGCGGGGGCCCCTTATTTAACTCGACGCCATCTTAATGGTCGTCCGAGGACTCGTGTGAGGTGTCTAGAAGGTAGCGTGGACCCCCCTCCCACCCCACACTGTTTATCACATCCGCCGTCGCGGATATCCTGGCCCCGGGAAATTCGTAGGAGGGGCATCTAGCCGCCTCCTCCCCTGAGAGGGGCCTATGACCGCCTTCCCTTAGGTGACCCCATACTTAGTGGGTGCCGCCTCCCCGTGTGAGGGGCCAATGGCCGCCTCCCCCCGGGCGCTCCCATCCATAATGGGTGGCGCCCCCCCTCTAGGGACCTTGAAATTACTGCTCACCGCTCATGACCTTACCGCCACAGGCCGGATAGTTGACCGGCTATCCGGACCCCCCACACTCCTACTAAAGGTCATGTTTATACAAACCCCTTAACCATGCTATGAAGTCTCCTATGGGTAAGACATTCCCTTCCCGGGTCAAATGGACCCCATCTTTGAGATACATGTGATCCCCCCAAATACATCCATGCGGAATACTGTGCAACTGTGCCGAACGAAACAACCTACCCAGCTTGTTATTGACTTTCTTTACTGAATGATTCAAAGCTGATACAGAGAGGGCCCCCCGCCACACCTTTCTGGGAATCATGTGGGACCATGCTATCGTGCACCCCGGAATCCTCCTTGCCAACCAGCTAACAGTGGATAGAACCCGCTCGAGGAGTACTCGCCGACCGAGCGTCACCAAATCATTGCCTCCCAAGTGTACTATGATTATAGACGGCGGTGACCTTGTCCGCCCTAAAAGTCCCTCAACAAAACATTGAAATTGGTCAATACAGAGCCCGCCCCTTCCGTGGAAGGTCACCCTGTACCCGTATTCCCCAGCTGCGTGAATCATGTCACCTGCTTTGAATACGTCCCCGGCACGCCTCACGTATGAGTGGCCCACGACCCACACCACTCTTTCCTCAGCCGCTAGTCTTTGACCGCTGGTCCCCAGGTGTCGGGTCGACTGCACAGTCCGCCCCGCATCGCATGCTCGCGAAACTGTAAACCAAACAGAAGACAAGAAGCGTGAGTGCATGACATCGGCTTCACAACATGTGCAACCACACATACCTTTTATAACAGTTCGAGGACCATCGTCCCAATTGTTTCACCATCTCCACACTCTGACCCCTGGCTGTAGCCTCTGTAGCAGCCCCTATCCTAAAGGAATGGGTCCCAAAATCGCCCGGGTCCAAGCCCGCTGCCGCGATTGCCATTGATAGCACCCACTGAAACTGAAACCTTGTCAGTGGGGTGGCGTCGGTGTGTCTCAGCAAGCTTCCCCCCCATGATACCACCCTTTGCGCTAAATATTCCTCAGCGCATTGCACCGGGCACATGGGGGACCCTCGCATGCGCTGGACCACAATACTGTCCCCCATCGCACCCTGATCGGTCTTAGACCTGGCTATTGTGATTACCATTGAATCACTCTTGATCAGCACGTGTTCCTGACACAGACCTCCCCCCATATCCTTCTTATTTTTTGCCACCAGCTCGCTCACCCGCATAGCCCCATGGAATGCTAATGCAAAAGCGGCCCGGAATAGCACTGCCTCGGACTGGGAGGAACATGTCGCGGGGAGTGCCGACATCAACAGGGACAACCTTTCTAACCCAATCAGGTGCCTTTCGTCTACTCTATGACCCTCGAGGCGTTGCCACCCACGCAGTGCCTTCTTTACCAAAAAGGACGATGTGGGGTCCTTGATGCCATGCACCCGTGCCATGAATGCAATGGCGGCCCGGTGCCTATTGGCCGTTGCTGCTGTTCGGCCTGCCTTGTGGAGTGCTACTAAAAACTTTAGAACATACTCCTCCTGCCCCCACTTATCCCCTCCTGCTGGACCCAAAAATGAACAATAGGAACGAAACGCTCCTTCGTACGCCTTCCATGTCCTGGGGGCTAGGCTTGCTCCCACGAGGTCCTGTAATCCGGGGCACCGAGTAACCAGAGAGCTTCGGGAAATGGTGCCGCCACTAGGTCCGCGGAAGGTAGATAACCCCTGAAGGCCTGCATGTGGGAACGAGAGAGTGCATCAGCCGCCTGGTTCAGCAAACCTCCGGAAACTACTGGAGTTTAGCTTACGAAGAAGGTGTCTAAAAAAATCAGCCTTATTAAAATACCATGCCCTGGTTTGTTCAATGAATTTAATTGAATTTAATTAATTAATGGTATGTCACAATGGTCAGTCTGCTCACAGAAGTAATATCCAAAGAATCATGTTCGATCTAATGTCCACATGTAAATATGTAGATAGGTATTTTTGTTATTAGTTTATGGAATTTAAAAGTGATGTCTGTTCCCCTTCTTTTTAATTCTTATTTGTACAGATGGATTGTGAATAGCCCTAGTCCTGAAGAGGCCAGAATTGATTGGCTGAAACGCGTCGACTATAAAGAGACAGCAGATATCTATACTAATATAATAAAGAGAGAGCCCAAACCTTTGAGGCGGGTAATCTCAGGAACCACAGCACCAATCACAACACCCAATACAGCGTTGGAAAGGGCAGTTGCAGCAGAAGGACATAGGCTATGCAGACGCCCACCATATACATTTAAAAGGTAAAATAACCATGCCAGCAAAGTAGTCCTTTGTGGGCGTGTCTGCATTGTGCTGTGGGTGTGTGCTGGGGGCGTGACAATCGCTGGGGGCATTCCGTCACGAGTGTTGTTTTTTCTTCCCAGGTTCTATACATTCCTGCTCCCTTTAAATAGTAATTCAGTGAAGGTCCCATTCTCTTAGAACCACCCCAAGCACAGTTATGGGCACAAATACAACTAAAAGGCCCTGCAAAGCATTATGGGATAAGATTAGCATCATTTTTAGCATTCATGAAAGGGTTTCAATGTTTTTGAATTTTACTCATCAGGGACATCTTGGGACGACGCGGTGAACTGCAGCTTGATGTATAATATTTTAAATGCTATTGCATTTGCCTCATCAGGGACATCTAGGGACGGCGAGGTGAACTGCAGCTTGATGTATAATATTTTAAATGCTATTGCATTAGCCTCATCAGGGATATCTAGGGACGACGAGGTGAACTGCAGCTTGATGTGTAATATTTTAAATGCTATTGCATTTGCCTCATCAGGGACATCTAGGGACCACCAGGTGAACTGCAGTTTGATGTATAATATTTTAAATGCTATTGCATTTGCCTCAGCGGGGACAACTGGGGACGACGAGGTGAACTGCAGCTCTTAGTAGAATTATTTGGATACTATAATATTCACTTCCCACTGCTAATCTCGTCCCATAATGCTTTGCAGGGGCTTGATCTCAAAACCATCACCTCTCTCACTGCTTGCTGGAAGCTAATTTCACTTTTGTGAAATGACTATATGCATTTTAGCATGTAGAAATACTTGTTATTTTCCCTTGAATATATGAGGTTTCTGTTTTAATAATTGGAAATCTGACGGAAGGAAATATTGTGGATTTATTGTACCAAGTTCGCACCAATTCCACCCACCCCTACTTTAAATACCCCTGCACCCCATAATCATAACCCACCCTTACTCTATAAAATACCCCAACACCCTTAAACACTAACCCATCTTAACCCTATAAATATACCCTATACCCCAAAACCCAAACCTATCCCTAAACCCTATAAATACCCCTGTTCCTCAAAACCCAAACCTACCCCATAACCCTAAAAATACCCCTGTACCCCAACACCCAAACCTACCCCTGAACCCTAAAACACCATTGTACCCCAAAACCCAAACCTAGCCCATAACCCTTAAAATACCCCTGTACCCCAAAACCCAAACCTACCCCTGAACCCTAAAAATACCCCTGTACCTCAAAACCCAAACCTAGCCCAGAACCCTAAAATACCCCTGTATCCCAAAACCCAAACCTAGCCCTGAACCCTAAAAATACCCCTGTGCCCCAAAACCCAAACCTAGCCCTGAACCCTTAAAATACCCCTGTACCCCAAAACCCAAACCTACCCCTGAACCCTAAAAATACCCCTATACCCCAAAACCCAAACCTAGCCGTGAACCCTAAAAATTCCCCTGTACCCCAGAACCCAAAACTATATCTAAACCCTTAAAATACCCAAACACCCCAAAACATATACCTCAGTACCCCAAAACATATACCCCTATACCCATACTTGCCTAATCCAAACATTTAAAAAAAACATCCTTTTATCATTCATGCATTTACAACGAATTTCGTTGTAAATGTATGCGTGGTAAAAGCATATAAAATGTAATGCCACGCGTTATAATGGCATTGCCGTGTCATGGTACTTTCGTAATGAAAGTATGCGGAGTGATGGTTTGCGGAAAGAAAGTTGCGGAATAATGGGTGTTTACCCTCCCCCGTAAGTACTGTGGTGGCACGGCGGCCCACATCTCCAGCAACAAACTCATATTTTTTCACCACCGATTGGAAAAATGCACAGGTCTCTCTCATTGATGCCCAGCACCGACATACACTTTTAGACACATCTCCCACCACAAGTTCTAGAATAACGAACTTTAGAGATGGGGAGCTACGTTCAAATCTCGGCATCAGCTCAACATCCTGTGATTCCAGACAAATCGCTTTGTCTCCCCGTGCCTACCACAAATTAATGTGTTCTTTTGTAATGTAAATTGTGCTCATGCCATGTTGTCGAGTTCGCGCTATATAATATTGCAAGGAAATAAAAGCAGGGAAACTCGAGTTCACACACTACTGAACGCGCACTCTTAATTGCATCAGCAGTGCACTGTGAATCGGAGCATTTTACAGGCCTTCTCACAGATAAGAAATGCTATCAAAACGAAATCCTACGAAACAATATACTACTGGCCGGCAGCAATTCATACCCGGACAACGTCGGGACGGGCTGCTAGTATATAAATATTTTGGATTAATTTAAATAATGTGTTGAGGGATCTTTAAGACATTGGGTATAAATAATTTCCACCTATTTGTTTTCCTCACATTAGTCTGCTTGATCTCGATAGGAATGTCTGGTTTATTTTTTCAGTGAGACATCCTAACTTGGAAACGAAGGGCTTCTATTCTATTGTATATATGTAAAAAAATTACTTGTATATACAAACGTGGTTTGAAATTGGAAATGAGAGATATATAAACTTTCTTATTTGATAAAATAAAAATCATTCAGTAATAACCTTTGACGTGTCTGTGGGTCATGACGAGACAAGAGACTGTAAAAGATAAAAATAGACTAAGTGTGGTCACAGTGATATAAACACTAAATAGGGAATACTTTTTCTTTATTCCTTATTATTTCAATTCAGAACATATACCGTATAACCAAGGTACCAATTTCTTATTTGGTTCAGCACACCCGGCACGTGCCTCGCCCTAAACTGAACGTTCAGTCTCATGCAAAGTAGTACAATTTCCTTCAATAATCTCAAAATCCACTTGCAGCGTGCTGCCTGGCTATTTATGCATTCAACTACGGTCATGCTGTCGGACCAAAACACCACTGAGCGCTCACGAAACTCATCCGGCCATGCCTTCAAAGCCACAAAAATGGGGAACAACTCAAGAAACCCAATGTTACCTGTGAGCCCACTGGTGTGCCACCACGTCGGCCATGTTTGCGCCGACCATCGATTACCGAAGATGGCGCCAAATCCCACGCTCCCTGCCGAGTCGGTCCACAAACCCAGCTCGTCCGAGGACGCTGGTGGCTTGGCCCACACCACTCGACCGTTGAAATCCGCCAGGAATGCCAACCATATGCGCATATCCTGGCGAACCTCTGCCGACAGTCTTGTGCGGTGATGCCCTTCCTTGAGACCAACCATGGCTTGTGCAATAGAGCGGGAAAAGGGGCGGGCCATTGGTATTACTCTAAGGGCAAAGTTAAGCTGTCCTACTGTTTGCTGCAACTGATGGAGAGTAACCTTCTCTTTGCTGATGCACAATTCAAGAGACGCCCTGAATTTCGCTACTTTGTCCCTTGGCAAACGGAAGCATCCCTCCACCGAATCGAGCTCAATTCCAAGAAACTCGAGTGAAGTAGATGGTCCCACCGTCTTGCCCGGTGCCAATGGCACGCCGAACTGCTTCATGAGAGTGCAAAATCCCTGCAACGCCTGCGCACATTCCGTGTCACCAGCTGCCCCCAAGAACAAAAAATCATCTAGGTAGTGCATAACCTGTGTGTAGCCCGTAGCTTTGGTGAACGCCCATTGCAGAAAACAACTGAATTTCTCAAAATAGGCGCAAGAGATGGCGCAACCCATTGGCTACATGTAGTAGCGTCCTTGAAACACAAAACCTAACAGACGCTGATCCTGCGGGTGTACCGGGAGCAAACGGAACGCTGACTCAATATCTGACTTCGCCATCAGCGCCCCGGGCCCCAGGCGATTTAACATGGCAACGGACTCATCGAAGGATGCGTACCGTACGGAACAAACTCCTGGGTCAATTGCATCGTTCACTGAACTACCCTTAGGAGCAGACAAATTATGAATCAACCTAAACTCACCTGGGTCCTTTTTGGGGACTACTCCCAACGGTGAACAAATGAAATTAGTAACTGGCGGGTGCCTATATGGGCCGGCGACCCGGCCCCGGGCAACTTCCTTCGCAATCTTTCTTTCTACCACCATCGGGTTCTGCTGGACGGACAGTTGATTTTTACATAGTGAGTCACCCCGAAAATCCCCCGCTGGGATGTGGAAACCATACGAGAAGCCGTCCCGTAACACCCCAGCGGAGACATGATCAGGGTATTCGTTTAGCCAGGGGATCATTGCCATGATATCTACGGGGGTAGGTAGTGGTACCCCGTGGCCAATATTTGACCTGTTTGGCACCTCCTCTACCCCCGGTATCCCCATTCTTGGCTCTGCACGAACTCTCAGGGTGTGAAGAATGTCCGCACCCTGCACACTCATGCCTGAACTTACATGTCCCTTGTGGCCTCGTGCACTTGCCTCTGTTAAAATTCCAGCAGACACCCTTTCTACCCCCGTTCCCACCACTACTGGGTTGGTGATCACCAGTGGGGCCTGCTCGAAAGGGCGCCGCCGATTGATGGCGGGAAGGCGCCGACCCATTCCCGCCAAGCGAAGACGACTTCGTCGTGCCCGGCAGGAGCTGCTTCTGCCAAGAGACGGAGTCGAGACAGTGCCACGTCAGAGACGAATCGTGCTCCTTGGCCTTACGAAACTTACTATCATAACCCCTCCATTCATCGCCCTCATATGTTTCATAGAAATCCATTATGCGTGTCTGATAACAGGCTAATTCGGTCAAAATCTCAGGCTTACATTCACCCATGATTGCAGTAAACATCGCAAAGGCCTTGGCCCAATTAGAGATCGTCTCATCTACCCTGAACCCCGCCATTTTTGCGCGCCACACACTCGGATGCAACAAATCCTTCTGAGCCTTAACATACTCAATCTCGTGATGGTCAGTCAGGAGTGAAAACATATTCACATACTTATCAGCCCAAATCATTTCTTTCGTGGCCAGTGGAATATGTTGCACTACTTTTTCCCTTCTTGAGGGTAGAGACCCCCCCTTTGCCATTGGCAATGGCTGCTTACCGGACTCCATAGCTGGTCCCGCTGATTTTCCACCGCAAGCCGCCGGTCCTTCCGAGGGAACCTGTGAGTGGACAAGAGGGAGATTCGCCTTCGCAGCATCTCGCGATTGCCGCAACTGCTTCATTAGCAACCTAGCCTCTTCGGCTGTGTCTCCGGGTGCCGCTGCACCCTCGGTATTCTTTCCAAGCCATGCGGCCAACTGGGCGGCCAACTCCGGGGGCATTTCCTCCTCGCTGGTGGGCGTAACTACAACCGGAATCGGTTGGCCTGCGTCCGGGATCGGTACCGGCGCCTCAACTGGAATAACCGGGCTTGACGGGGGTGACTCGGGAACTGGGGCCTCCCCCCCTGCCGCCCTATTCCTGGCCCTTTTACCTCTCCCAGCGGGGACTACTCCCGGCAATGCTGGTCCGATGACCTTCTTCGGTCTGCCCGTGTTGTTCATTGCCGCCATCTGCTTTTTCATGCTCGCCATATCTTTCATCAGCATACGGAGCATCTGCTCCGTACCTGCCTTCTTTCCGGCCTTCTTGCCAGGCATCGTTGTCGGATACTCGACCCTTGCTGCTCAGCTGCTCAACGAGGTCCTGGATCCGGATGTCGCTGGAAGAGAAGGCCCCTGGAAGAGAAACACAAAATTACAAGTTCTCAAAATTGCTCCTTGTTCCGTCGAGGGCTCACGTGCAACGATAGGGTGCAGCTTCCAAGCACAAGAACAAGAGGATGCTTCCTTGGATTGTTGCTCCTTTTATTCCTCTTCGGGAGGGCGTGTACCCTCCTCTGGTACGCCTACGGGGCGTGGCCAACAGTGTAGGTGTCTAGGACAACCCTTCTTGGGCGGGAAAAGGCGCGCCCCGGCTACGCCGCTTCGGGCATACCAGCCGAGACACGCCCCCCGCCCAAAATGGTTTCCCGGGGGGATCCGGGCCCCCTACCATACGTTCGGGGGCACCGATTGGTCGCCCCTTTCCAGGGGGCATATTAACACGCGGCAGCGCTGGCCGCGCCTAGCGCGAGTTTCCCTATCGCTGGCTAGCGTTGGAATTCATTGCCAAGCTAGCGCTGTATTTACAACGCTTAGCGCATTGACAATGAAAATTCCAGCGATAGCAGGGAAATGTCCCAACATCGCTGGAAAACCAGCAATGTTGCCTGCAAAACAGCGATTACCTTGTTGATACGAACCTGTGGTCGTAACCCCACATTCCACCTCCCATGCAAAGTATGTCTAACACTGGATTTTAGCAGACGTTAAAATCCAGCGTTAATGGCCGGTTAGCGCAATTTTGTTTATCGCTATGCAGGCCGGGGCATTGATGTAAATATCGCAAAGCCGCCTTCGCGATATTTCCCCATGTAGTCTATTGAGGCACGCCTACTTTGCATCTCATTAACGATGCGATGCAAAGCAGGTGCTAAATCACGGAAACACGGACTAGCGTGTCCTTGCTAATATTGCGATAAAATTATTGCTGCTTTTTGGCCGAAAACGGAAGCTAAAGCAGCAATAATTTTATCGAAGCCCCTTGATAATATGCCCTTAAGAAATTGGACATCTTCCCTAGGGGTTCACAAAAGTGTCTGTCACTCTCAAATACAAGGGTTTATAAACCTCAAGATGGACACCAGAAGGTCGAGCCTCTAAGAGGCTCCTGGGTTTGGGATCACTTTTGTGAAAATCCCTGCATTAACCAGACTCCGAAGCCCTACTGCTGAGGTGGTGCTGAGCAAATGAAGGCTGAGCAGTTTGCTGTCCAAGCAATGCCTGTATCCTTGCTCCTGGAATCTCCAAGACAGCTGCCTTGCTTCCTGCTGGGTCAAGTACAAGGTGAGCACCGCCCGTTCTCTCGCCAGCTTAAGCCTTTGTGTGATCCTCAGCCCAGTAGGGTTAACTGCCAGATCGCTGGTGCTGCTAGCACCCCACCGCTCGCCCAATATCAGTGCCATCTGGCTCCATAGAAAGGAGCCCGCAATCATGGCTGAAGTGGCTGACGGCAGTGCTTTAAATGGGCCAGCACGGAGTACCGCCACTTTTTTATTTTGAAAGTGACTGTACCGGCACTTTTCAAGAGAAATGCAGGGGCATATTACCAATGATTAGCGATATTTATCGCTAACTAGGCTTAGCAAAGAATTTTTTATCGCTAAGCATCGCCGGAAATTAACGCTGAGATAACTTGCTATTAGCAAGGTTTATCTCAAAAGCGATAAAAATCAGGCGAAATTCGTGAATATCGCTGAGAATACAGCGATATTCACGCATTAGCGACAAAATGCTCTTAGCCATAACCCACCTCCCATTGGATAATATGGCTAAGAAATGGTCAGAGCAGGTGTTCGTTTTTGGCGATAGCGGAAATATTTCCATCGCTACGCCTGCCTTGCTAATAGGCGATAGCGATGATAGCGACTGCTTTCAGTCACTAATAGGTTGGGTACGCCCACTTTGCATGTCATTAGCGATAAATATCGCAGACATGCAAAGCGGGCCCCAAACCGCTTGCTATCGCCTAAAGCTGTCGGTAACTGCTGTTAGTGACAGCTTGCTAATAGAGCAATAGAATTATTGCTGCTAAACCGGCAATAATTGCCTATCGCCCTGCTTGGTAATATGCCCCGCAATACTTTGAATTGGAGACTAACTTCACTTCTATTTTTCAATTTCAAGCACTGGGTGAGGGTGTCCGTCCGTCCCTTACCCGACCCTGGATCATACTGCTGTCTTGCACCCCTAATGGAATTGGCTCAGGTGCCGCTCTGCAGCAAGGTCGATGCTACTGTCTCACTCTCGGCCCCCCTCACCTGAGATTTAGTGCAGTTCAACTTGTATTTGTAGCAGCTTGCCATCTTGATGAAGTGCCTACCAACCTGATCCACCCAGACCCACCCCTCATAGGTAAGGCTAACCCTGTTCCGCTGAATTTGGCTCCACTGAACTCCTGCAGCTCTGCCATCACTCTACCTACAAGACCCATGCTGCTATTTCATGCTGCTTTGCTCCCCCACTTGTCCGAGATCAACAAAAGTTCAGCTTTCTGTTGTAGGAGCCCAACAGCATAAGGAGGTGCCGACCGTCCTCACCCACCTTGACCCACCCCAGAGTCGGCTGTAGCGCTGGTGGCGCTTGGTACGAGAATCATTTTTGGCACACTCACACACCCCGTGGTCGCCTCCTCGGATTTTCTCACTACCACCGGGCATAAGTACCCCTCATCTTTCCAATCATAAGTTATTGCTAAACAGAGAGCGCCCCCCTGAGTTTGGTGTCCCCTCCACAGGTCAGCGCCCAGTGCAGCCACACCATTTGCACTGCCCTAAAGCCGTCCCTGCCCACCCCCCACATCCTGGGGTGCGCCTGCCACACTCAGCCGCCAAGCCCCGCAACACTTCGGCTCCTCTGCAATATCGCCGTCTCCTCACTCCTCCCACTGCCCGTCTGTGCTCTGGGGCCGAGTGGAAGTGGAGGAGGGAGGCATTCATCTTGTTCTGATTGGCTGCCTGGGGTCCGATTCTCCATCTCCTGATCCCGGACTCTAAGGGGCAGATTTACAATAACTGGCGCATCCCTGGGGATCGCGTGCCACGCCGCGGCCACCATGGATTTACAATGCGGCGCACCATGAGGCAAAAATGGCACAGATGCGTGACGCAACTGTGCCGTAAAAGCAGCGCATTGCTGGAGTTGCGTCTCAAGCGCGACGCAGCTCCAGCAATGCTTTAGAGGGCCCTATCTGGCCAATGCTGCGTCAATCCTTACGCCTGCCTCAAGCAGGTGCAGTACTTGTAAAGATTACAATGGTTTTGGTGGCCTCAACGAGATCCTAAGAGAAATATTGTAAATTATGAAATTAATTCATAAAATTGAGTCTGGAAGAAGGTCTCGGTAGAATACCATATAGGTCAATTTTATTACAATTTAAACAGAATTAACGATAGCGATAATAGATTTCTTATCAGGTGCTCACATGTGTGACAAAAAAGTGCTCAAAGTGACTTTAGTGAATATATTAAAAAACATTTATATACATTTATATACAAAGATGTCACCACAAGGGTATTCCCACGCAAATTATATACAATAAAAAATGAGGGAGTTTTTCCTTGAGTTTGTTGACGGCGTTTCGATCTAGTTTGATTTAGATCATCATCAGGACGTGAGCTTCCCTGAAATTAGAGAAATATCACTTTAGTTCCTAGGCGGCAAGAAAATTAATTGGCCCGGTGTCGTAAAAACTGCCTTTACGTAATTTATGCAGTAAGCACCAGAAACTGCACAGTTTGTTGTTGTTTGTATTTAGGGTCTTCGTTTCAAAACGTTGTCTCTATACGTTTTAGCGTTGAAGAGCCCGTTCGTTCCCTGGGCCAGGTATACTTTCCGTGGCAGGAAAAACTTTTCTGGATGTGAGGATTCAATTAGCTTGCATCAGCTATTCAGGGGCTTCGTAAAAGCGGGAGTTAAACACCGCTAAATTCTATCCCCTCCGGCGCCGCAGATAGCTTCAACGATCTGGCGTTCTTGCGAGTGCAGGTGCAGGGTTTTGACGCAGAATGGGCCCAAAAGTGACTGAGTAAAATCTTGTAGATTTCACTCAGCGACTTTTAGGAGGCATTCCTGCGCCGGAATGCCCACCCCCCCTGCACGGGAACGCCTCCTTCTGGCGCAGGGCTTTACAACGTGGCGCATCTCCCAGATGCGTCACGTTGTAAATACCCCCGCACCATGGCACATCTTTTGCGCCACCGCGTCACAAAAGTGACGCAACTGCGGCGTAAAAGAGGCGCACGGAGTTGTAAATCTGCCCCCAAGTGTTCAATTGAAGCTTTATATTTTTTGTTTTTATTGTAAATGTGTTTGATTGTAAAATGGGCAACAACTCCTCCTGGTGTTTTTGAAGCTTTCTGATGCTTGATGCACATGTTTTCTGGTTGTGTTTGGACAACAACGCTTCTTGTAGTTTGAAATTGACTGATTCTGGTTGTGCACTTCTTTGGCAGTAGTAAGGGGACATTTGATAACATTGTAAAGTGTCAAGGACTATATATAAAGTTCGCCTTTTCTGATATTGTTGTGCGCAATTGCGTTTTAGTGCACCATTCTTAAAGTTGCTGGATATTTTGGGTAGCATTTTAAAGCACAATTGCTTAGTGTGTTTTAAAACAGGCTTGGATTGAACTCAGGAAATATATTTGGAAACGTCTTTGGAACAGTCTTATGCACAATCAGGTGAGATCAAGGTATTACAAAAGAACAAATATACTACATGAATTCATAATATAGAATACACAGTCTAATACAAATTCCTGTTTTATGTTCATAGAAACCTGTAAATACATTTCTTAAATGCCTATTGAGAGACAAACTGTTTAAAGCGCCATCAAGCCTAAAAGGTAATCAGAAGTAGTAGAAGACGTAATGTTGTTATTGCTAGTAGTCTAAAGAGTTTTTAGGGCATTCTATGCTTATCTAACCTAAGTGTATTTTAGGAAAAGTTACGAGTGACTCGCCGTGTCAAATTCCAGAACCTGGCTGGTCCGGACGGCACACCCTCTTCTTGGCAAAGCATGAAAAGTAGCAGTCTTTCTTTCTTGTCTCTCATCCCAAATCCCCTTCCCTCTTTCCGTACCTGGCAGGGCTTCTGTTTTTGGTCAGCAGCACCGAGAGGTGTTATGGGGGTTGAGGAACTGTCATAGTCCCTGCAGACGGACCTGGTTTTCAGGTGAGTGGCTGGACCCACATGTAACAGAAAGAAGGGTTTCACCATTGTGGGTTTAGGTGGAGAGGAACAGTGTGGGATTGTTTACTATAGGGCAAACAGGAATAGCTGCAAAAGTGTGTAAGTTTACTCCAGTATATTTTACCCACTAGCTAGCGGCAGAAACAAATGTGGTATCCAATCCAATCCAAAAGTTCTTTATTTCGGCTATTGAGGCCATAAAAGATACAATAAAACAGTAAAATCCTCATGTCATAAAAATACAAGCTAGAAGTAAAACATATCGACATACAATATTATGAAAATTGCAAGGAAGCGGAAACTAGCTTGATTCATTCTATATAGGGGAAGTCAAGATACTATTCACTGGAATTCATCTAACGGTTAGGGATTAGCCTTTCAGCATTTTTTTTCTTTTCACCCACATAGTCATTAAATACTTAGATACTGCAAATACAAGACAGTGTAAAGTGCTCGACTTTAGAATTTTAAACGAATGTAAACAGTGTCTAAAGCCTAGATTGCTACACAGAGGTACTAGCCAGTGCTTTCTTGGTCTACTATAAGCAGGGCAAAAAAACAGCATGTGTAGTTCATCCTCCACAATTGCGCTGCACCCTGGACAGGTTTTGTCCTCCGATGTAGACCATTTGCTTGTGAAGTCTTTATTGGGCAATGTGCCAAACCTCCATTGGATAAAAAGTTTCCTTGCAGTAGTAGGAAAAATAATGTCCATAAATTCTTCGAACTTAAATGAACTTTTGGAGACTAAAAATTGTTCAGTACGGGTGACAATTTTTGGGGCGCACAGGAGCGTGGTCAGGCTTTTGTCCTTAAAGATCTTAGTGAGCGATTTACGAGAGACCTCAAGACAGCCTCTTTCGGGATCATCCCACAGATCAGCCAAGCCTAATCGGGAAAATTCTCGTTTTACATAAGCCAACCATGGGATTCTGTCAGAACAATTATGGCTCAGGACATGCTTCAAATCTTGCCTATAGTGGGACAGTTCAGTAGTAGCCTGTGCCATAACCTCAATGGCTTTAGGGCTAACTCGTCCCCTATTGAAGGGAGGCCCAGATCTAGTCTCAATGGTAAAAGAGGAGTGCCTTGTGGTAGAGACAGCAACCGTCTAAGGAAGTTAGTCTCCATCTTAATGAGTTCTGTTCCAGCATTATAGCCCCACAATTCAGCACCATATGATGAGGCTGCTCTGGCTTGAGTTTTGTACATCTCCAGTGCTGGACTAACTGGCTTGAAGGTTGAAGAATTTGAAACCTTCAAAATGGCCCCCACCATTTGGGTTAGCTTTAGGCATGATCTTGCTATCTGTGGACCCCAAGATAGGTTTTCATGCGAAGTTACCCCCAAGTACTGGAACGTTGTAACCCTTTCCAGCATATCCGATCCCAAGGTTGGATTTGGCCTAGTTGTTGCAGAGGGAATGAATACCATGAACTTGGTTTTATCTGCATTGATCTCGAGGCCGTGGGCTCTGCATAAGTCCCCAAATCCATCCAGTATCAGTTGGATCCAATGGGGGATTTGGAGAGCAGGAGAGTATCATCGGCAAACATAATTGCCGGAACCCTCCTGCCTGCCAGCCTAGGGGCGTCATTGTTGATGACATTGTCAAGGTGGGATATTTCGCCGTTGACATAGAGGCAGAACAGGGTTGGTGCTAAGACACAACCCTGTCTCACCCCCCTGCCAACTGGGAACCTAGATGACAATGCCCCATCCCTCCCACACCTAACCTGGGCAAAATTCGCATTGTGGAGCCTGATAATTGCATGCAGGAGCTGTGATGGAACACCTAACTCCCTAAGAACCGCCCATAGTTTCTCGCCTGGTACTAGGTCGAATGCGGACCTCAGATCCACAAACACCATGTACAGACTTCCCCCCTCGATCCTTGCCGTTTTCCAGAAAAGAAGAACGAGGCGAAAAATCTGGTCCATAGTGGATGTGTTCTTCCTAAAACCTGCTTGGAGGGGACTAAGGATCGCATTGTCCTCCATCCAGTCCAAGAGCTGGTCCAGCAGAAGACGGGCAAAAAGTTTTTGCGGTACATCTATAAGGCTGATCGGCCTGTAGTTGGCTGGGAGCAGAGGAGAGCCCTTTTTGAAAATCGGTACTATCTCTGCGCCCAGCCAAGTACAGGGGATCTCCATTCCCCTCAAAACTGAATTAAAAATAATGAGCAGATAGGGACCCCAGATCTCTGATTGATGTCTGAATAAGTCTCCAGGGAGTTTGTCTAAGCCTGGAGCCTTCCCCCGTGGTATCCCAGGTGCATTCATTATACCACTGCTGGATATGAGGAAGAAAAGAAGTGGGTTATGTCTAATCTCTGTGACATAAGATGAGCCCTGAAGTGCTGTACCTACTCTTCCTTGCACTCAGGACCAATAAGTGTGTTCAAAGGTTAGTTTGTTGGACTAGTGTTTCGAGATACTGGCTTAAAGACACCTTTTCCATCAACCGCTCAGCCGACGACATCCAACTGAACTTGTCCTGGACCCTGCTGTTGGTCTAGGATGGGTTGCCTCTTGATTCCAAAGTGCTGTCCCCATGGTCCTGGTTCAGGTTTCTCCTACTCTGAGCTTTTCTGCAGCTGCACATCTAATTTAGTTGGACCTCGCATAGATGGTATCCGGCCTATTGGAGCCCTCTTTGCCTATAGCTGAAGTTTTTGGACTTCCATTTTGTAAGTCAATTCCAAAGATAAACCCACAACCAGGTCGAACCTTGTCTCTGTATGCTCCATTGCAGTTGTCCTCAAATTCTTTCTAGGTCCCAGACTAGAGCGACTGGTTGACTGTAGTTGGGGCTTAATGATTAGTGGTGCTATTTTGAATTTAAACATTTAAAAATCATATCTCCAATTGGCCTTATTGGATTATTGTCATTTTGGTGAAATTACATTATTAGGATGATGATTTCATGGGGTGACAGTCCTGATCTCCTATCTGGAGTGCTTCGCTGACTCATCAAAACAAGAGGAAATGCATGAAGCCATCTCAAAGAAGCACACACCTGTGTCAATCTCAGTTTTACGGTTAACTTTGTTTTATTGATTTTCAAGCAGATGAGAAAGTATATTGCATACATCGGGCATTCCTATATCTCGTCATCAGGATGTCGCTCCTCCCCCCAATCTGGCCAGACCAATACATACATGTATGAGCCCCAGGAAGTCTTCCTGGTGCGATCAGGGGGGCCAGTACTGTCGAAATAGGATGAGTCTGACCCAGTCAAGCATTATAACATGTCTAGGAAAACCCCCCAAACACCCCTTCCCTCTTCCCCCATCCCCCACCCCTGAACTGGTGTGCTGGATATACGTATCTTTGGTCTCTACCTAAAGGGTCGTCTTTGAGTAGCAGATTAGGTGGCCACGACCGTCGACTGAACTTCGGTAAGCCGAAGAAGGTGATGATATTTTGGACAGGTCACCTCATTCAGTTCTAAGGCTTACAGGGACAGTAAGGGACACCAGGTGGTTCTGAATGAGTCTGCTGAGTTTGTTAGAGTGTCTTGGATTCTTTCTATACCAAGGATATACCATAATTTATGTAGCCAACCTATGTGAGTCGGTCCGGTCCGTGTGCCCCATAGGGAGAGGATATGTTGGACAGCTGCTCCCAGCTCTAGACCTATCTGTTTCCCCTTGAGCGACTAGAATGGATATGTGATTGGGTTAGGAAGCCCCAAGAGTGTGTAGGCTGGGAGACGGGGGATTTCAGTCTCAAATTGTCTGTTGATGTCGTCTAGGATGGCGGCCCAGTTCCCCATAAATTCCTTACAGTACCAAAGTAGATGAGTCAGTGTGCCCTCCTCATCACAGCCTCGCCAGCATGTCAGACTATGGTCTGGGTTCCCTTTATTCAGTATTGCTGGTGTCAAGTACCAGTATGTGGCCACTTTGACCGGCGATTCCCTACTGGTCATATTGGGTGTGGATGTATGTCATAACATCGCGTACTAATAAAACGTGTGTCATTACAACGCGAGTATTACTACACGATCTCAATAACATCGCATACTTTTAACACGAGCATGCCCTTACCACGCATGCCATTACGGTAAATCAATACATGCAGCAAATGTTTGCAGGTAAGTAACATCCCTACACCTACACAACATACTACTCCCACCCCTTCACTACCCCTAACCCAAAAACTGTACCACACTACTACCACCCCTACACTACACTACCCACACTACTCCCACCCCTAAACCCCTACTACACTACCCAACACTACTACACTACTCTAAAACATAACCCTGGGCATAGTAATACCATGTAGCATAGCATCAATATCAACAATTCTCACTAATGCTTTGATATAGCAATTTTACATGCTAAAAAGCATATAACCAATTCACAAAAATGAACTGTAATTGAAATTATTAGGCATTGAGAGAGGTGATGATTTTGGAGTCCCCCCTAACCTAGGGGGAGGACCAAGCAGATGCCTTGAATACAAAGAGCATATCATGCTGGTGAACGATTCAGTGGGGGTCCTTTCCTCCTAGGACCACCCCAAGCACAGTTATGGGCAAAAATTAAATCCCAACCAAAGGCCCTGCAAAGCATTATGGTACGAGATTAGCAGTTGGCAGTGAATATTATAGTATCCAATATCAAAATAATTCTACAAAGACCTAGTTCAACTAGTCAGGTACTAGATGTCCCTCACGAGTCAAATGCAAATGCATTGAAATTATTCCTACATCAAGCTGCAGTTCCACTAGTCGTTACTAGATGTCCCTCACGAGTCAAATACAAAAGCATTGAAATTATTCTTACATCAAGCGGCAGTTCCACTAGTCGTTACTAGATGCCCCTCACGAGTCAAATACAAAAGCATTGAAACCCTTTCATGAATCTTATGCATTTGACTCGTGAGGGACATCTAGTAACGACTAGTGGAACTGCAGCTTGATGTAAGAATAATTTCAATGCATTTGCATTTGACTCGTGAGGGACATCTAGTAACGACTAGTTGAACTGCAGCTCTTTGTAGAAAAGTTTTGATATTGGATACTATAATATTCACTGCCCACTGCTAATCTCGTCCAATAATGCTTTGCAGGGCCTTTGGTTGGGATTGTTTTTTTGCCAATAACTGGCAAAGTGCAAGATGCTGTTTTCTATGATTGCACAGTGCAGACAAGTACATAGTGCCACCAGCTATGCACTAAGCAAAGTTCAAAGTATAAGAGTGTTACTACGTAACTATGCTCAGGATTAATGGGAATCAGTTCTAGTGACTGCATTGAGACCTCTGAAGTCAACACAAACCCTCATCTCTCTCTTACCACCCTGGGTGTGAGGATTAGGTCCCAGGACTACTGGACCAGCCCAAGTGTTATTTGAGGGATCAATCACTCCCAAATCCAACATTTTCTGGACTTCAGTTCTGATACAGTACCTGACATGATAAAGTTGCCTGTAAATCTTATTTTTAACAGGCAGACTGTCCTCAGTGTCTACCTCATGAGTGCACCACTTAGTCTGACTTGGAGTCAGGGAAAACATGTATGTACTGATTGAGAACCTGTCTGCAATCAGTTTGCTGCTGATCAGTGAGGCTGTCTGCCAAGGCTACTCCATCTACTGATCCATCATCAGGGTTCTGTGAGAGCAGGTCAGGGAGTGTATGACTCTCTTCCTCCTCATCAGTAGCCATGAGCAAGCCCATATCTGCCCTGTCAACATATGGTTTCAGTCTGTTGACATAAAGCACCCTATGGGGGCTCCTGGGAGTTCCAAGATCTACCAAATAGGTAACCTCTCCCTTCTGTTCAACAATAGTGTGGGGTCCACTCACTTGTCTTGGAGAGCTGCTGGGGCCACAGGCTCCAGCACCCACACTTTCTGTCTTGGCTGGTAAACAGTCAGCACAGCCTTTTGGTCATGCCAGGCTTTCTGTAATTCCTGGCTAGCCTCAAGGTTTTTAGTTATCTTTTTCATGTATTCAGCCATCCGGGAGCGGAGACCAAGTACATAGTCTACTATGTCCTCTTTAGGGGGTTTGAGAGGTAATTCCAATCCCCCCTTCACCAGACACAATGGGCCTCTTACAGGATGCCCAAACAGAAGTTCAAAAGGGCTATAGCCAAACCCCTTTCTGAGGAACCTCCATGTATGCAAATAATAGGCAGGGCAGTAGGATGTCCCATCTACGCCTAAGCTTTTCTGGGAGACCCTTGATCATACCCTTTAAGGTTTTGTTGAAACTTTCAACTAAACCATTGCATTGTGGGGAATAGGGTGTGGGGAATTTATAGTTCACTCCACACTCCTTCCACATTGCAGTCAAGTAGCTAGACATATTGGGCCCAATTCACAGAATGAACTTAAGACTCAATCCTAAACTTACTACTATTTTGGTATTCACAGAATGCACTTACTACTTTTGGTTTTCACAGAATGAACTTACTACTTTTAGTATTCACAGAAGTTAGGAATTTGTCTTAAGTTTGTCTTAAGACAAACTTAAGACAGACTTAAGTTAGGATTTTGTCTTAAGTCTGTCTTAAGTTTGTCTTAAGACAAACTTAAGACAAAATCCTAACTTCTGTGAATACCAAAAGTAGTAAATTCATTCTGTGAATACCAAAAGTAGTAAGTGCATTCTGTGAATACCAAAATAGTAGTAAGTTTAGGATTGAGTTTTAAGTTCATTCTGTGAATCAGGCCCAAAGTTTGCATCTCTGTCAGATACTACGGGCCTGACAGACTTAAGTTAGGATTTTGTCTTAAGTTAATTCTGTCCCCTACCTCCTTAGGGAAACCCACTCTTGAGAACACTCCCAAGAGGGTTCTTGCCACAGCAGGTGCTGTAGTGGTCCTAAGGGGTATAGTTTCTGGGTACCTAGTGGCATGGTCCACCACCACTAGGATAAACCTGTGCCCAGATGCTGTCTGAGGATCCATTGGTCCAACAATGTCGATCCCCACTCTCTCAAAGGGAACACCCACCACAGGTAGAGGTATCAGGGTGGCCTTTGTGGTGCCTGTCAATATGTTCCCCCCGTCCTGTTCGCCCCAGCTGGCTAAGAACTTGGGAGTCAAGATGGACAAGGGTCTGACGTTGAGATCTCAGATCCTTGGTTTAACGGGAACATGTTTTGGTCTTCTCAAGATGCTCCGGAAGTTTCTGCCTCTACTCTCGGAGGAGCATAGGAAGATGACAGTGCAGGCCTTGATTGGCTCAAGATTGGATTATTCCAACGTCCTCTATTTGGGCCTGACGGAATATCTATTGCAGCGGCTGCAGGTTGTCCAGAATGCGGCCGCGAGGGCCATTTATGGCCTAAATAGGCAAGCCAGTGCCGCTGGCCTTTTGCAGTCGCTCCACTGGCTGCCTATCCGGAAGCGGATTGCCTTCAAGGCCTTGACTTTGGCCTACAAAGCTCTTCATGCTGTGGGAGCAAAGTATCTCCAAAGGAGACTTGGTTTCTACCACCCGGCTCGATCTTTAAGATCTGAATCTTTGTTTTTTGCGGTGGTCCCGCAAGTAAAAAGGACCCGCATTGGAGGCCGCTCCTTTGGGTTTTTGGCGCCACAGTTGTGGAACACTTTGCCTTTGGCGTTACGTGGTGTCACTAATCTGCTTACCTTTAGGAAGGGCCTTAAAACCTGGCTGTTTGCCCTTTAGGCTATTTTCCCTGTTTATCTATTTCTTTTGATCTGTTTTTATATCACTGTGTTGTGTTATTCTGCTACAGGTTCTCAATAAAAGCGCCGGGATACTCTTTTTGAGTAGCCGTGCGCTATATAAGACAATATATAACATAACAATATAATATATAACATAACCTGCTTTACCACTGGCTTGACAGGTGACACAGGAGCGACAAAACTCTGTTGTGTTTTTAGACATGTGAGGCCAGTGAAAGGGAGGGACAATTCTGTCCCAAGTCTTGTTCTGGCCCAGGTGTCCTGCTAATATCAGGGCATATTAGCAAGGGCAATATCGCCGCTTTAGCGGGACTTTTCCCCGATAAAGCAGCAATATTTTTATCTCCCTATTAGCAAGCTGTCGCTAACAGCAGTTAGTGGCAGCTTATAGGCGATAGCTACAGGTTTGGGGCCCGCTTTGCATGTCAGCGAAGTGGGCGTACCCACCCTGTTAGCGACTGAAAGCAGTCGCTAACACAGCTATTGCCTATTAGCAAGGCAGGCGAAGCGATCAAAAAATGTGCGCTTAATATCGCCAGAACCTAACGCCTGCTCAGACTAGGACTTAACCTGTATATCCAATGGGAGGTGGATATTCAAGTTAAATTCCCATTAGCGATAATGCATGAATATCGCTGGATTTCCAGCGATATTCACGCATTGAGCCGCTTTCACCGGATATTTTATCGCTTTAGAGATAAACGTTGCTAATAGCACGTTATCTCAGCAATAATATTCGGCGATACGAGGCGATAAAAAAAAATGCGCTAAGCGCATTTAGCGATAATTATCGCTATTTGTTGATAATATGCCCCATCATGTGCTAGTGTCAATAGGAAGCCCCTAAATTTCAGAGGTATAGCCAACATCCTGGTTGTACCAGGCTTGGGGTCTCTACTCTCTGAATACAGGAGTCCATCATCCCAATAAATCTTATGGGTGCCACTAGCATTCCCAGCAGCCTCAACAACAGCTTGCTGTCTGAGGGGGTCAAGAGAAGGGCAGCTCAGCTGCTCCTGACTCAAATCTGATCTGGAAGGGCCCCTTGTCCCCGAGAATTCAACCTGATCAGGTTCAAGCTAATCTGGGATAGTTCCTTCTTCAGGAGAACAATCATCTCCCTCAAGAAACTGATCCTCACTCTGAGTCGGGGGGAAGGCACTGCCTTTACCCTACTTCTCCTTTTCTTGGAAGGCACCTGGTTCATTATTCCAGTATCCAGGGCCTGTTCAGTGTTAGAATTTTTGACCTGTGACCTAGTCACAGCAAGCACGTGTGGAGATCCCTAACATTTCTGCATGGGTCCTCAACTCCACTTAAGACCAGGTTGAAGTCTCTAAATCATTGCCTAGCAAGCATTCAACAGGGAGGTCTGCACTTACCATAACTTTATTGAGGCCAGTTACCCCTCCCCAGGAGAAATTAACAACTGCCAGGGCTTGGTTGGTCCTGACATTGATAGCATTGGTCACTTGGTAAAGTTCACCAAGTAGGATCTGTCCAGGGTCCACAAGGTCTTGTGTCACCATTGTGTCCCTGTAGGCCAAAGCCTCTTTTCCATTTATTAAAGGCTGTTGTCTGTACTTGCCCAGGTTACTGGGACTCACAGAGGAGGACATATCCATGTCTGCATCACAGACTAACACAGCCTGAGTTGGCACGCTGACTAGGCCAGAGCCCATCTCAGTACCCAGGATTAACCCTACTACACCCTTCTGCTGAGTACCACAACTTGAAGCTGAACTAGGGGAACAGTTGCCTTAGGGGCAATGTTGGCTGGAGTTGCATCTTTCTTAGTGCAATCACCTGTCCAATGGCTGTTCTGCTTACAGACTTTACACCATGGTTTCTTTGGGCCTTTCTTTTTGGAAGATTAGGAATCCCCACCATTAGAAGATTTTTGGGGGCCTTGTAAAGACTTCTGGGGGCATATTAGCAAGGGATTTATCGCCGCTTTGGCGGCACTTTTTGCAGCTAAAGAAGTGATTTTTTTATCGCCCTATTAGCAAGCTGTCTTAAAAGCAGTTAGCGACAGCTTTTAGGAGATAGCGACTGTTTGGGGCCCGCTTTGCATGTCAGCGATATTTATCGCTAATGAGATGGAAAGTGGGCGTACCCAAACTGTTAGCAACTGAAAGCAGTCGACAACACAGCTATCGCCTATTAGCAAAGCAGGCTTAGCGATAAAAAAAAGTTGTGCTAAGCGCGATTATCGCTAGAATTTAAAGCCTGCTAAAAAGATGACTTACCTGTTTATCGAATGGGAGGTGGACTGTCAGGTTAAGCCCCCATTGGTGCTAATGCATGAATATTGCTGGATTTCCAGCGATATTCACGCATTTCGCCACTATCGCTGGATATTTTAGCACAATGGAGAAAAACGTTGCTAATAGCATGTTTTTTCTGCTAACATATCCAGTGATAGGCCGCGATAATAAAAAAATGCGCTTAGCAAGTTTTGCTATAAATATCGCAATTCCTAGCTAATATGCCCCCTAGTCTTTACCCTTCTCCCCACCCTTATTAGGATATTGCTTCTTCTGGTCACCACCTTGGTTCTGTACCTTCTGCTTCACCCTGGTTCTGAACCATTTGTCGCCTGCCTTCTTTCCCAAGTCTTGGGGAGAGGTCAGATCAGAGTCTACCAGGTGCTGATGCAACAGCTGATTCTGACAGTTATTTAGGATTTGCTCCCTCATAATCAAATTGTATAATCCTGTATAATCACACACTTTGCTGCCGAGTAACCAGCCCTCCAGAGCCTTAGTAGCACAATCTACAAAGTCAACCCAGTCCTGAGTCTGTGTCTTTTGGGTATCTCTGAACTGTATTCTATACTGCTCAGTGGTTAGGCCAAACCCTTCTTAGAGTACTCTTCTGGACTTTTTAATCAACAGCATCCTCTTCTCTGACAGTGAGGAGCTTGTCTCTACCTTTGTCTGCAAAGGAGAGCCACACGATTGCTGCCCACTGCTCCTGGGAGACCTTCTGTACTTTGCAGGCCCTTTCCAGTGCAGTTTTCCATTTATGGATGTCATCCCCATTCTGATAGGGAGGGATAATCTTGTTTAAGTTTGAGACCTTTCCCTAAATTGCTGCCACCATGAGACTCTAGTCTCATCTTTTATTTTGCTCTTTCAAGCTCTAGGGACTCCCTTTCTCAGGCTACTCTTTGTCTCCTTATCCTCAGCTGAGCTTCTTCAAGTCTCATCTGATGCTCTCTCTTATCCTGGGAGGTGTCCCTCCTATGAGAAGAGACAGAGGTCCCTACAGATGTGTCAGAATGGTTAGATTCCTGGGAAGGAGATCTTGGCCTTCTAGGCACACCTCCAACCCTTCCTGGGGGGACAAAGAAATAGGCCTCCATCTCCATCTCCAGTAGGAGCTGTTCCATCCAGGTCAAGGTCATTGTAACCTGCCTGGTCAGCATCAGAGTCTGAATCCTGTGGGATTGGACCACTGGGATCTTCCTCATCTACTACTCCCACCCCACGGCCTACCCTCTCAGGCTCTGAAGCAGTACTAAGGTCATCTAACAGTAATACCTCTCTGAGGCGTTGGGTGGTGGCACCTTTGCCAGTCTTCAGTTTTCTCATAGTACACAGAGCCCTTAACTCAGAGAAAGGGAATGTGTCATACTTATGTTTATGTTTTGGAGATTTTTATTGCGCACAAATACCCGAGGGTGTCTCGGCGCATATCGAACTACCTGGGATGGAGAGCTGCCAGATGAATCATTGATTAAATAACCAGGTTTTCAGGAGTTTATGGAAGATGATAAGAGTGGGACTGGTTTTGATGGTCAAAGGGAGAGAATTCCACAGCGTGGGGGTTGCTACCAAAAAAACGTCTATCTCCCCAGCTAGTGGTTCTAGTACGTGGGACCGAGAGGAGGTGGGTGCAAGCTGAGCGAAGAGATCTTTGGGGAGCGTAGATCTGAAAAGCAACTTTAAGGAACCTGGGTCCTGAGTCATGGATGGCCTTGTAGGCGATACAAAGTGCCTTAAACTTTATCTGACTCTTAACTCTTAGCCAATGCAGGTGACGTATGGCCGAAGAGGTGGTGCGGCGACTGGGGATGCCGAGCAGGATTCTGGCTGCAGCATTTTGCACCGATTGTAGTTTGGTTAAGATCTGTTCTTGCGTGCTGAGGAAGAGGGCATTGCCATAATCCATTTTGGAGAAAACGAGAGTGGTGATCAATGTTTTCCCTGCAGCTGGAGGGAGATATGGCACCAGCTTCTTAATCTTCCTAAGAGTATAGAAGGAGGATGAGACCACAGCATTCACATGGTGCTTAAACAACAGCTTGTTATCGAACACGACACCGAGGTTTCTGACCTTGGCAACCGGAGTGGGGGATGGACCCATTTCACTGGGCCACCAGATGGGAGACCCTTCCGGTGAGAGGTTGCCAAAGGTCATCACCTCGGTCTTGTCCGAATTTAATTTCAAGCAGTTGCTTGACATCCAAGAGCTAATGGCCAACATCCCCTCCTGGAATCTTGCAGCAACGGCTGGTCCATCCTTATGAACCGCCAACACCAATTGGGTGTCATCCGCATAGGTGGTTAAGCGGAGTCTGTGTGTTTTAATGACCCTCGCCAGATCCGACACATATATATTAAATAATGTGGGGCTTAGCAAGGAGCCCTGGGGCACCCCGTAAGGAAGGGTGAAGGTGGGCGAATAGAAAGTGCCCAGTATCACCGCCTGCGTGCGGTTAGCCAGAAATGAAGCAATGAGGTCCCTGGCAAGATGAGTCACCCCCAGGGATGTGACACGGTCGATCAAGATGGAATGATTGACCGTGTCAAAGGCAGCAGACAGATCTAGGAGTACAAAGACCGCTGCCCCCCCTGGTCCATTATAGTCCTGATCTCGTCCGAGGCCTTTATCAAAGCTGTTTCTGTGCCGTGGCCCTTCCTGAACCCGAACTGGGTATCATCTAAAAGTTGGTGACTATCGATGAACCCCGAAAGCTGTTTATTCATGATTGCTTCAAATATTTTGGCCGGGAATGGAAGGCAGGCAATAGGTCTATAATTAGCTGAGTCAGCGGGGTCCAGGGATGGCTTTTTTAACAGGGGCTTCATAACCGCTTCTTTCCAAATTTCGGGGTAAATACCTGTCTGGAAAATGGAGTTACATAAGTCCGTGAGCGGAGAAGCAATGACCTCAGTTAGAGCACTCAGTATAGAAGGGGGCAGGGATCTAATGGAGAACCAGATTTAATCGAGGTGATCAGCTTGCTGATCTGGTCTGTCGTGACCATGTGAAAGCTAGAAAAGGCAGGTGTAAGTGAGGGGGACAAAGGAAGAGGGTCAGGACAGTCCGAGCATATAGGGGAGGAGAAAGATGAGTAGATGTTCATGACCTTGGTGAAGAAGAAAGTTGCTATGGCATTACACAGGTCTTGAGATGGCTCAATGGGAGGCCCTGTCGGAGGGTTGGAGAGCGAGTCAACTACTTGAAATAGCTTTCTAGCAGAGTTCTGGGCAGACTCAATCTGGGCAAGAAAAAAAGCGCTTTTATGTTTAATGATAGATTTCTTATATAACGCTAGCGCATCTGTGTAGGTTTGCTTATCCTGAAAGCCTGTAATGCTTGCGCCAGCGCCTTTCTAAATTTCTGCAATACTGCCGATGTAGCCGAAGATCCTCTGTGAACCATTGGGCAGATGTCGTGGCCCGGTTGGAAATAATGGATTTAGCTGGGGCTATCTGATTGATTGCATCCAGAATCCATTTCTGGTACCTGTTGGACAATAGACTGGGGTGTGGTGATGCCTCATAAGAGGATCCAGCCAAAATATTGGACAGTAGAGGGTAGTCCAGGTTTTTCCAGGCTCTGGTACTAATGGGGGTACGAGATGTGGATTGAGGAGGGTTGGGGTTATGAGCCAGGATAGTAATGTAATGTAATGTAAAAATTATTTGTAGAGCGCTCAGACACCACTGGTTTCATGGCGCTATGGAACAGATAAGCTGTAAAAGTAACTGCAGAATGGTCTGACCATACTAGGGGAAGAACTGTAGACAGTGAGATGTTGGGGTTATTGGTGAACAATCCATCAAGCGTATGGCCTGCTTGATGAGTAGGGGCTACCACCAACTGCTGTAATCCTACCGCAAGTAGGTTGGCAATGAGTTGAGTGGTGTCTTTGTCCCCTACGACTTCCAAATGAAAATCGAAGTCCCCCAAGATGGTATAGTCAGAATGGCCCAAGGAAAGTTCCGTAAATTCATCAAGAGCAGAAAGGAAACGGATATGCGGGCCATGGGGGCGGTATAAAAGAATTCCTCTAAAAACTTGATTATGATTAATTGTAATGGAGAAGGTACAGGCTTCGCAATCCAGTCGGTGAATGGGTTCGATCTTGGATTGAAAAACCCCTTTATGAATAATGGCTAAGCCACCTCCTCTCCCCGTAGTTCAGTCCTGTTGTACCACACAGAAACCCTCCGGTGTGGCCAAACAGAGATCCAGACCGGAGGCAGCATCTCCCCAAGATTCAGTTATGAACAAGATGTTCAGCTCCTGACTTACAATAAATTCCCTAATTTCCAAGCAATGTTTCGGGTGGGAGCGGACGTTAATAAGCGCCGAACGAAAATAGCGCTTAGGTGTGGGGCAGATATTATGAGCAGAAGGCATAGGACATGGGAGAGTATAGTTACTGCCTGGACATGGGGCAGGGGCAGACACAGGCAGCGGGGGGGGGCAAGTGTTGGCATCGCCAGTTAGGGATGGATAAGTTGAGTTCCCGCAGCTGAGAAGAGGAATAGCACAAGGAAATAGTATGGGTGTTGATGAGGCCCGGGCCAGGGGGGGTGGCCCTCGTCCCGGTACATGCCCGGACGGGCCCAGACAGGCTTGCCTCCTATGCGCCATCGGCGCGCCCGCTGCGTCTGCCCGCTGCGCGGACGGGAAGAGGGATTCCTTTTAAGGTGTGTGGGCCCCCAATCGGCCGAACACTAGGGCGCTGTCCTCATCCTCAGCTAAGTTGGCGGCCGCTGAATGTGCCGAGAGGGATCGAGGGCGGAGGTCTGTAGAAGCCTCAAATCAGCTCCCTGAGGCCCCGGTGGTCCCTACAATGAAGCCCCCACAGGTAGGAAATGAGGCGAGAAAGAGGGACAGAATAAAGTCTCAAGTGTGCAAAATAGCAGAGCGATTAAAATCGGGTGTGCAAAATACAGGATAATTAAAACAGTGCTTCGCTAGTAATCAGCAATGGCATATTTTAAAATCTTGGAGCATATTAGCAAGAACTTTGTTAAAATTATCGCTGATTTAGCGGCAGGAAACCGCCGCTAAAACGGCGATAATGGGCTTGCTAATAGGCGTTATAGAATTCCAATAGAAGCCAAGGTTAGATGTGCGGGACATCTAACCTGGGCTTCTATTAGAATTCTATAACGCATATTAGCAAGCCCATTATCGACGTTTTAGCGGTGGTTTCCTGCCGCTAAAATAGCGATAATTTTAACGAGGTTCTTGCTAATATGCCCCTTGTCCCTAAACCTCCGGCTTCCGCCTCAGGATTCCTAACTCATAATGAGGAACGAGGGATCAGACGCTCTTTTATGGTGTGTGGGCCCTCAATCGGCCGAACACTAGAGCGCTGTCCGCGTCCTCAGCTAAGATGGCGGCCGCTGAATGTGCCGAGAGGGATCGAGGGCGGAGGTTTGCAGAAGCCCCAAATCGGCTCCCTGAGGCCCTGGTGGTCCCTACAATGAAGCCCCCACAGGTAGGAAATGCGGCGCGAAATAGGGAAAGAATAAAGTCTCAAGTGTGCAAAATAGCAGAGCGATTAAAATCGGGTGTGCAAAATACAGGATAATTAAAACAGTGCTTCGCTAGTAATCAGCAATGGAATATTTTAAAATCTTGTCCCTAAACTCCCGGCTTCCGCCTCAGGAGTCCTAATTCATAATGAGGAACGAGGGATTAGACGCTCTTTTATGGTGTGTGGGCCCCCAATCGGCCGAACACTAGAGCGCTGTCCTCGTCCTCAGCTAAGATGGCGGCCTCTGAATGTGCCGAGAGGGATCGAGGGCGGAGGTCTGCAGAAGCCCCAAATCGGATCCCTGAGGCCCCGGTGGTCCCTACAATGAAGCCCCCACAGGTAGGAAATGCGGCGAGAAAGAGGGACAGAATAAAGTGGCATATTACCAACAACTAGCGATAATTATCGCTATGTTGGTTTAGCGGCGATATTTTTATAGCTGAGCTGCGGCGATTTTTATCGCTTAGGAACCTTGCAATTATCAAGGTATATCTCCTAAGCGATAAAAATCGGCCGAAATGCATGAATATCACTGAAAAGTCCGCGATATTCATGCATTACCGAGCTAATGCTCTTAGCCATGTTATCCACCTACCATTGGATAACATGGCTAAGAACTGCTCAGGGGCAAGTGTTAGCTTTTGGAAATATTCGCGCTTAGCGCGAATATCTCCAAAAGTTGGTAATAGGATATAGCGATGTTAGCGACTGTTTCCAGTTGCTAACATCTTGGCACGCCCACTTTGCATGTCATTAGTGATAAATATCACTGACATGCAAAGCGGGGCCCAAGATGGTCGCTATCTCCTACTAGCTGTCGCTAACTGGTGTTAGCGACAGGTAGATAATAGGGAGAAAAGTCTCAAGTGTGCAAAATAGCAGAGCGATTAAAATCGGGTGTCTGTAACTTACTGACATCTGGCAAGGACACACTAGGTCCTGCCATTGAAGACATAACTAGTGAGGGGTGGTGTATGCACTACCTACTCTAGTTGTTTACCTACTAATCTCTCTTGAGTTGTAGAAAGAGTGTGCCAAGCCCTTGGCACACAACTCTAAATTCAGTAGAACTTACTGTATTTAAGCTTGTATTATATGTACCTCTAGAACCTTTAGTGGTTATCAAATGATCAAAACACTTGAGATTATCTGGTTAAACAATGGCAAGCTGGAATCCTGCACGCTGCATACCAATGTGGGAAGTTGGCCTGGCATATGCTGTCTACTATTTTAGTGGGCACCTTGCACCAATCCAAACGACCCGTTATTGATGGTAGGTTAAAGACAACCTTATAAAAAGCTATCCTAGTGGACGCTGTGGAGAGCAGCCTTCATGCTATGTCTTGAAAGAATGTAAAGCAGCTTGTTTTACCAGTCTATAATCTCGTGAATGACCAAATGAAAGGGGAACCACACCAGGTATATATATAAAATACTAGCAGCCCGTCCCGACGTTGTCCATGTATGAATTGCTGCCGGCCAGTAGTATATTGTTTCGTAGGATTTCATTTTGATAGCATTTCTTATCTGTGACAGGCCTGTGAAACGCTCCGATTCACAGTGCACTGCTGATGCACTTAAGAGTGCGCGTTCAGTAGTGTGTGAACTCGAGTTTCCCTACTTTATTTTCCTTTCAATATTATATAGCGCAAACTCGACAACATGGCATGAGCACAATTTACATTACAGAAGAACACATTCATTTGTGGTAGGCACGGGGAGACAAAGCGAATTGCCTGGAATCACAGGATGTTGAGCTGAGGCAGAGATTCGAACGTAGCTCCCCATCTCTAAAGATCGCGATTCTAGAACTTGTGGTGGGAGGTGTGTCTAAAAGTGTATGTCAGTGCTGGGCATCAATGAGAGAGACCTGTGGATTTTTCCAATCAGTGGTGAAAAAATATGAGTATGTTGCTGGAGATGTGGGCCGCCGTGCCACCAATGTACTTACGGGGGAGGATAAACGCCCATTATTCCGCAACTTTCTTTCCGCATACCATGACTCCGCAATGCCATTATAACGCATGGCATTACATTTTATATGCTTTTACCACGCATACATTTACAACGAAATTTGTTGTAAATGCATGAATGGTAAAAGCATGTTTTTTTTTTAAATGTTTGGATAAGGCAAGTATGGGTATAGGGGTATATGTTTTTGGGTACTGAGGTATATGTTTTGGGGTGTTTGGGTATTTTAATGGTTCAGATATAGTTTTGTGTTATGGGGTACAGGGGTAAGTTTGGGTTTTGGGGTATAGGGGTATTTTTAGAGTTCAGGGGTAGGTTTGGGTTTTGGGGTACAGGGGTATTTTAAGGGTTCAGGGCTGGGTTTGGGTTTTGGGGTAGAGGGGTATTCTTAGGGTTCAGGGCTAGGGTTGGGTTTTGGGATACAGGGGTATTTTAGGGTTCTGGGCTAGGTTTGGGTTTTGGGGTACAGGGGTATTTTTAGGGTTCAGGGGTAGGTTTGGGTTTTGGGGTACAGGGGTAGTTTAAGGGTTATGGGCTAGGTTTGGGTTTTGGGGTACAGGGGTATTTTATGGTTCAGGGGTAGGTTTGGGTTTTGGGGTACAGGGTTTTTTTAGGGTTCAGGGGTAGGTTTGAGTTTTGAGGTACAGGGGTATTTATAGGGTTCAGGGCTCGGTTTTGATTTTGGGGTACAGGGGTATTTTTAGGGTTTAGGGATAGGTTTGGGTTTTGGGGTACAGGTTATATTTATAGGGTTAAGATGGGTTAGTGCTTAAGGGTGTTGGGGTATTTTATAGAGTAAGGGCGGGTTATGATTTTGGGCTGCAGGGGTATTTAAAGTAGGGGTGGGCTGAATTGGCACGAACTTAGTACAATAAATCCACAATATTTTGTTTCGTCAGATTTCCAATTATTAAAACAGAAACCTCATATATTCAAGGTAAAATAACAAGTATTTCTACATGCTAAAATGCGTATAGTCATTTCACAAAAGTGAAATTAGCTTCCAGCAAGCAGTGAGAGAGGTGATGATTTTGAGATCAAGCCCCTGCAAAGCATTATGGGACGAGATTAGCAGTGGGAAGTGAATATTATAGTATCCAATTAACTCTACAAAGAGCTGCAGTTCACCTCAGCGTCCCCAGTTGTCCCCGATGAGGCAAACGCAATAGCATTTAAAATTTATACATCAAACTGCAGTTCACCTCATGGTCCCTAGATGTCCCTGATGAGGCAAATGCAATAGCATTTAAAATATTATACATCCAGCTGCAGTTTACCTTGCAGTCCCTAGATATCCCTGATGAGGCAAATGCAATAGCATTTAAAATATTATACATCAAGCTGCAGTTCACCTCGCCGTCCCTAGATGTCCCTGATGAGGCAAATGCAATAGCATTTAAATATTATACATCAAGCTGCAGTTCACCTTGTCGTCCCAAGATGTCCCTGATGAATAAAATTCAAAAACATTGAAACACTTTCATGAATGCTAAAAATGATGCTAATCTTATCCCATAATGCTTTGCAGGGCCTTTTAGTTGTATTTTTGCCCATAACTGTGTTTGGGGTGGTTCTAAGAGAATGGGACCTCCACTGAATTACTATTTAAAGGGAGCAGGAATGTATAGAACCTGGGAAGAAAAAACAACACTCGTGACGGAATGCCCCTAGCGATTGTCACGCCCCCCCAGCACACACCCACAGCACAATGCAGACACGCCCACAAGGGACTACTACTTTGCTGGCACAGTTCTTTTACCTTTTAAATGTATATGGTGGGAGTCTGCATAGCCTATGTCCTTCTGCTGCAATTGCCCTTTCCAACGCTGTATTGGGTGTTGTGATTGGTGCTGTGGCTCCTGAGATTACCCGCCTCAAAGGTTTGGGCTCTCTCTTTATTATATTAGTATAGATATGTATTCATTCTAAACACATCCCTCTAGTCTCTTTATGAGGCTAGAGGCAAAAGTACATACGGCAAACTTATTTAGCAAAAAGCAAATTAGCACAATGCACGTTGAGCCCAAGGTGCGTTCCAAACCATATATTAAGTATGTGCTATAAGAACCACGACTTGCATAGGTACAAGGCCCAGAAACTTCAGAACCACTGGGGCCACCAGGAACCACTCAAGGTAGTGACACAGGGGACCCAGGGGGGGACACGTGCAGTGTCTAAACACAGCCGCAAATCACCCTTAACGTCTATGGGAAAGTCGCGTTTGGAAAATTACAGATAAAGGACACTTAGAAGAGGACTTGGAGCATACCACTTTAGAACTAGGAGGTTTTAGAGTCAACACCCACGGGAGCACCGGAGTACTCGAGTTACCTCGTCCAGGGAAGCTAGGTGCATAGGTGTCTTTTTGTGTCGGGTTTAATCGTCGATTTCAATGGAGAGCTGCAGCAAAGTGCAGCTGGTGTCCAAGTGGAAAGTGTCCGGAGGGATCCAAGGATGGATTGGAGATCTGAAGAACCTGGAAGCAGAGGGGACAGAGTCTGGGGCACTAGCCAGTGACCAGGAAGGCGATGAGCAGATGCCACCGATGTCGGATGATTTTAGGTGATGAAGGTGAAGCTTGACTCTTCAGCTACGAGGTACTGGAGATGTCAACGACAACCAGAACTGGATTCGAGCTGTCCCATGAAAGATGTCGAGTGCTGCGATGTCGGTGCCCGGATTGGACCCAACAAGCCTTTCCAACAGCAACCCACGCAGAAAGCAGAGATCAGCTACGGTGCAGACCAGCAAGGTCTTGGAGACTCTCCTTTTGGTAGGGAGTCAGGGCACGTCTGGAGCAACCAGGGAAGCCCAAGGAAAAGTAGAGTTACCTTCGAGGAAACCCACCACTCAACGGATTAGGGATCGCAAAGGAGTTTTGAGCGAGAATGCAAGAAGCAGGCCCACTGAAAACTTGGTGTGTGTAGGCCCACAATCTTCGGTACAGCTAATGCTCGGGGCTTGGGCTGCAAGTAACCAAAAGCACAACTTCAGGAAAGCTCAGGAAGTTAATGCACGTAGCAAATGTGCACGGTGTCAGGAGTTCCAGTTCCACGTCACTCGTTCAGGCTGCGGATCTCAGCTTTGCCGGGGATTCGGGACGGCCTTAGCGAAGTCTGGAAGTCCTCTTCCTGGGCTGCAGGTAGTTCGGAGTCCGGCGGGAGCATCAAAGATGCAGACTTGCAAATGCTTCGTTGGTGCCTGTTTGAACAGGGGAGTCACTCCTTGACCCCAAGGGAGATTATTCCATCTTCTAGTCAAAATAGAATTTCGAAGTTCCAGGATATATGTTGCAGGGTTTGTTTCAGGTGTAATCTGAATTCCTAAGGACTAGGGTCCCATACTTATACTAAGGTAGGGGGTTGGACATACTCTAGGGACCCACCTATGGGAAGGCCTGGGGAGAGGGGTGGTTATACCCCTTTCCCTTTGTCCAGTTTTGCGCCAGAGCAAGGGCTGAGGGCCCCTCCAACTGTTTTGAACTGGGATATGTACAGGGACACCAAGTGTACCCCCAGCACTGTCTGAAAAGCATTCTCTGAATACACCCACCCAGCCCCAATACACTAAAGTCTGTCTGGGGAGGTGGTTACACTTCCCTCAGACAGGAAACCTATTGTCCAGGCTCCTCTGCCGGAGTTTCGTCCAACAGCAGGAGGTCAGACCCATGCCTGTGGCTGCAGCATCCATTTTGTGATGCTGAGGTTCTTTTAAACTATTACCGGTCAGACCAGTCTGTACATGTGTCTCCCTCTAGAAGGGTGAAATTCTACCCCCGCCGCCAGGCCTGGCGGGGGCTATGATTCCAAAGTGTTTGACACCAAACACGACATGTTTCGATGCCGCAATTCCAAAGTTAGCATTTGCCGCAAGGTTATAATGCACTTAAGAGTATATGGCCTGGCTGCATCATAGAATAGCCTCAGAGGGGTCCTGCTCATGCATGGGCAACCTCTCACACAAAACCAAGCACTCTGCCTTTAGGATTATTAAGGCCTGTCATAGGAGTGACTTGTAGGTTTATATGTGTCTGTTAATAAAGGTAGATATAGGTAGCCTATATCTTAGTAAGGGGGCATGCACCATCTTACCCAGGCTGCAGTCGCAGACCTGTGGTGTCATTTTGGAAGGCTTCCCAGGGGTAGCATAATACATGCTGCAGCCACTGGTAGGCCTCTGGGATACCTATGCCCTTGGTACCTAAGGTACCATATTCTAGGGACTCACAAGGGTACCCCAGTAACCAAACTGGATTGTACGTAAAGTACATGCAATCATTGCAGAGAGGAAGTAGCTAGGCTGGGGTCCTGATTAGCAGGGCTCCAGCCGACTAAATTTGAGAAACAGTGGAACACCAGCAAAAAGTGGGGGTAACCATAGTAAGCAGATCCTACTCTCCTACAATAGAGTTTTCCATATCCTTGGAAAAATGTTACATAGATGCCTCAACAGCATGTTCAACCGATGAATTGATAAAGACATTCAAATTATTCTTAAATGCCTCCCCTTCCTCATTGTGCAAGTCGGAGCCCGGAGAACTATCCAGCTCCATAGCAGAGACCGAAAGGTAAACCAGACAATAAAGGGTTAAAGAAGCAAAATAGTGAGCACCACCCAGAGGGCGTGAATTAAACCCAGAACCCAGCTGGGAAAGAGAAAACCACTCCCCAAAGGGGCCAGACAAAAGTGGAGTCAACTTGAGCCAACAAAGAGCTCAGAAGACTGGCGATGCTCAGGGGAAAAGGCTGGAGACGCGCTGGGAAGCTCAACTTCACCGAGCAGAAAAACAGAGGAAATGGCCACCCCACGTCGCATCGAGCTAACGGCCGACGCGCGGGTGACCCGGAGCGCCCAACTCAGGGGTGGGGGGGAACAGCAGAAGCCAAACGAAACGGGCAGAAACAGGAGGCACGCGGCGCAACAAGTCAAGTAAGGGCATTCAACAATCAAGTATACAAATTAATAAACCTGCACAAGTACGAACCACAGTATTAAGGAAAATAACAATAGCATGTACTTATCTTGACTGCGAGCAGCAAGAAAAGAGAGTTATTCGCAGTCAGCTATCGTTATACCTTAGACTGTGTGTTCATTGGCTGTAATCATATTCTGATTTCATTATCTCCCATTGGTCAACCTGGCGTTTGGCCTTCTGGGAACTGTAGTTTTGTTTTGTTATCTTGGCTGCTATTCATTATGAAGCAAGATTGGAAAGCAAGAAATTCACTCTCTCCATGCAGCCTCTCTTTGTACCGTCTAAAGCTCCCTTCGCCCTCCTTTACCCCTCCTGTGTAGAAATGAAATCAGAAACTCCTCATTTCATCCTTCTGTTCTACAAAGCACAATGAACCCTCTCCTCATTTCACCCTTCTTTTGGCACCCAGGCTTCTGCCAATCACTACAGCAAGAATCCGCAGTGGGAGGTCTGTTTTTACTCACAGGCCAGTCGCCACCTCCAGCAGTTACTGCCTCTGAATAAACATCTCTGTGCCTTTCCAACCCACCTGAATTATCCCATATTACCGCCTTCACACATGTGACACTGTGGTGGTCTGATAATAGGGTGTGACCATGTGGGATGGCAGGGGGTGAGAGAGAGATGGGAGGTGAATTGTGGAAGTTAATAGGTGCTAAACACGGTGCCTGCAGCATATTACAAGAAAAGAGATTAAAAGCAGTTTAGGAAGAATCACTGGAGCCGGGTCAGAGGGAGGTGCAATGAGCACCCTTTATGCGGACGGACAGGTCAGTATCCCCACTGCAGGTTGTCTTCACCCCATGCATGGACTTGAACCCACAGCCCAAAGCAGGAACTAAGCATGGGCAAATTTTGCGAATCTGGCATTCGCGAATTTTGCGAATTTGCGAGCTCGCAATCCGCAAAATCCACGAATTCTCGCAAATTTGCGGATTTTTTTCTGTGTTCGCAAGGATTTTTGCCAGTTCGCGAGGGTTTTGTACCAGTTCACAATTGCGAACTTACATGTTGGCTCGCAACGGTCGCGATTATGTTGTTTCTACGTCTGGTTCATCATCACAGGTTCCCAGCACCCTCTGTTTCACCCCTGCCACCCTCTGTTTCACCCATGCCACCCTCTGGTACATCAATGCCACCCTCTGGTTCATCATCACTGTAGATTATGGGGGGGAAAAGCAAGCACACCTGCCCTGCTTCAACTGACATGAATTAATTTGGGGTTGATTTATTAATGTGTCACTGTTTTAAAATTCCAGTCTGGCACCTGCTTCCTTAGCTGTAATTTGCTTTCTGTTGCAGTGCAATTTTTTTTTCCAGGACCTTTGTGGCCTACTTGTAGCTATTCTATGAGCCTGCTGTGAGGGTCACAGCAAGGTCATACAATTGTTGCAACTAGCAACTGAACTGGGAATTTGCGGATTTTTTTTTTGTGTTCGCAAGGATTTCTGCCAGTTCGCGAGGGTTTTGTACCAGTTCGCAATTGCGAACTTACATGTCGGCTCGCAACGGTCGCGATTATGTTGTTTCTACGTCTGGTTCATCATCACAGGTTCCCAGCACCCTCTGTTTCACCCCTGCCACCCTCTGTTTCACCCATGCCACCCTCTGGTACATCAATGCCACCCTCTGGTTCATCATCACTGTAGATTATGGGGGAAAAAGCAAGCACACCTGCCCTGCTTCAACGGACATGAATTAATTTGGGGTTGATTTATTAATGTGTCACTGTTTTAAAATTCCAGTCTGGCACCTGCTTCCTTATCTGTAATTTGCTTTCTGTTGCAGTGCAATTTTTTTTCCAGGACCTTTGTGGCCTACTTGTAGCTATTCCATGAGCCTGCTGTGAGGGTCAGAGCAGGGACATACAATTGTTGCAACTAGCAACTGAACTCTGGAGGGCCCCAGTCAGGAAGCACTACAGGGAATGGTTACTAATGATGAGTTTGAACTTTTGCACCTGCTGAATGCTTTCACTTTTGCAAAACTCGTTTTTCTGCAGAACAGCATTACAGCAACTGTAATGCCCCAAACAAGCTTACTTGTGAAAGTTGATTTCTAATCCAAAAGTGATCCAAAGAAAGTCAAAAGGCCTCAAATCCAAAAAAGTGCAGGCAAATGTCAACCTGAGGAGTTATTCTGATAAAAATCATCATTTACAGAAGGCCTATGCTGCTTGCTAGTGGATTTCTTGTGCAGAATTGCAATTTTTGTAAGTTCGCGAGTGCGAGATTGTTGCTGCCCGCCGCACCTACATGTTCGCAATTGCGAACTTACACCGCACGCCGCAAAATTGTATCACCAAGAAAAAAAAATCCGCAGCGTGCGAATTTGCGGATTTTCGGTAAATTCGCGAGCGTTCGCGGATTGCGAATTTACCGAAAATCCGCAATATCCGCGAACGTAACGGATTTTCCGCCCATGCTTAGCAGGAACCTCTTTCTGTACCAGGTGGGGGCACAGGCACTAAACCCAGGGGGAAATGTACAAGGAAGTGCTGGAGCATGTTGTTAGCCTCCTTGGCTTAACGACACGCTCCACCAATTCCGAAACGCAAGGCTGAGCCATATTTACAAGAATGTGGTGCAGCCTTGCGTTTCCACCTGCGATGGGGCTAAGTTTAGCAACTTAGCACCAACGCAGGGACCCTTGCTCCAGAGTGAAAGGGTGTCTGCGTGCAGGGGAGAATTGTTTATGTGTAGGAAGGTATTCCTTCCTGCACATAAACAATCCTAGAAATACCATCCTGTCACTTTCATGTGTGCTGCTTCATGCAGCACACATGAAAGGGACAAAATGTCATCTTTTTTTAAGGTTTGTTTATGTACAGGAAGGGCCTTACATAAACAAACCATGGCTTTTTGCTTTTTCCATGTGTGCTGCCCAAGGCAGCACACATGGAAAAAAGCAAAAACAAGGAGAAATAATGCATTTATCCTTGTTTCGCCAACTTAAGAACATGGGGGCATATTATCAACAACTAGCGATATTTATCGCTAAATAAACTTAGCGATTTTTTTTTTTAGCGCCAAGCATTGCCGGATTTTATGGCAGAGATAATGTGCTATTAACGTTTATCTCCAATGCGATAAAATATCCGGCGATAGCGGCGAAATGCATGAATATCGCTGGGAATCCAGCGATATTCAGGCATTAACGCCAATTGGTTCTTAACCTGAATATCCAACTCCCATTGGATATACAGGTTAAGAACTGGAATTTTTTTATCGCTAAGCCTGCCTTGCTAATAGATGATAGCGATGTTAGTGACTGCTTTCAGTCGCTAACAGGTTGGGTATGCCCACTTTGCGTGTCATTAGCGATAAGTATCGCTGACATGCAAAGCGTGCCCCAAACCGCTCGCTATCACCTAAAAGCTGTCGCTAACTGATAGCGACAGCTAGCTAATAGGGCGATGAAATTATCGCCGGAAACGGTCGCAAAAGTGGCGATAATTTCATTTCGCCTGCCTTGGTAATATGCCCCAGGGTTTTTCTGGTCTAAAGTTTGGCGCTGCCTCCTGAGTACACCCGGGGCAGCATCAAAAACAATGGGTGTTGCGGTGGAACGCCCACCACAACACCCAATGCGCTCCCCTTTCACGCTAACCATAGTGTGAAAGGGGGCCTTGAGCATATAAGGCAGCATTAAGTAAGTGGCTTGAAGCTGCTTACCAAAGGAAGCCCCTATCCCCATAGGGAAGTGCTTTCCAAACTTTGAGTCGGAGCACAGTAGTGTGTTGCCTTCCATTTGTGGGTGTGTCGCGTGAATTCTCTCTTGGGCCGAACATATTCAGTGACTCAGACGCAGTGCAGCTGAGTACCCGGAGGAGGAAGGAGAAGTGAAAGGCAGGCGTGCGGCCTTGTTCATGTTGCGACGCAGTGACGAGGAGCTGCCTCTGCACCCTATCCCAGGCGCTCAGTAAGGGAAATTTCCGAAATTGTTAAAACACTGTTGGCATCCCTCTCTACTTTTCTCCTCTTTTGCTTCACCCGCTCACTCTCACCCATCCTCTCTTTTTCCCTCTTCTCAATTCTGTTGTCTAAACAACTGAGCAAGTTCATGGAGTGATCGCCGCTGGCCCAAGGCAGTCATAACAGGGGCCATTAGGGCAGCGTGTGGTTCAGGAAGGCCCCGAACACCGGGCCTCAGTGGGGGGCAAGATTCAGTGTGTTAAGCCTGATGGGGCATACGGCCATCAAAGGCAGCCCCCCCTGTGTGCGGCGATGGCTCCACACAGGACAGCAGACCTGACTGTGCTGGGAGGGAGGAGGGGGTGAGGGGGGGGGGGGGACATGCCTTGAAAGTCCAGTGGTGTATAAATAACAATAGACGCATTTCAGCTTTTAATGCAAAATGCCCCCCCCCCCCCCAGCCCCAATGGGTATTTAGCTGCTAATTGGCCAATGTCATGTGTGGCATCTTCCAGGCAAATCTGGCTTCGTTACCTAGAGCACTTTGCACGCTGGTATTTCCAAGCCCTTGCCACTGCAATGCATTTACTTTGCTTTTGAAAAGCGCTGCAGATCGTAGCTTTGCAGCCTCAGAGGGCTAATAGAGCGATAGAAACTAGAAATTTTAGAATGAAAAGTCCCATGTTCACAAACTTCAACCCATATTTATGATGGTTTTGCATCGCCCTTGCGCCACGCAAGGTAGCACAAGGGAGACGCAATACCTAAAATGACATTTACCAAACAACACAAGGCCAACTTGCATTGTGGCCCTGCGTGGCTTTGGAATTGTGGAGTAACCCAAGCCAGCGCAGGTCGCTGCTTTGCGTTACCCTGCCCTAGGGAGGTATTCCATGGGTGGGTGCGTGGGTGTTCCTGCGCATCCACCCATGGATTTTGGCGCATTTCCAGATTTACCTTTAGTGGTAGACCTGGGAATATGTGAAAATGCAACACGTCCCAGGGGAGGTGTAACCAGGGGAAATATGTTTATTTCTCCTCCTTTTTTCCTCTTTCTACATAGAACCGCCTACCCTGTATCGAAATAGGGAGATGTCGCTGCTGGAGTTCCTTCTGCGATGTTAGAGAGTTGACAGCAAGTCTTTCACGTCTGGTCATGTCTGCTACCCTCATAGGTGGTTCGGGCTCGCGCGCTCACGTTACCGTGTCCCCTCATAGGTGGTTCAGGCTCGCGCGCTCACGTTACCGTGTCCCCTCATAGGTGGTTCGGGCTCGCGCGCTCACGTTACCGTGTCCCCTCATAGGTGGTTCGGGCTCGCGCGCTCACATTACCGTGTCCCCTCATAGGTGGTTCGGGCTCGCGCGCTCACGTTCCCGTGTCCCCTCGTAGGTGGTTCAGGCTCGCGCGCTCACGTTACCGTGTCCCCTCATAGGTGGTTCGGGCTCGCGCGCTCACATTACCGTGTCCCCTCATAGGTGGTTCGGGCTCGCGCGCTCACGTTACCGTGTCCCCTCATGGGTGGTTCGGGCTCGCGCGCTCACGTTACCGTGTCCCTGAAAGAAGATTGCCAAAAAAAGTGTGTCGCCAACATGAAAAGTTTGGAAAGACATGCCATAGGGATTGTACTTGTGGCCACCAGTTTGTACTGAAGTAGCCTGACCTCTAGCGACTGAACTGAGGCTGCTCTCTCCTAAGGTACGTCCTGTTTATTTTTGTAGATCGCCGGAAATATCATCTTTCTTCCTAGTATTACACCATATTCTGTTTTAACTAAATTCCCGTCAGAAACTATTATTTGATATGCTGATAATAATATTATTCTGAAAAGATCGTGTTAACGATAGATGTATTATTCTTTACGAGACTTTAAGCAGACAACTCATCCAGGAATTAATTTTCAATAATTGTGAAATAAAATTAATCAATATCACACTAAGTACAAGTGAAAATCATATGCACGGTGGAAAAGTCCAAGACGAGTTATTTTGGTCGTATTTAAATTAATCACTATCAGTCTAAGTACAAGTGAATATCAAATCCACGGTGGAAAAGTCCAAGACAAGAAATTTCGGTCTTCTTCACCTTGCGTTACTTGGACATACCTATGATTATAATTTCCTATCAAGGTGAGAGTGATGCTGCAGTTTGCTGAAATAAACAATCTATAGTATAGAGGTAAACCTCAGCAAACAGTAGTACATATGAATCAATAAATTATTTTTTTAGTACATAAGAATGAAAGAGAAGTGACTTGTGGGGTTGTATGTAAATATCTTGCAAAGGATTGTGGGGAATGTGGGTCTACCGATGCTGCTGAGTTGCCACATCTCACAGCAGCGCCGCCATGAAAGGCTCTTTGCACCGATCCTGGAAGGATGGAGAGCTGAGTTGCTCTTGCAATGATCAAAACATAGGGGTACCGCCTTCGCACAGGTGACACGGAGGTTGTGGGGTTAAGGGGGGGTCACGTGAGATGGCACTGGGGTGAGAGGGAGATGGGTGTGGGGCAACAATGGAAGTTAATAGGTGCTAAACACGGTGCCTGCAGCATATTACAAGAACAAATATGAAAAGCAGTTTCGGAAGAATCAGTGGAGCCGGTCAGTGGTCGGTGCTATGAACAACTTTCATGCAGACAGGTGAGTGGCCCCTCTGCAGATTGCAGATTGTCTCCTCCCCTCGCATGGACTTGAACCCACAACCCTAAGCAGGAGCCTGGGGGCATATTATCAAGACAAGAGATAAAATAATCGCCGCTTTAGCGGCAGAAAACTGCCGCTAAAGTGGCGATAATGGGCTTTAATACTACGTTCTATGGAATTCCAATCGAAGCCCATGTTACATGTCTTTGTATAGGCATTTATATAGCGCACTACTTACCCGGAGGGTCCCAAGAGGCTTCGACCGCTGCAAAACCCTTCCTGGCTTCCCTGAGAGATGGTCCCTTAATGGGTATCTCCAGGGTGAGACCAGGCATCCCCGGCGGTCTGGTGGGGCCGTTAGTGAAGATGAGGCAAGCTAATGCCCAGAGTTGCTGAGTGTGATCGCTGATCAGAGTGGGCACCGAGGCGAGAGAATTATCGAGTCCGCTGACCCTGGTCCAGAAACATGCCGCGCCGGAATTCGAACCCTGGTCCCGGGCCGTCCTCTGCTCTCTGGTCTGCCGCCTCTAACCAGTGAGCCACACTACTTCACTTGTCTTTACATCTAACATGGGCCTCGATTGGAATTCCAAATTCCAAGGATCCTGACCTCTAGCGACAAACCTGAGCTCTGCACCCCCAGCCCTCCCCTGAGACTAGGCCGGAAGGAACAGTTTACTCGTGGCTGCAACACCAGTCACATAGGGGCAGATCTACAAGAAGTGCCGCAGCGCGGAACCGCAAGCCCTTTGGCTGCGCAACGCTGAGCAGAGCACAGGAATGCAACGGGGCAGATTTACAAGCCCCTTGCACCTCTTTTACGCCGCCGTTGCGTCACTTTTGTGACACAGCGGCGGCGCAAAAGATGCGCCATGGTGCGGGTATTTACAATGTGACGCATATCCGAGAGGCGTCACGTTGTAAAGCCCTGCGCCAGAAGGAGACGTTCCATCGCAGGGGGAGGGGGGGGGGGGGCGTTCCAGCGCAGGAACGCCTCCTAAAAGTGGCTGAGTGAAATCTACAAGATTTCACTCAGTCACTTTAAAGCCCATACTGCGTCAAAACCCTGCGCCTGCTTGAAGCAGACTTAAGGATTGACGCAGCATTGTGGAGATAGGGCCCCCCAGAGCATCGCTGGAGCTGCATCACGCTTGCGATGCAACTCCAGCAATGCGTCAAGCATCTGTGCCGTTTTTGCCCCATAGTGCGCCGCATTGTAAATGCGGCACATCCAAGGTGGCAGAACTGCGGCGCACAATAACTGGCGCATCCCTGCTGATATGCAGGGATGTGCCAGTTATTGTAAATCTGCCCCAACATATCTACAATGATATGTCGCATTCCTGTGCCCTCCCCAGCGCTGGCGCAGAAACAGCTGCCATGCGCAGGATCAGGCACCCTTGCACCATGGTGCAAGGATGCCTGCAAACATCCTTGATCTGCGTGATCCCAATAAGATCCCATTTGTCAAATCCCTTAGATTTCCACAAACTTCCCAGCTTCTCCGAGTTCCACAATGGGGTGGCAAGTGTAAGTTTCCCCTCCCACTTAAGATGTCGATTGGCCGCGTGCCACACCTGCACTGCGTGTGCCGACAGTCCCGCAAGGGGGAATCGTCTAGGCCTGGCATACAATGCCCTAGTGAAGTCGCCCCCTGGCACCTGCCAACGGTCCATAGCATACCCGGGTCTCCAGGGGGCCTGTATATGGCATGATTCATCGCCGCCAACTGGGAGGCCCAATAATACTTCCGTAGATCCGGCAATCCTATCCCACCATCATACTAGGGGAGAGTAAGCTTAGAGAAGGCTATACGAGGCTTGCCTTCCCAAAGAAGCTGCCTCTGAAGGGCCTCTATTTCCTTAAAGTAGGATGATGGTACAGGGTCCATTGCATCCTGAAGTGCGTACAAAAAAGGGGGAGGCCATCATCTTGAAAAGCGCTGCCCTACCCAGAAGGGAGAGTGGGAGTGTCTTTCACCTCACCACATCTCCCTTAAATCAAGTCAGAGGGGGGCCCAAGTTGTTGGCATACCTTAAATTTGGGTGAAATATAACATAAATGCCAATATACCGAAACCCCACCTGTTCAATTTGTATTGGGCAAGTACTCGGGATTACCGGCAGATCTCCTCTAAGGACAAAGAGCACTGATTTCGACCAGTTGATCGCAAATCCGGAGTATCTCCCAAATATAGCAAGTACATCAAGAAAACATATCAAGGATGCCCTTGGATTGGTGAGGTAAAGCAGTATATCATCCGCATATAACGAGATTTTGTCCTCCCATTCCAGCGTCCAACGCAACCCTCTGATCGATCGGTCCCACCGGACCCACGCCGCCAAAGGCTCAAAAGCCAGGGCAAATAGAAGCGGGGACAAGGGACATCCCTGTCTCGTGCCTCTGCCCAGAGGGTTAGTCATCGGACTTTCAATTTTTCATCTCTACTCTGGCCAGGGGGTCAATATACAAGAGACGGACCCAGTTGATGAACTCTGGTCCAAAGCCCATCTTCTCCAGGACTGCGAACAAGTAGGGCCACTCAACCCTATCAAAAGCCATGGTGGTATCTAGAGATACCAGTACCACCGGTCCCTGTATCGTTGGGCCCTGCCCATTATTCTGTGTAGCCTTCGCAGGTTAAGAGCCGTATTCTGACACGGCATGAAGCCGGATTGATCCGGATGTATCAGGGTGGTAATAACTTTAGCAAGTCTCGTCGCCAGTAACTTTGCCAGAACTTTAGGTTCAGCGTTGAGCAACAAAATAAGTCTATATGAGGAGCAGAGCGTCCTGGCCTTACCCGCTTTGTGAATGACCACATTATTCGCTACCCGCTGATTGTATGGGAGCTGACCCCCCTCTTTACTCTCTACAAGCATGGAGCAAAGAAACGGTGCACGTTTATTTGCACTCAATTTATACAGTTCTATAGGGATTCCTTTTGGTCCTGTGGCCTTCCCAGAGTGCCCTCCTCTGATGACCTGTGCCACTTCGTCGTTTGTGAGTGGGAAATCTAAGTATTTCTGGTTATCATCCGATAGCATGGGCATCTGAATATCATTAATCATTGCGGCTTTATCAGCCTCCGTGTATAGACCTGCAGAGGTTTACACTTCCCCATAGTATTCTGAGAATTCATTTGCTATGGCTTGCGGGTCAGTGATCTTCTCAGAATTACCTCTCTGCAACTCTGGTACCAGACGCGACGCCCACTCTCCCTCCTCAAGCCACGCTATGAGTTTGCCTGCTTTATCCCCATGCTCGTAGATCCTGCTTTGGGTCTCATCGTACTGTGCTCTGGCCCTATCTCTAGCGAGGCCCCTATATTCATCCTGGTGCAGTTTTAAACGGTGAATACCTTCCGGAGTCGCGTCTCTGGATACCTCAATCTCCAACCTGGCCCTCCCCTTGAATAACAGTCTTATACACCTCCCACAGGGTCTGTGCTGAGTTCACTGAATCAGTATTCTCTTTGAAGTACCTTCCCGTACTTTTAATAATTTCCTTCTTAATGGCGGGGTCTCTCAAGTGCCATCCATTAATAGGGGCTACTCTGCCTACATCAAGTTGGCCAGCTTCCAAATGGAGCCAAATTGGTGAGTGATCGGAAACTCCCCTTCCCAGGTGTCGCACCTCCCGAACCGCTGCTGCCTGGGCCGCCGGTATCAGTACATAATCTATTCTGGACAGGGCGTGATGTGCAGCGGACACATGTGTATAATGTACCCCGCTCGGGTTTCTCAATCTCCAACCATCAATAAGCCCTGTTGTTTCTAAGAATTCGGGAAGCCACCTCTGCGCCATCCTCAGAGTTCTGGCCAGATGCCTGTCTACCTCTCCATCCACCACTGCATTAAAGTCCCCCCATCACCAGTAGACCCAGGGCCAAAGTCAGGAAGATAGTGCCCAGGTCTCGAAAAGTATCTGATTGAAGGCCGGGCGGAACATGTACGGACATGAAAGTGATAGTCTTCCCCTCCCACTGCGCTGATACGCTGATGTATCAGTCTCGATGATCAGCCCATGTGGCCTGGATGGTTAGGGGAAAGGAGTTTTTAACCAAGATACCGACTCCCCTAGACACTGTGGTGAATCCAGCATGTGCCACGAACTTATAACCCCCCTTGTGTAGGGCCATGCAACGATTACCTACTAGATGGGTCTCCTGTAGAGGCAGTACTTCTGGGGAGTGTCACCTAATCAACTGGTTCACCATTCCCCCTCTTAATTTTGTCTCCAAGACCTTTCACATTCCAACTAATCACATTTATCCCCGATCCCCGTCTAACAGCTGACATTGTAATGGTAAGGAATCAACCCAGTCTTAGCTTTGTCATCACCAGATACTTTTCGAGACCTGGGCACTATCTACCTGACTTTGCCGCTGGGTCTACTGGTTATGGGGGTACTTTAACGGAGTGGTGGATGGAGAGGTAGACAGGCATCCGGCCAGAACTCTGAGGCCGGTGCAGAGGTGGCTCCCCGAATTCTTAGAAACAACAGGGCTTATTGATGGTTGGAGATTGAGAAACCAGAGCGGGGTACATTATACACATGTGTCCGCTGCACATCACGCCCTGTCCAGAATAGATTATGCACTGATACCGGCGGCCCAGGCAGCAGCCGTTCGGGAGGTGCGACACCTGGGAAGGGGAGTCTCTGATCACTCACCAATTCGGCTCCAGTTGGAAGCTGGCCAATTTGATGTAGGCAGAGTAGCCCCTATTAATGCATGGCACTTGAGAGACCCCTCCATTAAGAAGGAAATTATTAAAAGTACGTAAAGGTACTTCCAAGAGAATACTGATTCAGTGGACTCAGCACAGACCCTGTGGGAGGCTTATAAGACTGTTATTCAAGGGGAGGTTTATCTTTGGTCGCGGGGAAAAAGAAGAAGCGGCAGGCCGCAATAGAACAGGCAGAGGCGGAGGTGACCAGGTTGGAGATTGAGGTATCCAGAGACGCGACTCTGGAAGGTATTCACTGTTTAAAACTGCACCAGGATGAATATAGGGGCCTCGCTAGAGGTAGGGCCAGAGCACAGTATGATGAGACCCAAAGCAGGATCTACGAGCATGGGGATAAAGCGGGCAAATGCATAACATGGCTTGAGAAGGGAGCATGGGCATCGCGGCTGGTACCAGAGTTGCAGAGAGGTAATTCTGAGAAGATCACTGACCCGCAAGCCATAGCAAATTAATTCTCGGAATACTGAGGGGAAGTGTAAACTCCTGCAGGTCTATACACGGAGGCTGATAAAGCCGCAATGATTAATGACATTCAGATGCCCACGCTATCGGATGATAACCAGAAATACTTAGATTCCCCACTCACAAACGACGAAGTGGCTCAGTGTGGAAATGTGTTGAATCACACACACGAGACGGTACGTCGGTTTACCAAACTGTTTATTTATCTTATGTCGTAACCTGACGACCTCAGCCACAGCCTCTCCCCAAGATCCTCTTCACAAAGTCCCCGGCGCTCGCTCTGGAATGCTGGTCGCGGTGACATTCGAAGTGATGTCACAGCGAGCAGCTCCATTAGACACGGAGCCGCCGGGCGTAACAAAGTGGGAGATACCACACATCCCCCTCCCCTGCGGAATGAAAAGTGAGAATAAAAAGAAGAACAACAGTGTACAGAGATTAACATCATGACATATTGACCTAAATCCAGTATGCAGGGAGTCACATCACAACATATTGATCCCAGTGTCTAGGGGGCCTGGTCACTCTCCTACTAGACCTAACCCCAGGGTGTGAGACTGGCAACGGCTTCCTAGTATTGGGACGATTGTTACCTCCCGCATCACTTTTCTCCTCCCCTTCACTATCGGAGTCATTCCCGGGTGGGTGAAACCTCACTACTCTTCCCAGGTTCCATATTTTCCCTTCCTGAGTCTTCACAGCGTTCTTGAACAGTTTTGTGATCTTGGTTGGACCGCTGTATCCAGACCAAATTGCTCTACCAGTAGGTGTCCTGATCTTGATGTTATCTCCTACTTTGAACTCAGTCTCCCTCATAGATTTGAGACGGTCGTATCTTTCTTTCCTTTCCCTCATGGCTCCTTCTTGTTTCTCTAGGCTTTTAGTTTCTTTCGAGTGATCCGACCATCCCTTGTGCCACCCCATCCATCCTGGGTATAGCTTGGTGTTGGGTACCCTTGCCCTGAGCAACTCGAAAGGAGTGACCCCCGTTGTTTGATGCGGGGTGAACCTGTATGCTTCCACACATCTCCACATCTCTTCCTTCCAGCTCAAACCACTGGCTTTCGCGAGTTGGATGCTTTCCTTGAGGGTTTTATTGAAACGTTCGATCATGCCGTTAGTCTCAGGGTGATACAGGGCACACCGTTTATGTTTGATACCTCTTCCCTCCAGGAAGTCTTCCATCTCTTTGGAACACAATTGCACCCCGTTGTCTGTGAGTAGGCTGCTGGGTAGCCCCTCCCTGACAAACAGCTCTTGCATGAATTCAATGACGACTTTCGTTGTGACTTCGCTCACTAGTCTCACCTCCGGACACCTAGAATACATGTCCATGAGTACCAGAATGTATGGGGTGCGTACTTCTCCTGTCAATGGACCCACAATGTCCAGTGCCACATCCTCCCAGGGTCCTGACGGCGGTGGCCTACATACCATTGGTGGTGTCATTTGCTTCAAGACTTTGTCACTGTTGCAGCACGGAATGCAGTCCCTAATTTTCCTTTCGATTGTAATGTCCATACTTGGCCACCAATAGTTCTCTCTCAGCCTTTGTTTCGTCTTGGTGATACCCATGTGGCCTTCATGGGCTATTTCGACCAGGCTTTCTCTCACCGAGGCAGGCGGTACCAGTCTTGTTCCCCTGAACAGGCATTCATCGACCATGGAGAGTTCATCTTTGACCATCCAGTATGGCTGCATGCTCTCCTCTTTTTTGTCTTCTTGCTTCCACCTGTTCTTTATTCTGTTGTATACCTCCTCCAAGATTTCATCTTCCTTCATAGCGTTTTTCCATGTTTCTTCTCCTATTGCCCTCTGGATGGCGCAGACATTCTCCATCTGGTGCTCATCCGCTTCAACATCCGCCTCCTTCACTTCCTCTTCATTCACGAGTCTAGACAAGCAGTCTGCTGCCATATTGCGCGTACCAGGGACATACTTGACGCAGAAGGTATATTCTTGAAGACTGACTACCCATCGCCTGATCCTGCTGGAGATGGCATCTAGGCCCTTCTTGCTGAAGACTTCGACTAACGGCTTGTGGTCAGTACGCAGTGTGAATTGTGTGCCCCACAGGAAGTCTCTGAATTTGCCCAGTGCCCAGGAAACTGCCAGAGCCTCTTTTTCAATGACTGAGTAGTTGTTTTCAGACTTCTGGAGTGATCTGGAGGCGAATGCAATGGTTTCTTCTCCGCCACTGCCTATTTGTGTGAGGACCGCTCCCAGCCCTTTGGCACTTGCATCGGTGGTGACTACTGTCGCCCGGTTGGGTATGTAGGACTTCAAATTGGGGGCTTCAGCCAGTGCTTTTCTTACATCTTCAAACTCCCTTTGACACTCTTTACTCCAGTTGAACTCAGACTCTTTCTTCAATAGCCCTCTGATGGCGTACGTCCTTCCTGCAAGGTTCCGTATAAATTTCCCATAAAACTCCAACATACCCATGAATGACTTGATTTCATCCTTGCTTGTGGGGGGCATCAAACTCACAATAGTGTTCTGGAGCTCCGCTTTGGGCCGTATTCCTTCAGCTGTCACTTTATGTCCCAAAAAATCCAATTCTGCGCAGCCAAAGACGCATTTTTCTTCTTTCAGAGTAAGCCCTTGTGACCTGAACCTTCCTAGCACTTGTCTCAAAGTCTCATCGTGTTCTCTGTGGTCTTTAGCGAATATGAGTACGTCGTCCTGATAACACACGACGCCAGGGATGCCTTTCAAAATGTTCCCCATGAGCCTCTGGAACACGGCGGCCGCCGAGACCAATCCAAAAGGCATCCTCTTGAACTTGTACGCGCCCATGGGTGTCACAAACGCCGTGAGTTCTTGTGACTCTTCATGCAGCTTGATCTGAAAGTTTGCAGAGGCGAGGTCGAGGGTGGAGAACACCTTGGCCCCTTCAAGCAAGCTCATCATCTGGGTGATGTTCGGAAGGGGGAATCGATCAACCACAACCTCTCTGTTGAGCGCTCTCAGATCAATGCAGAGCCTGACCGACCCATCCTTTTTCTTAGCGGCCACAATGGGTGCCAACCATTCCGTCGCTTCCACGGGTTCGATGACTCCTGCTTTGCATAGTCTCTCCAGTTCAGATTTCACCTCTTCTTGGATGTCAATGGGAAGCTTCCTGACCTTGGCTACGACAGGCTTGGCGTTTTCCTTCAACTTGATTTTGTGGCAGTAGTTATTTAAGCATCCTAGTCCTTCTCTGAATACTTCTTTAAACTCAGACACTACATCATCTTTATGTTGGATTATCTCCTGTATTAAGATCTGGGGGTTGCAGTTGGGATTGAGATACACCCCCAGCTCCTTTTGTGCCTGCCACCCCAAAATGTTGTCTCCGACAGTGGACACGTACACCTTGGACACTGTTGACCTGTTCTTGTATTCTATCTTGCCCCAGAAATACCCTTTCATGGAGATGGGACGCCCAGCATACCCTCCGGGTCTCATATCCATTCTCCTCAGGATTACCTTCCCTTTGGACACACAGGTGAACTCCTTAGCATTAATAATTGTTATTCTAGAGCAGGAATCGAACAACGCCTCTAACTCAGTGTTCCCTACTTTTATGGTGTCTTTGGGGCTGCTGACCTGCCCCTCCTCAACCTGTACTACAATTTCTCCACACACAGTGTTATTTTTACCTTTGACCTGACTTTCTTTGACCTGCACCACAAATTCATCACAGACTACGTTCGTCCTGTCCCTACTCTGTCTGTTGAACCCTTGTCCAGTCTTACAATATTGCTTAAAATGACCTTTTTTCCCACACTTGTTGCATGTGAACCTTAAAGCGGGACACTCTTTATCGTTGGCGAGATGCCCCTGCTTGCCACATCTGTAACAGGTGCCCTTGAATGATCCACTCGCTCTGTTTTCTTTCTGCTCTCTACTCGTTACTTTCTGCCCTTTGATCACTGAGACGGCCTCACATTCGGTCACCACTTCACTCACAACGGGCTTATCATCTTTCCCTTTTTCTCCTGTGTCCTGCTTAATCTCCTTGACACACTGCAACATGTGCTCCACTTGTTTGGCTATGATCAAGACCTCCCTCAAAGGTGGGTCATCCTTGAGCCATAGTTCTTCTCGTACACGCTCCATTCTGCAACCCACTACAAACTGATCCCTTATCCTCTCCTCACTTGCACCACCAAATTTACAAGTTGCAGCTAGTTTCCTCAACTCTGATACAAAATCTTCAATAGATTCTCCCTCCTTCTGTGCCCTCTTTCCAAAATGGTACCTTTCCATTATGGTGCTAGTCTTTGGGAAGGTAATGTAAATCCAATTTTTTAAGACTCACTTCTAGCTCATTGAGGCCTCTCGCTTCCTGCGTACCCAAGTCCGGGAGGTGATCTAGGACTTCTTCCCCCTCTGCCCCCAAGTAATATGCCAATAACGCTACCTTCCTCTCAAGTCCCAGGTTAGGCCCACACACTGTGGCATAATTCAGAAATACTTTCTTCCATTTTTTCCATTGAATACTCGGCTCCCCCGGGTTAGTCAGGAAGAAACGCGGAGGAGTTACGCTCTGCATAATTAGCGTGGGGGGCACTAAATCAGCCTAGAACCTCAACCCACAGGTGAAAGTATGTTGCAGGGGCATGTAGAGGATAGAGTAAGGTATAATGTCACAAAAAATAAACAGAAATGCAAACACAGGGTAACAAGTAACCCAATGATATACAGAGAGATGCCCTGTGCTGTTCGCAGTGGCATAGAAAAATAGGGTACAGTTAATACTACTTCACATTTTCCTAAATGACTATTATGAGGAGGGCATAAATCAGTTAGTGACAGCGGCGAGCATGCCAGTCCATGGGAATACAAAACACAATATGAGAGGTGTCTCCTCTGAGATGGCGCAGGGGGATAAGGAATGGTTGGTGGTATTGCACTCCGATGATCAAAAATAAATCACTTGTACGGTAGGTGTGCTGCACTAAATTGGTGCCTGCCAACACCCTCGATCAATGTATGTAGCCAGGGATCGCAAGATCACAAGGACTCGAGTGCGCACTAACTAAAAAATGAATATTTCAAATGTTATCATTTGCCTTATATTTAATTCAGAAATGTTCTATGGCTTATTTCATTTTAGATTCAAACGAATAAAGCATAATTCATTGCAATATATACATAAACAATATACAATTAGTGCCTTTGATAATACATTTTTTTCTAAACAGTTTATACACAACACAGTTTTAGTTCACAACCCAATGCATTTCGGGGTTTGCACCCCTTCGTCAGGGGCCTATAGAAGAAGAAAGAAGAAAGAAAAAGGAAACCCAATTAGTTTCGATGCTAAAAGGAAAGTTAATCTATATTGAGCTGATAGGTATTGAATTCTTACCTAACTAACTGGTTGGAATGTGAATTACGTGTGATAAGAATTTCTTGTAGAATCTGAAAAAATTATTATAATCACATAAGTTTATATACTGCAAGCTTATAAAAAGCACAGTATTTGGTAGTATATTGACACCACGTTACCTTAGTTTCCGGAGGTTGAAAACTACTATCTGTGGAAAATTATAAAAATATATATATATCTAATCAAAAAGCTGTCACTTTTATGTATATCTTAAACAAACCAAAAAGGTTTGTTTACCGTTTAAATTAACGCTCACCTGCAGATCATTGACGTTAAACAGTAATGTTGAGGGAATCTAGTGAAATGAGAAAGTGAAGACCATGAAAGACCAATCTTTTATGGTATAAAATTCAGAGATTATGGTCCGAAATAAACGCGAAAGTTTTTGTTTACCTGCGAGCCTTTTGTCAGTTTTTCAGGGTCTCGCTAGATTTCCGCATTCTCCCGCTCTACACAAAATGAAGAGAAGATACAGTGCCCGTTTAGTGCTCGGTAATGAAAAACCGACTCTCCTCACGAAAAAACGTCTCCTTCACAGTTGCGCTTACCATTACTGTTTAACGTCAATGATCTGCAGGTGAGCGTTAATTTAAACGGTAAACTAAGGTAACGTGGTGTCAATATACTACCAAATACTGTGCTTTTTATAAGCTTGCAGTATATAAACTTATGTGATTATAATAATTTTTTCAGATTCTACAAGAAATTCTTATCACACGTAATTCACATTCCAACCAGTTAGTTAGGTAAGAATTCAATACCTATCAGCTCAATATAGATTAACTTTCCTTTTAGCATCGAAACTAATTGGGTTTCCTTTTTCTTTCTTCTTTCTTCTTCTATAGGCCCCTGACGAAGGGGTGCAAACCCCGAAATGCATTGGGTTGTGAACTAAAACTGTGTTGTGTATAAACTGTTTAGAAAAAAATGTATTATCAAAGGCACTAATTGTATATTGTTTATGTATATATTGCAATGAATTATGCTTTATTCGTTTGAATCTAAAATGAAATAAGCCATAGAACATTTCTGAATTAAATATAAGGCAAATGATAAAATTTGAAATATTCATTTTTTAGTTAGTGCGCACTCGAGTCCTTGTGATCTTGCGATCCCTGGCTACATACATTGATCGCAGGGGGATAAGGAGCACACAGCGTAAGACCCCTGTCAGTATAACTAATTCTACCAGGGTGCCTTACACTGTTACAAACACACCACCGTTAGGAAAACTGCAGGCTGATGAGGCGAGTCCCACGCAATTTCCTGGGTCACACAACCTCACAACAAAACGGCATGAAAGTCAAAACGCAGCATGGGAAGGTTCCAGAGATCTAAGTTACTGAAAGTGAGAGAGAGCAAAAGTGACGACCTGCTTATTCCATCCTTAACTGCAACACAATGCCAAGTTCATCAATTGAAATGACAGGCTGGCGTGCTGAGAATTCCTTGCTTGTGATCTCATATGGGGCGCAAAGTCGGCCTGTGAGGGATCTGTCTTGCTGCAATGCCCTCGTGAATGAGCTCACTACTAGCGTCAAAGGTCAAATAGCGCACCTCCTTCTCCCCTCTAGGCGCTATGAATCACTCTAACGGGGACGGGGTTAGAGTAGCCCACACTCTACGCTTCTGCTCCCTTCAGGAATACCTCGTGGAGGTGGGAGCTGCGCGCCTTACTTTTAGCTGGCTGACAGATGCCAGATGTCCACGATGTGCCTGCCAAATTAATCTCTGCTCCAGACGCCGGCAGTCGAACGCCTCGCTTCCTCAGCTGACAGTCAAAAGCCGTTTTACAAACTGTCCGGCTGCCGCCTCAATCTCAGCTCGCAGGCACCGACGGCGGCAAACACTTGACACGCACGCTGACCCCAGCCGTGGGTACTGCTCTCCTCAATTACTGAATGCGGGCAATGAAATTGCGCACCAAGACCAGCTGGCAGGCATACCTTACTTCAGGGAAAGGCGCCGACCGGAGCATTCCTTCTTCCGACCAGCAGCTGCTTGAACACACGCTTGTGGTGCCAAGGTTCAGCACTCCTTCCACGATTGTTCCGTGGGAATTTCTTTACACGCCTCGGCTTCTTTCATGAACGTTAGTTCGTTCTTCCTTTTCATCAGCGTGTTGAGGTCGCAGGGAAGAACCAGTCCTCGTCGCCAGTGTGGAAATGTGTTGAATCACACACACGAGACGGTACGTGGGTTTACCAAACTGTTTATTTATCTTATGTCGTAACCTGACGACCTCAGCCACAGCCTCTCGCCAAGATCCTCTTCACAAAGTCCCCGGCGCTCGCTCTAGAATGCTGGTCGCGGTGACATTCGAAGTGATGTCACCGCGAGCAGCTCCATTAGACACGGAGCCGCCGGGGGTAACAAAGTGGGAGATACCACACTCAGGCCATCAGAGGAGGGCACTCCGGGAAGGCCACGGGACCAAAAGGAATCCCTATAGAACTGTATAAATTGAGTGCAAATAAACGTGCACCGTTTCTTTGGTTCATGCTTGTATCAATCAATCAATCAGTTCATTTGTAAAGCGCGCTACTCACCCAGGAGGGTCTCAAGGCGCTGGGGGAGAGGGGTATGTTACTGCTCGAACAGCCAGGTCGTAAAGAGGGGGTGAGCTCCCATACAATCAGCGGGTAGCAAATATTGTGGTCATTCACAAAGCGGGTAAGCCCAGGACAATCGCTTAACCAGAACAGCCCATTGCTCTCCCTGGTATCCTTTGGAGCACATTTTTAAAAAGCCTGTATTTTAAACTGAATAATATTGCCGCATTTTAGACTTTGTTTTAAACAGAGTCCTCTGACTTACCCGCACTCCTGAACCCTCTGACACCTGGTTCCCCGCACCTCCCCGGTCCACCACGGGATTTTTCCCGATTGTTGTGGAGGGAGGAGCAGAACATTGAGCACTTCCAGGTTAGAGGGGAGGAGGGGGCGGATCTCACTGGCAGCGCCTCATAAAACCCGCTGCATTTCACTCGCGCAGCGGACGCGCGCTTAATCAGAACAGCCCATTAATCTCCCTGGTATCCTTTGAAACACATTTTTAAAAAGCCTGTACTTTAAACGGAATAATATCGCCGCATTTTAGAATTTGTTTTAAACAGAGTACTCTGACTTACCCGCACTCCTGAACCCTCTGGCACCCGGTACCCCGCACCTCCCTGGTCCACCACAGGATTTTCCCGATTGTTGAGGAGATAGGAGCGGAACATTGAGCACTTCCGGGTTAGAGCGGACGAGGGGGCGGATCTCACTGGCAGCGCCCCATAAAACCGGCTACATTTTAATTGCGTAGCTGACGCACGCTTAACCAGAACAGCCCATTGCTCTCCCTGGTATCCTTTGGAACACATTTTTAAAAAGCCTGTATTTTAAACTGAATAATATCGCCGCATTTTGGAATTTGTTTTAAACAGAGTCCTCTGACTTACCCGCACTCCAGAACCCTCTGACACCCGGTCCCCGCACCTCCCCGATCGACCACCACAGGATTTGTTCTGATTGTTGTGGAGGGAGGAGCGGAACATTGAGCACTTCCGGGTTAGAGGGAAGGAGGGGGCGGATCTCACTGGCAGCGCCCCATAAAACCGACTGCATTTTACTCGCGCAGCAGACGCGCGCTTAACCAGAACAGCCCATTGCTCTCCCTGATATCCTTTGGTACACATTTTAAAAAAAAATGTATTTTAAACTGAATAATATCGCCGCATTTTAGAATTTGTTTTAAACAGAGTCCTCTGATTTACCCGCACTCCTGAACCCTCTAACACCCGGTTTCCCGCACCTCCCTGGTCCACCATGGGATTTTTCCCGATTGTTGTGGAGGGAGGGGAGGAGCGGAACATTGAGCACTTCCAGGTTAGATGGGAGGAGGAGGCGGATCCCACTGGCGGCGCCCCATAAAACCAGATGCCTTTCACTAGGTGCAGCGGATGCGCGCAGCGGGTGCACCGGTGGCGCACCAAAGGCAAGCCCGTCGGCGCCCGTCCGCAGCCGGCCAGGACCAGGAGCCACAACCCCTGCTCGTTCACCCTCCCACATCAGGAGTTACAGCCCAAACTTTCTATACAAGCTAAGAGGGGAAATCCCTTCCACATGTCACTCTTCCTGGGACCCAGCAGCCCAACACACTATCTGCCCTCCGTGTGGTTTTCGACTTCACCCTGTCTCTCCACCCGAAACCTCGCAGTATAGTAGGTACCTTTTAAATTGCAGGTCTCTTCCCAAGCATTCCCTAGAAATCTCTATGTTACTAGAAGAGCTAAAACCCAACGCTCTATTCTTGACAGAGACATGGCTGCATGACCAGTCAGACCCTGACCTCATCCAGGCCCTCCCCCAAGACTATCAAATACTACGCAGCGACCGCAAAACGGGTAGGGGTGGAGGCTTAGCAGTCATTTACAAAGACTGCTACGGATGTCGCAGCTCACCTACCTCTATTCCAGATTGCGAAAGTCTCCCCTTGACTATCGACTTCACCTCCACTGGCACCTTCTCGGGGGTGCTTCTATACTGCCCATCTGGCCCACAAGGGAAATTTTCCCACACTCTCCCACCTATTATACCCAATCTTGCTTACAGCCCATCCAACTTTACCCTTCTAGGGGACCTCAACATTCATTTTGATGACTCCAATGACCCCAACGCCCGAGAAGTGACCACCAGCCTTTCAGCTCTTGAGCTCATTCAGCTAGTGCCCTCACCGACCCATCTTAAGGGCCAACTCCTTGACCCCATCTTTAGCAACTTCTCAGACCTTCAAGTAGGAATTCCTTTCCCCCTTCCTTGGTCGGACCATTTCCTTATCACCCTCGCGTGGACTACTCCAAATCTACGCCCTCTCAGGCCCGCAGCAATTCGTAAAAATCGCAACTGGTTGAAACTCCCCCAGACTGAATGGTTGACAGGTCTTGAAACCTCCAAACCACCTAGCACCTCCGGCCTCATTTTGGGGAATGAGAACTGTAATAATTGGATCTCCAAATCACTCGACTCGATGCTCCCTATCAAAACCACCGAATCCAAACGCCGCAATATGACTGCCCCCTGGTACTCCTCAGAACTTCGGGAATCCAAACGCATTTGCAAAAAGATGGAGAGGAAATGGCGCCTAGGCTGCTCTCCCTCTAGGACAACTGCCTACAGAGTAGCGATTAAATCCTACAAGGCCAGCATTAAATGCGCGCAGGCATCCTTTTTTGAGGAAAAAATCACCAAAGCAGCCTCAAAGCCCAAGGAAATATATCGCATAGCAAAAGCCCTACTTCAACTACCAGAGAAACCCCAAGACTCCCTGAACGCCCAAACCCACTGCGACAAGCTGGCAGATTTCTTTTTTCGCAAAATCGAAACGATCTACACTTCTTTTCCCCACCCTATCACTGCGCCCAAGACCCCCCCTGAACCCGGGCCTCAGTCCCCAGCCATACTTGATAATTTCCCACTTCTAGACTCCACCAATCTAGAATCTATTATGAATCAGGTCAAATCCAGCTCCCCAAATGACCCCGCACTGCCACGTATCCTACTCCCAGTCATTTCTCACATTCTACTAACCATTCTAGAACTACTCAATGCCTCCCTTTCCACTGGCATTGTCCACTCCCATGGAAGCGAGCCATGGTCAAAGCCCTTCTAAAAAAAATGAACTTAGATCAAAACAACGGGCCCGATTCACAGAACTAACTTAAGACAAAATCCTAAACTTACTACTTTTGGTATTCACAGAAGTTAAGACAGATTTAAGACAGATTTAAGACAGACTTAAGACAGTCTTAAGTTAGGATTTTGTCTTAAGTCTGTCTTAAGTCTGTCTTAAGTTTGTCTTAAGACAAACTTAAGACAAAATCCTATGTTAGTTCTGTGAATCAGCCCCATTCCCTCCAATTACCGACCCATCTCCCTGCTGCCCTGGCTAAGTAAAATCCTTGAAAAACATGCCAATACGGTGCTAACAGATTTCCTGGAGTCCAACAAACTCTTAGACTCCACCCAGACGGGCTTCCGCCCCCTTCATGGGACGGAAACTGCCCTGGTCGCAGTAACAGAGGAAGCCAGGAGGATCCTGGATAATGGAGGCTCAGTAGCCATCATCCTACTCGACCTAAGTGCCGCCTTCGACACTGTAAGCCACAACATCCTACTGCACCGACTTAGCAGGAAGGGAATCTCAGGAACGGCATTCACCTGGTTTAAGTCTTCCCTCTTCAATCGCTCCTTCCAGGTATTTAAGAGAGTATGCACCTCTTCCAGCAAGCCCTTGAGCTGTGGCGTCCCGCAGGGCTCCTCCCTAAGCCCCACGCTATTCAATATATGCATGAGCCCCCTACCTGAGATCGTCCGCCCCTTCATAGTAAAAATCATCACCTATGCGGACGACACTCAGCTAGTGGTGGCCATCTAATCCCCGCAAAACGCACCTTACGGCCTGAAGAACTGCCTGGAAAGAGTCACCGAATGCTCATGCTCCTTGGCAACTCCATTAACCACATCATTGACCCACTCTGCCCCCCCTGCCTGGGACCTGCCCCCGCACCAAAAGATTTGATCAAAAGCCTGGGCATCTGGCTAGACAAATCACTTGACTTCAACCACCAGGCGACTAAACTATCAGAGACTTGTTTTTGCCTGCTACGACTCCTCCGTAAAATCCTTACCTTGCTACCTTTTCACGCTAGACAGATAATGGTCCAGGTCTGATCTTGTCCTGTCTAGACTTTGGGAATGCTCTGTATCTAGGGGCACCCAAGGCCACTCTAAACAAGCTGCAGATTATTCAGAATTGTGCAGCCAGAACCCTTCTCCAAATCCCCGGTCGAGTCCCAATCACACCCAGACTGAAGGACCTCCACTGGCTGCCAGTGAGGGCAAGGATCGAATTCAAGGCAATGTGCATTGCACATCGATCCTTCTGGAAAACAGGCGCTATCATAAATCAGCCCCTGATAACTGCCTACCATCCAGCCAGACAGCTTATATCTTAGATTAAGCTGGCAGTCTTGATATAAAGCAATTTAACCTTTTCACTTGCCTTCGTGCGATCCACCCGTATCAAGTTGACCTCAATCGAGACTGTGTCCAACTTATTATCTAAAGCTTCCTTTTTGTGGCCCAGGGACGCCTGGACCTCACTTATGGCTGCCATGACATCTGTGAGTGTTGGTTCAGTGGGAGAGCCCACAGAGTCACCCCCGCCGACTGAGCCCTTTTCAATTCTGTAGGGGAGCCTTTGGGAATAGTATAGCGATCCAACTTGTTAGATTGAATATTTTTAGACCCCTTGAGGATCTGGGCAAGGACTTTTCGGTATCTGGCTTGGTTGCCATCTGAACGCCATTCATTCACTGCTGCCAGTCACAGATCTTAAGAGCGCGTTCGGGGTCCGGGATCCTAGGGCTTACCGTGCGTCCTCCGGCCACCCCGCGTCCGTCCGCTCCGTCGCTGCAATCCGAGGAGTCGTGGCCAGTAAACATCCAGGCCCCTTAGCCAGCCAACAGGGGGCGGTCTTCCCAGTGAATACGGTGCCAATGCTGGTCATTCAATGAGACATTTGCCAGTTCATCACCACGAGTGCACACAACCCCCGTCTCATAAATAAATCAGTGTAGTCCACCTTGTTGACTGCTGGGTGCAGGAATCGTAGACAACACAGGGCCACTCATTTCCAAATGTTCCAACGTATTTACCAGTAGCCTGATGATGCACACGACCCCCACAGCCGGTGCTCAATGTTCAAAGGCCCAAGAGGGGCGTCACCAGTGTCGTGGTGTCACTCATTCACACGCGTCTCTCCACAGACGTCTGCACAGGGGAACCATGCCGTTGCACCTCATTGCCGCTGCAGGGGCCAAGCACACCCGTCCAGGCCCCCGTGGGCCAAACCGCCCTAACACTCCGTATATCTTCCCTCTGGCGCCAGGCGTCCCCACAGCCACCAGCCACCCGTCACTCAGTTTGATCACTTGGCACCAAGGGTCCTCCTTTTCTCCTTGCCACTGGTACTCAGCCTTGGCCCCTCTGCACATGCGGGGCAATGCAGCACAAATATTTCTACCCCGGGGGGCCAACACTACTAATCCACGGCCCGCCGAGGTCACAGTATGCCCTGCGCCCCCTCCTTGTGTCTCGGCTTCTCACCTCCGCTGACCCCGGGCCGCCGGACACCGAGGCAGTGCTCCGTCACCACATGAGGCGTGGGGCTGTGCCTCTCTCCCAGTTCCTCAGGGCAATCCGGGCTGATTTCGCGGGGCAGGGGCCCCTCCGCAATGGCTCCGCCCCCTTCCAATACTCTTCCGGGCCCTCCGCAGCCCCCGACAGTCAGCTGATGGGTCTCGCGCCGGACCGGCGACTTCTGGTTTTCGGCCCAATGTTTGTGACTTTGGCGGTGGGCACTCCTGCCACTCCAGCTCCCGGCTTCAAACGCTTACAGGCCACAGATTGCCGGATGGCATATCTTCGGGCCTGAGTATCACAGGCGGCCCGGAGACACAGCGGGGAACACCGCTTCCTCAAAGCAGTTGGTGGTGGGGTTAACTCACAGGATTAATTCCAGGATATATGAGGCTGGATGAGGAGGTTGACGGAGCCGAGCTCTCACGCGGCCATCTAGGTCTCGCACGTCGCTATTGCTGGATTTAATCGCCGACATATCGCGTTATTATCAACATGTATCTCCAAGGCAATTAAAAATCTGGCGATAGTGGCAAAATGCGGGATTATCGCTGGGAATCCAGCGATAAAACTGCAGCGATAGGGGAATCCTTATTGATAGGGAGATATGAACTTAGCCGTACCATACACCTCCCATGATGCAGATAGGCAAATTAGGATTTTTGCAGATGTTAGTTACCAGCGATAACCACTGTTAGCAGAGCTTTTTATATCACTATGCGTGTCCTGGGCCGGCTTGTAATTACCGCGAAGGACAGTGCTGTAAATGAATCTAGTGTCGTAATTTGACAATGGCCGCGTTAGCGCTTAGCTGTACTTCTCGTTTTTCCGCTTAACTTGGCTACACACGGAAACGCCATTTTGAATGTTACGGCGGCCATCTTAGATCATAAGCGGCCTCGTGGCTAGCGTGCCCTTTAGTCCGTTGTCCGTACCACTGACCACTTGAGTTTGCCCAGCAACAGGCTATTTTTAGTACTGTCTATCAACAAAAAGAGAGGTAGGGAGAAGCGCGAACACTCTTAGTCCCCAATAAATTAACAGAAAATAACAACAAAAGAGTGTTCTAGTGCAGGTAGGGTGGGGGTCTGCACTGAGCACAAGGAGTCAAACACAAGCCCATTTGGTTTGTTAATAAAGCCCTCACTCACCGACCTGGTCGGTGACTTGCTTCATCATCGGGCCCCACCGGGTGTGACCGAATGTCACCCCGGTGTGCTGCAACGCCAGAGTTACTGCGGAGCTGGTCTTGTGAGGATGGAGGGGCTATGTGATAAGTAAGGTGAGAAGTGTAAAGAGTGGTGGTTTAAAATTGTCTTGTATGTATCAAAAATTATTTAATAGCTGATCATCAAGGACAAAGTAAAAAATGTGTTGATAAACAAGGCCAACTAATTGGATGGTCTTGTACCGATAACATTAAGTGAAAGTGTGGTTGGTCAACATGTTTCTGCCCAAGCGGTATAGTTAACCAGGCATTCGTCAGGACCTAGAGTGTAAACCCCGGCGGTATGAGCACGCTAAGGCCCACCCGACCGAAGGCCTTGAAAGTGAAAAATCGTGTCTGTGAAGTAAAATGAGGGGGGCTCCACCGACCAAAAGGCGGGAAGCACACAGCCTCAGGTCTCCAGAAATATAGAGACCAAAATTAAAACCTGTGAAGATAAAAGGTACAAACAGACATACACAAAGACAAACAAAAAAGGGTTAAAATCATTTGTCAATGAGGCTCATATGTTAAAGCCTGTGACTGGTGCTCAAGGTGCTTGGGGGTGCACAACTCGTACAGATTAGCAGAGGTGCGTGGCTCTGCCTGTGGTCTAGACAAGAACGTTTATCACTAAACTTTTAGTCGTGACTGAACAGTCTCACGAGTGTACTATTTGGATTGTCAACAGTGCGCGTGAGCTCGGCCATTTGTGAGAGTGAGAGATGGGGGAATTGCGATGTGATGGGCATTCATACACATCTCTGTCACTCGAGCGATCAATGGGCCAAGGGCCAGTGATCATTCAACCAAGAGTTTCAAGGGTGAAAAGAGAAAAATCTCACTTCACAGGGGGTGATATTACACCCCATAGACCTCGGGAGGGGGGAGGCAGCGCTTTTTGGCACATCCTGTGAAGAAAAGGGGGAACAAGAAGGGAACAAGGGACAAACACAATCAGTTGGCTGAAAAGAGTACTTATCTCGTAGGGTCTGTAGCGGTCGCAGATACACTCACGCCCACTACGCCAGTCTCCCGCTGATACACCTGCTCAGCCCTCGGAACCCGGTCTCGCCGATCCAGGCTGGAGGTGTGTGAGTGTATTTATAGAGAGAGGGAGGCTGAGTTGGGCTTCCGGGTCCGGAAGGTGTTTGTGATACGCATGCGTCATAATGGATGGAGTAGAGCGTAAACCAACTTAAAAGAATCGTACCCATTTCCGGGTCAGGTTGGTAGTGCGCATGCGTAAGCAAGGTCGGTTTTACAAATGGCAGACTCAAAATAAAGTTATTTTAGAACAGAGGCCCAGGGAATATCGTCATTGAGACCAGTTATATGGGTTCCCAAGCGGTATACCCATCTCTGTTCCTTCTCAAACAGTCTGTCTGGGATGTTAGCACCTCCGATGATTTGTTCAATCACAGTCCATCTGAGATCGTTTGTGGTGTGATTGTTACGTAGAAAATGATCGCTCATTTTGGTTGTAGCTTTCTTGCACCTGATATTGCTCCTATGTTCACATACCCTCTGCTTCACTTTTCTCGTGGTCATGCTAACATAACGGAGAGAGCAGGGGCATGTGACAAGGTAGACAACATTGATGGAATTGCAGTTGGTATGTGCTTTCTGGTGCCAAGTTCTCCCTGGTTCCAGATCAAGGGTTTTAGATGGAGTAGTCAGGTGGCAGACAGAAAAATTCGCACATGGGAAATGGCCTGTAACTTTAGGGAGATTCCAAGCGTCTGTAATGCTCCGTGTCAAAGGTACCGTCAATTGTCTAGGTCTCGTGTGAACGAGAGCGTCCTTTAAACTATGACCCTTTTTGAACGAGAATAGAGGTTTTTGCCAGTCTTTCTTCGTGCTCGTAATTATTTTCCAGTTTTTATTTATCGACTTCTTTACTAAATTCGATAGAGTACTGTAGGTAGTGACGCACGTGAGTGGTATTTCCTCCGTTGTTCTCGTAACTGGTTCAAGGAGGGCTTCACGCGGTTGGTTTCGCGCACGTTTCAAGCCTTTTTGGAGGATGTGCTTGGGGTAGCCTCTTTGGGTCAACTTGACTGTAAGGTCGGATGATTGGGTCTTGAAATCCTCTAGGTTGCTACAGTTTCTACGGATTCTTAAATATTGCCCATAGGGTAAGTTCTCCCTCAATGGGCGCGGATGGAAACTAGAAAACTGCAGTAAGTTGTTTTTTGCAGTGGCCTTGTAGTGAGTTTTGGTCGTTAGTGAGGTACCACTGTTCGTAATGACCACATCCAGGAAGACCACCTCCGTGGTGCTCATTGTGTGGGTAAATTTCAAATACCTATTGGTTGTATTGATCCACCCCACGAATTCCATCAGACGTTCCATGCTGCCTTTCCAGATGAGCAGCACGTCGTCTATGTATCGTTTCCAGAAGGTGATGTTCCTCGAAAACGGATTGTTAATGGATTGAATGTTTTTAGCCTCGAAATCTGATACATATAGCCCCGCCACGCTGGGCGCAAACGTGCTGCCCATCGAGGTCCCAGAGCATTGTAGGTACAGCTGGCCTTTGTAAGAGAAAAAATTCTCTTTGAGTGCAATAGTTGCGCACTGTAATACAAATTCCTTGGGGGTGTTGTATTCCCATGTGACCGAGTTGAGAGCTGTACCCAGTACCTTAATGGTTTCATCCTGCGGGATGCTGGTGTACAAACTTTCTATATCGAGGGTAGCTAGGATGATGGTATCGGGCTCAAAGGTGATGGCCTGTAATTCATACAGGAGATTTTTCGTGTCCTTTAAGTATGTGGGGGTGTTTTGGACAATGGGTTTTAGAAACTGGTCGCAAAAAGTAGACAATGGTTCTAGTAGAGACCCAATTCCTGATACTATAGGGCGGCCTGGTGGCGGCAACCTGTTTTTGTGGGTTTTGGGAAGCGTGTAGAAATACGGGATGATATTTTTACTGGTTGAGAGATAGTCCGCCTCATTCTTGGATAGATGCCCATTCTCTTCGGCTTCCTTAACCATGTTTGTAATCCGGTTTTGTAAATCCGGGGAAGGATCTGTGATGAGGGGAGTATAGTTGTTAGTGTCGTGCAGAAGTGCCTCACAGACTTTCTCATAGTCCGTGGTATTTTAAATGACGATACCACCGCCTTTGTCGGCAGGTTTTATAGTGATCTCGCTGTTGTTTTTCAATTTCTCCAGTGCCTGATAGCACATCCTCCAAAAAGGCTTGAAACGTGCGCGAAACCAACCACGTGAAGCCCTCCTTGAACCAGTTACGAGAACAACAGAGGAAATACCACTCACGTGCGTCACTACCTACAGTACTCTATCGAATTTAGTACAGAAGTCGATAAATAAAAACTGGAAAATAATTACGAGCACGAAGAAAGACTGGCAAAAACCTCTATTCTCGTTCAAAAAGGGTCATAGTTTAAAGGACGCTCTCGTTCACACGAGACCTAGACAATTGACGGTACCTTTGACACGGAGCATTACAGACGCTTGGAATCTCCCTAAAGTTACAGGCCATTTCCCATGTGCGAATTGTTCTGTCTGCCACCTGACTACTCCATCTAAAATCCTTGATCTGGAACCAGGGAGAACTTGGCACCAGAAAGCACATACCAACTGCAATTCCATCAATGTTGTCTACCTTGTCACATGCCCCTGCTCTCTCCGTTATGTTGGCATGACCACGAGAAAAGTGAAGCAGAGGGTATGTGAACATAGGAGCAATATCAGGTGCAAGAAAGCTACAACCAAAATGAGCGATCATTTTCTACGTAACAATCACACCACAAACGATCTCAGATGGACTGTGATTGAACAAATCATTGGAGGTGCTAACATCCCAGACAGACTGTTTGAGAAGGAACAGAGATGGGTATACCGCTTGGGAACCCATATAACTGGTCTCAATGACGATATTCCCTGGGCCTCTGTTCTAAAATAACTTTATTTTGAGTCTGCCATTTGTAAAACCGACCTTGCTTACGCATGCGCACTACCAACCTTCTGACCCGGAAATGGGTACGATTCTTTTAAGTTGGTTTACGCTCTACTCCATCCATTATGACACATGCGTATCACAAACACCTTCCGGACCCGGAAGCCCAACTCAGCCTCCCTCTCTCTATAAATACACTCACACACCTCCAGCCTGGATCGGCGAGACCCGGTTCCGAGGGCTGAGCAGGTGTATCAGCGGGAGACTGGCGTAGTGGGCGTGAGTGTATCTGCGACCGCTACAGACCGTACGAGATAAGTACTCTTTTCAGCCAACTGATTGTGTTTGTCCCTTGTTCCCTTCTTGTTCCCCCTTTTCCTCACAGGATGTGCCAAAAAGCGCTGCCTCCCCCCTCCCGAGGTCCATGGGGTGTAATATCACCCCCTGTGAAGTGAGATTTTTCTCTTTTCACCCTTGAAACTCTTGGTTGAATGATCACTGGCCCTTGGCCCATTGATCGCTCGAGTGACAGAGATGTGTATGAATGCCCATCACATCGCAATTCCCCCATCTCTCACTCTCACAAATGACCGAGCTCACGCGCACTGTTGACAATCCAAATAGTACACTTGTGAGACTGTTCAGTCACGACTAAAAGTTTAGTGATAAACGTTCTTGTCTAGACCACAGGCAGAGCCACGCACCTCTGCTAATCTGTACGAGTTGTGCACCCCCAAGCACCTTGAGCACCAGTCACAGGCTTTAACATAGGAGCCTCATTGACAAATGATTTTAACCCTTTTTTGTTTGTCTTTGTGTATGTCTGTTTGTACCTTTTATCTTCACTGGTTTTAATTTTGGTCTCTATATTTCTGGAGACCTGAGGCTGTGTGCTTCCCGCCTTTTGGTCGGTGGAGCCCCCCTCATTTTACTTCACAGACACGATTTTTCACTTTCAAAGCCTTCGGTCGGGTGGGCCTTAGCGTGCTCATACCGCCGGGGTTTACACTCTAGGTCCTGACGAATGCCTGGTTAACTATACCGCTTGGGCAGAAACATGTTGACCAACCACACTTTCACTTAATGTTATCGGTACAAGACCATCCAATTAGTTGGCCTTGTTTATCGACACATTTTTTACTTTGTCCTTGATGATCAGCTATTAAATAATTTTTGATACATACAAGACAATTTTAAACCACCACTCTTTACACTTCTCACGTTACTTATCACATAGCCCCTCCATCCTCACAAGACCAGCTCCGCAGTAACTCTGGCGTTGCAGCACACCGGGGTGACATTCCGTCACACCCGGTGGGGCCCGATGATGAAGCAAGTCACCGACCAGGTCGGTGAGTGAGGGCTTTATTAACAAACCAAATGGGCTTGTGTTTGACTCCTTGTGCTCAGTGCAGACCCCCACCCTACCTGCACTAGAACACTCTTTTGTTATTTTTAGTACTGGTCAAGCCTGTACATGCGCAGTTCCCACTGACCAGTCACCCCTCAGGAATGTGCCGCCAAACTGACCAGCGGAGTTGTAACCCCTCCAATGAGCTGGCTGTGTTCCAAAAATGACCATATATGTACATAACGCTTTGTAACTTTGTGCCGCCTATCTTTTTATTACCTGCAAATTGTATAAAAGACCGAGTCACACCGATGTTCGGTGTGATACTTCTTGCATTGCCGAAGGGTGCTGTAGGAATGTACCACCACTCCATGGGGTCTTAATAAACTTGTTCTTTGAATTTTACAGTTTCCGTGCCACCAGTTCTTGAATGTAAGTGGGTTATCTTCGGAGCATGTAGGCCTTGGGAACCATAAATACTTCACTAGGACCCTAGTGTAATTTTCCCGATTCAGCAGCTAGGGACTTCCCCTTGCCTGAATAACAATTTATCTAGGAAATCATGGAGTTTTCAAAGAACTGAGTCTTTCAGTGACGTTATTAAGTCCAATCATACGTCAAACTCGGCACCTTCAAAGTATAAATATGGCTACATTTGCCCAGACAAACACACAGTGGTTTGGAGCAGATCGACTAACTACTTGCCCGACGCCCTGCAGCAGCAAGTGCCGAAGGAAGCCGACCGTCCACCTGACGCACTGAGAGATTCTGTCTTTTCTCTTGCCGAGAAATCCAGCTCCAGTGTTTCCAGGCTAGCCTTGCAGGTTACTGTGAAATTGAGTCCTGAGAGAGAGATACAAGACCTCCTTCATTCTAAAACCAAGGTACGGAGCTGATTAGACCCTTAGATAATTCTTGGATAGATCCTTGGCAGAGAAATACTAAACTTAAGCTACTCCTCACTTAATTCTTCCCTTGTACTGGACTTAGGTTATGTACACCGGGGTAGGCGTATTTTAGAAGCACCAGTTGAGTACTTTTAGTCATTATTTTATTACTGTATGTATTTTATACATTTTAGGCAACTTATGGCTTAGAAACCATATCATGCATTTACAGTACTACTTTCTAATACTTTTCGTATTATATGCCCTGTACTTTATAACCAGTACTAGCAGCCCGTCCCGACGTTGTCCGGGTATGAGTTGCTGCCGGCCAGTAGTATATTGTTTCGTAGGATTTCGTTTTGATAGCATTTCTTATCTGTGACAGGCCTGTAAAATGCTCCGATTCACAGTGCACTGCTGATGCAATTAAGAGTGCACGTTCAGTAGTGTGTGAACTCGAGTTTCCCTGCTTTTATTTCCTTGCAATATTATATAGCGCGATCTCGACAACATGGCATGAGCACAATTTACATTACAAAAGAACACATTAATTTGTGGTAGGCACGGGGAGACAAAGCGATTTGTCTGGAATCACAGGATGTTGAGCTGATGCCGAGATTTGAACGTAGCTCCCCATCTCTAAAGTTCGTAATTCTAGAACTTGTGGTGGGAGATGTGTCTAAAAGTGTATGTCGGTGCTGGGCATCAATGAGAGAGACCTGTGCATTTTTCCAATCGGTGGTGAAAAAATATGAGTTTGTTGCTGGAGATGTGGGCCGCCGTGCCACCAATGTACTTACGGGGGAGGGTAAACACCCATTATTCCGCAACTTTCTTTCCGCAAACCATCACTCCGCATACTTTCATTACGAAAGTACCATGACACGGCAATGCCATTATAACGCGTGGCATTACATTTTATATGCTTTTACCACGCATACATTTACAACGAAATTCGTTGTAAATGCATGAATGATAAAAGCATGTTTTTTTTAAATGTTTGGATAAGGCAAGTATGGGTATAGGGGTATATGTTTTGGGGTACTGAGGTATATGTTTTGGGGTGTTTGGGTATTTTAAGGGTTTAGATATAGTTTTGGGTTCTGGGGTACAGGGGTATTTTTAGGGTTCGGGGCTAGGTTTGGGTTTTGGGGTATAGGGGTATTTTTAGGGTTCAGGGGTAGGTTTGGGTTTTGGGGTACAGGGGTATTTTAAGGGTTCAGGGCTAGGTTTGGGTTTTGGGGCACAGGGGTATTTTTAGGGTTCAGGGCTAGGTTTGGGTTTTGGGATACAGGGGTATTTTAGGGTTCTGGGCTAGGTTTGGGTTTTGAGGTACAGGGGTATTTTTAGGGTTCAGGGGTAGGTTTGGGTTTTGGGGTACAGGGGTATTTTAAGGGTTGTGGGCTAGGTTTGGGTTTTGGGGTACAATGGTGTTTTAGGGTTCAGGGGTAGGTTTGGGTGTTGGGGTACAGGGTATTTTTAGGGTTCAGGGGTAGGTTTGGGTTTTGAGGAACAGGGGTATTTATAGGGTTTAGGGATAGGTTTGGGTTTTGGGGTATAGGGTATATTTATAGGGTTAAGATGGGTTAGTGTTTAAGGGTGTTGGGGTATTTTATAGAGTAAGGGTGGGTTATGATTATGGGGTGCAGGGGTATTTAAAGTAGGGGTGGGTGGAATTGGTGCGAACTTGGTACAATAAATCCGCAATATTTCGTTCCGTCAGATTTCCAATTATTAAAACAGAAACCTCATATATTCAAGGTAAAATAACAAGTATTTCTACATGCTAAAATGCATATAGTCATTTCACAAAAGTGAAATTAGCTTCCAGCAAGCAGTGAGAGAGGTGATGATTTTGAGATCAAGCCCCTGCAAAGCATTATGGGACGAGATTAGCAGTGGGAAGTGAATATTATAGTATCCAAATAATTCTACTAAGAGCTGCAGTTCACCTCGTCGTCCCCAGTTGTCCCCGCTGAGGCAAATGCAATAGCATTTAAAATATTATACATCAAACTGCAGTTCACCTGGTGGTCCCTAGATGTCCCTGATGAGGCAAATGCAATAGCATTTAAAATATTACACATCAAGCTGCAGTTCACCTCGTCGTCCCTAGATATCCCTGATGAGGCTAATGCAATAGCATTTAAAATATTATACATCAAGCTGCAGTTCACCTCGCCGTCCCTAGATGTCCCTGATGAGGCAAATGCAATAGCATTTAAAATATTATACATCAAGCTGCAGTTCACCGCGTCGTCCCAAGATGTCCCTGATGAGTAAAATTCAAAAACATTGAAACCCTTTCATGAATGCTAAAAATGATGCTAATCTTATCCCATAATGCTTTGCAGGGCCTTTTAGTTGTATTTGTGCCCATAACTGTGCTTGGGGTGGTTCTAAGAGAATGGGACCTCCACTGAATTACTATTTAAAGGGAGCAGGAATGTATAGAACCTGGGAAGAAAAAACAACACTCGTGACGGAATGCCCCCAGCGATTGTCACGCCCCCAGCACACACCCACAGCACAATGCAGACACGCCCACAAGGGACTACTTTGCTGGCATGGTTATTTTACCTTTTAAATGTATATGGTGGGCGTCTGCATAGCCTATGTCCTTCTGCTGCAACTGCCCTTTCCAACGCTGTATTGGGTGTTGTGATTGGTGCTGTGGTTCCTGAGATTACCCGCCTCAAAGGTTTGGGCTCTCTCTTTATTATATTAGTATAGATTACGATTGTAGCAGTACATTTCTTATTCTTGAGAAAGAAGACTGTTCAATAAATACTTTTTATTGAAAAGGCATGTCTCTCTATTTTCTCAGCACCTCTGGTGAAACGAAGCATGCACACTTGACTGAGTAAAATAGCTATCTATTGTTTCTGTGACTCTAGAGATGCGTTTCTTATCCTGGGGAAACAAAGTTGTCATGTTTATGCGGTTGTCAGAAACAAATCCCTTCTTGTTTATTCGAGAAAGTTTCTAGTGACCTCTGAGCTAGCTGGCACTCACAATTAGGTTTAATATATACGATAGAGACCTAGTCGACCTCAGTCCTACTATAGTATATGTTATTCCAATGTGCTGAGCCTATTGGGAATATAGGAACTACACTACATGGCGCCCAACGTTTGGTCAGGCGATAATTTAACGCTAGATACTAGAGTAACTCAGTCGTGCTTTTCACACTGACCCCTTTTTCCCGTAAAATACGTCTGGAGTGTGTAAAAGGTTATTATCCACCAAAACTGAGTAGGACGGAAAATCCTATGTATTAGTTTTTGGTTTGTTCAACGTTGAAGGATACAGTGTTCCAAAATATTGTGCACCTAATCTTTGTTTCCTTGAATGTCGGAGAGTGACGAAGAAAGGGAGAGAGCTAGAGCAGCAGCTCAAGCAGTCTTAGATGACACAAATCTCCAACAAAATGACGCAGATGCAATAATCATCCCGGTAAATGTAAGAAAAACCATAACTATAAAACTTATAGAAAATGGAGTATCATCGAGAGGTGGTAAATTAATCTTTGTTATAGAGGCACATGAATATCGGCAGACAGAGGTATTCTATTCATGGATTCTATTTCCTGCAGCAAATGCAGTAACACACGAGTTCCACTACTACAAAGTAGAGGAACCTCCAGCGGAATACGTTCCTTTCGAGGACGTTGAAATTCCATTAAATTACCAAGAGCATCAATTCTGGTTTAAAGGCGCCCTACAACATCAAAATCACATTACCAGACTCGGTCTACTAGGTAGACCAGGAGCAACATGGCCGGTACTAGCCAGCTACAAACCACATCCTGACATTAACGGAATGACAGGTCCAGAACTGTTAGCTCAGCTGAAACAGTTAATTAAAATACACAGACAATTGGTTCAATATTTCATGAGGACTTTAACAGTCCAACCAGCTGTAAGGATTCCACAGCACACCCCTCACCAGGGGAATACAAAGAAAATCACACCACAGTCTATACAATCATTCATTGGTAAATTGCCCGCAAAGAGGGAACAAATTCCATTCTGGTTAGCTCAGAAAATTACTCAAATAGAGGCAGTATTCCCTGATAGTACACCTCATGAGAAACACAGAATTCTGTTAATCTGTTTACCAATGGGGATAGCACCACATGTGGAGGACTGTGACACTTGGGGTACAGTCTTTGCTTCAATCTACACAAAAATACATGGGGCCTCATTTATGAGGCTGTGCCTCACTTTTACGCCACCGGTGCACCAGTGGCATAAAAAATGCACCATGTTGCACGATATTTACAAAGTGACGCATCTAGGTAGATGCGTCACTTTGTAAACCCCTGTGCTACATTATACCTGCACCAGGTATAATGTATGCAAGGGGGGCGTATTGACGCAAGGAAGGGTCGTAGAAGTGACGCAGTGAAATCTATGAGATTTCAATGCGTCACTTTTAGGACGCCGTTGAGTCAAAATCTTGCGCCTGCCTCACAGCAGGCATAAGACTGACGCAGACCCTTTCACATGGGGCTTGCCCCATGTGAAAGGACACATTGCTGGAGTTGCGTCACTTTTGTGACACACTCCAGCAATGCATCACTTTTGCGCTTACAGATACGTCAGAAATACTGACGTATCTGTAACTCCTTGTGACATGATGCGTCATACATTAAATATGACGCATCAGGAATGTCGCAAGGAGTGTGCACTGAGAAGTGACGCATCGCTGCTTTCACGCAGCGATGCGTCATTTCTCATAAATGAGGCTCACGGTGTACCGTCCATGGCGGTAATACCAGACGTTCTGAGACAGATTCAAAATGAATACGGTCCAGAACCTGCCTTAAATCTAAGTATGAAATTACTAAAAGATTTCAAACAGGTCTCAGCTATATTGTTAGCCAACATTAAAGGTGAAGCAGCATCAGTGGCAATCCGCCAAAAGTTAAAAGAAACTGATATAACAGACCGACCATATGAGCTTGCTAGAATTATTGAAAAATCTAATGAAGAATTAGGAACAGATAGTTTGGGTGGGAAACCAGTAAAACCCGAATTAACAGAAAACCCTGAAAAGGTGTTTATTAAAAATAGTCTCACTACTCCTAAAAAGAAGTGGGAAAATACTAAACAGACACTTCCTAAAGAGAAACGTTCTCAGTCCAGAGGAAGATCTCCCCAACGGGGACGTAGATCTCCCCAACGGGAGCCCTCTGAAAAAAGGTATAACCTTAGGAATAGGGATACTTTAAGAAAACCTGATAGATATCAAGATACTGATACATGTTCCTCTCGTACCTTTCAGACATAACATAAATCTGAGAGGAGAGGACGATCAGAACAGAAAGAGGAACGCGCGAAGTTCAAAGACGAACAGCAGGTTCCAAAAAAACTAAGAAAACTCAATTCACCAAAAATAAGGTAGCAAGCATAAAAAATCAGACATACTGAGGATCCTGAGGACACAACTCAAGAACAGGGAGTGGGCCCAAAAAATGCTAGACAGCGCAGCAGAAGTCACCATAGTTCGCAAGATCATGAAGGATCATCTGGAGACAGTGGACTTGAATGAATCCATTCAAGTTGAAACTGCAGAAACCAGGGTTAGTATACCCCACAAGTTATATGAAGTAACACTCTGGATGGAGGGGGACATAACTAGAAAAATAAGAGCACTCTTTTGGGAGAAGCTCTCTAGGGGCTATGACATTCTTCTAGCTGAACATGACTGGCCACCTGAATTTGTCAGGGAGTGCCCACATGGCGAAGAGATAATTATGCCAACCTTCTCAAATCACATTCCAATTCATAAAAAATACTCCTATGCCAGAAAATGGGCAGTAGTTCAGGCTCCAGCATTATATAAAAATCATGTGGGATGGGATGACGACTCTCCTCACCATAAAATCCAGTTAAAAAATCAACCTACTGCACAGAGGCAGAATCCGGTTAAGCAAGAAGCTAAAAAACAGGTCAGGGAGATTTTTAATCAACTTGAATACCAAGGGGTGATTGAAACATGCACCTCGTCAATGAACAATCCTTTGTTTCCTGTCTCCAAACCAAACAATTCATATCGTCTAGTATTGGATTACAGAAATTCAAACTCCTGTTGCAAAACTTTTGCAGTACAAAATGCACATAGTGCAGCATTGATGAATAACATCGTGCGGAAAAAATATAAAACGACATTAGATATTTCGAATGGGTTTTTCTGTCAAAACATTGCACCTGAAAGTAGGCATTTGAAAGCTTTCTCAATTATGGGACACAGGGACTATTTTGCCGTCTCCCCCAGGGATTCAAGAATAGTCAAGGGTTATTTTCAGCCAGAGTAACAGAGTTACTACAAATGTATGATGATGAGGCATTATCTTATGTCGATGACATCTATCTTACAGATGATGATTTGGACGTACACTTGAAAAGAGTGAACACCATAATACTTGGGTTCGCATCTGAAGGGTATAAATTCAATTTTAAGAAATCACGGATTGCCCACCTCAGCGTCCTATTTCTAGGCTACGAGTTATCAAGTGAAGGCAAAAGCCTGGCAGTTAACTTTCTAGAGAAATGTGCGCTGCTCCAACCTCCAAAAACGCTGAAAAACTTACAGTCAATTCTAGGTTTCCTGAATTTTGGAAGAACTTATGTTCTGAATTACGCAGAAAGTGTTAAACCTCTCTACAAACTAATCAAACCTGATTTCAAACCAACAAATTGGATTCAAACACACACAGAAATTCTGCATTCAGTGCAAACAGACATGTTAGCAAAAACACAGTTAGAAACACGCGACAATGTGCGCAACCTTGTGATCCGAATCATCCCAGGAAGATGCAGATTCACATACCTGACCTTTAATGAAGGTGAAAAGGTACCAATAGCATACAAATCACATTTGTACACACAAGCTGAATTAAAATTCACTTCTACAGAAAAAAGTCTGCCAGCGGTTCAAACTGCAGTAGCAAAAGAGAGAGCTCTCGCACAGGGAATACGAATAATGATCGTTACACCTGTACCTGCCTTAGAGGCAGTCACGAAAGCAAGCGTCCCAAATGCAAAAGCTTTACATCCGAGATGGATACAATGGGTTAACTCTCTTGCTGCAACAGACTTTGAATACGTCTTTGACCCCTATTTGAAGACACAAGAATTCCTACAATACGAAAACGAATATCCTCTGCCGACCGAGATTCTGCCTCTAGAACATTACGGATGTATAATATATACAGACGGATCAGCACAGCCCGCAATTGGGGGTAAACCAGCATATAGTGCTGCGTGCGCGATTGTTAAAGGTCGCTGGCGCGAAGGCAAATTTAGACCTATGGTCACAAAAACTCAATCACTCAGAGACTGTACAGCTCAGCGAGCAGAACTACCGGCTTTCAAGATGGCGCTTGAAAATACCGATCGCGAATTCCCCACGCTGATAGTGTGCGATTCGTATTTCTGCGTTGAATCTTACAACGAAAACTTGCAGAGCTGGGTTAAAAACGGGTTCAAAAATTCAAAAGGTGGCACAATTAAGCATAAAACGCTTTGGGAACAAATAGTTCTTTTGCAGAAAGAACTACATAAGACTCACGTGATCCACACACTGAGTCATCAGCGTGATGGCGTTCACGTTTCAGGGAATTCATTGGCTGATGAAGCCGCGAAGGCAGCTGTGCAAACGGCTTCCGTAGCTACAATCGCTCGCTCAAAAAGAGTAATAGACGGTGAAACGTTACTAGCAGTAAAAGCCTCAATGGAAGACAATCATGCAGCGTTACCTCTAAACTATCCACTCACATATACATACATAATTGATGCAAACTCCGTGCCTTTTGCTCGAATCCCTGGAGTGGGGGACAGAGTAATTCCAAACAGGAAGCGGAGAGCTTACTTGGTTCAAGAAGCACATATGGGAGAGGGTCTGACACATCAAGGGATCTTGAAATCTCTAATAGAATTAGAAGAAATGTTCTGGTGTCCAGGAATGAGCATCCAAGTTTATGAATTTGGAATAAACTGTGATACCTGTTACTTCCCTTATGGAGTTCTGTTCTCTAGCGGATGGAGTAGCCTCCGGCTCTCCCTTTGATGTGCTTCCGCACAAATTTTGGAAGCTGTTCAGGGATGAACTTTTCCCTCCTCTCCATGCAATTTGCTGTCAGTCTCTTGACTCTGCCCTGGTCCCGGATAACTGGAAACTTGCGGTAGTCTCTCCATTGCTGAAGAAGGAATCACTGGACCCTTTGTGTCTGGCAAATTACAGACCTATATCATTGCTCCCCTTTCCGATTAAAATCTTGGAAAAACTGGTCACAAAACATCTGTCCAGTTTTTTGGAGACTAATGATTGTCTGGATCCGACGCAGTTTGGTTTTTGACCAGCCCACGGAACTCAATCAGCCTTGGTGACTGTTTTGAATGACCTTCGCTCGCGTGCCGACCAAGGCCGCGCAGCATATTTAGTGCTGCTCGACATGTCGGCAGCGTTCGATACGGTCAGCCATGGTATCTTGATCAGGAGATTGGAAGAGGCTGGGGTGGCGGGCCAGGCCCAAGATTGGCTGGTTTCATACCTTGCCAACAGACATCAGGTGGTTGCCCTGCCTCCCTTTAAGTCTTCCATCAAAAGGGTTGAGCAGGGCGTACCTCAGGGCTCGGCCGTCAGTCCCTTCCTTTTTAACCTTTACCTCCGCCCCCTGATCAAGCTCATTAAATCTTTTGGCATCACAGTCACAAACTACGCCGACGATACACAAAATATCTTCTCTTTTGAGGGTAAGAACGCAGTGTCGCAGGAGACCTTCCATCACTGTATGGTCAGTACGGCGGAATGGCTGGGTAATAACTCCTTGCAGTTCAATAGCTCTAAAACCGAGGTGCTCCACTGCTCAGCAGACCGTATCCCTCGTCCACTCCCGCAAGACTTCTGGCCCCTATCCTTTCAGGGCACGGTATCAGCGGCAGACTCTGTTCGAAATCTGGGAGTGATGATGGAACACAATCTACAACTGGATGGTTTTGTAAATAAAACAGTGTCCACCTGCACGGTGCTGTTGCGCACCTTGCGGAAGATCCTCCCACTGCTCCCGACCCATGCCAGACCACAAGTGGTGCGGAGCATCATCTTAAGCAGACTTGATTACTGCAACGCACTGCTTCTGGGGGCCCCATCACCTTGTTGGGAAAATTGCAGCGGGTTCAGAATTTTGCTGCAAAACTAGCACTTTCTCGCCGGTGCCTTGATTCTTCTTCAGTACAAAAGGGGGTGGTGATGGACGGAGCATCTGAATCAATCAAACACTCACACCCAGTCAAAAGATCTGGGTTTAATCCATCACCGTTCTTTAGCCCATTCTGCCACCCCAGTTCAGACATGGCTATATGCAAATCAGTCTGACCCTGTGCCTCATGGGAACAGTCCAGCCCGAACTGCCAAGCCATGTCTTCCCTGGACCGGAAACAAGCTTCCGATGACCGGTTTCTGGCCTTCCAGTCGTTTTCAGCCCAGCTTGCTTGAGTCCAGTGGCAAAATGAGCAAGGGACTCACGTCTGAGCATACCCTGCCACACTTATGGCGGCCAAAAGCAGTACAAAAGGGGGTGGTGATAGATGGAGTATCTGAATCAATCAAACACTCACACCCAGTCAAAAGATCTGGGTTTAATCCATCTCCGTTCTTTAGCCCACTCTGCCACCCCAGTTCAGACATGGCTATATGCAAATCAGTCTGACCCTGTGCCTCATGGGAACAGTCCAGCCCAAACTGCCAAGCCATGTCTTCCCTGGACCGGAAACAAGCTTCCAAGGACCGGTTTCTGGCATTCCAGCCGTCTTCAGCCCGGCTTGCTTGAGTCTAATGGCAAAGTGAGCAAGGGACTCACTTCTGAGCATACCCTGCCACACTTATGGTGGCCAAAAGCAGTACAAAAGGGGGTGGTGATGGACGGAGCATCTGGATCAATCAAACACACACCCAGTCAAAAGATCTGGGTTTAACCCATCACCGTTCTTTAGCCCACTCTGCCACCCCAGTTCAGACATGGCTATATGCAAATCAGTCTGACCCTGTGCCTCATGGGAACAGTCCAGCCCAAACTGCCAAGCCATGTCTTCCCTGGACCGGAAACAAGCTTCCGAGGACCGGTTTCTGATTCTTCTTCAGCGGCACTCAAGGATCTTAATGGCCAGGGACCGATTTCCTTGCAGGAGCTGTTCTCCTGGTACACCCCTACGAGACCTCTTCGTTCTGCTTCGGCTTATTTAGTGGCAGTCCCTAAGATCCAGAGGATACAGATGGGTGGCCGCTCCTTTGGCTACGCGGCATCCAGGTTGTGGAATGCGCTGCCACTGTCCCTCCGAAGCTTGGGAGACCCTTCTTCTTTCAAAAAGAGACTAAAAACTCACAGTTTCCCAAGGACAATGTAGCTGGCTGTTAATGTAATGGTTCTTGTGTTCAGGCCATGAAAGATCACAGCACCAGGATACCCGTTGGGTGACAGCGGCGCTTTATAAGTGTGCCATACATTCATACAGAAACCACAGCTTTGAGGACCACCAGATACCTGACTACAGTGTAGCAAGCCCAGTTCAGATACCACTGTTAGACAGCATTAGACTATCTACACGCAGACGTCACCATGGACAGATGCGGTCCCACAACTACTAGGATAAAATGGATGTGGACCAGCGCTCGGCTGACGCCAGAGCTGTTATAAAGGATTTACGAGTCTTTATCGGCACATACGCAATCGGCACGCTACATTCTGACCAGGGTCCTGCGTTTAGCTCTCGAGCTTGCAAAGAGGCCATGACTAGCTTGGGCATTGCATTGCGGTATTCTAGTCCCTTCCATCCTGAGGGTAATGCGGTAGAGGAAAAAAAAAACCGTGACATAAAGCAATCCATACCAGCTAAGGTATTAGGTTCGGGTGATGGGTGGGTCAAACATCTAATAAGTGTCCAACGTAGTCTTAATAATCTGCCAAGAAATTCTCTGGGTGGAACCACTCCATACGAATTACTATTTGGTACTAGAATGTTAATCAAAGACCTTGATTGTCAAACTTCAGTGGTGGAACAAAAACCCTTTGATGTCAAAGATCGTTTGGCTGTTTTACAGGACTTAAATGAAACAAGAAGAAGTCTGAGTAACACGATACAGAAGCCAACAACCACTGAAGAAAAACCACCAGTCCTGGCAAGGCCTGTCTGGATTCCAAAGATTGGGGATCTAGTCAGGGAAAATATCGCAGTAAAGAAGGAATTTGGGCCTTCTTACAGAAAAGCAGTACCTGTCTTGGCAATCCAAGGAACAAGATCAGTGGTACTACCGCCGCTTGCTGGTAAAAGGGAGAACAGAGTTGTGTCTATCGACCTGGTCAAACCACAACATGTAGCCAATAATAAGTAGTAGGCCCAGTGGACTCCAAAGATGTAGCAGAAGACCAAATCTTGCTACTATCCAAGAGGTTCAAACTGAAAGACTTATCAACTTTGATAAACCTGCAGTAATAAAAGAAAGACTATGTAACAAAGCCATGGAACTCGTGCCTCTTGAGACCCAAATAACAGTTCGTCAAGAAACACCTGTCTACAATGATGTAGCCTCTGACTATACCAATATGACAAAGGAAGAAGCAACTCCAAAGATTAACAGCAATCCTGATGCAATTCCAACAATTGACAGAACTGCTTCTGGCTATTTTATCAACGTTGATACATTTTCTGAGGATCCCAGTGAACCTGAAGAAACGCCTGCAAATAAAACTCTCAAAGAAAAAATAACAGAACTCTTTCATCAGCTTGAAAAAACATATCTGGTTTCACCATGGATTGAATTTTAGATTGTGTTAGGTGTACTTTTCCTCCTGCTCTGGCTCATTCAGGTTTTAAGCTTGGGAAAAATGTTAGATGGAAAATACAGTACAATGGACACAGCAAGTCAGAAAATCAAGTTGGTCCTGAGACCTCACAAATCATCCCATTGTGAAAAAAGAGACCTCTCATTAGTGAACATCACAGCCGTTCCCATACCTGGTGGTATAGCATGGGACACAACTGATTATGACATCTATGGCCCGGTGGAGCTGCTGAAGATCCCACACTCAAGGTTTCTTTGAGTGACTTTTTTATCACCCAGCACATTTTCTGATGATTGGGACTTTGAGACTATTAATAATATGATGTCAGATTTAGAAATGTCTGCACAATTTACGGAACATGACTATCTAGAAGGGTCAGATTTATCAAAAGGAAGAATGGACACTTGTAGCTTCATAACCATTGGTTATAGTTGAAGCACCCTCATAAACGCTTAGATATTAAATGCGATGTATATCTGTTGTCTGCCCATTATCAGCGTTATGGCATAGTCATCGGGTGTTCAATATTGTGCTATATGCCAGCCTCATCCCGAGGCAACCTCTGGTCTGGGTAGCAGTGTCAAGAAATTGAAAGACTCTCCCAGATGGAGGGTGCAAAAAAAGTGAAAAGAGGGTTTTTGTAAAAAACAGTAGCTCTCCACACGAAATTTTTAATATCAAAAGGAGAGGTAGTGTTGTTTAAAATAAATTGCGATATTGTGGTCAATCGAGTTACTGGATCACCTCCTATCTCTTACAAAATGGTCAACATGTTTCTGCTCCTTGGGCCCAACCGGGTCTATAGAGCATTCGTCAGGACATACAAAACATATAAGTACTCACACCATTTGTGTAGTTCTCAAGATTGTCAGAATTCTTAACACTTGGAAAAAAGATGAATTCCTTGGTAATTTGTGTCGTCTTCGGGGTGCCTGGGTATCAATTATGCCCGAGCCGCGTGTGTGAGGATATTCACCGTCTTGTGCTGACTCAGCCCCCGGAAGTATGCGACATACTTCCGGGGGCAGAGTCAGCACAAGACGGTGAAAATACTCACACATGCGGCTCGGGCATAATTAAACAACACTACCTCTCCTTTTTATATTAAAAATTTTGTGTTCAATGTTACAGATACAAAAACGTTTTATTTAAAAAATGTGAATAAGACAGGAATGAAAACAATGTTGACCAATACTAAACACATTTATTCTGCAAACTCTTATGCTCAGCTGTCTACACTAGGTTTTGACTTTTGGAAAGACAACATTGAGACAAAAACTGTCTGGGGTATGAAAGACTGGCAGGTGCAAGGTTTAGAAGCCCTGTTCAGAGCCTGCATTATACCAGAACAAATAATGTTTTTAAATGACACTGTTTAACAAACTTCTTGTCTTGGCCTGGCTAAGATAAAAGATTTAAATAAACCGTCTATACCTAAACCCACATCTGAGAATAATGATACTACAGAAAAGGAGGTAGACGTACCATATATTTTAAAACACAACAGAACTAATCCTGATTGGAAAAAATGGTTAATCTGACCCACAGAAACTAATAACTGTCATGATAGATTCCTGAACAAAACACAGGGGTTCAAAGTGAACAGGCCAGATCAAAGATATTCCCAGAGACAACATCCAGGGATAGTAACAACATGCAGTGTAGGAAAACTATGCCTTGAGTGGCTACAGGCATCTACACTTCCAGAAATCAACCAACACTTATCTTTACTTAAAGAAGGCAATGATTTGCGAGATTTCCTAATGGGGCCTTGCAAACCACGTCAAAAGCGTTTCATATACGCCGGTATATACGCTGCGTACAACGAAGCTTGGAAAATAACGCAAATGGAAACTGCAGAAAGAATATGAGAAATTGATCGTATTAATTTAGAGAAAGCTCTTTCTGTAGTGGACAATGGGTTAACGACTCTGTCCTCCAGAATATATTCTTTGGACAGCATTGTATCCTCTGCAATTGACATAATAGAGCAGGACTTGCTAATGTTACAATATGGCCAGTCGCAATTGAGTTCTATAATGCAGTTAGGCTAGACGTTGCAAAATCTTCGTTCAGGCTATGTGCCATGGCGTCAAATCAACACAACGTCATTGTTTGCTGTATTTAACATTACAGATAAACAAATCTCTTTGGCACAAAGAGGAGCAGACTATACGGTGCTGAGCATTGAAAAACTGGAAAAATTACCATTGACAGTTTCTGAGAAGCCTGTCATAGAATGGATAATACATGGCACCATTACAATACCGGTGACAATTTTCCAATTTCAGTATTGTCTTCAGCATATACCAGCGGGCCTGTATGAAAGGTTGGGTAAAGAATACATTAAGTCGACCTGGACTTTACCTTACACACACAAATGTTGGAATAAAGGAAAGGAAGTATTTCTTAGTGGTAAAAATTGTAAGAACTCACTAAGTGGTACACTTTTGTGCTAAGGTATTGATTTACATGGAGCCTGCGAAAGTTCTGCAAATAACCTCTCTTGCCACCTGCACGGTACACCCTCCACAGTGATAGAACCAATTTTCAGGCAGCTATCCAATGGCAGCTACATTATGCTCAATGATCACAGCTGTTGTGGCATGTTGCCAGGAAAACGTCATCTCGTTAGTGTGTCATCCAGGGTCACTTGTTGTATGCAAGTATTGTATCCAAAGAGCAAGACAGACAGTGGGACGTCATTATGGCCTTCACGAATTGATACTTTAAGCAGAATGAAAGTCATTCTTTTGCAAAATACTGTGCCACTGAACTCGTCTAAAGAAACATATGATCTGCAAGTTGCAAGGACTTCTGCAGAGATACATGCCTTATTATCAACAAACTGCACAGTACATTTCGCAGAAATGTTAAGTCAAATCTTAAACATATCTGATACCAGTGGCATCGCACATGTATTCAACACAATTTTTTCGGGACTGTTAACACCATTTGAAGCAGTCCTCAGCATTTTTCCAAATTTCGTGCACTCTGTGTTCGGCGGTCTGCCTCTCATTTTGAGACTCGTAGCAGGAATTCTATTTTTATTCCTTCTGCTCCGATATGGCAAGTCTGGTCACCAGCAATACCCAGAATACCATGGAACAATGCCTCCTTGCCATGAGGTATGGTGAGAGGATTACACAGATTCATGGCTTGGCTCATTTAAGAGATCTGAACACAACTTGGTTTCTATCGTTCAGACCAATTTGGCAAGATTGCATCTTACCTGTTCTACGATGCCTGCTTTGCGGAGAGGAATGCGTGTTGGACATTTGCCTTACACTTCCATCAGTCCTGACATCGGATGTCGACACTTTTCTAGGTCCGGTAACGACTCATGCATTGTGTTGTCCCCAACGGCTACCAATCCTGATAACGGCATTCATTGAGGTCTCACCAGTAAGTCTAACTGAGGGTGAGATATGAGGATCAACAGGCACACAGGTACCATCTGATATGAACATTGTCAACACAGCACTTGGCGCTGACGGCAATAATTCGCATCTGTGCACATTCGATTTACTTGATGAAATAATTCCACTTTCACCAACTGTGTTAGACGATTTCTTTGCCAGCCTAGACGATCTGATGTTTTCTTCTGTCACCGAGAATAACTCTTGATTCATGCACACAGCGTTCCCTAAACTCTGAAATTCGGCCTTCACATTTTCAAAACAAAGACTTCTAACTTTGGGAACTCTCAGCTAGATTCATGAAAGGAAATTGCGCTCGCAAAGGGCCAGATTCTGAGAATCTGGCCCTTTGTGAGCACAATTTTTGCATTTGGGATTCATCACCCCAAATGCAAAAATCGCTATTTGCGAAATCGCATATTTGCGAGGAATTGCATTTAAGGAATCTCTATTAGAGATTCCTTAAATGTAATTCATTAACCAATTTTAAATTGCGAATTCGCAAAGTCTGACTTCGTGGTAAATAGCGAAAAAATAGAAAAATGCACTTTAGTGCATTTTTCTCTGTTGCATGTTACACACACACACATGTCCTTGGACATGTGTGTGCGCAACACCTGTGTAAATTTGCATTTCAGGGGTGCTACAGGGTGTCCTTTGGACACCCCTGGCACCCTTGAAATCGCTATCTTATTTGCGATTAGCAAATTGCTAATCACAAATAAGGAATAACTCCCCATTCATTCCTATGGGCCTTTAGGCCCATCGCAAATAAGGAATAACTCCCCATTCATTCCTATGGGCCTAAAGGCCTAAATGCCCATAGGAATGAATGGGGAGTTATTCCTTATTTGCGATGGGCCTAAAGGCCCATAGGAATGAATGAGGAGTTATTCCTTATTTGCGATTAGCAATTTGCTAATCGCAAATAAGATAGCGATTTCAAGGGTGCCAGGGGTGTCCTTTAGGCCCATAGGAATGAATGGGGAGTTATTCATTATTTGCGATTAACAATTTGCTAATCGCAAATAAGGAATGTGTAGGAATCGCATTTTATTTAGGGATTCCTACATGAATCCCGTTTTGCAAGTCCTTAATAGCGATTCCTTAATAATCGCTTTTAAGGACTCGGAAAACGGCTCTTTGATGAATCTAGCTGTCTATTTTTCTCAAACAATTGCATTTTTTTTTCTCTCCCAAAAACATTGAACTTTTTGGCAAAGACTAATCTGCTAAAAGTAGAACTATTCTTAGAGAACAAGAAATTATTTTTGAACACTTCCGACAGGAAATATTTGGCCTTGTCCTCAATACTATAAATATTGACATGCTATGCTATTTTATTACATGGTCTCAACCTTTTTTTCTGTATTTAAGAGCCATTTTTATAAATGTAATTATATGGTTCATTCAGTTTGCATTTCAGATATGATAATTTATGCTTAGACATGATTTTCCTTAAATGCGTACATTAGAAATGCTAAAATGTTCATGTACAACCATTTCAAGTGCATTTCATGTATTTTGGGGTGGGATTGTAAACACATGCCTTAGATATGTTCAGTGCTTATACATTTAGTTATTGAACTTAAGATCGTGGAGTGGGTGTTGTAAATGAATCTAGGACCCTCGTGACATACACCTGGCCACTCCTCCTGGCTATCGATTGATGGGTATTAATCGAGCCAATAATAAATCTGGAGGAGGCCTTGCTGGTATTCTTAAATCTCACCTTAACTTGAGCATTAAGAAACTAACCAACCTTGGGCTTATTGAAGGCATGTACTTCACGATTATGGATTCAGCCACTACTATTTTTGCCGGCATTCTGGCTCATAATCCTCCTACAGCTTCTAGCTCCTCTCTTAACACTTTAATGCACTCTATTGCTGATCTCTCCCTCAAACAGTCTCATTTTACGGTGTTGGGGGATTTCAATTTACATGTTGACAATCCTTCCTGTGCACAAGCTTCTTTTCTTCTCAAAACCTTACAAGGATTAACTCTGTCCCAATTAGTTAAGGGCCCAACACACAAAGCTGGCCAAACCCTTGACCTCATATTCACGAATCATCCTGGCGTAGTTTCCCTTTCTGCCCTGCCCCTCACATGGTCTGACCATTTTCTCCTCCCTTTTGAAATTACTATCCCTTCCCTGCCCCCTCCCTCCTCTATCAATAGAGAAAACGGTCGCAAATGGTCTAAAGTTACCTGTGACACCATTGACCCTTGTTTCTTTTATCAGTTCAATCCATCTGTAGACTTTAATCAATCAATCAATCAGTGACACTTATAAAGCGCGCTACATACCCGTAGGGTCTCAAGGCGCTGGGGGGGGGGGGGTGCCGCTACTGCTCGAACAGCCAGGTCTTCAGCTTCTTCCTGAAGGAGAGGTGGTCTTGGGTCAGGCGCAGGTCGGGAGGGAGGGAGTTCCAGGTCTTGGCGGCCAGGTAGGAGAAGGACCTTCCTCCTGTAGTCGCTCTTCGGATGCGGGGGACGGCGGCGAGGGCGTGGTTGGCTGATCGGAGGTGGCGTTTGGGAGCGTAGAAGTTGACTCGGCTGTTGAGGTAGCTCGGGCCTTGGTCGTGTAGGGATTTGTGTGCGTGGGTGAGGAGGCGGAAGGTGATTCTTTTGTTGACGGGGAGCCAGTGAAGGTCTCTCAGATGTCCGGAGATGTGGCTGGTTCGTGGGATGTCGAGGATGAGTCTGGCTGAGGCGTTCTGGATCCGCTGGAGTCTCTTCTGGAGCTTGGTGGTGGTACCGGCGTAGAGGGCGTTGCCGTAGTCCAGTCGGCTGGTGACGAGGGCCTGGGTGACGGTCTTCCTGGTCTCGGTGGGGATCCACCAGAAGATCTTCCGTAGCATGCGTAGGATGTTGAAGCACGCCGAGGAGACGTTGTTGACTTGCCTGGTCATGTAGAGGGAGGGGTCCAGGATGAAGCCCAGGTTGCGTGCATGGTCTGTCGGTTTGGGTGCGGTGCCCAGGGCGGGAGGCCACCAGGAGTCGTCCCAGGCGGAGGGTGAGGAGCCCAGGATGAGGACCTCCGTCTTGTCCGAGTTCAGTTTCAGGCGGCTGGTCGTCATCCACTCGGCTACCTCTTTCATCCCTTCGTGCAGGTTGGCTCTGGCGGCGGCGGGGTCGTTGGTCAGGGAGAGGATTAGCTGGGTGTCGTCGGCGTAGGAGATTATGCTGAGGTTGTGTTTGCGTACGATGGCCGCGAGGGGGCTCATGTAGACGTTGAAGAGGGTGGGGCTCAGAGATGATCCTTGGGGGACGCCGCAGATGACTTCGGAGGCCTCTGACTTGTACGGTGGTAGGCGGACTCTCTGTGTTCTTCCGTCGAGGAAGGAGATGATCCATTCCAGCGCCTTGTCTTGGATTCCGATGTTGCTGAGGCGCCGTACTAGGGTGCGGTGGCAGACCGTGTCGAATGCCGCGGAGAAGTCTAGGAGGATGAGGGCCGCTGTTTCTCCATTGTCCATCAGGGCTCGGATGTCATCGGTGGCGGCGATGAGGGCGGTCTCGGTGCTGTGGTTGGCTCGGAAGCCGGACTGTGAGGGGTCGAGGGATCCGTTCGTCTCGAGGAAAGCGGCCATCTGCTTGTTGACGGTCTTCTCGATGACTTTGGCTGGAAACGGGAGGAGCGAGATGGGGCGGTAATTCTTGAGGTCGGTGGGGTCCGCTGTTGGTTTCTTGAGTAGAGCGCTGAGTTCGGCGTGTTTCCAGGTCTCAGGGAAGATGGTGGTGTCGAAGGATGTGTTGATGATGTCTCGCAGGTGGGGTGCGATGACAGCGTCGGCCTTGTTGAAGACGTGGTGAGGGCAGGGGTCGGTCGGTGATCCGGAGTGGATGGAGTTCATCGTGCGGATGGTGTCTTCGGTGCTGATCGGGGTCCAGGCGTGGAGGGTGGTGGTGGGGGGTGGTTGCTCGGTCATGGTGTGCGTTGGTTGGTTGTTGAAGCTGTTGTGTGTGTCCGCGATCTTGTTGTGGAAGTATGAAGCGAGGGAGTTGCAGAGGTCTTGCGATGGGGTGATGTCGTTGTTTCCTGCACTGGGGTTGGAAAGCTCTTTCACGATGTTGAAGAGTTCCTTGCAGTTGTGTGCGTTGTTGTCCAACTGGTCCTTGAATGCTGTTTTCTTGGCGGCGCGGATCAGCTGGTGGTGTTTCCGGGTGGCAAGTTTGAAGGAGGTCCTGTTGTCCGGTGTCGGTTCCCTTCTCCAGACTTTCTCGAGGGCTCGGCAGTTCTTCTTGGAGCTCTTGAGTTCGTCGGTGAACCATGGGGCTTTCTTGCTGCCGGGTCTGCTAGGCGGGGTCCTCAGTGGGGCGAGTTCGTCCGCGCAGTTGCTGATCCACTTCGAGAGGTTGTCGGCGGCCTGGCTGGGGTTCGCTGAGCTGGCAGGAGGGTGCTGGCTCAGGGAGGTGGCGAGCTGGTCTGCTGTGATCTTTAATGAGGAAGTTGTTAGATATAACTCTACCCTTACCTCCGCATTGGATGCTATTTCCCCACTAGCTCCTATCACTTCTGCCAGATCTCGTCCTTCTGCTCCTTGTTACTCCCCCTCGTTGCGAGAGGAAAAGAGTCGATGCAAACAGCTTGAGCGTAAATGGCGGCAGTCCTATGATCCTACTGCCAAAACAGTCTATAAGGTGGCCTTGAATAAATTTCAAAAACTCAAACGGACCACGATGAGTTGTTACTTCTCACAGCTAATTAAATTGGCAGAGAACTCTACCAAAACTCTCTTCAAAATAGTGAAGGATTTTGTGAATCCCCCGGCCTTGCAGACCCAGAGCTCTCCCACTCAGGCCCTTTGCAATGGACTTTCTGATTTCTTTCAGGAAAAAATTATTAAACTATCCTCTTCATTTGATCCAGCTGCATCAAGTTCCTGGACCACTGAGTCCTACTCCCTGCAATGCTCATTCAATTTTTTTGAAGAGCTCACGCTTGATACAGCCATGAATCTTATCAACCAGGTTAAATCAGGATCACCATTAGATCCAGTCCCTGCCAAAGTGATGGGAAATCTTGTCCCAGTTTTAATCAACCCTCTCCTTTCCATATGGAATTCCTCCTTGACCCATGGCCAGTTCCCTTCAGTATGGAAGCAAGCTATGCTGCTCCCCATCCTAAAAAAGTCAGATGCGGATCCCACACAATTCTGCAACTATTGCCCAATATCCCTTCTGCCTAAACCTGCTAAGATCTTAGAAAAAGTGGTTCAGAAACAATTGGCTTATTATTTAGAAACTAACCAGCTGCTGCACGACTCCCAGTCCGGATTTAGAACCGGCTTCAGCACTGAGACTGCGCTACTGGAGGTATCGGAGACAGTTCGTGAGTCTGTGGACAGGGGTGAGGAGGCCATGCCGGTCCTCCTCGACCTGTCCGCTGCTTTTGATACTGTGTCCCATGATATACTCCTGACTCGTCTGCAGCAGTTGGGGATCGGAAGCACTGCCCTGTCCTGGATTAAATCTTTTCTGTCAGGGAGGACTCAAAGGGTACTTCTTCGTCCCTTTGAGTCGGAGGACAAACCTCTTTTGTCTGGTGTTCCTCAGGGCTCTGCCTTGAGCCCCCTGTTGTTTAATGTCTACTTAGGCCCGCTTGCCAAGGTGGTTGAGTCTTGGGAGGTCAGGGTGGTCTCTTACGCTGATGATACTCAGCTTGTCTTCTCTTTTAGAGACTACTCTGACTCCCACTTCTCTAACTTTCGCAACTGCCTTGGCAATATCTGCTCGTGGATGGCTTCTAACCATCTGGTTTTGAATACGGATAAAACAGAGGTTCTTTTCTTTAGCCAAAAATCTGCCCCTCCTGCCACCCTGTGGTGGCCTACTGTCTTGAACCCTCCTCCTAATCCTGTCCAGTCTGCCCGCAATCTCGGCTTCCTATTTGATAACTCTATGTCATGTAAAGCTCAGGTCAATAGAGTTACTTCTGCCTGCTTTGGCAAGCTGCGCATGATCAGGAAGATCTTTCCCTGTCTCCCATTGTTGTCCCGCAAAACGATTGCCCATGCTCTTATCACGGCACATCTAGACTATGCCAACAGCTTGTATGCCGGTGCTCCCCGTTACCTTATTGAAAGACTACAGGTTATTCAAAATGCGGCTGCTAGACTCATTGGAAATATCCCTATTCGTAACTCTGTAGCAGCCTACGGGAAAGTACTGCATTGGCTCCCCATCGCCCGCCGCATTCAATTTAAAATCTTGATCCTTGCCTTTCGTGCTATAAATGGAATTGGCCCGGCCTACCTGAGTAAAAGACTCAAACTATCTGTTTCCGTCAGATCCCTGAGATCAAACAGCCTTCATCTTTTGGTGGCACCCAGATTTCGTCTCGCCAGGAGTGGGGGCAGAACGTTTGGAGTAGCCGCGGCCAAGTACTGGAACAGTCTCCCTCTGGATCTCAGGTTCATTGAGTCAGAGCAAGTATTCCGACGGAAACTCAAGACCTGGCTGTTTTCTAATCCTTAATATTATTTTCCTTCAAGGCTCTCTGTAGTTCCGGGTTATGATGGATATGCACCTGGTAGCTCCACCTCTTGCAAGACATGTATTTCACAGCGCCGGGACACCCCCTTTTGGGGGTAGCTGCGCGCTTTATAAGCTTATTAAATAAATAAATAAAATAAATAGTGTAATTTTCCCGATTCATGCCCTTTATAGGTATAAATTACCCGATCCTTATATAGGCATAGAAATCATTACCATACTTGCACTGAGCCTATGCAGCCCAAATACGGCATAGCTACTTCCACTAAGTTCCAAGATTCAACAACGATTTCTTAGAGAAACCCGCCTTCAGCAGCTAGGGACTTCCCCTTGCCTGAATACTAATTTATCTAGGAAATCATGGAGTTTTCAAAGAACTGAGTCTTTGAGTGACATTTTTAAGTCCAATCACACGTCAAACTTGGCACCATCAAAGTATAAATATGCCTACATTTGCCCAGACAAACACACGGTGGTTTGGAGCAGATCGACTAACTACTTGCCCGACTCCCTGTAGCAGCAAGTGCCGAAGGAAGCAGACCCTCCAGCTGACGCACTGAGAGATGCTGTCTTTTCTCTTGCAGAGAAATCCGGTTCCAGTGTTTCCAGGCTACCCTTGCGGGTTGCTGGGAAATCGAGTCCTGAGAGAGAGATACAAGACCTCCTACATTCTAAAACCAAGGTTTGGAGCTGATTAGACCCTTAGAGAATTCTTGGATAGATCCTTGGCAGAGAAATACTAAACTTAAGCTATTCCTCACTTACTTCTTCCCTTGTACTAGACTTAGGTTAGGTACACCGGGGTATGCGTATTTTAGAAGCACCAGTTAATTACTTTTAGTCATTATTTATTACTGTACTAGCAGCCCGTCCCGACGTTGTCCGGGTATGAATTGCTGCTGGCCAGTAGTATATTGTTTCGTAGGATTTCGTTTTGATAGCATTTCTTATCTGTGACAGGCCTGTAAAATGCTCCGATTCACAGTGCACTGCTGATGCAATTAAGAGTGCGCGTTCAGTAGTGTGTGAACTCGAGTTTCCCTATTTCCTTGCAATATTATATAGCGCGAACTCGACAACATGGCATGAGCACAATTTACATTACAAAAGAACACATTCATTTGTGGTAGGCACGGGGAGACAAAGCGATTTGTCTGGAATCACAGGATGTTGAGCTGATGCCGAGATTTGAACGTAGCTCCCCATCTCTAAAGTTCGTAATTCTAGAACTTGTGGTGGGAGATGTGTCTAAAAGTGTATGTCGGTGCTGGGCATCAATGAGAGAGACCTGTGCATTTTTCCAATCGGTGGTGAAAAAATATGAGTATGTTGCTGGAGATGTGGGCCGCCGTGCCACCAATGTACTTACGGGGGAGGGTAAACACCCATTATTCCGCAACTTTCTTTCCGCAAACCATCACTCCGCATACTTTCATTACGAAAGTACCATGACACGGCAATGCCATTATAACGCGTGGCATTACATTTTATATGCTTTTACCACGCATACATTTACAACGAAATTTGTTGTAAATGCATGAATGATAAAAGCATGTTTTTTTAAAAATGTTTGGATAAGGCAAGTATGGGTATAGGGGTATATGTTTTGGGGTACTGAGGTATATGTTTTCGGGTGTATGGGTATTTTAAGGGTTCAGATATAGTTTTGGGTTCTGGGGTACAGGGGTATTTTTAGGGTTCAGGGCTAGGTTTGGGTTTTGGGGTATAGGGGTATTTTTAGGGTTCAGGGGTAGGTTTGGGTTTTGGGGTACAGGGGTATTTTAAGGGTTCAGGGCTAGGTTTGGGTTTTGGGGCACAGGGGTATATTTAGGGTTCAGGGCTAGGTTTGAGTTTTGGGATACAGGGGTATTTTAGGGTTCTGGGCTAGGTTTGGGTTTTGGGGTACAGGGGTATTTTTAGGGTTCAGGGGTAGGTTTGGGTTTTGGGGTACAGGGGTATTTTAAGGGTTATGGGCTAGGTTTGGGTTTTGGGGTACAGTGGTGTTTTAGGGTTCAGGGGTAGGTTTGGGTTTTGGGGTACAGGGGTATTTTTAGGGTTCTGGGGTAGGTTTGGGTTTTGAGGTACAGGGGTATTTATAGGGTTTAGGGATAGGTTTGGGTTTTGGGGTATAGGGTATATTTATAGGGTTAAGATGGGTTAGTGATTAAGGGTGTTGGGGTATTTTATAGAGTAAGGGTGGGTTATGAATATGGGGTGCAGGGGTATTTAAAGTAGGGGTGGGCGGAATTGGTGCAAACTTGGTACAATAAATCCGCAATATTTCGTTCCGTCAGATTTCTTATTATTAAAACAGAAACCTCATATATTCAAGGTAAAATAACAAGTATTTCTACATGCTAAAATGCATATAGTCATTTCACATAAGTGAAATTAGCTTCCAGCAAGCAGTGAGAGAGGTGAAGATTTTGAGATCAAGCCCCTGCAAAGCATTATGGAACGAGATTAGCATTATGGGACGAGAATATTATAGTATCCAAATAATTCTACTAAGAGCTGCAGTTCACCTCGTCGTCCCCAGTTGTCCCCGCTGAGGCAAATGCAATAGCATTTAAAATATTATACATTAACACTGCAGTTCACCTGGTGGTCCCTAGATGTCCCTGATGAGGCAAATGCAATAGCATTTAAAATATTACACATCAAGCTGCAGTTCATCTCGTCGTCCCTAGATATCCCTGATGAGGCAAATGCAATAGCATTTAAAATATTATACATCAAGCTGCAGTTCACCTCGCCGTCCTTAGATGTCCCTGATGAGGCAAATGCAATAGCATTTAAAATATTATACATCAAGCTGCAGTTCACCGCGTCGTCCCAAGATGTCCCTGATGAGTAAAATTCAAAAACATTGAAACCCTTTCATAAATGCTAAAAATTATGCTAATCTTATCCCATAATGCTTTGCATGGCCTTTTAGTTGTATTTGTGCCCATAACTGTGCTTGGGGTGGTTCTAAGAGAATGGGACCTCCACTGAATTACTATTTAAAGGGAGCAGGAATGTATAGAACCTGGGAAGAAAAAACAACACTCGTGACGGAATGCCCCCAGCGATTGTCACGCCCACAACACAATGCAGACACACCCACAAGGGACTACTTTGCTGGCATGGTTCTTTTACCTTTTAAATGTATATGGTGGGCGTCTGCATAGCCTATGTCCTTCTGCTGCAACTGCCCTTTCCAACGCTGTATTGGGTGTTGTGATTGGTGCTGTGGTTCCTGAGATTACCCGTCTCAAAGGTTTGGGCTCTCTCTTTATTATATTAGTATAGATGTATTTTATACGTTTTAGGCAACTTATGACTTAGAAACCATATCATGCTTTTATAGTACTACTTTGTAATACTTTTCGTATTATATGCCCTGTACTTTATAACCAGTATTGTGATTTTAGCAGTACATTTCTTATGCTTAAGAAAGAAGCCTGTTCAATAAATACTTTTTATTGAAAACGCCCGTCTCTCTATTTTCTCAGCACCTCTGGTGAAACGAAGCATGCACGATTGACTGAGTAAAATAGTTATCTATTGTTTCCACAACTCTAGAGATACGTTTCTTATCCTGGGGAAACAAAGTTGTCATGTTTATGCGGTTGTCAGAAACGAATCCCTTTTTGTTTATTCGAGAAAGTTTCTAGTGACCTCTGAGCTAGCTGGCACTCACAATTAAGTTTAATATATACGATAGAGACCTAGTCGACCTCAGTCCTTCGTCTACACTATAGTATATGTTATTCCTATGTGAAGAGCCTATTGGGAATACAGGAACTACACTACAACAGTTAGCAATCTTATTCATGGTGTTTTGTTAGGGAATGCCTACTTTGCATCTCATTAGCGATGGAAGGTGAGGCATGGGGAAAACGACTGCCAACATGCGCTAATGCATGTTAGCGCCGCCTTGTTAATAGGGCGATATTATTATCTCTGCTTATTTGGCTTTTAAATCCAAAAAAGCGGAGATATGGCCCTTGATAATATGCCCCGTTGTCTTTACATCCCACGCCATCTGTGGTTGGTATTTGTAGTCAGTAGTTCAAAGGAATCCTTTAAGTGATTCTACCAAGGAGTTTACAAACAACTCAATTAGGCACATAACACCTGTAAAAATAGATGCTTCATTCTTCTTGGTTGTTAAATTCGAGTTCTGCAGATTATCTGCATTTAAGTGAGCAGCTGCCAATGCAGAGTGCAGTGGAGACGTGAAGGTGTGAAGGTGGCCAAGTGCACATGGCTTGAGTGCCAGGAGCCGGGAGTCAGTCGCCCTAGTGAGGTGAGTTGAGGAACCTTGAGGATGTCCCGTGTCAGATGATGAATCTAGGTGTTGTGGCTGCTGGCAGTAATGGATGATCGTGTCCACTCGCCCCGGAGATTCATGCCGTGAGCAGCCACGTGAATCAAACCCGACAGGAAGAGATGAGGGCTGTTGAAGAGGGAGCCGGAGGAGTGGGGACATGACCAGCAGTCGATGCTTCTGCCTCAGTCAACGGTCTGTGGTGCTTCTTGGGTCCAGCACCCACGCGTCCCAGGCATTTCCATCGGCTTATGCTGCTGCACTCCAGTCCTCACTCGTGCTCACTGTGTGTGCTCCTCTCATGCTCACTGCGTATGCTGCTCACTCGTGATCATGCGTGTGCTCCCCGCTTATGCTCACTGTGTATGCTCCTCACACATGCTCACTGCGTATGCTGCAGGCCTCACTCGTGCTCATTGTGTTTGCTCCTCTCATGCTCAATGCGTATGCTGCTCACTCGTGCTCACTACGTGTGCTCCTCGTGCTCACTGTGTATGCTGCTCACTCATGCTCACTGCTTGTGGTGCTCACTCACGCTCTCTGCTTGTGCTCCTCACTCACGCTCACTGTGTATGCTGCTCACTCATGGTCACTGCTTGTGCTCCTCACTCACGCTCACTGCATATGCTGCTCACTGCTTGTGCTCCTCACCAGGGCACAAGTCCTAAAAAAAGCAGTGGGGGGACGTTGACGGCACGACAGGAAGTGACGTCACGAAAGGTGGCTTGCACTCAGTTGCAGTTTAAGGTTATCGAGCTCCCATTAAAATAAGTGGGGGGACGCAGTCCACCCGCGTGGTGTCCTGACTCGAGCCCTGCTCCTCACTCACGTTCACTGCGTGTGCCCCTCATTCACGCTCACTGCGTGTGCTCCTCACTCGGGTCACTGTGTGTGCTCCTCACTCAAGCAAACTGTGTATGCTGCTCACTCGCACTCACTCCGTATGCTGCTCACTCGTGCTCACTGCGAATGCTCCTCACTCGTGCTCACTGAGAATGCTCCTCACCCGTGCTCACTGCGAATGCTCCTCACTCGTGCTCATAATGTATGCTCCTCACTCGTGCTCACTGCGCATAAGTTCACCTAGGAAACCAAGTTGGCATATTTGCATCCTCGATAAACAACTTTGCATGTGAATCATCTCTAAACAAGCTTTTTTTGAGGTGTGAACTATTTTAATCCATAATATGTGATCACATAAGAAGCACATTTTCAATTGTCCATCTCCTCATGTCCAATTAAAGCATTTGCTATCTTGTAGAAGAAAGCGTGCTGCGTTCTAATTTATTGCAGCTGGTGCATCGAAAGTTTAGATTGGAATTGTATGTTTCGGTGAACCTCGTGCGGGCCTTCTTCACACTGTTTTGACCCTCTTCACTTCTGTTTGTGAACCCTGGATTCACATGCTGGCCTGGCCACATCCTTCTGTGCGCACACACTGCTCATGCTGGGGTCACTCAAGGTGGTGCAATTCCTTCACTTTGCATCACTGAGGGGCCAGGGGGCTTAGGTGTGCTCCATCCTTCAAAGTAAAAACCCTAGTTGTGTTGAAGCTTTGTAGAAGTTGAAAAACAAGCGCGGCGAACGTGCTACTTAGAAATAGATGGAGGCTGGGGTCAAACTAAAGCAAAAAGCGCAGCGAACGCGCTAATTTGAAACAGATGGCGCCCCTGCTTGTAACCGCGGACATAGGCTGTTGGCGGAATTTGTTTGTGGGAAAGGTGGGACATGCACCCGCCTTTGCCCAATTACGTGCTGTCTTTTTTAGAAAGACGCAAGCAAAGACCAATAGAAAAAAGACTGAAAAAAAACCACACACACGAGCGTCCAGAAAGTCCAGAGCGATTCCAAGAAGTAATTTTCCTAGTGAAGCGCATGCGCGCTGCGTTAGGCTTGAACTAAAAAGACAATAGTGACCAATATAATTTTGATGAGTGTTAAAAATCTCCAAAACATTATATTCTTTGATATATTAGTGTGACTCCATAATTTTTTTTAAGTCAACAAATTATAGTATTGCAGTAAACCCCAAGAGATCTTGAACACATGATTTATTGCAATACTTTTATTTCATAAGAGTAAAAGAGAAGTTCTGGGTGTGGAGGTGTTTATGTTAATTGTTAATGTTCATGTAAACTGCTAACAAGTAAGATGGCGTTGGAACAGGAGTGCTCTATGAGCTCCTGAGGGTCGGGATCACTTTCCAGTGAAAATCTAGGTGTTACCCTGCCAACCAACCGCAACATTACCCCCCTGCCATACCTTTCTCTTCAGGGTCCGGCGAGACATTGTAGACAAGCCTGCCAGCCAAGCGGCCAAAGAAGAAGTGAGGAGGAGGGGCTGAAGCTCCCATAATGGCAGCGGTCGGGGAAGCAGCAACTCCACATCTTCGCTGAGTAGGAGCCTTGAGAGACCCCACAGGGTCCAGTGTCAGCCTGTAGTGAGGTTACAGCGTACGGGCCGATGAGAGGAGGGATGCGCGACCGGACGACCTTCCGGAGAGACTGGGCCACAGCGGTGAGGCCTGCGCCTGCCATCTCTGCCCGACAAACAATGGTGAGAGGGGTGGCAAGTGGTGATGCCAGTGACCCCACTGAGAACCGGGGGTCCCGGGATGCAGCCTCCCCAAGCATTTCGGGCAATCTTGAGATGGTATAGACAGGCGATGGGTGCCAGCCTCGGGCTGCCTGACCTCAAAAAGGCGGCTGTCACCAACATTCACCAGGATCTCCAGGTGGCACTGAGCGGAGGGCCTCCATAGGGCAAACATACACCGGTGGCCATAGAACAGCAGCTAAAGCAGAGTACTTGTCCTGGGGATCTTCACGCTAAAGTTAACTGCTGTGCAGCGCCTGATTTAGAGATAGTCCAGTGGAGTCAAAGGAGGGAACCCAGTACCTAGGTTACTCAGTGCTAAGATGGCTGTCGAGCTGCAGGTGAACATAGAAGCTCCCAGAGCCGGGATCATTAACCTTTAAATATCCCACAATACCCTGCAATCCACCAACTTTTGTAACCAGCAGCGCTACTACAAAGGAGCATAAACCGCTCTCTCACAAGCAATTCTTAGTTCTCTTCGGATGCAGCAGGAGTTCCCTCGATGACCAACTGGTGATGACTGGTGATGACTTTTGAGTACCCTACACCGCTTCGTTCAGGATTCCCAGTTTTTGTGTCCAACTCTGGGCAGCTCTGCCACATTTCCATGGTAGTTTCTGATGCTTGCATGCCCTGCTTGCTACCATCCACCTCGCCCGCAATACTCTTGCATAATACTCTGGCGGGCTGTGTTAGGTTTCAAATTCTCCATCCCTGTAATGCACTTGTTTAATGCTATATTAGGTTAGCAGTGTGTGTCCCACTCAGTTATCCCCGTAATGTGCAGGCCTCAGTTAGCAAGTGTGACTCCATTTTGTATTTCGTAATCCCCATTAGGCTGTTTAACTGGGCCCGGGTTCAGGCTTTATTATGCATGCTGCTTGCCTGAGCAGAACACTGTATTTTGCTATTATGTTCATTCATGTCCAATGGTTACTACTCAGCTTGCTAATGAATACGTTATTCTAACCTCACATACCAATCTGAGAGTGTGCTTCCACGTTTAGGTGGGAGGGAGATGGGAGGGGAATTGTGGAAGTTAATAGGTGCTAAACACGGTGCCTGCAGCATATTACAAGAAAATAGATTAAAAGCAGTTTAGGAAGAATCACTGGAGCCGGGTCAGAGGGGGGTTGTTAGAACCCAGAGTCTCTAGTTGGCAACGGTATGCACCTTTGTCAAATAGGGACCCTTCGTCTACATCAGGGCAAGGGAGTTACACGCTGAAGCTAACCCCTGCTCCCCCCTTGGTAGCTTGGCACGAGCGGACAGGCTTATCTCAGAGGCAGTGTGTTAAGCATTTGTGAACACATACAGTAATATAGATGAACCACTACAAACGGACACCACACAGGGATGTATCAAAAATAAGCACGCTTCATATATATCACAAGACTTTTCTTTATTTTCTTTTATATATTTTTATTGAATTTTCAACATACAAACAATCGGCAGTTGTTTTGCATCAATATTCATAGGCACATTTCCTTACTTTTGACATTATTCTCGTACACATGCCCGAAACACTTATCAACTTTACATATATGCACTTCCAGCCCATGATATATGTCCTTAATATGCAGGGTTGACTTGGTGGTTCATTCAATTCCAACACTTGTGCCATCATCTCAAACATTGCTGACATCTGCTCAACCAACTAATAACCCCTCCCCTATGGCCCTCCCCCACCCACTCCACTGGGGTGTCTTTTGTTGTTACAAATTATCAGAGCAAACAAACAATAGTGCATAATATTTCAATGGGATGCTCCTCTTTTCTGCATCTGTACTGGTTAGCCTGGCCCAGGTCAATCCTAGTTCCGCATCAGGTCTCCCTGAAAGTGCTAGGAGCCCCACTACAGCCCCTCGACTTAGGATATTTCTGTTGGTGTATCCGTTGAGTCTCCATCTGACCCCGATTCAGTTAGCATCAACAGCACACCTATAGCCTCCTATGCTTTTGCGGCCTCCAGTGCCTTATTGGCTCTCTGAGCCTGTTGGAACCACACCGTACTCTCACTGGCTGCCTCTTTGATTAACTCTGCCTTTCAGCGCTCAGTGTTGGGCCCCTGCCTGGATTTCCAATGCATCGTCAACTCCCTTTAGGCAAATAACAACCCCAAGTCTAGGAACTTACTCGTGATTTTCGTCCTGGCCGTATGGGGAAACCAGTGCAAGATGCACACACCCATATCTGGCTCTATCTGCTTGTCCGTTACCTCACATAGGACATCTACCCCTTCCTCCTAATATGTCCCCAATTACGGACAACTCCATACCATATGAATAAATTCCACCTCCTCTGAATTACAACGAGGACGCCTGGCCGTATTCACTTTAAAATATTTATTTATCCGCGCCGGGGTTAAATACGCCCTATGTAGAACATAAAAGTGGATAAGTTGGAACTTGGCATTGCGTGTGTGAGAAAGTGCCATCTTTCTTGCATGGTATGCTCCCACTTTTTGGTGAATTGCTGATATGCTTTGACTGAGTGTGCCCTGGGCTCCTGCCAATAAGGTGGCCAGGGCCTGTGTTCCTTCCCTAAAAACTGTATTGAAGCTGAAAACGATTTGGCATCTCTGGCCACATGTCAGCCCCTGGAAAATGGTAACCTAGGTACCCAGGGCCTTGTGACCAGAGAAGACCCCTAAGGGCCGTAGCACTTAGTGTGCCATCCTTAGGGGACCTGCACCCTGACACCCACACCCTGCCTTGGCAAACTGAGTGTCCTGGTGCTGACGTAAACAAAGAGTCAACATGGCACACATCTCTGTGTGTCATGCCCACAAACCCACTGCCCTGGCATCCATCAGTCACCCCTCTAGCTGGGTGCCCTAGGCCAGTGGTGTGTGCACAGGTGCATGAGCCCTGTGCCCCTACAGTACCCAGGGCCATTCCTGGGCACTGTAAGTGCAGTGATGCCATTAACAGTATATGGTGCCGGGAGGTTGTCATTACGAACTCCACAGCACCATAATGGCTACACTGAAGACTGACAAGTTTGATATCAAACTTCTCAGCATATTAAACCCACACTGATGTAAGTGTGGGGTCTAATGTAAAATGCACTACCGAGGGCATCTTAGAGATGCCCCCTGAAACCTAACCTACAATCCAGGTCTGGTCTGAGAGTCTGCTTTCGCTGCCACACAGCAGACATGTTGCTGGACCCCTGGGTGGAGAGCCCCCGCTCTCCTGGGCCTGCAACAATGCACATCCTGGGCGAGGTGCTAGGCCTCCTCCCCCAGGATAGGCAGGGGGAAGCTACAAAAGCATACCGCTTTTGTGAGCTTCTCCAGACCACTTGCTGTACTCAGCAACTGGCCCCCACCTGTTCTGACCCCCACTCTGGCGGGAAGACTGGCGGGAAAACCTACGCTAGGAAAGGGGGTGTGCCAGACTGTGCCAACACCACCCCTCAGGTGGGAGAGGCGAGGTGAAGCACAACTCCTGCTGCGGCCATCTTGAAGATGGGGATCCCTTCCCAATTAGAGATAGGCTCCTGCCCCCCTCCCACAGGAGAAGACCAAGAAGAAGAAGACCTGCTGTGCAGCTGCTAACAAGAGGACAACACCAAATGACTTGGCCCCAGCACTACAGGCCTGTTTATCCTTGCTAAATCCCGGCGTCTCCTACTACTTTTGGGATTCACAGAAGTTAAGATTTTGTCTTAAGTCTGTCTAAAGTCTGTCTTAAGTCTGACTTAAGTTTGTCTTAAGACAAACTTAAGACAAAATCCTAACTTCTGTGAATACCAAAAGTAGTAAGTTCATTCTGTGAATGCCAAAAGTAGTAAGTGCATTCTGTGAATACCAAAATAGTAGTAAGTTTAGGATTGAGTCTTAAATTCATTCTGTGAATCGGGCCCCCTGAGCCCAGCTCCCACAGCCGCTTGGCCTGCTAGCCAGCAGCCACCAAGCGAAGGCCCCCTGCCTCTTGTTGGATAACATTGGGCCTAACTGCGGGCCCGATTCACAGAATGAACTTAAGACTCAATCCTAAACTTACTACTATTTTGGTATTCACAGAATGCACTCACTATTTTTGGCATTCACAGAATGAACTTACTAGTTTTGGTATTAACAGAAGTTAGGATTTTGTCTTAATTTTGTCTTCAGACAAACTTAAGACAGACTTAAGACAGACCTAAGACAAAATCCTAACTTCCGTGAATACCAAAAGTAGTAAGTTCATTCTGTGAATGCTCAAAGTAGTAAGTGCATTCTGTAAATACAAAAATAGTAGTAAGTTTAGGATTGAGTCTTAAGTTCATTCTGTGAATCGGGCCCAGCCTCTGCACCCGGTGCCGCTGAGGGTGTACCAACTGTACCTACCTGACCCTGGGAGACCCCTGAGTCTATACCCAGAACCTTAACACTGCCAGTCGAGTACTTACCTAAAAGCTGATAACTCACTTTTCTTCCATAGGCTAACATTGACTGGTTTCACTCAGAAATTCTTCAAAGTGTGGAATTTTGGAACTTTAAAATATTCACCTAAAATCAACCAAACAACGAATTCCGATTTACTCACCTGTGATCAGGAGAGACCACAGTGCTGCACCTTCTAGCCCAGCAGAAACCCTGAAAAGTAATTTTAACCGTACTAACCAGTAACCTGAATTTTCTTCAATAGGAAACCATTGACTGTTTTTCTGTGAAATTTCTTCTGTGTTGATTTTTGCAAACTAAAAATATTCTTCAAAAATCGTACCAACTACCAAAACCTAATTACTTACCTGTCTTAGGTAGAGGTCCCAGTGCTGAACTTAGGAGTCCAGTACTTGCTTACAAAAGTAACGTGAACATACTTTACCTGCAAAATGAATTTTCTTCCATAGGAAACCATTGACTGTTTTTCTGTGAAATTTCATCAAAGTGTCGATTTTTGACAACTACAAATGTTCTTTAAAAATGGGACCAACTACCAAAATGTAATTACTTACCTGTTTTAGATAAAGGACTCAGTGCTGAGCCTAGGAGTGCAGTACTGGATTACAAAAGTTGCAAGAACCCACTTTACCTGCAACTTGAATTTCCTTCCATAGGATAACATGGGTAATTTCAGCTGAAAAAGTTTTTGTGTCAACTTTTAAAATATAATTATATTCTTTAAAAATCACTACTGTAACCAAAACGCTTTTACTTAACTGTTTACAGCTCATGTCCCGGGACTGAATCTAGGATCCAGTCCTGTGGTTAGAAAAGTAATCCATAAAGTAATCAATTGCATATATCTAGAAAAACCCATTGAGCTCAATGTTAAATTGTGTTTGAAATTGTGTTGCCTATTGCAACCACCGTAGCTATTGTACTTACAAAAGTCTATTGCCTATTTGCAAAGTAATTACCTAAAGTCACTCATATTGAGAAAAGTATATTTTGATACCTGTTGGTACTAAAATAAAACAACTAACTGGCAGATGCATCATTGTCCTCTTTTGCGAGTCCTTAATAGCGAATTTTAAGGAATCGCTATTAACCACATGGCTGCTGCGGGGATTTTTGCGCTGTGCTGCAAATTGCTCTTTTGCTTCACTTATGACGAGCTCAGCTCGTCATCAGCACACGACACCCGTGGGTGATGACGAGCTGAGCTCGTCATCAGCAGCGAAAGGGTTAAAGACTCGCAAAACGGGAAGCATGTAGGAATCGCAATGTTATTAGCGATTCCTACATATTCCTTATTAGCGATTCGGTAATAGCTAATCGCTAATAAGGAATGGCTTTCCCATTCATTCCTATGGGCCTGGCCCATAGGAATGAGTGGGAAAGCCATTCCTTATTAGAGATTAGCTATTACCGAATCGCTAATGTTCCGCTATTTCAAGGGTACCAGGGTGTCCAAAGGACACCCTGTTGCACCCCTGAAATGCACCTGTGCACAAATGTTACACACACACCTTCCTAAGGGCATGTGTGTGCGCAACATGATACTTTGAACTTTTAGCAAATTACCACGAAGTTCCACTTCATGGTAATTTGCTCTCCCTATTAGCGAATTCGCTATTTTTTTGGGTTTCATGCATTGCATTTAAGGAATCTCATTTTGGGATTCCTTAAATGCAAGAGCAATTTAAGGAATCGCTATTTAGAGATTCCTTAAATTGCGATTTCTGCATTTGGGATGATGCATCCCAAATGCAAAAATACCGGGAGCAAACGGACAGATTCTGAGAATCTGTCCGTTTGCTCCCGGTATTTTCTTTGATGCATCTGCCAGTATATCTTTTGATATTACACAATTGGCCTAGAGTTCAGCTCTTGAGTGTGTGAGACCGTTTGCGGACTGAGTGTGTACAACAAATGCTTTACACTGTCCTCTGATACTGCCTTACTGCTCGACCAAGCTACCACTTTAGAGAGTAAGGTTATATCTAACTTTAACCTCTGCCAAACCTCTGGAGACTGGGGACTCTATACACACTGGGCCTCATTTATGAGGTTTTGCCGTAGCGAAGCGCAGCAGGCCTTCCTGCTGCGCTTCCCTACGGGAAAAGAAAAGGGCAGGAATGCGCCGTGTCTTATAGATATTCCTGTCATTTTCCCCTGCGCCGGCGCACAATGGGCTGCCTGAGCCAGCCAGGCACCTTTGCACAATGGTGCAAGTGTGCCGGCCTTGTGGGGATGACTATTTTTGTACAGGAAAGGAAACCTCTCTGTACAAAAATAATCACAAGAGATCCCCTTTCTATGTGTGCTGCAGAATGCAGCACACATAGAAAAAGGAAAAACGAGGAGAAATAAAGATATTTCTCCCCGTTGCGCCTCCCTTATGCCTCCCCTGCGAAGGCGTAAGCTTTTGGCACTGCCTTAAATTTAGGATTTCTCATAAATCTGGGACAGTGTCAAAAGGCCATGCATGTTGCTGGGAACGCCCCCAGCAGCACCCATTGAACACCCCTTTAACGCAGAACAGTGCTATTTATCAGGAAGCATTAAGCCAAAAAAAGTGGCTTAGTGCTGCCTAATAAATATCACGCAGGCTTGTGCGCCATGGAACGTCACATAAAGTGACGTTCCGATGGTGCAAGGGGCCTCATAAATGAGGCCCACTCAGTGCTTAATTTGTGCCGGTGCTTTCCAGTGCTTAGCACCGGCACTCTCTTATCAGGGCTGAGTCTACACTCTGCACCCATCTGCTGCACTTGTTGGAGACATAATGCATATTGCATTGATGTGTTTAATTAAGTTTTCCTCGGCGCAGCCACAGAGTGTTGTTCAAAGACCATCTCCAGTCCAGAGTGAAAAATCATTAATACCCAGATGTAGGTAAAATAGATTTACCGATGTGCTGGAATACCGAATCGGAACCATTCGGTATTTACCGATTGGGTAAATACCGAATCAGTAATGCCCATTCATTCCTATGGGCTTTGAAGCTCATAGGAATGAATGGGCATTACCGATTCGGTATTTACCGAATCGGTAAATACCGATTTTCACAAGGGTGCAGGGGGTGTCACTTTGACACCCTCTGGCACCCCCAAAACAGGCTTGGGTGCCATGTGGCAGGCATACATGCCCTAAGGGCAGGTCTGCTTGTCACATGGCATAGGTGTGCATGCACACATGTGCATGCACACCGGAATCGGTATTTTACCATCAAATTGGATTTGATGGTAAAATACCGATTTGGTAAGGCCTGTGGGACTCAGACGAGTCCCACCTACATTTCAAAATTACCGAATCGGTAAAAATACCGATTCAGTATTTTACCGATTCGGTAAATTTACCGAATCGGTAAAATAGGGCCCCTACATCTCAAATGGCCATTTACCGGTCGGTAACGGCCGAATCGGCTGTTACCGGTCGGTAAATGGCCACCTACATCTGGCCCTAAATGTTTATCGAGGGCGGCCTTCAGTTGAGTGTTGCCGCCGGTGCCTGGTGGGCGGGCTGCAGGACACTGACTCATCGCGCTGGATTTTGGTTATTCCATCCCCGCGGTCAGGGGCTGTGTAGCAGCAGGCAGCGCGCGCAGATTCTTTTCAATTTGCCACGCCCCAGCATACCCGCATGCCCGCACCCCACCGTGAGTCATCCGTTCAACAGTTATTAGCAGCAGCACCAGGCCCGCCGAACGGAACCACTCATGTATAGTGGGGGCACCTGCTGAATGCACCACTGGAAACGCACATTGCCCGGGGCTGGATAGCAGCTGATATCATAATTATTGTCTCACCCAGGCAGCTGCCTGCTTGCCTTCAACTGATTTAATCACAGGCATATTGCAACTGTTTCCCCCAGCAGCTTTCCCAGCACTCGGCTCTCCGCTGACAGGGCTCCTGACCCCGCCGCCTGCGCCAGAGCACGCCGATGGGCTTTGGTGGGGAGGTAAGATGAAACTTTCTCTCCTACTTCGCTGCCTCTCTCGCAACTCAGGTGTGAGTGAAAGCCAATAGCAGAAAAGGGAAAAAAGACGACAGGACACAGTTATGATCCCCGCCGCCCCACCCCACCATCTATTTAATGCAGCTGGCGGACTGAGTATAAGAGGCTGATGGTAATGTGTGAGTGCAGCAAAGAGCTTACCTTTGACCTCTAGCCTGGCTGACCCCTGCCCACATACTAGAAGGCCTGAATCAGGGTGCTCTAGTAACAGGTATGTCCTTTCTTATTCTGAACAGTGTACATATGATCAAGAGGCGTGGAGAACAGTGATGCAGCAGGTGCAGTAGCACCGGGGCTAAGAGGCCCCGAGAGGCGAGAACCCGTTGAATTCCAACATTGCTGTATTTTACTACCTAACCTCTGGTTAAACAGTGGTGAGAGGAGAGGGTTGTATTTAGAGTCTCCAACTATAAGAAGCGTGGCTAGGACCCTAGGGTACTTGCGCTGCAGCACATTTGTTTCATAACTCTTCTTGTACGCAAGTTTGCAGTCCCAGCGCGAGAACTCAACGCGCGCCGTGTTTAGGTCTCGGCTAAAACGCGCGAAGCGCGTTCTCGCCGAGAACTATTGTTAGCGAGTGTGCTTCCCAGGAGACACTTTCAAGGAGGCGATTTCAAACTGTCACGCGCACGCGAACGAGTGCAGCGGCCTGGCGCTGTCTCCTGGGAAGCACACACGCATGGGCATACACACACACACAAGCGCCCACGCACATACATACAGAGACACCCACCCCCCCTCCGCAGACATACACACACGAGTGCACCCCCCCTCTCCCCCGCCATCGCACACATGCATACACACACAACGAGGGAACCAAGCCCCCCCAGCCCTTTGTAACTTACCAGATCAATTCTGAGGGACTCCGCTCTCCTTCTGGCGTCGCGAGACGCTTTCACTCCGCCTTCTCTTCCGGTTACGTACGCAGCCCCGCCCCCGTCACAGGCGACTTTGCCTGACTTCCCGTCCTACCTGCGCTCACTGAGTTCGGGATCTCCTGCCTCGCCTGCTTGTCCCTTCTAGCGTGCGGCTTCACGTCATCTCTCTGTGGACCTTTTATGTTGGAATCGGCCCTTTAATACCTGCACTGTCCCGGCAGCCGGTGGCTCTGTCCACCTCGTCTGCGTCTTCCCTCGAGTCCACCAAACATTTGTGTACTTGACCCCCATGATCCCTCGTCGTCCTTGGAGAGCTTCTCTTTACCTCACCCCGAGCTTTTAACTTCAGGCACTCATGGTCTTTAACACAACAGCACTTTGCATGCTGATATTTCTGGGCCTCTACTTGCAACAATAACATAGAAACTCCAAGTCCCAGAATGCAAGCTGCTGTTGGGTAAAATGCCAGCACTGACTGAAGTCGTGACACCTATGAAAGATCACGCCAGCTGTGCTTCACACCCGACTCAAGGCGGTTTGAAGTTGTGCTTAATTTGTGAGGTGCCCAAAGCTCTTCTCAGCTGTTCGTACCCAACTCAATTAAACGTCAGCGCGCCGAATGCCAACACCTCTGAACCATTACCCGCCGATATTCTGCCTTCGCTATGCCTCTGTTTTAGCCCACTTAATCTGTCTTGAATCCATTACCTACCACTCGCGTACCCTTCATCTAACTATTGCAGGTTGCAGCATTCTCACGTTGTGGCAGTTTGTCCGCCTTTCAGATCCGCCCCTGCGTATGTTCGTATCAAATGGGGAAAATAAGCACTCCGGCTGAAATTAAGCACAGGTTAGATGACTGCGTGCCAGTCAGTGTGATTCTCTGCAGTGCACCGGAAGCAGCACTGCAGCTTTGTATTCAATGTAACAATGCATAGAGACAGCCCCAGTTTTTCAGCGCTATCATTTTTACTTATTTGTTGTACAGATAGAGACAGTACAGCATCTCTTTCACTCTCTGCATTTATTTTTAAATACCGAAAATGGTTCTTCTTTTGAATGCTTCTAAATGTGGTAAATCATGGCTAGCCGGTGATTCACTATACAGGCTGACCGATCGGAAAGTTAAAAGAGAAAGTTTTCTAATGAAGTTTAAATAGGTTCAGGTGTGACTCTACTTAAGCTGTTCTATAATGCTCATGTTTCTTTGGTGAGCGTGTTGTATTGTATACGACTTCATATAGTGCTAACAACTGTTAGGCATTGACAAATAAAGGTACATTTATTGGCTAAATAAATGTGGACACAAAAAAAAATGCCATTTGCAATGCCAATAGCTCTAACTTTAACAAAGCTGAGACCATTGCATTGTAAAGTAGTGAGTGCAGAGTAGTGAGTGCAGAGTAGTGAGTGCAGAGTAGTGAGTGTGCAGACTGCAAAGTAGTGAGTGCAGAGTAGTGAGTGCAGAGTGCAAAGTAGTGAGTGCAGAGTAGTGAGTGCAGATTAGTGAGTGCAGAGTAGTGAGTGCAGAGTAGTGAGTGCAGAGTAGTGAGTGTGCAGACTGCAAAGGAGTGAGTGCAGAGTAGTGAGTGCAGAGTAGTGAGTGCAGAGTGCAAAGTAGTGAGTGCAGAGTAGTGAGTGCAGAGTGCAGAGTAGTGAGTGCAGAGTAGTGAGTGCAGAGTAGTGAGTGCAGAGTAGTGAGTGCAGAGTAGTGAGTGTGCAGACTGCAAAGTAGTGAGTGCAGAGTAGTGAGTGCAGAGTAGTGAGTGCAGAGTAGTGAGTGTGCAGAGTAGTGAGTGCAGAGTAGTGAGTGCAGAGTAGTGAGTGCAGAGTAGTGAGTGTGCAGAGTAGTGAGTGCAGAGTAGTGAGTGCAGAGTAGTGAGTGCAGAGTAGTGAGTGTGCAGACTGCAAAGTAGTGAGTGCAGAGTGCAAAGTAGTGAGTGCAGAGTAGTGAGTGCAGAGTAGTGAGTGCAGAGTAGTGAGTGTGCAGACTGCAAAGTAGTGAGTGCAGAGTAGTGAGTGCAGAGTAGTGAGTGTGCAGAGTAGTGAGTGCAGAGTAGTGAGTGCAGAGTAGTGAGTGCAGAGTAGTGAGTGCAGAGTAGTGAGTGTGCAGACTGCAAAGTAGTGAGTGCAGAGTAGTGAGTGCAGAGTGCAAAGTAGTGAGTGCAGAGTAGTGAGTGCAGAGTAGTGAGTGCAGAGTAGTGAGTGTGCAGACTGCAAAGTAGTGAGTGCAGAGTAGTGAGTGCAGAGTAGTGAGTGCAGAGTAGTGAGGGCAGAGTGCAGAGTAGTGAGTGCAGAGTGCAGAGTAGTGAGTGCAGAGTACTGAGTGCAGAGTAGTGAGTGCAGAGTAGTGAGTTCAGAGTGCAAAGTAGTGAGTGCAGAGTGCAGAGTAGTGAGTGCAGAGTAGTGAGTGCAGAGTAGTGAGTGCAGAGTAGTGAGTGTGCAGACTGCAAAGTAGTGAGTGCAGAGTAGTGAGTGCAGAGTAGAGAGTGCAGAGTAGTGAGTGTGCAGAGTAGTGAGTGCAGAGTAGTGAGTGCAGAGCAGTGAGTGTAGAGTAGTGAGTGCAGAGTAGTGAGTGTGCAGAGTAGTGAGTGCAGAGTAGTGAGTGCAGACTAGTGAGTGCAGAGTAGTGAGTGCAGAGTAGTGAGTGCAGAGTAGTGAGTGCAGAGTAGTGAGTGTGCAGAGTAGTGAGTGTGCAGAGTAGTGAGTGTGCAGAGTAGTGAGTGCAGAGTAGTGAGTGCAGAGTAGTGAGTGCAGAGTAGTGAGTGTGCAGACTGCAAAGTAGTGACTGCAGAGTAGTGAGTGCAGAGTAGTGAGTGTGCAGAGTAGTGAGTGTGCAGAGTAGTGAGTGTGCAGAGTAGTGAGAGTGCAGAGTAGTGAGTGCAGAGTAGAGAGTGCAGAGAAGAGAGTGCAGAGTAAAGAGTGTGCACACTATTGAGTGCAGACTATTGAGTGCAGAGTGCAAAGTAGTGAGTGCAGAGTGCAGAGTAGTGAGTTCAGAGTGCAGAGTAGTGAGTGCAGAGTAGTGAGTGCAGAGTAGTGAGTGCAGAGTAGTGAGTCCAGAGTAGTGAGTGCAGAATGCAGAGTAGTGAGTGCAGAGTGAGTGTGCAGAGCAGTGAGTGCAGGTGCAGAGTGGTGTGTGCTGTTGAGTGCAGAGTGCTGTTATTTATGATTTAAGGAAAAAAAAGAAATGTCATGAGCAATGCCAATAGCTCTACTTTTAATGATGCCGAGACCATTGCATTGTAAATGCTTGTTTTATTATGAGATCAGCGAGAAAAATTCAGATATACTCCCCGTTTACTTGCTTGAAATGAGCGTGTTTTAAAAGATTCACAGAAAAAGTAGAAATAAGCCCCTGAACATACTCGGCTCTAAGCACTTGGGATGTGTGAACGGGATTGAGCGCAAGACGCCCTGCTCAGACACAAACACGTGCACGTGCATTATACATACACAGGGGTAGGTAGGGAATGTAACCTGGTTTAAGCATGGTTCTGCTGCTGGCCGATATGGGGCCAAGTGATTCGACCTTCCTCCCACACAGCATGAAAGCCGAGGTGTGTAAACTCAGACCACAGTCCGCACCTTTACCGGTTGCCCACATCTGGGCAGAGATAAGCTGCCGTATATGGAACAAACGCGACTGTCTATTATCGGCGCAGGAGTACTCTTCAAGCTCCTTGAACTTGTGTGTCCTATTCGACCTTTGGGCGGTGCCGCTGCACTATTGAGAATTACAAATTATCCCCAGTGGAAATTGTACAGGATACAATCAGCACCAAACAGAAGGTGGAATATTGCCAATGAGACTGACGGGTAACAATAGATAACTGGAAAGTGGCGATATTTTGCAGTGTACAACGGGTACAAGGTAAATACATTAGAGTTGTTGAGGGATAGTGTTAAAGGATCTGTGGACTGACAAAACTGACGAACTTACTTGCGCATTCATAAAACCCACCCATGCAGTCATAGATTCTTTGGTTCTACTTCTACGGCTGCGTGGGTGGCAGCTAATGCAGTGTTCACCGTTTGGCCCTGTGACGCAGCATGGGTTGGGTTCCTTGGGCCCTAATGCAGACACTTAGAACAGGTCTTATGGGGCTAGTACGTGCACTAACTGTATATTTATTGAAATGTTGTCAAAGTGTTCCATGCTCCCTGGGTGTCACTCCCTGAATTAGAGTGGTTAAATGACAACTGGCAGCATGCCCACGCTTGTGGGATATGTCCCCAAGGCACTGGTAAAAGCTCTTATGTGAGGTATAATCCGTTCATGTTTGCAAACATCACCCGAACGGATGCGAGTCATATCACTACCTCACCCAACACAAATTGTCCCCAGACGTAGGCCATGTAAGTGAGGGATAAAAAATAGATTTCCCATGCATAAGGAGTATCAGACCTATATTATGTTAGCATGATGCATCTATATGTACCCTCTTTTGCTTGATATATATATATATATCCTTTTTCAGGAAGGAAAGTGTTTATTTGCTCCTTGTGTATCTACTGCTAACAGAATAGGCCGAGAACCATACAGACGCCATTTTCAAACTTATGCTTGAACACGGGCTGTGATCACTTGTTAATCTCCGGCAGTTGTCAAAGCCCCAGTTCATTTGAGTTACTGGGAGCAGCTCAATGTAGGCTGTTCTCTCGACTGTCCTGAGACTCAAGGTCGCATCTGGCTTTGGGTGCGATAAGCGCATTCCTGGAGGCGCCGTTCCTACACTCCCGGGTACAAAGACGAAAGGGAGTCACCCCTCCTGACCTTCCCAGTAATAAATAGTTAAGCTTTGAACTAATCATGTGTGCCATATATGGTCCTTCCCTGGAGCTCGAGGGCCAACTGGTGTTTTTCCTTTTATAGTGATTATATGTGATGAACCGAAAAGTATATAACCTCATGTTTGAATACGAGCCAACAGTCTTTTCCGCGCACCGGATGGGTGAAGGTTGGAGAGGCTCCTCTATAGAGTATTTTGTTTAATATACAATTGAACTTTCTTTACTGCCAACTGACTGATAATTTGGTAATGGAATTGGGGCTATTGTCCTAATCCCATAGGCCTTTATGTTATTTTTATAGTCCTTCATAAGCCGAAATGCATTTGGGATTATCAAAATGCTTGTTGGGACATTTAGTGCTTGCGATGGAGCAAAGATTCACACGTAACGCGACTTGCTTGTACTCAGTCTTCTCGACATAACGTTAATATACTAATCAACATCTTTTGTGTACTAAGAATTGCATTACATGCCACAGCTAGTATCCAGGGGAAGCTTTTTAATGTGCTTTTACTAATGATAATCCCTTGCAATAAAATGGCTGCTGCTATACGCGATTTACTACTGCGCATGCGTCTGTCATACTCACGTGGCATGACGTACCTTTCACTTGGGGGGAGAGCTTTGCGCTTCTACGCACTAGAATTAAAATGGCTGCTCTGTGTAACCTCATGCATGAAGCCTGCTCAGCTGCTTTTGCCAAGCTGTTCGTTCTGCCTAATATTAACGCAATATTTAAAAATAAAGTAATGGGAATAGAGTAGAGATAAGTGGTATACAGTGCATTCCTTTATTCTGTGTTCTCAAACTGTTTCTTTTCTATTCTTACATGTAAATCGTTTTGGGCCTGACGCCTATCGCTGAACTCCATATTGAAAGATACTGCGACTTTGCAGCATAAACACAAACCCTGAAGCATTGGCATTGAAACCCGGCCAAGTCATGACTTGCTAGAAGATGTTCCGGGGAAAGTCAACTTCTGACCCCTGTGAAGGAAGCTAAACTGAAAATATGGACTACATTGTAATCATTATTGATACATTCATTGCCGGGTGGAATAAAGATGTCATGAGAAAAATAAATTGATGGGCGGAAATGTTAATTTTAATATCACCAGGAAAGGTTTCATTTTAGTATTATGTGATGACCTCTCCTTATTCCTTGTCCAATCAGTACTCTTGCAACATTGCGGGGTGGTACACTGACCTGGAAAATAGAATAACCAGGGTAGGCGTAGCTAGTTAATTTGTCTGACTTGTCCGAATAGCTGACCTGTCACTGACCCAACACACTCAATAGGTGACCAAGAACAGAGGGCTGCGGAACACTCTGTCAGAAGAATCGCTGACCCAATCGTGGTTCCGGGAAGCTGCAGTGCTGGTGAAGCACTTGTTTGGTGAAATCGATAACCCAATCGGGGTCCTGGCTGTTACCTGCGGAGAGGGAGCAGTGCAGGCGTTGCAACTGAGCTGCGGGTGCCAGTCTTAATCTTTGGTGGTCCTGTCCTGATTCATATCTGCACCTGCAAGCCTACTGGCAACTGCAACTTTTGGGGTTTTCTGTCCTTTGTCCAGCCCGTGGCCAGGGTTGGTCTTCACACCACTCCAGGTAAATATACATTTGTGTGGGTTTGTCATTGTATTTGTTTTCCTTTCTCTTTACCCTTCCTACTGTTAAAGTTTTGATTACGTATGTTTCCTTTTCTTACCCTCCCTTTGTTAAATGCTCAAATCATTTTGATTGCATTACATGTTCCTTTTCTTTCCCACCCTATTACTAAATGTTTATGGACTGTTTAATACATCTTTTGCATAATTACATATTGATTCCAATTTTCATAATTGAAAGTCTTTTGGTGGTTAATCTTTGGATCATGACTATTTAAGAAATTTAGATAAAGAGTTTAAAACTTCCCGAGTCTGTGGTTATTATATGAGTGCAAATGTTATTTTTTCTCTATCTATCTTCAATGTAACACCCTGATCTAATAGGTTTACAGGTACCAGCGACAAGTATTGGTAAGTCAATGGTATAGAACCTAATAAGTAAAATAACTGGTAGTAGAGCGAAGGTTACCTGATTAAGTTATGAGTTATTGATTATGGGCCCAGGTGAGTATGGTAAATTTATAGTTGGGTGCCTTGCGCGCTCTATCACTTGAACTACTCACAGAAAATAACTGAGAAGAATTAAAAAGATAAAATAACATTTCAAAGAATGGTGCTTGTGAATTTGATTTACACATCTTTGGAATGAACGGATTATACCTCACGTAAGAGGTTTTACCAGTGCCTTGGGGATAGATCCCACAAGCGTGGGAATGCTGCCAGTTGACTTAGAACAGGTCTGCCTTTGAAGTGGTGAATAAAAAATGTAGAGGTGGACGAGCCACTCTAAGCTCGAGCCAAGGTCGAGCCTGATGCCTGGCTCTGTTTGAACTCGAGGTCCTGTTGGAACCTCGAGCCGAGCTTTTCCATGTGGCTTCCGCTTGCCCTCCTCTACCAAGGATGGTCCAACTGTGCAGCTGGAGAACCACATTGGAGTCTCGGAGTTCACCAACATCCTGTGATTCTGGGTAATCTTTGCCTATAAACGATGAATGCGACCTTGTGTAATGTAACTGGTGCTCATGTAAAGTGTGCCAAGTTCACGCTATATAAAAGCTGTAGAAAGGTGAAAACAAAGCCTTAATATAGGAAAGACAAATGGATACCCATTTGCTGCCTGATTTGTACAAAGTAAAACCGGAAAACCTTGGTAAATTGCAGCTACCAGCTTAAATTGTGTGACCATAGGCAAATATTTTATTTTACCAAAACACTTTTTTTCTTCATAACCGTGCATGAAAGCACTTTCAAACGTGTTTCAGGATACCAGTTTTACAACAACCTATTGTGCTTGATTTAATAAAACTCTAATGCTGCTCTAAAATAATCTGGGTTATGTTATGTACAGGGTTTACATGTCATTTATCTTGTCTCTAGTTCACTAATGGTTTAGGTTTAGAAACTATCACTTTTAATAAGTACTTCTCAGTTCAGTTCTATAATCTGACTATTAATGGCAAAGCTTCCACATGGCAAAGAAAAACACTTTTTTGAATTTTGAGGAGACCTTATAATAGTTTATATAATGTTTGTTTTATGATTTACATAGCAAATGTTTTCCAGGGCTCAGTTTGTGCGCAGGCTTTAAGATCTGAGGTAGACCAGTAGCTCGGCTCTGGCTCGGCTCTCCCTGTTAATTTCTGGCTCGCCTACCAATACTAAAATCAGTGGTTACTTTGTGCCAGGGCTCTTGTCAGGAGGCAGCTTGCACCAGCCAATTTCACCTGCTAGCGCCACCTAAAACAGAAGCAACTGCTAACCAAGGAAGTGGGCAGAGAATGTTGCTTAACTCCTCCCATGCTCATGACGAGCTGAGCTCGTCATAACGGCCGCAAAGCTCGCAAACGGGGCTATTTCCCCCACTGTGCTGAACGTTCTGAGAAAATGGGTGTGGCCGTGACGAGTCCAGCTCAGGAATTCACAGATAAGGCACCTCTGCCCGAGCTAAAGTTAATAGTAATTTTTTTAGTATTCTCCAAATGTGTGCCTTGCAGGAAGATGACAGTGCATCTGCACAAGACGTTCATAGTTCAAATCTTGATATGTATAGTAAATGAACACTTTGGATAGTGCCTTCAGAAGAGGACAGAATAAATGAAAAATCAAAGACAACAGTCATACCATACCTCTTCTTGGGTGAGGAGTGGGTGAATGGACGGTAGGAAATTGGCTGTATACCTAGAAAAAGTTGGTGCAGGGCTTTCAATGTCCTTTCTCACAAGCTCCTTTCAATTGCTGATGTGAACTCAGTAAGCACAGTTATCCTAACAGATTTGTTTTTTTCACACAATTCAAGTGTTACACTCTAGCTTTCCTAGTTTGATTGTGAAAGCCGTCCTTCGGCCAGGTTCTGTGATAATGGTTATCTTTTGTTTCATGTATTTATTTTATTTATTTATTTATACAACATATATAGCGCGCAAATACCCTGAGGTGTCTCGGCGCTGCTCAATCTGATGCTCAGGAGGTGTTCTGATTTATTGTTGATTAAAAAGCCATGTTTTTAACTGTTTCTGAAAAGTCATTAAGTATGGACTGATTTTTACATATTGAGGGAGAGAGTTCCAGAGTCTAGATACGGATACTATAAATCGTCTGTCTCCCCAGTTCACTTTTTTTGTTCGCGGAATTGGAAGCAAGAGGGCTGCGGATGAACGTAAAGTTCTTTTGGGCATGTAGGTACATAAACCTTTTTTTTAAAAATCTGGGCCTGTATTATTCATAGCTTTATACGTAATACAGAGCGCCTTAAACTTGGTGCGACTCCTGACCGGGAGCCAGTGAAGTTGGCGAACAATGGGGGTGATGGAAGAAAATTTTGATGTGCCGGTCAAAATTCTAGCAGCCGCATTCTGAATTAATTGCATTTTGTTAAGAACTTGTTCTTGGGCGTTTGGTAACAGACCGTTGTAGTAATCAATTTTAGAGAGTACTAAGGTACACATAAGGGTTTTGCCTGCACTAGAAGGAAGAAAAGGTAGTAGTTTCTTAACCATCCTCAGAGTGTAAAAGGATGAGGAAACTACTGCATTAGCGTGGCTCAAAAAAGATAATTTACTGTCAAATAATACCCCTAAGTTCCTGACTTTGGTAACCGGTATTGGGGGCGCTCCTAGGTCCGATGGCCACCAAACTGGGGACCAAGACGGGGTCAGTTTTCCAAAGACCATGACCTCCGTCTTGTCAGAATTTAATGTTAAACAGTTGTGATCCATCCAGGAGCTGATAGCCATCATGCCTTCCTGAAAATTGGCCGCAACTGTTCCTCCGTTGTTATGGATGGCCAGTACCAACTGGGTGTCATCTGCATATGATGTCCCCGCTATTCCATATGATTTAATGACCCTCGCCAAGTCCGACACATAGATGTTAAATAGTGTCGGACTTAGCAAGGATCCCTGGGGGACAACACATGGAAAGGTGAAAACAGGAGAGTAGAAACCACCCAGTTTGACAGACTGATTGCGGCCATATAGAAAGGAAGTCAGAAGAGATTTGGCTTTACCCTGAATGCCGATGTGGGCTACACGGTCGATCAAGATGTTGTGATCGACCGTGTCGAAGTCCGCAGATAAGTCCAATAAAATCAGGACTGCTGCACCTCCTTGATTCAAAATCAGTCTGACTTCATCTGCTGTTTTAATCAGTGCTGTTTCTGTCCCTTTCCTAAACCAAAATTGGGTTTCATCAAGAAGATTATTTTGATCAATATAATCAGCCAGCTGACAATTCATAATTTTCTCAAATATTTTAGAGGGAAAGGGAAGAGATGCAATCGGTCGATAACTTTTGGGTTCTAAGGGATCCAGATTTGATTTTTTCAGTAATGGTTTTATGATTGCTTTCTTCCAGATTGACGGGTAAGAGCCCGACAGGAACATGGAATTACAAATATGTGTAAGAGTTGGGGCTATCAGATTAGTGGTAGTCATAAGTTCAGCTATCTGCAATTGAGAGATTTGCTTAAATTCATTAAAAATTGTGGGAGGACCGGGATCACTCCTATTAGAGCCAGTAGGTTTGGTGCTCATCTTGGCCGCAAAGTTGGAAAAAATATCATTTACCTTAAATTTAAAAAAATCCGCTAGGTCATTGCACAGATTTTGGGACGGTTCTGTAGTAATACTTACTGGTGGAATGGATAATTTTGTGACAACTTGATAGAGTTGCTTAGTAGAACTTTTAGCTGACTCTATTTGCTCAAGATAGAATTTTCGTTTTTCTATATTTAGAAGCTTTCTATAATTAGTCAAGGCTTTTTTTATATAGATCTTTATCATTGTTATCATAGTCTCGGCGCCAGCACCTTTCTAAATTTCTGCACTGTTCCCTCTCTAGCCTAAGGGTTTCTGTGAACCAAATTTTATATGTGGACCTACAGTCCAAAATGATTTCATTACAAGACTGGAGGCTGAATTACATCTGGTTCTTCATTACATTAAATTCTAGCAGCAAAATTTCACAAGCATATTTAAACTAAGAAATTCATCAAAACATGAGAAGATCAATACCTCAGTAAAGCTAACTTACTAGGGGACCGATTCACAAAGGGCCTTCACACTTGTGTCAGAGGCCCCACAGTTGCGTCAACAGTGCTTGCACTCATGGTGGGGGCCTCTAAACTCATCGTGGGACCTCCGCAATGAGTAACTGCAGAAGGGAGGTCCTGCCACGAGTGTGCCCCTCTACCAAGACTGCCAGGAATGCGGAGGCCCTTTGTGAATCAGCCTTTTGGTGTTCAAAATCACATATCACTGAGGGTCCTACGGCATCACTGTCCTTGGATAAATAGTCGTGAATACGAGAGACAGCTTCCTCTTCTTTGCTGCTCTTGCAGAAAATACATTTTTCTTTGTTATTCATCTTTTTATCTTCACCATTTTAATTTGCTCCTTGTAACAACATTTCATACCTTCAATATGCTTTATGGGGTTAGGGATATATACAAAATTGTGGGAGTGGCACGCCTGGACTTTGTTAAAAATGGCATACCCCTGTATTGTCCTTTCCCCAAATCAGCACATATAGCACTGGAATTGTCCCTTTTGAATGCGTTAGTGATTTTAGCTCATTTATTCCAAAATTATGCTTTCAATGCACGTTTGATTTCCTCTTTTTCAAAATGTTCACAGGGCAGGGGAACCTATCAAAACCTTACTATGAGGAAGGCTCCCTTGCTGAAATTCAGATCGGGGTTAACATCTGACTTTTCGCAGTGCCAGTTGTGGATGGACCTAATAGAGTAAGTGGGTGGAGCCAGTGGAGGCAGTGGGTGGAGCCAGAGAAAAGTAGGTGTGGCCTTCGACAAACATTTGAGCACCTGCACTTCAAATTTTACAAATTAAGCACTGGGCCCACTGTACCTTACTTTGGTCCAGTATGTATAGAGCCACTTTCTTACAGCTTACTCTGCCACTATCTTAAACCATCTTGTTTCATGGATCTCTCTACCCAGGTCTGTCTCCCATTTTCTGTGCAACTGGTTCAGTGGCTGTAACCCCTCAGGCACCATTCGTCTGCAAGAGCTGCAGTTCAACAGGTGGTTACTACATGTCCCTCACGAGTCAAATGCAAATGCTTGATGAAAGGGTTTCAATGGTTTTGCATTTGACTCGTGAGGGACATCTAGTAACGACTAGTGGAACTGCAGCTTGATGTAAGAATAATTTCAATGCTTTGCATTTGACTCGTGAAGGACATCTAGTAATGACTAGGAGAACTGCAGCTCTTTGTAGCATTATTTGGATACTATAATATTCACTGCCCACTGCTAATCTCGTGCCATAATGTTTTGCAGGGCCTTTGGTTGGGATTGTATTTTGCTAATAACTGTGCTTGGGGTGGTCCTAAGAGGATGGGACCACCACTGAAGTTCAACCAAAATGTGCTGTTTGTGTATGTTCTTTGTGTTCAAGGCATCTCCTTGGTCCTCCCCCTAGGTTAGGGGGGTCCCAAAATCATCAGCTCTCTAATTGCCTAATGTTTGCTTTGTAAAAGTTCACTTTTGTGTAATGGTTACATGCTTGTAAGCGGGTTTAATTGCTGCAAGTAGGGGTGCTGGACTGACTTATCAGGGAAACAGAGATGATTGTTGTACAGCTCTTTTGGGCATTCTGTTGTCACCATGGCTCATTGCCCAGCCCACATGAGTGCCAAGGGGATATGTAAGTTACTGAACCCATTATGGCAGAATGAAAACATCTCTAAGGTAGTCACACACCTAGTGCAATACTGTATTATTTGTTTGAAGTATAATCCCGGAAAGGAAACCTCACACCTGCTGGTAACTTTGCTCCGCCCTCTTTCCCTTTCGCGGTCCTCCAGGTTACCTTCAGTAAGTGGGTCGAGGCCTACCCTCCAAAGAAAATACAGCTGTGGCGATGGCGAAGGCACTTTTAAAAGAGTTCTTCCCGCTCTATGGATTGCCCCGCGTGATTTGGAGTGACAACAGAAGTCACTTCAATTCGAAGGGGATTGAATTGGTGTGCAAAGGTTTGCAGATTAGGCAGAAGTTCCATGCAACGAACCACCCCCAGTCAGCAGGCCTGGTTGATAAGTACAATGGTACTCTCAAACTGAAACTAGCAAAGATTCAAGAAAGTACAGGATTGCAATGGACAGATGTGCTCCCCTTAGCCTTGCTATCCACCAGAGCGACAGCACACTCTAGAACAGGGTTGTCACCATATGAAGTTGTCTTCAAAATTGGATGGTTTTATACGTCATACTTGCTGATAGGGGTGGAGCTTGCCGCGTCATCTGCAGCAGTTGCTGTGTTTTCATCCCTGATACTACCCCCACTGTATACTCTGCAATACAGAAATTTCGCTTCATAGATACACGAGGATAATGGTTCGAGGTCTCTCACAGCGTGGTTTTGGAATTTACTGACATCCTGGGGTTGGAAGATACTATTGGTTCTGATAGCCATTGCAGGTGCCATCTTTATGTGTTGCCTCTGTTTACTCTCTTCTGGGCTAAAGCGCCTAGCAGGCTCTTCACAATTCAGCGGAATTAGCGCTGTTTGGGACATTGTTGATTCAGGGACGCCATCGCTGCACACGCGAGGCCACGCCCACCTAACAGGCCACGCCCACATACCCCCGCCTATAACAACAGCGCTGACCACTAGCGCGATCAGTTGAACCCTAACCTCTGAGGCGGAAGCCGGAGGAGAAACTTGCTAATTTTTAAATTTGTCGATCCTCTGTGTCTGCGTATTTTAATACTTGTATTCTTACCTGTGCTCTCTTCTGGGCTAAAGCGCCTAGCAGGCTCTTCACAATTCAGCGGAATTAGCGCTGTTTGGGACATTGTTGATTCAGGGACGCCATCGCTGCACACGCGAGGCCACGCCCACCTAACAGACCACGCCCACACCCTCTCACTCCAAATGTGCCTCCTACGCAAGCGCAGCGGACGAGCGCAGCGGGCCGCCGTTTGCGCGCCGAAGGCTCGCCTAAGGCAAGCCCGTCTGGGCCCGTCTGGGCCCGTCCGGGCCCGGACGGACCCAGGCCCAGGGATTCTGCCAGATTTACCCCCCAGCCGCCTGACGTATTCAGCAGACATGCTTCGGGACCTTCGACCTGTAAAAAGCCAAGGTTGTCTCTAAATTCACGATGTAGGTAAACCCTTTACAAACTGCACGCGATGTGACACAGCCACTCAGACCCCAGCCAATTCCAGGCTACAACTCGGTCTTCTTAACTGTCGCTCCCTCCCCAAGCACGCACTAGAAATCAATGGGCTGATCCAGGACCAAGGCTTAGATGCTCTATTTCTAACAGAAACTTGGCTCTCTGACAATACTGACGCGGACATTGTCATCGCCCTTCCCCCAGGCTATCTTATCCAAACCCGCCACAGACCCAGAGGAAGAGGAGGTGGGTTGGCCATAATCTACCGCGATCACCTCAGCTGTAGAATCAATGACGCCAAGATTGAAGACGCAGAAAGCTGCCACTTCTCCCTCCTAACCTCCCCAACGCATTCCATCTCGGGACTGCTTATTTACCGTCCCCCGGGCACTCTTGATAAATTCCTTAACGCAGTGACCGAAACGACCGCTCAATTGGCCGCCTCTGTTTCCAACTTTCTTATTGTAGGTGACCTTAATCTTCATTTTACAGATCCCGCTGACCGGTCCGCCTCCGACCTACTAGTGGACCTTCTGTCATTTAACATTCGATTGGTGAATAATGAGCCCACCTACGATAAGGGACTCCTCTTAGATCCCGTCCTTACGAACGACACCAATATCACCACGAGTCCTTCTTTGCCATTGCCATGGACCGATCATTTTTTAGTCCCCATTTCCTGGAAGTCTCCCACTTTCATCACCCAGTCCGCGAAAATCAAAGTCACCGACAGACGCTGGCATAAACTCATACCATCAGAGTGGTCCGCCATTCTTGCCAATTCCATCCCATCATTTTCCCCTGACGCTATCACTGCCGACAAACAGTTTAGCTCCTGGATCACATCCTCCTTGGATACACTCCTCCCCAAAACCGCCACTTTCAAACACATCAAACGAATACCACCGGCCCCGTGGTAAACTCCAGAGCTCAAGTCGCTTCGGCAGAACTGCAAAAGAGCTGAACGTTCTTGGCGGATGGAGAAGTCCAATACTAATAAGGATGCCTATCTTACCTCTTTATCAGTATACAAATCTTCCATCAACAAAACAAAAAGTCTATTCTTTCAGGAAAGAATTGAAAAAGCCGCCTGCTCTAGTAAAGAAACCTATACCATCCTGAAGGACCTTCTCAACGTCCCGCTCCCACCCCGAGAAACCCCCCAGACCCCAAAGCAGATCAGGAAAAATGCCACCAGCTAGCCAGCTTTTTCCAAGAAAAAATTTTAAAAATCCTGAACTCCATCCCTCCATCTAATCCGAGCGACATTGGCGATCCACTCGACACTTTGATCTCCCCTAAACTTACTTCTTGGGGGCAAATATCTGTTGAAGAAGTCGAGAACACGCTAAAAACCATCAAAAGCGGATCCCCTAGGGACCCCGCACCGCTACGGATCCTCAAGGAAGTAGCTCACATTATCATCCCCCCCTCACCCATTTGATCAATGCGTCTTTTCAACAGGGATTTGTCCCCCCTAGCTGGAAAGCGGCAGTTGTAAAAGCGCTCCTAAAGAAACCCTTCCTGGACCCAGCGGAATTGGCTAATTACAGACCAATATCCCTCCTCCCTGGGACCAGCAAGATCGCCGAGAAACTGGTGAACAAGAAACTTTCCCAGTTTCTGGAATCGAATAATCTGCTAAAAAATTCGCAGACTGGTTTTCGACCAGGACAGGGCACTGACATCGCCCTCCTGGCGGCGGTGGAGGAGGCCAGGGCACTGTTAGACGAAGGAGGATCAGTGGCAGTGATCCTCCTCGACTTAAATGCGGCCTTCGACACTGTCAATCACCAACTCCTGATCAAACGGCTCAAAAAGGTAGGAGTAGAAGGTACTGCTCTATCCTGGCTTTCCTCCTTTCTGGCCCAACGCTTCTTTCAGATTTGGGAAAATAACACCTGCTCCTCCGAAACACCCCTCCAATGTGGGGTACCCCAGGGCTCCTCCCTGAGCCCCACATTGTTTAACATATACATGGCTCCATTGGAGGAGGTCGTCACCCCGTTCGGAGTGAGCATCGTCAGTTATGCGGACGACACACAACTTGTCGTCTCCCTATCCCACCCTAGTAAACAACCGGCGGACTTATTCAACTGCTTGACGCTGGTACAAGGGTGGATGAATAATTCAGATCTAAAGCTGAATGGATCAAAGACGGAAATCCTCCTCCTGGGTCAGAAAGGACTCACCTTCCCCCTGGACACCTGGCCACCCTGTCTGGGTCCTCCCCCAGACCCAAAACAGGAAGTAAAAAGCCTGGGAGTATGGATCGAAACTGATCTTTCATTCATCACGCAGGCAAAAAAAGTAGCCGGTACCTGCTTTGGACTACTGAAATCTATAAGAAAGATCCTGCCCCTACTTCCACCCATATCACAAAGACTTCTTATTCAAGGCCTCATACTTTCCAGGCTCGACTACAGTAATGCAGTCTACCTGGGCGCACCTGAAGCAACCTTAAATAAACTTCAGAAAATCCAGAATGCGGCGGCCCGGATCCTTACCAACACCCCGGCCAGAGCTTCAGCCAAACCTGCTCTGAAGCTCCTCCACTGGCTCCCAGTGAGGGAACGTGTGATTTTCAAAGTCCTCTGCTTAGCGCATAAGCTACTGCAGAATCAAGGCCCTCCTATTCTTAGGAAATTTATCAAACCTTATAAAGCCCCTAGATCCCTCCGATCAGACAATGAGTCCCTTATCATCCTGCCCAGATTCAAGAAAGCCCGCTCGGGTGGAAGACGCTTCTCGGTCCATACCGCACGCCTCTGGAATGCTCTTCCCCGAGACTTGAGAAAAGAACCCAACTACTTACGATTCAGGAAACGGCTCAAAGCTCATCTGTTTCCTTAATTTTAACCTTCCCCTTCTGAAACTTGTCCTCCCCCTTCTCTGATGCCGAACCCACAGAAGAAGGGATCTTCAGCGCTGGGATACCTTAGGGTGACTACGCGCTCTATAACATTTTTTAATAATAATAATAATAATACTATAAATTGCCTCCCAGCCTGTTGCACATACTGTGTGAGTAAGATCACCCCACCCCTGGATTGTGAGGACGTGTTCCCAGAGTATCCACTATGTTGCTTCTAGATGTCCAAGAACCTTATGCTCATTGATGTCATTAGTTTTGATTACTAAACACATTCTTCGTTTTACTTATGTTTCTTTTACTATTCGTTGTAACAAGTGTGATTATGCACCCCACTTTTCTCCCCCTTAGAATTGTAAAGACCCTACCGTATAGCCCAATAAAGGAGTTAGCCACTTCTGCTAAAAGGAGGGTCTGTTAGATTTCAAATTGTCCATCCCTTCAATGCACTCGTTTAATGCTATATTAGGTTAGCAGTGTGTGGCTAACTAGCTGCCATTTTTCTTTGGGTGTTGTGCAACCCACTGCATTATCCCCATAATGTGCAGACCTCAGTTAGCAAGTGTGACTCCATTTTGTATTTTGCAATCCCTATTAGGCTGCTTAGACTGTGCCCGGGTTTAGGCTTTTTTAGCCATGCTGCTTGCCTCGGCAGAACACTGGGCCCGATTTACAGAATGAACTTAAGACTCAATACTAAACGGACTACTATTTTGGTATTCACAGAATGCACTTACAACCTTTGGCATTCACAGAATGGTATTCACAGAAGTTAGTATTTTGTCTTAAGTCTGTCTTAAGTCTGTCTTAAGTTTGTCTTAAGACAAATTTAAGACAAAATCCTAACTTCTGTGAATACCAAAAGTAGTACGTTCATTCTGTGAATGCCAAAAGTAGTAAGTGCATTTTGTGAATACCAAAATAGTAGTAAATTTAGGATTGAGTCTTAAGTTCATTCTGTGATTCGGGACCACTTTATTTGGCTGTTATTTTCCTTCATGTTGGTAAGAACACTTTTTCGAGCCAGACGATGGTGCAGAGGCGGGTACATTCATTCACCGACACACGTTTATCATTGAAATTTCTGAAGTGACACAATTTCACTGTCTGGATATATGTATTTTCAAATCAACTGGTCTAATACATTGGCAATGGTCATGTGAAAACGCACAAAGCATACATTGTGAGCCCTGAAGAAGTCTGATCGTGAACGAAACGTGTTGGCCGTTGCAAAAAGGATTTTAAAAAGAAAAAGGAATAAAGGATGAAGTTCAATATTGCAAGATCACATCAACTCTTTTTTGGGAAAACAGTTTTTGCCTAAACCTACTTTATTGTGTATTTTACACATTTGATACTTATAAGTGTGCTGGGTCGTTTTTTTGTTGTCTCAGTTAGCAAGTGTGACTCCATTTTGTATTTCGTAATCCCCATTAGGCTGCTTAGACTGTGCCTGGGTTTAGGCTTTATTATCCATGCTGTTTGCCTCAGCAGAACACTGTATTTTGCTGTTATTTTCCTTCTTGTCCATCAGCTGTGGCACACCCGACACTAAATGAGGTAGAAAGGGCTTTAATCATACTGTGAAGAACAAGGACTCAGGCCTCGATGGCATCCCAACGGACCTGTTTTTAGCTAATTCACAATTATGGCTACCACTGTTATCACACATTTTAAGTTGTTGTGCGGCCCCCGGTCCTCCTGATTCATGGACAGGTCTGATCCTAAATGTTATCGGCCCATCTCCTTAATTGATTGTACCTGTACATTGATGGGCAGGGTAATATTAGAGTGGTTGGAGACCTGGGTAACCGACAGTGGGAAGTTTTCAGATATACAATATGGTTTTAGGAGAGGTCTGGGCACGGTAGAACAATGCTTCAATCTGCACTTGGTTATAGGCAAATATACACTAGGCAAGTCTGGATCTCTTTTCATTGGTTTTATGGACCTGATGTCTGCTTTTGACTGGGTGCAGAGAGGACGGCTGTGGGAAAAGATGCTGAATATGGGCATTGAAGCATCTATTGTTCATTTTCTTGCAGCCATGCATCAAAATGTGATGGGGAGAGTCCGATATGGAGTAGGTGGAGAACTTACGGCCCCAATAAAAAGGAATCGAGGGGTTCGCCAAGGCTGCGTTCTTCAACCTTTTTTTTCTGTTTGTATATAAATGATTTAGAAAATGATATCAAACATGGGAGTGTGGATGCCCCTATGATAGGCCACAGGTTGCTACCTGCATTACTTTATGCAGACGATTGCATCCTAATGTCTAGGAACTGGGGTAGGGTTGCAGAGGCTCCTAACCAGGTTTAACAATTTTATGAATGACCTTGGCCTGAAGACTAATGTAGGGAAATCTCACACTATGGTGGTGGGTAAATTCCCCACCATTTTAAAATCGTGTTTCATAAGTAATGAACAATTGTCTTATGTTCCCACCTTCTCCTATTTGGGTATTCTTTTTGATCAAAAAAGCATGTGGCATCATTTAGTAGAATCAGGGACTAGTAGTTTTAACCAAAGCCTGGAGGCGATTTTTAGATTTACTATAAAGTTATGCTCTGTCTAAACCTATTACCTCAAATATTAATATCTATAAAGCCCGTTCATGTGCTGTCATTTTGTATGGTGCTGGAATTTGGGATGCTTGTAATGCAGGGGTCCTACAAAGAGCTGAGAATATGTTTATGAAACGCTTGTTGATAGTTCCTAAAAGTACTGCTGCCACCATTTGTCACAGCAAACTTAGCTTGGTTCCTTTGATTTTTTACATCCAGCTAGCCCCAATACTACTGTGACACACTATCTGGGCAAAGGAAGAACCAGCCTTAAATCGTGCTATTATTTTAGATTGCCTTAAACTGGAGTGCATGACAAAAATACCCAGGTTGAGCTATATAAAAAGTCAGTTAGAGACCATGGGGTTGGTGGACTGTTTCTATAATCCAGCTTGCATTGCTAAAATACCAAAAGTGAAGTTAACAAGAGATCTTTTAACACATTTATGTTCTACTAGAGGAAGCTTAGAGATGGCTAAAAAGAGTGTTGTAGAACATTCATTGTTAGTCTGCACTCCATGTATTGAGTCTTATCTTTCTTTTTATTTAGTCACGCCAAATTGTTTTTATCTCATTAGATTCAGGTTTGGCATTTCACATTTTTTGGTCTCTTATACATGCAAAGTTTATTGTGATGCCAATCTTGACCTGTGATCATGTGACTCTAAGTCTGTTCAGAGTACCTTACATTTCCTTTTTTTGGTACACGTTATATTATACCAAGGCATGCTTTTATTATTCCAAATAGTGAAAGAAGGGGGACCCCCTCTAGGATTTAGTTTGAGGTCAGGGAGTAGAGGGGAAAAGAACAACAGGCAACTGAAATAGCTCCCTCTTGACCTATAAATACATTTGTCATTGGAGTAATCTCTCAAACACAGGGCATATACCAACAATGTCTACACAAAATGTGAATTGTTTTTCATTTTATTTCATTTTCAGTAAAAAAGTCAATTTTTTCATTTTTATCATCATTTTCAAGTATAACAATTATAAAAATATATACATATTACGAAAAGGCTTCAGAGAAAATTATTTTTCACCATATCGAAGCTAAGCATATATGTCTATTTAGGTTCATAAAGACACAATTAAATATATACAACACAGGTAAAGAGCCAGACCGCACAACACATACATACTACCTAAACATCCATCACCTCACAAAAACAACAACAATTATGTCCTATAGCATTGAATCTGGTGTCCACTACATGACCAAAGTCATGAGATTTTTTTTAAAAAAAGAAAAGAAAGAGAATGTCGACGCGTTTCGGTGGAGATAGCAGAAGTACGGACCACCTTCTTCAGGACCAAAACAGATACAGTGCGGTATAGGACCTCTGAACCTGGAATGTAAATCTGAAACAATATACACAAAAATAATTGTTTCATCCACCTATGCCCTGTAATGCTTAGTAAATACTTATATACATTTGAAACAACGAAATGGACCAAGACCCACACTTAAGATTCTCACAGCTTCTCACCACCCAGTGAACCTTATAACCCATTCAGTAAAGTGTGATCCCCAGTTGCTGGAGGGAGAGAGAATGATCTGTTCAATGCCCCTAATGGCACTGAGGTCAAGTCAGTAGATATCAAGATTTGAAGATTTGTTTGATAAATACCTCTGTCAAAAGATGGACATATATGTTGAGATGTTTTTTTAAGGATTGCGACACTCTGACACGTAATCTGAATTAAGAAGGACATAGAAATTGCTCATCCTTACTATGTATGAAATTGGCCTAAACATTAGCTCATAATGGAATACAAAATTATCATCCTTTATTACCTGGCGGTTAGGCGCAGTCAGATATACGTAATTTTTAGTCAGAATAAAACAAGCAGCTAACAGCTGAAAGATATAACAAAGAAGAATTTTTTATTGTAAAACCTCACTCAGATTTAGATGTGAAGGAAACTGTTTGGCCTGCAAAACATGCGTTTTACCTGGTTGGTATGCAAAATGGCAGAACGAGGCAGGGGGCGGCTATTTGTAGTATATCGGTTTGGTATTTTTCCTTTATTCAATGGTGTAGAGGGGAAGCCACCTCTAAAGAGAAATAATCAGAGGTGCCTGACATAAGCATCCTAGCATAATGGGATGTGAAACCTTTGTGTAAAGCACACATGTGCCTACTTACTTTTCTGTGTTATACACTTGCAGTTTGAATGTCCTGATCGTCATACGAGTATTACGGCACCTAAGAAGAAAGAGGCGTATGATCATTGGAAAACAGAGAACCATCTCCTATATAACTACAACCTTATATTAAAAAAAAGTCTTGGTTTCACAAGTGCGGCAGGTAGCCGACGCCTACATATAGTTATTCATAGAACCATATTGCCCATGAGTTGCCAAAATAGCAGAATGTTAGGGGGCCCATGCTTTTATTATTCCTCCTCTAAAATGTTAAAATATTAGAAAGTGTCGGGCAGCATTCTATCACCTACAGCTTTTAAAAGATAAATTTACTTGTCTAATTATAGATATATTTCTTCGGCTGTCCGGTTACAGGATATTGTTGATAAATGATTCTATAAATTTACTTATACCCCGGTTTTTAAATTTTCAAGATGTTATTTGTGGGAATTACTACTTAAAATATTGATATTCTGATAATGAAATTGCGATCGTCATGGAATTAGTATCCGTTGTTTATATTTTATTTATCTGATGAAAATGTCTTTTAATGATGTCCTCTTTTATGGCTGATACTCAGCCGAAAAAAGATTTTTGACTTGACTTGACTGATATAATACCAATATTATGTGTTTAGAGGAGTTGGGACACATTTTGGCCCCTGTGCCACTGCACCTGCAGCACCATTGAAATCATGACCCAAGTGCCTGCTAGATAACTGCACTTGTGACTACCTGTTTTGTAGTAAAATGTTGCAATATTAGGTGTTTAGAGGAGTTATGACAACTTTTGGGCCTGGTGCCATTGCACCTGCTGCACCATTTAAATCAAACCCCCTTTATCTGCAAGATAACTAGAATTGTGTCTGCCTGTATAGTAGTAAAATATTGCGATATTAGATGTTTTGAGGAGTTATGACAACTTTTAGGCCTGATGTCACACCATGTGCACCATTCATACCATGACCCTGCTTTTAGTCCTGGTGCTACTGCAACTGCTACACCTTTCAAATCATGACACTATTGCCTGCTAAATAAATGCACGTGTGACTGTCTTGCTTAGTAGTAACATTTAGCAATAATCTGTGCTTGGTGGGGTTCCTTGAGCTTTTGGTACCAGTGCCACTGCCCCTGCTGCACCATTCAAATGAAGTCCCTTTTAACTGCAAGGTAAAGTGCAATTGTGACTGCCTGTTGACTAGTCAAATATAGCACTATTATGGGTCATATTTACAAGCCCCTTTTGTCACAACAATCTCTCTTTTTACGACGTTCCTGTGGCGATAGGGGCTTTGCCTTATTTACAAGGCGGTGTTAAGCCACTTAAAGTGGCTTTTGCCTTATTTACAAGCAGGCGTTAAGCACTTAAAGTGGCTTAACGCCGACTTGTAAATAAGGCACCCTTTCAGACTATACTGTGGGGGATATTCTCAAGAACGTGCGATAATCATCGCCAAAATAGGTTAACGCAATTTTTCACATAGCTGTCTATTGCGGGAAAATAACTCTGGGTTAACGTCCTATTCACTACACAAACCAACTTACCAGATGCCAATACTGCTAACTTGTTTCAACTCTTTTTTTGAGAGCGGTCATACTGAAAATCCAACAATATATACCATAGACTACTTTTCTGTCTGAATTAAATCTTTTCTTTTTATTTAGTTTTCACATATCAAAAACTTTTTATCATCTTTTTTTTAAACACACCACTAACAATTATACTTTACAAACACTTCTACTCTTTTTCAACATTCTCCCATTTTTCTCACACTCAAAATACCTCAAGACTCGCTATACATTCATTCGCCACACATCATACACACACCCTATATTCTCTATTTTAGAAACTACCACCCTGATTCATGAAGCAAAATTGCGCCCGCAATAGCTGCGAAAAAGCTATCGCGGGCGCAATTTCCAAAATCGGAATTCACCATCAAAAATGCGAAATCGCAAACACAGATTTGCGAAATCGCTAAAATATTCGCAGAATTCCGGCAGGATACCAATAGCGAATCGGAAATTGCGAGAATGCACGGAATCTGCGAAAATAATTGTGAATTTGCACTTTACTCGCAATCTGTATTCATGAAAAATCGCTATTAGCGAAAGCCAAAAATCGCATTTTGCGACGCGCAATTTAAGGAGAACCCAAAGCAGGTGGTAACCATCAAACCCATTGGAAATTTATTTTTGAAAAACCGTTGGCCAATCAGTAACTGGTGCAGGCCTGACCAAACACACTTAAGGGGAAGCAGCAACAGCAGAAGGAGTCTCACAATGCCAGGAATGTACATGGTGGTCAGGCGGAGAAGGCTACAGCGAGCAGCAAGGAGGAGACGCAGAATCCAGGAGAGGATATTCCGCCAGCGGCTCACCCTGCTGGGCCAGACCAGAGAGCAAATATACGCAAAGTACCGACTGAATGGGGCTATGATCATCAAGCTTATACAGGACCTTGACCCCCTCATGCAGCACCCAACAAGGCGGACCAATGCCGTCCCAACACATGTCCAGGTATTGTGTAGCCTGCACCTCCTGGCCTCTGGGAGCTTCCAGGGGATAGTTGCGGTAGCTGGGGGGATATCCCAGCCCACCATGTCCCGCTGCCTACGTAGTTTCCTTGACGCAATGCTGACCCAGCTACACCAGCACATCAAATTTCCCACCAGCCAACAGGAATTGGATGAGACCAAGCTACAATTCTACAATGTTGCCCGTTTCCTACACGTCATAGGATGCATTGACTGTACCCACGTCCACATTTGCCCACCTGCTGGAACGGAGTACATGTACCGCAATCGCAAGTCCTACCACTCCCTCAACATCCAGATGGTCTGCAATGCAAATACATACATCACCGACATAGTGGCACAGTACCCGGGGAGTACACATGACTCATTCATATTCCGCCGCAGCGGCCTCCACACACGACTGGTCAGGGGAGAGTTCGGGGACGGACACCTACTTGGTAAGTACACTTTGCCCACAATGTCACATTGCGAATGACTAGCTGCGCTGCACAGGCACTCACCCTCTGCTCCTCTCATTTAGGTGACAGTGGCTACGCCCTGCGTGAATACCTCCTCACCCCATACCTCAACCCTGCTACACCACAGCAACGGCGTTACAACGTATCACACATACGCACACGGAATTGCATAGAGAGAACATTTGGGCTACTGAAGAGCAGATTCCGCATACTTCACAAGACAGGTGGGGCCATGTACTAGAGTCCTGAAGTGTGCTGACGCATTGTGGCTGTGTGTGCGATCCTACACAACATTGCTACCAAGCGCCGGATAACTGTTGACATCTCTGGCAGGGAATCGGAAGGGGACGACCGGCCACCTGCACATGCGCGCCATGCATGCGGGAAGAACCCAGCTGAAGGCCACAGACGCCGCACAACATCACAATGAACAGTTTCTAGTGCACCCTCTACCCTCACCCCACAAATCACAAATGCATGCAAAATGTAATAATGACACAACGCCAATGTGTGCTGCAAAATAAATTCTTATTGTTATATTCACAATAATGCAGCCATCATAAATGTTGTCATTGGTAACAGTATTTCGGCATACTGATGTGTGAAAGGACAGGGCAGGCTTATACTCAGCCTGTGCCAGAAATAGTCATATGAAGTCAATTGCGCCTCCTGCGCGTACCACCCAAGCGCCTCTGAGGCTCATCCTCTTCCAAGGCACGTGTACCTGCCGTGGGCCTGGTGCTGTGCCTGAGTGCTCCGACTTGTGAGGCAGAGTGGCTGCTCATGCTCGATGTCCCCTCACTGCCATCATCACCCCCAACAGTGGCAGGTAGAGCAGGAGGGTGTAGGGCTGTCACGGCAGTGGTCAGGTGCTCAAGGACTCTGGCCACATCCTCGCAGCACTGGATGAGCTGCTGCTGCTGTGCAAGTGACCGCCGCGACAACTGTGATGTTGCATTGCCTACAACATAATTGGACCTGGTGTAGGGCGTTGCGCTGAGATGTTATAGCTGCAGTGTTGGCCTCCATGGTTGCAGTCATGCGGGCTATTCCCTCCCCCACACCTGCCATGGCCGCCGTCATGAGGTCCATGCGGTCCCCCACTCCGGCCACATTGCGCCCAATGTTGTACAGCTGTAGCTGTATGGCACCTTGCCGGCGTGCCTGCAGCTGATGTATACGCAGCATGCGTCTTTCCACGCTCATTCGCGGCACCCGCTGTCCATTCCCCCTCCTGCTGATTGCTGCATTGGTCTGCTGGCGAGACCTGCCACGCCTGCTCTGCTGACCTGACACAGTGGCTGGCCGCTGTGTTGCCGCTGTCGCGGGCCCTGATGTAGTAGCACCAGCTGCTGGTGGTGTCACAGCAGGCGTTGCTGGTGCGGCAGGGGCTGGAGGCACACTGGTAGTGGGCCTGGCTGCTGCTGTAGTTGTTGCGGCTGAGGCTGGGGGCACGCTAGTTGTGGGCCTGGCTGCGGCTGTAGTTGTTGCGGCTGAGGCTGGGTGCACGCTAGTTGTGGGCCTGGCTGCGGCTGTATATGTTGCGGCTGAGGCTGGGGGCACGCTAGTTGTGGGCCTGGCTGTGGCTGTAATTGTTGCGGCTGAGGCTGGGGGCACACTAGTTGTGGGCCTGGCTGCGGCAGTGGTTGCTGCGCCAGACGCAGGAGGCACACTGCTGGTGGACCTGGCTGCTGGTGTTGTTGCTGCGGCAGGGGCTGGTGCCTGTGTATGTGGCGGCACCTCCTCCTCATCCTGGGCCTCCTCATCTATTAGCAGCCTCTCGCTGTCGCTGCTGTCTGCGCCACCTGTCAGGGTAAGTGGACGTTCATTAGTTGCATGTATCTGTCACACGTGCAGTTGCTACATGCATGCAGGGTGACATTCCCTGACTGGCTATGGCTTTGCGGACTTTGGAACCTGTCTGGCTGCATTGTGGTACTACTACATTGTGGCCACACTACATGTCCCACAATGCTTATTATTATTATTATTATTATTATTTATTTTTATAAAGCGCGTAGTCACCCGGAGGTATCCCAGCGCTAAAAAACCCTAATTCAGCAGACCTGTGGACCGGGAGCTGAGAGCAGAGGAGAGGAGGGGTGAGGAATCAAACAGGGGGGGGGGGCATGAAAGCTAGGGAAAGAGATGCGTCTTTAGCAGCTTCCTGAAGCGCAGATATTGTGGTTCAAGACGCAGGTCGCGAGGGAGTGAATTCCAAAGACGAGCAGCTTGTACCGAAAAGCGTCTTCCTCCTGATCGGGCTTTCCTGAATCTTGGGGTATTGATGAGGTTTTCTGCGTTGGAACGGAGGGATCTAGTGGTTATGTAAGGGGTGACAAAGTTGCTGAGGACTGGGGGGCCTTGATTATGCAAAGTTTTGTAGACGAGGCACAAGGCCTTGAATTTGACTCGCTCCCTTATGGGGAGCCAATGAAGGAGTTTGAGAGCGGGTTTAGCAGATGATCTGGCCGGGGTGTTTGTGATAATCCGGGCAGCAGTGTTCTGAATTCTCTGAAGTTTATTAAGGGTCGCTTCAGGCGCGCCCAGATAAATCACATTGCTGTAATCTAGTCTCGATATTATGAGACCTTGGATTAGTAATTTTTGGGACTTGGGGGGAAGAAGGGGCAGGACTTTCCTCGAAGATTTTAGGAGACCAAAGCAGGTCCCTGCTACCTTCTTTGCTTGTGAAGTGAATGAGAGATCAGAATCGATCCATACACCCAGACTTTTCACCTCTGTTTTTGGATCAGGGGGAGGACCTAGACAGGCTGGCCAAATGTCCAGGGGGAGTGAGGTTCCTTTCGGACCAAGTATAAGGACCTCGGTTTTTGTCCCATTTAGCTTTAGGGCTGATCTATTCATCCATCGATGGACCTGCGTAAGGCAGTTGAAGAGATCAGCTTTCTGTTGTTTGGGGTGGGACAAAGACACCATTAGTTGTGTGTCGTCAGCATAGCTGACGACGCTCACTCCGAATGGGGTGATAACCTTCAGGGCATTACCTGATGTGCAAAAATGGCATGACTCTGGAACATTATGGGAGGCTATATGGTCATGGACATTCATAGGGGACAGGGTCGCAGTCGCATACCACTTACCTTGGATGTCTTGGGTGGGGCGGGATGAGTCCAGACGCGTTACTCCTATGCACGCCACCCTCTCAAGCGTGTCTTCAACTTGGTCCTCCAAGGCTGTGTTTGGAGGGACTGTAGGTCCTCCCCCTCCAGTGCCCGATGCCTCTCCAAGGCGCTCTGCCACCTTCTCTTTGGCACGACCTCGGAGGTCGTACCATCGTTTTTTTATTTCGTCCAGTGACCTATCAGCCACACCCACAGAGTTCACTGTGGACGCTATTCCCTGCCAGATCCTCCTTTTTTCCTGCTCCGGCACCCTCCTAGAGTCCTTGCCAAACAGTTTGGAGTGGTTGGCCACCACCCCTTCTATCAAATGCTCCAGGTCCTGTTCGGAAAATTTTAACTTCCTCTTCCGCCCTGTGGTGTTGCTGGGCCCAGGAACAGCTTCCTCAGACATTGCAGCACTGTTGTTTCAGAAATGGAATCCAACAAGAATAGCAGGAGCTCTTCCAGTTGCTGACTCGAGGTCTGCGTCACTGTGGTGAATGGGGGTGGGAACTGGCTGCTTCCTGGTTGTGATGTCATCACTGTGCTCGAAATGCGACTTCCCGTTTTCCCGATCTCGCGATTTTGCGATCTCGCAATTAGCGATATCGCTATTTGCGATATCGCAATCCCGACACGGATGTGGCCGGAAATAGCGATTTTTCTGCGATTATCGATAATCGCAAACGGATTTTGCGGCCACGTGCGAATCGCATTTTATTATCGCAAAACGTCATGAATTCCGATCTGCGATTTCTCAATAGCGATTTGCAATTTTTCGCTATTTGAGAATCGCAGATTCCGGTTTTCATGAATCAGGCTGTTTATCTTGAATTCCTATCTCTAAAACAAGCCATAGTTAACGAGGTTAGACTAACTCTGAATATTTAAACAATTCAAACTTCATTATAAATTCTAATGACTAACAACATGAAATGGTCACTACACAGCGTTAACATGCGATAGTCTCCCGATAACGAGTCAAATGTCCTTGATAAAATGACTGTGACGGCGATAAAAGTCTGAAGCCGAACCTGAAAAAAGGGGCGATGGGTCCAACCTCGATAAAAAAATCAGTGATAAACTGTGCCAGGCCTGCAATTCACACACATCAGGCGGGAAAAATCACTACAAAAGCAGGAAAAAAACACAAACAAAAAACAACTGTGAAGCATAATGGAGGTAGCCGGAGCAAGCACAGAGGACAACCAGAACCCCACAAGCCCTACGGAGGACCAGCCTGGGACCTCTGGGTCAGGGAAGGGCAAGGAGAAGAAGAAGAGGAAGACGCGGTTCACTCCGTAGGAAAACAGGATCCTGATAACGGAGGTGATAGAACACCATCAATTACTGTTCGTCACCTCCACTGTGGCCTTGGCAACAAAATTTTTTATATGGCAGTCCATCGTGGACAAGGTGAATGCAGTCGGAGTACTGAAGAGGACAATGGAAGAGGTTAAGAGGCACTGGAATGATGTGAAGCACAAAACCAAGCAGAAACTCTGCAAGAACCATAAGGCAGCAATGCAGACTGGAGGTGGGAGTCCAGCGCCACAGGGAGAGATAGAGGAAATGGTGTCCACAGTCATCAGTGGGGAGATTGTGGCAGGATTGCGGACCGGACACTGCTCAACATGACCTGACACAACAGAAACAGGGTGAATAGCGACCAGGGTCTGGGGGGACGGGGAGAGATGGGCACAATGGCACACATGCTCAATTAAGTATAGCACAGTGCACACCCACAATGACTCTGAATCATGTCCCTGATTCCATTTGAACACTGCAGCACACCTAGAAACAGCAAATAGGCCCCGTCGCCTATGTGCCCAGAGGGGGCCCTTCCCACACATCACCAATCTCACAACCAACACATGCACATGTGCCAAACCCAGCAAAGCGGCGTGTCTGTGACCCACACTGACAATGCAAGTGACAAATAGCATGGCTGCAGTCAATACATCCATGACATCTTCCACGCCACATCACTGATGTGGCTGTGTGTGGAAAACATCCGTAAAGGAGCAGGTCACACTCTGACACATTCACGTGCACAAACAACCCTTGATGTCTACAACACATCTGTGGACAAAGCATGCCCCAGAGTCACAACTCCAACCAAAAGCCGAATTTACCCAATTATGCAACATCTCAGCACTGTATAAGCCCAGAAGTCAAAGGCACACTGCCTGAAAGGGAAAAGGGCCAGGAAAATCAGAGCTGCAGGGGCGACTCTCCCAAAATGCATCACACACACATAACATTCAGAGCACATGAACATTGACAACAATGTGCTACAAACTGCAACACGTTCACAACAGAACAGAGGACAAAACTGCTACAGTTTGTGTGTAGAAACTATCCAATCACATTTGGCATAGCAGGGAAATGTGAGATGATAATGTAAAAGTAAAAACGCACATCCGTGATGTTGTCGAAATGTCCACTGTCCTGTCTGTATCAAATAGGCTGCTCCTCCCAAACAGTCACAATGTACATTGTCATGAAGTCTGTATATAAACCTGTACAATGCGTCAACATTCATGTGAACACAATGTTAAACTGCTTCTCCCCTTCACACTGCAGAGGGAGAATCAACACCTCCTGCTGAGCAGATTGTACACCTCTTCGCTGCGGATGAAGAGGACCTCCACATCTTCGACAATGACCCCCTCCAAGAGCTCATGGACAGCTTCGGCACCCCACATCCAAGAGTAGGGCAGCCCAGCTGCATCAAGGAGATCCCTCCCCCTGCACAAAACATACAGCAGGAAGCACCTACCACCACGCCTGTCTCCCAGGACCCCCACGAACAACAGCCTTCCAACACCGTGTGTTAGAGGTCCAGAAGGAGATGGCTGAAAAGGTACGGGTGGGGTTCGACCTCATGGCAGCCAAACTAGATGCCATACGTGGGTGTCTAAGTCCCATCAGGAACCACTTACAGTACCTAATGGACACCCACAGTCAGATCCAGGCTCTCCAACGAACCATGGCTGACATAGCTGGAGTCCTGACTCTAAGACAAGAACAACTGTCAAGTCAGAGTGACTCCAGCGATTTCAGCCAGGAGTTGGGACACATCTGGAGGATCATAGAGAACAATGAGTGGATGCAGGTGGAAAGAATGGCTGCCACGGCTGCACACCAGCGAGATGTAGCTGGGATCTACCATGCCCTGCAGATCCTCACGGATCCACAAGGCATGGCGCAGATGAATGCTGCTGCTACCACTCCATCCACATCTCCGCCCCCTGATGTGTCAGTGCCTCACAGTGCAGCGGACATTCCACCTCCAGCCCCTGATGTGTCCATGACACACAGTGCTGCTGACAATCCATCTCCGGCCACTGATGTGTTACTGCCACACTGTGCTGCAGACAAAACAACACCACCCACATGTGAGGCACATGAAACATCAGGGGACGAAGATGTGGAGGATTCTACCTTAGTGGTAAGAAGGAAGCAGTAAGCATTCTGCTCCCCCATATGGCCTGCTTCTGCTTGGTTCTGCCCTCTGCATGATCACCTTCCACTGTCCCCCGATACACTCTGCGACACTAACCTTGGACCTCGACATGGAGTGCCATATTCTGTTTGGTTACCAAGGATACAGCAATGAGACTGCGGGCTGAACTCTTCCTTCTCCTATGAACTTGTCAATCCCTAAGAGACTCTGGCTGGCCCTCCACGGGACAAAAATGTAAAGTGGGGTTTGCATGGCCCTGTACTGTTCCAGCTTCAACACTCCACCGAATGTGAATAAAACATTCTAATTCACACAGATGTGTCAAGTCTATGAACATTCAAGTGTGAAAGTATGGATGAATGTAGGGTCAGTGATTCCCCTTATGACCATGTTGCTCTTGTTGTGTGACTTGAGTCACAGGGTGCAATATTGCCGATTGCGGTCCAGGTGGCACCGACACTAAAAAGGAGACACACGCATTAGTCACTTTCTTGTCCAGTCCAGAACGGAACCATGGCAAGAGCCCCAGGTTCATTGTTCACACCCCTATGCTGGACTGGCATATGCCTGCCGAGTCCACTCCGCTTATGCTTACGGGGGGGGGGACAAAGCTGCATGTCACAGGTCTTCCCTGTAGTGATCTACTGGCCTAGTTGTCAGCATGCCAAAGCTACTCTCTGTGGGATGGTTTACACACACACCAAACCCATCCAGCACAGGCGTCACAGGACATGTGACTCTGCCAATAAAAGGGGCCAACCACATCACATTCCCCACTGCAGAAGTGACATGATGGCGTCAGCACCACTGGGCTCAATCATAATGGGTCGACGACTTGCGTTGCACAGAGTTGGTGACACCTATTACACTGCGGCCGGAACTGGCCTTCCACCAAGGGACGGTGACTTGGGGTACACCGAGGTTGGGGCACCTGAAGAGCTGAGAGGGTGAGCAGCCTGCGATGATGCATAGGCCTCCATACTCCATCCTGCAAATCAACATTTGATGAGAATTAAGAGGCCTACTGGACCGTGTGTAGGCTGAAGGCAGCAGTCAGCACACACATGACCCCGCAGTGCGGTGCCGCAGGGTGCGCTGGGGGTCTGTAGTGTGGAATTCATCGATCGGCTGAGGAGGTTGCACCAGCAAGTGGTGGGCCCTCTTGAAGACACGCCGGTGGCGGGAGGTGAGCATTGTGGCCTGTGTGTGCAGGGGCGGCCAGTCATCTCTGGGCGATGGACGGGTCTGGGGAAGAGGTCTGGGGTGCTTGCGGAAGATATAGGAATCATGCGCACTGCCTAGAAGTTTGCGACGACATTGGTGAACAGGCCCCAGTGGTCCACATTTGCTTGCACTTTGATGGAATGCATGTGGTTTCTGTTGCGGTGATTGTGTGCAGTGTCGACAGGGGGCACAAGTAAGTAGTACATGTGTGCAGTCAATTGCCCCCAATACGTGCAGGAAGCCAGCTATGGCGTAGTTCCCTTGCTTGGCCTCCAGCTGTTGGGGTTGGTTGCGCAGGAACACTATGAATTGGCACTAGCCTGTAGTGCAGATACAGGGACCCGCCGTTGCTTTTGTGGACATGCATCCAAGACATGTGTGAGGAAGTTTTATAGGGCTGGCTTTGGCAGTTGGTGGTGTTGTAAATCAGCGGCGATCAGGTTAAGCATTAGCAGAAGACATGCTTTGTTTTGACCATTATCGTAACAAATATGCCAACTCCATTTTGTATTTGTAACGGCCATTTTGTATGCCATACATTGTAGTGAATAGGATTCCGCTGCACTCCTAGGTTAACTGTAGTTCCTCTTATTAGTAATGGGAAAGGAAAGTCTTTTAGGGTGCTCAGGATGATGCTCTTACTGTCCAAAAAGAGCCAATTGAAATACTGTACAGAGAGACCCTGTAGGCACAGGGTGGTTGGCCTGAGCACACCTGTGAGCTATAATGAGCAGTGTAATCCAAAGTTCTTGTTCAAAAAAGTTTTATTCACTTTTTCTCTTTCATAATGATGTTCAAACTATATTTTTCAAGTGTTACACAAATGATGAGCAAATTTTCATTTGTTGGATAAAGTTTGTCCAAAATATTCACATTCGATAAGGTAACATCCTCTCTACATGTCCTCACCCCGATGCATTTCGAGCCCCAAGGCTCTTCGTCAGGGGGTATTAGCTGTGAATGAAGTAAAGGGAGGTGGTATCAGTATGGAGCCGGAAATGGGAAAACGCTAGCAATAACGTGGTAGTGAATTGGTGAATCCACATGCATGCAGTGCTCTATATCAAGGAAAGGTGCGCTGATAAATTGTGCGCGTGCGTTTAAAGAAATGAAAATCAAGTGAATGATAGAGTTCTCAAAAAAATGTAAAGTCCGTAGACACTGTAATCCCAAACGAAAATCGGACGTTTGAAAAAGTGACCCCTGAATCCATCACCAAAAAATACTAACATAGGAAAGAAACAACCCGTGTTGTCACCCACGATCTATGGCATGCCTGTATATTTAACAATTGTGCCATCGGACTTACCGAGAATTAACATGCAAGGAAGCGGAGGTTCCGCGGGACAACCGATGCTAAAGACGCCCAACAGACGCGAGTGAAACTGGCAGGAAGGGCCGCAATGGCGTTTTAAGAAATCAAACGGGTGAAATGAAGAGCGGACTGAAAGCGGAAGCTTAAACATATGAACACAAACAAGGGACTAAACGTAAACACACGTATCGGGAGCATATCCAAGATGTGCAATGCTAAAAGGAAAAAAGTGTAAAAAGTAAACATAACAAAAGAACAAAGATGGCAAGCATGTGAAGGAATAGAACACGGAAAGGGGAAAATGGGTAAAAGTGAAAGGGAAGGAAAAAAACAATGAAATGAGCGCAATATAGTACATAAATTAAAGTTGAATACATGCACAAAAAAGTTAATCAACCAGCTGGCAATAAAGTTTCAAATAGTACTACATGAATGTCATAGAAAGCTGCTAAATTCCAAACGCTCGTTGAGACCAAGGGGCACAGTCGTTCCCAGTTTGAAAATCCAAAACAGTTCTCTTTGTAATAAATGTTTTTTGGGATCAATGCCCTCCGGTTTATTTACTGTTTCAAGAATCAAGAAGCGGATTTGACTGTTCGTATGATTTTGTTGGGTGAAATGAGCTGATACGCAAGATTTCAAGTTTTTATTCCTGATGTTGCTTCTGTGTTCGTTTAAGCGTGTTTTTATCTTACGCTCAGTTTTACCTACATAAGGTAATCCGCATGGGCATTTTAGAAGATATACCACATTGGTGGAATCGCAGGTGGCATTAGTTCTCAGAGTAATGATTTTGCCAGAACTAGGATGGTTGATGTTCGTTCCTGGAATGATGTTGTGGCAATTTTGACAATTGTGACATGGGATCGTGCCTTTGAATATTGCTGGTTCATTACTCCGTGGTTTGATCAATGATCGTAGATTTCTAGATCTTTGGTAAGCAAATATGGGCATATCCATGAAAATCCCATTAAAATCCGTTTCTGCTTGTAGCATTTGCCAATGGGTTTTGATAGTTTTTTTAATCATATGGCTTTTGGTTGAGAATTTAGAAACAAACACGTTTGGTTGAGTTTCTGTGTTTGTTCTCACTTTTGGTTGCAGTAGAGTTGAACGAACAGTAGAAGTTACGCGTTGATATGCGTTGTTAATAATCCTTTGTGGATATCCTCGGCTTGAGAATTTTTTCATGATGGTAAAGCTATCTTTAGCAAATGACTCTTCAGTGGAAGCAATTCTTTTTGCTCTAAGGAGTTGTGAATATGGTAGATGGATTTTCAGACTGGATTGGTGGAAACTAGAGTAGTGCAGATAATTGTTGCGATCAGTAGACTTGATATGCATAGATGTTTCCAATTTCTGATCTGTCTTTGTTATGTTGACGTCCAAGAAAGTGATATTGGAACTATTGTACTGGTGGGTGAATTGAATTCTTTGATCAATGTTGTTCAGATTGGTGATGGCAAATATTAACTGATCTTCCGTGCCTTTCCAAATTAGAAAAATATCGTCAATGTAACGATAGTACAGTTGTAGATGGTTTTTCCAATGGGGTACTGAGAGGATGTGTTCATTTTCAAAGTCTTGCATGAACAGGTTGGCATACGCCGGAGCGGCACAGTTGCCCATGGCTACTCCGGATAGTTGACTGTAAAATTTGTTGTTGTACCTGAAATAGCTGTGCATCAAGGTAAATTCAATAAGTTCCATTAGGAAAATTTGCAAACTTTGTGATTTATCCGTTTTCAACAATGCCGCTTCTGCTGCCTGGTTAGAGAAAGAATTAGATTCAAGAGTCTCTGCTATGCCCATAAAATTGCACACAACAAAGGACCTACCTATTTGAGAAATCTTCTCACTATCCATCGTCCTGTCAGAAACCTCAGATCCTCTGGTATGTCACAATTTATACTTCCCCGGATCTATAGGGCAAAACTGGGTGGCCGCTCCTTTCGATTCCTTGGAGCAAAACATTGGAATGCCCTCCCAGTTCATCTGAGAATGGAACCGTCAGAAACCCTTTTTAGAGCTAAACTAAAAACTCATCTCTTCCCCCATTAATTTTTTTCTGTACTCTGTTCCGGTTGGCCGTAGGGAGTTTTGATAGCAAATAGCGCGGGGATACACAGCTGTGCAGCCATGCGCTTTATAAAACGCTTTATTATTATTATTATTATTATTCCTAAGTTGTGAGGAATGGAGGTGTAAAGGGAATTTACATCTATTGTACACAACAAGATGGCTGCATGAGGATCAATAGTCACTTGACTGAGTTTGGCCAGGAAATCTGTGGTGTCTTGTAAAAAACTGGTCATAGCTTTAACAGACGGTTGTAGATGACGGTCAATGTAGGTTCCAACTGGTTCGTGAATTGAGTTTATGGTACTCACAATGGGTCTGAATGGTGGTTTTGTCGGGTGCTTGTGAATTTTAGGAATCATGTATAGGTATGGAACACTGGGGTAATTCTTGATGAGATAGTTACGATCTCTCATGGTGATGGTTCCAGTGGACAAGGTTTTATCAACGATTGTCTGAAGGATAGCAGCATACTCCTTAGTTGGGTCAGATGGGATTTCCATGTAGGTGTTAGTCTCTGTAAGATGTTTTTGTACACTGTCAAGGTAAAATTCACTGTCCATGATAACCAAGGATCCGCCCTTATCCGCAGGGCAGATGGTAATGTTTTCATTAGTAGCTAGTTGTTTCAAAGCCATTCTCTCTTGGTTATTCAAATTTTGCTTCTGTCTGGTGGGCAATTTACGTATTTTATCAAAGTCTTTTTGTACCAGATTCTCAAATAGATCCAAAGTTTTGTGGCTCACGGGGGCCATGAAGTTGCTTTTGGGGCGTAAATCCAAGGTCATATGTTCTTCTGTGTTGGAAGGAGTCGGGCAGATGTTTGAAAAGAAATGTCTTAGCCGCAAATTTCGCATAAATTTAAACAGGCTGGTTTGAATTTCAAGGTCGTTCAAGTTGTATGTAGGGACAAATGATATCCCTTTTTGTAGAACTTTATTTTGGTTGGTGGAGATGGTGGTTTTAGAAATGTTTATGATTATGTTCTGTGGCTCCTCGTTGACTGTGCTATGGGGCGTTGTTGCTCTGTTATACTGCGTTCTCCGGGATCTCCGGTTGCATCTGTGCCTACCCCTAAAAAAGGAACCGGTCCAGTGCTTTGTGTGGTGGTTTGGCTGGTTGATGCTGCGCTCTGCGGTTGAGAACTCGCCGAGGCGCCTCCTTGTTGGTGTGAGGTTGTACGAGGTGGAGGTCTTGGTTGCCGAAAGCGAGTAGAATCATCTGAGGAGGAAGTATCACCTTCTGTAGATTTGTTTTGTTGTGTTCTCTGTTGTCGTCTAGCTGCATAGATCTCAGCCCAATTGTATACCTCCCCCAGTTTGTAATCTACGGTATCCCGTTTGAATTTACGTAGTTTACGTTCATTAATTTCTTTTGTGTACTTTTCCAATTGAGTATTGATGTCATCAAGGGTTTGTTTAAGTTCTTCTCCAGTAAGTTTGGAGCTGAGTTCCTCCTTGAGCTGTGTTACTTCAGTTGTGAGATCTTCTAACATTTTTGAGAGTTCTTCAACAATCAATAAGATCAGGTCGAGCGAACATTTATTTAAAATCCCATACCATCTTTCAGTGAATTTGTTGTTGTTCTTGCATAGCGTAGATTTTAAAGGAATCCGTAGACCTCTTGGTATTCTGGATACTTTGTGATAGCGAATAAGTGTACTAGCATGTAGGCGCTGATTGATTTCCCTTTTTGCTGCATAAAGTAATTGTCGGATATTAGACTGTGTTGATCCCGTGTTAGAGCTAACACATTCCGGTTCCTGAATTAAAGTGTAAATCCGTTCCGTATCTTCTGTGGAAAACTCAAAGGTGTCAGCTTTGTTTGATGTAAGGTTTGCAATGTCTGCGTACGACATGATATTCAACAGGTGGGTGCAAAAAGCGGATTGGACAGAAGGAAATAACTGTAGTGAATAGGGTTCCGCTGCACTCCTAGGTTAACTGTAGTTCCTCTTATTAGTAATGGGAAAGGAAAGTCTTTTAGGGTGCTCAGGATGATGCTCTTACTGTCCAAAAAGAGCCAATTGAAATACTGTACAGAGAGACCCTGTAGGCACAGGGTGGTTGGCCTGAGCACACCTGTGAGCTATAATGAGCAGTGTAATCCAAAGTTCTTGTTCAAAAAAGTTTTATTCACTTTTTCTCTTTCATAATAATGTTCAAACTATATTTTTCAAGTGTTACACAAATGATGAGCAAATTTTCATTTGTTGGATAAAGTTTGTCCAAAATATTCACATTCGATAAGGTAACATCCTCTCTACATGTCCTCACCCCGATGCATTTCGAGCCCCAAGGCTCTTCGTCAGGGGGTATTAGCTGTGAATGAAGTAAAGGGAGGTGGTATCAGTATGGAGTCGGAAATGGGAAAACGCTAGCAATAACGTGGTAGTGAATTGGTGAATCCACATGCATGCAGTGCTCTATATCAAGGAAAGGTGCGCTGATAAATTGTGCGCGTGCGTTTAAAGAAATGAAAATCAAGTGAATGATAGAGTTCTCAAAAAAATGTAAAGTCCGTAGACACTGTAATCCCAAACGAAAATCGGACGTTTGAAAAAGTGACCCCTGAATCCATCACCAAAAAATACTAACATAGGAAAGAAACAACCCGTGTTGTCACCCACGATCTATGGCATGCCTGTATATTTAACAATTGTGCCATCGGACTTACCGAGAATTAACATGCAAGGAAGCGGAGGTTCCGCGGGACAACCGATGCTAAAGACGCCCAACAGACGCGAGTGAAACTGGCAGGAAGGGCCGCAATGGCGTTTTAAGAAATCAAACGGGTGGAATGAAGAGCGGACTGAAAGCGGAAGCTTAAACATATGAACACAAACAAGGGACTAAACGTAAACACACGTATCGGGAGTATATCCAAGATGTGCAATGCTAAAAGGAAAAAAGTGTAAAAAGTAAACATAACAAAAGAACAAAGATGGCAAGCATGTGAAGGAATAGAACACGGAAAGGGGAAAATGGGTAAAAGTGAAAGGGAAGGAAAAAAACAATGAAATGAGCGCAATATAGTACATAAATTAAAGTTGAATACATGCACAAAAAAGTTAATCAACCAGCTGGCAATAAAGTTTCAAATAGTACTACATGAATGTCATAGAAAGCTGCTAAATTCCAAACGCTCGTTGAGACCAAGGGGCACAGTCGTTCCCAGTTTGAAAATCCAAAACAGTTCTCTTTGTAATAAATGTTTTTTGGGATCAATGCCCTCCGGTTTATTTACTGTTTCAAGAATCAAGAAGCGGATTTGACTGTTCGTATGATTTTGTTGGGTGAAATGAGCTGATACGCAAGATTTCAAGGTTTTATTCCTGATGTTGCTTCTGTGTTCGTTTAAGCGTGTCTGACCCAACTAAGGAGTATGCTGCTATCCTTCAGACAATCGTTGATAAAACCTTGTCCACTGGAACCATCACCATGAGAGATCGTAACTATCTCATCAAGAATTACCCCAGTGTTCCATACCTATACATGATTCCTAAAATTCACAAGCACCCGACAAAACCACCATTCAGACCCATTGTGAGTACCATAAACTCAATTCACGAACCAGTTGGAACCTACATTGACCGTCATCTACAACCGTCTGTTAAAGCTATGACCAGTTTTTTACAAGACACCACAGATTTCCTGGCCAAACTCAGTCAAGTGACTATTGATCCTCATGCAGCCATCTTGTTGTGTACAATAGATGTAAATTCCCTTTACACCTCCATTCCTCACAACTTAGGAATACAGGCAGCAGAAGCGGCATTGTTGAAAACGGATAAATCACAAAGTTTGCAAATTTTCCTAATGGAACTTATTGAATTTACCTTGATGCACAGCTATTTCAGGTACAACAACAAATTTTACAGTCAACTATCCGGAGTAGCCATGGGCAACTGTGCCGCTCCGGCGTATGCCAACCTGTTCATGCAAGACTTTGAAAATGAACACATCCTCTCAGTACCCCATTGGAAAAACCATCTACAACTGTACTATCGTTACATTGACGATATTTTTCTAATTTGGAAAGGCACGGAAGATCAGTTAATATTTGCCATCACCAATCTGAACAACATTGATCAAAGAATTCAATTCACCCACCAGTACAATAGTTCCAATATCACTTTCTTGGACGTCAACATAACAAAGACAGATCAGAAATTGGAAACATCTATGCATATCAAGTCTACTGATCGCAACAATTATCTGCACTACTCTAGTTTCCACCAATCCAGTCTGAAAATCCATCTACCATATTCACAACTCCTTAGAGCAAAAAGAATTGCTTCCACTGAAGAGTCATTTGCTAAAGATAGCTTTACCATCATGAAAAAATTCTCAAGCCGAGGATATCCACAAAGGATTATTAACAACGCATATCAACGCGTAACTTCTACTGTTCGTTCAACTCTACTGCAACCAAAAGTGAGAACAAACACAGAAACTCAACCAAACGTGTTTGTTTCTAAATTCTCAACCAAAAGCCATATGATTAAAAAAACTATCAAAACCCATTGGCAAATGCTACAAGCAGAAACGGATTTTAATGGGATTTTCATGGATATGCCCATATTTGCTTACCAAAGATCTAGAAATCTACGATCATTGATCAAACCACGGAGTAATGAACCAGCAATATTCAAAGGCACGATCCCATGTCACAATTGTCAAAATTGCCACAACATCATTCCAGGAATGAACATCAACCATCCTAGTTCTGGCAAAATCATTACTCTGAGAACTAATGCCACCTGCGATTCCACCAATGTGGTATATCTTCTAAAATGCCCATGCGGATTACCTTATGTAGGTAAAACTGAGCGTAAGATAAAAACACGCTTAAACGAACACAGAAGCAACATCAGGAATAAAAACTTGAAATCTTGCGTATCAGCTCATTTCACCCAACAAAATCATACGAACAGTCAAATCCGCTTCTTGATTCTTGAAACAGTAAATAAACCGGAGGGCATTGATCCCAAAAAACATTTATTACAAAGAGAACTGTTTTGGATTTTCAAACTGGGAACGACTGTGCCCCTTGGTCTCAACGAGCGTTTGGAATTTAGCAGCTTTCTATGACATTCATGTAGTACTATTTGAAACTTTATTGCCAGCTGGTTGATTAACTTTTTTGTGCATGTATTCAACTTTAATTTATGTACTATATTGCGCTCATTTCATTGTTTTTTTCCTTCCCTTTCACTTTTACCCATTTTCCCCTTTCCGTGTTCTATTCCTTCACATGCTTGCCATCTTTGTTCTTTTGTTATGTTTACTTTTTACACTTTTTTCCTTTTAGCATTGCACATCTTGGATATGCTCCCGATACGTGTGTTTACGTTTAGTCCCTTGTTTGTGTTCATATGTTTAAGCTTCCGCTTTCAGTCCGCTCTTCATTTCACCCGTTTGATTTCTTAAAACGCCATTGCGGCCCTTCCTGCCAGTTTCACTCGCGTCTGTTGGGCGTCTTTAGCATCGGTTGTCCCGCGGAACCTCCGCTTCCTTGCATGTTAATTCTCGGTAAGTCCGATGGCACAATTGTTAAATATACAGGCATGCCATAGATCGTGGGTGACAACACGGGTTGTTTCTTTCCTATGTTAGTATTTTTTGGTGATGGATTCAGGGGTCACTTTTTCAAACGTCCGATTTTCGTTTGGGATTACAGTGTCTACGGACTTTACATTTTTTTGAGAACTCTATCATTCACTTGATTTTCATTTCTTTAAACGCACGCGCACAATTTATCAGCGCACCTTTCCTTGATATAGAGCACTGCATGCATGTGGATTCACCAATTCACTACCACGTTATTGCTAGCGTTTTCCCATTTCCGGCTCCATACTGATACCACCTCCCTTTACTTCATTCACAGCTAATACCCCCTGACGAAGAGCCTTGGGGCTCGAAATGCATCGGGGTGAGGACATGTAGAGAGGATGTTACCTTATCGAATGTGAATATTTTGGACAAACTTTATCCAACAAATGAAAATTTGCTCATCATTTGTGTAACACTTGAAAAATATAGTTTGAACATTATTATGAAAGAGAAAAAGTGAATAAAACTTTTTTGAACAAGAACTTTGGATTACACTGCTCATTATAGCTCACAGGTGTGCTCAGGCCAACCACCCTGTGCCTACAGGGTCTCTCTGTACAGTATTTCAATTGGCTCTTTTTGGACAGTAAGAGCATCATCCTGAGCACCCTAAAAGACTTTCCTTTCCCATTACTAATAAGAGGAACTACAGTTAACCTAGGAGTGCAGCGGAACCCTATTCACTACAGTTATTTCCTTCTGTCCAATCCGCTTTTTGCACCCACCTGTTGAATATCATGTCGTACGCAGACATTGCAAACCTTACATCAAACAAAGCTGACACCTTTGAGTTTTCCACAGAAGATACGGAACGGATTTACACTTTAATTCAGGAACCGGAATGTGTTAGCTCTAGCACGGGATCAACACAGTCTAATATCCGACAATTACTTTATGCAGCAAAAAGGGAAATCAATCAGCGCCTACATGCTAGTACACTTATTCGCTATCACAAAGTATCCAGAATACCAAGAGGTCTACGGATTCCTTTAAAATCTACGCTATGCAAGAACAACAACAAATTCACTGAAAGATGGTATGGGATTTTAAATAAATGTTCGCTCGACCTGATCTTATTGATTGTTGAAGAACTCTCAAAAATGTTAGAAGATCTCACAACTGAAGTAACACAGCTCAAGGAGGAACTCAGCTCCAAACTTACTGGAGAAGAACTTAAACAAACCCTTGATGACATCAATACTCAATTGGAAAAGTACACAAAAGAAATTAATGAACGTAAACTACGTAAATTCAAACGGGATACCGTAGATTACAAACTGGGGGAGGTATACAATTGGGCTGAGATCTATGCAGCTAGACGACAACAGAGAACACAACAAAACAAATCTACAGAAGGTGATACTTCCTCCTCAGATGATTCTACTCGCTTTCGGCAACCAAGACCTCCACCTCGTACAACCTCACACCAACAAGGAGGCGCCTCGGCGAGTTCTCAACCGCAGAGCGCAGCATCAACCAGCCAAACCACCACACAAAGCACTGGACCGGTTCCTTTTTTAGGGGTAGGCACAGATGCAACCGGAGATCCCGGAGAACGCAGTATAACAGAGCAACAACGCCCCATAGCACAGTCAACGAGGAGCCACAGAACATAATCATAAACATTTCTAAAACCACCATCTCCACCAACCAAAATAAAGTTCTACAAAAAGGGATATCATTTGTCCCTACATACAACTTGAACGACCTTGAAATTCAAACCAGCCTGTTTAAATTTATGCGAAATTTGCGGCTAAGACATTTCTTTTCAAACATCTGCCCGACTCCTTCCAACACAGAAGAACATATGACCTTGGATTTACGCCCCAAAAGCAACTTCATGGCCCCCGTGAGCCACAAAACTTTGGATCTATTTGAGAATCTGGTACAAAAAGACTTTGATAAAATACGTAAATTGCCCACCAGACAGAAGCAAAATTTGAATAACCAAGAGAGAATGGCTTTGAAACAACTAGCTACTAATGAAAACATTACCATCTGCCCTGCGGATAAGGGCGGATCCTTGGTTATCATGGACAGTGAATTTTACCTTGACAGTGTACAAAAACATCTTACAGAGACTAACACCTACATGGAAATCCCATCTGACCCAACTAAGGAGTATGCTGCTATCCTTCAGACAATCGTTGATAAAACCTTGTCCACTGGAACCATCACCATGAGAGATCGTAACTATCTCATCAAGAATTACCCCAGTGTTCCATACCTATACATGATTCCTAAAATTCACAAGCACCCGACAAAACCACCATTCAGACCCATTGTGAGTACCATAAACTCAATTCACGAACCAGTTGGAACCTACATTGACCGTCATCTACAACCGTCTGTTAAAGCTATGACCAGTTTTTTACAAGACACCACAGATTTCCTGGCCAAACTCAGTCAAGTGACTATTGATCCTCATGCAGCCATCTTGTTGTGTACAATAGATGTAAATTCCCTTTACACCTCCATTCCTCACAACTTAGGAATACAGGCAGCAGAAGCGGCATTGTTGAAAACGGATAAATCACAAAGTTTGCAAATTTTCCTAATGGAACTTATTGAATTTACCTTGATGCACAGCTATTTCAGGTACAACAACAAATTTTACAGTCAACTATCCGGAGTAGCCATGGGCAACTGTGCCGCTCCGGCGTATGCCAACCTGTTCATGCAAGACTTTGAAAATGAACACATCCTCTCAGTACCCCATTGGAAAAACCATCTACAACTGTACTATCGTTACATTGACGATATTTTTCTAATTTGGAAAGGCACGGAAGATCAGTTAATATTTGCCATCACCAATCTGAACAACATTGATCAAAGAATTCAATTCACCCACCAGTACAATAGTTCCAATATCACTTTCTTGGACGTCAACATAACAAAGACAGATCAGAAATTGGAAACATCTATGCATATCAAGTCTACTGATCGCAACAATTATCTGCACTACTCTAGTTTCCACCAATCCAGTCTGAAAATCCATCTACCATATTCACAACTCCTTAGAGCAAAAAGAATTGCTTCCACTGAAGAGTCATTTGCTAAAGATAGCTTTACCATCATGAAAAAATTCTCAAGCCGAGGATATCCACAAAGGATTATTAACAACGCATATCAACGCGTAACTTCTACTGTTCGTTCAACTCTACTGCAACCAAAAGTGAGAACAAACACAGAAACTCAACCAAACGTGTTTGTTTCTAAATTCTCAACCAAAAGCCATATGATTAAAAAAACTATCAAAACCCATTGGCAAATGCTACAAGCAGAAACGGATTTTAATGGGATTTTCATGGATATGCCCATATTTGCTTACCAAAGATCTAGAAATCTACGATCATTGATCAAACCACGGAGTAATGAACCAGCAATATTCAAAGGCACGATCCCATGTCACAATTGTCAAAATTGCCACAACATCATTCCAGGAACGAACATCAACCATCCTAGTTCTGGCAAAATCATTACTCTGAGAACTAATGCCACCTGCGATTCCACCAATGTGGTATATCTTCTAAAATGCCCATGCGGATTACCTTATGTAGGTAAAACTGAGCGTAAGATAAAAACACGCTTAAACGAACACAGAAGCAACATCAGGAATAAAAACTTGAAATCTTGCGTATCAGCTCATTTCACCCAACAAAATCATACGAACAGTCAAATCCGCTTCTTGATTCTTGAAACAGTAAATAAACCGGAGGGCATTGATCCCAAAAAACATTTATTACAAAGAGAACTGTTTTGGATTTTCAAACTGGGAACGACTGTGCCCCTTGGTCTCAACGAGCGTTTGGAATTTAGCAGCTTTCTATGACATTCATGTAGTACTATTTGAAACTTTATTGCCAGCTGGTTGATTAACTTTTTTGTGCATGTATTCAACTTTAATTTATGTACTATATTGCGCTCATTTCATTGTTTTTTTCCTTCCCTTTCACTTTTACCCATTTTCCCCTTTCCGTGTTCTATTCCTTCACATGCTTGCCATCTTTGTTCTTTTGTTATGTTTACTTTTTACACTTTTTTCCTTTTAGCATTGCACATCTTGGATATGCTCCCGATACGTGTGTTTACGTTTAGTCCCTTGTTTGTGTTCATATGTTTAAGCTTCCGCTTTCAGTCCGCTCTTCATTTCACCCGTTTGATTTCTTAAAACGCCATTGCGGCCCTTCCTGCCAGTTTCACTCGCGTCTGTTGGGCGTCTTTAGCATCGGTTGTCCCGCGGAACCTCCGCTTCCTTGCATGTTAATTCTCGGTAAGTCCGATGGCACAATTGTTAAATATACAGGCATGCCATAGATCGTGGGTGACAACACGGGTTGTTTCTTTCCTATGTTAGTATTTTTTGGTGATGGATTCAGGGGTCACTTTTTCAAACGTCCGATTTTCGTTTGGGATTACAGTGTCTACGGACTTTACATTTTTTTGAGAACTCTATCATTCACTTGATTTTCATTTCTTTAAACGCACGCGCACAATTTATCAGCGCACCTTTCCTTGATATAGAGCACTGCATGCATGTGGATTCACCAATTCACTACCACGTTATTGCTAGCGTTTTCCCATTTCCGGCTCCATACTGATACCACCTCCCTTTACTTCATTCACAGCTAATACCCCCTGACGAAGAGCCTTGGGGCTCGAAATGCATCGGGGTGAGGACATGTAGAGAGGATGTTACCTTATCGAATGTGAATATTTTGGACAAACTTTATCCAACAAATGAAAATTTGCTCATCATTTGTGTAACACTTGAAAAATATAGTTTGAACATTATTATGAAAGAGAAAAAGTGAATAAAACTTTTTTGAACAAGAACTTTGGATTACACTGCTCATTATAGCTCACAGGTGTGCTCAGGCCAACCACCCTGTGCCTACAGGGTCTCTCTGTACAGTATGCCATACATTGCCATGTGCTCGTCATGTGCTTTGTCCTACCTTCTTGTTAACTGGTCTTGAAGTCTGCCCGGCAACAGGCTATTTTTAGTATTCCACGCTTCCAGCATGTCAGGACATGCGCAGTAGGGTCAAAGACCGTTACTAATTGGTTCCAGATAGGAATGTGTTTACCAGTTACCGAAGACTGTTAACTCCGCCCATCTATTGATTGTGCCTTCCAATATGTCCTTGTATGGTCATGAAACTGCTCTTGTCTTCTGTACCGCCTTCTCTTGAGCCCCTTCATTGTGTATAAAAGGGGCCATGTGCTTTAGTTCGGTGTGCTACTCGGTACAATACTGAAGGGTGTTGTGTGGACTGTAGTACCACCTTTAAAGGTTTAATAAACTTTGCTTTTGTATTTTTCCGTTTCATTGCCAACTTATTCCTTTTTTTAAAAAAAAAAAATTATTCATCATCATCAAGATTACAATTACATTTTCATTATGTATTTCACCAGGATAAGAAAATCAAATAACATTCATTATTAAATTAATTCCTTAACAAGTTCATAAATTCGTGCTTACATTTAATAAATTCTATCCATAATAGTTCTTACAAATTCAATTTAATACCTAAAATAGATTATTAATTATCTTACTGTATGTTTATAACTCCCCCAGCTTTTGCTTTCATGTTGTTATTGGAGCCCATATTCGTCTCGCAGCTTCCCTTCTTACCCTTCCCTTTTTTTCATATAGAGCCTGTTCCAAGGTAAAGATTGCCAGCAACCTAGAAACCCATTGATGTAAACGTATTCCTAAGGTCTGAGGACTCTGTGCAAAGAAGGGCAAACCCTTGCACTAAGTAGGCCTAGCTGAGATTTGCTTACAACAAATTGGCGCCCGACACGTGGGAGTGGTTGTGACGAAGGGTTGGAATCTCGCTGCGGACGCGATTGCATGCCAGAAAAGACCTGAGTCTTGGCATCACAGGTATTTTTTTTTCCTTTCTTTCCGATCTGACCATCCAGGTGGCGCCGTTCCTCGACTGAGATCTCTTCTGTTGGTTTGCTGTGCAGTGTCCGTTTGGTCGAATTTAGAACTTGGCAGTTGGAATCTGGACGCCCCTGTGATTGGTAAGAACTGTTGTACGGTACTTGCTGTGGGTTTTGGAAGCCTGGGAGTAGCAAGGCAGTTTTAGGATACGCTTGTTGTAGCAATTTTGGAATGACTAGTCAATGATGTGTATGTGTATGTGTATGTGTAATATATGTGTTGCAACATATATAGGCAGGTAATGAGGAGATTTTTCTCTACAATGCGATTTTGATTTGAACGGCACAACGTATTATAGATACTTGAGGTGCTACTTTGATTATAATACTGCATATTGTGCACTATTTTTGGCATGCCTGCTTTTAGCGCACTCCGTAGAATGTGCTGCTTTTGTGGAAATAACCGGTTAAGTCTTGAGGAATCGCAGCCGCTCCCCCAGAGGGAACGCCTCATAGAGACATGCATCTAAAATATGGTCTTTCTTCTATAATGTACAGCACATTGTGGAGAAAATACACGTGAAAGGATCCTGAGTTGTGTTGGCCGAAGTATGGGTCATTTGATATGCGGAAAATTGAGTATGTGGAACAGTGTGGGCCCGATTCACAGAATGAACTTAAGACTCAATCCTAAGACAAACTTAAGACAGACTTAAGAGAGACTTAAGACAGACTTAAGACAGACTTAAGACAAAATCCTAACTTCTGTGAATACCAAGAGTAGTAAATTCATTCTGTGAATGCCAAAAGTAGTAAGTGCATTCTGTGAATACAAAAATAGTAGTAATTTTAGGATTGAGTCTTAAATTCATTCTGTGAATCGGGCCCAAAATGACTAATCTTAAATTGGGATTCCTGGCTATGCAGTCCATATTTTTTTGTCTTTTTCTCAAAATACCATACATTTTTACACGTCACCAGTTCTATTTTTCACACACCTTTTGATTCAGTTTGCAGCAACTTTCAACTCTACGGACCTTACTAAACCCAGTTTATTGCTAAATGTTACAACTAAGCAAGACAGTCACACGTGCATTTATTTAGCAGGCAATAGGGTCATGATTTGAATGGTGCAGCAAGTGCAGTAGCACCAGGACTAAAAGCTCTAACCCCCAGATTCATCATTGTCATGTTTTGCGAGTCCTTAATAGCGATTATTAAGGAATCGCTATTAAAGACTCGCAAAACGGGATCCATGTAGAAATCACAATATTTATTGCGATTTCTACATCTTCCTTATTTGCGATTCGCTAACTGCTAATCGCAAATAAGGAATGACTCCCCATTCATTTCTATGAGCCTAAAGGCCCATATGAATGAATGGGGAGTCATTCCTTATATGCGATTAGCAAATAGCGATTCGCAAATAAGGATGCGATTTCAAGGGTGCCAGGGTGTCCAAAGGACACCCTGGACCACCCCTGGAATAGTAATGTACACAGGTGTTGCGCACACACATGTCCAATGGACATGTGTGTGTGTAACATACAACTTAGAAAAATGCACTGAAGTGCATTTTTCTAACTTTTCGCTATTTACCACGTAGTTACACTTCGCGGTAAATAGCGGCCCCAGATTGCGAATTAGGAATTTTAAAATGGTTCATGAATTGCATTTAAGGAATCTCAAATTGAGATTCCTTAAATGCAATTATTCACAATTTGGCGATTTTTAGAATTGCGATTTTTGCATTTGGGATGATGAATCCCAAATGCAAAAATAGCGCTCGCAAAGGGCCAGATTCTCAGAATATGGCCCTTTGCGAGCCGATTTCGGCTTCATGAATCTGGCTGCAATTACCCCACTAAAAGCGTAATATTATATTTTACTACTAAACAGTCAGTCACAAGTGCAGTTACCTTGCAGAAAACAGGGTCATGGTATGAATGGTGCGCAAGGTGCAGTGGCACCAGGCCCGAAAATTGTCATAACCCCTCTAAACATCTAATATCGCAATATTTTACTACTATACAGGCAGACAGAATTCTTGTTATCTTGCAGTTAAAAGGGGTTTGATTTTAATGGTGCAGCAGGTACAATGGCATCATGCCCAAAAGTTGTCATAACTTCTCTCTTGGGGAAGATTTACAATAACTGGAGCATCCCTGCACATCAGCAGGTATGCGCCAGTTATTGTGCGTCACGGCTCCACCACCATGGATGCGCCGCATTTACAATGTGGCGCACCATGGTGCAAAAACGGACAGATGCATGACGCATCTGTGCTGTAAAGGTGGCGCAATGCTGGAGTTGCGTCGCAAGTGCGACGCAGCTCCAGCAAGGCTCTGGGGTGCAATCTTTAAAATGCTGCATCAATCCTTACGCCTCCTTCAAGCAGGCGCAGGGTTTTGACGCAGCATGGGCTCAAAAGTGACTGAGTGAAATCTTGTAGATTTCACTCAGCCACTTTTAGGAGGCGCACCTGTGCCGGACGCCCCCCCCCCCCCCGCACAGGAACGCCTACTGCTGGCGCAGGGCTTTACAACGTGACGCATCTCCCAGATGCATCACGTTGTAAATACCTCGAGGCATGGCGCTGGCTTTGCACCGCGTCACAAAAGTGACGCAACAGCGGTGTAAAAGAGGAGCAAGGGGCTTGTAAATCTGCCCCCTAATATTGCTACATTTTACTAGGAAACAGGTAGTCACAAGTGCAGATTATCTAGCAGGCACTAGGGCCATGATTTCAATGGTGGTGCAGGCGCTGTGGCACAGGGGCCAAAATGTGTCCCAACTCCTCTAAACACATAATATCGGTATTATATCAATTAACTCTAGCATTTCCCTCTTTCATTTAAATTTTAACAATGTTGTTATTGCTTAGCAGCACTATACCACTAGTTACAGCACAACATTGTCTTTTTGTACATAAACAAGTCATAGCCATTGAACAGACTTTCTGTGACTTATATCGTACAACTACTCAGCAAGTTTCAACTTACCACAAAAAACAGCTTATTATTAATCACATAGGCGAAACCTAATACATTTACCAGTGCTTGTTTTTTTTGTCACTACAGGTGTGACTTGACAGAATCAATTGAAGGACTCTACCAAACAGCAGGAGCAGTACCATCTGCTGTTACTAGAGGGCAGTCTGCCTTACAACAACCCGCTTTTTCTTGTAAATTTGCATACCCAGAAGGCACTGCAAAGCCACAAACACTTTTGTTTCATTATCTTGGGTGAAAACAGTACTTTTTTTTCAACATTGAGAACCAGCAATCGCTTGATATATTTATATATGTGTTTGATATGGCAGTTTTACAATTTATACTTTCAGTTGGAAAGTCACCGTATTTCTCGTAAATATTGATTATTACACCCTGCAGGGAGTTTAGTGTTTAATCATGACTTTGTTGACTATCCTTATCCCTATCGAGGCTCATTTGCACCACGTGTGGCAATGATAATCGTGGATCTAAGTTAAATTTTTGGAGGATGTAAATCCACTTCAAAGTTAATAATAGATGATGATGAAGCTTTGAGGGTACATACGATGTGGGCATCTTCAGGGATCTCCAGTGAGCGCACGTGGTACTGCACCCCTAGACTCTGCCAGTTTTTGAGGCAGGACAGCGCTGCAGGTGTATTAGCTGCACTGTCCTGCATCAACAGAAAAGGGCAGGAATGTGCCGTATCTGTCCGAAATGCTGCATTCCTGTCCGCTTCCACTGGGCATGCGCATAAATGGCTGCCTTCTGCCAATGCATGCACGCTTGAACGGTTGTAGGAATGATTGGGGAATATTTTATTGAATTGGAGTAGGGCAGCGATGCAAGTGATTCTGCTGCACCGCCCTATGCCAATTTGAAAGGGCAGGAAGGAATTGTATTTACAAGATACAGTACATTTCTGTCCTTTCAGCCGGTGCCAGCACAGGCCTCCTTGCACCATGGTGCAAGGGTGTTTGTGTTGTTGGCATGATTGGTTTTGTGCAGGAAGGGGCACCTACCTGCACAAAAACAATTGAGAGAGGCTTTTTCCTCGTTCCATGGGCCTCATTTACAGTATTTTGGCATTAGACCGAGCCCCAAGCCTTCTTGCGGTGCCGCCCCACGTCAAAAGAAAAGGGCAGGAAGTGCCATATCTATAAGACAAGGCGCATTCCTGTACCCTTCCACAGCTCTGGCGCAAAGTTGGCTGCCATACCCTAATGCAGCATCCTTACACCTGGCATAGGGGTGTCTGCGTTGTAGGAATACTTGTTTTTGTGCAGGAAGGGACAACTTCCTACAAAAAAACAACCAATCAATGGAGGAGATTTCCGCTTACTATGTGTGCTGCAGATTGCAACACATATAGAAAGAGGCAAGAAACAAGGAGAAATAAAGGTATTTCTCCTCGTTGCGAATCCCTTACACCTTCCCCTGGGGAGGCGTAGGCTTTTGTCGCATTCCCAAGTTTACAGGCGGTTGTACATTTGGGAATGTGTCAAATGCCATGGATGTTACCTGGGAACACCCACTGTAACAGCCATGGCACGCCTCCCCATCGCAGTGTGAGGCAACGCAGGCACTTGCGCTGTGCTGCCTCACTCCATATCTACAAGGCCATGACGGCCACGCAGGGTGGCTTTACGTGGCCTTGTAGATATGGCTCTGCAGTGTGTGGAGCTAGACTGTCATTAAAAGTGATGTTCCTGCGGGCACAGGGCTTGTAAATAGGGTGTTGCAGAATGCAGCCCAAGTGGAAAGAGTATAAAACGAGAAGAAATGTAAACGTTTCTCCGAGTTTCGCCTGCTTTGGGGAGGAATACATTTCTGGTGCTGCCCCAGATTCATGCTTTGTTGTAAATCTGGGGCAGTGTCAACACCATGGGTGTTGTGTGGGAACATCCACTGCAATGCCCACTTCACGACTCGCAGACGCAGTGTGAGGTAACGTAGTGACGTGCTCTGCATTGCCTTACTCAAATCTCCAGGCCATGAAGCTCCAGGCAGGGTTGCTTTGTGTGGCTTCTTAGCTATGGGTCTGCATTGTGCGCACCTGGAGCATTAAAAAAAGTGAGTCTGCAGTGGCACACGGGGCTTGTAAATAGGGCTACCATCCTGTACAAAAACACTCAATGGAGGTGGTAACTGAAGTTACTTCTCCTCGTTATGGCACCCTGGGAAGGCGCACAGTTTTGACACATTCCCAGATTTACGATCTGTTGTAAATCTAGGGTAGTGTCAAAGTCCATGGGTGTTGCATGAGATCACCCACTGCAACACTCATGGCATGCCTCCCTGACGCAGCGTAAGGCAACGCTGCCACTTCCGCTTCATTACCTTACACCATATCTATGAGGTCATGAAAGCCATGCAGGGTGGCTTTGCATGGCTTGTAGATATGGGTTTGCACCACCGGAACATCAAAAAAGGTGATACCCCAGCGACGCCTGGGACTTTTAAATAAAGCCTCACAGTGTGGTGCCTGGCAGAGGTTATTAAGAGCCACTGGTGCTGCACCCTCGTAGTTTACACAGTGTGGTGCTTTGATGACTTTATTATGGATGCCTAGTGACCACCTGTGGTATCTGCACAATTGAGGGATGTATTGTGGTGCTTGGGAAGTGTCATTAGGACCGGCTAGTAAAGGAATGCGGTCCCCCACCCCTGGTGTATGCACAGTGTGCTATCTGGCCGACTTGATTAGGGACACTTATTTGATGACCTGTGGTACTCCACCCCTGATGTATATACAATGTCATGCTTAGCAGAGATTATTGGGGACCTCTAGTGACCTGAGTTACTGCAACCTGGTGTATTGTGTGACCCTCCTATTCCTACTTGACCTCTAGTAACTTTTGCCAGATTGTGAGACCCTTAAGAAACAGAATGCTATCCACGTCCAAACCAACCCAAATTTCTAAATCCCTAATTGTGCACATACATCCTTCAAAAAATGTTTTAAATTCTATTCATCTATACTGATATAATAAAGAGAGAGCTCAAAACCTTTGAGGTGGGTAATCTCAGGAACCACAGCACCAATCACAACACCCAATACAGCGTTAGAAAGGGCAGTTGCAGCAGAAGGACATAGGCTATGCAGACGCCCACCATATACATTTAAAGAACCGTGCCAGCAAAGTAGTCCCTTGTGGGCGTGTCTGCGTTGTGCTGGGGCGTGTGCTGGGGGTGTGACAAACGCTGGGGGCGTGTGGTACGTTCCGCCCTTCATGCCATGTCTCATATTGTGTGCTAATCCCACCCTGCTCCCTTTAAATACCCCTGCACCCCATAATCATAACCCACCCTTACTCCTTAAAATACCCCAACACCCTTAAACACTAACCCATCTTAACCATATCAATATACCCGGTACCCCAAAAGCCCAAACCTATCCCTAAACCCTAAAAAATACCCCTGTACCCCCAAACCCAAACCTAGCCCTGAACCCTACAAATACCCCTGTACCTCAAAACCCAAACCTACCCCTGAACCCTAAAAATACCACTGTACCCCAAACCCCAAACCTAGCCCTGAACCCTAAAAATACCACTGTACCCCAAAACCCAAACCTAGCCCTGAACCCTTAAAATACCCCTGTACCCCAAAACCCAAACCTACCCCTGAACCCTAAAAATACCCCTGTACCCCAAAACCCAAACCTAGCCCTGAACCCTAAAAATAACCCTGTACCCCAAAACCCAAACCTACCCCTGAACCCTAAAATACCCCTGTACCCCAAAACCCAAACCTATCCCTGAACCCTAAAAGTACCCCTGTACCCCAAAACCCAAACCTACCCCTGAACCCTAAAAATACCCCTGTACCCCAAAACCCATACCTATCCATAAACCCTAAAACTACCCCCGTACCCCATAATCCAAAACTATATCTGAACCCTTAAAATACCCAAACACCCCAAAACATATACCTCAGTACCCCAAAACATATACCCCTATACCCATACTTACCTTATCCAAACATTTAAAAAAAAAACATGCTTTTATAATTCATGCATTTACAACAAATTTCGCTGTAAATGTATGCGTGGTAAAAGCATATAAAATGTAATGCCATGCGTTATAATTACATTGTGGAGTCATGGCGCTTTCATAATGAAAGTATGCGGAGTGATGGAATGCGGAAAGAAAGTTGTGCAATAATGGGTGTTTACCCTCCCCCGGTAAGTATATTGGTGGCACGGCGGCTCACATACTCATTTTCACCACCCATTTGAAAAATGCACAGGTCTCTCTCATTGATGGCCAGCACGGACATACACTTTTAGACACACCTCCCGCCACAAGTTCTAGAATTGCGAACTTTAGAGCTGGGGAGCTACGTTCGAATCTCGGCATCAGCTCAACATCCTGTGATTCCAGTCAAATCGCTTTGTCTCCCCGTGCCTACCACAAATTAATGTGTTCTTCTGTAATGTAAATTGTGCTGATGCCATGTTGTCGAGTTCACGCTATATAATATTGCCAGGAAAAATAAAGTAGGGAAACTCGAGTTCACGCACTACTGAACACGCACTCTTAAGTGCATCAGCAGTGCACTGTGAATCGGAGCGTTTCACAGGCCTGTCACAGATAAGAAATGCTATCAAAACGAAATCCTACAAAACAATATACTACTGGCCGGCAGCAATTCATACCCGGACAACGTCGGGACAGGCTGCTAGTTGTATATATAGTGGGAGTCAGGTTAATTGGGCACCACGCGTAATGCCAGAGCTGCCGACTTTTGAGCTGGGGAGCCAGGTTTGAGTCTCAGTGTCATTTCAACATCCTGCGATTCTGGGCAAATAACATAGGGCCAGATTTATCATCATCATCATCATCATCATACGTTCTTATATAGCGCCTTTCACCGTAAGGTCTCAAGGTGCTTGCTTTGGGAACCCGTCCTGGCTTTTCCCTGCAAGATACCCCCTACTGGGCATCCCCAAGGTGAAAGCCAGGCATCCCATCACGGTGGGGCCGTAGTGGAGATTAAGCAAGCTATTGCCCAGAGTTGCAGAGTGCGAACCCATGATTCGAGTAGGCACCGAGGCGAGAATGATCGAGTCCGTGGACATTTTGAGCTCAAGACCCTGCCATGTCGGGGATTGAACTCTGGTCCCGGCTCTGACTTCTGCGTCCGGGTCTGCCTCCTCTAACCGGTGAGCCACACAGTTTTGCATTACCCTTAATCCATGCAACGTGAGGCAAGGTTGACACAAAACCTAGATGGAATATGTCAGCAAGGCCACCTTGCATGGCTCGCAGTGCTTGGTAAATCTGGAGTAATGTCGGGCAGCACAAGTCGCTGCCTTGCATTAATCTACATGAGGGAGGCCTTACATGCGTGGAGTGTGGTTGTTCTCATGCATCCATTTATGGATTTTGGCGCATTCGCAGATTTACCATGAGTCGTAGACCTGGGAATACGTCAAAATGCAATGCCTCTCCTGGGGATGCGTAACGAGGAGAAATATCTTTCTTCCTCCTTGTTTTTTCCTTTTTCTATGTCAGCTGCATTCATATAGAAAGAGGAAAAGCTTCAAAGGATTGCTTTAGTGCCGGAAAACAAAAACAATACTGCCTGCAGCGCAGACACCCCCGGCGCAAGGGTGCCTGCGTTGGCACTAGGCAGAATAATGCAAGGAGTGGACAGAAATGGGACGTCTATTGTTAATTATGATGCCTTCCTGCCCTCTCCCTGTCACACAAAGCAACACACCAAGGTGTCTTGCTGCACTGTGTTGCTTGACATTTTGATAAATATGAACCATAACGTCCCTGTGCCTACAAAAATGAACATAACCTTGTGTAATGAAACGGGTGCTCATGTGAAGCACCCCAATACATTTGGGTCATGTTTGTGCAATATAAAACTGCAAAAAAGAAATCATGCTCGAATTCCATCAATAGCACATTTTGAAGACTAGTCCCCACTGTGACCTTCTAATTGGCATTTCTATCACCACAAATCCAACTCAATCTTGCCATTCATGAATGAATTCTACAAGAGCAGATTGTAATCCACCTTAGTGAATTCTAAGAAAAGGATGCCAAAGCTATTTCGGCAGTATGCTCCAAAATAGATTCTGCAGAATTAACACTGCACAGTGATACACTTATTAAGAAACTGCCTATGTAATTCCAACTTGGGTTGCCACATGTCCTAGAAAAATACCCTTGTCATATGTTTACCTATCAACATTTTGCAAAGGTACGGTCATCTTTATAAAGTAAACCTTTTAACAAAATCGTAATATGGCCGGGCTGATTCACAGAACTAACTTAAAACAAAATCCTAAACTTACTACTTTTGGTATTCACAGAAGTTAGGATTTTGTCTTAAGTTTGACTTAAGACAGACTTAAGACAAAATCCTAACTTAAGACTGTCTTAAGTATGTCTTAAGTTTGTCTTAAGACAAACTTAAGACAAAATCCTAATTTCTGTGAATACCAAAAGTAGTAAGTTTAGGATTTTGTCTTAAGTTAGTTCTGTGAATCGGGCTCTTTGTCTTTAAGAGGGATCACTGACATAATATAGAATGACAAAATATAGACTTACCAAAATATAGTCACCAAAATATAGACTGCCAAAATATCGAATTCCTATCTACAAACAGGTAAGTACAAAAATATTGAATCCAAAATATAGTCTGTAAAAAATATAGTCAGTCAAAATATCGATTTTTTTAAATGTCTTAAAAGTAATTTAAAATTAATTAAATAATAAATATAATTAACTAAAACATACTTAAAAATACTCAAATAACCTTAAAATGAAGATATAATTAATTTAAGTTATTAATAAACAATGTACAATATTTTACCGTAGGATAGCAGGAGGGTAACATTTAATATTACCACTCCAGGGAGTGCAACAGTAGGGAAAGCGTTGGATAGCGTAGGGGTGAAAAATACTATTCCCACTCCAGTGAGTGCAACAGTAGTGAAAGCGTTGGATAGCGTAGGGGTAAAAAATACTATTCCCACTCCAGTGAGTGCAACAGTAGGGAAAGCGTTGGATAGCATAAGGGTAAAAATTACTAATCCCACTCCAGAGAGCGCAACAGTAGGGAAAGCGTTGGATAGCGGGAGGGTAAAAATTACTATTCCAACTTCAGAGCATGCAACAGTAGGGAAAGCGTTGGATAGCGTAGGGGTAAAAATTACTATTCCCACTCCAGAGAGTGCAACAGTAGGGAAAGCGTTGGATAGCGTAGGGGTAGAAAATACTATTCCCACTCCAGTGAGTGCAACAGTAGGGAAAGCGTTGGATAGCGTAAGGGTAAAAATTACTATTCCCACTCCAGAGAGTGCAACTGTAGGGAAAGTGTTGGATAGCGAGAGGTTAAAAAATACTATTCCCACTCCAGTGAGTGCAACAGTAGGGAAAGCGTTGGATAGCGTAGGGGTAAAAAATACAATTCCCACTCCAGAAAGTGCAACAGTAGGGAATGCGTTGGATAGCGTAGGGGTAAAAATTAATATTCCCACTCCAGAGAGTGCAACAGTAGGGAAAGCGTTGGATAGCGTAGGGGAAAAATATACGATTCCCACTCCAGTGAGTGCAACAGTAGGGAAAGCGTTGGATAGTATAAGGGTAAAAATTACTATTCCCACTCCAGAGAGCGCAACAGTAGGGAAAGCGTTGGATAGCGGGAGGGTAAAAATTACTATTCCAACTTCAGAGCGTGCAACAGTAGGGACAGCGTTGGATAGCGTTGGGGTAAAAATTACTATTCCCACTCCAGAGAGTGCAACAGTAGGGAAAGCATTGGATATTCGAAGGGTGAAAATTACTATTTCCACTCCAGAGAGTACAACAGTAGGGAAAGCATTGGATAGCGTAGGGGTAAAAATTACTATTCCCTCTCCAGAGAGTGCAACAGTAGGGAAAGCGTTGGATAGCGGGAGTGTAAAAATTACTATTCCCACTCCAGATAGTGCAACAGTAGGGAAAGCTTTGGATAGCGTAGGGGTAAAAATTACTATTCCCACTCCAGAGAGTGCAACAGTAGGGAAAGCGTTGGATAGCGTAGGGGTAAAAAATACTATTCCGACTCCAGGGAGTGCAACAGTAGGGAAAGCGTTGGATAGCGGGAGGGTGAAAATTACTACTCCCACTCCATTGAGTTTAACAGTAGGGAAAGTAATGATTTAATATATTATTAAACATAAATTAAATATCAAGCCCAATAAAACATTATTTGAAATTAATAACCAATTTAATATTATGTAATAATTAATTAGAAATACAACTACATATTAGTTATTACAAATTAATAACCTATTCATAATTATTTAACAACTAATTAATTTTCAATAACAAAAACTAATTAATAATACAAATTAATACCTATTAAAAATTAACAGTAAATTATCAATACACAAAAAGTATTTTTAACATGTAATTAATTACAATTACATTACTTCCCACCTATTCCCCTATAAACCCACATCCCACTACAGAAAATACATTAATACAATTATCAAATATTTAATTAATACAAAATAATTACCAATTAATAAAAATTAATTGCCAATTAATAGAAATTAATTACCAATTAAAAATTAATTAACAATAAATTTAAAATCAGTACCAATGAATGAAAAAAATTATTTACTTAATTACAATTAAATTACTTCCCACCCTATTCCCCTATAAACCCACAACCCACTACAGAAAATAAATTTAGAAAATTAACATAATTAACAATTAGTCAATTAATACAAATTAATTGGCAATTAATAAAAATTAATTACCAATTAAAAAATAACAATAAATTCAAAATGAATACCAATAAATAAATAAAAATATTTAATTAATTACAATTAAATTACTTCCCACCCTATTCCCCTATAAACCCACAACCCGCTACAGAACTAAAAAGCAAAATTTAATAAAAAATAAATAATAATTGCTAAAAATTAATATTTATTTTAATATAATTAAATTACTTCCCACCCTATTCCCCTATAAACCCACAACCCGCTACAGAATTAAATTACGCAAAAATTAAATAACATAAAATTCATTACTTAAAATACATTAAACATACATTACAAAAATTAATATACACTTTTCACACATATACTAACATACAAAACACATTAAAAAAATTGATATTATAAAAAAATCGATATATTTAATGCCTATATTGTATACTTCGATATTTTGACTTCTATTTTGAAAATCGATATTACTTACCTTAAATTCGATATATTTAACCACTATATTGTGTCCATTCGATATTTTGTCCATTCTATATTTTTACTTCGATATTATGTCCATTCTATATTTTGGAATCGATATTATGACTGTTTACCCTTTAGGAGCATGGGGGAAGTAACAGAAAAAAGTGAGGGGTAAGCAAAAAGAGAGAGAGGAGCCTGGGGGAGACCATGGACGGCAGAAAGAGCACAACGTGGAGGGTGCGGAGAGGCACATGGGTGAAAAAGCAATATAGGGGGATGAGCCCAGGGGCATTACTGAGTAGGGCAGCACATGCGGGCAGGAAAAAAGTGTCAGCTCTTTCAGCATTGAAACATCTGATATATGGATTGGGGGTAAGTGTGAGTCTGTTAAATGAGAGACCTCAACACAGTTTTAGGTTTTAACCCATAAGAACTTTTACTGGAAAATCTACACAAAACAAATCGTCACTGGATAGTCAACACATGAGATAAAATTTCAAGATGCAAACCTTTAAGGCATATTTAAAACCTTTGCACTATCTTGTGTGGCTTTGTAGAGCAATGTAACACAAAGCAGTGGTCTGTGCTGCGTTGTGTTGCTTTTAGTTGTGGTAGGTGTTCCATGGTTGGAGCATGGATGTTCACCTCCATCCGCCCATGTCATTTGACGCAGCTCCAGGTTTTCTGAAGACTGTAAACCTGGGATTCCACCAACATCCTGCACCTACCCCAGAAAGGAATAACTAGGAGAAATATCTTTATTTATCCTTGTCACTTCCATTTTTTATAGGGTATTTTCTTTCTGAGAGCCATCTCCCATGGGGGAGGGGGCATTAGTTACATTTTACTGCCCCTCTGGGGGTGATGGACAGTAAAAAACGCTATATGCCCATTCATCCTGATTGTGTAGGCAGACATATAGCCATTTCCCCGACAGACCTTACTCTGGGGCACATGTTCAAGGAAGTGGCAGAGTGAGATGGTAGCTGTCATGGCTTAACGTCTCACTCCGCAACTTCAGGAACGCAATGCTGCACCATATTTACATCGATATGGTGCAGTCTTGCATATCCCCCCTGCGCTGGCGTTACACTTAGCAGTGTAGCGCCGACCCAGGCACCCTTGCACCATAGTTCTATGGTGTCTGCGTGCAGGGGAAAGATTGTTTATGTAAAGGTAGGTTCGCCTTCCTGTACATAAACATTCTTTAAATGCCACTCTGTCACTTCTATGTGTGCTTCTTCATACAGCACACATGGAAAGCATGTTTATGTACAGGATGGGGGTGCTACATGGAAAAAGCAAAAACAAGGAGAAATAATGCATTTCTCTTCGTTTCGCCAACTTAAGGCCAGGTTTTCCCTGGTCTTAATTTTGGCGCTGCCGCCTATTTACGCTGCCCTTGTAAATAGGGGGCAGCATCAAAATCAATGAGTGTTGCAGTGCAAAGTCCACCGCAACACCCACTGCCCACCCCTTTTGTGCTAAGCATAGCATGAAAGGGGGCCTTATTTACAAGGCAGGTTAAGTCAAATTAAATGGCTTACCGCTGTCTTGTAAATAATGCAATGCCCCTATTGCCACCACAACGTCGTGAAAAGTGACGTTGTGGTGGCGATAGGGGCTTGTACATATGCCCCTCTGTCGGGCCGTCAGAGAGATTTGATTATGAAACTGACTGCATAGTCACTGTCGTAGCCATACCTATGGCCTACCCACATCTATATCGAACAAACAAAATATAAGACCCAGGGGCATATTTACAAGGGCATTGTGCCACTGGAACTTTTTCCAACGTTCCGGTGGTGCACTGCCCTGCGCCATATGTACAAAGTGCCTTTAATCCACTTTGACGGCTTAACACCGCTTTGTCGATATAGTCCCCTTTCAGCACCAAAAACGAAGGCCACTGAATAGCAGGCATTAGATTACGCAACAAGAAGAAATGCTTTTATTTCTCCTCCTTTTTGCTTTTTCTTTGCATACTGTATTTTGCAGCACGCAGAGAAAGAGCAAATTCGCTTTAAAGATTGTTTATATGCGGCAAAGTGTCCCTTCCTGCACATAAAAAAACATTCCCTGCAACAAAGACGCCCTTGCACCATAGTGCAAGGATGCCTGCGTTGGCGGGATGACACCATGGTGCAAGGGTGCCTGCGTTACAGTGAATCATCTCTGCAATGAAGGCGGCCTTGCATAAGGCACAAAGGTATCTGTGTTGGCGCCAGGCAGCTTTTCCTAGTGCCAGCGCAAGGAAAAACATAAAAGTACACTGTATTCTAGTAAATACGGGGCATCCCTCCATTTTTTAAATGACGCAAATTGCTTGCAGAGTCGTGCTGCACCATTTCCTAGTAAATATACCCCTTAATCTCCCCTGCATATTGCAGTGTGAAAGTTTGGTGCCCCCCTTACATGAACCATGGGGGCATATTATCAAGAGCCTTAATTCATGTGTTAGCGACCTTTTCCGGTTGCTAACGCATGAATTAATTATCACCCTATTATCAAAGCGTCGCTAACTCCAGTTGGCGATGCATTTCATGCGTTATTTATGAATAACGCTAATGAGATGCAGGGTGGGCGTTCCCACGTCCAACCACATGTAAAATGTGGTTGGAGGTGGGATTGCCTTATTCACAAGGCAGGCCTTGGGAGAAGGAGACCTGCAATAAACGCATCTATCGCAGGTCTCCCAATGCCTGCTTTTAGTACGTGTTAGGCATTGCTAACATGAGGGGGTGGGTCATAAAGCTGAATCCACCCACTATATTATCAAGGCACACATTAGTGCTTGAAAACAATGCTTGTTTTCATGCGCTAATGCGACCTATCGACGATTTCACATCGCCTGTTGGCTTTAGGGTTGAGAATACGCTGCTAACAGGCGATGTGAAATCGGAGATAGATTTTTCCACGTTATCAACGATGTGCGATATTTTTTGCACAGCGTTGATAATATCCCCCATGGTTCCAAACACCTTTAGGACACCCCAGTGAGTCACTCTCCACTGAGCTTCGTGCTTAGAACCCCAAGCAGATTCAAAATGTTTCAAACATCAAGGAAAAACACCTTCTCAGTAAAGGGTACATAATAATCCCGTTCAAATAATGTTACATGATCAAGGACAAAGAACAGAAAATGACGCGATAAGATTCACTGAAGATTGTTTAGAAAGAAATACAAGGTACCCAATCAACCACTGTACTCTTAGAAAGTCACATCAACAAACAGCTGGCAACGTTCCTAGAAGAACATAAGATCTTAGACGCATCACAGTTGGGTTTCAGAGCATTACATAGTACAGAGACCACACTAACTGTAGTCACAGACACTATGGGGCGATTCACAGTACTAACTTAAGACAAAATCCTAAACGTACTACTTTTGGTATTCACAGAATGCACTTACTACTTTTGGTATTCACAGAAGTTAGGATTTTGTCTTAAGTTTGCCTTAAGACAAACTTAAGACAGATTTAAGATAATCTTGGAATTAAAATCAAGCAAACATTATCTATGAAATACCATGTCCACTCTACCAGTGGTACCTGTTATTCTACAATGCAGCTCCAAAGCCTTTCCGTGCTTCCCACCTAATTACAGAAAGATTTTAGTCCAGGCTCTAATTACCAGTCACTTAGACTATGGGAATGCACTGTTAGTGGCAGCAAATGACACCGTGCTGTCTAAACTGCAAGTGTTATATTCTGGAGTTAGGCCCTTGGAGCGAAGCAGCTTCTTTCTTATATTGTCCTCACAAATAACATTTCCAGCTTTGACCTTCTACACACATTTGCACGCACAACAATGTTGGATTAGTTTCTTTGAAACAAAACATGTTTTTACATCTAGCTTCGCACAACATTATCACAACGCCCTGAACATCATGTACATGGTCTTGTTTCGATTCCGAATAAGTACAAATGTCATCACTATCTTCATCCACGGGAAAACAGGGCTATCTGCATTTCCATAGCATCACTAATCTATGTGTACACCTCAAGGCTGCTTTGATTATAAAAGATGAGCATTCCTTTAGATTAGTAGAGGAGGTACTTCCGCTGATACCGAAGGTCCTTGCATGCTGTGAAATCACTATGCGGCAACCTGACATCTTGTGCGTGGTGTTCAGTTCATGACTAAGACGGGGTTGGATTGCCCCTGGGGGGGATTCTTGGCTCTACAGCTACACACACTCTAGGTACACTTAGAGTAGGGTTTGCATAGTAGGAGTGTGCTAGATTACATCTGTGTTTATATGCCTGTTTATATACATTGTTTATTATCATGGTAGAACTATATCTACTATTTACGCTTTTGGTGCTCTGCATCTATCTACTAATCATTGCAGCAACGTATTTTATGCAAGAATAATATTGGTTCAATAAATATCATTGAAAATGTCCCACTGGGCATTCTCTATATATTTCTTTGAGAATAAGAGAGAAATCGGAGATAGATTTTTCCACGTTATCAACGATGTGCGATATTTTTTGCACAGCGTTGATAATATCCCCCATGGTTCCAAACACCTTTAGGACACCCCAGTGAGTCACTCTCCACTGAGCTTCGTGCTTAGAACCCCAAGCAGATTCAAAATGTTTCAAACATCAAGGAAAAACACCTTCTCAGTAAAGGGTACATAATAATCCCGTTCAAATAATGTTACATGATCAAGGACAAAGAACAGAAAATGACGCGATAAGATTCACTGAAGATTGTTTAGAAAGAAATACAAGGTACCCAATCAACCACTGTACTCTTAGAAAGTCACATCAACAAACAGCTGGCAACGTTCCTAGAAGAACATAAGATCTTAGACGCATCACAGTTGGGTTTCAGAGCATTACATAGTACAGAGACCACACTAACTGTAGTCACAGACACTATGGGGCGATTCACAGTACTAACTTAAGACAAAATCCTAAACGTACTACTTTTGGTATTCACAGAATGCACTTACTACTTTTGGTATTCACAGAAGTTAGGATTTTGTCTTAAGTTTGCCTTAAGACAAACTTAAGACAGATTTAAGACAATCTTGGAATTAAAATCAAGCAAACATTATCTATGAAATACCATGTCCACTCTACCAGTGGTACCTGTTATTCTACAATGCAGCTCCAAAGCCTTTCCGTGCTTCCCACCTAATTACAGAAAGATTTTAGTCCAGGCTCTAATTACCAGTCACTTAGACTATGGGAATGCACTGTTAGTGGCAGCAAATGACACCGTGCTGTCTAAACTGCAAGTGTTATATTCTGGAGTTAGGCCCTTGGAGCGAAGCAGCTTCTTTCTTATATTGTCCTCACAAATAACATTTCCAGCTTTGACCTTCTACACACATTTGCACGCACAACAATGTTGGATTAGTTTCTTTGAAACAAAACATGTTTTTACATCTAGCTTCGCACAACATTATCACAACGCCCTGAACATCATGTACATGGTCTTGTTTCGATTCCGAATAAGTACAAATGTCATCACTATCTTCATCCACGGGAAAACAGGGCTATCTGCATTTCCATAGCATCACTAATCTATGTGTACACCTCAAGGCTGCTTTGATTATAAAAGATGAGCATTCCTTTAGATTAGTAGAGGAGGTACTTCCGCTGATACCGAAGGTCCTTGCATGCTGTGAAATCACTATGCGGCAACCTGACATCTTGTGCGTGGTGTTCAGTTCATGACTAAGACGGGGTTGGATTGCCCCTGGGGGGGATTCTTGGCTCTACAGCTACACACACTCTAGGTACACTTAGAGTAGGGTTTGCATAGTAGGAGTGTGCTAGATTACATCTGTGTTTATATGCCTGTTTATATACATTGTTTATTATCATGGTAGAACTATATCTACTATTTACGCTTTTGGTGCTCTGCATCTATCTACTAATCATTGCAGCAACGTATTTTATGCAAGAATAATATTGGTTCAATAAATATCATTGAAAATGTCCCACTGGGCATTCTCTATATATTTCTTTGAGAATAAGAGAGAAATCGGAGATAGATTTTTCCACGTTATCAACGATGTGCGATATTTTTTGCACAGCGTTGATAATATCCCCCATGGTTCCAAACACCTTTAGGACACCACAGTGAGTCACTCTCCACTGAGCTTCGTGCTTAGAACCCCAAGCAGATTCAAAATGTTTCAAACATCAAGGAAAAACACCTTCTCAGTAAAGGGTACATAATAATCCCGTTCAAATAATGTTACATGATCAAGGACAAAGAACAGAAAATGACGCGATAAGATTCACTGAAGATTGTTTAGAAAGAAATACAAGGTACCCAATCAACCACTGTACTCTTAGAAAGTCACATCAACAAACAGCTGGCAACGTTCCTAGAAGAACATAAGATCTTAGACGCATCACAGTTGGGTTTCAGAGCATTACATAGTACAGAGACCACACTAACTGTAGTCACAGACACTATGGGGCGATTCACAGTACTAACTTAAGACAAAATCCTAAACGTACTACTTTTGGTATTCACAGAATGCACTTACTACTTTTGGTATTCACAGAAGTTAGGATTTTGTCTTAAGTTTGCCTTAAGACAAACTTAAGACAGATTTAAGACAATCTTGGAATTAAAATCAAGCAAACATTATCTATGAAATACCATGTCCACTCTACCAGTGGTACCTGTTATTCTACAATGCAGCTCCAAAGCCTTTCCGTGCTTCCCACCTAATTACAGAAAGATTTTAGTCCAGGCTCTAATTACCAGTCACTTAGACTATGGGAATGCACTGTTAGTGGCAGCAAATGACACCGTGCTGTCTAAACTGCAAGTGTTATATTCTGGAGTTAGGCCCTTGGAGCGAAGCAGCTTCTTTCTTATATTGTCCTCACAAATAAAATTTCCAGCTTTGACCTTCTACACACATTTGCACGCACAACAATGTTGGATTAGTTTCTTTGAAACAAAACATGTTTTTACATCTAGCTTCGCACAACATTATCACAACGCCCTGAACATCATGTACATGGTCTTGTTTCGATTCCGAATAAGTACAAATGTCATCACTATCTTCATCCACGGGAAAACAGGGCTATCTGCATTTCCATAGCATCACTAATCTATGTGTACACCTCAAGGCTGCTTTGATTATAAAAGATGAGCATTCCAATAGATTAGTAGAGGAGGTACTTCCGCTGATACCGAAGGTCCTTGCATGCTGTGAAATCACTATGCGGCAACCTGACATCTTGTGCGTGGTGTTCAGTTCATGACTAAGACGGGGTTGGATTGCCCCTTGGGGGGATTCTTGGCTCTACAGCTACACACACTCTAGGTACACTTAGAGTAGGGTTTGCATAGTAGGAGTGTGCTAGATTACATCTGTGTTTATATGCCCGTTTATATACATTGTTTATTATCATGGTAGAACTATATCTACTATTTACGCTTTTGGTGCTCTGCATCTATCTACTAATCATTGCAGCAACGTATTTTATGCAAGAATAATATTGGTTCAATAAATATCATTGAAAATGTCCCACTGGGCATTCTCTATATATTTCTTTGAGAATAAGAGAGCACGAGTGACTGAGCGAAAGGTTCTGTACTGTTTCCACGATCCCTGAGGAATTGGGGTTGTCATGTTCAGCGGTTGCCAGAAACCATTCGCTCCCTGGTAGGTTAGGGGGGCTTACGGTGGCACTGTGAGCCAGCTGGTCTATAGGCCAACCTATCCTGCAGGGGTGTCCGTAATTAGTCTTGACACCAAGCCCTTAGTTTACTTTGTCCGGACAATGCGCAGGTCCTACGTATTGGTAGAAACCACATGAAACAAGTAGTGCAGAATACAGCTGCCTAGCTAATATGCAATGTTTCCTGAGCTCTTCTACTGCACCTATTCTAAAAACCTTGCGTAGCCTTCCCATCAGGAGACAGGTAATCTTTAAGGTCATCTGCCTGACCCAGAAGTAAATAAATAAGGCCCTATTTACCTGTACTCTAATCTCTGTCACTATTAGCCCTCCAGCTTGCTTATGTCCACTAACGAAGCCCTTCTCAAGATTTCACATATTCGCACTTCTAGACATGGCGGCAGATCCTTTTCTTACTTGGCTCCAACTTACTGGAACAGGCTGCCATTCCACATCTGCACCTGTGCCGCGTATGCAAAGTTCAAGAAGCTGTTAAAGACGTGGCTGTTCAAATGTCAATTCTAAAGTGACCAATAAAGTTAGCTCTAGTCCTTTTTAGCAAAGCGCTGAGATACTCCTCTGGGAGCGGGCTGTATGCTATACTGAGTGCATGTAACCTAGCATAACTCCCATGGATGAATAGGGTTCCCAAGGATAAATAGAGACAAGTCAGTCCACATATGGCCCAGTGAAAGTATTTTTCATTCTCACCAGTGACCCCTTTACCTTAGCAGGAGTGAGATCAGCCAGGGCAGAAAGTGACCAAACTTTGCACAACAATTTCCTTTTCCAGAGTAAAACAAATGAATTATTCGGACAAAGATGCTGGTCCTCAATGCTGGTTGGAGCTATTTTGGATGATTGCAGAAGCTTAGGTTGTGGTGGCAGAGTTTCTTTGACTAGTTCATACTCTTTGGATGTGGAATCTGACCCAACTAACTCAAAACTAGAGCTTTATTCTTTGCATTCATCGATTGAAGCGTGGTATCTAAAACTGTATTATTCTCAAAAGCGTTTGAAGGCCTGAGCTGAGTTGACATGTACACAATTCATAATTAGGATGACTGTGAGCTGCATCAAATGAACCCCTGCGTTACAAGTTGCTTATATCTAAACATTATAGCCAAGGCTAGGATAGGATGGTACTTGTAGAGTGCACTAACACCCAAAGACCCAAAGGTGTCAAGGTGCTATGGCAGAACAAGAGGACCAGCAGAGGGAAGGCGGCCAGTCAGGCGGGGAGCTAAGATGCAAAGAGCCAGGGGGCCTATTACCAACGTTTAGCGATATTTCTCGCTAACGATGCTTAGCAACGATTTTTTTAACGCTAAGCATCGCCGGAAATTATCGCAGAGATAACTTGCTATTAGCAAGGTTTATCTCAGAAGTGATAAAAATCCTCACGCTAACTGCCAATTGAGAGATTATTGCTGGAAAACCAATGATAATCTCTCTAAGTTTGGCGTTAGCTTGATAATAGGGGCTCACAAACTTAGCCATGATATCCACCTTCCATAGGATATCATGGCTAAGTCAGGAAAATATCAGGTGTAAAAAAAGCAGTGCTAACTGCGGTTAGCGCTGCTTTTTTTATCACTAACATGGTTTGCGAAATCCTTGATAATAGGAGAAATGTCGCTTAACAACATTTCTCCTATTATTTTTCTCTGGAACGCCCCCTTTGTATCTCATTAGAGATACAAGGGGAAGTGTAGAGAAAAAGGGTGCTAACATGCGAATTTGCGTGTTAGCACCCTGTTGCTGATAGGGAGATAATTTTATCTCTGCTTTCTTGGCTTTTAAAGCCAAAAAAGCGGAGATAAATCCCTCGATAATATGCCCCCAGGTTTTCAGGTTTTTTTAAAGGACAAGAAGGCGTCGGCCTCTGAGATATAGCTTGGTAGAGAATTCCATAGTTTGGCTGCTGCCACTGAAAAGGAGTGGTCGCCCCATCTACTCCTTCGAAATCTGGGGATCAAGAGTTTTATATAGGAAGAGGATTTCAATTGCTTCCCCAGAACACACAATTGAAAAAGCGAATATAACTGAGAGGGGCCCTTAAGATGCACGGCCTTAAAGACCGCGCACAGACCCTTAAAAGCGATACGTTTCCTAATCGGAAGCCAGTGTAGAGAACAAATCCCCTCGCTGGCTGAAAGCCACTGAGGAATGTTCAGAATGAGTCAATGCCACATTCTGTACCAACTGGAGCTTGTTAAGGGAAGCACCGTTAATATTCAGGTACAGAGCAGTAGGCCAGCTGAGAAGTAACCAGGGCAATAATGACTGACTGTGCTGCTCAGGAGGAATAACAGGAAACACCTTCTCAGGATCTTCAGGATGTAAAAGCATGTTCTGACGGTGCAACTAACCTGGGCAGCAAAACTCAGAGCATTGTCAAAGATAACTCACAGGGGCCTGATTTATGAGGTTGTGCGTCACTTTTACGCCACGGTGCGTCACTTTTTGTGACGCAGCAGTGGTGTAAAAATTGTGCCTTGTTGCACCATATTTACAAAGTGACGCATCTAGGTAGATTCGTCACTTTGTAAACCCCTGCGCCACATTATACCTGCGACAGGTATAATGTATGCAAGGGGGGCATATTGACGCAAGGAAGGATCGTAGAAGTGACGCAGTGAAATCTATGAGATTTCACTGCGTCACTTTTAGAACACCGTTGCGTCAAAATCTTGCGCTTGCCTCACAGCAGGCGTAAGACTGACGCAGGCCCTTTCACATGGGGCTTTCCCCATGTGAAAGGACGCATTGCTGGAGTTGCGTCACTTTTGGGACACACTCCAGCAATGCGTCACTTTTGCGCTTACAGATACGTCAGAAATACTGACATATCTGTAACTCCTTGTGACATGATGCATCATACATTAAATATGATGCACTGAGAAGTGACGCATCGCTGCTTTCACGCAGCGATGCATCATTTCTCATAAATGAGGCCCCAGGTTTTTAGCTGACCTAACGGGGGCAGGGAGGGGTCCACATACCTCAGGCCAATAAGTGCCTGACCAGATGGAATTCTGAGAGCCAAACACCAGCACTTCAGTCATGTCTGCATTAATGTTCAGCGAGTTGTCCTTCATCCAGCAAATAATGCTAGACATACACTGATTAAACCTCCCAGCAACTCCGTACACATTGTTGGAGATGGAGACAATAATTTGCGTATCATCAGCATATGACAATACTTGGGCAAGTGACTGAATAAAGCAAACTCAAGGGGCCCGATTCACAGAATGAACTTAAGACTCAATCCTAAACTTACAAACATAAGACAGACTTAAGACAGACTACCAGGGGTAGGTTTGGGTGTTGGGGTACAGGGGTATTTTAAGGGTTCAGGGCTAGGTTTTGGTTTTGGGGTACAGGGGTATTTTTAGGGTTTAGGGATAGTTAATCAGGGGATGGGGCCAAAGAGGGGCCAAAGGCCAGTTAATATTTGTGGGGCATTAATGAACTCACACTATATGATTAGGCATACATCTGAAATCGCTATGGTTATTCATGTTCCCATGAGGCACAGGGTCAAGACAGGTTTGCACATAGCTGAGTCTGAACTGAGGTGGCGAAGTGAGCTAAAGAAAGATGATGGATTCAACCCATATCTGTTACTGGAGGTGAGTATCTGAAAAGTTTCAGCGCTCCGTCCATCATCTCCTTGGGCCCGATTCACAGAATGAACTAAAGACTCAATCCTAAACTTACTACTATTTTGGTATTCACAGAATACACTTACTACTTTTGGCATTCACAGAATGAACTTACTACTTTTGGTACTCAAAGAAGTTAGGATTTTGTCTTAAGATTGTCTTAAGACAGACTTAAGGCAGACTTAAGACAGATTTAACACAAACTTAAGACAGACTTAAGACAGACTTAAGACAGACTTAAGACAAACTTAAGACAGATTTAAGATAGACTTTAGACAAAATCCTAACTTAAGTCTGTCTTAAGTCGGGGGAGCGCTAGAGGGCGCCGAGCAAGATGGCCGCACGTATGTGAGGCTCTGCCGGGACCGTTCATAATTTGCTGTAAAATCCTGAATATATACCGTGCTGCTTTTTCCCCCCGACTCGATGGCAAAACTCATCTGAAGTGCCTGGGACTCGAGAGTGGTGCTCTCCCTTGGGTGAGAGGGTCGTTCGGCCCGTGTTATCGGACTCGCCGTCAGCTGCCTGCCAGACGACCGGAGGCGCGCGATCCAGTGGCGTGGCCCGCCCAACGGCTTGGAGCTTGTGATCCGCTCCCTCTGCACGGCTACTCCGGTTGGTGCCCTGCTATCCGAGCTGTGGGAGGTGACGGAGCTTGGTGGACGGCGAGCCAGTGCCTGGAGCCCGAGCGGATTGGAATCCGGCCCCGCTGGTGGTGGTGAGTGGGGCGAGGGCCTACGCGAGACCGGGGCTGCGGAGGCGGCGCTGGGCCGCACTAGGCCTCGCCGCGCGAGCTTCGACTGGCTGGGGTGCGCAACGGCGTTGATACACAGCAGATGAGAGTTGGGGGAGTGCTGCTGCCCGGCGTGATTGGGAGGCCCTTTGAGCTGCAGATCCGTGTGATCGGACGGATTGCTGATAGACCTGACGCTCTTGGCCTACCGCTTTGGGTGCCCTGTTGATCCCTGAACTGCGGCTGCTGGGGAGAAGTCCGACTAGGCCCTTTGGGTTTTGACGCTCGCCCTTCTACATCACCTTGAGAATAATCTACACGACCACGCGGGTTGCTGCCTCTGGGCCAGGTCGAATATCGTGGAGGAGCCATGGGTAGGCCAGAGCGCAATCAACCCAAGATCAACTTTGAGGCAAAAAAACGGCGATGTCCTCCTCGCAATCGCCGCCGGACGCTGAGACCTCGGGGGTGGTTGGCAGCGCCCCGAACCTGGAGACCACGCTGGTGGCGATGCAGAAAACGCTGCAATCCATTTAATGCACCATGGAGGCGGTCAATCACAGGCTCGACCATATGGCGACGCAGTTCGACCGGCAGAACGAACGAATGGGCGAGGTGGAACAGAGGGTGTCTGCTACGGAGGATGGGCTAGCCACGGTGACCACTAAGGTATTCAACATGAAGAGGGTGCTGGCGGTGATCCAGGCGAAGAACGAGGATTTGGAAGGAAGGTCCAGACGAAACAACATTCGCGTCACGGGCCTTCCGGAGTCCACCAATGTGGGTCGGATGGAGGACTTTATGGAGAGAATGATAGTGGACATTTTTGGCTCGGATCAGTTGTCGAAGGTCTTCATCGTGGAACGGGCACACCGTACCCTGGCAAAGCGGCCTGTGCCTGGAGCCAATCCACGCCCCATTATCGCTCGTATACTTAACTACAAGGATCGTGATGTTATACTTCGGCTCGCCAGGGAGAAGGGCACCATTGAATACCAAGGGAATAAACTGGAGTTCTTCCCTGACTTCACTGTGGCAGTGCAAACAGCGCGTAAGGAGTTCGCCCCGGTGAAACAACTGCTTCGAGACGAGAACACGCCCTGCGCGTCTTCGAATAGGGCCCCCGTCGGACATCAAAATCTTTGCTACCCCTAAGGCTGCCATGGACTACGCGAAAAAACAGAAAAACGTAAAAGGGACTCTAATGTGCAGCAGGAAGGGGAAGGGGACCTCATGGAAGATGTGGAGTAGGCGTTTTTCGTCTTGCGGACTCCTCTGTGCTGGCGGAGCTGGTCCTGCTGGATGCGTTATAGTTTGGTACTGTGTAATTTTCTGGCTTGCTGTGATGTTCACCCTGTTTTCCTTGGCGGGCCTCTGCTTTCGAAGGTTTTCTTTGGTACTCCTTCTTATATTGCATTGCGATTCATTTATGGGGCTGATGTGGACCGGCTCTCTACTAGCATGTAATTAATATGCTTAAATTGACTCTTGGATTATGGACAACTGTAACTGTACATAGGGTGCTATATGACTGGTGTGTAGTTACTTGTATGACCTTTGGTATTTGCTTACTGGTTTTTGTTGATGAGGTTCTGATGGGAGGGCCAATTACTCTGTTGAACATGCTGGGCGACCATGATTTGCAAGGATCCTTGAAGCTCTAAGGGTTGGGGGAAGGGGCGGGATGTTTTCATCGCTTGCGCGGTCCGCTCTCTCGTCAGATTTCTGGCGGGAGTTGTGCGCCACTGCGTCCCCGCACATGGGAGATCCAGACACACTTGTGAAAATGCCGTTGGGGTTGTTGGGGGAGGGGGGAAGGGGCCAGCTTTAGCAGGTTGGGGATGCTGAAGTGGGTGGTGGGAGGTTGGGGGGCTTTTTTCCTTCCTGGGTATGGTCACAGTATTTCCTTGAGTATGATGGGGGGTGTGCAGGGTCTGGGCCGGGGTTGGGAAACAACTGGGCATTGTGTTCTCTGATGAGGGTGACTCTCCTTCCTGGAACTCGGAGGTTGTGGGGTTCTGTGCGTTGTGCTCCTTCTGGCCAAGGGGGGTGGTCCTGCAGCTTTTGGGATGTATGTCAACTTTGGGTGGATGGACGGGGGGGGTAAAATTGCATGTGTTACTTGGAATGTGAGGGCGTTGAACCGCCCTCAAAAGACTAGACAAATGTTGGCGTTTCTCAATAGGCATGGTACGCATATTGCTTTCCTGCAGGAGACACATCTATGGGGCAAAGCTGCAGAAACTGTGGGTCGGAGATGGGCGGGAGTTAGACTGGCGTCAAACTAATCCTCATATGCACGTGGTGTAATGATACTGATTAAAAAATCTGTGCCATTTGTTACAATACATGAAGACATTGACAAGGAAGGGCAATATATTATTGTGCATGGTACTCTATGTGGTACCCCTGTCACGCTCCTTAATGTGTATGGACCAAATGTGGATGACCCTGATTTCTATGTTGCACTTTGGAATAAGGTATACATGCCGCCACAGTCGGCTGTGATTTGCGGTGGGGATTTTAATGTGATCTTGGATGGGGAAATGGCACGGAAGAAAGTGGCTGCTGAGGTTCATGAGGGTATGCAAGGACTCGGTTTGGTTGATGTATGGCGTTTGAGGCACCCGGGGAGGAGAGAGGGCACTTGCTATACCTCAGCGCATGACACCTGGTCGCGACTGGATTACTGGCTGGTGACCCGGGATGTGAGTGGATGGGTGCTGGAAGTTGACCATTTGCCGCGTACGCTCTCTGACCATGCGCCGGTTCGCTTGCTGTTGCGGGTACCGTTGTGTACGCCTGCTCCATTCACTTGGCCCCTATCTCCGGGAACCTTGACTGATCTGGTGCTACGCAAACGGCTCAGAACTATCATTGAGGAGTTTTTTGAAAAAAATGTCGGCACGGTTGATAGTATGTGCACGGTGTGGGAGGCCTTCAAAGTGACCATTCGTGGGGTGAGTCCTGACATCACTAAGAGACTCCATGTCTAGGTTGGAAAGGGAGTTGTTGGTATTGGAGCGACAGTTGGAGGACTGTCCTGGAGAAGCTCTGCTAGCCGACATTAGATCGAAGGTTTCTGAGTACAACGAATTAGCCGATCAGGAGGTGAAATTCTTATCCAAGCATACCAGGGCGCGCTGTTACGGTGAGGGGGGCAGACCGGGGAAAGGGCTGGCGGATCGCATAAGGGAACCATGGGCCAAGCATTGTGCGGTCCAGGAGATCGTGGATGGGGGGGGGGGTCGTAACTGACACGCCTGGTATCCTGAGTTGCTTTGCGAAATATTATGAGGGCATGTACGAGTATCGGGAGACGGCGACGGAGGAAGAAATAGCTCAGTACTTTGAGGATATAGCTCTGGTTTGGCTCTCGAGAGGTCAACAAGAATTCCTTATGCACCACACCACCGAGGAGGAGTTTCGGGAGGCGATCGCTGCTCTTCCTAATGGGAAAGCTGCTGGTACGGATGGCTTGCCGTCCGAATTCTATAAGGAGTATATTGCTCTTTTACTTCCGTACTTGGCGATGGTGCTGGAGGAGTCTGTGAACCGGGGCCATTTCCCGACCACGATGAGAGAGGCACTGCTGGTTGCATTGCCAAAGCCCGGGATGCCTCCCAACCAATGTGAGTCGTATTGTCCTCTTTCACTAATGAACACTGACGTTAAGATTATAGCTAAGGTGCTTGCTACTCGGCTGCTGCTGCTACTTCCGGTAATGGTACTGCCTGATCAGTCGGGATTTATACCGCTCCGGTCTACCACCCACAATCTCAGGGCTCTTTTTGCAGTATTGCATTTGCTCAAACCGGAATTGGCTGCGGTGGCTGTCATGCTTGACGCCGCGAAGGCGTTCGACTCAGTTGCATGGCGGTATATGATAGCTATTCTACATCGTATGGGGGTGCCCTTCTTTTTTACATCGTTGGTGACTCTTCTTTATACTAACCCCGTGGCACGTGTGAGGGTCAACAGCCATGTCTCGAACTCGTTCCCGGTGCGGAGGGGCACTCAGCAGGGTTGCCCTCTCTCACCTTTACTATTTGCCATCGTGATGGAGCCCCTGGCCTGTGTTTTGAGGCAAAGGTATGCTGACGCAGCTCTGAAATTTCCCCTTCGGTCGTTGGCTGTGTCCATGTACGCCGATGACATGGTGCTTTATGTGCGCGAGCCTGCACGCCATCTTGAACCTATCCTTCGGGAGTTCATACGGTTTGGCCGGCATTCTGGATTGACCATCAACTGGGATAAATCTGTTATGCTGCCTCTCACTGACGTCACCGTTCCTTTCCCTCTGGAGTTTCCACTGGAATGGGCTGTGGACTCGGTGCGCTATCTTGGGATCCAGATTCATCGGAATAGTCAGGAGGTTATTAGAGCCAATTATGGAGTGGCTGTCTCCAAACTGGAGGATCAGGTGGCTCGTTGGATTAAGCTCCCTCTCACCCTGGCTGATCGTGTGTCTTTAATCAAAATGGTTGTACTTCCGAAATTTTTGTATCTTTTTGTAAACATACCCCTTCAACTGACGTTGCACTTCTTTGCACGGCTGCGCTCTTTGCTGACCACCTTAACCTGGGCTGGGAAAAATCCACGAGTGACGTGGGATGTGCTGACTAAACCATATGCACTGGGTGGTTTCGCTGTACCAGATATGAAGCTATATTACTTATGCGCAAAGGCGCACTTTGCTGCCTATTGGGTGTCTGCGCCCCCGTATACCCCGCACATGGCGCTTGAGGCCAGCGCTGTCCTGCCGTACCCCTTGAGGGCTATGGTGGGTAACACTCACTCGGTGTTTGACAAGGGTGAGGTGGATACAGTCCGTTCCACGGCGAATGCATGGCGGGAGCTTGGTAGGAGAGCTGGCAGATTACCGCTATATGCTCCGAGCATGCCGCTGTTGTATCATTCGGACAGATCAGTGTCGAGTGAAATTGGTGGTCTGCAGGTCCTTCAGGGTGCTGGTCTTCACACTATGGGAGATCTCTTCCCAGGGGCCAAGTTCCTTTCGTTGCAAACTGTGACGGAGCAGTCCACGAATGTGGTCATGGCTACCTTCATCAATGTCAGACTCCATGCGGCCATACACTCCTTATATCCTACATATCCGGAGGAACCCTTAGCACTGGGGGCCTTGCAATTAATCTACACCGTGACAGACAGAGTTAAATTGCTCTCCAGACTATACCGCGCTGCCCAAGAAGACGAAGGGGGGGGGCTATTCTGGCTAGGGCCAGATGGGATAGGTGTCTGCCTGAGCCATTAACGGATGAGAAATGGACTGAATGCTGCTCCATGACTGGGGGCTATGTGGCTAACGGCAATTTCCGCCTTCTCCACTTTAAATTTATACATCAATGGTATTACACACCTACGCAGCTAGTTAGATATGGTCTTTGAGATTCTGCACAATGTGTCGTGTGTGGAGAGGATGATGCGGATTTCGTGCATTTGGCGAGGGGGTGTGCCCGGGTGTATGGCTTCTGGATGGCTGTGACTGAGGCGCTGACTAAGATGACAGCCACGGAGGTTGCGATGGATATACAGCTGTGCTTGCTGGGGCTCGCCTCTGGAGTGCCACATAAGGAGCGGAGATTGACTGTCCTGGCGTTACAGCTTGCTAAACGGAGGGTGGCTATGGTGTGGGGTGGCAGGCGAGCACCTGATGTTCAACTGTGGCTAAAGGACCTGGCCTACTGCAGGGATCAGTTGACTTGCTATGCTGAAACTCTGCCGGAGAAGTCACGTCCGCGAGACATTTGGGCTTCGTATACTGAATATATGCTTTCCCTGGCAGAGGACGAAAGTTCTGATGACGAGGGCGGGGATCGAAAGCCTGGTGTTGGTGTGCCTGAGGGTTTGCCTGACTGAATGGTTGTGCTGTGCTATTATCGCTGATGGGATGTCTATTTCTGCTGATATGTATGGACCCTGGGGGGCGCTGTCCTGTCCATAGTTTTCACTATTCTCACACAACGACTGCTGGCACGGCTGGATTTCGTATCTGGGGTTGCACTGCTCGTACGAACACTGGCGGTACCTTGCGTGCCCTCCACACTGTTTCACCATTCAGCATTACTTCTATGGACTTTTACGGTGACCTGGGACCGGGATTGTTTGGGCTGGGGGGGGTGGGGTTTGTTGTTGTTCCATATAAATACTGTAAAATAAGACCTGTAGGTGATGAGCGAGGTACTGCTGTTGAGGATGACCTCGACTTGAACTGTGGACTCTTGTCGCCCTCTGCACTATTGGACTGTCCTTGCCTGATATCCTTTGATATATGCTTTCAGCTACTAACTGTTGATTTGATAGCAGCCGGCCCTGTACAGGGTTGTAGGCGCACTGCTGTGTATGTGAGCATATTTGAAATAAAGGTCTTGCAAAAAAAAAAAAAGTCTGTCTTATGACTGTCTTAAGTTTGTCTTAAGTCAAACTTAAGACAAAATCCTAACTTCTGTGAATACCAAAAGTAGTAAGTTCATTCTGTGAATACCAAAAGTAGTAAGTGCATTCTGTGAATACCAAAATAGTATTACGTTTAGGATTGAGTCTTAAGTTCATTCTGTGAATCAAGCCCATAGTAACCTATAAGTCACTCCTATGGCAGACCTTAACAATCCTGAAGGCAGAGTGCTTGGTTTTGTGTGAGAGGTTGCCCTAGCATGAGCTGAGCTTCTCTGCAGCTTTCGGAAATACCTCCTTATAGCTGTTCTATGATATAGCTATACCATATACTCTTAAGTGCATTATAATCCTCCCGGTTAATGCTAACTTTGGTTTGGCTTTTTCAAAACACTAGCAGCCCGTCCCGACGTTGTCCGGGTATGAATTGCTGCTGGCCAGTAGTATATTGTTTCGTTGGATTTCATTTTGATAGCATTTCTTATCTGTGAAACGCTCTGATTCACAGGGCACTGCTGATGCACTTAAGAGTGCGCGTTCAGTAGAGTGTGAACTCGAGTTTCCCTACTTTATTTTCCTTGCAATATTAAATAGCGCGAACTCGACAACATGGCATGAGCACAATTTACATTACAGAAGAACACATTGATTTGTGGTAGGCACGGGGAAACAAAGGGATTTGCCTGGAATCACAGGATGTTGAGCTGATGCCGAGATTCTAACGTAGCTCCCCATCTCTAAAGTTCGCAATTCTAGAACTTGTGGTGGGAGGTGTGTCTAAAAGTGTATGTCGGTGCTGGGCATCAATGAGAGAGACCTGTGCATTTTTCCAATTGGTGGGGAAAAAATATGAGTATGTTGCTGGAGATGTGGGCCGCCGTGCCACCAATGTACTTACGGGGGAGGGTAAACACCCATTATTCCGCAAATTTCTTTCCGCATACCATCACTCTGCATACTTTCATTACGAAAGTACCATGACTCCGCAATGCCATTATAGCGCATGGCATTACATTTTATATGCTTTTACCATGCATACATTTACAACGAAAATCGTTGTAAATGCATGAATGGTAAAAGCATGTTTTTAAAAAATGTTTGGATAAGGCAAGTATGGGTATAGGGGTATATGTTTTGGGGTACTGATGTATATGTTTTGGGGTGTTTGGGTATTTTAATGGTTCAGATATAGTTTTGGGTTATGGGGTGCAGGGGTATTTTTAGGGTTTAGGGCTAGGTTTGGGTTTTGGGGTATTGGGGTATTTTTAGGGTTCAGGGGTAGGTTTGGGTTTTGGGGTACAGGGGTATTTTAAGGGTTCAGGGCTAGGTTTGGGTTTTGGGGTACAGGGGTATTTTTAGGGTTCAGGGCTAGGTTTGGGTTTTGGGATACAGGGGTATTTTAGGGATCTGGGCTAGGTTTGGGTTTTGGGGTACAGGGGTATTTTTAGGGTTCAGGGGTAGGTTTGGGTTTTGGGGTACAGGGGTATTTTAAGTGTTATGGGCTAGGTTTGGGTTTCAGAGTACAGGGGTATTTTAGGGTTCAGGGGTAGATTCGGGTTTTGGGGTACAGGGGTATTTTTGGGGTTCAGGGGTATGTTTGGGTTTTGAGGTACAGGGGTATTTATAGGGTTCAGGGCTAGGTTTTGGTTTTGGGGTACAGGGGTATTTTTAGGGTTTAGGGATAGGTTTGGGTTTTGGGGTACAGGGTATATTTATAGGGTTAAGATGGGTTAGTGTTTAAGGGTGTTGTAGTATTTTATAGAATAAGGGTGGGTTATGATTATGGGGTGCAGGGGTATTTAAAGTAGGGGTGGGCGGAATTGGTGAGAACTTGGTACAATAAATCCGCAATATTTCGTTCCGTCAGATTTCCAATTATTAAAACAGAAACCTCATATATTCAAGGTAAAATAACAAGTATTTCTACATGCTAAAATGCATATAGTCATTTCACAAAAGTGAAATTAGCTTCCAGCAAGCAGTGAGAGAGGTGATGATTTTGATATCAAGCCCCTGCAAACCATTATGGGACGAGATTAGCAGAGGGAAGTGAATATTATAGTATTCAAATAATTTTACAAAGAGCCCCAGTTGTCCCCAAGAGGCAAATGCAATAGCATTTAAAATATTATACATCAAGCTGCAGTTCACCTCATGGTCCCTAGATGTCCCTGATGAGGCAAATGCAATAGCAATTAAAATATTACACATCAAGCTGCAGTTCACCTCATGTCCCGAGATGTCCCTGATGACGCAAATGCAATAGCATTTAAAATATTATATATCAAGCTGCAGTTCACCTCGCCGTCCCTAGATGTCCCTGATGAGGCAAATGCAATAGCATTTAAAATATTATACATCAAGCTGCAGTTCACCTCGTCGTCCCAAGATGTCCCTGATGAGTAAAATTCAAAAACATTGAAAACCTTTCATGAATGCTAAAAATTATGCTAAGCTTATCCCATAATGCTTTGCAGGGCCTTTTAGTTGTATTTTTGCCCATAACTGTGATTGGGGTGGTTCTAAGAGAATGGGACCTCCACTGAATTACTATTTAAAGGGAGCAGGAATGTATAGAACCTGGGAAGAAAAAACAACAGTTGTGACGGAATGCCCCCAGCGATTGTCATGCCCCCAGCACACACCCACAGCACAATGCAGACACGCCCACAAGGGACTACTTTGCTGGCACGGTTCTTTTATATTTTAAATGTATATGGTGGTAGTCTGCATTAAGCATGGGCGAATTTTGCGGATCTCGCGTTCGCGAATTTTGCGGATTTGCGGATTCGCAATCCGCAAAATCCGCGAATTCCCGCGAATTTGCGGATTTTTTTTTTTTTTTGTGTTCGCCCGTGTTTCTGCCAGTTCGCGAGGGTTTTTACAATTTCGCAATTTGCGAACTTACCTGTCGGGTCGCAAGTTTTGCGAACTTGTTGTTTCTACATGTCCAGCCTGTTTGGGACACTCTTCTTCATCACTGCCACTCTCTGTCACCACTGCCACTCTCTGACTACTCATGCCACCCTCTGGCCCACCCATGCCACCCTCTGTTTCATCACCACACCCTCTGGTTGTCCAGTGTACATTATTTTCGGCAAAGCAAAGCACACCTTCCCTGCCTCAAGTGACCTGAATTAATTTGGGGCTGATTAATGTGTCACAGAATATTTTTTTAGCTGGCACCTGCTTCCTTAGTGCGCCCTGATTAGTGATCTTTTGCACTTGCTAAGTGCTTTCATTGTTGCAAAATTAGTTACAACACCTGCCCTGCCCCAACTGACAATAATGAATTAGGGGCTAATTAATGTGTCACTGAAAGAATTTAAAGTTCCAGCCTGGCACCTGCTTGTCTGCTCCTTTAGCTGTAAATCAGGACCTTTGTGGCATACAGTTAAGGTCAGAGCAGGGTCACACAATAGTTGCAAGCAGGCAACCGAATTCTGGAGGGCCCCCTCAGGAAGCAATACAAAGAATCGTTACAAATCATGAGGTTGACCTTTTGCACCTGCTCATTGCTTTTGCTTTTGCTGAAATCGTTTTGCGGTTTTTTTCGTGCTATTCGCGGGGCGCGGCGTCGTGCGAAACCGACCGCGGAAGCCGCCAATTCGTGCGAATGAGCATTTTATTTTTTTGCGGCTTGTTGTTTCGCGAGTTTTTTTGCAGTATTCGCGAGCCGCTTGCAGCGCAACACGCGAATTTACCCCAAGGTCGAGTACGGGCGCGGCCATTTTGTTTGCGTGACGTATTTCCGTTTCCGCCCGCTATGTATAATCTCGCGCAGTAAGCGCATTGCGAGTAGAGGTTCGCACGAGATCGCGCGGGAAATCTAGAGGTTCGCACGAGATCGCGAGGAAAATCTCGCGCGAACTGACTTTCGCGCTCGGAAACGGGCGCCGGCCATCTTGTTTTTCATTCATTTCCTGTGTCTGGGCATGGTGTTTAATCCTCTTGATATCTTTCCCATCCTTTGCTTGTTTTCAGTTTTTTTTTTACGATTTTGCTTCTTATCTATCCCTCTCTTTTCCTAGCTGTATATTTTTGTCTTTTCTGCTATTTTTCTTTACTTTTAAACTACTTTTGTAAACTCTTTTCTTTTCTTCTTCCCTATCCTATTCTTTCTTAATTTTCTACTTCTTCCTACCTTACCTGCCCAGACCATGGTCAAGCCAGGCGCCGTGAAGCTGCCCAGGCACTTGAGGGCCGCAGCGGCGGCGGGGAGTAGTGCTGGACCCAGTGGCAGGACAGCAGGCGTGAGATCGAGGGGGGAGCAGGTGACGCGCCGGGAGATATTCAGCCCGGAGGAAGTGGGCGCGCTGGTCTACTTCGTCCAGCGCCGCCTGCCCAGGACCATCGCGGGAGGCGGCAGGATCGCGGCCGGCGGCTATAACATGCGGGAGCGCCGGAAGCGGTGGGAGAAGGTGTGCTGGGCCATATCCCACCTCTACGGGGTCCAGCGCACCTACAGCCAGGTCACCCATCGCTGGACGGACCTCCTGGACCGCGAGCGCGACCTGCTGGACCAGCTCGGCTTGGAGATCCCCGGGCTTGGTGAGTAGTAGTAGCCATTGGCATTTAATCACTCACTACTATGATGTTTTCTCCTGCTCTGTGTTGTTGTATTGCAAATATTTGTTTTTTACATGGAGCAAGCCAATAATGCCGCTGATGACGATTACATTGTAGTTAAATTATATTTCAAAATCTTCTGTGCATTTCAGGTGCACTGCTCTCCTTCTCAGTGGGGTTGCTACTATGCTTATTTGTTTTCTATTTCGTGGTCTCATTGGCCTGAGTAACTATTATGTATGAGTGTACTTAACAGAACTGCGTAATGCTAGACACTAGGGGGCAGATTACATTTACAAGCCCCTTGCGCCACGTTTACGTTGCCTTGCGTGACGCAACAGCGGCGTAAACGTGCCGCATCCCTGCAAGTCATTTACAGCATGACGCATCTAGGGAGATGCGTCACGTTATAAAGCCATGGGCCTGCACCACAATGGGTGCGTTCCTAGTACGCAGGGTGGGCGGTCCAGCGGCTGTGCGCCTCGCAAAATTGCCTGCGTGAAATCTACAAGATTTAACGCAGGCACTTCTGCGACGCTGCTACGTCAATTCAATTCCTTATGTCTGCTCGAAGCAGGCGAAAGGACTGACACAGCATGTAAAGTATTGGGTGGCCCTGAGCATTACTGGAGTTGCATTGCGTTGGCGACGTGACTCCAGCGATGCGCCGCTCTTACGTGACGAGATGCGTCACGCAAGTGCCTACCCTTGCGCCAGGGCGCGCCGCATTGTAAATGAGGCACATCTGCCGTGTCGCAAGGGTAGTTTTGCGTGACGCATTTGATCTGGCGCATCTCTGGAGATGCGCCAGAACGCGTAAGTAAGTATGCCCCTAAGGGGCAGAATTGCAATTACCGTCGCATCCCTGCAAAGTAGCAGGGATGCGCCATTAATTGTGCGGCCCGCTACCACCACCAAACATGGTGCGCCGTATTTGCAATGCGGCTCCCCATGGGCCCAAAACGTCACCGAAGCTTTACTGCTGGAGTTGCGTCGCAACGATGGCGCAGCTCCATCAATGCTCTGGGGTACCCTATCTCCCCAATGCTGGGTCAAGCCGTACGTCTGCTTCAAGCAGGTGCAGGGTTTGTGTGACGCATCATTGTCCTAAAGGTGACTGATTGATATTTTGTAGATTTCCCTCAGCCACTATTAGGATGTGTTCCAGCGCAGGAATGCCCTCCCTTGCGCCGGAACGCCCCCTGATGGCGCAGGGCTTTATAACGGGATGCATCTCCCAAATGCGTCACGTTGTTATAATATTATACGCCGCACCATGGCGCCCTTTTTTGTTTAGCTGCTGCGTCACAAAAGTCACGCAAGAACGGCGCAAAAGAGCCGCAAGGGCTTAAATCTGCCCCTTCCTTTGTAACCCTGACAATAAGAAAAATAGTGGCGGTGGATTGATAGTTTGACTATTTAAATGACTGGTAATGTAGCAGGCAACTGTTAGTGTTGTCACTGATCTGACTGAAATCACAATGGAGTTTGTCTGTCACTTTGCGTCTTGCCTGCGGACTGCTGCCTGCCAGTCCTAGGTGAACGTTTCAGTACTTTGTTTAGTGAGTTACGTGACTTTCGAAGTCACAGGTCCGCAAATAAATAAAAAGTAACCATAATCAATATAATTTCGCGGAAATATTTTGTTATTGTTCTTTTGAAATGTTTGATTTGGTTGACATTGACAAGCAACAATCATCCATGTTTTCTGTTCTTTCTTTCATGTTGTACGTCAGCTCCCCCCAGGGGCGAGAGGAGGACACAGGAGCAGCAGGCGGCGGATGCTGTTCATCAACAGGGCCAGGATCGGGCAGGCGAGGGCTCCTCTGCTGGCCCCAGTAAGTTTTCATTTTAGACTAGTACCTATTTTTCCTAGCGTTCCTCATTTGAATTTTTTCAAAATTGTCTTTGCTCTTCTTGTAGACTGTATCTAAATTCTTATCCTGCCTCTACTATGACTCCCTGTGGTATTACTAGATTATTCTTATTAGTCTGTCTGTGTAGCTAACTAAGATTGCACGGTTGGCGAAACTCCCATGATTCTAGTCAGCAATAGCTCTATCAACTTAGTGCAGTCCTCTTGGATTGTCCATAATGTCTTTTGAAGTGTTCTATCTGGACTCATGCTTGCAAAAATTGCAAAACCTTTCGTTCAGTCACTCTAGTCTGGAGGACCAAAAAACACAGATTGTATTTAAATTTAAAAGCTTTATTAAAAGTAAACACATTTATTAAAATGAAGTCATAATAAAACTAAACGTTTAACTGATAATGGAAAAGTGGTTAGTGCTGACGATTAATTGAAGACATTTCTTGTGGTCGAGCCGAGCTCTCACCTGGTTTCAACTTGATCTTGTTGTTAGAAGTCCATCTTCTGTCTGTGTGGAGAAAAATGGTGCGTGTTAAAAAATCAGCCTTCATCAGTTGTGCCAAAAAGTGCAGCAAGACAACCTTCCCTGGAAAAAGGGACATTTTTTTTAACTTTAACGTAGACAGTCACAAATTACATTGTTTTCACATGTCTTCATTCCTAGACCAAATACTAGTGACTAGTGAGTGCTTTATTCTAAGATTCTTAAATGTACTTTGTAGGTGGAACATCTGGTGGCGGGGCCAGTGTGGTGGTGGTGCTCGAACGGAGGCGGAGGGCAATTCATCATCAGGGGAGGAGGCGGCGGCGCCGGCTGTGAGAGTTGAGACGGTGGTGGCGGCCAGAGGTAAGCTCTTATATATTCCTTACTTATTGAGATTGAAGACTAGCTGGGAAGGCAAGAATATGAGATGCATGGCTGGGTGAATGATGAAGCAATGATGGGTGGAAGGACAACAGCCTGGGTGGGTGACACAGAAACTGTATGTGTCCATATACCTGGATCATGCTACTATCTGACTCTTAGATAGCATATGTGTATCTAGAGCAGGGGTACTCATAGTACGGCCCGCGGGCCGGTGGTGGCCCGGCAAGCCTTCCTTGGCGGTGCGCAGACCTTGCAGACAATCACTGCTCCCCCGGCCCCCACAGAGCAGAGGCTTTTTTGTATTTCACCTGTTAGCGCCCCTGCATCTCCACTCTGACAATCACTGCTCCCCCGGCCCCCACAGAGCAGAGTGGAGATGCAAGGCCACAAAGAGGTGAAATAGAACAAAGCCTCTGCTCTGTGGGGCCGGGCAAGCAGTGATTGTCAGGGTGGAGAAGCAGGGGCGCTAAAACAAACAAAGCCTCAATAATATGTTAATGGTCTTTTAAAGACCTGTTAAGTACTTTGGTGTTGTTGTCTGTGTGTGCGCGTTGAGGAAGCGGTCTCAACCCGGGCTGAAGGCTGACACAGATAGACACACACACAGTGAGATGACAGAGGGAGAGGGAGGGCAGGAGGGAGAGAGAGATGGAGGGAGGGCAGGAGGGACAGCAGGAGGGAGAGAGATGTATGTAAATGCTGGGTCTGGTGGCTCAGTGGATGAGGGCATCTGCTGCAGGGACCTGTGTGCAACCTCATGGTCACAAGTTATCGTTTTGCTTTAGCCCCGCCCCCCTCTGACTCCGCCCCCACCAGTGCGGCCCTCGGCCACAAACTACACTGTAAATGTAGCCCCTGAGAGAAAGTTTGTGAGTACCCATGATCTAGAGAGAGTAGATGGTCAGTGGATGAACTAAGTGTAACTTTGAAGAGCATGTAACACTGCACCCGCACGTCCGTTCCAGTGTAGGAAAGGCAAGGAAAAGAACTTTTAATTTTGTCCAAATACTACCATAAGTAGTAGCAGTAGTTTGTATTGCAAGCACTGCATAGATCCGGTTATTATGGTGGCCACTCCCTACCTCTCTTAATAAGTTTAGTAGTACTCAGTCATTCATGTGTGGATGTATCACTGCCTGTCACTCAATAAAAAGCAAAGCACCTAAAGTCATCCCATATATAAGCAAAAACATCCCATGTGAAGTGATAGATAATCAGATTATTTATCTTCTTCAATTTTCCATTTCTAGTACTCATTTCCACTGTAGGGTGAAAGTTAAATTAATTAAGCAGTAGCCCTTGAGTTGTAACAGAGTATTCTCAGTGCCACCCGTAATAGAAAAGTAAGAGATTCACCACCTGCATGTACTGGACGGGTACAGTAACGCAACGGCAACGCAAGTCTAGGTCACTCCTCATGGCGTGCGTCTCTTTTTCTCGGGTGCAAGTTTACCGCGCTGGCATTATGCCGGCTTGCAGAAAATAACGTACCAATTTTCCAAAACAAGAGACAAGAAGAAGAATAAGACTGGTGTACTTTCATAGTCGACTCCAATGGAAGTCCACAGTGCTCATAGAATTTGTTCCTTAAACTCCCACTAATGTTAGAGCAAGGATGAAGAAGTGTGAGGTTAGATAGATACTGGCCTCAATAGTTATGTAATGCGCTTGCAAGTTGCTAGTTGTACTGCAGCACACATTTCTGCTGAATGATTGAGTTAATCTTAAAGAGCATTGGTTACAGACTATGTCTTTCTTTCTTCATATAGGTTCTCCTTCCAAACGAACAAGGAGGAAGGAGCTGGCTAGAGCGGCCCGGCAACGGAGAATCGAGGCCACTGTTGCGGAATATCGGCGGCTGGTGGCCCTGGAGGACGTGGAAAGTGTGCGGTCGACAACAACGACAACGTCGTCCTCCGTGGCCTCACCGGCTGCCACCGTGACCCAGCACAGTGGTCCACCGAGACTGAGCCGGGCTGCCAAAGGCAAACGCCACCGCCGAGCAGCAAGGCCAACAGCTGCTTCTCACAGGCCTTGCACCTGCAAGGCAGTGAAGGCACGCCTGCGCCGCACTACCCTGATGGTGTCCCGCCTTCAGCAGGAGCTCGCCTTGCTCCGCGAGGAGCATGATGCCCTGGCCCAAAAAGTTAACAGCATCCACCCATAGTGTCCCTTGCCCCTTTTTTAGAGACTTTTGGGGGGTGGGAATTGGGAGTTGGGTTTTTGGGGACTTTTGAAGGACAATCGTTGGGGTTAGGGAGGGTCTTGCGGGAGATTATTTTGTTAGGGATATAAATATACTTTTTCAAACTTTATCTGAGCATACCTGTTTTTTACTGCTTGCCTGGTGGGTGGGGGTTTAACGTTGACTGTTTTCCTGAAAGTTTAGTTCCATTTTCTTCCTTTAAGTGTAAATGCCCAAATGTTTTCAACACTAAGTGCCTCTCACAGACTAAGTGAAGTGAATCCAAGAGTCCTAGGACTTTAGTAGTACTACCTTCAGGCTCTCGTCTCTCGTACTAATACTCCATTATACCCCCAAACCACCAAACGCTTATCTTACCTGTAATTTGTGTTTGAAAGTAGGGCTAGGCCCAGGGCTGGCTCCACGGGAAACACCGAATAACGTTGGCAATCTTGGTCGGATAAAATTTCCTCATAGCGGTGGTAGTAGTGGTGTGACACAGTGGCAGTTGCATGCCTATGAAAAAAAAGAAAATGAAATCTGGTTTGTCCTCCTGAGCAATTCAACGGTACAACTGAGAATATAGCAGGTGACAGAAGTACAGTAGAGCAGTGCCACATTGTAGCCTAACAAATGGTAAAGTATAACTACTAATTCGGTTGAAGTTCTTTCACATTAGCAATGGTTCTTTGTCAAGCAGAGTAAGAATATATCATCGACAACTGTGGAAAGAAAGAATGCGACAGTACAGGGCCTGTGTGGAATTATTGATAACTATATTCAACATAAGGTCTCTGTAGCCAGATACCCGAGAGCCTTGCTGGTCACTATAAATCCATTCACAACAACACTCAATGGGGTTGGTCTGGAAGGTGTCACGTTTACTCCCCGTGATCCAGTCGATGCAAATATGGTTCCACCTCCAAATGTCACCAACACCCAGAAGTGTAAACACAGGGTGTTCGAGGCATTAGGCGAGGGAGAAAAATAACAAACTAAAATAAAAAATGTGGGATGGGTAAAGGTAGGGTCAGCAGGGAAAGGATACCTGTAAGAGAAGACAAGACAGGCATCAGTGAAGTGATGTCCTAACATACAAGGGTACTCTCATATAGTCTCACTAAATAGTCTGCAAGTCTCCCGCCTACTCATGGGAAATGTAGTTTCATAGTACGGTAGGCGCTTAGGGGCTGCGTAACCTGACAGAAGGTATAGTAGATAGAAAAGGAGAAATTGCTTTTTTTCTAGGTGTCCCCTCACTCACCAGGGTTGCCCCTTGGTGACATGCTTCATCATTGGGGCCATCCCAGTCCTCTACGGCCTGGGGCGTGCTGCGACTTGCGAATTACGTAGGAGCACTTACAAATGACTATGTGTGGTGCAGATAGTGGAGTGGACTAAGTGATGTGTTAAGGGATCAATGTAGAAGCCGAGAGAGAGCAAAGAAATGCAGTCACAGTCAGAGAAAAAGGCAAGGGATACTGTATCTATGTGGTTGTAGTGGTCCTGTTGGAAGTGGTAAGTAAGTTGCCCGCAGAAAAAAAATCCTCCTATTAGCGGCACTCCTCCATTGCAGCCGACGCTTCGTCCACCGATGTTGGTCACCAGAAGACACCCTGTCCACTGCCTGCCTGATGCTGAATTGTGGCTCGCTACTGTGAAGCCTGACTCCATCCTTTTTTCCCCATTGCAGAGACTGAAACCCGGCCTGTAATTATTCAACGAAAAACAGGAAGTGATATAATATTACAACACCACTGATAAATAAATATAAGGTATGTAGGCTGTGGAGTGCAAAAAGTCACAATTTGTTTTTCCTAGTAGACAGACAGTACAATGTTTTTGAAAGTGCGTACTCTGAGTCACCTTTTGAAGGATAAGTAAGTATGGGCAAATTAATGTAGCGGATCTTGCCCCTCAAGCTAGGTGTACTGTAAACTGTGTTTTAGAACAAAAATAGATCTTCCTAGCAGTGCTCCCACCCAAAAAACGAGGCCTAGCAGAAAACTGGAGACAAAACTTACTTTGAAAGTAAAAGTAGGCCGAAGTACCCTAATTACCCATTACCCCCCGTGGATTGTATTCAAACCACTTGCAAGCAACCAAGCAAAAGTAGCCATAGCCAGCATCGCTCCAAGACTCGAAATCCCCCCCACTCAAACACATGCAATAGAAATACTGCTAACCCTAACGAACCCTAAGTTAAGAATAGTGGCAAAGGCTTTCTTTAACTATGCCAAATCCCCCCTTTCCCACCATGGATTTTCTTCAAATGACTTGCAACCAAAATTACACATTCTCACGAGTGCTCTAAGACCCCAGAACTCAGTTTGAAAAATCTAGAACACCCCGATACACATGCAATCCTGCTGCTAGGGCTAACCCTAACGAACCCTAAGTTACAAAAAGTGCCAAAACTAAAGGCTTTTCCGCGCGGATTTTGTCCCAACCACTTCTACCCGGTATTAGACCTTCCCAGGAATGCCCCAAGACCCGGCAACCCACCCGCCAAGAAGCATAACACCCCCAAACAGGCCAAAAGCAAAATCTCATACTTGCAATATTTCTGGGCCTTCGGTCCAAACGCGCTGCGTAGCTAGGCCATAAGTCGGGGTTGGCACGACGGATTTCCTGAAAAGCAAATGCAATCAAGATTAGAGTGTCCCAGCAGTGCTCCCAGACCACGAAACTCACCCGCAAACACCAGGAAGCCCCCCAAACAGGCCCCCGAAAACGCTACATAGAGCAAAATGTCAGAAATAGCCCAAAAAAAAAATCGGCCTGGATTTTGTCCCAACCACTTCTACCCGGTATTAGACCTTCCCAGGAATGCCCCAAGACCCGGCAACCCACCCGCCAAGAAGCATAACACCCCCAAACAGGCCAAAAGCAAAATCTCATACTTGCAATATTTCTGGGCCTTCGGTCCAAACGCGCTGCGTAGCTAGGCCATAAGTCGGGGTTGGCACGACGGATTTCCTGAAAAGCAAATGCAATCAAGATTAGAGTGTCCCAGCAGTGCTCCCAGACCACGAAACTCACCCGCAAACAGACGGAACCCCCCCTAAGAGCACCTCAAAGGCAAGCAAGTCATCAAAAACACAAAAAAAATTCCGCCTGGGATTTGGTCCAAAACACTTTTATCCGGTATTAGAGCTTCCCAGCAATGGCCCCAGAGCCGTCAACCCAGGAGAAAACGAGTAGAAGACCCCCAAACAGCCAAAGAGCAAAAGTACAAAAATGGGGACTTAGTCACTTTTTCACAAATTTCCCAAATCACTCCGCGCGCGCTCTGCAGCTAGGCCCTAAGTCCCCTCAGCCACCATGGATTTGCTTCAAACCTCTTGCAAAGTAAAGTATATATAGCCAGCAGTGCTCCCACACCACGAAACTCACCCGCAAACACCAGGAAGCCCCCCAAACAGGCCCCCGAAAACGCTACATAGAGCAAAATGTCAGAAATAGCCCAAAAAAAAATCGGCCTGGATTTTGTCCCAACCACTTCTACCCGGTATTAGACCTTCCCAGGAATGCCCCAAGACCCGGCAACCCACCCGCCAAGAAGCATAACACCCCCAAACAGGCCAAAAGCAAAATCTCATACTTGCAATATTTCTGGGCCTTCGGTCCAAACGCGCTGCGTAGCTAGGCCATAAGTCGGGGTTGGCACGACGGATTTCCTGAAAAGCAAATGCAATCAAGATTAGAGTGTCCCAGCAGTGCTCCCAGACCACGAAACTCACCCGCAAACACCAGCAAGCCCCCCAAACAGGCCCCCGAAAACGCTACATAGAGCAAAATGTCTGAAATAGCCCAAAAAAAATCGGCCTGGATTTTGTCCCAACCACTTCTACCCGGTATTAGACCTTCCCAGGAATGCCCCAAGACCCGGCAACCCACCCGCCAAGAAGCATAACACCCCCAAACAGGCCAAAAGCAAAATCTCATACTTGCAATATTTCTGGGCCTTCGGTCCAAACGCGCTGCGTAGCTAGGCCATAAGTCGGGGTTGGCACGACGGATTTCCTGAAAAGCAAATGCAATCAAGATTAGAGTGTCCCAGCAGTGCTCCCAGACCACGAAACTCACCCGCAAACACCAGCAAGCCCCCCAAACAGGCCCCCGAAAACGCTACATAGAGCAAAATGTCTGAAATAGCCCAAAAAAAAATCGGCCTGGATTTTGTCCCAACCACTTCTACCCGGTATTAGACCTTCCCAGGAATGCCCCAAGACCCGGCAACCCACCCGCCAAGAAGCATAACACCCCCAAACAGGCCAAAAGCAAAATCTCATACTTGCAATATTTCTGGGCCTTCGGTCCAAACGCGCTGCGTAGCTAGGCCATAAGTCGGGGTTGGCACGACGGATTTCCTGAAAAGCAAATGCAATCAAGATTAGAGTGTCCCAGCAGTGCTCCCAGACCACGAAACTCACCCGCAAACACCAGCAAGCCCCCCAAACAGGCCCCCGAAAACGCTACATAGAGCAAAATGTCTGAAATAGCCCAAAAAAAATCGGCCTGGATTTTGTCCCAACCACTTCTACCCGGTATTAGACCTTCCCAGGAATGCCCCAAGACCCGGCAACCCACCCGCCAAGAAGCATAACACCCCCAAACAGGCCAAAAGCAAAATCTCATACTTGCAATATTTCTGGGCCTTCGGTCCAAACGCGCTGCGTAGCTAGGCCATAAGTCGGGGTTGGCACGACGGATTTCCTGAAAAGCAAATGCAATCAAGATTAGAGTGTCCCAGCAGTGCTCCCAGACCACGAAACTCACCCGCAAACACCAGGAAGCCCCCCAAACAGGCCCCCGAAAACGCTACATAGAGCAAAATGTCTGAAATAGCCCAAAAAAAATCGGCCTGGATTTTGTCCCAACCACTTCTACCCGGTATTAGACCTTCCCAGGAATGCCCCAAGACCCGGCAACCCACCCGCCAAGAAGCATAACACCCCCAAACAGGCCAAAAGCAAAATCTCATACTTGCAATATTTCTGGGCCTTCGGTCCAAACGCGCTGCGTAGCTAGGCCATAAGTCGGGGTTGGCACGACGGATTTCCTGAAAAGCAAATGCAATCAAGATTAGAGTGTCCCAGCAATGCTCTCAGACCATGAAACTCACCCACAAACAGACGGAACCCCCCCTAAGAGCACCTCAAAGGCAAGCAAGTCATCAAAAACACAAAAAAATTTCCGCCTCGGATTTGGCACAAACCACTTTTAGTGCTTCCCAGCAATGGCCCCAGACCCGTCAACTCACCTGCAAAGAGGTAGAACAACACCCCCACAAGTGCTGAGTCTTTCTTCATTGGGCGTAAACCAGCCCTCTGCTTTGATGGAAATAGGAGTCTGGAGGAGGAGGATAGAGGAGCATGTTCTTCTGAACTTGTGAACCTGAGGAATGCAGACTGCGGCACCTTCAAATAAATTAGCAAACAAGTGAAGACAGTTCTGCTGATGGGCTTGTCTTTGTGATAATCTGATTAAAGTTTGAATTATATTAACTGTGCACAACAAAGAAAGACAGACACACAGGAATAAAAGTGAATAAGGATGAAAAAGAAAGTTATTGATTCGTTGTCTCATTTTCAGGGCTCGAAGTCGGAATCACGGTCCAGGAATAAGAATAAGGCTTCGTCATCATACTCTGCGAATTCAGCCCGGGTGAGGTCAGTGCCACCTGACAGAGTAGAAATTCCCTCATCTATGGTGCTGGCCACCTCCTCTTCATCCGGCACGCTCTCTCGTACTCTTATATCTGGTGGTATGAGGTGCTGATTCATCTTGATCATTGTTAACCTCTCCACATTTTTGGGCGAGAGGCGGCTCCGTTTGGGAGTTACAATCCCACCAGCCGCACTGAAAACCCGTTCAGAAGACACACTTGCGAGTGGGCAAGACAAGTAGTTTAAAGCCAGGTTGGTGAGCTGTGGCCACAATTCTTTTTTCCCATGCCAATACGCCAATGGGTCAGAATTAACATAGACCTCTGTGGAGTCATTCAGATAGTCCTTCACCATCGACTCAAGGTCCTCCTCCAAGGTTCCTCCACTTTGCGTAGCTCTTGCTGTGCCTCTGGCCTTTTGAGAACCAAACCCACGCAGAGCTAGCCAATCCTCTTCAGCCTCCAATGTTTCTGCTGTCTTTCGTGCAGATGATGCGGTTGCCGGTGTCTTTAACGGCTGAGAGGTCACTTGTGCCACAGCCACAGGTGCAGAAGTGGATTGTTTTGACTGGGGATGGCCTGCTGATGTACTGCCATTTCCTTCAATTTCCAGCCGTTCTGTTTCAAACTTCTTGGCTGACAAGGCTAGCCAACGTTTGTACTTTGTAACATCTTCATCAGCAAAAGAAAAGAATGCTCTGCCTGCCAGCGCCTTTTTGTAGCGTGGATCCAGAATAGTAGCACAAATGTAATGCTGTTCTGAGTGGATCTTTTGAAGACGTTCATCACCTTGTAGGAGCTCTAATAATTGCTCAGCCAGAAGCAAAGAAGAGTCTTTCTTTTTGTCATCTTTTCGAAACACAGAACACACCTCCTTCAGTTGGTCCTCCAGCATGTACAACAATGGGATAGCTTTTCCCAAATTAGAGTCCTCCTTGCTGACTGCACGCGTGAAGACCTCAAAAGGACGAAGCATGCGTGTTAGGCTTTCAACTATGTTCCATTGCGGCCCACCCATCCTCAGCTCCTCTATACCCTCTTTCAAGAAATATTGATCGAGTTGCGTATACTGCTCATACAGACGCTCAAGCATGTAGAAGGTTGAGTTCCAACGTGTTACCACCTCCTGGATGAGTGCTTTCACTGGCATTTGACATTGATATAGCATGCTCCTCAGCTGCTTGCGGGCCTTAAAAGAATGCCTGAAATGCTTGCAAATTTTTCGGCAGTTCTCCAATACACTGGACGCTGCACTGAGTTTATTACCCAAGAATTTTTGGACAACCAGGTTTATACAGTGCGCCAAACACGGCACTCTGAAATAGTAACCGTCCCTCATGGCCTTAACTATATTGGAGCCATTGTCCGTGGAAACATAACCAACCTTGCGTTTTAGTGGGGACAGACAGTTAAGGACCTTTGTGTTAAAGACATCCAAAATGTTTTCTGCTGTGTGACGTTTCTCCAAACCAAACATGGCTAGTGTTGCATGTTTCCGAGCACCTTTAAAAACAATGTTAGTGTCAACACCTGAGTTTAGCTTTGCTTTAGCCCCTGAAAAAGAGACCCAGTGTGCAGTGATGCACATGTAATCAGCGCCTGCGCCACTGGTCCACATGTCTGTTGTCAGATGTATAGTGTGAACAGCACTCTTCTGCAAAGCTGCCCCAATCGCCTTCAGAACATCTTCATGTAGTGCTGGAACCGCAACTCGGGCAAAATAGAACCGGCTAGGAACCTTCCATTTAGGGCAGAGCGCTGTCACTAATTCTAGAAAACCAACCCCTTCGACAAAAGAAAAAGGGAGAAGGTCCAGAGCTAGCATTTTAGCCAGCTTAGTGTTATACAGACGGGTCATTGGGTGGTTGCGTTCATATTGCGCTTCTGTAAACAACATCTTTTTAATGTTGCCCTGGACCAATGATTTACGGGATGATGATCTCTTCGACCCAGTTACGCTCGCTGATGAACTTTTCCGCATTGATGTCTCACTCTCTCCCACACTCTTAGTGTGGCTCCCATGGGGTGTGCTGCTGACATGGGAACTGGGTGTAAGTGAAGTGTTTGGATCGTCTTCTTCTACCTCCTCGTCATCAGCAGATGACAAATCAACGTTTTCATTACGTGCAATTCCGGCTTTCTTGACCGCCTCTAGGTGCGGAAACCATTGGACAGGGTGCCTTCTCTCAAGATGACCTCTCTGGCCTCCGGTACCATAGTTAGAACCAAGCTTACCACGACTATATCGAAGCTTACAAAGGCTACAAATGGCTACGTTTTCCTTTTTTGGGCAAACACTAAAGAAGTCCCAAACTGGAGACTTGAAATGTCTTCGGGGGCCGCCGCCGGAGGAGGCGTCGATACTGGTGGTGGTGGTCCTGCTGCTAATGACAGATGAAGTGGAGGATGTGGATTGCCGAACTTCAGTACGTTTTGCACTTTCACCACCACGAATTGAGGTCGAGGACGAGGTGGGTACCTTCTTGCGAGGAAGAAATATGGAAGCGGTAGGTTTTGGTGTACTACTTAACTCCAAATCTAATGATTCCATTTCCATTGCCTCCTCGCCGACATCATCATCACGCTCAGCAGCTTCTCGGGATAGGGTCAAAATGTCTCTTTGCTGCATGCCCGGTGGGGCTGCAGTGACCTTTGTGATGACTGGCTCGTCGTCATCGTGAGAGGCTTCATCACCAGCAGTATCTGTCACTTCTTGTTGAGCCTCATCACACTCCATAGGTTTGAGTTTTTGGACGACCTTCCTTTTACGCTTAGGTACCGGTGGCAGATCATGGTGTGCCTCTGCCTCACTGTCAGACCGCAGTTGTCGTGGTTCCCAAGACAGATCACTTGCACCAGAACGAGGTGGGCTTGAAGAAGATGTAGACACCCCCCTTGATCTTTTCCTTGCTAGGGATGTGGAAGACAATGAATGATCATCAGGAGGAGTGGCTTCCAATGATACCTCAGCTTCATTGTCGATTTCCAAATGTGCCCCTACTTCGGGAGGAACAACTATTGTGGGCACTTGTGAACGTCCATGCACCTTTGCTTGCGCATCTCCTTTTGCTGCCTCTCCTTCCACATGTACTTGGGCGTGTACTTGCACATGGTGTTGTTGTTGCGGCTGTGGTTGTTCAACACTTGTCAGATGAGTTACAACAACCTGTGTTGATTCAGGGACATTGCTGCTACTTTCTTGCGATGAGCCAACATCACTGGTCGATGGTGATTGGAGAAGTACACTGACTGCCTCTGAAGCACTCAAGGGCTTTGACTTAAGTTGGCGTGGTGGTGGAGGCACTGAACCCAATGGAGCAGGGGTGCTGCTCTCAGGTTGGTCCCCAGCAGATCCTGCTGCTGCAGGCGTACTTTTTTTTTTGCTCCCAAAAAAAGTGGCGGGTGACACACCAGCCTCCTTGGTAACTTGCTTCTTCTGCTCCTTACTAGCAACTTTCTTGCTAGAGGAGCTACGGAGAACTTTCTTTGGGGCCATCTTCTTCAGAGCAGGTCAGACAGCAGGCCGCAGTTGCACGAATTGTAGAGTTGTCTGAGGCCAGACGTGACGTCGCGTGACGTTATGCTGCACACACACACCGCTGCAGGACTTCTTCCTGGCACTGGTGGTTCTCTTGAGTCTTGTGCACCTAAAAAAAATGGAAGACAGAGGAACATCAGTTCAGTTATAGAGCACAAAAAAATCGAAAAACACTGCAAAATCAGCACAATCCCAATCCATCCATGCCCTCCATAATGTTTAAATTCAAGACAACCCACAGAAAGACTAGGCCCATGCAAGACTCACTACCCCTGGGCATAAATAAAGGTTGAAAAGTAGGCAAAATGGTTGGAGGCCTAACAACAAAGCCTGCATTCAAAATGGCCACTTGCCTGCCAAGCACATGGCCAGTGCCTGTAGCTGCACTCAAAATGGCCACCAGCCACATGGCATGTCCCTCCCCATGAACACCCCCAAAAATCGAAAAACACTGCAAAATCAGCACAATCCTATTCCATCCATGGCCTCCATGATGTTTAAATTCAAGACAGCCCACAGAAAGACTAGGCCCATGCTAGACTCAAATACCCCTGGTGAAAAGGCCCCAACAACAGGTCAAAAATCGAAAAACACAAAATTGTACAAAAAAAAAAAATCGAAAAACACAGAAAAATCAGCACAATCCCAATTCATCTATGGCCTCCATGATGTTTAAATTCAAGACAACCCACAGAAATACTAGGCCCATGCAAGACTCACTACCCCTGGCATAAATAAAGGTTGAAAAGTAGGCAAAATGGTTGGAGGCCTAACAACAAAGCCTGCATTCAAAATGGCCACTTGCCTGCCAGCACATGGCCAGTGCCTGTAGCTGCACTCAAAATGGCCACCAGCCACATGGCATGTCCCTCCCCATGAACACCCCCAAAAATCGAAAAACACTGCAAAATCAGCACAATCCCATTCCATCCATGATGTTTAAATTCAAGACAGCCCACAGAAAGACTAGGCCCCATGCACCACTCACTACCCCTGGTCAAGGCCCCAACAACAGGTCAAAAATCGAAAAACACAAAATTTTACAACAAAAAAAATCGAAAAACACAGAAAAATCAGCACAATCCCAATTCATCTATGGCCTCCATGATGTTTAAATTCAAGACAACCCACAGAAATACTAGGCCCATGCAAGACTCACTACCCCTGGCATAAATAAAGGTTGAAAAGTAGGCAAAATGGTTGGAGGCCTAACAACAAAGCCTGCATTCAAAATGGCCACTTGCCTGCCAGCACATGGCCAGTGCCTGTAGCTGCACTCAAAATGGCCACCAGCCACATGGCATGTCCCTCCCCATGAACACCCCCAAAAATCGAAAAACACTGCAAAATCAGCACAATCCCATTCCATCCATGATGTTTAAATTCAAGACAGCCCACAGAAAGACTAGGCCCCATGCACCACTCACTACCCCTGGTCAAGGCCCCAACAACAGGTCAAAAATCGAAAAACACAAAATTTTACAAAAAAAAAAAATCGAAAAACACAGAAAAATCAGCACAATCCCAATTCATCTATGGCCTCCATGATGTTTAAATTCAAGACAACCCACAGAAATACTAGGCCCATGCAAGACTCACTACCCCTGGCATAAATAAAGGTTGAAAAGTAGGCAAAATGGTTGGAGGCCTAACAACAAAGCCTGCATTCAAAATGGCCACTTGCCTGCCAGCACATGGCCAGTGCCTGTAGCTGCACTCAAAATGGCCACCAGCCACATGGCATGTCCCTCCCCATGAACACCCCCAAAAATCGAAAAACACTGCAAAATCAGCACAATCCCATTCCATCCATGATGTTTAAATTCAAGACAGCCCACAGAAAGACTAGGCCCCATGCACCACTCACTACCCCTGGTCAAGGCCCCAACAACAGGTCAAAAATCGAAAAACACAAAATTTTACAAAAAAAAAAAATCGAAAAACACAGAAAAATCAGCACAATCCCAATTCATCTATGGCCTCCATGATGTTTAAATTCAAGACAACCCACAGAAATACTAGGCCCATGCAAGACTCACTACCCCTGGCATAAATAAAGGTTGAAAAGTAGGCAAAATGGTTGGAGGCCTAACAACAAAGCCTGCATTCAAAATGGCCACTTGCCTGCCAGCACATGGCCAGTGCCTGTAGCTGCACTCAAAATGGCCACCAGCCACATGGCATGTCCCTCCCCATGAACACCCCCAAAAATCGAAAAACACTGCAAAATCAGCACAATCCCATTCCATCCATGATGTTTAAATTCAAGACAGCCCACAGAAAGACTAGGCCCCATGCACCACTCACTACCCCTGGTCAAGGCCCCAACAACAGGTCAAAAATCGAAAAACCCAAAATTGTACAAAAAAAAAAAAATCGAAAAACACAGAAAAATCAGCACAATCCCAATTCATCTATGGCCTCCATGATGTTTAAATTCAAGACAACCCACAGAAATACTAGGCCCATGCAAGACTCACTACCCCTGGCATAAATAAAGGTTGAAAAGTAGGCAAAATGGTTGGAGGCCTAACAACAAAGCCTGCATTCAAAATGGCCACTTGCCTGCCAGCACATGGCAAGTGCCTGTAGCTGCACTCAAAATGGCCACCAGCCACATGGCATGTCCCTCCCCATGAACACCCCCAAAAATCGAAAAACACTGCAAAATCAGCACAATCCCATTCCATCCATGGCCTCCATGATGTTTAAATTCAAGACAGCCCACAGAAAGACTAGGCCCATGCTAGACTCAAATACCCCTGGTCAAGGCCCCAACAACAGGTCAAAAATCGAAAAACACAAAATTTTACAAAAAAAAAAAATCGAAAAACACAGAAAAATCAGCACAATCCCAATTCATCTATGGCCTCCATGATGTTTAAGTTCAAGACAACCCACAGAAAGAATCAGTCCACCCACCACTGAGTACCCCTGGGAAAAGGCCCCAAAACAGCCCAAAAATCGAAAATCCCAAAATTTTAGTTGCAGCAACTGTAATGCCCCAAACAAACTTACTTGTAAAATTTCTAATCCAACAGTGATCCAAAGAAAGTCAAAAAGGCCTCAAATCCAAAGATCCAGCAGCATCCACAAAAGGTAATCCTTCCAGGTCCACATCCGAATGAAAAGTGACCAGGAGATGGACAAAGCACTGGGAGGAGCCTGCTGAACAGGAACAGGAAGTTGAAGACTATGGGGCACTTCCTTCCTCCCACCCCCCTGCCCCCCTCCCCAAAATGGACTCCTCGCTAAAAAAGTGCAGGCAAATGTCAAACTAAGGAGTTATTCACATAAAAATCATCATTTCTAGAAGGTTTATGCTGCTTGCTGGTGGATTTCTTGTGCAGAATTGCAAATTTATATTTTCGCGCGCCGCATCTCAAATCTCGCAATTGCGAAGTACCGCGAGACGTGATCTCGCCGTACTCGCGTTGACAAACTCTCGCTGGCAAGCCGCGATGACGTAATCGCGCTCGCCAATTCCCGCGGGATCACACAGCAAGATCCAAAATGGCGCAGCACTCGCAAACTATCGAAAAAAACAACTCGGCAAACGATGATAAACGCCGCGCGCCGCAAAAATTGTATCACCAACGCCGCGCGCCGCCAAAAAAATCCGCTGCGTGCGAATTTGCGGATTTTGCGGGAAATCCGCAAATCTCGCGGATTGCGGATTTCCCGAAAATCCGCAAAATCCGCGAGCGGAACGGATTTTCCGCCCATGCTTAGTCTGCATAGCCTATGTCCTTCTGCTGCAACTGCCCTTTCCAACACTGTATTGGGTGTTGTGATTGGTGCTGTGGTTCCCGAGTTTACCTGGCCAAAAGGTGCAAGTTCTCTCTTTATAATAGTAGTATAGATATGATTGATTGATTGATTGATTGATTACATTGCCAATTTCAACTTTTCCAATTCAGTACTGTCTACAACACCATCAAGTGGGCAGATATGAGGAATTAGGTGAAGCGTTCATACATGAACAATGGGAGCATCCATTCACATTATGGTTTCAGAATAAGGAGACTGAAGTCTTTTTCAGCTGCTCTGACTGCGAGAATACTTTAAGTGAGTCCCTAGTATGCAAGGAAGTTTCTTTGCACGGGGCATGAAATGCATCTATAGAGAACCTATCTTGCTACTAGAAAGGGTTCCAGCTGCCGTGATGCATCTGAATTTTAGATTTCTCTCTATGGGAGTTACCTGATGTTGAATGCTCAAGGTTGCTGTGGAATGACATCAGAGGTTCCCTATGTGATCACTGTGTCTTTCATTGTTACATGTTGTGCACAAGTTTAAATTCCGCCCGCCTGTGTAATTAGGGATGATAAGCTATGACCTTCAATTAATCTTACCATTGTGTGTTTTTCCGCCCTGAGCAAACTGAAAGCCTTATTAATTCAAAAAGATGTGGCCCTAACTTCGGCAAAGTTGATGTTTGATATTCAGGTGGCACGTTCTTCTTTTGAAATACAGGCGCTTCTCCATACCAACTTCCCACTACATTTTGGGGATCTGGACCTTCATATTTTAACATGTCTAGTAATACACCAGGAATTGTAGGATTTTTTAAGAGCATTGGCTATGGGTTGGTCAGCACTTTCCAGACTGTATTTGGGATAATTCCATCATTTAACCTCTCTGTCTTCAGGAGCATCATCTGAGGTCTTCTGCTGGTCCTGATCCTAGTTGCATGGATATTACTTTTAATATTTTTGCTCCGCAATGGATATCCCAGTTCAAGATCACATGGAGCTAGAACTGCCTTGCGTCCTGGTTTGCCGTAAATGCATGGTACACTTCTTGCACACACCTATGCTTCAAGAACTTGATGAGCATTGGTTCCTGTTGTTTCAGCCTGTATGAATTTATTGCATACAGCCTTTGTTCCACTGTCTCTTGTGCACTTACGAGTGTGCCCTGGAACTGTGCTTAGCGTTGTGGTTGGTTGAACCTTTGGGCAAACATATACTGGTGGACCCGTTGAAGGCTCATCTGTGCCGCTGTCCCTTGCTGATGCATTTGCTCCTGGCTGCCTTCTATGAAATACCAAGCTTGCCTCCACATCTGGTGGTTTGGATGTGAGCTCTGTCACTACGGAACATCAGGTACTATGTTGGCTTCCTCTGCGGCTGCTGTGGGGGTTGAATGGGAACATATTTGCTCTATCGATTTTTTCCGAGGTGTGCCTCTTGGCTGCTGGGAACAGCAATGTTTCATCTGCCACCAGGAACATGTAAACATCTGGATCTCCATGTGGTGGGAACTTTTTATTCAGCCTGGTTTTAACATTTAAATTTGTTTTCAAAATTTGTCTTTAGTGTTCATTGCTTTTATATTTTAAATATATACATTTTGGGGGGGGGCGTGGCTGACAGCCGATGGGAACGGTCGCTTGCTGAAGCGGCTTCTCATCCCTCGCTGATAAATCCGCTTCATTCATCTGTTATATTTACCAAAGAGTTCCCCACACATAGGGGACCTCTTGTAATACCAGTCGGGCATCTCATCTTAGCCCCTGTAGATGGCTTGGCGACTTGCATCGAGGGGAAAGTCGGAGGTGGAGAGAGCGCCTAATATGAAGAAGTGGAAAACACTGCCTCAGAAGTTCAGGAGCGGCACCCACCAGCGGCGAGGATAGCGGGGTGGACCGGAGCCCTGGGAGAAGGTGGGGCGAGGACACGATGGAGAACGCTGCGCCGGGGACTTGAGAAACAGCCGCGGCTACGGCGAGTTGGCAGCAGAGCAGAGCAGAGCTCCAGCGGAAGTCCAATTACGCGAGGTCCCCGGCTGAGAGGCCTACCTGCATACCGCCGGATCACCCAGGGAGACCTGAGGCTAATTGAGGGTGAGGAGGCGAGATTGCGGGGCGAAGAGGAAGTGGATTGCCCAGCGGGGCTGGCCGCTACTCCCGACATTGCTGAAAGACTCGCCTGCCTACGATTTGGGAGCGGGGGGCCACCTCCCACGCTTGGCGCCCATGATTGTGGCCTACACGACTGACCTACGGAAACCCCAAACCGGAGACCTGCTGACGCATCACCTAACTGAGGAAATAGATTACTTCAAATATTGAGGGCACGAGCACATTTCCTCGCTGGCTGGGGTGGCACGGCACTGACCGGAGCCCCGGAGAGGATCCGTCTGAGAGTGCAACACAGAGGACACCATAAACGGGCCCAGGGGCTTTGTAACCATGGCCCGCCTGCAGCGAGGCCCCTCCTGGACGCCATCTACACGGGCCTCCCGGCTCTCAGGCCTGCCCGGGCCTTCCTGCCATTGGATCTACCCATTGGACAGTGGACATTGTGCATTCCACTCAGACACTCCTTCATGAGGCGCAGGTGAGGAGGGGCACACAGGAAAGGCCGCATGGTTAAGAGCACTACACACTGAGATGGTGGTGAAAGGGTGAAGCAACGACCAATGATCCCTATACCGCGGCCTGTAGACTTGCCCAATAATGCTACTTTTTCGCTCGACTTTCCTAACTAGAAGGCCGCAGTTAAAATTGAATCCCAATCAATCCCTATTGGGCCCTCAGCCCTCAAATACTTGCTTGGAGTCTGGGATCGGGGTCCCATTGACGAGAACATTGGCGAGGTAGACAAAGACAGCATCAAGGGGGAAGATGGCGGTGTAAATACTGGACCACCCGGATTGGCGCCGTGTAGTACTCGCTTGGCTAGGAGGGGGTCTCCTTCCATGCTCCTGCAGGTCCCATTCGGGAGTCCATTAGACAAACCAAGAGGTGTCCCCTCCCATACATCGGCGGTGGCCACTACAGGCTGGTTTCCTTGTCGATGCTGCTCCACCTTTAGCACTGATGGCCACGAACAGAGGGGGCAAATCAACCACGCAAAAACAACTAACAAAGTTCTCATGGAACTCCAGAGGAGAGAACAAAGAGATGGCTTCTGAGGGAGATCCGAAGGCCTCGCCTTCCCCTCCCACGGCAAAAACTCTGACCCGGGAAGATGTCATGGAGGCCATGGAGTGGAGTGCAGACCTCAAATAGACTCAGTCAATATTGAGGTCACCCTATTACAAGCAGACCTGCGAAAGATGGACTCCAAAGTAAAAAACGTTGAGATCAAAACAACAACCCTCATAGCTGATACCTCCACTCTTCAGCAGCAAATGGCTCAACTCCAAGAACAACAGAAGAAGATGGATGAGCTCTTGGATGACTATGAAGGGAGGGCAAGACGGAACAACATCTGTATTTTTGGGGTCCCGGAGCGAATGGAAGGGCCCGCCGTTGACCTGTTCGTGGAAGACCTCATACTTAAAAACCTCCAACCTAAACGTCTCTCTAGCTATTTTTCTATCGAACGGGCTCACAGGGTCCCTGGGGGCAGGCCAAAACCTGGGGCCCCCGTGCTCTATCATAGCAAGAGTTTTTAACTTCCGAGATAGGGACGTGATTTTGCAAACTGCACGTGCGGGTCCGCCAACACAGATCACATTCTTTCCAGATTTCACTGTGAAGTTGCAGGCACGTTGACGCAGCTTTACAAAGGTCAAAAAAAGCGCTCAGGGACAAAAACATAAAATACTCCATGCTGTTCCCCGCAAAGCTACTAGTGGAGTCTGAGGGCTGGGCCTGGTTTTTCCTATCCCCTGAGGAGGCGTGGGAATGGATAGAAGGGTGGCGTCATATGGAAAAGCAATCAGAAAATCAGAGAACGGATGGCATGAATAATAACCGAAGGAACCCATCAAACAACAAGAGAACAGAATTCGAGTGCTGAACAGGATGGTTCACAATGAACACAGTTAATCTATACTAATATAATAAAGAGAGAGCCCAAACCTTTGAGGCGGGTAATCTCAGGAACCACAGCATCAATCACAACATCCAATACAGCGCTGGAAAGGGCAGTTGCAGCAGAAGGACATAGGCTATGCAGACGCCCACCATATACATTTAAAAGGTAAAAGAACCGTGCCAGCAAAGTAGTCCCTTGTGGGCATGTATGCATTGTGCTGTGGGTGTGTGCTGGGGGGCGTGACAATCGCTAGAGGCATTCCATCACGAGTGTTGTTTTTTTCTTCCCAGGTTCTATACATTCCTGCTCCCTTTAAATAGTAATTCAGTGGAGGTCCCATTCTCTTAGAACCACTCCAAGCACAGTTATGGTAAAAAATACAACTAAAAGGCCATGCAAAGCATTATGGGATAAGATTAGCACCATTTTTAGCATTCATGAAAGGATTTCAATGTTTTTAAATTTTACTCATCAGGGACAGTTCACATCTGGGTCCTGTTGTACGGGCATCCTAGTAAGGAAGAATCTGGCCCTTACACAAACCAACACCTTGCGGTATTAGAGGCCATCTGGGAGGGTAGGCCATTAAATGTCATTTCGGCCTACTATCCGCCGGAACTGGGCGGGTTAGCATTGCAGGATTTGGTCAAAATACTGTTAGATCTCCCCCAGGGCAGGATCATCATGGGAGGCGATTTCAATATGACGATGAATGACGAGCTTTTTAGACACCCCCAGAGGCAGTCTCACCGCCGTCGGTCGGAGCTGGCAGACTTCACACAGGCAATGGGGCTTGAAGACTTATGGTAAATGTTACACCCGGGCGTCCCCCACTTCACACACTATTCGAATGCCCATAATAGCATGTCCCGTATTGACTATTTCTTTATTCCCACAGGAGACATTGGACACAATACACCGTGGAAGATTCTCGTCAGCTTCTAGAAGAGATGACTCTACCCACGCTTTCGGAAAATGATAAAGAGGCTTTAGACGCGGATATCATGGCTGATGAAATCTGCAATGCCATCTTTGCGATTAAGTCAGGGAAAGCCATGGGACCTAATGGCGTTCCCATTGAATTCCTGAAGCGGATGGCTCTTGGAGTGGCCCCCCATCTAAAACACATGTTTGAAGAGAGCTGGGATAAAGGTATCTTACCCCTAAACCAAAGATTGGCCTCCATAATGGTCCTTCACAAACCGAATAAACCAGCAACTGAGTGTAGTTCATATAGACCGATCTCATTGATCAGTGCAGAAACCAAGGTCTTAGAGAAACTTTTAGCGACTAGACGTCTTATAGTCCTCCCATCTCTGATTCATCAAGATCAATGGGGCTTCCTCCCAGGTCGTTATACGGCTTTGAACGTTTGTACGGTACATAACGTAATGGGAAGGCAGTCATATTTGCAGGAGGACGCTGCAATACTTTCTCTTGACGCCACCATTGCGTTTAATTCGATAGAGTGGTCTTATCTCTTCGAAGACTGTCACCATTATTTTTGCGTTGACCCTGGAACCGTTGGCCCATTGGATCCGTACTGATGCATCAATTAGAGGTCTCAAATGGGGCGAAGATACAGTAGATAAAATCTCACTCTATGTAGACAGCATCCTTATTTATGTAACCTACCCTCGTGCATCCATCAACAGCCTGCTCCACGTCATCACTATTTTTGGGAAACACTCTTGCTACTCGATTAACTGGTCCAAATCAGTATTGTATGTATTGCATGGCCCCCACCCATTTTGCCACAAGGCTATTCCATCACCATGGCCCAGGAAGGTTTTAAATACCTTGGGCCCGATTCACGGAACTAACTTAAAACAAAATCCTAAACTTACTACTTTTGGTATTCGCAGAAGTTAGGATTTTGTCTTAAGTGTGTCTTAAGACAGACTTAAGACAAAATCCTAACTTAAGTCTTTCTTAAGACAAACTTAAGAAAAAATCCTTACTTCTGTGAATATCAAAAGTAGTAAGTTTAGGATTTTGTCTTAAGTCAGTTTTGTGAATCGGGCCCATTGGCATCTTTATTACACCGGATCCTTAAGTATTTCATGAACGCAATCTGGTGGGTCCCCTTAAAAGACCACATGATGACGTCACTCACTGGAGATCACTGCCCCCTGTCCCTCCCTGGTAGAGCAGCCCTATTTCAAATGCTAGCACTCCCTAGATTCCTATATGCTCTTCAGAATTGTCCCTTCCCAATCGCGGACTCCTATTTTAACACTTTAGAAGATGAACTTCGCCTCCTACTTTGGGATGGGGGAAGCCTCGTATAGCCCTCCATAAACTCACAAAGGGTGGTACGATGGGGACATCGCCCTTCCTGACATGCGCCTATACTACTTGGCAACTCAGCTGGTCGCCACAAATCAATGGCTTTATAGATCCCCTTCGAATCCAGCTTTCGACTTAGAGAGATATCAAACGGGACGTAAGGGGTATCTGGGTGCACTTTATAGTAAGATTAAAAAGAAATGCTACCTGGGACAATGGCGCAGACGGTGGCCATATGGCACAGAGCTAATAATCGTTTGGGCTGGGCCAACAAATTCACGGAAGCTACGCCACTGTGGTCCTCACAGAGGCTCGGCTCTCTTTGCTTCCAACTGGGGTTCGACAAGTGGGACACAATTGGTATTTCTACACTGGGAGATCTTGTCCACAAAGGGAGACTTCTCACATTTTCAGACCTCCAACAGAAATATGCTCTTGCTCGGGGAGAGATTTTTCCCTATTCTCAAATTAGACATGCTATTCTTACACACGTACCCGACCTCTCCTCCCTCCCTGACACTTCTCCCCTGGAGGACAGACTGCTTTCCGAACCTCTCCAGATGAAGGCCATATCTTGTACTTATCGTAAACTATGTAATAACCTACCAGACTTGTTTCAAACTCTACAGGCCCGATTCACAGAATGAACTTAAGACTCAATCCAAATCTTACTATTTTGGTATTCACAGAATGCACTTACTACTTTTGGTATTCACAGAAGTTAGGATTTTGTCTTAAATTTGTCTTAAGTCTGTCTTAAGTCTGTCTTAAGATTAACTTAGGACAAAATTCTAACTTCTGTGAATACCAAAAGTAGTAAGTTCATTTTGTGAATGCCAAAAGTAGTAAGTGCATTCAGTGAATACCAAAATAGTAGTAAGTTTAGGATTGAGTCTTAAGTTTATTCTGTGAATCGGGCCCAATGTGATAAATGGCAAGGTGACCTTGGTCACCTGGAGGATGAGGACTGGCAAACGGCACTGATGTGCCCCCAGAGAGACAGCAATATTCACTGTTTCCGTCCGATGCAACTGAAAGTATTACATAGAGCCTGAGGGCCCGTTTCACAGAACTAACTTAAGACAAATTACTAAACTTAGTACTTTTGGTATTCACAGAAGTTAGGATTTTGTCTTAAGACAGACTTAAGACAGAATCCTGTCATAAGTCTGTCTTAAGACAAAATAATAACTTCTGTGAATATCAAAAGTAGTAAGTTTAGGATTTTGTCTTAAGTTAGTTCTGTGAATCGGGCCCTATGTGTCGGGGCCCCTCCTGGCCAGGATAGGTAGACTCCCCGACAATTTGTGCTTAAGAGGTTGTGGTCAAACAGGTACTTTCTACCACATCTTGTGGGACTGTCCAGTAATTCAACCATTGTGGAAGGGGGTGACCTGGAAGATGACGGATACATTAGGTAAACCCATTCCACTGTCACCCCAAGGAGGGATCCTAAACATTTGGGGGGGCACTGATTTAACAGCGATTGAACAACAGTGGGTGGCACTGGGGCACCTGCTGGTGAAGCGTTCAATTGCGATGCACTGGGGAGCTCATATACGACCATTGACAGTTGGATGGGTGGCAGAAATGGACAGATGTATGATTGCTGAAAAGGAAGTCTATAAACTCAGAGGCTGCCCCAAAAAATGGGACAAGAAATGGGGGAAATGGAACACATATAGGGGAGAAATCTGCAGCTCCCCCGCCGCAGATATGGCAATGGACAATGCTGGACCCGTACACCACCGAGGCCGCTGATATAATTTTTTTCATTATTTAAAATGTCTGCCTTATTGATTCCTGTATACATCTGTGTGTGTTACTGTAATAATGTCTCTGCATTGTTTTACTTCAATAACATTTTATAATAAAAAAATATATATATACATTTTGCTTTCTTTATTTTATGGGCCTCCAAATAGAAGAAGTGCATAGTTTTAGATTTTTGGTTTACATCTTTTTATTATGGAAAGACAGTGCAAAATAGTACAATAAGCAGTGTGGTTACACCAGATAGGAGTAGTAATCCTCAGTGGAGGCAGGATGCTCAATTCAATACTGGTAATAACAGCAATGTCCAACCTGTCGGGGATGAAAACGCACTGAACTAGGAAGATATGAGAACGAGAAAAAACCAGGAACAACCTCCCTCCACCCTTAACCCAACCTCCCCTACCAAAACCCCCATCGTCCCCCCTCCCCCCACCCAGTCCAGAGCTCCCATCAGTCTCCCCATGGTTCAACAGTTCAACAGTTCAGTGTCTGAATATCTCATGTCTCGAGTATCTAGGGGTCCGTAGCTATGGGTGCCGTCAGGCGCAACAATCTGAGATATCTAGGACAAGTTATCTCCATAAATTCAGTCAGCAGTAGCGCTCTAAAGGGCTGCCAGAGTTCCTCAAATTGTTCCCCCTTCCCCGCTGCGGTGAGTGACAGTTTCTCCATGCCCAACACATGCCACATCCGGTGGAGCCAACCTGTGGTGCTGGGGATAGTAGCAGTACGTTAGTGTACAAGGATGTTCTGCAAAGCAGACCCAAGAGCTATGGCCATTTGACGGCCCCTACGAGAGCGTAGTGGGTAAGTTAGTGCATTGGGAAGGCCCAGCAGGATATAGGCAGGAAAGCGGGGTAGTTCTGTCTGAAAGTGTGTGTCCACTTCATCTAAGATGTGTGTCCAATATGATTGGAGGAGCGGGCAGTCCCACAGAATGTGTACCAAAGTCCCCATGTGCCCACAGCCCCTCCAGCAGAGCTTATCTTTGGAGGGATCCATTTCGGATACTCTCTCAGGGGTGTAGTACCAATATAGAGATATTTTCATGAGTGTTTCGGTGAGACCCATGTGGTACGCTGAGTGCCTGGCCCTGTATGCAATGTTTCCCCACTCCTTATGGCTCAGGGATCTACCCAGTTCTCTTTCCCATCGCACCCTGCCCGGGTTGTAGATATGCGTGGTTGGCGTCTGAATCAGTTTATAAAGGTCTGAAATGAGTTTGGAGTTGGAAGTGCGCGAGAAGAGCCATCGTTCATATGCGGTGAATTTCCTATCGGCCGTCGCTCGCACCTGCGGCTGCAACACCCAGTGACGCACCTGCAAGTATCTCATGCGTTCTGTTTCGGGGAAGTTATATTCTTGCTTAAAGAGCTGGAAGGGGAGCACCCCTTCTGAGCTGTAGACATGATACAGGAAGCGGCAACCCGCCGGCCTCCAGTGTGCAAAGACCCCCTTAGCCGCGCCGGGGGTCAAGTCAGGGTTATCCACCAGAGGGGTGAGTGGAGAGGGGAATGTTGTCGTGAGTAATGTTAGTCACGTCCCAGACTTCCAGGGGAGCCCGAGTGATTAAAGACGCATAGAGGTTGGGTGGCCTATAAACTCGAGGTAGAAACAGTATCTCCTGCAACGGGCGCCCGGCCACTGCCTGGTCCTGAAAGAGACAGTGTTTGTCAGACTCCCACTTACTCCATTCCACCAGATAACGCAACTGGGCTGCCTGGTAGTATTTATGCAGGTCAGGGACACCCAAATCTCCGTCCTCCGGAACCATAGTGGCGAGTGTCCTCTTCAGCCGGGGTGTCCGACCCTGCCAAATAAAGTTTGCAAGGTCTGATTGGGTTTGTCGTATCCAGCCCGTCGGAGGTCGTAGTGGCAGGGCGCGAAAAAGTTATAAAATTTGCGGTAGGATGGTCATCTTAACTGCCGCTATGCGACCCAGCCAGGATAGAGGAAGATGTCTCCATCGATCTATCTCTGCTCGGATGCGAGTGCGCATGGTAGTGTAGTTGGCCGTGCCCATTCGGGGCATGGTCGGGGCGAGCTGAACTCCCAAGTATGGAACTGTGTCCGTAGCCCATTGAACTGGTAAAAGGGTCTGTAGGTAAGCCCGAGTCGAGGCTGTGAGGGACAGATCTAGTGCTATAGATTTGTCGGTGTTCATCTTGAACCCGGACGCCGCAGCAAAGGCCTCAAGCTCAGCTAAGCACGCCGGCAGCGCCATCCGCGGACGGTACAGGGCAAGTAGGACATTACCGCATAGAGGCTGATGGCATGAAAATCGCCGCTGAACTTGAAACCCAGATCCATCTGACGCCGCCGAATCCGACAAGCAAGGGGTTCCATGTAGAGGACGAAGAGAAGGGGTGACAGTGGGCACCCCTGTCTCGTCCCTCTCTCAATGGGGAAGGCAGTCGATGTGTAGCCATTGACTCTTACCACAGCGGAGGGTGCGTTATAGCAGTTGAAGACCAGGGCTCGAAACTTCTCCCCTATCCCAAACTTGGCGAGCACCATTTCAAGATAAGGCCAGTGGACCCGGTCGCATGCTTTCTCTGCGTCGACCGCCAACATCATGTATTCCCCAGGCATCCCGGAAGCTTTTTCGATCAGATGGGCTACTCTCTTTGTGTTGTCAACTGTCTGCTGGTCAGGAACAAAGCCCACCTGATCGGGATCTACTAAGCCTGGCAGATGGGCTGCCAAACGTGTGGCAAGGATGCTAGTGTACAATTTAAGGTAACATTAAGGAGGGAGATTGGTCGATATGCCCCACATTGAGTTCTATCCTTCCCCGGCTTTGGGATGACCGAGATAGAGGCACGTAGGAGATCTGGTGGAATGGCAGCCGGATCCGCAAATGAGTTAAATCGGCGAGTGAGCAATGGTGCTAGGGTGGTACAGAAGGTTTTGTAAAAGGGGGAGGAGTAGCCGTCCGGTCCTGGTGCCTTCCCCACCTTAAGACGCGCTATCGCAGCGACCACCTCCTCGATGCGGATTTCTCTCTCGCGCCATTTGGATTGTTCCGGTGCCAGAGATGGGAGGTGTGACCGAGTTCAGATACCTAGTTGCTGCAGTGACATTCGGAAGCGTGCCCTCGAAAAGGTGAGCATAGAAGTCGCGGAACGTCTCAGCTATTTGTGCATCCTCCAATACAGTATACCCATCAGTGCGCGTGATTTCCTTCACTTTCTGATGTTGCCGGGCAAACCAGAGTTAATTGGCCAGTAACCCCCCGCACCGGTCCTAAACCAGTCTTTTTGATCTTTTTATATTGTTGACAATTGACCACTGAGGATCGACGCGATTAGGACATAATATGGTTCTAATAGTTTAGATTGTTGGAACATAAAAAATTTAGGATTCATCAAACTACTCTACCTAAAAATAGCATTTTTATTGACATTGACCTATACCTCAGAGGTACTGTTTTCTTGTTTGAGTGTGAATGTTTTTTGAATGTATGTAGTGAGAAAGGTTGGTATGGATGTAAATGTAAATGTACAGGAATTTATATAGCGCAAATCACCGAGCGGTTTCTAAGCGCTTGCTTAGGGAACCCGTCCTGGTATTCCCCTGTGAGATAACCCCGGCAGGGTATCAAGGTGAAAACCAGGCATCCCTCCGTGAGGGGCCGTTGTGGAGATTAAGCAAGCTATTGCCCAGAGTCGCAGAGTGTGAACCCGTGAATCGAGTAGGCACCAGAGCGAGAATTGTCGAGTACATGGACATTTTAGGACTCAAGACCGCGCCAAGCGGGGAATTGAACCCTGGTCCTGGGCTGACCTCTGCTTCCAGGTCTGCCTCCTCTAACCAGTGAGCCATACTTCTCCAGTGTGTTGTTTAGTCATGAAGTTTTTGTAAATTTTGTATAAATCTGTATATTTTGTATATTTGTATATGCACAAGAAATGTTTTTTGAAAAAATGAAAAAGTTCTCTGACTAGAAAAAATGACTAAAATAAACCAGCGACGAAATTGAAAATAGACTGTTATGTTTTATTCGTAACAGTTTCTTGACTAAAAAAGAAAGAAGTCAGAACCTGACTCAGGCAGGACGTCACTCAAGTCCAGAATGGCTGAATCCCCATACAGCTCCATACAGTATGGGCAAAGGAACCGTTGTCAGTTCTGCAGCGGAGACACAGAGGAGACTGAATGACACCCTTTTTCCACAGCCTAAGATGAGCGTAATATAACCGGTGGAGGTATTTAAACTGGATGAGTCAGTACCATGAAGACACCGCCACATATCAGGGACTAGCCAGGACCTCCGTCCAGTCGTCGTCCGTGAGTGTGAGCAAATCGGCCTCCCAAGCTGCTCTAGTTTTGTGTATGGTGGTTTTAGTGTGCGTGTTGAGCGTCTGATATATTTTTCTGATTTTGTGATCTACTATGTCCCCCATCAGTAGGCGGCCTTCCAGTGGGTGGAATTCTGGTAGGGCCTTCAAATGACAAATCTGTGGGTCTTTGGCATGGGGAAGCCGCAGATAGCGAAGAAACTGAAACTTGTGCAAGTCGTAGTCGGATTGCAGCCACTGAAAAGACTTAAGGGTAGTGCCCCAGATGATATATCCCAATGAGGTCCCATTTACAGAACCCATTCAGAGCGGAGACGGGCCATAGGTATGTGCCCTGCCAAAGTGGAGTGGAACCTGTTAATCTGCCCCACCATCCCATGGATTTAACTGTGCATCTCCGGATTTGTATGACTGTCCGACATGCTGGAGGAAGTGCTTCTGGGGATGCGTTACTGTATAGGAGATGCAGCAAGTGGGTGCACTGCTGGCCGTGGCTGGATCCGACCTTGACCCATACCACCATTCATTTATCACCAAAAGGTGAGAGGCAAAATAATATGCCTGGACGTCGGCTGCTGCAATGCCATCGCAATATGTAGATTGTACACAATTGCGGAGTGCAACTCGAACGGCACCTCCATGCCATAGGAATCTGTTCAAGATCGCATTGAGTTGCATAAACCATGTAGGAGGGATGGTATACGGAATATTCTGAGGTCCGTATAATAGGCGCAGCAAGGAAACCATCTTGAGGATGGTGGATCAGCCATATAAAGATAGAGGCAACTCGGACCAAACCGTTGTCTCATCGTGAGCAACCGAGAGTAAAGGGGCGATTTTGTGCACCAACCAGGCCTTAGGGCATGGCGATATATTGACCCCCAAGTACTTAAATGCTGTAGTAGCAATGGATAATTCGGAAGCCAAAACTTGCCTCCTCTGCCCCCCGTAAATAGGAAAGAGTGTGGATTTAGATGGGTCGGGACTCAACCCAGTGGTTTTGCCAAAAATCCAAAGAAACTGGAGGACACTGGGCCCGAGAACCAAGGTCCGACATAAAAAAAGAGCATCATGTGCATATAGCGCAATTCTGTCTGAATATTCCTGTGTCCAATCTATCCCCAGAAACAGCGGGTCCTGACATGCCCACGCCACTAGGGGCTCTATGGCTAGGGTGAACAAGAGCGGGGACAAGGGCCATCCCTGCCCCATGCCCAGATGGATGGGAAAGGGAGCAGACCAAAAACCTGCCACAAGATCAGATGCGGAAAGAACAGTGTATAACAGCCGGGTATAAGCTATGAACTGAGGCCCTAGGTTTATGGCATGAAGGAGTTTGAAAAGTTAGGTCCAGCTCAGGGAGTCAAATGCTTCATCTATGTCCGCCAGCAGAACAGCCACTGGGCGACCAAGTCTGTTGGCTCCTGCAATGGCGTTATGGACTCGCCCAATATTATGTCTAGGCCAGCGCTGTGGCATGAAGCCAGACTGGTCAGGGTGAATAAGATCTTGGATGCATGAACGGAGGCAGTCTGCCAGGACCTTTCCCAGAAGTTTGGGCTCGAAATTGAGCAATGAGATAGGACGATATGAAGCTGGGTCCTCAGAGGGATGGCCAGGCTTGAAGAACACTACGATCTCAGCATGCCTCCAGTCCGTGGGCAAGATATGCTGCTCTAGGGCTTCATGTAGTGCCTTCAGCAGATGCGGACCCAAGGTCATCATATGTGGATGAAGGAAGGCGCTGGGAAAACCATTTGGACCCGGGCCCTAGCTGGATGAATGCTCGCTAATGCTGCCTTCAAATCATCTAGGATTATAGGGCTATCAAACAAGTCCTGCACTGGATCGGAGAGCGTACGTGGGGGGATATCCAATAGAAATTCACCTATGAGGGGCTCCGATCACTCCTGCTGTTGGTAGAGATCGGCATTAGAGGATGCAAAAGCTTTAGCCACTGTTTTGGGGGGATGTGCAGAGCGTAGCATCCAGGTCCCTCAGGAGGGGTACCTGCACAGGGGTTGACCTAACCTGACAGAGCCGATGAAGCATTTTGCTGGACTTATCGCCCCATTGGGAGATCTTATGCTGGGTCTCCAGCCACGCTTCTTTGGCCTCATCAGTAAGGAGCTGATGAATTTGTTGTTGAGTAATTTGAAGATTTCGCCGAGAACTTGGGTCCGACCCTCCCAGCATCTGCAGCTCCAATTGGCTTTGGCGCTCCTAACAGTTCAAGTATGTGAGTCAGGCGTTTCTCGCCTGTACGGAAGCTTATATATGACCCCTAATCGTTGGCTACAGGACTTCCCATAGTAGTATACCCTGCAATGGTGAGTCGTAAATTCTCCTGATACTGAGCGTCGTGAAGGACCCATGGGGACATACGCAACCTGCATTGGGCCGGCTGAACCTGCAGGCATAACTTAATTTGGACGAGCGAGTGGTCAGAGAGACCCTAGGTAGAATGGAGGTATACGCTAATCTGTGTGGGAGGCTGTGTGGAAGGAATATGTAGTCCAACTGCGATGATGTGTGGTGCACCGGCCGATGTATATGATAACCCGGTCGCCGTAGGGTGAAACGCGTGCCATGTGTCAGACCATCCCAATGTGTGTGCCAGGACATTAAGCTTGGATGTAGAGGGGGGTTTGTCTGGTTGCACTGCACACCACCTATCTAAGGGAGCCTTCACGTTGTTCCAGTCACCACCCAGGATCGCCAGACCGTCAGGAAAGCCACCCGAAAAAGTTGTGTAATTCTGTCTACTAATGTTTGTTCCAGTGGGGGAGGGGCATAAAGAATCATCAAGCGGCGATGTATCAGGATCGCTGTGACCCTTGCACCTTGTGTAAACCCGGAGTGATAAACCGTGGCATAACCAAATCTACTAAGGCATGGAGTTTTATTGCCCAAAAGATGCGTCTCCTGCAATAAAAGATTGTCTGCGTTGTATCGTTTTGCTCAATGGAGAATCGCCCCTCGGTTAATTTTATTCAGCAGACCACGTACATTCCTCGATATAATGTTCAGTTCTCCCAACGGAGAGTTACACATTTGGTGTGTTATCAACTCATGTCATAGTCTAGGTCCGTGATCTCCATATTTAAATGAGATGTATCAGTATGTTTGGTGCTAAAAACTGTGCTAAAAGTAAAAAACCAACAATCCCCCACCCACCCCCTCCCCAATATATCCAAAAACACGGAGTACCTGTCGCTGTAGAGACGTTACTCAGGCCCAAAACGAGAAGTCCTAAGCAGTCCCACCAAAAGAAACCACCCAAACCCAAAGTATACAACATAACACTAAATGTCCAGGGGCATGGTCTGTCCAACCATTGCCTAGAGCCACAGGTGGGACCCCAGTATACAGTGTTAAAATACCCGCTAAGAGGTCAGTGACTGCACCATTGGACCACATGTCTGGCTGAACAGGATCACTCGGTTGTCTCGGCCTGATCATGAGCTCTCTAATTAGAATGGATATGTTCCGCTGTTTCGACGTGTCTCTGTTCTGCCGACTCCTGTGTGAGCCTTGCGATGAGTCAGAACCCAGTGGAGGCGGTGTGTGAGGTTAAAGATGCATTTTCATCGGTCCAGGTAAATACCTCCTCGGGAGAGTAAAAAAGAACAATTTAGAGTTATAGAGAACCTTCATTCTGGCGGGGTATAGCAGCATATAGGACATGTTAAATTCTCGGAGTTTGCATTTCGCCACCACAAAAGATTGGCATTGTTGCTTGACCAAGCTAGTATAGTAAGGGAATACCATAATTTGGTGAGAATTAAAGAGCATTCGGTCCTTATGCCCCGTGGCGAACCGAAGTATGGCATTTCGATCTGCATAGTTGAGGAGTCGGGGAAACACGGGTCTCATTCATTCTCCTGGCAATGACTTCTTGGTCAGAGCACGATGGGCCCTCTCAATCGCGAACCAGGGGGGCATAGCATCAGAGGGCAGTAAGGAATTAAACCCTCCAGTAAGAAAATCATCCATCGATGTACCTTTGCATACTTCCGGGAAACCAACAAGGCGTAAGTTGTTGAACTGAGCTCTACCTTCAGCTCCTGTGTCATGACTCTAAGTTATTGACCTTCTTCTGCGGAGTCGTCACAAAATCCTATACCATAGAGACCCTGGTTTCCGCCTCCGTGATCCTGTCCACTGCCTTGCGGAGGTCCTGATGTAAGAAGGATACTTCTGAACCTACTGCCCCGATCTGCACCTCAAGCGCGACCCACGATTCATTAATCGCCACCAGCTGGGCAGCATTATCTGGGGCCTGACCCACCGCGGCTTCATTCCCTGGACCTGTAGTGGTGTAGTGATCCAGAGTGCTTTGCTTAGAGGTGGCTGACCGCTGTTTGTCTTTGCTCATGGCGGGGAGAAGGAACATGCTGGTATTGGAGAAGGAGATGAAGTGTCGAGGAAGGATAAGCCAGAACCCTCTCTCAAAGCACTGCTGACACACGTATCTAGGGCAATTATCCTCAATGCGGAGCCTGATGCGTTGCGGTAGTCCCCCCGATCAGGACTGGGGCAGGACTCCAGGACAGGCCTCATGGATTCTGGGCTCCCTGACAGAAAGCAGAACCAGGCCAAGCCAGGCCGCTTCCGCTGCCTGGGGAGGACAGCCAAGTAGGTCCCCTAAAGCGACCAGACTCGCCCGACCCCTGACCCGGTAGTCTCTCAGACTGTATATACAGGGGGTCAGTGAGGCAGCCCTTCACCATGTCGCCGCTCAAAGCTGAGCCGCCCGATGTGTATGGGGATGCCAGCACAGAATCACCTCTAAGGGCAGTCCACCCATATGTGGCCCACTTCAACACACCCCTCAGGAGCTCCAGCGGACCACCCGCACCTCAGTGTGCACCTTTTGGCCGGGTAAACTCGGGAACCACAGCACCAATCACAACACCCAATACAGCGTTGGAAAGGGCAGTTGCAGCAGAAGGACATAGGCCATGCAGATGCCCACCATATACATTTAAAATGTAAAAGAACCGTGCCGGCAAAGTAGTCCCTTGTGGGCGTGTCTGCATTGTGCTGTGGGTGTGTGCTGGAGGCGTGACAATTGCTGGGGGCATTCCGTCACAAGTGTTGTTTTTTCTTCCCAGGCTCTATACATTCCTGCTCCCTTTAAATAGTAATTTAGTGGAGGTCCCATTCTCTTAGAACCACCCCAAGCACAGTTATGGGCAAAAATACAACTAAAAGGCCCTGCAAAGCATTATGGGATAAGCTTAGCATAATTTTTAGCATTCATGAAAGAGTTTCAATGTTTTGGAATTTTACTCATCAGGGACATCTTGGGACAACGAAGTGAACTGCAGCTTGATGTATAATATTTTAAATGCTATTGCATTTGCCTCATCAGGGACATCTAGGGACGGCGAGGTGAACTGCAGCTTGATATATAATATTTTAAATGCTATTGCATTTGCATCATCAGGGACATCTAGGGACGAATGTCTGACAAAATATCGAAATCAAAAATATCGACATACAAAAATATCGGAACAAAAATATCGAAGTCAAAAATATAGGAATCCTAACCCTAACAAGGTAAGTACAAAAATATCGAAAAAATAATATCGTAGTACAAAAATATCGAAATTAAAAATATCGTTTTTTTAAATGTATTAATAATAATGTAAAAATAAATATAAAATACATATAATGTTACAAATATTAAATAAAAATATTAAAACATAATTTAAAAATTAAAACTAATACATATACATTTAAAATAAATTAAAAACGTAATAATTTAATGTAATTTTATATTTATTAATTTCATTTAATTTATTTAATTTAAATTTATTTTATTTTTACCCTGTACGACTGTACCCCAAAAACCCAAAACTGACCCTGAACCCTAAAAATACCCCTTTACCCAAAAACTGAAAACTGACCCTGAACCCTAAAAATACCCCTTTACCCAAAAACTGAAAACTGACCCTGAACCCTAAAAATACCCCTTTACCCATGAACTGAAAACTGACCCAGAACCCTAAAAATACCCCTTTACCCAAAAACTGAAAACTGACCCAGAACCCTAAAAATACCCCTTTACCCAAAAACTGAAAACTGACCCTGAACCCTAAAAATACCCCTTTACCCAAAAACTAAAAACTGACCCTGAACCCTAAAAATACCACTTTACCCATGAACTGAAAACTGACCCTGAACCCTAAAAATACCCCTGTACCCATGAACTGAAAACTGACCCTGAACCCTAAAAATACCCCTGTACCCAAAATTAATTAATATTATTTAATTACCAATTAATTATTAATTAACAATAACAATAAAGCAAATATATTAGCACATTTGCTGTAATTAATTTAATTTAATATTTAATATTATTTTGCACAATTAATTAATTAAGAATAACAATAAATTATATATAAAAAATACTATAATTAATGTAATTAAATAATTAATAATAATTAATTACCAACTAATTAATAATTATAAATATGTAAAAAATTATAATAATTAATAAACTAATTAATAGAAATTAATTACCAATTAATTATTAATTAAAATATGTACAAAACATATATCAATTAATTAATTATTATTAAATTACTTCCCACCCTATTCCCCTATAAACCCATAACCCGCTACAGAACATTAGTGGAGAAGTGTGGCTCAAGTGGAGAAGTGTGGCTCAATGGTTAGAGCGGCAGACCTTGATGCAGAGTGCTGGCCAGGGACCAGGGTTCGATTCCCGCCTCGGCGGGACCGGGCTTAAATTCTTCTGACTGGATATTCTCGCCTCAGTGCTGAATCTAAGCATGGGCCCCACGCTGCAACTCTGGGCAATAGCTTGCTTAGTCTCCACAACGGCCCCCGATACACAAGGGATGCCTGGTTTCACCATGGGATGCCCAGGAGTGGACACCTCACAAGGAAAAGCCAGGAGGGGTTCCCTTGTGGTAGGAGTACAAGCGCCGGGATACTTACGGGTGACTGTTCGCGCTATACAAATACAACACATTTACATTTACATATTTATCAATTAATAAATTAATTAAAAATATTTAAACATTAATTCTCAATTAATTAAATAATAATTCCTACTAATTATTAATTAATTTAACATAATTAAATTACTTCCCACCCTATTCCCCTATAAACCCACAACCCGCTACAGTAGTAAAAGACAGTATTTAATAAAATAACATTAAAAATAAATAATAAAACATAATAAATACAATATAATATACACTAAATTTATTTAAAAATTGATATTAGTAACATCAAAGTTATTAATTTCGATATTATTAACATCGATATTTACAACTTCGATATTACTGATATCATACCAATATCGATATTTAGACTGTCGATATTACTTACCTTCGATATTTTTGTATATCAATATTTAAACTTCGATATTTTTGCATATCGATATTTAAAAATCGATATTTTGTCTGTGTACCCTAGGGACATGAGGTGAACTGCAGCTTGATGTGTAATATTTTAAATGCTATTGCATTTGCCTCTTGGGGACAACTGGGGAGAACGAGGTGAACTGCAGCTCTTTGTAGAATTATTTGAATACTATAATATTCACTTCCCACTGGTAATCTCGTCCCATAATGGTTTGCAGGGGCTTGGTCTCAAAATCATCACCTCTCTCACTGCTTGCTGGAAGCTAATTTCACTTTTGTGAAATGACTGTATGCATTTTAGCATGTAGAAATACTTGTTATTTTACCTTGAATATATGAGGTTTCTGTTTTAATAATTGGAAATCTGACGGAACGAAATATTGTGGATTTATTGTACCAAGTTCGCGCCAATTCCGCCCACCCCTATTTTAAATACCCCTGCACCCCATAATCATAACCCACCCTTACTCTATAAAATAGCCCAACACCCTTAAACACTAACCCATCTTAACCCTATTAATATACCTTGTTCTCCAAAACCCAAACCTATCCCTAAACCCTAAAAATACCCCTGTACCCCAAAACCAAAACCTAGCCCTGAACCCTATAAATACCCCTGTACCTCAAAACCCAAACATACCCCTGAACCCTAAAAATACCCCTGTACCCCAAAACCCAAACCTACCCCTGAACCCTAAAATACTACTGTACCCCAAAACCCAAACCAAGCCCATAACCCTTAAAATACCCCTGTACCCCAAAACTCAAACCTACCCCTGAACCCTAAAAATACCCATGTACCCCAAAACCCAAACCTAGCCCAGAACCCTAAAATACCCCTGCATCCCAAAACCCAAACCTAGCCCTAAACCCTAAAAATACCCCTGTACCCCAAAACCCACACCTAGCCCTAAACCCTTAAAATACCCCTGTACCCCAAAACCCAAACCTACCCCTGAACCCTAAAAATACCCCTATACCCCAAAACCCAAACCTAGCCCTGAACCCTAAAAATGCCCCTGTACCCCATAACCCAAAACTATATCTGAACCATTAAAATACCCAAACACCCCAAAACATATACCTCAGTACCCCAAAACATATACCGCTATACCCATACTTGCCTTATCCAAAAACTTTTTTAAAACATGCTTTTACCATTCATGCATTTACAACGAATTTCGTTGTAAATGTATGCGTGGTAAAAGCATATAAAATGTAAGGCCATGCGCTATAATGGCATTGCGGAGTCATGGTACTTTCGTAATGAAAGTATGCAGAGTGATGGTATGCGGAAAGAAATTTGCGGAATAATGGGTGTTTACCCTCCCCCGTAAGAACATTGGTGGCATGGCGGCCCACATCTCCAGCAACATACTCATATTTTTTCACCACCAATTGGAAACATGCACAGGTCTCTCCCATTGATTCCCAGCACCGAAATACACTTTTAGACACACCTCCCACCACAAGTTCTATAATTGCGAACTTTAGAGATGGAGAGCTACATTAGAATCTCGGCATCAGCTCAACATCCTGTGATTCCAGGCGATCGCTTTGCCTCCCCGTGCCTACCACAAATCAATGTGTTCTTCTGTAATGTAAATTGTGCTCATGCCATGTTGTCGAGTTCACGCTATATAATATTGCAAGGCAAATAAAGTAGGGGACCTCGAGTTCACACACTACTGAACGCGCACTCTTAAGTGCATCAGCAGTACACTGTGAATCGGAGCGTTTCACAGGCCTGTCACAGATAAGAAATGCTATCAAAATGAAATCCTACGAAACAATATACTACTGGCCGGCAGCAATTCATACCCGGACAACGTCGGGACGGGCTGCTAGTTAATTCAAAAAGATGTGGCCCTAACTTCGGCAAAGTTGATGTTTGATATTCAGGTGGCACGTTCTTCTTCTGAAATACAGGCTCTTCTCCATACCAACTTCCCACTACATTTTGGGGATCTGGACCTTCATATTTTAACATGTCTAGTAATACACCAGGAATTGTAGGATTTTTTAAGAGCATTGGCTATGGGTTGGTCAGCACTTTCCAGACTGTATTTGGGATAATTCCATCATTTAACCTCTCTGTCTTCTGGAGCATCGTTTGAGGTCTTCTGCTGGTCCTCATCCTAGTTGCATGGATATTACTTTTAATATTTTTGCTCCGCAATGGATATCCCAGTTCAAGATCACATGGAGCTAGATCTGCCTTGCGTCCTGGTTTGCCGTTAATGCATGGTACACTTCTTGGACACACCTATGCTTCAAGAACTTGATGAGCATTGGTTCCTGTTGTTTCAGCCTGTATGAATTTATTGCATACAGCCTTTGTTCCACTGTCTCTTGTGCACTTACTAGTGTGCCCTGGAACTGTGCTTAGCGTTGTGGTTGATTGAACCTTTGGGAAAACATATACTGGTGGACCCGTTGAAGGCTCATCTGTGCCGCTATCCTTTGCTGATGCATTTGCTCCTGGCTGCCTTCTATGAAATACCAAGCTTGCCTCCACATCTGGTGGTTTGGATGTGAGCTCTGTCCCTAAGGAACATCAGGTACTATGTTGGCTTCCTCTGCGGCTACTGTGGGGGTTGAATGGGAACATATTTGCTCTATCGATTTTTTCCGAGGTGTGCCTCTTGGCTGCTGGGAACAGCAATGTTTCATCTGCCACCAGGAACATATAAACATCTGGATCTCCATGTTGTGGGAACTTTTTATTCAGCCTGGTTCTAACATTCAAATTGGTTTTCAAAATTTGTCTTTAGTGTTTATTGCTTTTATATTTTAAATATATATATTTTGGGGGGGGGCGATTCTGACAGCCGATGGGAACGGCCGCTTGCTGAAGCGGCTCCTCATCCCTTGCTGATAAATCCGCTTCATTAATCCGTTATATTCACCAAAGAGTTCCCCACACATAGGGGACCTCTTGTAATAGCAGTCGGGCATCTCATCTTAGCCCCTGTAGATGGCTTGGTGACTTGCATCGAGGGGAAAGTCGGAGGTGGAGAGAGCGCCTAATACGAAGAAGTGGTAAACACTGCCTCAGAAGTTCAGGAGTGGCACCCACCAGCGGCGAGGATAGCGGGGTGGACAGGAGCCATGGGAGAAGGTGGGGCGAGGACACGACGGAGAACGCTGTGCCGGGGACTTGAGAAACAGCCGCGGCTACGGCGAGTTGGCAGCAGAGCTCCAGCGGAAGTCCAATCACGCGAGGTCCCCGGCTGAGAGGCCTACCTGCATACCGCCGGATCACCCAGGGAGACCTGAGGCTGATTGAGGGTGAGGAGGCGAGACTGCGGGGCGAAGAGCAAGTGGATTGCCCAGCGGGGCTGGCCGCTACTCCCGACATTGCTGAAAGACTCGCCTGCCTACGATTTGTGAGCGGGGGGCCACCTCCCACGCTTGGCGCCCATGATTGTGGCCTACACGACTGACCTACGGAAACCCCGAACCGGAGACCTGCTGACGCTTCACCTAACTGAGGAAATAGGTTACTTCAAATATTGAGGGCACGAGCACATTTCCTCGCTGGCTGTGGTGGCGCCGCACTGACCGGAGCCCCGGAGAGGATTCGTCTGAGAGCGCGACACAGAGGACACCATAAACGGGCCCAGGGGCTTTGTAACCGTGGCCCGCCTGCAGCGAGGCCCCTCCTGGACGCCATCTACATGGGCTTCCCGGCTCTCAGGCCTGCCCGGGCCTTCCTGCCCTTGGATCTACCCATTGGACAGTGGACATTGTGCATTCCACTCAGACACTCCGTCATGAGGCGCAGGTGAGGAGGGGCACACAGGAACGGCCGCATGGTTCAGAGCACTACACACTGAGATGGTGGTGAAAGGGTGAAGCAACGACCAATAATCCCTATTCAGCGGCCTGTAGACTTGCCCAGAAACGCTACTTTTTTGCTCGACTTTCTTAACTAGAAGGCCGCAGTTACAATTGAATCCCAATGTATCCCTATTGGGCCCTCAGCCCTCAAAAACTTGCTTGTGGGGAGTCTGGGATCGGGGTCCCATTGACGAGAACATTGGCGAGGTAGACAAAGACAGCATCAAGGGGGAAGATGGCGGTGTGAATACTGGACCACCCGGATTGGCGCCGTGTAGTACTCGCTTGGCTAGGAGGGGGTCTCCTTCCTGCTCCTGCAGGTCCCATTCGCGAGTCCATTAGACAAACCAAGAGGTGTCCCCTCCTATACATCGGCGGTGGCCACTACAGGCTGGTTTCCCTGTCGATGCTGCTCAACCTTCAGCACTGATGGCCGCGAACAGAGGGGGCAAATCGACCATGCAAAAACAACTAACAAAGTTCTCATGGAACTCCAGAGGAGAGAACAAAGAGATGGCTTCTGAGGGAGATCCGAAGGCCTCGCCTTCCCCTCCCACAGCAAAAACTCTGACCCTGGAAGATGTCATGGAGGCCATGGAGTGGAGTGCAGACCTCAAATAGACTCAGTCAATATTGAGGTCACCCTATTACGAGCAGACCTGCGAAAGATGGACTCCAAAGTAAAATACGTTGAGATCAAAACAACAACCCTCATAGCTGATACCTCCACTTTTCAGCAGCAAATGGCTCAACTCCAAGAACAACAGAAGAAGATGGGTGAGCTCTTGGATGACTATGAAGGGAGGGCAAGACGGAACAACATCTGTATTCTTGGGGTCCCGGAGCGAATGGAAGGGCCCGCCGTTGACCTGTTCGTGGAAGACCTCATACTTAAGAACCTCCAACCTAAACGTCTCTCCAGCTATTTTTCTATCGAACGGGCTCACAGGGTCCCTGTCGGCAGGCCAAAACCTGGGGCCCCCGTGCTCTATCATAGCAAGAGTGTTTAACTTCCAAGATAGGGACGTGATTTTGCAAACTGCACATGCGGGTCCGCCAACACAGATCACATTCTTTCCAGATTTCACTGTAAAGTTGCAGGCACGTTGGCGCAGCTTTACAAAGGTCAAAAAAAGCGCTCAGGGACAAAAACATAAAATACTCCATGCTGTTCCCCGCAAAGCTACTAGTAGAGTCTGATGGCAGGGCCTGGTTTTTCCTATCCCCTGAGGAGGCATGGGAATGGATAGAAGAGTGGCGTCATATGGGGAAGCAATCAGAAAATCAGAGAACGGATGGCATGAATAATAACCAAAGGAACCCCCCAACAACAAGAGAACAGAATTCGAGTGCTGAACAGGATGGTTCACAATGAACACAATTAATCTATACTAATATAATAAAGAGAGAGCCCAAACCTTTGAGGCGGGTAATCTCAGGAACCACAGCACCAATCACAACATCAAACACAGCGTTGGAAAGGGCAGTTGCAGCAGAAGGTCATAGGCTATGCAGACGCCCACCATATACATTTAAAAGGTAAAAGAACCGTGCCAGCAAAGTAGTCCCTTGTGGGCGTGTCTGCATTGTGCTGTGGGTGTGTGCTGGGGGGCGTGACAATCGCTAGGGGCATTCCGTCACGGGTGTTGTTTTTTCTTCCCAGGTTCTATACATTCCTGCTCCCTTTAAATAGTAATTCAGTGGAGGTCCCATTCTCTTAGAACCACTCCAAGCACAGTTATGGTCAAAAATACAACTAATAGGCCCTGCAAAGCATTATGGGATAAGATTAGCATCATTTTTAGCATTCATGAAAGGGTTTCAATGTTTTTAAATTTTACTCATCAGGGACATCTTGGGACGACGAGGTGAACTGCAGCTTGATGTATGATATTTTAAATGCTATTGCATTTGCCTCATCAGGGACGGCGAGGTGAACTGCAGCTTGATGTGTAATATTTAAAATGCTGTTGCATTTGCTTTATCAGGGACATCTAGGGACCACGAGGTGAACTGCAGTTTGATGTATAATATTTTAAATGCTATTGCATTTGCCTCATCGGGGACAACTGGGGACGAGAGGTGAACTGCAGCTCTTTGTAGAATTATTTGGATAATATAATATTCACTTCCCACTGCTAATCTCGTCCCATAATGCTTTGCAGGGGCTTGATCTCAAAATCATCACCTCTCTCACTGCTTGCTGGAAGCTAATTTCACTTTTGTGAAATGACTATATGCATTTTAGCATGTAGAAATACTTGTTATTTTACCTTGAATATATGAGGTTTCTGTTTTAATAATTGGAAATCTAACGGAACAAAATATTGCGGATTTATTGTACCAAATTCGCGCCAATTCCGCCCACATCTACTTTAAATACCCCTGCACCCCATAATCATAACCCACCCGCTACTCTATAAAATACCCCAACACCCTTAAACAATAACCCATCTTAACCCTATAAATATACCCTGTACCCCAAAACCCAAACCTATCCTTAAACCCTAAAAAATACCCCTGTACCCCGAAACCCAAACATAGCCCTGAACCCTATAAATACCCCTGTACTTCAAAACCCAAACCTACCCCTGAACCCTAAAAATACCCCTGTACCCCAAAATCGAAACCTACCCCTGAACCCTAAAATACCCCAGTACCCCGAAACCCAAACCTAGCCCATAACCCTTAAAGTACCCCTGTACCCCGAACCCCAATCCTACCCCTGAACCCTAAAAATACCCCTGTATCCCAAAACCCAAACCTAGCCCTGAACCCTAAAAATACCCCTGTACCCAAAAACCCAAACCTAGCCCTGAACCCTTAAAATACCCCTGTACCCCAAAACCCAAACCTACCCCTGAACCCTAAAATACCCCTATACCCCAAAACCCAAACCTAGCCCTGAACCCTAAAAATACCCCTGTACCCCATAAACCAAAACTATAGCTGAACCCTTAAAATACCCAAGCCCCCCAAAACATATACCTCAGTACCCAAAACATATACCCCTATACCCACACTTGCCTTATCCAAACATTTTTAAAAAACATGCTTTTACCATTCAGCATTTACAGCGAATTTCGTTGTAAATGTATGCGTGGTAAAAGCATATAAAATGTAATGCGGGGGCGTGGCCAAGATGGCGGGGTGAGCGGACGCTTCCTCCCGTAGCTCCTCCGGCCCGGCTCAGCTCGAGCCCCGTTTTTTGCGCTTCTCTCCCCCCACTGCTGTTCAGCGAGCGAGAGGAGTGTGCCGGAGTTCCTGGTGCACACATTGATACCACTTTGGCTCTCATCGCCTCGGAGGAAGCACTTCGGAAGTTTGTTCAAAGATCGAAGCACCGAGGAGAGCCTAGGAGGCGGAGCGAACTGCAGTGCTGTCCAGGCGCCTCGGCTGGACCTGGTGCTGAAAGCTGACGATCCGGAGGGGATCGGACCCGCTGCACACCGGAGGATAACGGAGCCCTCCGGCCGGTGTCTTGGCGACACGGACGACTTTGGATTGGAGTTGGCGCCTTGGCCCTCCGATTAGCGACGGCGACACGCTGTGCGGTGCGGATCCCGGTCCCGTGAACGGCGACCGGAGGCCTCGGCACAGGGACCGGCCCATCTGGGCCCTTCGGTGAAACTGTGTGGCATTGGCTGCGGACTTTCTTTGATCGCTGTCTCCTGGGGGTCACCAGCGGTGTTGCCAGCCCAGGCCGCTCTACCTGACCCCGCCCTGCCGCCATCTTGTCCCCGAAGAGCTGGCGCTGGTGGCCTCCGTCTGCGCCTTGGCTGGCGGCCGCTTGCAGTCGCCTCCGCTACTGGACTACCTTCCCGAGAGGCGCGCTGCAGAGAGACCCTTGCTTTGGCTCCCGGTCACCACCTTGGCCGGGCGCCGCGACTAGCAGGGCCTGGGCCGGACCGCCATTTTGTCGCTTGTGACGCAGCACCCTTGCTTGCAGAGCAGTCTCCACATCTGGCGCCCACGGACGACTGGGCACCTCTGAGGTGGCTGGACTGGGACCTCATCCACTGCAGCGGCCGCGATGACTGGAAGAGGCGGCTCAAGGAAGGGGGACCGCACCCTGCCGGATATGCTTGGCAGGGCCCAGCAGTTGCGGGACAGAACACAGCCGTCGTCGGGATCCTCCCGGGCCTCGGCGGATGTGGCTGGGAGCGAACCACCGGTCACGAGGTCCTTTATGGAGGAATTATTTAGCTCCCTCAAGGAAGACTTCCAAACGTTGAAGAGAGAAGTGGCCAGTGAAGTCCGCGAAGTGCGCAGGGAGGTGGAGGGCCTTGGCGAGCGACTTGAAACAGCGGAGACGGCAGGTCAGCGCCGAGACGAAGAGATAGTCCATCTTCAACAGGACGTTCTCCGCCTCCGGGAGCAATGTGTCGAGCTCCAGGCCCACTCTGAAGATCTTGAGAACAGGTCCAGGCGGAACAACATCCGGGTGCGAGGTGTCCCATCCGCGGACGAGGGAGCCGATTTGGTGGCCTATGTACAGGACCTGTTCCGTGAGATCTTAGGGGAAGATGCAGACTTCCCGGTCCACATTGACAGAGCGCACAGAGTGGGTCGACAGCGCCAGTCATCGTCGCCCCCTCCAGACATTTTAGCATTCTTGCCCGACTTTCCACTGAAAGAACGCATCATGGCGGAGGCCCGAAAGAAGCAGCCTTTAACTTTCAGGGAGCGGCCTGTGGCGCTCTACCAAGATCTGTCCGCCATCACCCTGCAGAAGCGCAGGTCCTTCAGGATTGCCACTGACTTTCTGCGCGAACACGAGACGCCCTACTCCTGGGGACACCCTTTCCGTCTGATCTTTAGGTGGAACGGGGCGCTACACCAACTGCGCTCCCTACAAGACATCTGTGGAGTACTGGGACTCACGGCCACGGAGGAGGACGGAGCTACGCTGTCTTGGAGGTGCCCAGAGAGACGGAGCCGACGGAGGTCGACGAGGAGACAGTCACCAGCGAGTGCGAGCCGCCCTGATTCCCCTACTATCAGGGCGGACATGGCAGATGCTTTGAGAGCGGCGGCCAGGAACTTGCCCGACTCCAATGGTGTGGCCATGACGGCCTAAATTCACTCCGGGGGGAGAGATTCTTAGCCTCTACGGTGCTGGGTTGGGGCCGGGGGTTGGGGAGGGGCGGTTGGAGGTGAGTGGCTGAACGTCCACTTTGCTGGTTTCCACGGACTTTCCCGTCTTTGGGCTTGACTGAGACAATGGGGTGTTTCCATTTGTTTTTGTTTTTGGCTAGTTGCCATGAGTGTGTTTTGGGAGGGTGTAAGGGTTGTTTTGTTGTTGGGGGGGTCCCGTCCGATGTTGTCCATGCTTACGCTCGGCCTGTCCTGGCCTTTCCCGCGCGCCTGCCCCATGCGCCCCGCCCGCTGATCCCTTGCCTGCTGCATAGCGCTTCTGTTCCCCGGATGGAATGCCGTCTTAAAAGTAGTGACCCTTAATGTTAAGGGTCTGAATAACCCTGTGAAATGTAGGGCGATCCTATCACTGCTGGAGGGGATGTAAGCGGATATCTGCCTCCTGCAGGAGACCCATTTGCTGCCCAGGGATTGCCATAGGCTGCGCTCTGCCAAGTTCCCCACTCAGTTCTTCTCCTCAGCAGCGACCAAGACTGCGGGTGTAGCCATTCTTTTAGCTAGCTCCTTTAGAGGCGAGGTTCTGTATAAATATGCCGAACAAAAGGGGAGGCTCCTTGCATATCGCATGCGACTCGGGGGGATAGCTTTTACGGTTGGCTCCGTTTATAGCCCGAATGATCACCAGGATAGTTTCTTGGATTCAGTGTTGGTAGACGTCTCTGCCTCGCCCGATCGCCATGTTGTCCTGGGGGGGGGACCTTAACATCGTTTTCGACTCAGCTATGGACAGGTCGGCGCAACGCTCCCCGCAGACGGGGGAACTTTCCCGCGCGGTGAAGGATCGGATTGCGGAGATGGACTTGCACGACCTCTGGCGCTCGATGCACCCCACTGATAGGGACTATTCCTACTTCTCCCATGCGCACCGCACTTATTCGCGGCTGGATTACCTCCTGGTGAGTGGACCGCTGCGCACTGCCGCCACGGCGGCGGACATCGGGGTCCTGTCCCTGTCCGACCATGCGCCAGTTTCCGGCGTTTTCAAATGGCCAGCGGCCTCTTCCTCTCGAGGAATGTGGCGTCTTCGCGATACTCTTTTACATAAGAAGTCTGTTGTGAAGCGCATAGGAGAGGTCATTCAGGATTATTTGGTTCACAACGGCAATTCCGACACGTCTCAAGCAACGCAGTGGGCGGCTTTGAAAGCAGTCCTCCGAGGGGAATTTATTTCCATCTCCTCAGCCGAGAATAAGGAACAGCAGCGTAAGAGGGACGAACTGACTGCGCAGGTCAGGGAGCTTGAGCAGGTTCACCGCCGCACAGGGGCTCCGCGAGTTTGGAGGCAACTGAAAGCGGCGAGGAAGCTCCTATCGGCACTGGATCTGGATAGGGCGGAGTATGCCGCTTTGAACCTGAAGCAGGCCTTTTACTCCGGGGGGAGACAAGTGTGGCAAGCTCCTGGACCACCGGCTCCGGGTTGCACAGCAGCGTAATGTCGTGAAGGAACTGGTGGGTACGGACGGGGCTACTGTTTCTGGTGACGCGGAGGTGGCGGAATCCTTTCGCAGCTTCTACGAAGCACTGTATGCTGGGGAGCCCTCCTCGCCGCGGGACGCCGAGGACTATTTGGAGTCAGTGGCCCTCCCGGTGCTGGATCCCGCCCAAGCGGACCATCTGGAGAGGGACATCCATGTAGAGGAAGTCATCTCCGCTATAGCGCGACTGAAGCACGGTAAGGCCCCGGGCCCGGATGGCTACACTGCTTTGTTTTATAAGACCTTCTGCTCCGCGGTGGCGCCAATCCTGGCTCGACTGTTTAACTCCTTCTCCGAGCCTGGCGCTATCCCACCGGACCTCCTTAACGCTACGGTGTCAGTCATCCCAAAGCCCGGGAAGGATCGGACCTTGTGTGGTTCGTACAGGCCCATCTCACTCTTAAATGTTGACCTCAAGCTATATACAGGGATTCTGGCGTCCAGGCTTGGTCTGCACTTGCCGGGACTGGTGGAGGCGGACCAGGCTGGCTTTGTACCCGGTAGACAGACGGTGGACAACACCAAGAGAGTGACGCACATACTAGAAAAGGCCTCGCGTATCCCGGGGGAGCGGATGTTGCTATCAGTTGATGCGGAGAAGGCCTTTGACAGAGTTCATTGGCCGTACCTTGAGCTGGTTCTCGGGAAACTGGGTATCGGCGAGAAGTTCCGCACCATGGTCTTCAACTGTTATAAAAGTCCATCGGTGTCGGTGCGGGTCAATGGGTGTAGCTCCGGTAGTTTTACCATCGAACGCGGTACGAGACAAGGTTGTCCCCTCTCGCCGCTTTTGTTTGCCCTCTACATGGAGCCGTTTGCTCAGAGGATTCGCAATAACCCTGACGCCATTGGGGTTAAGATGGGCCAATATGTCCACACAGTCAGCCTTTACGCGGACGATGTCCTGCTGACCCTAGACGACCCCAGGAGGTCACTCCCTGCTTGCGTCCAGGAACTGGACGCCTTTGCGCGGGTGGCCGGCTTTAAAATGAATATGAACAAGTCGGCGGTGTTGGACGTGTCACTGGCCGCGGACACCAGGAGAGACGTCTTTTTCCCATGCAGTGGTCTTCGTCTATGGTGCCATACCTGGGGATCCTGCTGGCGCCCACACTGCCTGAGATGGTGATGGCCAACTACACTTCCCTTAGCAGGAAGATCAAGGAGGAACTCGGCCGATGGAGCAAGGGCCTGCTGTCGTGGCTGGGTCGTATCGCGGCGGTTAAGATGACGGTGCTGCCCCAGATTCTGTACCTCTTTCGCGCTCTACCTCTCCAACCCCCTGTGGGTTGGATACAGCAAACGCAGGCTGACATCTCCCGCTTCGTTTGGCAAGGCCGCAAGCCGCGTATGAAGAGGGTCCTCTCCACGCTTGCTCCGGAGGTGGGGGGTCTTGGTATCCCAGACCTCCGGAAGTACTTTCAGGTGGCGCAGCTGCGATACTTGGTGGAGTGGAGCAGGTGGGAATCCGACAAACACTGGCTTTTTCAAGACCAGGCGGTGGCGGGCCGCACCCTCCAGGAGGTTCTTCTCTTCGCCTCTTTTGTTACGCGGGTCCCCCTGCGGGTGTGGGATGCGGTTTGCGAGGCTCGTGAACTGACTACCTTCCCCTCGCCGTTCACGCCCATAGTGGGTAACCCGGACTTCGCCCCAGGCCTAGAGCCGGGAGCCTTCTCCCATTGGGTAAGCGCGGGCTGCAGGGCACTTTTCCAGATCTACGGGCCGGAGGGCGTGATTCCTTTCGAACAACTTCGACAGGAATTCGGCCTGACGGAGATGGACAGACTGCGTTATATGCAGGTCCGACACTGGGCTCTCCAACCCCAGGTGCGCGACATCGCAGCCCGCCAAATCACACCATATGAGCGATGGCTGGTGACCCGGACATCGGACGCCAAGTTCATTACCGATTTGTATAAATTCCTTCAACCCCCGACGTTCCACTATCATAACCCGGGGAGGGAGCGCTGGCACAGAGAATTGGGCAGGACACTTAGCCACAAAGAATGGGACGAAGTCGCATATCGGGCGAGGCACTCTGCATACCACACTGGACTTACGGAGACCTTCACTAAGGTGTCTACTTACTGGTATTACACCCCAGAGAGGCTATATGAAATGCATAAACACACTGACAAGGGGTGCTGGCTGGGTTGCGGACAGGAGGGTACCCTCTCGCACATTCTCTGGGCTTGCCCGGTGCTGACTGCTTACTGGAAGGAGGTCTTGGATGAGGTGGATAGGCACTTTGAGAACGAGCTGCCGCGCTTCCCAGCGTATGTTGTGTTAGGCCTTCCCAATGACCTAATGTACCCGTTGAAGTCCCGCAGGGGTAGACAGATTGCTATTGCGCTAGGCTCAGCGGTCCAGAATATTCTTGTCCACTGGCGCACCGCCACTGCCCCCTCCATTACCGGTTGGTTGCATAGACTCTGGCAGGTATTGGGTATGGAGAAGACGTCGCTTACAGTGGCTGGGAATGTAGATCAATTCGAGGAGCTCTGGCAACCCTTCCTAGCACTACTGTCCACGGAATTCCGGGAACTCACCTGCCCGAGGTACCTTCGTCTTCTTAGGCCGACGCCACCGGCGGCCCCGGTGGATTAGAATGCACAGAGTATGAGATCTTAGGGGTTGGGGTGTGGGCTGTTTGGGGCGGGTTCTCCTAATACAGGGCCATTGGACGGGGGAGTTGGGGTGTTGTTTCCTTTTTTTTTTCCTTATTGGGGGTGGGGGGCTCGGAGGGACGGGGTTGTGCCTTGCTGGATCGCTGTTGGCTACTCGCGCTCGGCTTTGGGTGGGGTGTTGGGGTGCATGAGAGGGTTACGTAAACCGCCTAATTGCCTTACATTTGTTGTCTTCTCCTTCTGGACCACCGACCTACTTTTGGCCAACGCTCCTGAGATACGCTTCTTTTTTCACTGTACTGTATGTAACCTTAACCTCCTATTCCCCTTCCCCATGTTTTTGTCTTAATAAAATGCTTTAAACCTAAAATGTAATGCCATGCGTTATAATGGCATTGCGGAGTCATGGTACTTTCGTAATGAAAGTATGCGGAGTGATGGTATACGGAAAGAAAGTTGCGGAATAATGGGTGTTTACCCTCCCCCGTAAGTACATTGGTGGCACGGCGGCCCACATCTCTAGCAACATACTCCACAACCGATTGGAAAAAGGAACAGGTCTCTCTCATTGATGCCCAGCACTGACATACACATTTTAAGACACACCTCCCACCACAAGTTCTAGAATTGCAAACTTTAGAGATGGTGAGCTACGTTTGAATCTCGGCATCAGCTCAACATCCTGTTAGTCCCGGCAAATCACTTTGTCTCCCCATGCCTACCACAAATGAATGTGTTTTTCTGTAATGTAAATTGTGCTCATGCCATGTTGTCGAGTTTGCGCTATATAATATTGCAAGGAAAATAAAGTAGGGAAACTCGAGTTCACACACTACTGAACGCGCACTCTTAAGTGCATCAGCAGTGCACTGTGAATCAGAGCGGCTCACAGGCCTGTCACAGATAAGAAATGCTATCAAAACAAAATCCTACAAAACAATATACTACTGTCCGGCAGAAATTCATACCCGGACAACGTTGGGACGGGCTGCTAGTAAAAGTTAAAGGACAGACAACATGTATTGTTGGACCAACGAAGCAACTGATTTTGTGAACCCTCCTCGCTTTTAGTTAAATGCCAAGTCACCCGAAATTCTCTGACCCTCATATCTGTATTCTCCAGATTATAAAAGGTGCACAAGCCAAGCTGAATGACTTACTTTGTGCTAAAACAAGGACTGGAATGTTACATTTCAAGTTTCACTGCACTTTTGATCTTCGTACCTCGGTATTTGGCGAGGGACAAAATAGTGGTTAACCAGGTATCCCGCAAATGGTTGGGTGGGCGACGGGCACTCTGCCTAGCTGGGGTGTGGATAGTTTAAAGTCTGCTGGTATGGGGGCAGGGAGGGAGGGGGTTGCGAAGGGGGTGGGGGGGGGAGTTGTAATGTTGATGGTTACTGTATTTTCCTTTTTAAGCAGAGCATTCCACAGATCAGGGTCTCTCTAGCAACAAGGTCCAGACTGCGTGCTCGGTGGTTGGCCGGAGTGGGGAACCACTTACTCCCCCCTAGTTGCAACTTATATCACATTTGTTCTTGGGAGGGGTGCGGGTCCTTCCAGTGGCTGTCCAGGTTACTTCTCTTTAAATCTCCACCATGACGAATTCCCTGGAGAGAACACTGTCGATTATGACCTGGAATGTAAATGGTCTAGGTAATAAAATAAATAGAGGGGTGGTCCTGCAATACCTTAAGCGTAACGCACCTGACCTTGTCTTACTACAAGAGACACATTTGGTGGGCAATAATTGTCGAGCGCTCCAACGTTGGGGCTAAAAATTGTTAGTACATGCGGAGTTCACATCTGGGTCCTGTTGTACGGGCATCCTAGTAAGGAAGAATCTGGCCCTTACACAAACCAACACCTTGCGGTATTAGAGGCCATCTGGGAGGGTAGGCCATTAAATGTCATTTCAACCTACTATCGGCCGGAACTGGGCGGGTTAGCATTGCAGGATTTTGGCAAAATACTGTTAGATCTCCCCCAGGGCACGATCATCATGGGAGGCGATTTCAATATGACGATGAATAACGAGCTTGATAGACACCCCCAGAGGCAGTCTCACCGTCGTCGGTCAGAGCTGGCAGACTTCACACAGGCAATGGGGCTTGAAGACTTATGGTAAATGTTACACCCGGGCGTCCCCCACTTCACACACTATTCGAATACCATAATAGCATGTCCCGTATTGACTATTTCTTTATTCCCACAGCAGACATTGGACACTTTCAGCGTCTTAAGGTACTCCCTCGTGGCATCTCAGACCACTCCCCCCTCAGTGTTGAGCTTACATACCACATGCAGTTCACCAGTGGACCAATCATCCTTAACCCGTGGCTCCCCAAGATTCCGGACATCAAGGAAGACTTGATTGAACACACAGATCATTATTTCACTGAAAATGTGGGGTCGGTTGATTTGGCCGTTATAATATGGGAGGCGTACAAGGCCCTAGCTCTAAAAGTGGGGTATTTACGCAAACAGAACGAGCAACTGACTCAGATTGAAAGTGATCTGCTCCGCATTGAATCTGCCCATAATACAGACCCCACAGGTGATAGAGCTAGTCAGCTTAGGACCAAACAAATGGAATATAAGGCCATGACATGAAAGAAAGCCCAAGCAAGATAGCTCCAGACTCGCCATCGGGGCTATGAACTGGGGGATTGGGCCGGCAAGATGCTGGTGTGGCTGGAAAAGCCAGAGCAAGGGGCTAGGTGGGTCCCACTACTTATTCAGTCAGATGATACACAAGTAACAGATCCCCAAAATATATCGGAAACATTTGCGGACTACTTAGAAGATGTATATACTGCCAGGACACAATACACCGTGGAAGATTCTCGTCAGCTTCTAGAAGAGATGACTCTACCCACGCTTTCGGAAAATGATAAAGAGGCTTTAGACGCGGATATCATGGCTGATGAAATCTGCAATGCCATCTTTGCTATTAAGTCAGGGAAAGCCATGGGACCTAATGGCGTTCCCATTGAATTCCTGAAGGGGATGGCTCTTGGAGTGGCCCCCCATCTATAACACATGCTTGAAGACAGCTGGGATAAAGGTATCTTACCCCTAAACCAAAGATTGGCCTCCATAGTGGTCCTTCACAAACCGAATAAACCAGCAACTGAGTGTAGTTCATATAGACCGATCTCATTGATCAGTGCAGAAACCAAGGTCTTAGCGAAACTTTTAGCGACTAGATGTCTTACAGTCCTCCCATCTCTGATTCATCAAGATCAATGGGGCTTCCTCCCAGGTCGTAATACGGCTTTGAACGTTTGTACGGTACATAACGTAATGGGAAGGCAGTCATATTTGCAGGAGGACGCTGCAATACTTTCTCTTGACGCCACCATTGCATTTGATTCGATAGAGTGGTCTTATCTCTTCGAAGACTGTCACCATTATTGTTTGCGTTGACCCTGGAACCGTTGGCCCATTGGATCCGTACTGATGCATCAATTAGAGGTCTCAAATGGGGCGAAGATACAGTAGATAAAATCTCACTCTATGTAGACAGCATCCTTATTTATGTAACCTACCCTCGTGCATCCATCAACAGCCTGCTCCACGTCATCACTATTTTTGGGAAACACTCTTGCTACTCGATTAACTGGTCCAAATCAGTATTGTATGTATTGCATGGCCCCCGCCCATTTTGCCACAAGGCTATTCCATCACCATGGCCCAGGAAGGTTTTAAATACCTTGGGCCCGATTCACGGAACTAACTTAAGACAAAATCCTAAACTTACTACTTTTGGTATTCACAGAAGTTAGGATTTTGTCTTAAGTTTGTCTTAAGACAGACTTAAGACAAAATCCTAACTTAAGTCTGTCTTAAGACAAACTTAAGAAAAAAACCTTACTTCTGTGAATACCAAAAGTAGTACGTTTAGGATTTTGTCTTAAGTTAGTTTTGTGAATCGGGCCCATTGGCATCTTTATTACACCGGATCCTGAAGTATTTCATGAACGCAATCTGGTGGGTCCCCTTAAAAGACTACATGATGACGTCACTCACTGGAGATCACTGCCCCTGTCCCTCCCTGGTAGAGCAGCCCTATTTCAAATGCTAGCACTCCCTAGATTCCTATATGCTCTTCAGAAATGTCCTTTCCCAATCGCGGACTCATATTTTAACACTTTAGAAGGGGAACTTTGCCTCCTACTTTGGGATGGGGGAAGCCTCGTATAGCCCTCCATAAGCTCACAAAGGGGTGGTACGATGGGGGCATCGCCCTTCCTGACATGCGCCTATACTACTGGGCAACTCAGCTGGTCGCCACGAATCAATGGCTTTATAGATCCCCTTCGAATCCAGCTTTCGACTTAGAGAGATATCAAACGGGACGTGAAGGGTATCTGGGTGCACTTTATAGTAAGATTAAAAAGAAATGCTACCTGGGACCAATGGCGCAGACGGTGGCCATATGGCACAGAGCTAATAATCATTTGGGCTGGGCCAACAAATTCACAAAAGCTACGCCACTGTGGTCCTCACAGAGGCTCGGCTCTCTTTGCTTCCAACTGGGGTTCGACAAGTGGGACACAATTGGTATTTCTACACTGGGAGATCTTGTCCACAAAGGGAGACTTCTCACATTTTCAGACCTCCAACAGAAATATGCTCTTGCTCAGGGAGAGATTTTTCCCTATTCGCAAATTAGACATGCTATTCTTACACACGTACCCGACCTCTCCTCCCTCCCTGACACTTCTCCCCTGGAGGACAGACTGCTTTCCGAACCTCTGCAGATGAAGGCCATATCTTGTACTTATCGTAAACTATGTAATAACCTGCCAGACTTGTTTCAAACTCTACGGGCCCGATTCACAGAATGAACTTAAGACTCAATCCAAATCTTACTATTTTGGTATTCACAGAATGAACTTACTACTTTTGGTAGTCACAGAAGTTAAGATTTTGTCTTAAGTTTGTCTTAAGTCTGTCTTAAGTCTGTCTTAAGACTAACTTAGGACAAAATTCTAACTTCTGTGAATACCAAAAGTAGTAAGTTCATTTTGAGAATGCCAAAAGTAGTAAGTGCATTGGGTGAATACCAAAATAGTAGTAAGTTTAGGATTGAGTCTTAAGTTTATTCTGTGAATCGGGCCCAATGTGATAAATGGCAAGGTGACCTAGGTCACCTGGAGGATGAGGACTGGCAAACGGCACTGATGTGCCCCCAGAGAGACAGCAATATTCACTGTTTCCGTCCGATGCAACTGAAAGTATTACATAGAGCCTGAGGGCCCGTTTCACAGAACTAACTTAAGACAAATTACTAAACTTAGTACTTTTGGTATTCACAGAAGTTAGGATTTTGTCTTAAGACAGACTTAAGACAGAATCCTAACTTAAGTCTGTCTTAAGTCTGTCTTAAGACAAAATAATGACTTCTGTGAATACCAAAAGTAGTAAGTTTAGGATTTTGTCTTAAGTTAGTTCTGTGATTCGGGCCCTATGTGTCGGGCCCCTCCTGGCCAGGATAGGTAGACTCCCCTACAATTTGTGCTTAAGAGGTTGTGGTCAAACAAGTATTTTCTACCACATCTTGTGGGACTGTCCAGTAATTCAACCATTGTGGAAGGGGGCGACGTGGAAGATGACGGATACATTAGGTAAACCCATTCCACTGTCACCCCAAGGAGGGATCCTAAACATTTGGGGGGGCACTGATTTAACAGCGATTGAACAACAGTGGGTGGCACTGGGGCACCTGCTGGTGAAGCGTTCAATTGCGATGCACTGGGGAGCTCATATACGACCATTGACAGTTGGATGGGTGGTAGAAATGGACAGATGTATGATTGCTGAAAAGGAAGTCTATAAACTCAGAGGCTGCCCCGAAAAATGGGACAAGAAATGGGGGAAATGGAACACATATAGGGGAGAAATCTGCAGCTCCCCGCCGGAGATATGGCAATGGACAATGCTGGACCCGTACACCACCGAGGCCGCTGATATAATTTTTTCATTATTTAAAATGTCTGCCTTATTGATTCCTGTATACATCTGTGTGTGCTACTGTAATAATGTCTCTGCATTGTTTTACTTCAATAAAATTTTATAATAAAAAAATATATATATACATTTTGCTTTCTTTATTTTATGGGCCTCCAAATAGAAGAAGTGCATTGTTTTAGATTTTTGGTTTACATCTTTTTATTATGGGAAGACAGTGCAAAATAGTACAATAAGCAGTGTGGTTACACCAGATACGAGTAGTAATCCTCAGTGGAGGCAGGATGCTCAATTCAATACTGGTAATAACAGCAATGTCCAACCTGTCGGGGATGAAAATGCACTGAACCAGGAAGATATGAGAACTAGAAAAAATCAGGAACAACCTTCCTCCACCCTTAACCCAACCTCCCCTACCAAAACCCCCATCGTCCCTCCTCCCCCCCACCCAGTCCAGAGCTCCCATCAGGCTCCCCATGGTTCAACAGTTCAGTGTCTGAATATCTCATGTCTCGAGTATCTAGGGGTCTGTAGCTATGGGTGTCATCAGGCGCAACAATCTGAGATATCTAGGACAAGTTATCTCCATAAATTCAGTCAGCAGTAGCGCTCTAAAGGGCTGCCAGAGTTCCTCAAATTGTTCCCCCTTCCCCGCTGCGGTGAGTGACAGTTTCTGCATGCCCAACACATGCCACATCCGGTGGAGCCAACCTGTGGTGCTGGGGATAGTAGCAGTACGTTAGTGTACAAGGATGTTCTGCAAAGCAGACCCAAGAGCTATGGCCATTTGACGGCCCCTACAAGAGCGTAGTGGGTAAGTTAGTGCATTGGGAAGGCCCAGCAGGATATAGGCAGGAAAGCGGGGTAGTTCTGTCTGAAAGTGTATGTCCACTTCATCTAAGATGTGTGTCCAATGTGATTGGAGGAGCGGGCAGTCCCACAGAATGTGCACCAAAGTCCCCGTGTGCCCACAGCCCCTCCAGCAGAGCTTATCTTTGGAGGGATCCATTTCGGATAGTCTCTCAGGGGTGTAGTACCAATATAGAGATATTTTCGTGAGTGTTTCGGTGAGACCCATGTGGTACGCTGAGTGCCTGGCCCTGTATGCGATGTTCCCCCACTCGTTATGGCTCAGGGATCTACCCAGTTCTCTTTCCCATCACACCCTGCCCGGGTTGTAGATATGCGTGGTTGGCGTCTGAATCAGTTTATAGAGGTCTGAAATGAGTTTGGAGTTGGAAGTGCGCGAGAAGAGCCATCGTTCATATGCGGTGAATTTCCTATCGGCCGTCGCTCGCACCTGCGGCTGCAACGCCCAGTGACGCACCTGCAAGTATCTCATGCGCTCTGTTTCGGGGAAGTTATATTCTTGCTTAAAGAGCTGGAAGGCTGAGCTGTAGACATGATACAGGAAGCGGCAACCCGCCGGCCTCCAGTGTGCAAAGACCCCCTTAGCCGCGCCGGGGGTCAAGTCAGGGTTATCCACCAGAGGGGTGAGTGGAGTGGAATATTGTCAAGCCGTGAGTAATGTTAGTCACGTCCCAGACTTCCAGGGGAGCACGAGGGATTAAAGACGCATAGAGGTTAGGTTGCCTATAAACTCAAGGTAGAAACGGTATCTCCTGCAACGGGCGCCCGGCCACTGCCTGGTCCTGAAAGAGCCAGTGTTTTTCACCAGATAACGCAACTGGGCTGCCTGGTAGTATTTATGCAGGTCAGGGACACCCAAACCTCCCTCCTCCGGAGCCAAAGTGGCGAGTGTCCTCTTCAGCCGGGGTGTCCGACCCTGCCAAATAAAGTTGGAAAGGTCTGATTGGGTTTGTCGTATCCAGCCCGTCGGAGGTCGTAGTGGCAGGGCGCGAAAAAGTTATAAAATTTGCTGTAGGATGGTCATCTTAACTGCCGCTATGCGACCCAGCCAGGATAGAGGAAGATGTCTCCATCGATCTATTTCTGCTCGGATGGGAGTGCGCAAGGTAGTGTAGTTGGCCGTGACTATTCGGGGCATGGTCGGGGCGAGCTGAACTCCCAAGTATGGAACCGTGTCCGTAGCCCATTGAACTGGTAAAAGGGTCTGTAGGTAAGCCCGAGTCGAGGCTGTGAGGGACAGATCTAGTGCTATAGATTTGTCCGTGTTCATCTTGAACCCGGACACCGCAGCAAAGGCCTCAAGCTCAGCTACGCACGCCGGCAGCGCCATCCGCGGGTGGTCCAGGGCAAGTAGGACATTATCCGCATTGAGGCTGATGGCATGAAAATCGCTGCCGAACTTGATGCCCAGATCCATCTGACGCCGCCGAATCCGACAAGCGAGGGGTTTCATGTAGAGGACGAAGAGAAGGGGTGACAGTGGGCACCCCTGTCTCGTCCCTCTCTCAATGGGAAAGGCAGTCGATGTGTAGCCATTGACTCTTACCACCGCGGAACGCGCGTTGTAGCAGTTGAAGACCAGGGCTCGAAACTTCTCCCCTACCCCAAACTTGGCGAGCACCATTTCAAGATAAGGCCAGTGGACCCGGTCGAATGCTTTCTCTGCGTCGACCGCCAACATCATGTATTCCCCAGGCATCCCGGAAGCTTTTTCGATCAGATGGGCTACTCTCTTTGTGTTGTCAACTGTCTGCTAGTCAGGAAGAAAGCCCGCCTGATCGGGATCTACTAAGCCTGGCAGATGGGCTGCCAAACGTGTGGCAAGGATGCTAGTGTACAATTTAAGGTCAACATTAAGGAGGGAGATTGGTCGATATGCCCCACATTGAGTTCTATCCTTCCCCGGCTTTGGGATGACCGAGATAGAGGCACGTAGGAGATCTCTGGAATGGCAGCCGGATCCGCAAATGAGTTAAATAGGCGAGTGAGCAATGGTGCTAGGGTGGTACAGAAGGTTTTGTAAAAAGGGGAGGAGTAGCCGTCCGGTCCTGGTGCCTTCCCCACCTTAAGACGCGCTATTGCAGCGACCACCTCCTCCATGCGGATTTCTCTCTCGCGCCATTTGGATTGTTCCGGTGCCAGAGATGGGAGTGTGACCGAGTCCAGATACCTAGTTGCTGCAGTGACATTCAGAAGCGTGCCCTCGAAAAGGTGAGCATAGAAGTCGCGGAACGTCTCAGCTATTTGTGCATCCTCCAATACAGTAGACCCATCAGTGTGCGTGATTTCCTTCACTTTCTGATGTTGCCGGGCCAACCGGAGTCAATTGGCCAGTAACCGCCCGCACCGGTCCTAAACCAGTCTTTTTGATCTTTTTATATTGTTGACAATTTACCACTGAGGATCGACGCGATTAGGACATAATATGGTTCTAATAGTTTAGATTGTTTGAACATGAAAAATGTAGGATTCATCAAACTGCTCTACCTAAAAATAGCATTTTTGTTGACATTGACCTATACCTCAGAGGTACTGTTTTCTTGTTTGAGTGTGAATGTTTTTCGAATGTATGTAGTGAGAAAGGTTGGTATGGATGTAAATGTAAATGTACAGGAATTTATATAGCGCAAATCACCGAGCGGTTTCTAAGCGCTTGCTTAGGGAACCCATCCTGGTATTCTCCTGTGAGATAACCCCAGCAGGGTATCCGCAAGGTGAAAGCCAGGCATCCCTCCGCGAGGGGCCGTTGTGGAGATTAAGCAAGCTATTGCCCAGCGTCGCAGAGTGTGAACCCATGAATCAAGTAGGCACCAGAGCGAGAATTGTCGAGTCCATGGACATTTTAGGACTCAAGACCCTGCCGAGCCGGGAATTGAACCCTGGTCTTGGGCTGACCTCTGCTTCCAGGTCTGCCTCCTCTAACCAGTGAGCCATACTTCTCCAGTGTGTTGTTTAGTCATGAAGTTTTTGTAAATCCATACTAATATAATAAAGAGAGAGCCAAAAACATTTGAGGCGGGTAATCTCAGGAACCACAGCACCAATTACAACACCCAATACAGCGTTGGAAAGGGCAGTTGCAGCAGAAGGACATAGGCTATGCACACGCTCACCATATACATTTAAAAAGTAAAAGAAACATGCCAGCAAAGTAGTCCCTTGTGGGCGTTTCTGCGTTGTGCTATGGGCTTGTGCTGGGGGGGCCTAACAAATGCTGGGGGTGTGTGGTACATTCCTCCCTTCAGGCTGGACTGTTCCCATGAGGCACCGGGTCAAGGCTGATTTGCATATGGCCATGTCTGAACTGGGGTGGTGTGGAGTGCAAAAAAACGATGGATTTAGACCCAGATCTCTGTACTGGGGTGAATGTAAGACATTGTTCTGCATTCTGTCGATCAACTGTTGTTTTTGCATTTGTCACCCCGAGTGGGATGGGTATGCTCAGTCCAATGCTTTCCACACCAGTGGAGTCAAGCTATCTTGGCTGAAAACGGCTGATAGCCAGTAATTGGTCCTGGGATGCTTGAGTCAGGTCCAGGAAAGACATGGCTTGGCAATTTGGCCTGGAATGTTCCCATGAGGAACAGGGTCAAGGCTGAGGTGGTGTGGAGTGCAAAACAAATGAAGGATTTAGGCTCAGATCTCTGTATTGGGGTGAATGTATGACATTCTTCTCCATTCTGTCCATCAACTGTTGTTTATATATTCAGACCTTCATGCCATGTCTCATGTGTGCTGGGGTGTGGGCGGGTGCGGGGCGCGCATTGTGTCAAATATTTCATTGTTTTTTCTTCCCAGGTTCTGTACATTCCAGGTCCGGGTGTTCACCCTGCTCCCTTTAAATACCCCTGCACCCCATAATCAAAACCCACCCTTACTCCTTAAAATACCCCAACACCCTTAAACACTAACTCATCTTAACAGAATAAATATACCCTGTACCCCAAAGCCCAAACCTATACCTAAATCCTAAAAATACCCCTGTACACCAAAAACCAAACCTACCCCTGAACCCTAAAATACTCCTGTACCCCAAAACCCAAACCTAGCCCTTAACCCTTAAAATACCCCTGTACCCAAAAACCCAACCTACCCCTGAACCCTAAAAATACCCCTGCACCCCAAAACCCAAACCTAGCCCTGAACCATAAAAATAACCCTGTACCCCAAAACCCAAACCTAACCCTGAACCCTAAAATACCCCTGTACCCCAAAACCCAAACCTAGCCCTGAACCCTAAAAATACCCCTGTACCCCGAAACCCAAACCTAGCCCTGAACTCTTCAAAATACCCCTGTACCCCAAAACCCAAAACTACCCCTGAACCCTAAAAATACCCCTGTACCCCAAAACCCAAAGCTAGCCCTGATCCCTAAAATACGCCTGTACCTCAAAACCCATACTTATCCCTAAACGCTAAAACTACCCCTGTACCCCATAACCCAAAACTATATCTGAATCCTTAAAATACCCAAACACCCCAAAACATATATCTCAGTACCCCAAAACATATACCCCTATACCTATACTTACCTTATCCGAACATTAAAAAAAAACATGCTTTTACCATTCATGCATTTACAACAAATTTCGTTGTAAATGTATGCGTGGTAAAAGCATATAAAATATAATGCCATGCGTTATAATGGCATTGCCGAGTCAAGGTACTTTCATAATGAAAGTATGCAGAGTGATGGTCTGCGGAAAGAAAGTTACGGAATAATGGGTGTTTACCCTCCCTGGGTAAGAACATTGGTGGCACGGCAGCCCAGCCCAGATCTCCAGCAACATACTCTCATTGATGGCCTGCACCACGCCATAAGTACTAGAATTGCGAACTTTAGAGCTGGGGAGCTACGTTCGAATCTCGGCATCAGGTCAACATCCTGTGATTCCAGGCAAATTGCTTTGTCTCCCCGTGCCTACCACAAATTAAAGTGTTCTTCTGTAATGTAAATTGTGCTCATGCCATGTTGTCAAGTTCGCACTATATAATACTGCAAGGAAAATAAAAGTAAGGAAACTTGTGTTCAAACACTACTGAATGCGCACTCTTAAGTGCATCAGCAGTGCACTGTGAATCGGAGCGTTTCACAGGCCTGTCACAGATGAGAAATGCTATCAAAACGAAATCCCACAAAACAATATACTACTAGCCGGCAGCAATTCATACCCGGACAACGTCGGGACGGGCTGCTAGTTTTGTATAAATCTGTATATTTTGTATATTTGTATATGCACAAGAAATGTTTTTTGAAAAAATGAAACAGTTCTCTGACTAGAAAAAATGACTAAAATAAACCAGCGACAAAATTGAAAATAGACTGTTATGTTTTATTTGTAACAGTTTCTTGACTAAAAAAGAAAGAAGTCAGAACCTGACTCAGGCAGGACGTCACTCAAGTCCAGAATGACTGAATCCCCATACAGCTCCACACAGTATGGGCAAAGGAACCGTTGTCAGTGCTGCAGCGGAGACACAGAGGAGACTGAATGACGCCCTTTTTCCACAGCCTAAGATGAGTGTAATATAACCGGTGGAGGTATTTAAACTGGATGAGTCAGTACCAGGAATACACCGCCACATATCAGGGACTAGCCAGGTCCTACGTCCAGTCGTTGTCCGTGAGTGTGAGCAAATCGGCCTCCCAAGCTGCTCTAGTTTTGTGTATGGTGGTTTTAGTGTGCGTGTTGAGCGTCTGATATATTTTTCGGATTTTGTGATCTACTATGTCCCCTATCAGTAGGCGGCCTTACAGCGGGTGGAATTCTGGTAGGGCCTTCAAATGACAAATCTGTGGGTCTATGGCATGGCGAAGCCGCAGATAGCGAAGAAACTGAAACTTGTGCAAGTCGTAGTCGGATTGCAGCCACTGAAAAGACTTAACGGTAGTGCCCCAGATGATATATCCCAATGAGGTCCCATTTACAGAACCCATTCAGAGCGGAGACGGGCCATAGGTATGTGCCCTGCCAAAGTGGAGTGGAACCTGTTAATCTGCCCCACCATCCCATGGATTTAACTGTGCATCTCCAGATTTGTATGACTGTCTGACATGCTGGAGGAAGTGCTTCTGGGGATGCGTTACTGTATAGGAGATGCAGCAAGTGGGTGCACTGCTGGCCGTGGCGGATCCGACCTTGACCCATACCACCATTCATTTATCACCAAAAGGTGAGAGGCAAAATAATATGCCTGGACGTCGGCTGCTGCAATGCCATCGCAATATGTAGATTGTACACAATTGCGGAGTGCAACTCGAACGGCACCTCCATGCCATAGGAATCTGTTCAAGATCGCATTGAGTTGAATAAACCATGTAGGAGGGATGGTATACGGAAAATTCTGGGGTCCGTATAATAGGCGCAGCAAGGAAACCATCTTGAGGATTGTGGATCAGCCATATACAGATAGAGGCAACTCGGACCAAACCGTTGTCTCATCGTGAGCAAACGAGAGTAAAGGGGCGATTTTGTGCACTAACCAGGCCTTAGGGCATGGCGATATAATGACCCCTAAGTACTTAAATGCTGTAGTAGCAATGGATAATTCGGAAGCCAAAACTTGCCTCCTCTGCCCCCCGTAAATAGTAAAGAGTGTGGATTTAGATGGGTCGGGACTCAACCCAGTGGTTTTGCCAAAAATCCAAAGAAACTGGAGGACACTGGGCCCGAGAACCGAGGTCCGACATAAAAAAAGAGCATCATGTGCATATAGCGCAATTCTGTCTGAATATTCCTGTGTCCAATCTATCCCCAGAAACAGTGGGTCCTGACATACCCACGCCACTAGGGGCTCTATGGCTAGGGTGAACAAGAGCGGGGACAAGGGCCATCCCTGCCCCATGCCCCGATGGATGGGAAAGGGAGCAGACCAAAAACCTGCCACAAGATCAGATGCGGAAAGAACAGTGTATAACATCCGGGTATAAGCTATGAACTGAGGCCCTAGGTTTATGGCATGAAGGAGTTTGAAAAGTTAGGTCCAGCTCAGGGAGTCAAATGCTTCATCTATGTCAGCCAGCAGAACAGCCACTGGGCGACCAAGTCTGTTGGCTCCTGCAATGGCGTTATGGACTCGCCCAATATTATGTCTAGGCCAGCGCTGTGGCATAAAGCCAGACTGGTCAGGGTGAATAAGATCTTGGATGCATTAACGGAGGCAGTCTGCCAGGACCTTTCCCAGAAGTTTGGGCTCGAAATTGAGCAATGAGATAGGACGATATGAAGCTGAGTCCTCAGGGGGATGGCCAGGCTTGAAGAACACTACGATCTCAGCATGCCTCCAGTCCGTGGGCAAGATATGCTGCTCTAGGGCTTCATGTAGTGCCTTCAGCAGATGCGGACCTAAGGTCATCATATGTGGATGAAGGAAGGCGCTGGGAAAACCATTTGGACCCGGGCCCTAGCTGGATGAATGCTCGCTAATGCTGCCTTCAAATCATCTAGGATTATAGGGCTATCAAACAAGTCCTGCACTGGATCGGAGAGCGTACGTGGGGGGATATCCAATAGAAATTCACCTATGAGGGGCTCCGATCACTCCTGCTGTTGGTAGAGATCGGCATTAGAGGATGCAAAAGCTTGACCCACTGTTTTGGGGGGATGTGCAGAGCGTAGCATCCAGGTCCCTCAGGAGGGGTACCTGCACAGGGGTTGACCTAACCTGACAGAGCCGATGAAGCATTTTGCTGGACTTATCGCCCCATTGGGAGATCTTATGCTGGGTCTCCAGCCACGCTTCTTTGGCCTCATCAGTAAGGAGCTGATGAATTTGGTGTTGAGTAATTTGATGATTTCGCCGAGAACTTGGGTCCGACCCTCCCAGCATTTGCAGCTCCAATTGGCTTTGGCGCTCCTAACAGTTCAAGTATCTGAGTCAGGCGTTTCTCGCCTGTATGGAAGCTTATATATGACCCCTAATCGTTGGCTACAGGGCTTCCCATAGTAGTATACCCTGCAATGGCGAGTCGTAAATTCTCCTGATACTGAGCGTCGTGAAGGACCCATGGGCACATAAGCCACCTGCATGGGGCCGGCTGAACCTGCAGCATAACTTAATTTGGACAGGCGAGTGGTCAGAGAGACCCTAGGTAGAATGGAGGTATACGCTAATCTGTGTGGGAGGCTGTGTGGAAGGAATATGTAGTCCAACCGCGATGCTGTGTGGTGCACGCCCGATGTATATGATAACCCGGGCGCCGTAGGGTGAAGCGCGTGCCATGTGTCAGACCATCCCAAAGTATGTGCTAGGACATTAAGCTTGGATGTAGAGGGGGGTTTGTCTGGTTGCACTGCACACCACCTATCTAAGGGAGCCTTCACATTAATCCAGTCACCACCCAGGATCGCCAGACCGTCAGGAAAGCCACCCGAAAAAGTTGTGTAATTCTGTCTACTAATGTTTGTTCCAGTGGGGGAGGGGCATAAAGAATCATCAAGCGGCGATGTATCAGGATCGCTGTGACCCTTGCACCTTGTGTAAACCCGGAGTGATAAACCGTGGCATAACCAAATCTACTAAGGCATGGAGTTTTATTGCCCAAAAGATGCGTCTCCTGCAATAAAAGATTGTCTGCGTTGTATCGTTTTGCTCAATGGAGAATCGCCCCTCGGTTAATTTTATTCAGCAGACCACGTACATTCCTCGATATAATGTTCAGTTCTCCCAACGGAGAGTTACACATTTGGTGTGTTATCAACTCATGTCATAGTCTAGGTCCGTGATCTCCATATTTAAATGAGATGTATCAGTATGTTTGGTGCTAAAAACTGTGCTAAAAGTAAAAAACCAACAATCCCCCACCCACCCCCTCCCCAATATATCCAAAAACACGGAGTACCTGTCGCTGTAGAGACGTTACTCAGGCCCAAAACGAGAAGTCCTAAGCAGTCCCACCAAAAGAAACCACCCAAACCCAAAGTATACAACATAACACTAAATGTCCAGGGGCATGGTCTGTCCAACCATTGCCTAGAGCCACAGGTGGGACCCCAGTATACAGTGTTAATATACCCGCTAAGAGGTCAGTGACTGCACCATCGGACCACATGTCTGGCTGAACAGGATCACTCGGTTGTCTCGGCCTGATCATGAGCTCTCTAATTGGAATGGATATGTTCCGCTGTCTCGACGTGTCTCTGTTCTGCCGACTCCTGTGTGAGCCTTGCGATGAGTCAGAACCCAGTGGAGGCGGTGTGTGAGGTTAAAGATGCCCTTTCGTCGGTCCAGGCAAATACCTCCTCGGGAGAGTAAAAAAGAACAATTTAGAGTTACAGAGAACCTTCATTCTGGCGGGGTATAGCAGCATATAGGACATGTTAAATTCTTTGAGTCTGCATTTTACCACCACAAAAGATTGGCATTGTTGCTTGACCAAGCTAGTATAGTAAGGGAATACCATAATTTGGTGAGAATTAAAGAGCATTCGGTCCTTATGCCCCCTGGCGAACCGAAGTATGGCATCTCGATCTGCATAGTTGAGGAGTCGGGCAAACACGGGTCTTGTTCATTCTCCTGGCAATGATTTCTTGGTCAAGCACGATGGGCCCTCTCAATCGCGAAGCAGGGGTGCCTAGCATCAGAGGGCAGTAAGGAATTAAACCCTCCAGTAAGAAAATCATCCATCGATGTACCTTTGCATACTTCCGGGAAACCAACAAGGCGTAAGTTGTTGCACTGAGCTCCACCTTCTGCGTCTTCGACCCGCAAAGCCAGCTCCTGTGTCATGACTCTAAGTTATTGACCTTCTTCTGCGGAGTCGTCACAAAATCCTACACCATATAGACCCTGGTTTCCGCCTCCGTGATCCTGTCCACTGCCTTGCGGAGGTCCTGATGTAAGAAGGATACTTCTGAACCTACTGCCCCGATCTGCACCTCAAGCGCGACCCACGATTCATTAATCGCCACCAGCAGGGCAGCATTATCCGGGGCCTGACCTACGGCGGATTCATTCCCTGGACCTGTAGTGGTGTAGTGATCCAGAGTGCTTTGCTTAGAGGTGGCTGACCCCTGTTTGTATTTGCCCATGGTGGGGAAAAGGAACAGGCTGGTATTGGAGAAGGAGATGAAGCGTCGAGGAAGGATAAGCCAGAACCCTCTGTCAAAGCACTTCTGACACACGTATCTAGGGCAATTATCCTCAATGCAGAGCCCAATGCATTGCGGTAGTCCCCCCGATCAGGACTGGAGCAGGACTCCAGGACAGGCCTCATGGATTCTGGCCTCCCTGACAGAAAGCAGAACCAGGCCAAGCCAGGCCGCTTCCGCTGCCTGGGGAGGACAGCCAAGTAGGTCCCCCAATGCGACCAGACTCGCCCGACCCCTGACCCGGTAGCCTCTCTGACTGTACATACAGGGGGTCAGTGAGGCAGCACTTCACCATGTCGCCGCTCAAAGCTGATCTGCCCGTTGTGTATGGGGATGCCAGCACAGAATCACCTCTAAGGGCAGTCCAACCATATGTGGCCCACTTCAACGCACCACTCAGGAGCTCCAGCGGACCACCCGCACCTCAGTGTGTAGGCGCAAGCGGTGGAAAGGGGTTGCCGCACCAGATGAGGGTCCTACAATGGGACCAGGTTCCCTTCTCACTCACTGCGATGTTGGCAAAGGCGCTCACCAGATCCACAGCCCACACATCCAAAATTGGGCGCCGTCACCACCCAATAGTCAGCCACGATGCCATAGCCACTCTGCCTGCAAGGGAGGGGCAGAAAGGAGAGAAGAACATCCACCCGCCCAGTACTGTAGCCTTCTGATCGCACCCGCCAGGAAGCACCGCCGGGCCCCGGGGTCTCACCGCAGTTAGGCCTCCCGATATGGGCAAACTTGAGTCGCGTGGGTCTCAGGATGGCTCTCCTGCCAGAAACCTCGATCGTGCCGCCACCACACAGGTACAGTCACAGCATGGCGGCCCGACCCCCACACAGCTATCCCGTGTTGTCTCTGAGGGTGCAGATGCTAGTGACCTGCCTCCCGCTCCACGCAGTCTCTGTACAGGTTGCTGCTTCACCGGCGTCAGACCATGGCCAATATCAACACCGCAGCAACTCCCAGACCCGTGGCCGGTGCAGATGTCTTCCTGGATCACTGTATGGTCCGTGACTCAACTGGGGTCAGGAGAGTAGTGTTGGATAATGGCAGATATGGCTCAGGCAGACGGAGCTCTACTGAGGCACATCCGCCATGCTTCGTGACATCAACTTTTGACACACATTTGTATTTGCAACTCTTGGGTACGTTTCTAAGAAACACCAGCCTTACTGACATGAAGAACTTTGTGAGAACACTATTGCACTGCCTTGGCATTATGCGCAAGGCCCTCACATGCATGATACAAATATATCATTATTACGTCAATATGGCAACACAGCTATCCGTGAAATACAAACAATGGCAGCCTTACCAAAATCGGGGGCAAGGGTGCCTTTTTCTATAAATAACCTTTTGTTTCCCAATACAATCAGAAGAGGCACTTTTGCTGACTTTGAGGAGTCCCTGCATGCTGGAGCCCCTAGGGTTTGCATTGTAGGAGTGTGTTAAATATTAGGATGCATTGTGAACATTACCAGCGCCATCTTGTCCCACTTAGGCCTTTACGAGCGAGTAAGCGGCAGCCATTTTAGACGCTGTGGCTACTTCGTAACATTGCCGATCGCCTGCACGTCTTCCCGACCTCACAATCATTCCCCACGCGCTGGCAGCCCCCAAGCACACATGCTAGGGTCATAAAGCATCCTCAGCATGACCCTTCCCCCGGAGCCACTTCCCGTGCCAAGCCCACATACCCTTTCATCCCTTGCGCTCGAACAGGCCCTTCGATAATCTCCTCCCCTGCGCCTGGCTGTTCGATCCGATCCCAGGCCACAATCAACCTCTGCGAATACAGTTTATTGCCCCCTTACGGTAGGATTCCGCCTCACATCAAAGGAGCTGAAATTAATCAATGCCACAACCCCATGAGATCCGACCGATTGCGCGCATTTCAGCTCCTGCCAGAATGCCCAGCTGCATGATAGCAATCACCTATAGAAACCAGGGTGGGGTACAGTACTGTTGATATGTGTGGGAACGGGCCTGAAGCGGGAATTCCAAAGAAGGTTTACAAAGCATCAAAGTAATGTCAGGAATGTGTAACTTTGCAGCGCTTCATAATTGATTAACTTTGTAGCGCGTGTGTAATTGTTTAAACTCTGTAGCGCTTGCATGATTGTTTTTGACCTGTGTAGTGCTCGCACCATTTCTGATCCGATTTAATATTACCAGCGCGACTTCCCTCGGCGCCTTGCTCTACTCCCCCCCCCTCCATTTTGTCCCTGTTGTTGTTGTGCCTCCGTGTGCGCTGACCTGAGCCCGCCCCGCCTCCCAGCTAAGACGCCCTCGCCACTCCCCCCCCACCATCCATTTATGGCCAATGCCCCCACGCGCAGCGTCCACGCGCTTCGGACACGCCGAAGGTGCGCCAAAGGTAAGCCCGTCTACGCCCGTCCGCGCCTGGACCGCGCCCAGCGCCAGACCCCCTGCCCCTCGCGCACCCCAGCCCTCCCGCATCACCTACGACGCCGCCACCCTCCTAGCCCTTAACCCCGGTCGCGCCCCCAACTGCGTCCAAGCCGCTCCTGGCCACACCCATGGACCATTCTCCTGCTACTCCTGCAAATTCATCGGTACCGTCACCATCTCCGCTACGACCACAATACAGACTCCTGACCCCAACCACCTACAATGCATCCTTCTCAACACCAGATCAGTCCACAGACACGCCATTGAACTATGGAATCTACTAGACACCATCTCTCCGGACGTCGCCTTCCTAACAGAAACTTGGATGAACGCCTCTTCCGCCCCAGACATCACCATTGCCATCCCAGAAGATTATAAGATCATACGCAAGGACCGTACCGGCACAGGAGGAGGAATCGCTATCGTCCATAAGAAGTCAATCCGCATCTCAACCAGCTCTGACGCCAATCTCACCAACTCAGAACACCTTCACTTCCAGATCCACATCGACCCCAAGACCACACTCAGAGGCACCCTCCTCTACAGACCACCAGGACCCCGCGCAAAATTCAGCGAAGACATCACGGACTTCATCACTCCACACGCGCTCCCCTCCAAAGACTACATCCTTCTGGGAGACCTCAATTTTCACCTTGAAAAGATCAACGACCGCAACACCACCACCCTCGCCAACCTCGGACTTAACCAACTGGTCACATCCCCCACCCACATCGCAGGTCACACACTCGACCCCATCTTCACTTCCAGCAATCATGTCTCCTTCAGCCACACCACGGAGCTCCTCTGGACTGACCACAGCTGCGTTCACTTCACCTACAACAAACCAAAACCCACCAACCACCTCCAACCAACTCTGCAAAGAAACTGGAACAAAATCACCACGGACCAGATCTCCACATCACTCCTTCTCAGCACCCCAGCCCACTCTTCTAACGCAAACGAAGCCGCCGCCAACCTCACCCTATGGTTATCCAACACCGCCGACACCTTAGCACCACTGAAAAAACGTCAAAACAAACCTGCCAACAAAAAGGCCTCATGGTTTAACGATGACCTTAAGAAGTCCAAGAAACTCTGCCGCTCCCTCGAAAAGGCCTGGAAAAAAGACCCAACTACTAGCACCAAGGACGCCTTCAAAAACGCCACCCGCACTCACCACCAACTAATCCGAAAGGCCAAGAAAACTGCATTCAAAGATCGACTCGACAACAACGCCCACAACAGCAAGGAACTTTTCAACATCGTCAAGGAATTTGCCAATCCCCCGGCCAACTCCAACGACATCACCCCCTCTCAAGCCCTCTGCGACTCCCTAGCCTCTTTCTTCTACAACAAGATTGCAGACATCCACAACAGCTTCGACAACCATCCCGGAGACCAACCCACCCAACCATCTGCTGAACATTCTCTCCCCGTGAACACCCTTAACGACTGGAACCCAATCTCCACTGAGGACACAATCCGCCTGATGAATTCCATCCACTCAGGATCCCCCACAGACCCATGTCCTCACCACATCTTCAACAAAGCAGACTCCATCATAGCACCGCACCTCCGAGACGTCATCAACAGCTCCCTCAACTCCGCCACCTTCCCGGAAGACTGGAAACACGCTGAACTCACCGCCCTCCTGAAGAAACCCACAGCGGACCCCACCGAACTCAAAAATTACCGCCCCATCTCGCTCCTCCCATTCCCGGCCAAAGTCATCGAAAAAGCTGTCAACAACCAGCTCGCCGCCTTCCTCGAAGCCAACAAATCCCTCGACTCCTCACAATCTGGCTTCCGAGCAAAACACAGCACTGAGACCGCCCTCATCGCAGCAACAGACGACATTCGAACTTTACTGGACAATGGAGACACAGTCGCCCTCATCCTCCTCGACCTCTCAGCAGCATTTGACACAGTCTGCCACAACACCCTGTTACAACGCCTCAATAACATCGGAATCCAAGGAAAAGCACTCGAATGGATCACCTCATTCCTCACAGGAAGAACTCAGAAAGTCCGCCTCCCACCATTCAAGTCCGAAGCCACCGAAGTCATCTGTGGAGTACCTCAAGGTTCTTCACTCAGCCCCACCCTCTTCAACGTATACATGAGCCCCCTCGCGACCATCGCACGCCAACACAACCTCAACATCATCTCTTACGCGGATGACACTCAACTTATCCTCTCTCTCACCAACGACCCCAGCACAGCCAAAACTAACCTACACGAAGGAATGAAAGAAGTTGCCGAATGGATGAAACAAAGCCGTCTGAAACTGAACTCAGACAAAACAGAAGTCCTCATCTTAGGTACTTCCCCCTCTGCATGGGACGACTCATGGTGGCCGGAAGCCCTCGGAAAGGCACCCACCCCGACAGACCACGCACGAAACCTGGGCATCATCCTGGACTCCTCACTCTCAATGAAAAAACAAGTCAGCGCCGTATCATCTTCCTGCTTCAACATTCTTCGCATGCTTAGAAAAAATTTCACTGGATCCCCACCGAAACAAGGAAAACGGTCACCCATGCTCTGGTCACCAGCCGACTGGACTACGGAAACACCCTCTATGCAGGTACTACCGCTAAACTCCAGAAGAAACTCCAACGTATCCAAAACGCCTCAGCCAGGATCATATTAGACATCCCTCGCAACAAACACATCTCCGGTCACCTTAAAGACCTCCACTGGCTACCCGTCAATAAGAGGATCACTTTCCGACTGCTAACCCACGCACACAAATCACTTTACGACATCGGACCAGAATGCCTCAACTCACGACTGTCCTTCTACACCCCGTCCCGCCAACTACGTTCCTCCAGCCAAGCCCTCGCCACTGTACCTCGCATCAACAAGACCACCATGGGAGGCAGATCCTTCTCATACCTAGCCGCTAAGACTTGGAACTCACTCCCCGCTTACCTTCGCCTCACCCAGAACCACCTAGCATTCAGAAAGCAACTTAAAACGTGGATATTTGACAAATAATCCTCCCCTCCTCTTTAAGCGCCTTGGGACCCTCTGGGTATGTAGTGCGCTATATAAATTCTCTGACTTGACTTGACTTGACACTGCAATAAAGAAATAAAACTGTGTTTAAAAGGCCAGGCCGCAGAAGTACAGTTAGAGCACCTCGAGACGACACCCTGTTGGTCCGATCTGACGTGTTTTCCTTCGAAGAATAAATAAGTTTCCTGCTTTCCTGTTTTCCAGCACCCGCCTCTTTATTTGATAGCTTACTGAGAGAATTAAGGCTTTGATCGCCGGCAGTGCTTGAGGATATCTGGGGAAAATCTTCTTTTTCAACAAGTGAATTAGACTTTTATAACCTTGTATTTATTTATTTATTTATTGAGCTTATTGAGCCCGACAGCTACCCAAAAAGGGTTTCCCGGCGTTAGAAGATACTGAACCAAGAGGGAGGAGAAAGTCCCGATGAAGAGACCGGGGCAAGTTACTGGTTGAATAGCCAGGTTTTGATGGCTTTACGGAAATGATTGTAGCGAGTTTCTAAGCGGAGCGGTGCGGGAGGGAGTTCCAGAGCTTGGGACCTAGAAGGGAGAAGGATTGGCCTCCCATTCTTGCTCGGCGTGTTTTGGGGACACAGAAAAGGCCTTGGGTGGAGGATTTTAAGCATCGGGCAGGCGTGTAGGTATGCACTAGGGTTTGAAGGTATTTGGGTGCATTGCCCCATTTTATTCTATGCACGAGGCTAAGAGTTTTGAATTTGATCCTGTTTTCGACTCTTAGCCAGTGGAGCGCCTTAATGTTATGTTATGTTATGTTATGTTATGTTAGTGCTATTTGTATTGCGCACGGCTGCTCCAGCGAAGGAGCGTCCCGGCGCACCGACAAGGTGGCGAGCACAACACAACAGGAAAACAGAAAATATTATTAAAAATGGGGGAGTTGAGGTTTTAACATAGCTCAGAAAATAGATGAGTTTTAGCGGCCTTGCGGAAAGAAAGCAAGTCGCCAAGGGTCCGGAGTTTCAAGGGGAGAGCGTTCCAAAGTGCGGCTGCCCGCACCCTAAAAGAGCGACCCCCCGCCCGACTAAGTTTGAACCGAGGGGCTACCGCTAATTCTTGGTCCAGCGAGCGCAAAGTGCGGCCCGGGATATAAGGGCACAAAAGTTGGCGCAGTAAGGGAGGCGATAGGCCCTTCAGAATCTTGAAAGAAATGCACAGTACTTTAAAGTGGATCCGCTGCCTAATTGTAACCAATGCAAGGCTCGCAAAGTTGGACCGGCCGAGCAGAACCTAGGAAGACCTACGATTGCTCTGGCCGCTGCGTTCTGCACTCTTTGAAGTCGGGTTAGCTCAGCCTGGTTTAACCCTATAAAAAGGGAGCTGGCATAGTCCAGCCGAGCCAAAACCGTTGCTTGTACCACCAGTTGACGAGTTGCGGCATCAAAATATTTAAGGGCAGGTCGCAGATTGCGCAAGATGCCAAAGCAGCACGCCGCCGTCCTTTTGGTGTGGCCAACAAAGTTGAGGGAAGGGTCCAGCCAAACACCAAGATTTTTGATCTCCACAACCGGAGTGGGGGTCGGCCCCAACTCAGGAGGCCACCAAGTATATCCCCATAGGTCCGTCCGCTTCCCAAAGACCATCACCTCCGTTTTTTTGGCGTTTAGTTGGAGACAGTTGGACGTCATCCAACCAGCCACCGCCCTAAGTCCTTCTCTGAATCTTGGGGCATCCACCCCAGAGTCCCCGCTGATCGTGACCGCTAGCTGGGTGTCATCTGCGTACGACACCATGGTCATACCACAGAGCTTCACAACCTCAGCCAGCGGCCTCACGTAGATGTTAAACAACGTGGGACTCAGCGAGGAACCCTGCGGGACCCCAAGAGACAGAGGATGACATTTGGACTGATAGGGCGGGGACGCCACACAGAAGGAACGATCCCTGAGAAACGAACGAAACCACTGGTGTGCAGTGCCGATCACCCCTATCTCCTCAAGACGCTGCAGGAGAATATCATGGGAGACCGTGTCAAAGGCGGCGCTTAGGTCTAACAAAACAAGCGCCACCGTTTGACCTGCATCCAGAACTACCCGCAGGTGCTCGACCATAGATAGCAATGCTGTCTCCGTACTGTGGCCGGCCCGAAAACCATTCTGGGTGTCGTCCAGAATGTTGGCACGCAACAGATGATCAGTGAGGGCGGTGTTAACATGCACCTCCGCGAGTTTGGCTGGCCACGGGAGAAGCGAAATTCGGCGGTAGTTCTCCGATTTTGTAGGGTCGAGAGATGTTTTTTTCAAAATGGGCATTACTACCGCATGCTTCCATTTCAAAGGCACCTGGCCAGATGATAGCGACATGTTGATTAAGTCGCAAACCGGGCGAGCAAAAGTCTGGTCTCTGAACATTGGTGGCTTGAGCGGGTCGACCGGCGACCCAGACTTAACTCGGAGAGCCAGGGCCGTGTAAGACTCCAAAGAGAGATAGGGGAGAGAGTCTAGCACCACCTGATCCGGCAGGATGGGTGGCCCCATACTGGTTTGTGCAGTGGTGGGGAAGGCCCTATAGATGGTCTGACCAGACATACGTTCCTTCCTATGGCATTTGCATAGCAGTCTGCTGCAGCGTTTTGTACCAGTTGGAGGCGTTGCATGACTGCCTGTGATGCCCCTAAGTAAAGGACATTACCGTAATCTAAACGGGAAGTGATCAGTGCGTTGACCACAGTTTTTTGTGTGTCGTCCGGGAGCATCCAATGGATTTTTCTGAGCCATCTCAGAATTGTAAAATAGGTAGCTGTGAGGTTGTTGACCTGGGGTTCCATGGTTAGGCCCTCGTCGATGGTAATGCCAAGATTACGGACTTGTTGTGACGGAGTTGGTAAGGGGCCCATTTCGGATGGCCAATGTCTTGGATTCCAGAGGTTCGGGTTGGGGCCCACTATTAGGACCTCTGTTTTGCTGCCGTTAAGTTTAAGCATATTAGTGCTCATCCAGGTGGCGATGTTCCTGAGGCCTGTCTGCAGGAGGGAGGGGGAATCGTGGTCATTGTTTGAGAGGGAGAATACGATTTGTGAATCGTCGGCGTATGTGAACATTTTGAGACCAGCTGATTCAGCGATCTGGGCGAGCGGGGTTACATAAAGGTTATAAAGCAGGGGGCTTAACACCGATCCTTGTGGCACTCCATAGGGGGAGAGATGGACGTTGGATGCTGCGCTGCTAGTGGAGGAAGGATGCAATCCAATTAAGTGCCTTTCCTCTAATGCCCATGTTGGAGAGTGAGGCAAGCAGTATATTGTGGGAGATGGTGTCAAACGCTGCGCTGACGTCGGGTAAAATCAGCACAGCTGAGTCCCCTTTATCGACCAGGAGGCGGAGATTTTCCATTACTCCGAGTAGTGTTGTCTCCGTTGAGAATCCGGGGCGGAAACCCGATTGGGAGGGGTGCAGAATATCGTTTGCCTCCGCAAACCTTGCGAGGTGTTCATGGACATGTTTCTCCAAAATTTTAAAGAAGACGGGCAGGAGGGTTATAGGACGGAAGTTTGCCAGGATTTTCGGATCAGCCGATGGTTTCTTGAGAAGAGGTGAAACCATAGCATGTTTCCAAGGTGCCGGGACCTTCGCCGTGGAAAGGGATAGGTTCAAGGTTTGGCATATCACGGCGAGTAGTGGGGTGTCCAGGAGTCTGAGTATTGGGATAGGGAGTGGGTCAGTGGGCGAACCAGATTTAACTTTCCCTAGGATGTCTCGCAGACCCTGAATGTCGATCCTGGGCCATGATGTTAATGGCTCACAGGACAGATGAGGTTGAGGGGAGATGTCCTCTGTGTTAGGGCCGGGGTCTTGCGCCCTTATAGTTTGAACCTGGTGCTGTTTTAATATATCCTGGTAGATTGTCTCTATCTTCGTTGTGAAATATTTCGCTAGCTCTTCACACTGGAAACTGTTCAGAGGAAGAGGTTTGGCTGGTGTATTAGAGCCTGCTAACTCTTTTACAAGGTTAAAAAGAGTTTTGGATTTATTTGTAGCTTCAGAGATAGATTTGGCTATGTAGTTGGCTCTAGCCGTGTTACAGGCTCTATGATAAAGCTTGAGCTCGTTTCTATAGTTCGAGCTGGCAACCGGGGAGTAATCTTTCCTCCAGATGTGTTCCAAGCGTTTGCATTTGGATTTAGTGGCCTTCAGTCGTTCATCATACCATAAAGCTGGTGAGTTGTGAGGGGTGGATTTTTTGTAAGCCAGGGGAAGGCAGATGTCTAGGGCACTTAGGAGCCATTTGTTAGTCTTGGAGGCTACGACCTCCATGTCTTCAGTGTCAAATATATCGTCCAGAGGGGCAGATATTAGGACGGACGCAAGGTGGTTTATGTCCAAATTCTTCCAATTTCTTGTGAAGGACTTGTTTGTCCCGCACGGAAGGTTAGAAGTCATATGATCGTCCACATTGAATTTTATTAAGAAGTGGTCTGACCAGTCTAAGGGTAGAGCAGGCTGGTAGTGTAGCAGGGGAAGGCTGGAAAGGAAAAAATAGGGTCCAGGAGGTGGCCCCCTTTGTGTGTTGAGCCCGAGTCTCAGTGAGAAAAAGAGCATCTAGTGAGTTGTCGGACAGGAGGTCAAATAAGTCTCTTCTATGTTTGCTGAGTGACCTGCAGTTCAGGCTACTAAGAAGCCATGTGAGTGTCGACTTACGGCCCTTTGATCCGGGCCGACAGAGCTGCGGGACGTCAAATTGAAAGTTGCATGCAGGGCATGCGATAGGGTTGTGCCTGTCGTTGGGTAAAATTGCACAGTTGTGTTCGGCAGGGGGTCGCAAGGCAAGTAGCAGCTCGGGCGTGTAGTAGTGAACTATATTGGAGTTTCCTCCAGGGGTTACGGGCCCTGGGCCTGGCCTGGCGCGGACGGGCGCAGACGGGCTTGCCTTAGGCGCGCCTTCGGCACGCAGACGGCGCGCCCGCTGCGCTCGTCAGCTGCGCGTCCGGAAGATGCACATGATTTAAATGGAAGTGGGGCGGCGGAGGGCGTTGCCTGGGAAAAGGGGCGTGGCCTCTGGGCTGGCCGGAATGGTGGCAGGAAGTGGGTTAGATTCTGGTGCCACGGCAGCACTAAATCTGCTGCCCGGGCTGATCAGGAGTGACTGGGTGAGTTTAAAAACAATACTAAACAAGTGACATTCAATTTTTAAAAATACAGGTCGCGCTCCCGGCTTCCGCCTCAGGAGGTCAGTGCTTGAGAAAGAGGCGCTTGCAATCAGCGTCTACTTATAGGTCTCGGTGGGGGGGCGTGGCCTCGGAAAAGGGGCATTGCCTCAGGGCTCGCCGGAATGGCAGCAAGAAGTGGGTTAGATTCTGGTGCCGCGGCAGCGCTAAATCCGTTGCGCGGACTGATCAGGATTGACTAGGTGAGTTTAAAAACAATACTAAACAAGTGACATTCAATTTTTAAAAATATAGGTCGCGCTCCTGGCTTCCGCCTCAGGAGGTCAGTGCTTGTGAAAGAGGGGCTTGCAATCAGCGTCTACTTATAGGTCTCAGCGGGGGCGTGGCCTCGGAAAAGGGGCGTGGCCTCCGGGCTCGCCAGAATGGCGGCAAGAAGTGGGTTAGATTCTGGTGCCGCAGCAGCGCTAAATCCGCTGCGCGAGCTGATCAGGAGTGACTGGGTGAGTTTAAAAACAATACTAAAACAGTGACATTCAATTTTTAAAAATACAGGTCACGCTCCCGGCTTCCGCCTCAATAGGTCAGTGCTTGTATATATATTCCTACATTGATCACCGCCACAGAGTTAGCTCCTGCACCCACAACCCTTTGATAAAACAACTTTACCTTTACATGCTAAAAAGCATTTAAACAATTCACAAATGTGAGCTTTGAAAAATATCAGAAAATGAGAGAGGTGATGATTTTGGGGTCCCCCCTAACCTTGGGGGAAGACCAAGCAAATGCCTTGAACACAAAGAGCGTATCATGATGAAGTATTCAGTGGTGGTCCCATCCTCCTTTGACCACCCAAGCCCAAGTTATGGGCAAAAATGCAATGCCAACCAAAGGCCCAGCAAAGCATTATGGGGCGAGATTCTAGAGTGCAGTGAATATTATAGTATTAGCGCTCAGCTGAGCTCGGAGAGTGCTGCTGCTTGAGGAATGTTTTGATATTGGATACTATAATATTCACTGCACTCTAGAATGTCGTCCCATAATGCTTTGCAGGGTCTTTGGTTGGGATTGTATTTTTCGATTTTTTGTACTCCATCAAGGCTTCCACTCATCACTGACGCACCATCATAGCTTTGTGCAATAAGTTTTTGAGGCTGCTCTGGAAAAATCAAGTTCCGTTTACGTAGTATGCTGAAGTAATGGTTTCTGCAGTAGAGTCTCTTAAATGTGTGAAGACGTAGAACCTATTCACAACTTTACTGTCATTGTGAAGGTACCGAAAAATGAATACAGACTGGCTTTTAGTGGCCACATCAGTGGTGTCATCAGCCTGAATAGTCACAAAGTCTGTGTTTTTCACCTGTTGGATAAGGTATAAAGCATGAATATCGACGGGAAAATATCGACTTGCATTAATATCGAGGTAAGAATATCGACTAGTAAAAATATCGTAGTAGTAAATATCGTTGTAATAAATATCGTTTTTTAAGAATGATAAAAATATCGTCAAAATAAAATATCGATGAACAGAATATCGTTTAGTAAAATATCATTGTATATAATATCGACAAAAAAATAGAATGTGCTATATAATTGTTTTAAAGTATGTATTATGTTTAAAAAATATTACAAAATGTCTACTAGTATTAATATATGTGTAAAATTATTTAAAAAAAATAATAGTAAAAATTCTAGGAGCGGGTTATTGGTATTATAGGGGATAAGGGTGGGTAGTACTTTAAAAATGTTGTGTAAATAAATTGTATAGAATATTAACAATTTAGAATTATATTAAAATTTCGAAATTGAAATTCGAAAATTCAAATTTATTACGAAATTAAAATTTTAAATATAAAAAATGTATCCCAAAAAATATTTAAGTGGGTTGTTGTTGCTACAGGGGATAAGGGTGTGTAGTATATTATAATAAGTGATAAGAATTGTAAATATAATTGTAAATATACATAATTTTGAAAACTAATTTTTTGTTTTATTTGTTTTCAATTGTGGATAATATGTAATATTATTTAAATAAATCGTGTGAAAATTGAAATGTAATGTAGAAAAGTAAATAAAAAATTAAAAATTGCGAAATTTGAAATTTGAAATTTTGAAATTAGTGAAAAAAATGTATAAAGCGAAATTTCCCAAATAATAATTTTAAAAAAAATATATTATTATTAATAGATTTTTTAGGTATCATATATGCTAATAATTAAAAACAAGTATGAAAAAATTAGAAAGAAAAATAACATTACATTTACTGTAAAAAAATAATTATTGCAATTGTTAAATATTATTATCACTAATATTATTTATCGTAAGTATACAATTATAATCTTGTACAGTTGGAGTACAATAGTAAATTCTTATGGTTTACTATCCACTTATTTCCCTGAGTTATGTAATGTTTGGAGTAAGAATAGTAAATTATTATGGTTTACTATCCAGCACTTTCCTTGACTTATGTTGGATTGGAGTTAGAATAGTAATTTATTATTCTTTACTATCCAGCACTTTCCCAGAGTTATGTTATGTTTGGAGTTAGAATAGTAAATGATTATTGTTTACTATCCAGCACTTTCCCTGAGTTATGTTGGATTGGAGTTAGAATAGTAATTTATTATGCTTTACTATCCAGCACTTTCCCTGAGTTATGTTATGTTTGGAGTTAGAATAGTAAATTATTGTTTACTATCCAGCACTTTCCCTGACTTATGTTGGATTGGAGTTAGAATAGTAATTTATTATGCTTTACTATCAAGCACTTTCCCTGAATTATGTTATGTTTGGAGTTAGAATAGTAATTTATTATGCTTTACTATCCAGCACTTTCTCTGAGTTATGTTATGTTTGGAGTTAGAATAGTAAATTATTATGGTTTACGCTCACTGAAAACAAAAAACCCTCGGTAGCGGCTCATGACCAGTGGTAACCACATATTTTAAAATGGAACCATATTTGACTGTACTGTACAATGCGCAGGAAAGATTTTACATGACCAGGTTTCGTTTTAATTTATTACATCATTTATTGGCAAGTCCTGCTGGTTACACATCTACGGTAGAGGCGAAGGGCACCTGCGGCTGCGACTCTAGGTCTCCGCAGGACACCCTTCACTTTGTTTTATTATGCCCCCGCTTTTCAGAACCTAGAAAGAAGTTTTTAGTAAGGATCTTAAAAAACCGAAAATTTAAGCACGCCAAAGATGCCATTTTATTTTTGCAAAAGGCACCAGATCCTCATACTTTGTTAAGTTTTATTAGCTTTATTAAATCTGCTATAAAATTGAGGAACATGAGGGAAATATCTGTAGACTCCACTTGAACGCAGACTGAAACCCCCATTACCTGAAAATGACAAACTGTACTTTTTTGTAGATATATATGAAATTTTTAATAATTTTTAAACTGTTTTTATATAAATTGTATGTATGTATTTGCTATGCACTTTCATGGTATCTTTTTAAGTACCGAATAAAGGAATTTGAATACTGAATTATGGTTTACTATCCAGCACTTTCCCTGATTTATGTTGGATTGGAGTTAGAATAGTAATTTATTATGGTTTACTATCCAGCACTTTCTCTGAGTTATGTTGGATTGGAGTTAGAATAGTAATTTTTTATGGTTTACTATCCAGCACTTTCTCTGAGTTATGTTGGATTGGAGTTGGAATAGTAATTTGTTATGGTTTACTATCCAGCACTTTCCCTGAGTTATGTTATGTTTGGAGTTAGAATAGTAAATTATTATGGTTTACTATCCAGCACTTTCCCTGACTTATGTTGGATTGGAGTTAGAATAGTAATTTATTATGGTTTACTATCCAGCACTTTCCCTGAGTTATGTAATGTTTGGAGTTAGAATAGTAAATTATTATGGTTTACTATCCAGCACTTTCCCTGACTTATGTTGGATTGGAGTTAGAATAGTAATTTATTATGGTTTACTATCCAGCACTTTCTCTGAGTTATGTTGGATTGGAGTTAGAATAGTAATTTATTATGGTTTACTATCCAGCACTTTCTCTGAGTTATGTTGGATTGGAGTTAGAATAGTAATTTATTATGGTTTACTATCCAGCACTTTCCCTGAGTTATGTTATGTTTGGAGTTAGAATAGTACATTATTATGGTTTACTATCCAGCACTTTCCCTGACGTATGTTGGATTGGAGTTAGAATAGTAATTTATTATGGTTTACTATCCAGCACTTTCCCTGAATTATGTTATGTTTGGAGTTAGAATAGTAAATTATTATGGTTTACTATCCAGCACTTTCCCTGACTTATGTTGGATTGGAGTTAGAATAGTAATTTATTATGGTTTACTATCCAGCACTTTCTCTGAGTTATGGTGGATTGGAGTTAGAATAGTAATTTATTATGGTTTACTATCCAGCACTTTCTCTGAGTTATGTTGGATTGGAGTTAGAATAGTAATTTATTATGGTTTACTATCCAGCACTTTCCCTGAGTTATGTTATGTTTGGAGTTAGAATAGTAAAATATTATGGTTTACTATCCAGCACTTTCCCTGACTTATGTTGGATTGGAGTTAGAATAGTAATTTATTATGGTTTACTATCCAGCATTTTCCCTGAGTTAAGTTATGTTTGGAGTCAGAATAGTAAATTATTATGGTTTACAATCCAGCACTTTCCCTGACTTATGTTGGATTGGAGTTAGAATAGTAATTTATTATGGTTTACTATCCAGCACTTTCTCTGAGTTATGTTGGATTGGAGTTAGAATAGTAAGTTATTATGCTTTACTATCCAGCATTTTCCTGAGTAATGTTCATTTTGGAGTAAGAATAGTACATTATTATGGTTTACTGTCTATTATGTTTTTACAAAATATTTTCAAGTTTTAATAATAATAATATATGTCATGTTGTAATATTCATTTTAACAATATAAATGTAATAACATTTTAAAACATTTTTACATAGATATGACAAGTTTCCAAATTTTTAAAATAAAGTCGTTTTTTAGTTTTGTACAATTATTTTTTATTCATACTTTCATTTTTTAATGCAAACATTTTGAAGATTTTATTACAAATTTAACATAATATTTGTTTACAAATTATATTGCAGTTTTTAACATATATACATTTTAAATAATACATAAATTAGTATATTAAATTTTTATATTTTTAATTAAAATTTAATATGTTACATAATTTTCATGTCATTGTATTTTTCAAAAATATGTACATAAAATAATTCTTCCTTTTTTACATCAGAGAAAAATATTTAACAATCAAAAACATATTTTAATATACAATAAACAATTAATGCATAATTATATTAAACATATTAATGTATATTTTACAATATTCATATGTTGTTTCACAATAATAAAAATGCTGGTGACAGAACCGCTCCGTCACCAGCTACAGTTGAGCTGTGCTGGTGACGGAGCGGTTCCGTCATGACCCACCCTGCTCATTAAGACTGCCGCGCAGGCGCGAAATCAGCGCCGCGCAGGAGCGGCGGCCGGGCCATGACGGAACCGCTCCGTCATCAGCACAGCTCAACTGTAGCTGATGACGGAGCGGTTCCGTCATCAGCAGGGGAGGGGTTAAAACAGGTACATGTTTTTTTACATTTTCTGATTTTTCGTGTTTTTGTACCTTTTTTCTCGTGATTTTTTCTCGCGATTTAAATTGTTCCATTCTCGAGAGGATTGCGACGTGGGACTCTTATCAAACAGTTGCATTTTTTGCATTTTGTTGGGATTTTTAAACACTATATGGATTGCTTTTGGTTTTATTCCTGTGGAAATAATCACCATGGAGCATATTCTACAGCAGCAGAACCGTAAGTAAAATTTATATTTAATTTTGGGTTGGATTGTGTTATAGTGTACAATTTAGTTTAATGTAGTTTTCTTATGTCTTTTAATAATATATTACATTTATTTTTACATGACATAATATAACTACATTGAAAAAAATAGTATGTTTTGTTATGCTTTGCTACGTTTTTAGGAATTGCTTCTTAAAGGATGGATTTTGCTATTAGGTCTAAGTATTCTAGGCCTTCGATACTTGGGTACATTCTTGTTTTTTGCTGTAGGTATTCGTACATATTTAATGTTTGTTTACTTAGTTTAGGGCCAATTGTAGAAAGTGATTGCTCTATTCTGAGTTCTTGGTAGCTTTGTTCTTTTTTAATGCTTTGGATTCGTTTGTGAAGTGTTGGTTGAGTTCTTCCTATTGTGGCTTGGAAGGCATTATGCCATCCTTCAACTGTGTTGTTAGTTTTTGCTTTCTGTGCTATTGTACTAGCATACACATTCCACCATGGAATTTGAAATTTAGGTTGTCTGCGGTGGCCTGAATGATGTAATCTTCCCACCCAGGTATCTTCAAAATAGTCTAAGAAGGGAGTTAGTTTTTTCTCATTGGTGCGGTAGAAAGGGCTGTCAAGTAATACATTGTAGTAGTTAGCTACTTCTGTTGTTGGCACATATGCCAATGCAATCAACTTTTTAATGTGATAAGCAAAGTTACTGTTTGTTGAATATTCAATGCTTAAAGTAGATTTTTGTAAGTGCCTCCATATACTTTGGTTGTAGTGATAATAACAACCTTGTATTGAGGTGTGGGGATATATTTTAAGGATAGCTTGAATCATGGCCATTTCAAAGTCAAATATTATTCTTTGTGGATAGTAGTTATCTGTTAATTCTTTGATAGTTGTTAAAATTTCTATATAGGTAGCATTTGTTTTATTTGGCAGCAGAGTATAAATTAGAGGGATATTTGTTTCTTGGTATTCACCATGGATGGTGTAAAGTTGATAGAAAGGTTTGGGACATACTGTAAAAGTCCCGTCCATCATCCATGTTTCACATGATTTAAGTTTTTGCAAATTGCTATTTGTTGCAAAAAGTAAAATTCTTTTGTCATGACTGTGGTTGTCATACATTAAGAATTTATCCTCATTATGTGTAATGGTATATTCAGGATATATTTTTATGTCTTGAAAACTTTCTGGGGTTGGTGGAGTTGGATCAGAAGCACGTTTAGTTTTAGCAATTAATCTTTTTAAGTTGGGAATTGAAGGTAACTGTCCTGTTACATGTTCTGGCACGTTGCTTAAAACATTTTTCAAAATACTAGTGCTTGTTTCTTGTGAGCCTGTACTAGCATCTCTCAAGGTTTCCAGTGCTTCTCTAACTTCCACTTCTGTTACATTGGGTGGGTGGTTATGCTCACGTACATTTACCACATTGTTATCAACAGTAGTTGCTCTACCGTAGCATGCACTTGAGTAATATTTACTACATTTCCAATGGGTCTTATTCCCTTTGATTCTTTCTTGGGTGTAGGTGTAACCCATGTAGCTCAGCATTAGTTTCCCTTTTTGAGAAGTAATGAAAGTAGCTTCAGTTGCCATGTCTAAGGTAGATCTGTGGAAACATATATATGTATTTTTAAGAAAAGTGAAAAACATTTATAGAGGTGTGTATAAGAGCAGGAAAAAGTGTGAACATATACTTACTATGTTGCTTTACTGGTGATTCTTTAATTCGTATTTTTCTTTCTGGAGTTTCTCTTTTTAATGTTCTGTAGTAGTGGTAAAGAATAATAAAAAAAATGTGTTAGTGTTATAGTTGTTTGTTTTAACTTCCAGAATTTTTATACATACAGTGACTATACTTACTTGATGTAGTAGAATATGTTGGTAGTGTAGTTGTAGATTGGAAATGAAGTTTGTATAATCTGTTGAAAAAAGATTAATTGTGTTATTTATTGTATTAGGATAATAGTAGTTCATAACATATGAAGTCTATTGCACATGTACTTTGCTAATTTCAAATATATTTTACAGCTATCTAAGTAGACATGGATAAGGCAGTTCATAAATGTATTTAATTCAAATTTTCTGGTTGTTGTTGGTAAGTTCTACTATTTGTGTTTTAACACGAAAGAAGAACAGGTTTTAAATTAGGGAGTTTAGGTAGTTTTCGGTAGGTTAGAATGATAAAATAAATGGGATTTTACTTACTTGAATTGTAGTATGAAGCTTTGTAGTTGTTGTCGTAGGTTTGTCTTCTCTTCTCTCAGCAAGGTAACCGGTTTTCTCCAAGTTTGGGCCAAAAATGGTAAATAATGTTAAGTGTGTAATTGTTTTTATAGTAGTGAGCTAATTAATGGTAGCTTTTGATTGGTTCAATTAGTTAAATTTTAAATTCATTGGTTGAGAAGATTATTTTGAATTTAAAAACTTTTATTTTGGGAAGGGTTTGTTGCATCAGTAATTGTTTGTTAATTTAAATAGTAAAAAGTATTATATGTGATTTCTTGTTTTATAATGAAAATGTTAACATGTAGAAAATAGTAAAATGTGTTTTAAATGTATGCAATCGGAGTGTATGATAGTGTCAGTAAATGTATTTATTATTAACTATATATAGTATATTTATATAAAAATAATTAATAGGAATACTAAATACATACATGTGCGAATAGTTTTTTTTAAGTAAATAATTATAAAAAAGTGAATAATATGAAAGAATTGTGTATATTGTGTTGTTAATAATATGACGATATTTTTTGTATATTTGTATAAGTCGAGAGGTAGTCGATGTTAGTGTAGTCAATATTTATGTAGAAGGTAATGTTATTTAAAAGAATGTCGATAATGTAGTAGTCGATATTTATGTAGTCGATGTTAGTGTAAACGATATTAGGGTAGTCGATAAAAAAAAACGATATTTGTGTGAATCCTTGTTTAAGTATAGGAGGACGATATTTTAGTAAACGATATTTTTGTGACGATATTATTTTTTGACAATCTTTTTGTAATCGATATTTTATCATGGAACCGTTGGATAATATAGCTTCTTATAATTTCTAGAATACACTCAAGGAGCTCATTTTGTATCGTTTTAACCCCTCCCATGCTCATGACAGAGCCGCTCATGACCTGCGCGGCGCTGATTTCAAGCCTGCGCGGCGCGTTCTATTGGGCGGGCGGAGCCATGACGGAATTGCTCCGTCATGAGCACAGCGCAACCGCGGCTCATGACGGAGCGGCTCCGTCACGAGCATGCGAGCGCCGCTCGCCCCCCCCTCAGCACTGCGGCGGAATGGCCGCCGCAGCAAAGGGGTTAATGGTGCTTTTAAAGACTGTAGCACTTGCTAAATGTGCTCCCATTTCTTTGCCTATGTTTGATAATAAATCCACAAAGCCTCTGAATACACAAGGATTTGAGGAACTTTCAGATTCATCACGCCCTCGTAAAGCCAGTTCAATAGTATCACGGAAACTAATGTAACCAATTATTTTCAACAGTACCTATTCCTGTCAACTGCTTCATTGTGTTTCTGTATTGATTTGTGGTATGCTTCGCTTATGTGGACTTCAATCGGTGTGTCTCCCAACATTCTCAGTCTTGTCAGGTTTTCCATATGGTTTCTTTTGTGTGCATGCTTCTTTATTTTATCTGACAAAGGCTTCCAGTCTGTTACTCCTTTTTTTATCCAAGGAATGTGACCACCAAACAGCAAGCAGGGAAAGCAGAATAGAGAATTTGTGTACACCCTGTAAGCAATCAACCTTTGTGTACCAGATGTTTGAGAATGTACCTGTGTAAGTCTTCCCTCTGTCTTGGGCACTTTGTTTTAGTTTTAGGTCGGCCGGTCGGGTCCTAATCGTCGTTTTACAGTTAGTTTGTCCTCAAGTCTCAGTCCAATGCATGGCCTTACAAGTAGCTGCTGTACAGTATTCATGGTGTCTTACCAATATTAACCCGTTAACCGTGGCACAAATTCTGCTGCGGTGCGGGAAAAATAATGAGTGAGCATTGTTCGGACTGCCCCCAGCCGTCCTCCGCACAAGCACACCTGGACATCGAACGAGTTAAAGTTACCTGTCTATAATCAAAGTACAATGTATAAGGTTTGGTGGAAAAACATCACATTTCTGTATAAATACGTATCTTGTGCATTATAGCAATATATCTCCAACAGCTCCTCTTTGCCCAACATGACTTTAAAAAATACAACCTTATGGGATGCTTCCTCAGTGTGCCAAACTACTTGTTGAAGGCCCTGAGGCAGACATGTCTCGTGCGACAGGTGAGGGCCTATAACAAGGCAAGGGAGACAGCATTTAACAAGTTGGTATAGCCAGAGGCAGCTGGACTATAAAGCTATTATTACATTCCATCCACTGAGGGTTCTATGCTAAAAACAAACACTGATGTGCTGGAGCTGAGAGCGTACACCTGCCATTACAATCCCTGAATCACTTCATTGTTTTCACTGGATACTCCAATCCATCTTTTAATATAGCCTTATAGCTTGCCGAAGCGGGCTATACCGGCCATTAAAGGCCTTCTCCAGCGTTAAAGGGCTGAGCCGAAGGTGGGACTTTAATGGTTAATAGAGCCCAGTTACGAAAGGCTATAAGGCTATAAGTCTATATCCCGACCCCCGCCCCACCCCGCTCCCGCCTCCCAGCTGCTCTTCCCTCCCTCCGCACCACATATGGTGGAATCCACTCACACACGCAGTGGTCACGCGCAGCGGGCACGCCGAGGCAAGCCCATCTGCGCCCGTCCGTGCCTGGACCGTGCCCAGAGCCAGGACCCCTGGACCCCACCGACGCCAGCCCAGCCTACGGACCTACGATGCGGCCACCCTCCATGGACTCAGCACTGGCCAAAACCCCGCCTGCCACCAGGCCGCCCCGAATCGGACCCACAGACCATTCACCTGCCAAGCCTGCAAATTCACCTGCCACCGAACCGACACCGCACCCGCCAAGCTGAGCACCAGCAACAACCACCTCAAGTGCATCCTGCTCAATATCCGCTCCGTCCACAGGCACGCAGTCGAACTCTGGAACCTCCTGGACACAACATCACCAGACGTCGCCTTCCTCACAGAGACTTGGATGAACGCCTCCTCAGCCCCCGACATCGCCATAGCCATCCCGGAGGGCTACAAGATCACCCGGAAGGACCGCATCAATCGAACCGGAGGAGGCATCGCCATCGTCCAAAAAAACACCATCCGCATCACGACCAACTCAGACGACACCCTGACCGCCGCCGAGCACCTCCACTTCCAGATACACATCGACCCCAAAACCACCCTCTGGGGCACCCTCATCTACAGGCCCCCGGGACCACGCACACAATTTAGCGAAGCCGTCGCAGACCTGGTCAGTCAGCACGCCCTCACCTCCACAGACTACATCTTCCTAGGGGACCTCAACTTCCACCTGGAGAACAATAAGGATTGCAACACCGCCGCCCTGCTGGACAACCTCGCCAATCACAGACTCAAGCAACTGGTGAACACCCCTACCCAACACGCCGGCCACACACTTGACCCGAACTTCTCCTCCAGAAAGCACATCACCTTCAGCCACTCCACCGAACTACACTGGACAGACCACAGCTGCGTCCACTTCAACTTTAGGAGAACCATGACCCACCAGCACCCGCAACAGGCCCCTCGCAGAAACTGGAGCAAGATCACCGCCGACCAGCTCACCACCTCCCTCAGCCAGAATCCCCCCACCAACACACCTGACCCAGGCGAAGCAACCCACAACCTCACTCAGTGGCTCACCGACTGCGCCGACGAACTTGCACCGCTGAAGAATCCTCCCAGCAGATCGGGCAGCAGGAAAGCCTCATGGTTTACCAACCACCTCCAGAACTCCAAGAAACCCTGCCGCACCCTCGAGAAAGCCTGGCGACCAGACAACAGAAAACATGACAGCCCTCAAGAACGCCACCCGCAAACACCACCAGCTGATCCACACCACCAAGAAGATAGCATTCAAAAAATGACTGGACAATAACACCCATAACAGCAAGGAATTCTTCAGCATCGTTAAAGAGCTCTCCAACCCCAGCGCCTGCAACAATGACATCACACCCTCGCAAGACCTCTGCGGCTCTCTCGCCTCGTTCTTCCACCGCAAGATCGCCGACATACACTACGGCTTTGGCGCTTCAACCGCGATGACCACGCACCCCACCACCGAACCGGCACCCACCACTACCACCCTCTGCACCTGGACCCCTGTCAGCACCGAAGACACAGCCGGTCTGATGAACACCATCCACCGATCCCTGTCCACACCACGTCTTAAACAAAGCTGCCTTCATCATCGCGCCCCAACTCCGACTCGTCAGCAACAGCTCTTCACATCCGCCAACTTCCCGGAAAGCTGGAGACATGCCGAACTGAGCGCCCTCCTGAAGAAACCCACCGCAGACCCCACGGCCCTCAAGAACTTCCGCCCCATCTTGCTCCTCCCCTTCCCAGCCAAAATTATCAAGAAGACCGTCAACAGACAACTCTCCACCTTCCTCGAGACCAACGGATCCCTCGACCCATCACGGTCTGGCTTCCGAGCAAACCACAGCACCGAGACTGCCCTCATCGCAGCCACCGACGACATCAGATCCCTGCTCGACAACGGGGAAACTGCGGCCCTCATCCTCCTGGACCTCTCAGCAGCCTTCGACACCGTATGCCACCACACCCTGATACAGCGCCTCAGCAACACTGGATTCCAAGGAGCGGCCCTGAAATGGATCATCTCGTTCCTCACCGGAAGAACCCAGAGAGTCCGCCTCCCCCGTTCCAATCCGCGGCTTCCGAAGTCATCTGTGGAGTCCCGCAACGATCCTCGCTCAGCCCCACCCTCTTCAATGTCTACATGAGCCCCCTCGCAGCCATCGCTCGCCAACACAACCTCAACATCATCTCCTACACCGACGACACCCAACTGATCCTCTCCCTCACCAACGACCCGGCCACCGCCAAAGCCAACCTCCAGGAAGGAATGAAAGACGTCGCAGAATGGATGAAGACCAGCCGCCTTAAACTGAACTCAGGCAAAATGGAAGTCCTCATCCTAGGACCATCTCCTTCTGCCTGGGACAACTCCTGGTGGCCCCCTGCCCTGGGCACCGCACCCAAACCAACAGACCACGCACGCAACTAGGCTTCATCCTGGACTCCTCCCTCACGATGACCAAGCAAGTAAGCGCTGTCTCGTCTTCCTGCTTCAACACCCTGCGCATGCTCCAAAAGATCTTCCAGGTGGATCCCCACCGAAACCAGGAAGACGGTCACCCAGGCCCTCGTCACCAGCCGTCTGGACTACGGGAACACCCTCTACGCGGGAACTACAACCAAACTCCAGAAGAGACTCCGGCGCATCTAGAACGACTCAGCTCGACTCATCCTGAACATCCCTCGCCGCAGCCACATCTCTACCCACCTGTAAGACCTGCACTGGCTCCCAGTCAACAAGAGGATCACGTTCAGACTCCTCACCCACGCACACAAGGCTCTCCATGATACAGGTCCGAAGTACCTCAACAGCCGCCTCACTTTCTACACTCTCACCCGCCAGCACCGATCCGCCAGCCTCGCCCTCGCCTCCGCCCCTCGAATCCGGAAATCCACCATTGGAGGAAGATCCTTCTCTTACCTGGTGGCCAAGACTTGGAACGCCCTCCCCACTCACCTACAGACGACCCTGGACCATCTCTCCTTCAGGAATCAACTCAAGACCTGGCTTTTCGAGCAGTTTCGACCCCCCACCCCCCAGCGCCTTGAGACCCTCACGGGCGAGTAGCGCGCAGAATGTTATCTATACTACTATTATAAAGAGAGAGCTGAAAACTTTGAGGCGGGTAAACTCAAGAAGTACAGCACCAATCACAACACCCAATACAGCATTGTAAAGGGGAGTTGCAGCAGATGGACATAGGCTACACAGGTGGCCACCATATACATTAGAAACGTCAAAGAACCTTAGGGGTAAAGTAGTCCCTTGTGGGCGTTGGTGTGGGCGTGTCGGGGGCGTGCTCATGGGCGTGTCAAACTACGCACATTATTACTTTGAGGGCGTAACCCTTCTCAGAGGGGCGTGGGCGTGTCAAAGTACACACTCAGAGGGCCGTGCCACAAATTTAACAACAAAAAAGTCTGTGTAATTCAGTAGCGTGCCTTTCCATTCGCGAGTTGTAATCACTTCTCCCAGGTCCATATAGACATCCGTATACAAACCACAAGGTGCGCCGGATTCACGCACATTGCCCTTCATGCGGAGTTAATAATATATGTTGCGAACCAAGCATTCTGGGCATAAGCGTTAACGTTCTCCACTGGGAATAAAACACAATTACAATAAAAAGGGGCACGCCTGACGCAAGCAATATGCGCGCACATTCCCGCTTCACCTTGCCCTTATCATGATAGTGCGCCGAAAAGTTAGTGCGACAATAACTTTATGGGCGTCACCTTACTCACAGAGGGATGCGCTACATTATGACGAAATAAAGGGGCGCGGCTTTCGCCGACGCGGTTCGGATCACTTCTCAGACGTACGTCTACAAAGACGCTGTGCCGCATTAAATGATCCTTCACATCTAAACGCCTATCCTTCAATAAAGGAATTCACATTCAATCATTTACTTAAACATGAGGACGCACACACAACCAAAGAGATGCAAATACTGACCAGCTAACAAGCCACATATGTGAAACACAATGCATGCGCTGGGACTCAAAGCAGCCCTCGCAAGCACACAATCACACCGGACAATACTTAAACCTGAGGACGCACACACAACCAAAGACCTGCAAATACGACCGACATACCAAGACACAGATGAAAAACAATGATAATAACACTGCATGCAGAAATTAAAAAAAATAAACGTTAATAAAATACGATAAATTCAAGGGGCACGGTCACATTAACGTCTAACTCAACAAGCTTGGAAAATACATAACCAACACACTACACAACACTGAAAAAAGTAACAAAAAGACGAAAAATCTTGTATACCGTGAAATTTTAAAATAAATTACAATTTACCATTACAAACATTACACACATAACATTTCATACCCGGACAACATCGGGAGGGGCTGCTAGTAACAAATAAAACAAAGGCCTCTCGAAGCATGAAGGGATTTGCAGCCACATGCATCAATGTTCCGGTTTGCGAATTCTTAATTGCGAAAATTAAGGAATCGCACTTAAGAATTCGCAAACGGCTATGTATTAAGAAATCACAATTTTTTTGGCGATTTCTTAATCTTCCTTAATTGCGATTCACAATTTGCGAATCTCAATTAAGGAATCCCTTTCCATTGATTCCTATGGGCCTAGAGGCCCATAGGAATGAATGTGAAGGCATTCTCATTTTGAGAATCGCAATTAAGGAATCAAAAAATGAGAATGCGATTTCAAGGGTGCAGGGGGGTCCAAAGGACCCCCCTGCACCCCTGAAATGTACCTTTAAGTACTTTTTCCACACACACATTGCCCAAGGGCATGTGTGTGTGGAAAATGAAACTTTTTTTTGTAAGTTTTTCCAAATTACCATGAAGGTTAACTTCATGGTAATTTACCACTTCCTATTTGCGATTTCGCAATTTAAAAAAAAATCATGCATTGCATTTAAGAAATTGCTAAATTGCGATTTCTTAAATGCAATCGCAATTTAAGAAATCGCAAATAAATTGTGATTTCTTAAATGGGGAAAAAGAAAAAACCTTACTCCATCCCAAAAAAGGGATTTGCATTCGCAAACGGCCGAATTTTGCGATTCCCACCGTTTGCGAATGCAAAAACCCTTGATGCATGTGCCCCTTACATCCCCTCGGGCTCCGAGAGGCCTTTGTGCACAGCAACAACTGTGAACAAAATCAACATTAGAATGTTGCTCTGCTGGCCTTACCGCAAAAAACCACAGGTGATGGACAGAATGCAGAACAATGTCATACATTCACCCCAGTACAGAGATCTGGGCTTAAATGCATCGTTTTTTTGCACTCCACACCACTCCAGTTCAAACATGGCCATATGCAAATCAGTCTGATCCTGTGCCTCATGGGAACAGTCCAGCCCGAACTGCCAAACCATGCCTTCCCTGGACTGGAAACAAGCTTCCGAGGACTGGTTTCTGGCCATCTTCAGCCCGGCTTGCTTGAATCCAGTGGTGTGGAGTGCATGGAACTCACGTCTGAGCATACCCATCCCACTCGGGGTGACAAATGCAAAACCACAGGTGATGGACAGAATGCAGAACAATGTCATACATTCATCCCAGTACAGAGATCTGGGCCTAAATCCATCGTTTTTGTGGAAAAAACGATGGATTTAGGCCCAGATCTCTGTACTGGGGTGAAAGTATGAGATTGTTCTGCCTTCTGTCCATCAACTGTGTTTTTTGCTGCTGGCCTTACCGGCCCATAGAAGCAGAAAGCTCTCCATTGTATTCAATGGAGTGCTCCACATTCCAATGTTCTAATCAGTATTAAAAGATGGATTGGAATGATGCAAGTAATCAATCAATCATCTTTATTCGGTTAAATAAATATGACCATAAAAGCTCAAAAAATATAAAATGCACATATATAAATACATAGTACAATACGTTATCGAGTTTCATTTCATTATCACACAGATTAATAAGCAATAAAAAAATGTCAACCATTATCAAGTCTTAATACATTCTCAGTAATAATCCCCTTAAAAAACTTTGCAGTGTATACCAGTCTAAATTTCATCTATACCTTATATTGGTTCACGCTCATTAAAGTACATACAAATAGTCAATAATAGTGAAGAAATACAGAAGGATACAGACCTTATTAGTGGGTCCGCCGTATCATCCTATTTCCACCCACTTATAATAGGTCATATTACTAGTAAAATACTGAGTAGATGATCCCAAAGACCAGAACAATTCAATGTACCTACATGGATCTTGGATCGCACTTTCCTTATCCATCTGGAGTATTAATGCCCTCCAGCAAAATGTTTTTTCTGGCATGAAAACACTCCATAAAAAGCCTGACATTCTTACACATATATCAATGGTCGGTAATGACTGTAGGAGAAGATACGCTGGTCGACAATGAGTAAATGATTGCTGCTTTAAAAGATTTAGTAAATAGTATGCCCTCCACTTTTTATAATATTTACAAAACAAAACAACATGCATGGTGCTCTACGTTGAGGAGCCGTCACAGGGGCATTTAGATAGATTTGAGGACCAGTCAATTAGTTCTGACAAAGTGACCATACGGTGAAAAACATCCATTCTAAAACGAGTTAAAACAGATCTGTGCTTTTGAATCGGTATTATTCTCAAATATAATTGAACATCATAACTAGTTAAAATAACCTGATGCCACCATAGTGAATATCCATTAAGGGTGGCTATCTCAAGCTCTCCATCAGGAGCAGGGCAATGTCCGTTCTCTTTCCAAATGAATAAAGTCCTTGTGATTTGCAAAGATTGCGGATAGTGATCGCTTAATAGTATGTCATGTGTTTTAAAATTAAAGGCATAGCAACTCAGGTAATTTACTATTAGAACATAATCAATGATGCTGTGATTATTCCTCCTGTTGAAAGTTCACCAAAAGGCGGTATATGGGGTTGAGATTGCATTTGTGCAGGACAAGTCAAATCTATCTATCTATCCTACTATTATAAAGAGAGAACTGTGTCCTTTGAGGCGGGTAAACTCGAAAAGTACACCACCTATCACAATAACCAATACAGCGTTGGAAAGGGGAGGTCCAGGAGATGGGCATAGGCTATATATATATTGACACCATATACATTAAAAAGGGGGGGGCGCCCTCAGTGGTAAAGTAGTCCCTTGTGGGCGTTAGGGGTTAACATGTGAAAAGATGTGGGCGTTAACATTGTCCGAGGGGCAAGATGTGGGCGTTAACATTGTTCACGATGAGGGGAGATGTGGGCGTTAGATGTGGGCGTTAACATTTAGAGGGGCAAGATGTGGGCGTTAACATTGTCAGAGGGGCAAGATGTGGGCGTTAACATTGTTCACGATGCGGGGAGATGTGGGCGTTAGATGTGGGCGTTAACATTTAGAGGGGCAAGATGTGGGCGTTAACATTGTCCGAGGGGCAAGATGTGGGCGTTAACATTGTTCACGATGCGGGGAGATGTGGGCGTTAGATGTGGGCGTTAACATTTAGAGGGGCAAGATGTGGGCGTTAACATTGTCAGAGGGGCAAGATGTGGGCGTTAACATTGTCCAGCGATGCGAGGAGATGGTGCTAAACCAAACAGTATTACAGCGTAATTGCAGTGCATCATTCAAAGCTGCAATATTCACTCGCACACACATTCTTCCAACACCATTCACGCTCCATTCAGATTTGCAAAAAGACTAGAACGTGTCCAGCAGGACACTACATGTGGGATCTGTTTCCGCACAAACATGAATCCACTTTGGATATAACTGCGTGTCCTGCCGATATCTGCATCATCACCAAATGAATGGTACATTTGTTGTGTTTTCAGGGTGCAGCATTAGGCCCTCTGTCGGCTGTCGGTGGGACTGCAGCTTGTGTTTGTTATTTCCCATCCACTTCCACAAAGGGGCCGGATCCTGGACCGGGAACTTGGCCTCAGCAGCCGCACGTGCTCCTGAGCTCAGATCAAAGGAGCGGGGTCCTTTGGACCCTGGAGCGGGCACAGAGGCCACATCCGAGTCCAATGTTTAAGTTTAGAGGTGGGGGGAGGGGAAGAGGGCTACGAGATCACGCCTTCTCCATTGAGTATGCGTGGGACTCACAGCCTTTTAATCGTCATACCCATAATCCTTTGGGCTATGTCTGCATACCTAGGATGCATTTACTACATTTTCACCATTTTTTTTCTGTAGACTTTCATTTTCATGAAAGCGCATGTGTTTTATAATAAGTGTATCTGCTTACTAAACTTGTTTTGTTAGTCGTTCTATCTTTCCAGGGTATATATTTTTCACTTAACATACGGAAAGTCTCATTACAGTGAAAATAAGATTGCCGATGCGCATAGGGTTTAATCACTAACCACCCCCATTTCAGGAGAAGAACTCTTCCAAATCATTCAGGAAGCCCCAAAAGGATCAGCCCCTGGGCAAGACGGCCTTCCATGGGAGTTTTACAAAGCTTTCTGGGGGCTTATTGCAAAGGATTTTTGGAGTCTGTTGAAAGAATGCTTGGAAAAAAATGTTTTACCCCCCTCCTTTCCACAGGGCATCATCAAACTGCTGGAGAAAAAGGGGGACAAGCTGGACATCAACAATTGGAGGCCAATCACCCTCTTGAATGTGGACAGTAAGATCCTAAGTAAAGTCCTGGCAGGAAGATGCAGAAAGGTGCTGGCCTCCATCGTGCACCCAGACCAAACATGTGCGGTCCCAGGAAGGAAAATCTGGGACAGCTTGGCCATCATTAGAGACACCTTGTGGTTGGCGAAAGACAGGGGTAATCCACTAGCTATCTTGGCCCTTGATTTCCAGAAAGCCTTTGACTCCCTAAGTCATGAATACCTTTTTAAAGTGCTCAGGAAAATGGGATTCCCAGAAGGTTTCATCCAAACTATTGGCTTAATATACACTGGATGTGAAAGCCAGGTCCTTATAAATGGTACACTATCTGAGGGGTTCCACATTGAATCAGGGGTCAGGCAGGGATGCCCCTTATCACCGGCACTCTTTGTATGTGCAATTGAACCTCTCCTATGTGCCATCAGGAAGGACAAGTGCATAACTGGCCCTCTGGTACCGGGCAGCCAAGGCAAACAGGTCAAATGTGTAGCATACATGGACGATGTCACCATTGCTTGCACTGACGCTAGATCCATGAAAAGAACTTTCCTTATAACCCAACTCTTTTCCCTAGCAGCTGGGCTACAGGTGAATGTGGAGAAAACACACTGCATGACGGTGGGACAATGGGACAAACTGTCTCAGCTCCCGGTGAAACCTTCCAAAGACCCAGTAAAAATACTGGGGATTCTTTTTTCACAGGACATGAAGGGAGAAATAAACTGGGAGAAGATCCAGACAAAGCTCAAGCAGAAAATGGCACTCTGGACGACGAGAACACTTTCCATGGAAGGGAAAGTCTTGGTGCTGAAAGCAATATGTCTACCAATCCTGATGTTTATTGCCATGATCTTCCCTCCATCATACAGGTGGACAAAAGTGACACAAAGACTTTTTGCAAACTTCTTTTGGGGGTCAAAAATTGAAAAACTAAAAAGAGAGACAGTTTTCAAACTACCCACAAAAGGAGGGAAAGACCTGCCAAACCTCCATGACTTCCTGATGTCACATTTTGTTAAAAACGTACTGGGGAATGCAAAGAAAGACTCACATGTGGCTGCCTACACACTGTTTGCTACAAGCTTCATCTTATCAAGAGAGGGAATATGTAAACTGGACAATACAAAGCCTTTTTTACTAGAACCACCCCCTGCGTACAAAGGCATCAAACCTTTCTTCAAGAAGCTGAAAGAGAGGCAAATTCTAGCGAAGGACATCACACCCCAGATGGCCTTAAGCAAAGAACTGAAAGAAACGGACTCAGTGACAATGGTAAACAACTTATCAGAGAAGCAATCAGGGAAGGTTTGGGAGATGGTGAACCACAAAGACTTGACAAACTCCCAGAAAGACTTGGCATGGATGATGGTATCCAAATGCCTACCCGTGAAACAATTCCAACATGCAAGGAAACTGGCAAATACAGCAAGATGCCCAACACCAGGCTGTGCAGCGGATGAATCACTGATGCACTTCATTTGGAACTGCGGCGGTGCACAAAGCATGTGGAAGGCAATGGGACAGCTCATTAAAGAATTAACAGGACAGGCATCCCTGTCCTATGAACTGGTTCTATATGGGTTGGGCATGAATTGCAATGCAAATAAAGAAAGGACACTATGGAGAATAATAAACTGTGTGAAAGAGGCGATGTGGGACAACAGGAACCTTTCCTTGTACAAACACCAAGCAATCACGGAAAAAGAATGCCAAAAACTTGTTTTCACTAAAATGTTCTCTTACATGTGCATAGACACCCATAGATTTGGACAAGAGTGGGCAAAGGAAACCTGGAAAATCAGGAGTTGGTCTGGATGGGTAAAATGAGAAATCTTGATGGAAAACCACCAAAGATAGCCTGATGCGCTTCTTTGAGAATGGTTAAATGTACAGCACCCAAATATAAGGGACTGCTTAAAATGTAAACCTGACAAATAATTTTAAATAAAGTATATTTTTACAAAAAAAAAAAAACTTGCACCTCCGACGCTTCTCCGTCTTCTGGCTAAATCAGGTGCAGTTTGAGATGTGCTTGACGGGCTAGAGGTGGAGAAAGTCGTACGGCAAATGACATTTTTGAGCATGATATGGCGGTTGTGGGGCTTGAAAGTCGGGATGCTGGTATATATAGCCGGCTGACCGGCAAGATGGCTTCACAATGCCTTGGCTGAGATGCCTTCGTCTGCGGTTTTCGTGGATGATGCCCTCGAGCATGATGTTGGCTTCGGCAATTGGCACTTGATTGACTTCAGGGGGTAGTGGCCGGCTCTAGGAGTTGGCAAGGGGAAAAAAAAAAAAAAGGCAGTGGGGCGCCTGCGAACCGTTGGGAATTCTTGGAGGATTGTTTGAACCTCTTCGGAAGCGCTCCATTTTCACAGTATAGAGAAAGATTCAACAATAGCGTCAAAAAGTCTCCTAAAAGTTAGTGTTTGTAGTTGTGCAGCAAGAGTGGGGGATCATAAAAAATTGTATAACTATCTTTGCATTTGTTTATTATAAATTAATTTGTCTCCCTTTCATTTTCACCAATATTAGCTCTTTAGTATTTAAATCTGGAAGAAAGTTTGATGATACATGCCAGTCCCTATAATGAGCGCCAGTGGACCCCACCAGCAACTAGTGCCTCAAATTAAACGCCCCAGTGAGCCCTGGCCTAACCAGGCCATGCATCTTCAACCATGTAATCACTGAACATCACTCCCATAGAGAGAAAGTACTAAGGGGCAGATTTACAAGACCACTGCGCCACTTTTGCGTCATTTTTAACATGGGGAAAACGACGCAAAAGTGGTGCACGGGTCTTGTAAATCTGCCCCTAAAATCCTAGGAGCAATACGCTTAGAGGCAGTGTTGTAATGCCATCATATATCTGTAATGTTTTTACCTTATTTTTCAGTGCTATTACCTTATGTTTCACCATGAGTCACATGCTTCCACGAGACTCATGGGGCCCGATTCACAGAACTAACTTAAGACAAAATCCTAAACATACTACTTTTGGTATTCACAGAAGTTGGGATTTTGTCTTAAATTAGTTCTGTGAATCGTGCCCGTAGTCATTGCTATTGTTCCTTATGTTCCTTCCCACATTCTCAAGCGTTGCCACCAGGTTGCCGAGAATCCTAGCAACGCCGGACGGTGGTTGGATCCTCGGTGGCTGGATGGCTCCGGTCGTGGGTGCTTTGAACTACAAATAAATCGACAGAAAGAAAGCCAGACCTTCTCCTGTTTTCCTTCACAATAGGCAGATTTGCTAATCTTTCACACAAACCAAGGCAGCAAGCAAAGCAGAGGGAGAGAGCAGAAATGTTCCACATTTACAAATATTTGGAGCATTTCTGCTCTCTCCTTGTGCTGGTGCACTGTGTGTAGTGTCCTCTCTCTATCTTCTACATTTCTGAAGGTTCTGTGGAACCTAGAATGCTGTGGTTATGGATGTTCTTCAAGAGGTAGCTGATGGATGTGGTGTCCATGAATAAACCTCTGAACAACTTCTCTCATCTTTGTATGTTTATTGAGAACTTTCCATTGGCGACGAGGGTCCAAGGAAAAGAAGAAAAGGACACCTCACCATCAACCTAAGTAAAATGAAGAGTGTGTGGAAATGAAAGGATTTAATATTAAAGATGAAGAGGAGAGAGAAATAAAATAGGAAAGAAATCTATACTACTATTATAAAGGAAGAACTTTGAACCTTTGAGGCGGGTAAACTCGGGAACCACAGCGCCAATCCACACACCCGATACATCGTTGAAATTGTCAGGGTGTGCAGATGGACATAGGCTATATAAATTAAAAAAATATACGTTATTTAAAAAATTTACGAGAAAAAAAAGTAGTCCCATGGAAGTAGCGCCGGCCGCGACGTGCGTGCTGACATCAGGAGCGCGGGGAGGAGCGACGTCCAGGAGCGCGAGGAGGAGCAGCGGACATGAGCGTGGGGAGGAGCGGCGGACAGGCAGGGAGGAGCGGTGAGGAGCGGCGAATAGGCTGGGAGGAGCGGAGAGGAGCCGCGGGCAGGCAGGGAGGAGAGGGGATGAGCGGCGAGTAACGGTGGACCGGTGAACTCAGGAGCGCGGGGAGGTGGGGCGGATTAGGTAAGGCTCTGGGGGACCCATGGACAATGTCAGGGCGGGCGGGGGGCGGGCGGGGGCCGGGGCGGGCGGGGGCCCTTAAGCCTGATTGCTCCCAGACAAGGTCGGGACGGGCTGCTAGTACTACTATAATAAAGAGATTGCCGAAACCTTTGAGGTGGGTAATCTCAGGAACCACAGCACCAATCACAACATCCAATACAGCATTGGAAAGGGCAGTTGCAGCAGAAGGACATAGGCTACGCAGACGCCCACCATATACATTTAAAAGGTAAAAGAACCTTGCCAGCAAAGTAGTCCCTTGTGGGCGTGTCTGCATTGTGCTGTGGGTGTGTGCTGGGGGCGTGACAATCGCTGGGGGCATTCCGTCACGAGTGTTGTTTTTACTTCCCAGGTTCTATACATTCCTGCTCCCTTTAAATAGTAATTCAGTGGAGGGACCATTCTCTTAGAACCGCCCCAAGCACAGTTATGGGCAAAAATACAACTAAAAGGCCCTGCAAAGCATTATGGGATAAGATTAGCATAATTATTAGCATTCATGAAAGGGTTTCAATGTTTTTGAATTTTACTCATCAGGGACATCTTGGGACGGTGAGGTGAACTGCAGCTTGATGTATAATATTTTAAATGCTATTGCATTTGCCTCATCAGGGACATCTAGGGACGGCGAAGTGAACTGCAGCTTGATGTATAATATTTTAAATGCTATTGCATTTGCCTCATCAGGGACATCTAGGGACGGCGAAGTGAACTGCAGCTTGATGTATAATATTTTAAATGCTATTGCATTTGCCTCATCAGGGACATCTAGGGATGACGAGGTGAACTGCAGCTTGATGTGTAATATTTTAAATGCTATTGCATTTGCCTCATCAGGGACATCTACGGACAACGAGGTGAACTGCAGTTTGATGTATAATATTTTAAATGCTATTGCATTTGCCTCATCGGGGACAACTGGGGACGATGAGGTGAACTGCAGCTCTTTGTAGAATTATTTGGATACTATAATATTCACTTCCCACTGTTAATCTTGTCCCATAATGCTTTGCAGGGGCTTGATCTCAAAATCATAACCTCTCTCACTGCTTGCTGTTAGCTAATTTCACTTTTGTGAAATGACTATATGCATTTTAGCATGTAGAAATACTTGTTATTTTACCTTGAACTAGCAGCCCGTCCTGACGTTGTCAGGGTATGAATTGCTGCCGGCCAGTAGTATATTGTTTTGTAGGCTTTCGTTTTGATAGTATTTCTTATCTGTGAATGGCCTGTGGAACGCTCCGAATCACAGTGCACTGCTGATGCCCTTAAGAGTGCGCGTTGAGTAGTGTGTGAACACGAGTTTCCCTACTTTATTTTTCCTTGCAATATTATATAGCGTGAACTCGGCTTGGAATCACAGGATGTTGAGCTGATGCCGAGATTCGAACGTAGCTCTAAAGTTCGCAGTTCTAGAACTTGTGGCTGGAGGTGTGTCTAAAAGTGTATGTCGGTGCTGGCCATCAATGAGAGAGACCTGGGCATTTTTCAAATGGGTGGTGCAAAAATATGAGTATGTTGCTGGAGATGTGGGCCGCCGTGCCACAAATGTACTTACCGGGGAAGGGTAAACACCCAATATTCAGCAACTTTTGTTTCCGCATACCAAGACTCTGCATACTTTCATTACGAAAGTACCGGGGCCCTCATTTATGAGAAGTGACGCATCGATGTGTGAAAGCAGCGATGCATCACTTCTCAGTGCGCCCTCCTTGCGACATGATAGATGCGTCATAATTACTGTATGACTCATCATGTCACAAGGAGTTACAGATACGTCAGTATTTCTGACGTATCTGTAGGCGCAAAAGTGACGCATTGCTGGAGTGTGTCATAAAAGTGACACAACTCCAGCAATGTGTCCTTTCACATGGGGCAATCCCCATGTGAAAGGGCCTGCATGAGTCTTAGGCCTGCTGTAAGACAGGCGTAAGATATAGACTCGTTTGCGTCCTAGAAGTGGTGCAGTGAAATCTCATAGATTTCACTTCGTCACTTCTACGACCCATACGCCCCCCTTGCATACATTATACCTGGCGCAGGTATAATGTGGCGCAGTGGTTTACAAAGTGGCGTATCTACCTAGATGCGTCACTTTGTTAATATGGCGCAACAAGGCGCATTGTTTACGCCACTCTTGTGTCACAAAAAGTGACGCACTGGCGGCGTAAAAGTGACGCACAGCCTCATAAATGAGGCCCCATGACTCCGCAAAGCCATTATAACGCATGGCATTACATTTTATATGCTTTTACCACGCATACATTTACAACGAAATTCGTTGTAAATGCATGAATGGTAAAAGCATGTTTTTTTTAATGTTTGGATAAGGTAGGGGTATATGTTTTGGGGTACTGAGGTATATGTTTTGGGGTGTTTGGGTATTTTAAGGGTTCAGATATAGTTTTGGGTTATGGGGTACAGGGGTATTTTAGGGTTCAGGGGTAGGTTTGGGTTTTGGGGTACAGGGTTATTTTTAAGGTTCAGGGCTAGGTTTGGGTTTTGGGGCACAGGGGTATTTTAGGGTTATGGGGTAGGTTTGGGTTTTGGGGTACAGTGGTATTTTTGGTAGGCAGCAGCACGGGGACATTTATTAAGAGAAATTTGCCTTAAAGCCCAATGGCCATGACTACACAAAATGTTGAGTCGAACCTAGTTCTCCTGAGGGGAACCAGGTTCGAGTATCGGCGTTGTCAGCTCAACATCCTGTGATTGCAGTAATTGGTGATTATGCTCCCCATGGGCTCGCTCCCAGGCTCTGCCAAGAGACCTAAGCAGCCAATCCAGGCGCTGCTAAAGCAGAGGTTGGATTGGCTTGGGCAGGAAAACTCGCCGCTCACCATGAGACCGGTGGGCTGCGGCTGCGACCCCTTCCGCTCTGTATGGTACTGAGGCGAGAATCTTAAGATTGTGCATGCCGGGCTGGCCAGGGAAAGGTACCCGGCCAACCCAAAATGCGTATTGCGCAGTTGGTGTCACTATTGACTACTAACCCTACCCCACCGCCTTAAGCCTGCCATAGGTAAACTGTGACATAACGCTAAAACAGCTGACTGCCATGGGCTGAGATTTTGTAAGTAAATTAATACTTTTGGCCAAAACTGCCTGGGCCCTGGGGCAAAATAATCAGTGGGGTGACGCCCACAAACCCACATGAAAGAACCGCCCCAGCCATGTCTGGGCATACCTTTCTCACCTAGGGCGACACAATCTAAAGGATGCTTGTTTCCAGTCGAGGGAGGATCTGGCCTGGCATTTCCGGCTGGACTGTTCCTATGAGGAGCAGGATCAAGACTGATTTGCAAATGGCAGGGTCATGTTGTCTCTCTTGCCTTGGGTGCATCTTGCCATGTTGAGATGGTTTCCATCGATGCCCACGACGCGGGTCTTCCATTTTGTTGATTCTTGTCCTTTCCTTTGATCCCTTGGATTCCATCCTGCTGACCTTCAGACATTTCACTTACGCTGGACTGCCTTATCTCTTTCACCCCCTCAGGTCCCCCACTCTCTTCTCACCAATCTCAGCCTCCAAATCTTCTGCCCCACATACCACTCCCCTTTTTTTTTATACATATCTCTTTTCACTCTGTAAATATGTGATATATACTTGTCCAAGCCGAATCGTTGCTAAAATGGAATACTGAGAAAATCTACTATTTGTATATATATGTATATAGAGATAATTCTAACCACTAGTATATGTAGTAGACCTTTGTACTCACTGCCATTCTTATGCGATTCTTTTAGTTTATCCATTTGTATCTCTTCCTTGAGTGACTTTATAACTTGTTCATTTGCAATTTTTTCTATTTGCATCTCTTCCCTGTGTGACTTTACAAATTGTGCATTTGCAATTTTTTTTTCCTATTTGCATCTTTTATGTAACTCATGTAATCCTAAGTCTGTATGGATCGCAACTGGGGGGCATATTATCAAGGACAGGCGATACATTATCGCCGCTTTTATCGGCAGGAAACTACCGATAAAGCTGCGATTAATGGCCTTGATAATATGCTCTATGCATTCCAATCGAAGCCCATGTTAGATGTGTTCACATTTAACATGGGGCTTCGATTGGAATCATAGAGCATATTATCAAGGCCATTATCGCCACTTTATCGGCAGTTTCCTGCCGATAAAAGTGGCGATAATGTATCGCCTGTCCTTGATAATATGCCCCTGGGTTTTTTTGTAAAGCGCTCTGACACCTTCGAGTAATGTTCGCGCTATAGAAAATCGCATTAAATAAATAAAAATAAATTTAAAAAATGAGGGTGGAAATGGAACGCTTCAACCAAGCTGCAGGTGCAGTACCAACTGCTGTTACTAGAGGGCAGGCGGCCTGACAGCAACCAGCTGTTTTGGGGAAATTTACATACCCAGAAGCCACTGCAAAGCCACAAACCCTTCCGTTTGCTTGTAAGGTTAAAGGAGTCTTTTTAGCTTTGAGAATCAGAAGTAGTTTATTTGTGTACGTGTTTTTTTAAGATAGCTTTACAGTTTTACTCATAGTTTTATGTTTGTAAAGTTACAGTAACTTTCGTGAGCGATTTTTCTTGATAGGTTGCGGGAAAGAACGATATATTTTATAATGTATCTCTCCCACTTTTTATTGCAGGTGCAACCCCAATGGTGTTAACAGGGGATTTCAACTGCATCATAAACCCCAAAGACAGATGTGGCAAGAAAAATTGTTACGAAATTGATAAGTCTGCAAAATGTCTCAAAAACATGTGTAAAGATTTGCAACTGTCAGATACAGGGGCAAAATCAGGGTCAAAACAAAGGTTCACATGGGAAGCAGAAAGTGGCAAAGTCAAATCAAGAATTGATTTCATTTTCACCTCCAAAAATATAAAAGCAAGGAATTATGAAACAAACGAGAGTGGTATGTCAGACCACAAAATCTTGAAAGCAACCGTTGAAATCTCAAACATGTGTCAAATGGGGAGGGGTGTGTGGAAAATGAACACCTTGTTATTACATGAGGAAAATATATGTAAAAATTACAGTGATATGTACAACTTAAAAACCAGAAAGGAAAGTTTCCCATCCTTAGCAGAATGGTGGGAAGAGGTAAAAAATCAAACAAAACTTTTTTTCAGAAAACAGAGCATGATCAAAAGCAAGGAAAAGTTTAAAAAATTTGATGAAATACAACAAAGAATAATCACGCTAGAAAACCTGGAAAGGGGTGGAATGGAAGTAGGGGAGGAAAGAGAAAAAACAAAAACGGAACTGAAAGAATGGCTGAAACAACGAGGGAAAGAACACATTTTTAACTCCAGGGTCAAGATCTTTGAGGAAGATGAAAAGTGCTCAAGGTTTTTTTTCAAAAAGGCACAGCAAGTGCATAAGGTAATGAATGAACTGAAAGACACAAATGGACAAACACAAAAGGGCACAGAGAAAGTAGGGAAAATAACAACAGCCTTTTTTTCCCAATTGTACAAAAAAGAGCCATCAGATATAAGTGCATGTGAAGATTTTCTAGGGTCTTTGCAGAGCTCTTTATCCCAAGAGGAACAACAATTTCTAACCACCCCCATTTCAGGAGAAGAACTATTCCAAATCATTCAGGAAGCCCCAAAAGGATCAGCCCCTGGGAAAGACGGCCTTCCATGGGAGTTTTACAAAACTTTCTGGGGGCTTATTGCAAAGGATTTTTGGAGTCTGTTGAAAGAATGCTTGGAAAAAAATGTTTTACCCCCCTCCTTTCCACAGGGCATCATAAAACTGCTGGAGAAAAAGGGGGACAAGCTGGACATCAACAATTGGAGGCCAATCACCCTCTTGAATGTGGACAGTAAGATCCTAAGTAAAGTCCTGGCAGGAAGATGCAGAAAGGTGCTGGCCTCCATCGTGCACCCAGACCAAACATGTGCGGTCCCAGGAAGGAAAATCTGGGACAGCTTGACCATTATTAGAGACACCTTGTGGTTAGCGAAAGACAGGGGGAATCCACTAGCTATCTTGGCCCTTGATTTCCAGAAAGCCTTTGACTCCCTAAGTCATGAATACCTTTTCAAAGTGCTCAGGAAAATGGGATTCCCAGAAGGTTTCATCAAAACTATTGGCTTAATATACACTGGATGTGAAAGCCAGGTCCTTATAAATGGTACACTATCTGAGGGGTTCCACATTGAATCGGGGGTCAGACAAGGATGCCCCTTATCACCGGCACTCTTTGTATGTGCAATTGAACCTCTCCTATGTGCCATCAGGAAGGACAAGTGCATAACTGGCCCTCTGGTACCGGGCAGCCAAGGCAAACAGGTCAAATGTGTAGCATACATGGACGATGTCACCATTGCTTGCACTGATGCTAGATCCATGAAAAGAACTTTCCTTATAACCCAACTCTTTTCCCTAGCAGCTGGGCTACAGGTGAATGTGGAGAAAACACACTGTATGATGGTGGGACAATGGGACAAACTGTCTCAGCTCCCAGTGAAACCTTCCAAAGACCCAGTAAAAATACTGGGGATTCTTTTTTCACAGGACATGAAGGGAGAAATAAACTGGGAGAAGATCCAGACAAAGCTCAAGCAGAAAAATGGCGCTCTGGACGACAAGAAAACTTTCCCTGGAAGGGAAAGTCTTGGTGCTGAAAGCAATATGTCTACCAATCCTGATGTTTATTGCCATGATTTTCCCTCCATCATACAGGTGGACAAAAGTGACACAAAGACTTTTTGCAAACTTCTTTTGGGGGTCAAAAATTGAAAAACTAAAAAGAAACACAGTTTTTAAACTACCCACAAAAGGAGGGAAAGACCTGCCAAACCTCCATGACTTCCTGATGTCACATTTTGTTAAAAACATACTGGGGAATGCAAAGAAAGACTCACATGTGGCTGCCTACACTCTGTTTGCTACAAGCTTCATCTTATCAAGAGAGGGCATATGTAATCTGGACAATACAAAGCCTTTTTTACTAGAACCACCTCCTGCGTACAAAGGCATCAAGCCTTTCTTCAAGAAGCTGAAAGAGAGACAAATTCAGCGAAGGACATCACACCCCAGATGGCCTTAAGCAAAGAACTGAAAGAAACAGACTCAGTGACAATGGTAAACAACTTATCAGAGAAGCAATCAGGGAAGGTTTGGGAGATGGTGAACCACAAAGACTTGACAAACTCCCAGAAAGACTTGGCATGGATGATGGTATCCAAATGCCTACCCGTGAAACAATTCCAACATGCAAGGAAACTGGCAAAAACAGCAAGATGCCCAACACCAGGCTGTGCAGCAGATAAATCCCTGATGCACTTCATTTGGAACTGCGGCGGAGCACAAAGCATGTGGAAGGCAATGGGACAGCTCATTAAAGAATTAACAGGACAGGCATCCCTGTCCTATGAACTGGTTCTATATGGGTTGGGCATGAATTGCAATGCAAATAAAGAAAGGACACTATGGAGAATAATAAACTGCGTGAAAGAGGCGATGTGGGAAAACAGGAACCTTTCCTTGTACAAACACCAAGCAATCACGGAAAAAGAATGCCAAAAACTTGTTTTCACTAAAATGTTCTCTTACATGTGCATAGACACCCATAGATTTGGACAAGAGTGGGCAAAGGAAACCTGGAAAATCAGGAGTTGGTCTGGATGGGTAAAATGAGAAATCTTGATGGAAAACCACCAAAGATAGCCTAATGCGCTTCTTTGAGAATGGTTAAATGTACAGCACCCAAATATAAGGGACTGCTTAAAATGTAAACCTGACAAATAATTTTAAATAAAGTATATTTTTACAAAAAAAAAAAAAAAAAAAAACCTTGTGTGGCGATGATACTCAGTTCATTCATAATTTTTGGAGGGTCGCTGTGAAAGCAGACCTCGTCACGTAAGTTAGGACAAAAAGATTTTCAGATGATCGAAGTAGCACTCAGCAGCATAGTAGCCGTGATCAGGTCACACGTGCAGGATTCCGCTGCTGCTGGGAAGATTCGGTCTCTGCATCTGTGTGGGATATACAGTGAGGTGATTGGTTGACTTGATTTGGGCCCTCTAGTGATGACCTGTGGTACGGCACCCATTCAATTTAATTAGCAGCTTTCTACAGCTCCAACTTGATCTGAAGTAATTGGAGCGCTTTACATCAGTGGTTCCTAACTTTTTGACTTCTGGCTGAGGACCCCAACTGAATCACTACTGAAAGCTGTGGTTCCACCGAACAATTTCATTTCTAAAATGCACAAACAAGTACTTGAATTACCAAAGATTTTATTATTTTATATTTAAAAAAATTATCAGACTGACAATTTTTGATTTTATTTTGGATAGTTGAATCCTCAGGCCAGATTATACATTTCCCAAGCAATTTATGTGCTTATTTTTTAGGTACATAAGATCTAAAATAGATTTTTCACATAAATACATACACATAGATGCCAACAATTGAGAAGTGGAAAGTGGGAGAGTAAATAAAAAATATACAGGAGAATGGCTTTTCCAAATTGATGTCTATACAAGCAGATGTGATTTCAGGCGGAGAGACAGCCTCAATTGGGTCTGTTGGTATGTATGCATATAGGGTTTATTTAGCGGTAGGAGGATCCTGTACTTGCCATGGGCGGACTGGGAATCCAAACCAGCCCTGGAAAATTTTGTCAGACCAGCACCTGTAAGGTAAATAGCGAGTGTAGCGAGCGAGCCTGACCACTACAAAAGGGGCCTCAGGGGGCTTTCCCCTGTGAAAATTTGGGAAAGCGTAGGGCATTCAACAACGCATTTGTAATTATATATTCAATTTTACTAGCTTTTAAAGCATAGTAAATAATGACCTTAATGTGCACCAGGATACAAGAATCTTCTTGTGGCTCTTCACTGATTCCCTCACTATCACCCTCCCAGAGTGCCTCTCACCTCTCCGTAGCCCCTCTCTCACAAGTATTTAATTTCAGTGTAGGTAGCGTGTCCGAGCCCTTTGCATCACACACATACAGAGACAATGACTCATGCGTGTTTGTAAATCAGTGTATACAAAATGTTACATAAGGCAAAGGGGACTAAGGTGTAGGATTCATGTCATCCATCCTGGTAGGCATTGTTTAAAAGTGCTTTTGTTTGGAGGATTTGTATGCCATTGACATTGCAGAAACTTTAGCCAATTACCTGGGAAATCTATCCGCACCAGGGGTGACGGGACCACAGTTCAACTGTTACAATTTGTGTAGGATCTACAGATACCAAATATCTCACCCTGATGATAGGGCAAATCTTGAGGAGGTGGAGTAAATGTAGTAGTGCCCCATTCTTCCTAATGAGATATTGCTGAACTTGCACCTGTGCGTTTGTGACTGGAACTGTCTGGTGTGATCAATATCAACGTGCACCCGACGTGGACCCTCATTTCCAGGGAGGTACAAAATTGCAACTCTTTGTGTGTGACCGGAATGGCCTGCTGGAACCCTTATCATCGTGCCCAAGACGTTGTGCCAGGATTCTCTGATGTGACCAAGATCACTGTGCACCGGGCGTGGGGCCTAATTTGCAGAAAGGTACTGATTTTGCAACTCATCTTTGTGGGTGAGCGGAACGGCCGGGTGCGACCATATATCATTACTCACCAGCCATTGTGCCCGGGCTGGCCTGGGCGTGACTATGCTCAACGTATACCTGATGGGGTTTCTCCTCCATCAAAGAGGCCCCACCTTGTCTGCTTCATTCCTCATTTCTCAATTGCTCCTTTCTGGCCCTCAGTGTAGTGGACCAACTGCCATCTCCTCACCCGGCCTTCCCCAAGGACATTGTGGTGCCAGGTAGTATTGCCTGGCTGGGGCCTGGTTGGTGAGAGTGAATGCCTGGGCTGGATGAATGCTTCCGAGAATGATCAGAAGCGGGTCAACAGACTGCGTGACCACCCCCCTTTGATTTGCAGAACTGGGCCGGCCCCGGAGTCCCTTGTGGACCCCTTTGGTGTGACCAACTATTGCCCTCAGTCCATTCCTGATCCGCATACTGTGCGTGAACTTTTGGAGTGGCTGCTTAACCCCTGTTGCCGACTGCCTCCTATTTGACCTTACTGTCTGTCCCCCACTTGCTTCCCTGAGACCCCGACTAAGAGCCAAATCGGCCGAGTGCCTGGGGGGAAGGGCAGGGTGTCTCCAATCAGCAGGGGTGTAGGATAGTCGGGGTGAGTTGAAGGGTGAAGGGAGGCTTGGGCCAAGAGATTTTCAGTGCATTACCAATTGACCTGCTGTGTATCAGTAGCACCGCATTAGGGTGGTAGGTGCGTATGTGTGCAAGTGTGTGTTATACAGACATGACTGATAGCTATTGCACTACAATATGGTGCAGAGAGAGTGTGTGTGAGAGTGACAGCAGATGAACTGCATGTTATTCACTACAATGTCTGCTGGTTTGCCGTATTTGCGATTTCTTGCTAGAAAAGCATTTATCTTTGACATTGGTATTACCCGCGCCAACTCAGACCCGGTTGCTTCTAAAAGTGATCTAAGTCGGCAATCCTCGCCTGCGCTTGTTGTAAGCAGAGCTCTTGAGGCGGAAAGCCGAGAGCAGGACTTTTTTAAAGATTACTTTTAAAAATTGTTTACTGTGATACTGTGTTTTTTAAAAACAACTATAGTCTACCTCTTGGCTCCCCACGTGACTCCCTCCCCGCGCAGCCGAGTCAGGCGCTGCAGCGGGTCGCAGGCGAATCGCCGGGACCCCAGGGCCACGCCCGTTGAAACAGGCCACACCCCCCTTATTTCGTCATATAAGGATGTGCTGCGTTCGGAGGCGCAGCGGACGGGCGCAGCGGGCGCGCCAGCGGTGCGCCGAAGGCGCGCCAAAGGCAAGCCCGTCTGCGCCCGTCCGCGCCCAGATGGGACCAGGGGCCACAAACCCTGGCTCCCCCACATTTCAAGGCAGGACATACAGCTTGGCAGCCATACACAACATAGGAAACACAGCTGATGTCCAGTGCACTCGCATCTATGCACCTACAGAGCTCCTCCCCCGTTGCCCTGACTGCAAACACTCCTTTCGCAACACCTCCCCGTCGGCCTCGTCACAGAAATACTGTATGTATGCTCTAAATTGCCGATCACTGCCGAAGCATAGCACACAAATTGCTATGCTGCTCGAGGAGCACAAGCCAGATGCGATCTTCTTGACAGAGACTTGGCTCACTGCTCAATCTGAGCCAGATATAGTCTCAGCCTTACCCGCTGGTTACCAAATCTTTAGATTGGACAGGCCGGAAGGGAGAGGCGGAGGTCTGGCAATCATACTAAAGGACCAGTATCGTTGCCGTACAACAGCGGAAACTATCCCTGAGTGCGAGAGTGTAGAATTTTGCATAGAGTTTAATGCTAACAGTTCATTCTCCGGCACTTTGATTTACCGCCCCCCTGAGCCAGCAAAACTGTTCCATAGGTCTCTCCCAGAGATTATAGCAAAAAGAATTCTGTCTTCTGCCAACCATACGGTCTTGGAGGACCTCAATTTCCATTTTAATTCCCCTTCAGACCACATCGCTAAGGAACTAATAGATGACCTAGGAGCTCTTCAACTGTCCCAGCTGGTTACAGCCCCGACCCACGAAAAGGGTAATTTACTCGACCCAATTTTTAGCAATTGCACTGATCTGACTGTTGACCAACCCACCCCCCTCCCATGGTCGGACCATTTTTTGGTTCCGTTCACCTGGGTTACTCACAAAACCCCCCAGTTACCCCCCCAAGTCACAACTAGGAGGAACTGGACAAAACTCCCCTTGGAATCCTGGACACACAACCTGGACTCCACTCGTCCACCCCCCTGCCTAGACCCCAATGTGGCAAACGAAAACTATGTAGGCTGGACCACGAACTCGCTAGATACGATCCTCCCTCTTCGCAGATCCTCCTCAAAGAGAATGCAGAAATCAGCTTCCTGGTTCTCAGACTCTCTAAGAGAGCTAAAACGCCTTTGTAGGCAACGAGAGAGAGCCTGGCGATTAGACTTCCTCCCGGAAAAAAAGGCATACTACAAAGAGGCGATCAAAGCCTACTGAGAAGGGGTCAGGGCGGCCCAGGCAACCTATTACTCTGTCAAAATTTTGGAAGCCAAATCCAAGCCCAAGGAAATTTTCCACATAATAAAACAATGCACCAGTGTCAACACTGCTCCCCCCCCGACCAAAACACAGGACCAATGCAATGAGCTTGCGGAATTCTTCCACAATAAAGTCTTGAACATCTACTCCACCTTCCCAACAGTAGCCACAACCCCTGATGCGACTGACCTACCCCCCCTAGACCCCCTCTTCCCCCAGACCAGCCAACTCTTGAGCAATTTCCTCCTCTGGACCTTGACACGCTTGGCAAAGTGGCACGCCAAGTTAAGCCGGGCTCTCCACGCGACCCAGCTCCACCGGAAGTCCTGATGCAGGCATGCCAAGGCTCCCTGCCTGTAATCTTGGAGCTTCTAAACTCCTCCATATCCGCATGCACAGTCCCCACAGCTTGGAAGCAAGCCATGGTGCGGGCGCTGTTGAAAAAACCCAACCTGGACCCTGACGATCACTCCAGTTACCGCCCCATCTCACTCCTCCCATGGGCAAGCAAGGTGCTGGAGAAATATATAAATGCCCAGCTGGTCCAGTTCCTAGAGAACTACTCTCTATTACATACGTCCCAGACAGGCTTCAGACTGAAGCATGGCACTGAAACCGCCTTGTTAGCGGTCACCGAAGAATCTCAAAGGGTACTGGATCAGGGAGGATCAGTGGCAGTGATCCTCCTTGATCTAAGTGCTGCCTTCGATACGGTCAGTTATGCCACCTTGCTGAACCGTCTCTATGACATCGGAGTATCAGGTGACGCATTAAGGTGGTTCGACTCCTTCCTGTCCGATAGATCTTTTCAGATCTTCGACGGTGACACAGTGTCATCCAGCAAACCACTTAGCTGCGGAGTACCGCAGGGCTCCTCCCTGAGCCCTGCGCTATTTAATGTATATATGAGACCGTTGGCTGGGGTCGTCGAACCGCACGGCATTAAAATCGTGTCGTACGCCGACGACACTCAGCTAGTGGTTTCATTGGCCCAAGAGAACAACAGGCAATCCCCGGTAGGTCTGCTGAAATGCTTAGAGGACGTCAAGGAGTGGATGACCAACTCCTCCCTCAAATTGAACGGAGAAAAAACAGAGCTCATGCTCCTAGGTCCAGCCCCGCCAGTGCCTTTCACTTCTTTGTGGCCCCGCGGTTTGGGCTCTCCCCCCACCCCTAAGGAAAATGTAAAGAGCCTAGGAGTGTGGCTGGACAAAAAGCTCTCCTTCTCCACCCAGGCCACCAAGTTGTCCGCCGCATGCTTCGGCCTACTCAGAACCTTGAGGAAGGTCCTCCCGCTTCTACCTCTGGAAGCCAAACAGGTGGCAGTACAAGGCCTCATCCAGTCCCGCCTAGACTCAAACAATGCCCTATACGTAGGGGCCCCTGAGATGACTCTCCGGAAGGCTGCAGGTGGTACAAAACTGCTGCAGATTCCGCGAACCCAGTCAGCCAGACCTGGACTAAAAAGTCTGCACTGTCTGCCAGTGAGGCAGAGAGTGGCATTTAAGGCGCTATGCATTGCGCATCGGGCCTTCTGGAAGACAGGCCCAGCAATCAATGACAACCTTGTCTTCCCCTACCACCCAAACAGGAACCTCCGCTCCACGGAGGCTTTCTTGGCAGTTGTTCCTAGAGTAAAGAGAGCCAGGACCGGGGGTAGGTTGTTCTCCTTGAACGCCGCTAAGCTTTGGAATGCTCTCCCCCTCCCACTTCGGTCCAACCCAGATCTGCTCTCGTTCCGTAAAAAGCTGAAAACACTACTGTTTGCCAAATCCTCCGAGTTCTAACTCCTCTGCTCCGTCACATCTCTGCTTCAACTCAGCGCTTGGACGCCCGTGGGCAGCAACCGCGCTTAACAAATTTATTTACAATTACAATTACAATTTTCTTTGACTGTATATATGTATGTACTTCAATCAAACGATCTTGCATTATATGTAAAGCGCTCTGGTACCTTTGCTTCTAGCTAGCGCCATATAAAACTTACAAATACATTTTGTAGGTACCATTAAACATTTGCTTTCTTGCACAGCACTTTCATCCCATTTTACTAACAACAAAAGACTGCTATATTTTGGATATTTTTTCAGTTCTTTCTAGCGGAATCCACAAACATTAGAATCCCCAAGATATGGGAATAAAGCACACACCTTTGGCCTGAATACCAATTGTGGGAAAAACAGAAATGAAGGCCTAATCGCAAAGTGCCCCAAACATCAAAAAAGAGTTTAACACTGAGGGGGAAAAAGCTGAGCAGCTAAGGGATTAAGGGGCATATTTACAATGAAGTGGCGGAGCGTGGGGTTAGCCGCATTGGCTTCAGGCCACGCTCCGCCACTTCAGAATCACAGGGCGGCACTATATTTACAATAATACGATGCAGGCATTTCCGCCTGTACTAGCACTAAATTTAGCAGCCTGGCGCCAATGCAGGTAGCCTGCACAATAGTGCAAGGGTGGCTGCATTGAGGGGAAGATTGTTTATGTGATGGAAGGTGACCCTCCCTACACCTAAACAATCTTTAAATGGTGCTTTGTCAAGTTGCAAAATGTCATTTTTTTTAAAGTTTGTTTATGTGCAGGAAGGGTCACCTTCCTGCACATAAACAATCAGAGGCCTTTTGCTGTTTCTATGCGTGCTGCACAACGCAGCACACAAGGAAACAGCAAACGCGAGGAGAAATAAAGCATTTCTCCTGGTTTCTCCTGTTTAAGACCTGGTTTTCACTGATCTTAATTTTGCCGCTGCCTCCCATTTATGCTGCCCTTGTAAATAGGGAGCAGCATCAAAATCAATGGGTGTTGCGGTGGAGCCCCCACCTCAACACTCATTGCCTCCCCCTTTCCTGCTATGTACAATGTGAAAGGAGGCCTTATTTACAAGGCAGCGTTGTAAATAAGGCGAAGCACATATTGCTAAAATGACATTCCTGTGGCGAATGAGGCTTGTAAATATGCCCCAAAGTTGTCAGAAAATTAAGGGGCACATTTACAAGGGGATTGCACCACAGGAACTTAACTTTTCTTATGTTTCAGTGGCGCAATGCCCTGCTCCATATTTACAAAGCGATGTTAGGTCACTTTGCATGACTTAACAGCGCTTTGTAAACATGGAACCCTTTCATGCAGGTATCTGCGTGAAAGGACCGTGCAATGGGTGTTGCTGTGGGCGTTCCACTCCACCGCGTATTGCTTTTTGATGCTGCCCCAGATTAACAAAGATGTGTGAATCTGAGGCAGTGCCAAAAACTAATGCTATGCAAAAGCAGGTGTTATATTGGTGCAACAAGAACAAATACCTGTATTTATCTTCATTTTTGCTCATTCTATGTCCCTTCCTGCAAATAAACAATCATTCCCTGCAACGCTGGCACCCTTGCACCATGGCGCAAGGGTGTCTGTGTTGGCTCTAGGCCGCTATTTTTAGCGTTAGCCCAAGGGAAAACACACATATATTACTTCTGTTTTCCTAAATGCTGCTGAGAAATTGGAATGTTTGCCACTATAGGTTCGAAATGTCAAAAACCTCTGTGTCAGTGGGATTGTCTGAAAGTTTTAAATCCCAACATTAACAGACTTTGGCCTCTGTGATAAAATGTACAGTCTGTTGACCCTCCTTTTATTACCTGCACTGTATAAATCTTTTGCCACTCCGTTTTTCATTGTGCATGCCCTCAGCACTTAAATATATTTGTTTATAACTACATGATATTTGAATATATACATATTTGACAAGCTGAGGCTTCTTGACTTTGCCATTGCTTGTTCATTTAACTCTGCACTAATGAATAAGTGGCAGATGAGACAGTGCATTTTTCAACGTAACATTTTAAGTTGGTAGAGAGTGGTGGGGGAATGTGAATCTCATACTTTACAGGGTGCAGTGGTGCTGAGGGATGGACCACATTATCGATTCCAGGAACCGCTCGTGAAGAAGCAGCGATGACCAAGTTAGTGCCTCCTCGCCCATTCCCCACAGAAGGGCTGGGTTAATTTAAGACCCAGCGGTGCCAGGGATAACACCTAAAACCTTTGTGGGTAACCTGTTCCGGCGTACAAATGACAGAGACACGGGACACTTCCTTCGGCGTCAAAGATTCGAGGTTTATTACTGCAGGGAACACAGAAGTCACAGGAAGTACAACTCGTGTAGGTTCGAGGAGTCTGATTCGACTTGCCTCTGTGGATCGCTCCTTTTATACAGTTCTCATGCATAGAATATCATAGTACACAAAGGTTTACAACTCGGTTCCCATCGTAAAGACCATAAGGGGTTGCTTTCATGTATTCAAGGCCCGGAACATAAGTACAGAAACATTTGGTAGCTCCCAACTGTAAAAATCCGTCTTCCCACCATTAGTACATTCCAATCAGCAGTAAACAGATCGAGGAAGGGACAGAAACAGGTGCGGAGGAAGACAGAAACAGTGGGGAGATCGAAAAGGGTGTAAAAGGGGTGGTATCGGGAAACACGAGCTGCGGGCATCAAAGGGACGTGCCTAATGAGATGCACAACTAAGACAATAGTCCGGCACGGCAAGATGAGCTTCGAGCGGGGCCAGCTGCCTTGCAGTGTCATCCTCCTCATCATAAAGACACTTTCAAAAGAAACGTGTCTTCCGCAAGAGCTTGGAATCCCAGGGTCGCGAAGCGGACAACGTCCGTTCGCTGGCTACTTGAGGGCAAGAAACAAAATGGATGCCGTATCTAAGATGGAACCCGTGGGTACAGATGAAGAAACCCACGAAACAAACGAACGGTATAAGATAGTACAGCGAAAACGCGTACACCCACTAAACTCGTCATTTGCGGTTCATAGATACCAGACTCGACCATATTCGTGCGAGTCGAAAACACCACTTACGAACGTCACGGAACCTCCTTTTGCCCTCATGTAGGCAAGCACTAGTCGGAATCATATTCGATATTCATCAGACCATCTAGATGCTGCTGCAACATAATTCTATCCATCAGAGTTCCTTTGGTAACAGGCGGCTGTCTCATACACGTCGTAGCACAGAGGCCAAATAAGGCAGGACCACACTGCACACAAAGGCAACACGTGAACAGGAATGCTACAACAGCCCCGATAATCATCAGAATCTTCCAACCCCAAGTCGACATTAGGCCCCAAAACCACCCAAGTAGCGTCCAATCCCCTACGTCCACGTGTATGGACTCAGAGATTTTATGCAACTTCGAGATGGCTTGATAGACAGTCGGAGCGTTATCTGGAATGAAAATACAGCAGCTCGAATGGATCACCTTACATACTCTACCTCGATCTGCTAAGACAACGTCTAAAACCATACGGTTTTGTCTTCGGCCACGACCTTTTAGACAGAAATTACCAAGGTGGGGTACGATCCATATTGGAGACGAGCTTTTAAGCTGTCTTTTACCCACGAGCGCATTATACTCAACCTCACTTAGATCCCTATAGGCTCGCACCTCTTCATCTGGGATAAGCGACGGCTCATAGATATCCCTATCTAAATCAGCAATCGCTATTGCCAAAGGCTTATGGTACGGACCAGGACCAAAGTGGGGAGAACGTGGCTCTCGATTGGGGTAAGAATCTAGTGCGCTTCGAAACATTGTTTGAAATGCTCGAGCTGAACCCTGGGAACTGTAAGGCAGAACCAAATACGGAATTCCCTTATCGGTGGTATGTGGCATTAACCCACACGCCCAACAATTGGTAGTGTTTACGACCAACTGATGCTGATGAAGGAGCTGAACGAAGGAATTGTTCATGAACTCCGCACGTCTAGCCTGCTCGTGTTGTGGTAAGATGTGGAAGGAATGAGGAGAAACAGTGGAGATAGGTTTAGGTTCAGAAGAAGGGGTAGGTGAGGCAGTAGGTACGAACGTCAATATCATATAATACACCCCACCCACCAATAAAGAAGAAACAGTTAGGAATAGAAGGAACACTTGAAACATGAAGCATTTTGTACGAGCAATTTGCTGCAGCTTGAATCTTTGGGCCTGAGCTTTTTCCAAATCCAACAGCTTTGAGAAAGCCATCCTCTAAAACCATCCGCAACGTTTCTTGACGCACTTCGTTCTGTGTAGCAGTAGTCAATCCCCAGGAGTTCCCAGGAACCGACGGTCTTCGACCTAGTGTCAAGACCTACTAACCAGAAGGAAGTACACGCGCGGCCCAACGGCGCACCCGGATGCAAGGTATTTTTAATTTACAAATATATACAAAGTCTCCTAGCTGTGGAAGCAAAAACACATATATATGGAAAAAGGCTCACAATATTACAAAAAACCACAATTATACGAGTGTGTTCAGACTGAATAGTAGCAGTGGGGTAACGTGAATGTCAAGGGAGAAAACAGAACTTTATTAGTCTTTAGTACTAGATCGCAGAAAATAGCGGCTTCTCCCAGGACGTGTCTGTTCGTCAAACAGCCGATCCGATGATAAAACAGAGTTCTGCTGATCAGTCAATTGTTCAGATCTTGAGTTTTGTGGTGGCAAATGTTCAACAATGTCGTTCTGCTGCACTGAGGGCTCTCCAACAGGCTGAGCGTCGCTAAAAGGGACGAAAGTCTGCACAGTTTCCGTTTCAGACGAGGCAATGCCCTTCCTCACCCACGAGTCTGCTGGTAAAGGTATAGGTACCTTTTTAGTATGGGTGGCGTGCACCCAATTTTTCCGTCCTTCCAATCGAACAGCAGTCCTCGTGGCAAGAAGTACTTGATAGGGTCCAGTAAAGCGGGGTTCAAGGTTACGCTTTCGTCCGAAATTCCGCGTTACCACCCAGTCTCCAGGCTGGAGCTGGTGGCCTGGACCCTCCGTCTGCGTCGGCAGTGCTTTAAAGACCTGTTGGTGAATTAACCTCAGTTTAGCAGTCAGATCATGCAGATAATCAATCAACATTGGGTACTCAAGATCAGAGAACACACTCGATCTAGGGACCCCCCAAACATTTGCAGGGCGGCCGAACACAATCTCGTAGGGGCTAAGCCCTACTCTGGAGTGTACAGTCGCCCTTGTTGACAATAAAGCTAAGGGCAAAGCGTCAGGCCACGAGAGACCAGTCGTAGCCTGAATCTTCGCTAACTTCAACTTAAGGGTGCCATTATACCCTTGAACCAAACCTGCTGACTGGGGATGATTGGCGCTATGGAATTTCTGTGTAATTCCAAGGCCCTTACACACACTCTTCATCACACTCCCCACAAACTCACTTCCGTTATCAGACCATACAATCCGTGGCATTCCATACCGAGGAAAGTATTCCTTCAGTAGGATTTTCGCAGTGGACAAAGCAGTGTTATCTTTGAGAGGGTAGGCTTCGATCCATCGGGAGAATGTTGAGGTTCCGTGACAATTGTAAGTGGTGTTTTCGACTCACACGAATATGGTCGAGTCTAGTATCTATGAACCGCAAATGACGAGTTTAGCAAGTGTGCGCAGTTTCGCTGTGCTAACTTAAACCGTTCGTTTGTTATGTGGGTTTGTCATCTGTACCCACGGGTTCCATCTTAGATACGGCATCCATTTTGTCTCTTGCCCTCAAGTAGCCAGCGAACGGACGCTGTCCGCTTCGCGACCCTGGGACTTCCAAGATATTTGCGGAAGACACATGTTCTTTGAAAGTGTCTTTATGACGAGGGGGATGCTACTGTAAGGCAGATGGCGCCGCTCGAGGCTCATCTTGCCGCACGGGCTTATTGTCTCAGCCGTGCATCTCATTAGGCACGTCCCTTTGATGCCTGTATCTCGTGCTTCTCGACACTCCCCTTTTACACCCTTTCCGATCTCCCCACTGTCCCCGTCTTCCTCTGCACCTGTCTTCGTTCCTGTTTCGATCTACTTTACTGCTGATTGGAATTTGCTAATGGTGGGAAGATGGGTTTTTTACAGTTGGGAACCGCCAAATGTTTCCGCACTTATGTTCCGGATCTTGTGTGTTTCAAAGTGATCTAAGCGACCCCTCTGAGAGCGACTTGTGGGAACCAGGTTGTAAACTATTGTGTATCATGTTATCCTATGGGTAGAAACTGTATAAAAGGAGCGATCCACAAATACAATTTGAAGCAGTCTCCCCGAACTACACTCGATGTACTTCTTGTGACTTCTGTGTTCCCTGCAGTAAATAAACCTTGACTCTTTGACGCCGAAGGAAGTGTCCCGTGTCTCTGTGATTTGTACGCCGGAGCAGGTTACCCACGAAGGTTTCAGGTGTTGTGCCCTGGCACCGCTGGGTCCAAAGAACCCAGTCCTTCAGTTGGCGCCCAACGTGGGGCTGCATCAGTGGTACCGGTCCAAGCCTGACGATCGTGAGGAACTTCGTGTGAAATCTCCGAGGGAAGGTGCACCCCGCTTCATCGATCCTGTTGTCGAAATAAGTGGCCCGAAGACTTTTCCCGCGAAGATTCCCGCCTCCTAACGGCTGCGACGGACTGCTGCCCTGACTGTAGACCTGTTTTGGCGCCTGGCGTAGACCTTGGTATAGCGAGACGATTGACGGGCCTTCCTGAGGACGCCATTGATCTTTGAGTTAAGTATTTGTGGGTCGCTCCCAGAGTTCTTGGTTGTAGACACTTTAGCGAGTGTCTTTGTTGTAGACACTTTAGCGAGTGTCTTTGTTGTAAACACTTTAGCGAGTGTTTTTGTTGTAGACACTTTAGCGGGTGTCTTTGTTGTACACGCTGTGTGAGTGTTTTTGTCGGTGACACTTTGCTAGCGTACTTTGTTGTTGTTGTATTTGTTTGACGACTGCAGCCGCCAAAGACCGAGGGTTTAGTTCTTTGCTGGGACTTGGTAAATCCCGAAATCCCGTAACCCTTGAAGTTTGTGAAACTCGGCTAGTGTGCAAGATGCCTGGTCGCAGTACTTTGTTCAGTTGCTTTAGACCTTGTGGTGCGGATTCCCTGCTGGAGGACTCGTGTCCGATACCTCCGGTTGGAACTCCTACATATGACCTATATAGCAAACATGGGCTAGGCCCGATTGCTTTTAACGATTATTGGATCAAATATACAAAGAAAGACGGCGATCTTCGTTGGCCACCTCACGGTAGCTTCGAGGCGTCGATCTTAGATAATTTGGAAATAAAGTTGTTCGAACGTAAATCAAGGCCGGCCATGTTTGATGCCTTTCGGTTCTGGCGCAAAGAAGCCCGACAGAAAGAGATCAGACAAAATAAACGTAGTCAGCGAGATACTGTTGCTACTATAGTGAAGAAAGCTGAGCAGTTTCAGCGTGATAAGGAGGATAAGGATAAGGAAGTGTTTGAGAGATTACAGCGTATGTCCATAGACAAATGCTATCCTGTTTTGTCTACGGAGTCGGATAAGAAGGAAGAGGCAGTTGAGGATTCTTTAATGTCCTATCTTATGAAGTCGCCACCTCCGTACGTACAGGGTACCGCAGCTCCTGTGGTCCCTGCCGTACCTGTTCCACCAGTTCCTCAACCTGCACTTGCTCTTCCGACTGTTCCTGCTCCTTTGCCTCTTTCTATTCCTACTGCTCCTCCGCTTCCACATACTCCTGTTCCCGCTACTGCTCACGCTACTGCTCCTGTGTTGTTAACCCCTGTCGTTGCTAATGTCTCTACTCCTTCTCTTGTTAGTCCTGTGTCTTACTCCTGTCCCTCTACTCGTAACCGTAGTTCTCCCATTGCGGCTAGCTTCTTTCAGTCGCTCGGACCTGTTTTTGGGTCTGCTGGTTCTGATGGTCCACAGAGACGTAGCCAGCTTCCTGGTAATAGAGAACGTGTTGCGCTATACAATATGGCGATGGGTTGGATGATAAACCCTGTTAGAAATCCACCTCGTGTTGTCCTCGAAACGTTTGATCAATTCAACATACCTACTCAGAGATATGTGTTTGATGAAATGTGCAAGTTCTTACATGATCAGATAGCGGCTGTTGCGCCTGACGAGGTGCTGACCGCCCTGTCTAATCTTCGGCTTCAGTTCGCAACTGGACTGATAGTCGATACTAATGTCCGCCTACCAAACCGCCTGTTTATCGTTTTGTTATTGATTTACGGGAGGTGAATAAAATTGTGGTTCCTCAATTCCCTGTTGTGCCTGACATTACGGCGCTACTGACTCTGATTCCAGCTACGGCTTCATGGTTTTCGGTGATTGATTTGAAAAATGCGTTTTTCAGCATCCCGATTGCCGAAGAGAGCAGGGACCTTTTCGGTTTCTCTCTTGGTGGACGTAGCTTCCGGTTCAAACGCGCTCCTCAGGGCTACTGTGAAAGTCCATCGATTTACAGTCAAGCTTTGAAGGGTCAACTAGATGCGTTTAGGTTGCCGGTTGGTGCGGCTTTAATCCAATACGTCGACGACTTATTGGTGGCTGCTGATACTCAGGACATTTGCAAAATTGCTACAGTGTCGTTGCTGCAACATCTCTGTGAGTTAAATCACAAGGTGTCACCTTCTAAACTCCAATATTGTTGTCAAGAAGTAACCTATCTAGGTCACTTATTGTCAAAGGAGGGAAGGAGATTGACCCCAGAGAGAATTGCAGCGATTGCGCGCATGGCTGTGCCACAAACCCAAAGAGATGTGCGTGCCTTTTTAGGTATCACATCGTACTGCAGGCAGTGGATTCCTAATTTTTCATTGCTAGCGAAACCATTGGTGGCTCTTACGTGCAAGGATGTTTCGACTCCTTTACCATGGACGGAAGAATGTCAGAAACGTTTTTCTGAATTACGTGATTCATTGTGTTCGGCCCCTGTGTTAGGTACCCCTGATTACAGCAAGCCGTTCACGTTATATGTTCACGAGAGGGAAGGTTGTGCTTTAAGCGTCTTAACGCAACCTTTTGGTGGTAAGCAACGTCCATGTGCATATTTTTCCTCGACCTTAGACCCAGTAGCTAGAGCATTGCCGAGTTGTTTGAGAGCAACTGCGGCAGCTGCGGTCTCCATCCGACAATCAGCAGGATTGGTCATGGATAATATGCTTACGGTGATGGTTCCGCATGCAGTCGATACTCTTTTGAACCGTACGAAAACTCAGCACTTGACGAGTGCGAGGTTATCTGGGTACGAATTGACGCTCTTGGCAAGCCACATTCAGATAAAACGTTGTAATGTCCTAAATCCGGCAACTTTGTTACCAATTAGTGCAGAGTCAGATGCAGTAACAGAACATGACTGTTACTTGCGGACAGAGGAGGAAACAAAAGGTCGTGTGGACCTTAAAAACACCCCATTGGAAGACCCGGATGGCACCCTGTATGTGGATGGGTCATGTTTTAAATTGCCGAATGGTGATGTGACTACTGCTTATGCTGTGGTGACATTGAATACTGTTGTTGAGACTGCGAGATTGAATCAGAATTCTGCCCAAGCTGCAGAGCTGATCGCTCTTACTAGAGCATGTGTATTAGCAAAAGGTAAACGTGTGAATGTGTACACCGATAGTCAGTATGCTTTCGGTGTAGCGCATAGTTTCGGACGATTGTGGCGAGAACGTGGTTTCTTGACGTCACATGGCACGAAAATACAGCATGGCCAGCTTGTGAACGATCTTTTGGATGCATTGACTTTGCCTGCTCAAGTTGCAATTGTTAAATGTAGTGCGCATCGTAAGGTGACGGATGATGTTGGTCGTGGTAATGCGTTTGCAGATGAGATTGCTAAGGAGACTGCCCGGAACCTTAGCACTCGAATGTATGTGACGAATTCGGTTAGGTGGCCTACAGAATCAAGTATGTGTGAGAATACTATAGAGAGTGTGAAAGCAATTCAGAATGAGGCCACCGACACTGAAAAGATGAAGTGGAAAGAAAGTACGGGAAGGTTGGATGTGAATGGTTGCTGGATTGATTTGTCAGATCAGAAAAGATGGATGTTGCCTGATGCGTATGTACTGGCCGTTGTGCAAATGGCACATGGGTTAGCACATATTAGCGCGAAAGGTATTTGCAAGTTGTTGGCTGATGTGTGGAAGAATGATGGAATTACTAAGTGTGCTGAACGTTTGGTGAAGAATTGTATGGTGTGTATAATGTACAATCCTGGCAAAGGAACCCCAACTCCCCCTGGCAGTTTTGCTCCTCCTTCGTATCCCTTTGAGGTGATCCAATTGGACTTCATCCATATGGAGCGATGCAATAACCTGAAATACGTTTTGGTTGTGGTTTGCGCATTCTCCCGATGGATCGAGGCCTATCCCCTCAAAGATAATACTGCTTTGTCTACTGCGAAAATCCTACTGAAGGAATACTTTCCTCGGTATGGAATGCCTAGAGTCGTGTGGTCAGATAACGGAAGTGAGTTTGTTGGAAGTGTGATGAGGAGTGTGTGTAAGGGCCTTGGAATTAGTCAAAAATTCCACAGCGCCAATCATCCCCAGTCAGCTGGATTGGTTGAAGGGTACAATGGCACCCTTAAACTGAAATTAGCGAAGATCCAGGCTACGACTGGACTTTCGTGGCCTGACGCTTTGCCTCTAGCATTACTGTCAACTAGGGCGACTGTACACTCCCGAATAGGGCTTAGTCCCTATGAAATAGTGTTCGGCCGTCCTGCGAATGTGTGGGGGGTTCCTAGGCCAGGTATATTCGTTGATCTTGAGTACCCGATGTTGATTGACTACTTACATGACTTGACTGCTAAACTGAGGTTAATTCATCAACAGGTTTACGACGCCTTGCCGACGCAGACGGAGGGTCCAGGCCACCAGCTCCAGCCTGGTGATTGGGTTGTCACCCGAAATTTTTCGCGCAAGAAGAATCTGGACCCCCGCTTTGTTGGACCTCACCAGGTGCTTTTGGCCACGAGGACTGCCGTTCGTCTTGAGGGACGGAAGAACTGGGTACATGCTACCCATTGTAAGCGAGTCCCTATTCCTTTGCCGGCAGACCCGTGGGTGAGGAAAGGCATTGCGTCAACGGAAGCAGCGACATTGCCGGCGTTTGTACCTTTCAGTGACGCACAACTTGTTGGTGAACACTCAGCGCAGCAGAAAGCCATTGTTGGAACATTGTCAGCAAGAGACTCAAGACCAGACCAACGAACTGATCAGCAGGACGCTGTCTCTTCGACAGATCCTTTGTTTGACGAGCAGACACGTCCTGGGAAACATCGATATTCTTTGCGTTCTCATACTAAGGACAAATAAATTTTTTTCTTGCTTTGCTGAAACTGATAACTGCAATATCTTCGTTTCCCCTGATCAACTGTGAACAATTCGTATCACTGAAAATTGTTTTGTACATATATCAAGATTTTTTTTCTTGTATCTTTTTCCTTCCACAGCTGAATTATTTGTGCTAAATAAAATACATATTGTGTATTGAGGGCCGTAGGGCCGCGCGCGTACTTCCTTCTGGACAGTAGGTCTTGACGCTAGGTTAAAGGCCGTCGGTTCCTAGGAACTCCTGGGAATTGACTATTGCTGCACAGAACGAAGTGCGTCAAGAAACGTTGCGGACGGTCGTAGGGAAATGGCATTTTTGAAGCTGAATGATTTGGAAGGAGCTCAGGCATATAGAGTCAAGCTGCAGAAACTTAGTCGTACGAAATGTTTTGTATCCCAATTGTTTGTATTGTTTTTAACTGCTTCCGCATTTTTGGCGGGTGGGGTGTATTACACTATGTCTTACTTCTTACTTCCTACCCCTACTCCTACTCCTTACCCTAACATTACTTCTACTGCTTCTCCTCATTCCTTTCATATGTTACCAGAACACGAACAGGCTAGACGTGTAGAATTCCGCAACAATTCCTTTATCCAGCTCCTCCATCAGCATCAGTTAGTGGTTAACACTACTAATTGTTGGGTGTGTGGGTTGATGCCACATACTACGGGTAAGGGAATTCCATATCTGGTGTTACCGTATAGTTCCCAAGGGTCAGCTCGAGCATACCAAACAATGCTTCGAAGCGCACTAGGTTTCCACCCCTCTCCAGAACGTTCCCCCAAACCGGGTCCTACCTCATGGCAGTGGGTGGTATCGATGATAATACAGGATTTGGAAGATGAGATCTATGATGCTTATCTCATCCCTAAGGCAGAGGTACAAGCCTATAGGGCACCGAATAAAGGGGAATATAGTACGTTCACTAATGAAAAGCAGCTTAAAAGCTCGTCTCCAATATGGGTCGTACCCCACACTGGTAATCTTTGTCTTGTGGGTCGTGGCTCGCAAGCCTCACTTGGAGTAAGTGCTTGCACTGAAAGTTACGTTCTGTCAATGTCCCCGATCCCTGTGCTTCTGGCTGCCAAGGGTACGTACTTCATCTGTCATGATCGTGCATACACATGGTTGCCCGCAGACTTCATGGGCTCATGTTTTGTTGCAAATCTGTTGCCTCCGACGTTCACTGTAGATGCCGATTACCACAAGACTAGAGTTGTACGAGGCGTAATTAGTGAAGAGGATACTGCCGGTCAAGAGGCAGGAGACTTTTTCAAGGGTTTCCTCCCGTTTTGGGGACCTATGGTTAATAGTAGGAACCTGAGACATTTGACTCGAGTGGTAGAATCGACAGCTAACATTACTGCCAGTGCCCTTGGTAATATCACCACAGAACTTCAGGCGGAGAGACTTATGACATTACAAAACCGTATGGTTTTAGATGTTGTCTTAGCAGATCGCGGTGGGGTATGTAAAGTGATCCATTCGAGCTGTTGCATTTTCATTCCAGATAATGCTCCTACTGTCTATCAAGCCATCTCGAAGTTGCACAAGATCTCCGAATCCATACACGTGGATGTAGGGGATTGGACGCTACTTGGTTGGTTTTGGGGCCTGGTGTCGACTTGGGGTTGGAAGATTCTGACGATCATCGGGGTTGTGGTAGTGTTCCTGTTCACGTGTTGCCTTTGTGTGCAGTGTGGTCCTGCCTTATGTGGCCTCTGTGCTACAACGTGTATGAGACAACCATCTGTTACCAAGGGGACTCGGTTGGACAGAGCTATGCTACAACGACATCTTGATGGTCTGATGAATATCGAGTATGATTCCGACTAGTGCTTGCCTACATGAGGGCAAAAGGAGCGTCTGAGGTTCCGTGACAATTGTAAGTGGTGTTTTCGACTCACACGAATATGGTCGAGTCTAGTATCTATGAACCGCAAATGACGAGTTTAGCAAGTGTGCGCAGTTTCGCTGTGCTAACTTAAACCGTTCGTTTGTTATGTGGGTTTGTCATCTGTACCCACGGGTTCCATCTTAGATACGGCATCCATTTTGTCTCTTGCCCTCAAGTAGCCAGCGAACGGACGCTGTCCGCTTCGCGACCCTGGGACTTCCAAGATATTTGCGGAAGACACATGTTCTTTGAAAGTGTCTTTATGACGAGGGGGATGCTACTGTAAGGCAGATGGCGCCGCTCGAGGCTCATCTTGCCGCACGGGCTTATTGTCTCAGCCGTGCATCTCATTAGGCACGTCCCTTTGATGCCTGTATCTCGTGCTTCTCGACACTCCCCTTTTACACCCTTTCCGATCTCCCCACTGTCCCCGTCTTCCTCTGCACCTGTCTTCGTTCCTGTTTCGATCTACTTTACTGCTGATTGGAATTTGCTAATGGTGGGAAGATGGGTTTTTTACAGTTGGGAACCGCCAAATGTTTCCGCACTTATGTTCCGGATCTTGTGTGTTTCAAAGTGATCTAAGCGACCCCTCTGAGAGCGACTTGTGGGAACCAGGTTGTAAACTATTGTGTATCATGTTATCCTATGGGTAGAAACTGTATAAAAGGAGCGATCCACAAATACAATTTGAAGCAGTCTCCCCGAACTACACTCGATGTACTTCTTGTGACTTCTGTGTTCCCTGCAGTAAATAAACCTTGACTCTTTGACGCCGAAGGAAGTGTCCCGTGTCTCTGTGATTTGTACGCCGGAGCAGGTTACCCACGAAGGTTTCAGGTGTTGTGCCCTGGCACCGCTGGGTCCAAAGAACCCAGTCCTTCAATGTGCAAACCTCAACTAAAACGTATTTCAGGTTATTGCATCGCTCCATATGGATGAAGTCTAGCTGAATCACCTCAAAGGGACATGAAGGGGGAGCAAAATGGCCAGGAGGTGTAGGGGTTCCCTTACCAGGATTGTACATCATACATATCATACAATTCTTAACCAATCTCTCAGCACACTTAGTAATACCCTCATTCTTCCATACAGGGGACAACAACTTACAAATACCTTTCACGCTAATATGTGCCAAACCGTGTGTCATCGTCACAACAGGTAGTACATACGCATCCGGCAACATCCACCTCTTATTCTCCGACAAATCAATCCAACAGCCATTCGCATCCAACTTTCCCGTTCTCTCTTTCCATTTCGTCTTTTCAGATTCAGTGGCCTCGTTCTGTATCGCTTTCACACTCTCAATAGTGTCTTCACACATACCAGTTTCTGCAGGCCACCTTACCGAACTTGTCACATACATTCTAGTGCTAAGATTCCTTGCGGTCTCCTTAGCAACTACATCAGCGAACGCATTGCCACGACCAACATCATCCATCACCTTACGATGCGCACTACATTTAATAATCGCCACCTGCTTGGGCAATGTAAGTGCATCCAAAAGATCATTCACAAGCTGTCCATGCTGAATCTTCGTACCATGCGATGTCATAAAACCTCTCTCTCTCCACAATCGTCCAAAACTATGCGCAACACCGAAAGCATACTGGCTGTCAGTAAACACATTCACCCGCTTCCCTTTCGACAAAACACACGCTCTTGTTAAGGCAATCAGCTCTGCCGCTTGTGCAGAGTTCTGATTCAATCTCGCAGTCTCCACAACCGTACTCAATGTTACCACAGCATACGCAGTCGTCACATCACCATTCGGCAACTTAAAACACGAACCATCCACATACAGGGTCCGATCGGGGTTTTCCAATGGAGTATTTTTCAAGTCAACACGACCTTTTGTTTCCTCCTCAGTTCGTAAGTAGCAGTCATGGGGGGCTACCTCATCTGATTCCATACTGATTGGCAACAAAGTCGCTGGGTTTAGGACATTGCAGCGTTTTATTTGAATGTGACTTGCCAGAAGCGTCAACTCATAACCAGACAACCTTGCACTCGTCAGATGTTGAGTTTTCGTACGATTCAAGAGAGTGTCAACTGCATGCGGAACCATCACCGTAAGCATATTATCCATGACCAATCCTGCAGATTGTCGGATGGACACCGCAGCTGCCGCTGTTGCTCTTAAACAACTCGGCAATGCTCTAGCTACTGGGTCCAAGGTCGAGGAAAAATATGCACATGGACGCTGCTTACCACCAAATTGTTGCGTCAAAACACTCAACGCACAACCTTCCCTCTCGTGAACGTATAGTGTAAACGGCTTACTGTAGTCAGGAGTACCTAACACACGGGCCGAACACAACGCATCACGTAGTTCAGAAAAACTTTTCTGACATTCTTCCGTCCATGGTAAAGGAGTTGGAACATCCTTGCACGTGAGGGCTACCAATGGTTTTTCTAGCAATGAAAAATTTGGAATCCATTGCCTGCAGTATGACGTGATACCTAAAAAGGCACGCACATCTCTCTGAGTTGTTGGCACAGTCATTCGAGCGATCGCTGCAATTCTCTCTGGGGTCAACCTTCTTCCCTCCTTTGACAATAAGTGACCTAGATAGGTTACTTCTTGGCAACAATATTGCAGTTTAGGAGGTGACACCTTGTGATGTAAGTCACAGAGATGCTGCAACAACGACACCGTAGCAATTTTGCAAATGTCCTGGGTGTCCGCAGCCACCAATAAGTCGTCGACATATTGGATCAAGGCCGCACCAGCCGGCAACACAAACGCGTCAAGTTGGCTCTTCAAGGCTTGACTGTATATCGATGGACTCTCACAGTAGCCCTGAGGAGCGCGTTTGAACCTAAAGCTGCGGCCACCGAGAGAGAAACCGAAAAGGTCCCTACTCTCCTCAGCAATTGGAATGCTAAAGAAAGCATTCTTCAGAACGATCACTGAGAACCAGGACGCAGATGCTGGAATCAGAGTCAGTAGAGCTGTGATGTCAGGCACCACAGGGAACTGAGGAATCACAATTTTATTCACCTCCCGTAAATCGATAACAAAACGATAAACAGGAGGCTTAGATGGATCAGTGCATTTCAGAATGGGCAGTACAGGGCTATTACACACGTTTCCCCGAGTCTCCTCGATAACATCTTTCTCAATCAAGTCGTAGATAATTGCTAAGAGCGCTCGCTCACCATCAAGGGAGATACGATACTGGGGAATACGTGGTAATCGCACATTCGATTTGAGTTGGACAACATAAGAGGGAATGTCAAGCAGGCTCACATCATTTGGACCCGTTGCCCACAAAGATGCAGGAAGAGAACTCAATTCCGGTGGAAGCTTATCAAGAGACACGTACATAGGAGAGATGACTCTCTCACCCAAAGTAAGCTTCACTCCCGCAGGAGAACAATACAAAGTCGCATATAGTTGTTTCAGCAAATCCAAGCCCAAAAGATTTTCACCACAACCAGTAGTCAAAATCAAAGGAGCTTCCAGCTCACGCGGCCCAATTGTAAGGGGCAAAGGACGAGAAACCGGATTGCTAACAGGGGCGCCGGAGAATCCAACGGAAACATTTGTTAAGCCAGACAAAGGTGCGCCAGGGAGTTTCGAATGCATGATGGAACTTTTCGCTGCACCAGTGTCCAATAGAAAAGGCTCAACTACGCCCGAGGTGGCAACTGCGACGTAAGGCCCTCTCTGATCAACCGGAACTTATACTACTCCCTCTCCTTGTCTATGGCTGTCCTAGTAATTACTGTCGTCAGTGCCCTGATCGACGTAATAATCGTCCACATTGTACTGTGCGGATCTGCCTTGCGACGATCCACGCTGATCAAAACAATTATTAGAATCAGAAGAATTATTAGAATGATCATTTTGAACACCGCGACCTCTACCACGTGAAGCCTGTTGAGGGCCACTACGGCCTCCTCTAGATGAACTACCACTATTTTGATCACGCAAAACTGGACAATCGAATTTCAAATGACCCTCCTCCCTACAATAGGCACACTGATTGTACCCCAACGTAGATCTCTGCGAAGAGGAGTCATTTCGTGATTGCGACCTATTCGACTGAGACTGCGATCAATTCCGCTGTTGCGACTCATTCTGATTCGAACGGGGAGGATACGCTTGTTGCAACAACACCTTCGTTTTGAGCTCTTTTGTCTTTTTGTCAGCACGATCATTTTCCTCTTTCTCTCTATTCTCATAATATTGGGCCGTAGCCAATATCTGAGCAGAAGTGGAAACAGCCCACGCACTCTCTGAATTCCTTAACTTGTTGCTTAAGTCCGGCAACAAGTTCGACACAAATTTGTCCACAAACAATCTCTGACCTCCCTCAATGCCCATATCCTGACCACTGTGATCGATAAATGCCTCCCCAAATCTCGTAAAGAAATCGGAGACACTTTCGTCCTTCTTTTGCTTACAGGCAGACAATTTGTCCCAATTCACCTTCATAGCTGGCATAAGCGTTTTCATAAGAGTAATTATTCTCTGAGGAAGATCGGAAATGAGATGATCGGGCTTAGCCCCACCGACTTGTAAGTCATCTGCAGCTCTAAGTGCAGCCCAGTCACCACCTAATACTGCTGCATGGTCTTGCTGACGAATCTTTGCCCATACCGGTTGCGGTACGACATTGCCGAACAGCATATCGATGTCGGCAAGATTCATTATCGAAGCATCCACTAGCTGCGACAATTCTTTATAGTTCCCTGCAGGTTTTTTGCGAGGATCGGGCAAAGTCTGCTTAACCTGCAAAACTTCTGACCGTTTCCACGGAAGATGTATCCACACTCTCTGGAAATGTGGCAAAACCGCAGGATTACCACCAGGGTTACCTGGCATCCACACTGGTGGAACTTCACGCATGGGATACTGACCAGGCGCTGCTAGCGGTTCCTCAATGTCTTCTAAAAACAATGCCCGAGGCATCATGGAAGGACGGAAAGATAGCAACTGCTCAACAGCACGTCGAACATTGCTACCCACCATTATTCCGCTCGCAAACTGAAGCTGAAGATTAGTTAGAGCAGCCAATACATCATCAGTCGCATCGGCTGATATTTGATCACGTAAAAGTTTGCACATTTCCTCAAACACGAACCTCTGTGTCAGTTCGTTGAATTGAGAAAACGTATCAAGCACCACACGCGGAGGATTCCTAAGGGGGTATCTAATCCAACCCATCGCCATATGATATAGCGAGTCACGTTCCCTACTACCAGGAAGCTGACTCCATCTTTGGGGAGCATCAGAACCAGCGGACTCAAGAATCGGTCCAAGAGAAGTAAAGAAGTTAGCAGCAACAGAAGGGGTACGACGTCGAGCAGATGGGGTAGAGGAATAAGACAACGGGGTAACAAGAGAAGCGTCAGGAACGGAAGGGACAGCAGGAGTAACCAGAACTGTAGAAACAGCGGGAGCAGGAGTATGAGGAAGTACAAGCGGGGGAGCAGTAGGGACAGGAGCAGGTAAGGGAGCAGGAACAGGTTGAGGAACGGGAACAGGTTGAGGAATGGGAGCAGGAGGAACCACAGGAACTGCGGTACCCTGTGCATACGGAGGTGGTGATTTCAAAAGATAGGACAACAAGGGGTCCTCTACTACTTCCTCCTTCTTATCCGTACCTGTCGGTAAAGCGGGATAACACTTATCCACTGACATGCGCTGCAATCTATCAAAAACGTCCTTTTCCTTTTCCTCCTTATCTCGCTGAAACTGCTCTGCGTTTCTTACCGTTGTAACAATCCCTTCTCTCTTATTACGTTTAATCTGTTTGATTTCTCTCTGCTTGGCTTCTTTACGCCACAACCGAAAGGAATCAAACATGGCCGGCCTTGCTTTTCTTTGAAACAATTTAGCTTCAAGATTATCTAAAATCGGGGCCTCAAAACTACCATGAGGTGGCCAACTAAGGACACCGTCCTTTTTGGTGTAACGAACCCAACACTCATTGAACGTGATTGGACCCAACCCGTGTCGACTGTATAACTCATAAGTTGGAGTTCCAACCGGAGGTATCGGACACGAGTCCTCCAGCCGGGAATCCGTACCACAACCTTTAAAGCAACTAAACAAAGTACTAAGGCCAGGCATCATGCACACTAACCGAGTTTCACAAACGTCAAAGGTTACAGGATTACACTATATCCCAGCGAAAAGAGCAAAAACCCTTGGTTTTTGGCGACTGCAGACGTCAACTAGTACAACTAAAAACAGAATACAAAGGACCACAAATGCAATGGAACCATGCAACAACTAAGGGATCACTGAAATAATATCGAGGGACAAAATATCGACTTGCCAAAATATCGTGGACAAAATATCGACAGTCAAAATATCGAGTTTGTATCTACAAACAGGTAAGTACAAAAATATCGAGTACAAAATATCGTTAACAATAATATAGATGTAAAAAATATCGACTTTATTAAAAACAGTGTTAAATTAAATTAATATTAAATTTTAATTACTAAAATATACTTAAAAATACTTAAATTAAATTATAATAATTAAATAATAAATGAAAATAATAAAAAAAAAATTACAATCTTATTTGTTGACCCTGAACCCTAAAATATACCCCTTTACCCAAAAACCCCAAACTGACCCTGAACCCTAAAAATACCCCTTTACCCAAAAACTAAAAACTGACCCTGAACCCTAAAAATGCCCCTTTACCCAAAAACTGAAAACTGACCCTGAACCCTAAAAATGCCCCTTTACCCAAAAACTGAAAACTGACCTTGAACCCTAAAAATGCCCCTTTACCCAAAACCTGAAAACTGACCCTGAACCCTAAAAATGCCCCTTTACCCAAAAACTAAAAACTGACCCTGAACCCTAAAAATGCCCCTTTACCCAAAAACTGAAAACTGACCCTGAACCCTAAAAATGCCCCTTTACCCAAAAACTAAAAACTGACCCTGAACCCTAAAAATGCCCCTTTACCCAAAAACTGAAAACTGACCCTGAACCCTAAAAATGCCCCTTTACCCAAAAACTAAAAACTGACCCTGAACCCTAAAAATGCCCCTTTACCCAAAAACTGAAAACTGACCCTGAACCCTAAAAATACTCCTTTACCCAAAATGTATCAATATTATTTAATTACCAAATAATTATTAATTAACAATAACAATAAAGTAAATATATTAGCACATTAGCTGTAATATTTTAATAATTAATATTATTTTTTCCCAATTAATTACTTAACAATAACACAAAATTATATATATTAAAATGTACTCTAATTAATGTAATTAACTAATTACAATTAATTAATTACCAATTAATTACTAATACAAAATATGTACAAAATTATATTAATTAATTAACTAATTATTATTAATTAATTATCAATTAATTATTAATTATAAATATTTACAAACATATATTAATTAATTAATTATTATTAGATTACTTCCCACCCTATTCCCCTATAAACCCACAACCCGCTACAGAATTACATTACGCAAGTAGTAAAAAAACAAAATTCATTTAATAAAATATTTTATAACATTAATACACACTTTTCACACATATTATTACATAAAAATACACTATAAAATATTATATATTATTAAAAATTCGATATTTTTGATATCTATATTTTATACAGTCGATATTACTTCACTTACCTGAAAAACGATATTTTTATAGTCGATATTATGTCCAGTCGATATTTTGTCCAGTCTATATTTAAAACTCGATATTATGTCCAGTCGATATTTTGGAGTCGATATTTTGTCTGTGCACCACAACTAAGCACCCACAACAACTAAGGATTCTGGGGAGCGACCCACAAATACTTAACTCAAAGATCAATGGCGTCACCAGGAAGTCCCGTCTACCCTCTCGCTGTACAAAGGTCTACGCCAGGCGCCAAAACAGGTCTACAGTCAGGGCAGCAGTCCGTCGCAGCCGTCAGGAGGCGGGAATCTTCGCTGGAAAAGTCGTCGGGCCACTTGTTTCGACAACAGGATCGATGAAGCGGGGTGCACCTTCCCTCGGAGATTTCACACGAAGTTCCTCACGATCGTCGGGCTTTGGACCGGTACCGCTGATGCAGCCCCACGTGGGCGCCAACTGAAGGACTGGGTTATTCTAGACCCAGCGGTGCCAGGGACAACACCTGAAACCTTCGTGGGTTACCTGTTTCGGCGTACGAATAACAGAGACACGGGACACTTCCTTCGGCGTCAAAGATTCGAGGTTTATTTACTGCAGGGAACACAAGAAGTACATAGCATGTATATTCTGGGAGACTGCTTCAAATTGTATCTGTGGATCGCTCCTTTTATACAGTAAAAACGTCATAGGACAACATGATGAACAAAAGGTTACAACCAGGTTCACACAGTAAATTTCATAGGGGGTCGCTTTCATGTATTCAAGGTCCCGGAACATAATTACAGTAGCGTCGCCAGTTTCCAACTGTAAAAGTACGTCTTCCCACCATTAGTACATTCCATTCCGGCAATAAACGAATCAAGGAAGAGTCAGAAACAGGTGCAGAGGAATACGAGGATAGCGAACAGATTGAAAAAGAGTGTAAGGAGGTGCTATCGGAAACACGGTTGCAAGGATCAAAGGAGGTGTGCCTAATGAATGCACAACTGAGACAATAGACCAGCACGGCAAGATGAGCCTCGAGCGGGGCCATCTGCCTTACGCCAACGCAGACGGCCTGTCACGCTTCTTCCGCCTCGGCGAGGAGAGTACCCAAGAGGATGGGTGACTCTCCCTGCCTTCAGCTGGGGGGTATGCATGTTGGACAGGCCTTGTGGAAGGCCCGCTCCCTCCCCGCATGACGGGGCCCGGACCCCGGCTCTCCCTGTATCCCCAGCAAGAACCATCCCGGCAACCCACCGAGGCAACCCACAACTCATCCCCAACTGGACTCCAGCTCCCGAACACTCCAGTATCGGCTGGCCCAGGCCCCCGTCAGCACCATTGCCCCAGCCCAGCCGCCATCTTTGGACACTACACCACGAGGCTGCGTGGCCTCGGCTCGACCCCGACCCTGGGCCTGGCCATCGAGGCACCACCATCCACCCAGGAGGTGAAGAGACCACTTGGCAGGTCAATGGGAGAAGGAGTGTCAACGGCTCTCCTCCGCCAGGTGTCGATCGCCCCCGGCCTCCCCGGGCGCTGGCTCCACCCCCCTGCTGGGTGTCTGGACTCCCTCATCCCGGACCTCCCGACCTCCAAGCGCGAGGGTCCGGACATCAAAGGAGACCAGACCTATAACTGGGGCAGCTCCAGAGCAGGAAGGCAGTTGTATCCTGGAGTCGAGAGACACCGAGACGAACTCATCCTTGACGGACTGCTGGCGCTGCCACAGCCCTTCCTTGTGAACCATCTCCGAAGCCTGCTGGCGCTGCCGCGGCCCTCTTCAACGTGAAACCATCGTCTTGGCCTGCTGGCGCTGCCGCGGCCCCTCCTTGTGAACCATCGCCTTGGCCTGCTGGCGCTGCCGCAGCCCTCTGCAACGTGAACCATCGACTTGGCCTGCTGGCGCTGCCGCGGCCCCTCCCTGTGAACCATCGCCTTGGCCTGCTGGCGCTGCCGCGGCCCGTCCTTGTGAACCGACGCCTTGGCCTGCTGGCGCTGCCGCGGCCTTCCTTGCTGAGAACCGTCACCCTACCTTGCTGGTGCTGCCGCGGCCCAGCCTTACAGACCCCTAAGCTCGAGGATTGTGAGCTTCCCCCTTGCCGCACCTGTACCGGACCGGTACTAAGACTGTCCCGCTACCCTTTCCCCTACAGAGACTAGAATTGAGAGGATCCTCGTGTCCTGACCGCACTGTATCGTTTACCACCTCGCCTCAAGAACCTTATATAAAGTGTGTTAACCTCATCCTTGTGTGGTGTCCATCTGTGGGGGGGAAGTTACTTGTCTGTACGATCGCCGGAGATGGCCCTCACCAGAGGCCTCTCCCCCTGTACTCGGCCGACCCTCCGGGTCCCCGTCTAACACACTGTCATACTAATTTTAGTTTTTTTAGGTAGGGGGCGCATTTCACGCAACACAGGGCAGCAAGCATCCTGGCACTGTAGTGCCAGGGTGTCTGTGTTATTGGCAGGATGTTTTTGTGCAAGAAGAGATACCTTCCTGCACAAAAACAATCCTTAGAAGCAGTTTCATCTTTCTATTTGTGCTGCATAATGTAGCATACATTGAAAGAGGAAATACAAAGAAGAAATAAAGATATTTCTCCTCATTACGTGTAGCTTTTTGGCTCATACCAGGTTTACTCCCCTTAGTAAATCAGGAAATGTATCAAAATCAATGGGTGAATGCATGAGAGCACCCGTGCTCCACTCATGGAACACCTCTCAGATGCGAAGTAATGCAATAACCTGCCTTGTGCTACTTTGTATTTACTAAACCACGCAAAGCCACACAAAGAGGCTTTGTGTGGCATAGTAATTGGTAAAAAAGATTTTGCGCCAGGCTGCACCATTAAAGTATCGAAACCCCAATGAAAAATCTTAGTAAATTTGCCCCTCAAGTGATTTGCCCAGAATCACAGAGGGCCCGATTCACAGAACTAACTTAAGGCAAAATCCTAAACTTACTACTTTTGTTATTCACAGAAGTTAGGATTTTGTCTTAAGTTTGTCTTAAGACAGACTTAAGACAACATCCTAACTTAAGTCTGTTTTAAGTCTGTCTTAAGACAAACTTAAGACAAAATCCTAACTTCTGTGAATACCAAAAGTAGTACGTTTAGGATTTTGTCTTAAGTTAGTTCAGTGAATAGGCCCCAGAAGGTTTCGCTGACACCGAGACTCGAACCTGGTTTACTAGTCTCAAAATCAGCAGCTATAGCTTTAATGGCGCACCCTCCTATTTTGGAGGGGGAAGAAGTGGAAGAGTAAAAAAGGATCTATGGGCACATTTACTGACACTGTGCCCCGTGGATGTGCCACTTTTATTCACAGCCACCATGCAAAATGTTATTTCTGAATTACATCACCTTGCAAATCTGAGTTGCGTGGCTTTGCATGGGATTTTTCCTAAAAAGTAATGCAAGGCAGCACATACCCCTGTCTTGCGTTACTTTGCATTATGTAGGCGTTCCATGTGTGGTGCATGGGCGTTCCAGTGCATCCACCCATGGATTCAGCGCATCCCACATTTACAAAGACTTGCAAACCTGAGAATGCATCAAAATACTGCTCCTCCCTGAACCAGAGGTAACTGGGAGAAATAACCGTATGTCTCTGTAGGAGAGTAGGATCTGCTTCTTATGGTACCCCCACATTTTGCTGATGGGCCCTGCTATCCATAACCCCAGCCGAGCTGCTTCCACTCTAAATTTATTTCCTGTACTCTAGGTACACTCCAGTTTGGTTATTGGGGTTCCCATCAGAGTGCCTAGTAAATGTCAACTTAGGTACCAAGGGCATAGGTACCCCAGAGGTCTACCATGGGCTGCAGCATGTATTATGCCACCCCTGGGAAGCCTTCCAAAATGACACCACAGGACTGCTACTGCAGCCTGGGTAAGGTGGTGCATGCACCCCTTACTTAGATATAGGTTATCTATATCTACCTTAAATCACTACACATGTAAACCTAGCAGTCACCCATATGGCATTTCTTATTAATCCTGAACGCAGGGTGCTGGGTTTTGTGTGAGAGGTTGCCCATGCATGAGCAAAACCCCTCTGCAGCCTTCGGAATCTATTCTCTGGGGCTGTTCTGTGATGCAGCCAGGCCATATACTCTTAAGTGTATTATAACCTCGCTGTAAATGCTAACTTTGGAATGGCTGCAAGGAAACATGTTGTGTTTGGTTTCAAACACTTTGGAGACATACCCCCTGCCAATCCTGGCAGCTGGGTTATGATTCCACCCTTCTAGAGGGAGAGACATGTACACACCGGTATACCCGGCATCGGTTTAAAAGAGCCCTGGCATCACAAAAGGGATGCTGAAGCCACAGACACGAGTGCGGCCTCCTGCTGCTGGATGAAACTCCTGCAGGGGAGGCCTGGACAATAGGTTTGCTGTCAGAGGGAGGTGCAACCACCTCCCAGACAGGCTTTAGTGTATTGAGGCTGAGTGGGAGAACTCCAAGAGGGCTTTGAAGTCTGCCCTGGGGACACATTTGGTGTCCCTGTGCATAGCCCAGTTGAAACCAGTTGCAGGGGCTACTAGTCCCTGCTCTGGCGCAAAACTGGACAAAGGAAATGGGTGTAGCCACCCCTCTTTCCAAACCCTCCCATAGGTGGGTCCACCAGAGTATGTCCAACCCCTTCCTTGGGCTTTAGAAAGGAACCCCTGACTTCCGGACTTTAGATTACACCTGGATGAAACTCTGCTACAGAAATCCCAGGACTTCAGCGATCTACACGACTGGATGACTAAAGAATCTCCCTTGGAGTAAAGGAGTTACTTCCCTGCTTGGCAGGCACCAAAAACGCATCTGCCCGGTTTTTCATCTCCAATCGGACTCTGAAGTATTTACAACACAGGAGGTGGGTTTCCAGACTTCCCGGAGGTCGGACCGAGTCTCCAGCAAAGTAGAGATCCATAGCCCTCGTGGGTACCGTGGAACCAGAACGCCTGGACAGCGTGCACATTTGCAAGTGCATCAGCTTCTCGACGTTCCTTGAGGCTGTGCATTGGGTTACTTGTAGCCCAGACCCTGAGCACCTTTTCCCCTGAAGATTGCTGGCCTACACTCCAGGAGTGTTCCGTGAGCCGGGACTTTGTGTTCTCGCTCGAGGTATCTTCTTGATCCCTGGATCAATTAACTGGTCTGTCCCTGAGAATGCAACTCTGATTTTACTTTGGTTTCCCTGGTAGCTCCAGATGTGCCCTGACTCTCCATCGATTGGGGAGTCCCCTGGACCTGTCTGGTCCACACCGAAGCAACTTTTCCCTTTCTGCGTGGGTAGCTGTTGCCAAGGTTTGTTGTATCCAATCCGGGCACCAACACCGCAGTACTTGACATCCTTTGTGGGACAGCTCGAAGCCAGCTTCTGGTTATTGTCGACGCGAACACTTTACTACATTGACCAGAGTCCTTAGGGGCGACACCGCCGGTGTGTGAGTAGTGTGCGACCCCACCCCCATTTGTAACTTTAAAGCTCCCGTGAGCAGTGGGCTGACGAGCCTGGGATCCCGCACCTACGCGCCTGAGTGGTACTATACCTGGCAGATATTGACAGCCATCGGCAACCCCAGTACACGGCCTATCCCTGCTGATGAGGGGTAATACCCCGAAACACGTGTCCAGGGATGGCGAAGACAGCGAAGATAGCAGAAGATCGAAAGATGATGCATCGCGAACACTTTACTACATTGACCAGAGTCCTTAGGGGCGACACCGCCGGTGTGTGAGTAGGCTGCGACCCCACCCCCATTTGTAACTTTAAAGCTCCCGTGAGCAGTGGGCTGACGAGCCTGGGATCCCGCACCTACGCGCCTGAGTGGTACTATACCTGGCAGATATTGGCAGCCATCGGCAACCCCAGTACACAGCCTATCCCTGCTGATGAGGGGTAATACCCCGAAACACGTGACCAGGGATGGCGAAGACAGCGAAGATAGCAGAAGATCGAAAGATGATGCATCGCGAACACTTTACTACATTGACCAGAGTCCTTAGGGGCGACACCGCCGGTGTGTGAGTAGTGTGCGACCCCACCCCCATTTTTAACTTTAAAGTTCCCGTGAGCAGTGGGTTGACGAGCCTGGGATCCCGCACCTACGCGCCTGAGTGGTACTATACCTGGCAGATATTGGCTGCCATCGGCAACCCCAGTACACAGCCTATCCCTGCTGATGAGGGGTAATACCCCGAAACACGTGACCAGGGATGGCGAAGACAGCGAAGATAGCAGAAGATCGAAAGATGATGCATCGCGAACACTTTACTACATTGACCAGAGTCCTTAGGGGTGACACCGCCGGTGTGTCGTAGTGTGCGACCCCACTCCCATTTGTAACTTTAAAGCTCCCGTGAGCAGAGGGCTGACGAGCCTGGGATCCCGCACCTATGCGCATGAGTGGTATTAACCTGGCAGATATTGGCAGCCATCGGCAACCCCAGTACACGGCCTATCCCTGCTGATGAGGGGTAATACCCCGAAACACGTGTCCAGGGATGGCGAAGACAGCGAAGATAGCAGAAGATCGAAAGATGATGCATCGCGAACACTTTACTACATTGACCAGAGTCCTTAGGGGCGACACCGCCGGTGAGTGAGTAGTGTGCGACCCCACCCCCATTTGTAACTTTAAAGCTCCCGTGAGCAGTGGGCTGACGAGCCTGGGATCCCGCAACTAGGCGCCTGAGTGGTACTATACCTGGCAAATATTGGCAGCCATCGGCAACCCCAGTACACGGCCTATCCCTGCTGATGAGGGTTAATACCCCGAAACACGTGTCCAGGGATGGCGAAGACAGCGAAGATAGCAGAAGATCGAAAGATGATGCATCACGAACACTTTACTACATTGACCAGAGTCCTTAGGGGCGACACCGCCGGTGTGTGAGTAGTGTGCGACCCCACCCCCATGTGTAACTTTAAAGCTCCCGTGAGCAGTGGGCTGACGAGCCTGGGATCCCGCACCTACGCGCCTGAGTGGTACTATACCTGGCAGATATTGGCAGCCATCGGCAACCCCAGTACACGGCCTATTCCTGCTTATGCGGGGTAATACCCCGAAACACGTGTCCAGGGATGGCGAAGACAGCGAAGATAGCAGAAGATCGAAAGATGATGCATCGCGAACACTTTTCTACATTGACCAGAGTCCTTAGGGGCGACACCGCCGTTGTGTGAGTAGTGTGCGACCCCACCCCCATTTGTAACTTTAAAGCTCCCGTGAGCAGTGGGCTGACGAGCCTGGGATCCCGCACCTACGCGTCTGAGTGGTACTATACCTGGCAGATATTGGCAGCCATCGGCAACCCCAGTACACGGCCTATCCCTGCTGATGAGGGGTAATACCCCGAAACACGTGTCCAGGGATGGCGAAGACAGCGAAGATAGCAGAAGATAGAAAGATGATGCATCGCGAAAACTTTACTACATTGACCAGAGTCCTTAGGGGCGACACCGCCGGTGTGTGAGTAGTGTGCGACCCCACCCCCATTTGTAACTTTAAAGCTCCCGTGAGCAGTGGGCTGACGAGCCTGGGATCCCGCACCTACGCACCTGAGTGGTATTATACCTGGCAGATATTGGCAGCCACTGGCAACTTCAGTACACGGCCTATCCCTGCTGATGAGGGGTAATACCCCAAAACACGTGTCCAGGGATGGCGAAGACAGTGAAGATAGCAGAAGATCGAAAGATGATGCATCGCAAACACTTTACTACATTGACCAGAGTCCTTAAGGGTGACACCGCCGGTGTGTGAGTAGTGTGCGACCCCACCCCCATTTGTAACCGACACCGCAGTACTTGACATCCTTTGTGGGACAGCTCGAAGCCAGCTTCTGGTTTTTGTCGACGCCTCCCGGTTCTCATGGCTGCAGAGTGAAGCCTCACCTCTTCAACCTGGAAACACCCAACATCGGTGGGCATTCGTCTATCGTGCCCCTGGTCACTGGCAAGTGACCCAGACTCTGTCCCCTCTGCTTTCAGGTTCTTTTCATCTTCCATCCAGGCTTGGATCGCCCCGGACACTTTCAACTTCGACTGCAGCAGCACTTTGCAGCAGATCGCCATCGAAATCAACGACGATTCCCAACACCAAAAGACACCCATGCACCCGGCTGCCCTGGGTGAGGTAAATCGAGTACTCTGGTGCTCCCATGGATGTTGGCCCTAGAACCCCTTAAGTCTAAAGGGGTTTGCTCAAAGTCCTCTCCTAAGTGTCATTGGGCCCGATTCACAGAATGAACTTAAGACTCAATCCTAAACTCACTACTATTTTGGTATTCACAGAATGCACTTACTACTTTTGGCATTCACAGAATGAACTTACTACTTTTGGTATTCACAGAAGTTATGATTTTGTCTTAAGTCTATCTTAAGTCTGTCTTAAGTTTGTCTTAAGACAAACTTAAGACAAAATCCTAACTTCTGTGAATACCAAAAGTAGTAAGTTCATTCTGTGAATGCCAAAAGTAGTAAGTGCATTCTGTGAATACCAAAATAATAGTAAGTTTAGGATTGAGTCTTAAGTTCATTCTGTGAATCGGGCCCCTTATTCTTTAAATTTCCAACCGCGACTTTCCCCATAGAAGCTAACGGCGATTTGCTGCTGCGTTCTCACACAGCACGTGTCCCTCGTGGGTCCCCTGTGTCACTAGCTAGGATGGTTCCTTGTGGTCCCAGCAATTCTACAGGCCTTGTGTCTAGTCAAGTCGTGGTTCTTATACCACTTTCTTAATATATGGTTTGGTTCACTCCAAGGGCCTAACGTATATTGGCGTAATTTACTGAGATATAATAAGTGTAACATATGTGCTTTGACCTCTAGCCTCATAAAGAGACAAGTAGGGTGTGTTTAAGAATAAATATATATATTGTATATATATACCTGGTGTGCTTCTCCTTCATTTAGCCATTCAGGAGATTATAGATTGGTAACACAAGCTGCTTTTAACATTCCTTCAAGACTTAGCCTGAAGGCTGCTTTCCATAGCTACCACTAGGATAGCTTTCAAATAAGGTTGTCTTGAACCTATCACCTCTAAGGGGTTGTTTGAACTGGCGCAAGGTGCCCACTATAAGTAGTGGACAGCATATGCCAGGCCAACTTCTCACAGTCTCCTTGTTCCTTTATCTATGCGTGCTGCATTCTGCAGCATGCACAAAAAGAGGAAATTGCCTTTAAGGATTAATTTTGTGCTGGACGGTATTCCTTCATGCACAAAAACAATTATGCCTTTATACTTCTGGCAAGCCCTAAAAAAAGTTATTTCACGTTACATATGTATAATCCCTTTGTTGATCCTTAGCACATCGAATTTTTTTCTTTTTTTAAAGTAATAATATTGTGCATCCATCTGGCTTTAGCACTGGTGGCTCCCGGTGCAACAATCTTTTTTGTTGCCCTCCTCATGACATCCTCCTCAGATTCCCTCACTACCAGCTGGCAAAAGTGCACCTCGTGTCTCCATAGCTCCTCTTTCACAATAATTTAATGTGTTTTAAAGCACTGGTAGAGGCTTTACTAATCCACGTAGCCATCCACATAGAATACAGATCTGTACTTTGCAGCAGTCATATTATCCCTCTGAATTACTTCACGGCGAGTCAAAACTGCCACTAGACAAAACTCCAATCTCTCTCTCTAACAGGAACATTATTTCCAAGAGTTATCTTGACTGTTTATTGCTTCCTGAAAGATGGTCACAGAAGGAACTCTGCAGCAGGTGCTTTTAAATTATTGCTAACCACAGCACCCCCTATGAGGTCAGCCCCCCCCCCCCCTCAGGTCAGCGCCTATTGTGGGTGCGTGGAAATATGGGTCCGTCGGGGGAGGTACAGGACGAGTTTGATTGAAGCTTTCTGATTGGTCTGTAATCTCTGGGGGAGGTGTGCAGCGATGCTGAGTAGAGAGCTTTGCAGTAGTGCAGTTTTTTGATGATGAGGGCTTGTGTCACAGGATTGTGCACTGTTATCTAGGTTACCAAATTTACAACGTGAACTAACAACCCTTCAGTGTCATGGGGGACCATATATGAATCAAAGACTTGTTTAAAAATTGTCATACATTTATTCAAAAATTTTCTTTAAAAAAGAGTCATAATACTACAAAACTGTTACATTAAAAAACAATTGCACGATATATATTCAATTAATACAAATAATATTAATAACACATTTCTAAAACAATTTTAATTTTTTTTTAAAAAACTGCTTGTGAAGCAATGTTTGCCAAAAACATATTTGTACATAGATAGTAGAACACAAATTATAGGAACAAACTGTCGACGCGGCGTTTCGGTGCCTCTTAAATTCTTGCACCTTCTTCAGGACTCGTTCCCTGATTGGTCACATCCAGGTGATATTCCCTGGATCTTTTTTAGTCATATGAGTCCGTTTAGCATCTGCCCATATTTTTCGTCCCCTTTGTTTCTATGGGATTTCTTCACAATCGATACTCTCGATCTTTCCTCAGAGTCTATGGAATTTAATCTAGATCGAGAAGACTCAAGAGGCAAGGAGGACGCCACGCAGTTCAGCTCCCATTACCAAAAGTACAAGCCAAGTCAAAAGGCTTCAACTTAAAGATTGCCAACCACAAGAGTGAAGTAAATTAAAAGTAACTCTAAACATCCAGTGAGACGGAGCAGGGGTAAGAAGTATCAAAAGGGAGCTCCCAGAGGCGTCCTCCTGACGACCAAAATATAAGTGGAAACAAAACCGTACTGAAGTGGTTAAATTCCATAGACTCTGAGGAAAGATCGAGAGTATCGATTGTGAACAAATCCCATAGAAACAAAGGGGACGAAAAATATGGGCAGATGCTAAACGGACTCATATGACTAAAAAAGATCCAGGGAATATCACCTGGATGTGACCAATCAGGGAACGAGTCCTGAAGAAGGTGCAAGAATTTAAGAGGCACCGAAACGCCGCGTCGACAGTTTGTTCCTATAATTTGTGTTCTACTATCTATGTACAAATATGTTTTTGGCAAACATTGCTTCACAAGCAGTTTTTTAAAAAAAAATTAAAATTGTTTTAGAAATGTGTTATTAATATTATTTGTATTAATTGAATATATATCGTGCAATTGTTTTTTAATGTAACAGTTTTGTAGTATTATGACTCTTTTTTAAAGAAAATTTTTGAATAAATGTATGACAATTTTTAAACAAGTCTTTGATTCATATATGGTCCCCCATGACACTGAAGGGTTGTTAGTTCACGTTGTAAATTTGGTAACCTAGATAACACTGCACAATCTTGTTCACACAGAGGTGGCCACCCCAAGGGGGAGAGGCACACCACACATAAGGCATAAAATCAGGAAAAGGCACCCTGTTTTTGTATAATTGTCGACCCAATCCTTTTCCTGACAGAAAGGGTAGCTCCCTACTCACAACTTTTCTGGCTTGTGTCACAGTGCATCTATTGTTTGGGGGAATCCATTTAAAGATCTTTCATAGCATGCAATAGTGGGTAAGCATGCAGAGGCGACTGCGTTGATCTAGGACTTCATGGAAAGCTTGCTGTCATGGATGATGCAGATTTTTTTGCCCTGGTCCAATTGGGGGGGTGCTGTACCTAGTTCAGCGGTCCAACAGGAGGCATTCAAGAGAGTGCTGTTGTTGCTGAAGATCAGTACTTCCTTTTTATCAGTGTTGAGCTTCAGGCAGCTGTTTCTGATCCAGTTGGCGACACTTGTCATACACCTGTGTAAGCTGGTTTTTGGTGGGGTGGTCCTTGGAGAGGGAGAGGATGAGTTGAGTATTGTATGTGTATGAAATGACATTGAGTCTAGGGAGTGACCCTTGACCCTGTCTTCAGGCAGGGCGCACCCCCCACACCGCACAGCTCCACCAGTGTGTCTGCGTGCCTCTACTGCCTGTCACTGCAGCAGGTTTGAGGCCCCTCTGCCTCGTTAGTCCGGGACTGCCGTTTTTTGTATTGTTGCCTTGTCTATTCTGTATTGCTGCCTTGTATTTTTTCCCCTTGTTTTTTTCCTCCTTTGTCTCTGCGCTCCCCTTATTTATTCACAATATACCTACAAAGTTTGTCTTTAGATGTTTATAAATGGTGACTTGAATTCTTTCTTTGTTGAAGCTTTTTAAGTGGTTGGTTTTCCAATAAAATAATAAAAACAGATATTAATGTTTATTTAATAAATGCTGTACATGGGGTAGGTTGGGTGCTTGGGGTGGAGTTTGGGTATGGAAGGATGTATTTCAGGTTTCTTAAATGCGTTCTGAATAATACTTACTTGATTAGGTTGATGGTTTTAGGATGTTCTCTGTTATTTTATTGTTGTATTTTGTAGTAAGCTTGTTGACATGGAAGAAACTCAATGGTAAGTTTAAATAAGTTATTTATTATATAAATAAGCAGAGTGGAAAAATTGTGGCTCTCCCTTTGGCCAGTCAGCATCAACTGACAAGAAGTCGAATCCAGACTCTACACGAGAATGTGGAATGCACTGGGCACAGTGCTCCACGTTCCCTCAACAACATAAAAGATTACCACATATCATCTTCCCTTAAACAAATAAACATATGCTAATAATGAGCAAAACAATGTCCTAATATGAATTCAATAAAGCTCAAGAATGAAACTATAAAATACATTCAAGATAGGAAAATAAGCAAAGATTAAATAATAATACACAATACAAATAAGCAACAATGTGAAGTGCATTTCATCAAACATACCGCTAGCAAAAATTTAATTTTTCGAGTAACCTGGAAGTACATTTCATCAAAACATGTCACTTGCAAATGTAGTCTTTAAAGTAACCCGGAGGGCAACGATTCCTATACAGTCCTACCTCCCGAGTAGGTGGATGTACATCTAAGGAAACAGATGAAGCATGAGCAGGAGCATCACCTCCCTCCTGCACAACATTATGAGGAACAAAGTTACCCTGAGAATTGTAAATTAAGTCAGTGTCAGACATAGTTAAGAACGTATTACCCGAAGAAGTGTCACAGTCACTGACATTAATCAACTCATCTGTACCCATATTACACTTCTGATATAGAGCCACCCGTCTATAATTTCCTTGTGTCACCATTGTATAAAATCACACCATAAGGTAAGGTAGATTTAACCCTGAATGGTCCTAAAAAACTTTTTGAAAGAAATTCCCGGTCTACCAGACCGTATCTTCACCCAATCACCAGGACAAATTTTCTTCTCCAAACTCTTACTGTGGTTACCACTACCTTGTGATAGAACCATAGAAGACTTGTCATTGATCACATCCTTTGTTATTATGTCCCTGATTCAAGTGGCCACCAATTTTCTATTAGGCAGTCTCCCCCGCATTACCTCAAAAGGTTTCCTATTGGTGACACTATGTACACTGGAGCGATATGCCCAGATCATCTCTGATACCATAAAATCAACCTCTTTACCACCGGAAACAGCCATTTGAATAACACCTTTTATCAACCGGTTGGCCCTCTTAACAATTCCATTCCCCTGTGGGTTGTACAGAGACGAAGGCTATGTCTAATACCACAAGAGGACAAAAAGTTCATCATCTCAACAGATGTTAACTGAGTACCATTGTCCGTTAACAGTACAGAGGGTATACCCTCTTTAACCCAAATATTCCTCATGATACTTATAGTAGTTGAAGTAGTAATGTCCTTAGTAAATTTTACAATTAACCACTTTGAATGGACATCCACAATAACTACACCAAACCGTAAAGTCTCCTTAAGTACATTCATGAGACCTATAAAATCCATACATACAGTGTTCCAAGGTAACCCTGGATCAGAAATGTGACCAAGAGATGCCTGAACACCGACTTTCAAATGTTTGTCACTCTCCCTACAAACATCACATTTAGTAACCCATGTATCCACATTTGAATCCATCCCTGGCAACCACCAATTCATCCTGAGCCTTTTCTTAGTTCTAGTTTGCCCCAAGTGCCCTTCATGAGGTATCCTTATCAAATTGTGCCTCAATGAAGTTGGGGGAATTAGCAAATCTCCCCACATGATCAGGACATCTTCATAAACAGAAAGTTCATCAAATAATTTCACAAATGGTCTAATGGAGACAGAGACAGTGCTCTCTCTCTTGCAACCCTGTTGTATCAATTTCTTAAGTTCTAACATTGAACTATCATTCAACATGGCCTCAACCCACTCACTCTTGGTTAATGCTTGTGGTTCGGACACATTCAATACATCTTGTACTAAGGCAACTGCACCCTCATTCTGTTTCTTAAGAACAGCCTCTTTATCTACTGTGTCCCAATTAAGTGACAGTCTTGACAAGCAATCCACGTGTATGTTCCTCCAACCTTGTATATACACCATATAATAACAAAATTCCTGAAGACGAGAAGCCAACCTGGTCAATTTCGCTGAGCACTTTGCATCACCTCCAGGCAGTAACACTTGTATGAGAGGCTTGTGATCAGTCTTTAATATACATTTGGACCCCCACAGATAGATTCTAAAATACTCACTAGCCCATGCAGCAGCCAAAGTCTCACGTTCTATAACCGAATAGTTCTTCTCACAAGTAGTTAGTGTTCTGGACGCAAAAGCCACTGTCTTCTCTTTGCCATTATGAACTTGATCTAAAATAGCTCCAAGACCAGTAGTGCTTGCATCAACAGTAAGTACAGATTGTAATCTTGTGTCAAAAGGCGTAAGAATGTCAGCACTACAAATATCCTTTTTAATACTATCAAAACACAGTTGCTGGACATCACCCCACATAAAGCTAACACCCTTTTTTAAGAGAGACCTTAAATCTGCAGTTTTTGTCGAGAAATCCCTAATGAATTTTGAATAATATTCAATTAAACCTAAAAATGAACGTAACTTGTCCTTGTCTGATGGTACAGGAGCCAAGCGAATGGCATCCAAAAGGTCTTTCTTAGGCTTCACACCAGGTTCTGAAATTTAATAACCTAAATAGTCCACTCTATTCACTAAAAACTTACATTTGTCTTGTCTCAATGTAAGGCCGGATTCCCTAATTTTAAACAACGCCTCACGAAGAGTATGGTTGTGTTGATCAACTGTGTCCCCAAATATTAGGATGTCATCCTGGAAGAAAACGAAATTTTTCATCCCCTTAAATAGCACATTCATCATTCTCTGAAATATGCTGGCTGCAGAACACAACCCAAAAGGCATCCTGATACACTGAAAAATACCCTCACTAGTGATAAACGCAGTCAATAGTTTTGAGTCTTCATGTAATCTGATTTGGTGATACGCGTTTTTCAAATCAAGCTTTGTAAAGAATTTACCACCACTCAATGCCAAAACCAATTCATTAATATTAGGTAGTGGGAAGGTATCAACCACCACATTCTGGTTAAGCGCCCTGAGGTCAATGCAGAACCTAAATTTACCATCCGATTTCTCAGTGATAACCACTGGTGAAACCCATGGTGAACTTTCAGCAGATTCTATTACTCCAGAATCAAGCATGTCCTGAAGCATCCCCTTGATAGCTTCCCTAGCCACTAAGGGTGTCCTACGTACTCTATGCTGTACCGGAATAGAATTGGGTTTCAGAATTATTTTGTGTACATATCCTTTGAGACAACCTAACTCATTCTTAAAAACATCTTTAGCTTCCTCGAAGATTTCTTCTACAGAAGGATTTTCTACGACTAAAACCTGCGTTGGAGATCTAGGGTTTATGATAATAGACAAATCAAATAGATGCATCCATCCTAAAATAGGAGGTCCATCCTTTGCTATATACACCTTGCCCTCAACCAATCTGCCTTTAAATTCTATCACCGACTTCATGTACCCCACAAGATCAATACTTTCACCTTGATACCCTCCCAGATTAATATCCTTGGGTTCTAATGTGGTGTTAGGCCACAGTTTGTCAAACATGTACTTTGGAATTCATGTCAAGTCAAGTCAAAAAAGCTTTATTTTGGTTAAAAACCATAAAAAGACAAGATAGATACAGCAAAAAAATGTTCATCATTAGATTGTCATCTCTTTTCTTTTCTCACTTTTAAAAGCAGATAAAAAGAAGTAGCAGCTTAATAAATGCAGGTTAAAAACTTGGTTAGAAGATACAAAGATCTAAGCGTCACAAGACTGCAGAGTTACCGATCAACCAGCCCAATTAGGGCAGGGTTGGTGAGGATGCCTGTTTTAAAGTAGCACACCTTATGGTCCACATAGACCAGAGGTCTTCAAACTTTTGTAGGTTGAGCCCCCCCAGCTGAAATTTTTTTAGATGCTGGGCCCCCCTACCACCTGACAAAAATTTGTGGAATCTTGGACACTACATAATCGACTGCCACGCGCATATCACGAGCCATATCCGTCAAATAATGTTCTACACAACAAGAATGTTTAGTAAACTACAGGTTTGTGAGTGGGTGTGGTGAAATGACAGAGGCTTATTATACAGTTCAAAACACAAGATAAAATGTGTGCAAATTGTTTTTACTAGGATGCTTTGTTCCACACATGACATAGATTAATAATAACGCCACCAACATAAATGTGACGGGTGTGCATGTTTTTTACCACAGACTGTCAATCTGTGGATGGATATTTGCTACTGCCAACCTCAGGTTGTGCTCCACATCTAGTCTTAAACGGTACTCAGTCCACTGCAGGCTCATGGTTGCTCCATACCTGTAACCTCCAATATTCCAAGCCTATGCACCACAGTGTCATTAACTGTCTAGCAAAGCCTCTTGCTAGGGTCAAAACTGCTAGCGCCGGTTTTCTCCACTCTGCATTTTACTGGCACCTCTGCAGGCACAGTGTCTTGGGCCACGTCATGGTGAAGTTACAAGACTAAGGGAAGACACACCAGAAGCAGGTGTGTGAGATGTCAAACGTGCAGCACTGAGGTATGTTGGTATGGCCCAAAGCAAGGTGGCATCCTTTTCATTTAATGCTCAAAAGGCTTGGCAGTTCTGAGCAGCCCAGAGCTGCAGTGCCTGCATGCCCTCTGTTAGTAAGGACTGCAGTCACGCAGTCCGTCTCCGGCTAATAGTATATGGGTAAATCAAACGGTGAGGGGGAAAGAGGGTATGGGTGAGGGTGGTGAACGAATGGACCAGGCAGCCAACACAGCAATAATAACTGAACTAATGCCTGCCTTGAGGCTGGTCGGCTTGCAACTACCTTGTGCCCTGAGAAAGAGCCCCTTCTGGTGCCCCTGCCTTGCTATGGACGCCAGCAGCACTGAATTGAGAGAACCCGGAAAGCAGCACTGGAGCCATTCTTGCACATTCAGCGTTTCCCACTCACTGGTAAGGTTGCTAAATACTGCCATACTGGCCATTTGTTTGTGACGATTTAAGGCTTCAGCATGACAAAATTATCAAAAAAGATTGTCTTCATAAAGTCTATACATTTTTTAATGGACTTTGCCTTTATTTACTTTAATTAAGAGACAGTTATCTTTAACTTCGCAGCTTTCAGAACACTGCAAAGTATGCCCCGATGAGGGGAAAAATCTCAGCTTTTTGTATGAACCCGGCGCGCGCCAAGAAAATACAATACAGATCTTGCCACTTAACACCAAGTACGATAATGTGGCCCATCCGTAGCTGCTTCCTGTTGTGTATTTCGTGTGAATTGTAACACTGTGAAACGTGACTTGTTAATCCTAAACACTTTGCATACTGAGATTACTAGTTTTCTCTTTTCTTAGCAGAATGAATGCACATACAATTTCCACAGTACAAAATGCACCTAGTTATGAAAAGCAGATGTTTTTTGATCAATAGGAAGTGCTCTGCAGCAGTTTAAAGATCTTTTTCGAGTTTCTCACAGCTCAAAAGGTTATAATTCATAATATTTATCCATTCCCATGGTCTTCATTGCTTTGTTTTGCTCGCGAGGAATTGTCACTTATAGTGGTTGAGATGTCACTCATAACTGCAATGAAATAAAAAAAAATGTCACACATAGCAATCTGAAACCTTGGCAGCTATGTCTTAAGCAGCACATGAAGACAGGAAAGCCTGTGAGGCGGCGCAGACATGAGGCTTGATTGATCACAAATTTTGAACCGGGAAGGGCTTGACCTGAAATGCTTCAGCTGCGGTGGGAGGCAAGGAGTCTCCTATGAAACCAAAGGCGAAGGAACAGAACTGTCTTCCTTTGCTTTCGGTTTAACAGAGGAGACTTCCTGCCTCCCACCGCAGCTCTAACAATTAACCCCCTCCTGGGACGGTGATTAACAGAGAAAAGCATGGGCTGGTCGGCCCGATGATTTCCCCTCCCTCCCCTCTGCCGGAATTCAAGAGTGAAAGACAAATGTAAGATTTTCGGGTGGAGTGCGCGCCCCCCCTGGGATGGTGTCGCGCCCCCCTGGGGGAGCGCGCCCCACAGTTTGAAGAACTCTGACATAGACATAAGAAATTTGGATGTTACAAGTACAGTCAGAAATTCCGTGTTGGTCTTGAGGATTCTAAACACCTACCTATAGTCCCTGATTCCCCTAGACTGACAGAATTGTACTATCCATCTGGCTCTCGGCCGATGGTACGAGGGGCAGAAGAGTAGAACGTGCTGAGCTGTCTCCTTACCTCCCGAACACCCCGGGCAGGTGCCAGACGTCGGGGACGCAGATTTTAGCCATTTGTCTGTTATATCCCGTAGGGGAAGTGAACCATGCCTGAATTGGAGATATAATTTCCTGGCCAAAGGGGGCTGTATGTCGTCCAGAAAGCTCTCAAATTTAGGATGGCTTTGGCTTCTAGGAAGGTTTTGGTTAGCCCACCCAAGGAATAGTTGGATATTAAAAGGGATAGACCGTACTCTCTCAACACCGCATTCAGATTTTTCCTAGGGAGCAAGACACTGGACTCCTCGGGTGAGGACCAAAGTTCTCCCCTACCTATGGCCCGAGAAAGCTTCCGGACGTACTTAAGCCAGGGAATTTTCTCAGCTCCCCTACTATCCAACAGATCCCGTAGATCTTCCCTGTAACTCTCTAGTTCCGGGGTGGCCCAGAGACGTCTCCAATATAGCAGCAGACGGTTCGAAACGACCTCCTGTAAAGGGCCAAACCCAGATCTAGCCTAAGTGGAATAAGGGGGGTACTCTGGGGAAGTCTCAAGAGGCGCCTCAGAAAGCTGTTCTCTGTATAGATAAGGGGCGCAACATTAACATGCCCCCATATGTCCGCACCGTTTAGCGCACCGGCTCTCACCTGCACTTTGTAGATTTCAACAGGGGGTCCCACCAATTTAAGAGATGATTCATTAAAAACTTTTATGATGCCACCCGTGGATTGTGTGAGCTTCAAATTGGCTTTAGTAATATGCGGGGCCCAATCCATTCTGTCATTTATAGTGACCCCTAAGTACTCAAAGGTGGACACCCGGTCCAAAGGCTTGCCCCCCAGGTGTGGATGAGGACAATTAGGGTATTTCATATTAAAAACCATATACTTGGTTTTTGTGAGGTTGATTTCTAAATTCCTCACCTTACAAAACTCCGAAGAAGGCAAAGCATCTAGAGTTCGATGGATACCCCCCACTGATTTGGACAGTAGGAGGGTATTGTCGGCAAACATCAGAGCCAGTATTTTCCGACCAGCTAAGCTGGGGGAGTCAAGATCTTTAGCACCCAACAAAAAAGCAATCAAACCATTAATAAAGAGGGAAAATAGGGTGGGGGCTAAAACACACCCCTGCCTCACGCCCCTTTCAACAGAAAACGGGGTAGATAGCTCACCTCCCCTCCCATACCTGACCCTGGCATATGTACCCTTGTGCAGGCGCTTAAAAAGGTCACACAGATAGACTGGGGCCCCCATCTCCTTAAGAACAACCCATAGCTTATCCCTCTGAACCAGGTCAAACGCGGACCGGAGGTCCACAAAAATCAGGAACAGGCTACCCTCCCCAATAGTGACAGTCTTCCAGAAGACCAGCTGGGGCCTGAACAGCGGATCAATCGTTGAGACCCCCGCCCGAAAATCTGCCTGCAGGGAGGTTAAGACGTGATGTTCATCCATCCAACACTGCAACCTGGAAAGTAGGACTCGGACGAGGAGATTTTGGAGGACGTCAATCAAGCTAATGGGGCGATAGTTGACCGGGACCAGAGGGGAAGCCTTTTTGTGAATGGGTATGATTTCGGCCCCCAGCCAAGTCGATGGAATGGCTAAGCCCTGCATAATGGCATTGAAAAAGGTGCATATGTATGGCGTTCAGATCCTTTGCTCGGACCTAAATAAATCACCAGGGATCCTATCACGACCCAGGGCCTTCCACGGGATCAAACTCCTAATGGCTGCTTTAACTTCCAACAACGTAAAAGGTTGGGCACTGAAATCATCGGCCTTCGGGGGCACTTGGTCGTGAGTGATTACAGGTTCATTTGGGTCAACCGGGAAAGCCTCACCCCCTAACGAGTAGAGTGGCTTGAAGTGAGCGAGCCAAACCTCCTCACTAAGGTTAGGAGTAACAGCGGGGAGCCCTATAGCCGAGCCTCCGTGTACCAAATTCCAAAAAGTCCTAAAGTCCCGGGCTTCAAATGCTGCTTTCAGATGCTTCCATCTGGCAACCTCCCACTCGGCCTTAGCCGCTTTGGTCAAGTTTTTATAGGTCTGCCGTGCTTTCCTGATTGTCTGCTGAGAGCCCGATTTCACCTCCTTTAACAGGGATGATTTCGCCTCCCTGCAGCTTTTGTTGAACCAGTGCTCAGACCTTGGCCTGGGCCCCCAGCCAGTGTAGTAAAAAAAGAGTTATGGATGGACTGGAGGGCTATGAAGTATGAGGGCTCAGAATTACAGCTCCTCAGGTCGCTGACCTTCAATAGGGCCCCTACTACCTGGTTGTATAGGTTGGCCAGCTTAACCGGATCCTGCGCCACCCTATCCCATCTTACGCGCCTACCACCATCTGTAAGTAGAAGATTACGATAAGTAGGGGTGCTGTGGCCATCCGGTAGTGTTGGTTTCCCAAGAGGTTTAACTAATTCAAGAGACAGTAAGTTGTGGTCACTGTCCACTCTTGGGATAACGGTGAATGATTTAAGTTGGGGCCAAAGTCCAATGTTCACCAGGATGTAATCGATTGTCGTAGACTTCCCTGTTCTATTATAGGTGCGCAACCCAGGTATGTCTGGGGAGAGCCTGCCATTGCAGGCCCTAAGGGAAAATGCCACTACCATCTTATTAATGGCAAGTGACATCGGTGAGAAAAGTTTAGCGGGGTACATAGAGCACTCCGGTGTTAAAAAAGTCTCATCCTCGTCCGAGGTAACATGAAGAATCCCCATGAGCGGCTCAAAATGACAGTTTAAATCTGCCCCAATTATTATGTTGTACGATGGTGAAAAGGAAGATAAGAGAACTTCCAATGCCTCAAGAATAGATAGACCTTTTTGTTGGGGTGTAATTCGTAAGTAGATGTTGATCACTACCAATACCATACCACCATCAAATGACAATAAGAGGCACAAGATATCCAGACAGTTGGTGTCTAATACCTTGACTGCACAACGCAGATGGACTTCCACCCAAGTACACAACCCACCCGAGGGTCTTCCCCTGGGTCCGTGGATTGCTGCTTGATTGTAGGATACATACCCCGCCCTCATTGGAGCAGTCAGGAGCCAGGTCTCTTGGAATAGACAGAGATCGTAATTGTCCACCAACTCCCCCCACTCAGGGTTTTGTAGCTTTAGCCCTAAACCGGCTATGTTCCAAGACGCAATCAAAGTGGGACGGTGTGCCAAGGGTCCTGGGACAGCACCAGAGGGGGTGAGTGCTGACTTTGTCGGGATAGCTAGCTCCTGCCCATCATTGGTGGATGTGCCCTGAGCAGGAGAGAGAAGTGTAGGTGAGTCTGTGGTGGGGGCAACAGAAGGTAGTCAGTCCACACAGCTCAGAGCCCTAAATCTGTTTGCCACTGGGATATTATACTCATGGAAGGTGTCACTATAGGGCGAGGGGGATTGGTCCAGAGTTGCAGAGGCCAAACTTTGGCAGTAGAAATAGCCCAGGTGGCAGGTATTGATGGTGCCTGGGGGAACTAGTCCTCTAAACCCCAAGAGATACCTAACAGCTGAGGGAACCCTAAAATTCACCACAATACAGTCACCCTCGATGTCTTTTGGTCTTTTCCCCAACCAGTTAACTCTACGTGAGAAAAGAATCTCCCCCTGGGCAGGTCCCATAAGGGGGCGATGCCTAGATAGCCAGTGGATTACCGGCTTGTTCTTAAGCTCAGGATGGGTTTCACCCCGTGCACTGGTCAGTGGTGGTACCCCTGTCAGCACCACCAGGTACGGTGCTGCCTCGGGGGGAGCTGCAGGCAGTGGCTAGTATCTGTGGTTTCAGGGGAGAAAAGGGGTTTATGAGGGTGCCCGGCGATGGAAAATGTGCTAGTGCTCCTGTCCTTGCCAGAGGTGTCTACTGATATGGTGGACTTCTTTATCTGGGTGGCGATCAAGGGTTGGGGTAAGATAGCCGAAGCAATAGCGGTAGTTAAAGTAGTAGTAGACGAACATAGGCCAAGACCTACACTTGTGTCAGGATTACCTAGGACATTGGGTGCCTTGCCACTCCCCGTGTTTTTATAGTTAATAAAGGAAGCTAGTCTATCTATCCTAGAAGAACGTGTTTTAAAGTGAGAAGCTATAAACTGTTCTAGGTGAACCTGGAGATCAATTGGCAAGTATGTGGCCCACAGTGGAGGTCCAGAGGGACTGGACTCCACATGCGGGGCAACACTGGCTGGAGTGGATTTTTTCCCCAAGTTAGATACAGAATGCGTCTTACTTCGTCTGGGTCGGGGTTTGGGGACCTTTTTCACTCCTGGGGATATGTGTGGCGGTGAGTCTACTACAGGAATAGGGTCTTCAGGGGCGGTTTGGGCGCAGGGTAGGTCAGCAAAGGACATGAGGAATGAAGCAGAATCAGAAGGATTTATCAGGGCTTCTGGGGTGTCCCTTAAGGCCTGAGTTAGGGCAAATGCCGGGGTAAGAGAGAGTCGTCTATCCATGTTTTCTATAGCTGTAGTGACTACTCCAATTGTTTGTTGAAGCATCTTATCGATTGCTGTAAGCATTGGAATAGGTTGGTTGGCTGCTGCTAACTGTCTGGTCATTGGCCGTGCTGCGGTGGCCTTACTAGATTTGCCCATAATGCTCATATATTAGTGGTGGGAAGAGGCCCTACAAAGCACCAGTGAAGACTTACTTTGGAATTAGAGTATACATTGACCCACAATCAACCATTAAATGTACCACTGCTCCATTAATCTTAAATTCAGCCTTTGGTCTGTTTTTTCTACCAATTTGATCATTGGGATCATCCACAGATAGAATTCTGTCGACCTGTGAAAGAACATCATTATCAGTACCACATGTCATTACACCCTGAGGAAAAGAGGTATCACCGCCATCTATCATGGCAACTCTTTGCTTGAAAGATTTCCTGCACATATTCGAAAAATGACCTTTCCGTCCGCATTTTAAACAATTCTTTGCGACAGCAGGGCATTTGTGATTGTCAGCATTGTGATATGTGCTACCACACCTATAACACGATCTGAATTGTTGTCCGCCTCTCTGAGGATATTTTGTTCCTCTAGAAATTGCCGCAATGTCTGAATCCTCACTAGATATGGAAGAAACATTAGTAGGATTGATCTCTCCTTTCTTGTTCATTTCACGCATGAGATACTGTGAATGTTCAAGTACTTTCGCTATCTCAATAGCATCTTTCAGAGTTGGATTTTTCGCTGCCCAAAGTCTCTCTTGTGTCTTCTTACATTTACACTGCACAATTACTTGGTCCCGAACCAACTCATCTGTCATGGCCCCAAATTTGCATTTCAAGGATAACTCTCTTAGTTTTGAAACAAAGTCATCTACCGACTGATTTTCACCCTGTCTGTGGGTATAAAATTGATACCTATTCATAACTATGTTAATCTCCTTAGCAAATCTTGTTTCTAGACGTTTTTTAGCTTCTTCATACACATCCTCAATAGCATTACCATTAGGTAAAGTTGCTGCAGGTAGATACTTAAATATAGGTTGACCTTCCTTACCAAGATTATTTAATAGTAAAGCTTTTTTCCTTGCAGCACTAAACTTTGATCCATCCATGGCATCTATATAATTTTCAAACATTGGTATCCAATCTTCCCATTCTACTAAAAGTGGTCCTGGAGAAGCTAAAAATACAGGAGGCGTGACTATTGTACCTGGGTTAGACATTGTGAATAGGAGATACTGATAATAACAAAAAAAATGGTTATTATTCTGTCCTTTCAGATATATGTAAATATGACAAGTAATTTATTTCCAATAAATCTCCTTACTATCCGGGCAGGTAAGGTTCAATGTGTGCTTTAAGGTGCAAGAAAGTTCCACACTGAGTCACAGAACAATCAGTCCAAAAATATCTATGCTGTTGCTTTGAGAAAGACCCAAAATACTTTTACACAAAAGCACTGAAATGGGAGAAAAATACCTCTGTGTACTCGAAAAAACGAACATCCAATCACGATCTGCTCAAGCTCTCGTTCATCGGAGCTCACCGGAACTTTTAGACGAGTTATTGCCTCATCGGGTTTTTTCTTCGAAAACAAAATGGCCGTCACGTCGTTTTGACGTTTTTTTGACACTAAGTTGGGCTTGTTGCATCTGCGCGCAGTGCGTGGTTTTGGCGATCTTTCTAAAGTCAATCGAGCGCAATGACGTAAGAAAACAGCAGCTCGATATCGCTCCACGTAATGCCACCAGCTTGCGCCTCAAATAAAACCCAACGGTCAATGCTACAAGTAGACCAATACCCTTACAAAAGTACTCACAATGGGTTTACTACGAAACGGAACATATTCAATGTTACAACAGCAACAATCTCCCTTTGAAAACGGCAAATTCTTTTACTGCAGCTCCGCCAAAACACACCGGAATTCGTCAGCCACTCCACTCTGCGTAGGTAACACAGCCAGAACGTCGCCAAAAATGTTGTAAGCTTGTTGACATGGAACAAACTCAAAGGTAAGTTTAAATAAGTTATTTATCTATACTACTATTATAAAGAGAGAACTTGCACATTTTGGCCAGGTAAACTCGGGCAGTTGCAGCAGAAGGACATAGGCTATGCATACGCCCACCATATACATTTAAAATGTAAAAGAACCGTGCAAGCAAAGTAGTCCCTTATGGGCGTGTCTGCATTGTGCTGTGGGTGTGTGCTGGGGGCGTGGCAATCGCTGGGGGCATGTTTTTTTTTTTCCCAGGTTCTATACATTCCTGCTCCTTTTAAATAGTAATTCAGTGGAGGTCCCATTCTCTTAGAGCACAGTTATGGGCAAAAATACAACTAAAAGGCCCTGCAAAGCATTATGGGAGAAGCTTAGCATAATTTTTAGCATTCATGAAAGGGTTTCAATGTTTTTGAATTTTACTCATCAGGGACATCTTGGGACGACGAGGTGAACTGCAGCTTGATGTATAATATTTTTAATGCTATTGCATTTGCCTCATCAGGGACATCTAGGGACGGCGAGGTGAACTGCAGCTTGATATATCTATACTACTATTATAAAGAGAGAACTTGCACCTTTTGGCCAGGTAAACTCGGGAACCACAGCACCAATCACAACACCCAATACAGCGTTGGAAAGGGCAGTTGCAGCAGAAGGACATAGGCTATGCAGATGCCCACCATATACATTTAAAATGTAAAAGAACCGTGCCAGCAAAGTAGTCCCTTGTGGGCGTGTCTGCATTGTGCTGTGGGTGTGTGCTGGGGGACGTGACAATCGCTGAGGGCATTCCGTTAGGAGTGTTGTTTTTTCTTCCCAGGTTCTATACATTCATGCTCCCTTTAAATAGTAATTCAATGGAGGTCCCATTCTCTTAGAACCACCCCAATCACAGTTATGGGCAAAAATACAACTAAAAGGCCCTGCAAAGCATTATGGGATAAGCTTAGCATAATTTTTAGCTTTCATGAAAGGGTTTCAATGTTTTTGAATTTTACTCATCAGGGACATCTTGGGACGACGAGGTGAACTGCAGCTTGATGTATAATATTTTAAATACTATTGCATTTGCCTCATCAGGGACATCTAGGGACGGCGAGGTGAACTGCAGCTTGATATATAATATTTTAAATGCTATTGCATTTGCATCATCAGGGACATCTAGGGACATGAGGTGAACTGCAGCTTGATGTGTAATATTTTAAATGCTATTGCATTTGCATCATCAGGGACATCTAGGGACATGAGGTGAACTGCAGCTTGATGTGTAATATTTTAAATGATATTGCATTTGCCTCTTGGGGACAACTGGGGAGAACGAGGTGAACTGCAGCTCTTTGTAGAATTATTTGGATACTATAATATTCACTTCCCACTGCTAATCTCGTCCCATAATGGTTTGCAGGGGCTTGATCTCAAAATCATCACCTCTCTCACTGCTTGCTGGAAGCTAATTTCACTTTTGTGAAATGACTATATGCATTTTAGCATGTAGAAATACTTGTTATTTTACCTTGAATATATGAGGTTTCTGTTTTAATAATTGGAAATCTGACGGAACAAAATATTGCGGATTTATTGTACCAAGTTCGCGCCAATTCCGCCCACCCCTACGTTAAATACCCCTGCACCCCATAATCATAACCCACCCTTACTCTATAAAATACCCCAACATCCTTAAACACTAACCCATCTTAACCCTATAAATCTACCCTGTACCCCAAAACCCAAACCTAACCCTAAACTCTAAAAATACCCCTGTACCCCAAAACCAAAACCTAGCCCTGAACCCTATAAATACCCCTGTACTTCAAAACCCAAACATACCCCTGAACCCTAAAAATACCCCTGTACCCCAAAACCCAAACCTACCCCTGAACCCTTAAAAAATACCCCTGTACCCCAAAACCCAAACCTAGCCCATAACCCTTAAAATACCCCTGTACCCCAAAACCCAAACCTACCCCTGAACCCTAAAAATACCCATGTACCCCAAAACCCAAACCTAGGCCAGAACCCTAAAATACCCCTGTATCCCAAAACCCAAACCTACCCCTGAACCCTAAAAATACCCCTATACCCCAAAACCCAAACCTAGCCCTGAACCCTAAAAATACCCCTGTACCCCATAACCATATCTGAACCATTAAAATACCCAAACACCCCAAAACATATACCTCAGTACCCCAAAACATATACCCCTATACCCCTACTTGCCTTATCCAAACATTTTTAAAAAACATGCTTTTACCATTCATTTTATTATTTATTTATTTAAGAAGCTTATAGAGCGCACGGCTACCTCCAGCGGGGGTGTCCCGGCGCTAAGACTACTTGTTAATCACAGAAGGGGTTGCCTAGTTCATGACTATCTGTCACAAGGGCAAGTCTGCAAGAGAATTTGCTGGCTAATGCTTAGAAAACAGCCATGTTTTCAGTTTGCGACGGAAGACTAGTTCAGATTCGGAGAACCTGAGATCCAAAGGTAGGCTATTCCAGAGCCTGGCGGCCGTAACGGTAAAGGTTCTGCCACCAGTGCGAGTGAGTCTGAATCGAGGAACGATCAGTAGGCGTAGACTGTTGGATCTCAAGTGCCTTACTGAGGAGGCTATCTTAAGCCTTCTGCTCAGATAGCCAGGGCCAGTGCCATTAATTGCCCTAAAGGCGAGGATCAAAACCTTGAAGTCAATGCGACGGGCAATGGGAAGCCAGTGCAGCTCCTCTCGGTATGCTCTGACCGAGTTACGGGGGGGGATGTTGCCAATGAGCCTAGCAGCCGTATTTTGTATAGTTTGAAGTCGATCAATGAGATATTGGGGTGCACCGGCATAGAGACTGTTGGCATAATCAAGGTGTGCCGTGATAAGTGCCTGGACCACTGTCTTACGGGAAGACTGGGGGAGATAGGGAAAGATCTTCCTGATCATACGCAATTTGTTAAAACAAGCCGCCGCAACTTTATTGACCTGGGTTTTCCCGGACAAGGTGTTATCAAATATAAAGCCCAGGTTACGGGCTGATTGCACTGGTATAGGAGGTGGGTCAAGAACGCTGGGCCACCAAAGAGTTGCAGGGGGAGTAGATTTCTGGCTGAAAAAGAGGACCTCTGTTTTTTCAGTATTGAGGGCGAGATGGTTAGCAGCCATCAAGGAGCAAATGTTGCCAAGGCAGTTACGAAAGTTGGAGAAGAGAGAGTCAGAATGGTCTCTAAATGAAAAAACAAGCTGAGTATCATCAGCATAAGAGACCACCCTGACTCCCGAAGACTCAACTACCCTGGCAAGAGGGGCCAGATAAACATTGAACAATGAAGGGCTCAAAGCTGAGCCCTGGGGCACACCACACAAAAGAGGTTTGTCTTCAGATTGAAATGGATGTAACAATACCCTTTGGGTCCGTCCGGACAGGAAAGATTTGATCCATGCCAGGGCAGTGCCGTCAATCCCCAGCTGTTGAAGTCGAGATATAAGAATGACATGGGAAACCGTCAAATGCAGCGGATAGGTCGAGGAGGACCAACATGGCCTCCTCACCCCTATCCACTGATTCCCTGATTGTTTCGGAAACTTCCAGCAACGCTGTCTCGGTGCTGTAACCGGTTCGAAAGTCGGATTGAGAGTCGTGTAACAGTTTGTTAGTTTCCAAAAACTGGGCCAGTTGTTTCTGAACAACTTTCTCCAACACCTTAGCCGGCTTAGGCAGGAGCGAGATGGGTCGGTAACTACAAAATAGAGAGGGATCGGCGTTGGGTTTCTTAAGGATGGGAAGTAGCCTAGCTTGTTTCCAAACCGAAGGGAAATGTCCCTGGGTCAGGGAGGAGTTCCTGATGGAGAGGAGGGGATTGATGAGAACAGGGGCAAGATTGCCCATCACTTTAGCAGGTACTGGATCCAAAGGTGAGCCAGACTTGACTTGATGAAGTAGTGATAGGGCAGAATCAAATGGTAATTCACTAAAGGAATTAAAGGAGCATGGAGAGAGGTGAGAAGGATCTAGAGGAGGGTTGGGCGAGACAGAAACAAATGAGGAGGCACGTTTGGAAATTTTGTCCTGAAAAAAATCAGAGAGACCATTGCATAGGTCTTGGGTAGGACTGCATTGGGTTTTGATGGCCGAAGGGGTAACAAAATCTTTTACAATCGTGAAGAGGGTTTTTGATGAGTTCTGCGCCTGTTGAATGAGGCTAGAGAAATATGTTCTCATGGAGGAACGTTTGAGCATTTGAAATTTATTTAAGGCAGTTTTATAAGCCAATTTAGCCTCTGGATCGTAGTTCTGGCGCCAAATGCGTTCCAGCCTTTTGCATTTGCTTTTTTCCTCACGTAGCAACGGGGAGAACCAAGGGGCCGGCGGACGAGATCTGGCAGACGCCAAGGGAGCGAGAGGAGCAATGGAGTCAAGTGCTGAAGTGAGGGCAAAGTTGTATCTTGCCGTTTCCTTGTCCAGATCTTCCGTATGATTAAAGTGATACTGAAATCGGGAATCAATAGCCTCGCAGGTAACTTTGGACCATTTACGACCACTGTTTCTGTTGAGGGAAGAGGGAGGGGGGAGGGAAGGTTTGGCAATATAAAAGGGGATAAGGAAGGGGTCAGACCATGTAAGGGGAAGTGAGGGAAGGACCGTTATGCCAGGGTGATTTGTAAAGATCAGGTCAAGCGTGTGACCAGCTTTATGCGTGGAGCCTTTAACTAATTGGAACAAGGTCAGTCCTTGTAGGGTTTCCAAAATTGAAGAGGCTAGAGCACAGGAAGGGTTATCAATATGAAGGTTAAAATCTCCCAACACTGTGAAGTGCGAGTGTTTAAGGGAAAAGTCCGCAATTGAGTGCATCAGGGCATTGAGGGAGGAAGCAGTAACGGGGGGGGGTTGTAGACCAGCATACCGGCAAAAATAGTGCAAGTGGCATCCTTAATTGTAAAATACATGGCCTCGATAAGACCGAGGTTAGCAATTTTAGTCGTGCTCAAAGTAAGGTGGGATTTAGCAATTATCGCGAGACCCCCTCCAGGTTTGGTGTTATCTCGATTAATACCTAGTAATCGGAAACCAGGGGAAATGGCCAGGTTGATATCTGGCATAGACGAGTCTTTAAGCCACGTTTCTGTGAGAAATAATAAATCCCACTTGCTTGACTCAAGCAGCAGCCAGATGTCCGAAGCATGTGCAGGAAGAGACCGGCAGTTAATAACGGCAGCATGCAAGGTAGGTAATAGAGAGCAGTGAGTGCCAGTATTGGGTGGTGGAAACCGTTTAATGAAGGCGGGAATGAGATAGTTGCAGCAAAGACATGAGTAAGAGCCGTTGTCCAAGCTGTGGGGGTTACAACATAAAGGTGGGTTGCAAGTGTTGCGGCGTAGGAGTATGAGTTGCTCCGGAGACCAGGTAATCAAAGAGGTACTAGAGGCAGGGGGACTGGCGCTAAGCGCGGGTCCGGCGCGGACGGGCGCAGACAGGCTTGCCTTAGGCGCGCCTTCGGCGCGCCATCGCCGCGCCCGCTGCGCGGACGGGAGAGCCCCTTCCTTTTATCCATGTCTTGCTGGAAGTGGGAGGAGGGTGGGAGGCGTCCAGGAGCTGGAGCGCTACCCTGCCTCCCCCCAAGATGGCGGTTCCGCTTTACCCAGCCGGCGAGAGCGCTGTGCTCGGCTGCACCGGTGGAGGAATGAAGATCGGGACCCCTGTGACGAAGAAATCTCGTCAAAACATGCAGGCGTTTACAACGAATTTCGTTGTAAATGTATGCGTGGTAAAAGCATATAAAATGTAATGCCATGCGTTATAATGGCATTGCGGAGTCATGGTACTTTCGTAATGAAAGTATGCACAGTGTTGGTATGCGGAAAGAAATTTGCGGAATAATGGGTGTTTACCCTCCCCGTAAGTACATTGATGGCACGGCGGCCAACATCTCCAGTAACATACTCATATTTTTTCACCACCAATGGAAAAATGCACAGGTCTCTCTCATTGATGCCCAGCACCGACATACACTTTTAGACACACCTCCCACCACAATTTCTAGAATTGCGAACTTTAGAGATGGGGAGCTACGTTAGAATCTCGGCATCAGCTCAACATCCTGTGATTCCACGCAAATCGCTTTGTCTCCCCGTGCCTACCACAAGTCAATGTGTTCTTCTGTAATGTAAATTGTGCTCATGCCATGTTGTCGAGTTTGCGCTATATAATATTGCAAGGAAAATAAAGTAGGGAAACTCGAGTTCACACACTACTGAACGCGCACTCTTAAGTGCATCAGCAGTGCACTGTGAATCGTAGCGTTTCACAGGCCTGTCACAGATAAGAAATGCTATCAAAATGAAATCCTACGAAACAATATACTACTGGCCGGCAGCAATTCATACCCGGACAACGTCGGGACGGGCTGCTAGTTATATAAATAAGCAGAGTGGAAAAATCGTGGCTCTCCCTCTGGCCAGTCAGCATCAACTGACAAGAAGTCGAATCCACAGTCCACACGAGAATGTGGAATGCACTGAGCACAGTGCTCCACGTTTCCTCAACAACATAGAAGATTACCGGTATACACCTGTTACAACGCAACTTTTACAACTACCTACTATTACAACGCAACTTTTACAACGCATACCATTACAACGCATTGCGCTGGGGGGCGCTCTAGGATAGGGAATAAGTATAATTTACTATCCAACACCTTCCCTAGTGTCCACGGGGACTGGAGTTAGAATAGTAAATTATACTTACCACTATCCAGCACCTCAAAGCGCTATGCGTTGTAATGGTATGCGTTGTAATGGTCGCGTTGTAATAGTAGGTAGTTGTAATGGTATGCGTTGTAACATGGTACATCCAAGATTACCACATATTTATCTGTTGTGGAAATATATATAAATGAGTTATTTGAGCATGAAAGTGAATATTTAAACAATAATAGTTTAACAGTTATTTTAAGAATGTAAATGTACTTACTTTCAGCAAAAAGATACAGGTTTTGGTTTCATTTGCAGTAATCTAGCAGAGTATCGCCTTCTTTGTTTTCTTTGGTTTGAGATGTAAAACAAGAGTAAGATTTTTTGGTTTATGTAGGGTTTATTTAATTGTTTGTCTAATTTTATTGGTTGGTTTTAATATTCTGTCTTTGTATTGGTTAATTTTTAAATATTTTAATTGTTTTGGAAGTTGGTTTCCTTATATGGAGAACGCTAATTAAGTGTCAATTTTTATTTTCTCCTTACATTTAGATTTATTGTATTGTGTGTTATAATATAAATGAAATATTAAAAAGTGACTTTATTTGATGTAAGTTTATATTTATAAATGTTGTTTATTGTGTGTTTATTCATTTAATTATTTTTTAGGTTTTAATAATTAGAAATAAACTGTGTTTAATTGTATTTGATATGCAATGTATGTTTATGTATTTTTTATATTTATTGTGTTTTATTTTGTGTATTTGACCTATTTTAGTATTGTCGATAATTCTTAAAAAGCGATCCTTTTGCTGTTGATATGTCATTTATTGATATTTTTGCCATGTATTTATTTAAATGTTGTTCAAAATTTTAGATCATGACAAAAATGTGTACGATATTTTTGATGTCGATAATTTTGAATGACGATATAGTGGTTTTGAATCAATAATAATATCTTTTTTTTTAAGTAAGTATATAATGTCGATAATATTGCTAACGATATTTTTGTGTCGATAAAAATGTAGGTTGATAATGTGTCTTGCGATATTATATCAGTGATTCATCTGGTACAGTTTGTAACCATGTATGTAAGCAGCCATCTTTAAACCAAGGAAGTTTCTACATACACATCCGACAGGTTTATATCCTTGTATGACAACAGCCATTGTTATGCACCAAACCTTCCTGCATGATTCTGTAACCGACCTAAAAATGGTGTATAAGCTTGCATGAGCAGGGACACTTTTAAAAAGCAGTACTTCCTGTATAATGGTGTTAGACACCTGGCAAAGGTGTGTTTCCTTGTGTAAGATTCCACTTAAAACTCCATGACTTTCTGCCTACTGGTCCAACAGATCTGACAATGGTGGCCTGTGTCCATGTGTCAGAGACATGCTGCCATCTTTTAACTCCTGAATTTCCTGCATCAGTTTGTCTCCGTATGTGAGCCTAACCATATTTAAACCTGTTGCCCGCCTATGTGATGCTGTAATGTATTTGATAACGGCCTGTGTTCTTGCACGAGAGCTACCATTTGTAACCCTACAAACTTTCCACTGTAGTGCTGAAACTGTCATAAAAGACGTTGGTGTCTCCGAGTAGGCGCATAAACCTTTAAATTTGGGACTTGCTGCATGCTGTGTCTTAAATGTTCATGGCCCTGTCTGGGGTATACATGTCCTTTGCGTCCTATACAACTTGAGGATGTGTTTCAAACTCACTATAAAGTCATATAGCTCACTCCAACGGCTACAAATACATGGACACAAAGATGTCTTCCTAACTTTCAGGAAAAACCCTTGAAAGAAAATAGTACTGAGTAGACTGAGGAGGTACTGCCTGTCTTTTAACCCACTGCCTATAGTTCATCCTTTAAATCTCGAATGTGAGGAAACACAATTGATGTGGAATTTGTATAGTGTGAGTGTAGCCAAAAGGCTGCAGAGTGCTGTACTTTGTCAAAGCCAAAGGCATAGTAAAGGAGTAATTAGGGCCCGATTCACAGAACTAACTTAAGACAAAATGCTAAACTTACTACTTTTGGTATTCACAGATGTTAGGATTTTGTCTTAAGTTTGTCTTAAGACAAACTTAAGACAGACTTAAGACAGACTTAACTTAGGATTTTTTTCTTAAGTCTGTCTTAAGTTTGTCTTAAGACAAACTCAAGACAAAATCCTAACTTCTGTGAATACCAAAAGTAGTAAGTTTAGGATTTTGTCTTAAGTTAGTTCTGTGAATCGGCCCCTCAGAGCGGAAGCGGGGCTTGGAGGGCAGAATTGGACTGTTACGTCATTGTGATGTAGTACCCTTTAGGAAAGTGCATCGAGAGGTGTTCTGTAAAGTGGAGTAGGGCTGGCCGGGCTTTATGGATGCAAGGAGGATATTGCAAATTCTTACCGGCCAACTTCTTGTGCTTTTGTTAAACGCATTTAATTATCAGCAACATTTCCTTAAAGAGCTCATAAAACAGGTTGATGGTGGCAGGTAGGCTGAGAAAAAAAAGAAGGGTTAGGCAGTAAGACGAGGAGAATAGCCTGGCAGACATTACAATAACATAATGACCACTAAACAACGAACTTAAGACAAAATCCTAAACTTACTGCCATTTTGGTATTCACAGAAGGCACTTACTCATTTTGGTATTCACAGAAGGCACTTACTCATTTCGGTATTCACAGAAGTTAGGAGTCCTAACTTTAGGACTCCTAAATGCCTTCTGTGAATACCGAAAGTCTTAAAATTAGGATTTTTCTCAATTTAGTAGTAGTAAAGTTAGGACTCCTAACTTTAGGACTCCTAAATGCCTTCTGTGAATACCAAAAGTCTTAAAATTAGGATTTTTCTCAATTTACTAGTAGTAAAGTTAGGACTCCTAACTTTATGACTCCTAAATGCCTTCTGTGAATACAGAAAGTCCTAAAATTTGGATTTTTCTCAACTTTACTACTACTAAACTGAGAAAAATCCTAATTTTAAGACTTTCGGTATTCACAGAAGGCATTTAGGCGTCCTAAAGTTAGGAGTCCTAACTTTACTACTACTAAATTGAGAAAAATCCTAACTTTAAGACTTTCGGTATTCACAGAAGGCATTTAGGAGCTCTAAAGTTAGGACTCCTAACTTCTGTGAATACCGAAATGAGTAAGTGCCTTCTGTGAATACCAAAATGAGTAAGTGCCTTCTGTGAATACCAAAATGGTAGTAAGTTTAGGATTTTGTCTTAAGTTAGTTCTGTGAATCGGGCCCAAACAAATGCACACTTACTTAATAACACGGCAGCATTCCACATTTCCCAAACAACTGTGCTAACACCATATGGGTCACTAGAAATTTACCATAGCTGCTTAAGCTGCATCTGCAGTTATATTCCCTGTGTGACTAACCGTTTTTAATTAATTCCTACACTCCCAAAGAATTTAGAATTATGCGGTTAGGCTTCCTTTCTACCTCTACATCGGCAGTCACACTTCAAACGTATCCGGATAAATACAGCTGCATACTACATAAGGCTGGAGGCTGAGACCCCACTGGGTCACCTTGGAGGGGGCAAGGTGTTGACCACCGTCTGCATTTCTGTGACTCTGCGAATAGTGGTTTGTTGCTGTTTTGGGGGAGAAGTAAACATTTGGGAATCACTTGGAACATGTGGGGTGGGGTGTCAAAGGCACACGCTTCAGTGGGAGAACGCCTTGTGGCATATTAAGAAGTGGGGGTGGCCGTGTCACTGACGAGAGGTGTTCACTGCGAAAGGGGGGCAGTTCTCCCTTTAGGAGCGAGAGGGGCACAAATTAGTCAGTACATCTGGGGTTTTAAGGGGGATGAAAGAACTGGGGGGTCTCTCAAAGGGACGTAGTCGGTATGAGAATGAGCCTGGCTTAAAATTTTTAAAACACCTAAATTTGTACAATCTGTGCTTAGCACAGTGTGCCGCCCCACAGTAATTTTATCGAGACATCTAACAGACAAGTAACATTACACCAAAAACAACCCAGGACTATTGGTTACGTCATTTGTTATCAGTTGCATAAAATACATTTGAAACAACTATGGCTTTGTTGTATACAGTAATGAAAATGCTTGGATTCTGAATTGATGAGTCTGAAAAAACTATCACGAGTCTCTGTGAAGTTACATCAAGGGCAATGAAGGGTGGCACTTCTGCAGAGTTAAGATTTGTTTCTCACCCTATGGATGAGGGCAAAAAAGAAGAGCCCGTCTCAGCACTTGCTTTTTAGGTCTCGGCTGCGAAAGGCTGCGCCTGCGCAGTCTCGCTGATGAGAATTTATGTTTTAGAGTTGGGGGCTTAAACCCGCCCCTCTTCTCCATTGGCTGGCTTCCTAAACGGAGGCCAGCCATTGGAGGAGAGGGGTGTCACTCCGTTTAAACCCCGTCTTTTTCGGATTCGGGGGCGTCTTTTTTCTAATTTTTCTTGTTTTCTTTCTCTCCTCTTCCCATTGGCTGGAATGTAAAAAGAGGAGAGAACGAAAACCACGCCCCCGAATCCGAAAATGTCGGCGCTTTGCTGAAACCATTATTGCCCGACCGCCGCAGGAAGAAGTAGAGAAGCTGCCGAGTCCTTCGGTGAGTGCTCTTGCCCCCTCGTTATTTGTGCTTGTGGTTAACTATATGCAATGGGGGTGAATCCATAATTGCTCAAAAGTGCTGCAGTCGTAGAATCACACGCTACCAGTCGCCCGGGTATACCCAATCATGTAACAGGCATAACATCAATGTGGTTACCACCGGCATGTATACCGCTAGGCCACGGCTTGCCTTGGTATCGTGTGGCCTCCTACTGGCCCTGCGGCCCAGATGCAGTATTCCCGTTCACTCGTGCGGCTCTCACAGAGATTCTCCCTCCATACCAGCTGCTGCTACCACCTGCTCTTGAGGGCAGGTAGACCCAGCTGCTCGGTGCTTCTGACTCTCTGGGCGCCAGCCAAGCCCAGCCGCAACCCTTCGTGTGCCCGCTCTCACCTCTTCTGTGGGATGTGGCTCATAGGCCTTGGAGGCGCTGCCTGCCCTTCTCCACTCAGCTCAGCCGGGCCCAGGGGCTCCACTTACTCCACTGCAGGCACTCATGCTCCTCAGCTCCTGCTCAGGGCTGCCCAGGTTATTGCCCTCAGGACTTTAGCTTCTGTCATCTGTGTGTGTCCAGGAGCGAAGCGCGGCGGCCGCCATTGTCTCTCCATCTCACCTAGCAGATGCCGATCTCGGACCTCGAGCCAGTCCTGCCATCTCTATCTCGCCCCAATTTGTGGCAGCGCTTCCCTCTCTCCAACCGTGTAATCTTTTGACCGCGGAAAGCAAACTCGGAACTCAGGAGCTCCCTCCAGGATTTACACAAGCCGAATCCGGTGAGCTGTGATTTAACCCTGTGGGCTATCTGGCCGTTCCCTGTCACCAAAGGATTGCACTTTCTAAATGGCCATGCTCTCTGTGCGTGCCATGAAAACGCACAGCCTGGCCCAACTCAAATCAGTGGATGGACTAGTGTTTTTAGCGTGTTTATGCTTGCTCCCCTGCCGCCTCGCTGTGCATGCTCCCCTGCCCCCTTGCTGTGCTTGCTCCCCTGCCCCCTCGCTGTGCTTGTTCTCTTGCCCCTTCGCTGTGCTTGCTCCCCTGCCCCCTCACTGTGCTTGCTCTCATGCCCCCTCGCTGTGCCTGCTGCCCTGTCCCATCGCTGTGCTTGCTCCCCTACCCCCTCGCTGTGCTTGCTCCCCTGCCCCTCACTGTGCTTGCTCTCCTGCCCCCTCGCTGTGCTTGCTCCCCTGCCCCCTCGCTGTGCTTGCTCCCCTGCCTCCTCACTGTGCTTGCTCCCCTGCCCCCTTGCTGTGCTTGCTCCCCTGCCCCCTCACTGCGCTAGCTCCCCTGCCCCCTCGCTTTGCTTGCTCCCCTGCCCCCTTGCTGTGCTTGCTCCCCTGCCCCCACGCTGTGCTTTCTCCCCTGCCCTCTCGTTGTGCTTGCTTCCCTGCCTCCTCGCTGTGCTTGCTCCCCTGCCCCCTCGCTGTGCTCCTGCCCCTGCCCCCTCATTGGTTGTGCTTGCTCTCCTACCCCTGCCCCCTCATTGGTTGTCCTTGCTCTCCTGCCCCTGCCCCCTCGTTGGTTGTGCTTGCTCTCCTGCCCCCTCGTTGGTTGTGCTTGCTCTCCTACCCCTGCCCACTCGTTGGTTGTGCTTGCTCTGCTGCCCCTGCCCCCTCGTTGGTTGTGCTTGCTCTCCTTGTAAATGATAATGCCATTTATTTAAGTTTTAAAAACAACAACATGAATAAAAATAATGTCATGAGCAATGCCAATAGCTCTAACTTTAAGAATGCTAAGACCATTGCATTGTAAAATGCTTGTTAGAACTGCCGGTATGGCCGACATAAAGCCCTGGGTACACATGAAGGCAAAGGTGTAAATTGGGACCAGTAGACTTTGGAATAGTAAGTGTTTGACAACTGGAGGTGGCGATATCCGGGATGGTCAGAGACATATGTAAGGATGGAAAGGGATACTCCTGGAGAAGATGGGAAAACGAACAGTGAAGGCACGCTATACAGCACCCCCTACAGCCCTGCAGAATGGAAGAGCAGTAGCGCCTAGATGTGAATTCAGAGACAGTGGGAAATAAATAATAACATCCCCTACTCTTGCAGCATTTTCAGACAATGGTAAAACTGTCTCCAAGTCCATCTCCTCCTCACGAGCCAGGAGGGAAGTCATCACCCCTGGCAAGGCAAGTCCCTGAGTGCCAGGACTCTGTCGGGCATTCCGGGTGCAGTGTCTGCTGAATAGTACCACCCCGCTCTCTCTCCCTCTCCAGCAGCCTGTCCAATGAACACAACACGTCCTCCCAACATATACATTTGTTTATGCTTAAGGAGGGCTAAACGGGGTTCATGCGATGGTGATCACCCACTTACCATTCACGTCCGCTGCAGCCGTTCTTTCATCTCACAGGCAGGAGGGCGGCCGCACACAGGACTGTCGGTTCGGTAGACTTGGGGGTCCCAAGCACCCCTTAAATCTCTTTTCTAGAAGACTCCACAAACTCCTAGGCCCATATTATCAAGAAAGGGCGATACATTAGCGCCGCTTTTATCGGCAGTTAACACCAGAACCTGGGCTGCTATGGGAGTTCACATGGGAATATTATCAAGCCCATTATCGCCGCTTTAGTGGCAGTTTCCTGCCAATAAAAGCGGCGATAATGTATCGCTCTTTCTTGATAATATGACCCCTAGTGAGCCAGTAATGAACGGCAGCGTTGTCTGTTAGAAACAAGAAAGGCACAACGCAGTGGATCCCTGCTTGTGCCCCGGGGGACCCTAGACATAGTGCTAATACAAGGAGCACCGTGCTCTGGCCCTGCTTGTGCCACAGGGGCACTGTAAAGTGCACGCTCCATAACATCAATACCAACGATACGCACAGCGCTAAAAATAGAAAGGCAGGGATTGCATGCTCATCCCTGCTCGCTCCCATGGCAATACTCCAGACTCCACAAAACAGATACAACTGATCGCCTTAGTGCAAGTGCTGTATAGGCTCGACCTAAAAATAAGTAATCTCTACTAGACTTAACGCAAGAATAAACGCCAAAAATTCACAATACTGTAATCAAAAATAAGACTTTAAAATGGTAGAAATAGCTTTGTTCGATGTAGATGGTAAATGCGATGTAGAGAGCCACCCGGGCGCACCCCTATAGATATCCACATACATGCATGCATGCACCCCTTGGGCGGGCTCCACCCGAGGGGATAAATAAATGGCTGGAGAACGCTCTTGGTCTTCCGTCCATAGAAATAAAACTTGTGTCGTACCTTTTCCTGAAGCGCTGCTGCGGCCTATATTCCACGTGGCTCCGCCGGGCTACAAGTACTTTCTGGCCTTCATAGATCCCATTAGGTCCTAAGTGAGTATTTGATCTAAAGTTCCAAACCATTGGATTTGCCGCTGTTTCTTTTTTAGAGTGTGTGGATGTGTGTGTGTGTAGGTGTGTGTGTGTGTGTGTGTGTGTGTGTATGTGTGTGAGAGATAGTGTGAGAGCGAGAGAAGAGAGAAGGTGCGTGTGTGAGTGCTGAAAAAACCCACTGCTGATGCAAATGACCTCAACAAATTCCACCCCATCACTAACCTACCCTTTCTTGCGAAGATCACAGAAAGATGTATAGCGAAACAACTCTCTCGTCATATTAAGGACAATGATCTTCTTGACAATTTTCAGTCTGGCTTCATCCAAAACTGCAGCACTGAAACCGCCCTGCTGCAAGTGATTGATGACGCACTGCGGATACTCGATTCGGGGGGTCTTGTCTTCTAATTCTCCTTGACCTTTCTGCGGCCTTTGACACTGTCAGTCACAACACTCTCCTCAACACTCTTCAACAGGAAATGGGCATGGATGGCTCTGTGCTTAAATGGTTTGCTTCCTTCCTCTCTGATAGATCCCAAATGATCAAAATAGCGAACAGTCTTTCATCTCATTTGGCGGTAGGTCAAGGTGTTCCTCAAGGCTCTATACTTGCACCCACATTGTTCAATCTCTACTTAGAACCACTGGGAAATCTCCTAGGTAAATGCGGGATCCACTATCATCTCTATGCAGACGACACTCAAATCTACCTCAAGGTTGCCTCCACTCACGATCTCTCCATCCTAAGCTCTACACTCGACTCCATTCAAAACCCATCAACTGATTCTGAATCCCTCCAAAACTGAATTCCTCCTCCTCTCCTCCTCACTTTCTTCTCCCCTGGTTCAATCATGGATGGATCAGATGAATCTACTTAACAATAAACCCATCATTGTCGACACCCAAAATCCCTTGGTGTCATACTCGACAAAAAACTCAATCTAATCTCCCACATCAATTCCATTGCAAAGTCTGCTCGATACCAACTGCTCCTTCTTTGTGGAATTTGTCGCTTCTTCCCCGAAGCAAGACCTTAAAACCCTGGTCCAATCACTGGTCCTCTCCAGAGTGGACTACTGCAATTCTCTTCTTACTGGCCTCCCCAAATCCCACCTGTCCCCCTCTTAAATCTGTTCTCCATTCAGAAGCTTGTTTCATTTATGGGGCCAAAAGAAGCGACCACATCACACCATGTTATCCACCCTCCGCTGGCTTCCCATTGAGGCAAGATCTATCTACAAGACTGCCTGTACCACCCACAAAGGCTTGCACTCCTCCTCTCCTCGCTACCTCGCGAATAAACTGAAACTCTCTGGAGGCTTTAGACCATCACGTAATGCGGAAAATTTACTGCTTGAACCCAGTGGTCGAAGTGGGGAAAAAAAAGTAGGGGACTGTGGGCGGAGGCTCAGGGGGCGGGAATAAGCAGAGGATTGGATTAGTGGGCGGAGTCGGAGGTGTGGCTAAAAATAGCAAAACATACCAATTTTTTGTGCATTTGACGTTTCACTGACCAGTTACAACTTATAACGTTATTTAATTCAAACAATCGACACACGTTTATTTGAGGTTTAATATATAAGTTGTTTATATTTAATTCATTTACAATGTGGGACATGTTTCCAATCACAGAATATTCCAAATACGCTTGTAAGTGGAATCATAAGCCATTTGTCTCCGAGCCATGCAGTTTCTTTCATTGGCACTTCTCCTCCCTTTTTCTAACCATTTCTGAACATAAAATTCAGGTTTAAATTCTATGACAGGAGGCCCCACGATGTTCATGAACATAATAGAAGACAGACGATTTATTGATATTCTGTTCCGCAGTGGTGTGAGCACATCATTCATTACACTAAAGCCCCGTTCATATTCAGCAGTTGAGGTACAAAAGGTGTTTATAATGTGCACTAATGGTTTCAGGCTTTCAGGGATGCAATTTTTTATTTTGTTTGTACTCTCTGAAACCAAGGATGTACTGCCTAGTATCAAATACATGCAACCTGCTACAAAGGTTTTGTAATTCTCCCTCACCGTATAAGATGTCTACTGGATCTGGCCAATAAACTGGTTGTAGGAGTTTCATTCTGTGTACTAACTCTTTGTATTCGATTTGGTCATTGTTTGTGGTTGTGCATCTCGAAACATTTGATGCATTAGACATTGTCATCCTTTTTCGCAGGTTATTTGCTAAGCTCCGAAAGAACTGTGCCCTATTGATGCTAACACAGCCTTTGTTCTGTTGCAGTCCTACACCATCAAACTGCATCCGTTCAGCAGCATTTAATGCAGTTGTAGCAAAGGGCCCAGGTGCATCAGCCATTGATTCAAACACCAAAATCTGCATCTGTATTGAGCGATCGGCCTCATATATGGTCATATCACGCCGCTGCAGCCTTCTGGATAGGTCACCCAATTCTGTGAGCGCATCATACAATATGCCCATATTTTCAACAAACACCAGGGAGGTTAATAAACGGTTTAAACCAGCATATTTCCTCTGCTCAATGTCACTCCTCGTTGAGTCTTTGGAAGATTCCATGAAATGTTTACTAAGTGCTCTGTAGTTATTCCAAACAGCTCTCACAGATCTTTCACTTGAGGACACCCAACGTACATCTAGCACCTTTCCAATTGCCAGAAGTCTTACTTCTACCTCCAGAGCACATTCCCCAAGCTCTCTCTGATTTTTCGGAGAGGCATGGTAGGTGGTATAAAGTTTATCAAAAAAAACTTTGAGCTGATTAATGCCTGTGACTTCTTTACAAACATCGCCCACGGCAAGCTCCAGCTTGTGGTTAGCACAGTGCCATACACTCAACTGTGGATATTTCAGTTTCAGAAGAGTTGCCACACCGGATTTCCTACCTATCATGTTGGAAGCCCCATCTGTTACAAGCTGAACCAAATGCATTTTTAAATACTCATCAGTAAAACCATGTCTCTGTAAGCATGCAAGTAAGGTATCTAAGATTATATCTGCTGCTGTGCTTGGCAGCTCAACAAGGTCTAAGAAAAAGGTCAGTGGCTCATCGTGTTTATCAATACATGCTCTTACACAGATAATTAGTGTGGTCAATTTTCTAACTGTGGTAGATTCATCTATCATGAGGCTTATTTTTGATTCATTCTGCAAGATACAATCAACCAGCCTTGACCTCATTGTAGCAGCAATATGGTCTTTTATGTCAGCACAGCTGTGATCTGAATGCAAGACTCTGCCCAAGTCTGCACCATTCATCTTTTGAACATCAATATCCAACGGCATATCAGAAAAAGGGCGCTCATGTTTGCCTATTTTGTATGCAGTTCTGAATACACGGCATGTCTCTTCCTGTACTTTCATTTGCATTTTCAAATTGTACTGTGGAATACTTTCACGGGCCCTCTGCTCTAAAATAGATAATGCCCTAAGATGACAGGAGCTATTCTTATGACGAAATATTTTTTTCCGCAGAGAAATTTGCTGCTTGTCTTTAGAAGGGCCATATGGAATGACCAAGCAATCTACCCATTCCATGGGAAAATGCACACCTTGACTTGTTTCTGTTTTAAGATTTACCTTCTTGCACACTTTACATCCAAGCTTGCCTTTGGAAAATAAGAGCCATGGATACTCTGTACGTTTCATTTCAAGTTGTTCAGTAGACCAGCAGGCTGGGTGATCAATTTGATCCATACTCTCCACCACATTTCCTTGGAGGAGTATGGGACTGTCGTTAGTGCCACAGCCATCTATCAATACTTCGTCTTCAGAATTGACTCTTCTCCTCTTCTCGGGCATCCTGACACTTTCACTTGTTTGCCTTTCAAAACCCTGATTTGCTTTTGCCATTGGTCCTTCCGATCTGGAGCCTGGGGACTTCTGTGTTTCGCGAGATGTGGCTGGAGCATTTTTCTCCTGCAGCCACTGAAGCATCTGCATAAATAATTGTGTAAATGCATACATTTAAAAAGAAGCACTGTACCAAAACTCATGATTTATTTTAAATGCTGGCTGTCGGTACGAATTGGGATTGCCCACAAGACAATTTAAGAAAGAGTCCTTTTCATTTCTTAATTCCACGGTAAGAACTATATTGAATATTAGCCGTTTGACAATGAAAACCAAGGTGTAAATTAAAATGTGTCAGCCCACACTTAAGGCATTTACTTGAAAAATATTTTTACATGCATTTATGCAATGGAATAATGGGGGAATTAAATGCTACTTCGTTTGTATCAATGAGCAGGTCCCAATAAATGTGAGGGAGTACATTGGATTGTCTCAGAACCTGGCTGAGGGTCTTTACCTCTTTAAAACGTGATGTTGAATTGAAGATAGTCGAATACTGCGAAGCTTCTGGGTAAGCAGCAATTTATGTGGCAGGCGGAAGAGATTTAGGAAGCACCCCTACTTCCGAGATTCTGTGACAACTGTGCTTTGCGGCCTATGCAGTGACACTGATTTGCCTTCGATCTAGCAGTAAACCTGATCCCTCTCTGGCCTTGCAGTGCCGTGGTTTGATGATGACCGGTCTTTCTGGTTTGAGAACAGAAACACCATGCTCCGGTTTCTGGTGAGTGTCTGTAACAGCACGATCTGAGAAATCTTTCAAATAAAGAAGGGAATGGTAAATACAAGTTAACATGAATTTGCCAGAAAATACTGATCATTTTTCACTGGTATCTACAGAATGGGAACTGCTCAATTTTAAATTGTTCCATAACTAAGTTCAGGCACAAAAAAAACTGCAAGACACCGGTAAATCCTGGTTTAAAGACCACTATTCTAACCATTGAGCTCTGCACCCTCTAATAAAGCAGGGACTACTTGGATGGCCAAGTAAACCCCCCTAGATGTCATACTGCAGTACACATCTTATAGCAGCTGGGAAACCAGACATGGAACATAATAAGTTGATAAGTTCTGGCATAAAGCATTTTAGTTAGCCGAGGCAGTGTGTGCATACTAGTTACATTTAATTAACACTTTTACCTAATTGTCAGTGTTTTCTGTGCTGGGAGCACTGTTGACTAGGTCATTCTGTGACACTCAAGCAAAGCAGAGTTGTAGTCCTATGCACAAGGCCAGCATTAGATGTTCAAACATGAATGGTAAAATATCCCAGTTTGCAGATGTTTTCCACATAATTATAGTTCTGCCGTATTTTTCCACATGATACATCTGCCGCATAATCTGATGGTTTTATCAAAAAAGTTTGTTTGTTGCTCAAACGGATCAAAAGTTACTAAACAACGTGAATTGTGTTGATGTGGAGTGGAAGGCCGTGTGCAAAGGTTGACTGGTCACCTTTCTCACCGCTGCATTGGCATGTTACACTGGCATTAATGAGGTGAAAGCTTTCCAGAGACTGTTAGTATGTGTAAAAATGTCAAATTAATAAAGTACCAGAAAATGTACTATATAACCCTGCAGTCTTTTTTTGCTTCATAATTTAGTCATACCTCCAACATTATGTTGTCCTCCTTTGCTGCATAATTGCAGTGGTTCCAAAGCAGGCGGCACATGCTAAAAGGGATTGTGTATGAAGCAGAGAGACCATGAAGTTTTTGAGCTTAGGGGCATATTTATGGGAATGGTGGTGCAGGGCAGCACAGCATGTTACTTTGCTGCACTGCCCTGTATCGCAGGGAAAGGGCAAGAATGCACGGTATTTATCCGTGGCTTTTCAGGCTGCGCAGTGAGAATCTGGAACTCAGTTCCGCCTCAGCTCCGGACCACCACCTCCTCCCAGGCCTTCAAAACTGACCTCAAAGTTCCCCTCCTTCAAAGACGCTTCCAAATTTAATTCACGCCCTTCCATTATAGAAAATTATATTCTCCATGACTATAGAAGTGCCTTCCCAATGTGTTCTTGTAATTTGAGTGTCTGCCATTTATTGCAGTATTATCCTTCTACCTGTGTTTGGTACTCTTTTGTAACATGCACACGTCACTTTTCTCTTGTAACATACTGTTTGCTACGATACTTACATTTTGTTTGCTTTAGATACTTACATTTTGTTTGCTTTAGATACTTGCACAAGTGCCACCATTGCCTACGTAACGTTTGCTCTTGTGTTTGAGTGTCTGCCATTTATTGCAGTATTATACCTCTACTTGTACTTTGTACGCTTTTGTAACCTGCACACATCCCTTTTTCCTCCTGTAATGTACCTTTTGCTTCCTCTTGTATTTTGTTTGCTCACAATTGTCACTTTTGCCTCGTGTAACTTAACATTTGCTTTTGTAATTTGCTCACTTGTAATCTTCTCCTCTTGTATCAGTACTGTTCCTATTGTGAAGCGCTCTGACACCTTCGGGTAAAGTCCGCGCTATATAAAAACACATAAAATAAAATAAAAAAGAGAGGGTGTGTGCGAGTGAGAGAGAAAAGGGAGAGGGTGTGTGCATGCGTTGTGTGGCGTGGAGTGGAACGGAGTGGATTGAAGGAGGAATGCAATGGAACACGACAACCGAGCGTCCGGTGCAGTACTAACCGCGGTTACTAGAGGGCAGTCTGCCTGACAACAGCCAGCTGTTTTGTTGTAATTTGCATACCCAGAAGCCTTAGTAGAGCCGCAATCACTTCCGTTTCATTTTCATGAGTAAAGAAGTCTTTTGAGCTGTGAGAATCAGAGGTAGTTTCCGTGTGTACATGGTTTGCTAAAATAGCATTACATTTTTACTTGTAGAAATGTTTATAAAGTTACCATCATTTTCCTAAGCGTTCTTTATTTTCAGCACGCCGAGATCAACTTCCTTGACCACCCGAAGCGCGGTATTAGTTCCCTTAAGATTTGACAGTCATTAGCACTTTGTGTGGCGATGATTGTCAACCGGAATTAATCCATAATTTTTGAAGGGTCTTTGCAGAAGCAAGGTCCGACGAAACTGTTAACATTAGATGAGACAGGTTTATCGTTACAACCGATTAATATTATATCTCGATGTTAGTAGATGTGTATGCGAAGGTGAGGAAATTCTGACGCTTTGGTTAAGTAATGACTCACTTATCGATGACATTGCCTGGCTTTCTTTTGCAGTTAGAGGTCAGGCTACTCCACAGCAACCACAAATCATCACGGGCAATAATGCATCATTAGGAACAGGTAATTATCAATAGTAGTGACCAGAGCACCCTTGCAGGACTCCACTGGTCCCAGGGAGCCTCTGGCACTGCACCTCTGTGGGGTAGACAGTGTGGTGCTTGGCTGACTTGATTTGGGACCTCTAGTGATGACCTGTGGTATGGCACTCATTCCCTATGTTTTTGTGCAGCTTTGCATAGCTTGAACTTGATCGGAAGGAATTGGAGCGCTTTACATCAGTGGCTCCCAACCTTTTGACTTCCGGAGGACCCCCACAGAATCACTACTGAAAGCTGTGGTTCCAGCTAACAATTTGTAAATTTAAATGCACAAAAAGTACACACCAAACAAAATACTCGAATTACAAAATATTTTATTTTATTTTGAAAAAATATGTAAAAAAAGACAACTTAATGGGAAGTTTGGTGCTGCGACTAACTTTTCAATGTTTGATTTTATTTCGGAAAGTTGACTCCTCAGGCCAGATGTTACATTTTTCAATCAATTTCTGTATTTATTTTTTAGGTACATAAGATCTGAAATAGCCATTTCACATAATAGCACACACATACATGCCAACATTTAAGAAGTGTAAAGTGGGAAATTAAATAAAAAATATTTGGGAAAATTGATTTTCCGAATTCATCTATATACAAGCAGATGTAATTTCAGACGGAGAGACAGCCTCAATTGGGTCTGTCGGCATGTATGCATACAGTAGTATAATTAGTGATCCGAGCCCTTTACATCACACGCATACAGAGACAATGACTGATGCATGTTTGTAAATCCATACTAATATAATAAAGAGAGAGCCCAAACCTTTGAGGCGGGTAATCTCAGGAACCACAGCACCAATCACAACACCCAATACAGCGTTGGAAAGGGCAGTTGCAGCAGAAGGACATAGGCTATGCAGACGCCCACCATATACATTTAAAAAGTTAAAGAATCGTGACAGCAAAGTAGTCCCTTGTGGGCGTGTCTGCGTTGTGCTGTGGGGGCGTGACAAATGCTGGGGGCATGTGGTATGTTCCACCCTTTGGGCTGGTCTGTTCCCATGAGGCACAGGGTCAAGGCTGATTTGCATATGGCCATGTCTGAACTGGGGTGGTGTGGAGTGCAAAACAACGATGGTTTTAGGGCCAGATCTCTGTACTGGGGTGAATGTATGACATTGTTCTGCATTCTGTCCATCAACTGTTGTTTTTGCATTTGTCACCCCGAAGGGGATGGGTATGCTCAGACGTGAGTGCCATGCTCTCCACACCACTAGAGTCAAGCTATCCTGATTGAAAACGGTTGATAGCCAGAAATTGGTCCTAGCATGTGTGAGTCAGATCCAGGAAAGACATGGCTTAGCAGTTCAAAGGGCCTGGAATGTTTCTCTTAGGCACAGGGTCATGGTTGAGGAGGTGTGGAGTGCAAAAAAAAAGATGGATTTTGGCCCAGATCTCTGTATTGGGGTGAACGTATGAGATTGTACTGCATTCTGTTCGTCATCTGTTGTTAATACAATCTGCACTTCATGCCATGTCTCATATACCGTGCTGGGGGTGTGGGTGGCTGCGGGGCGCGCGTCGTGTCAAATATTTCATTGTTTTTTCTTCCCAGGTTCTGCACATTCCAGCTCTGGGTGTTCACCCTGCTCCCTTTAAATACCTCTGCACCCCATAATCAAAACCCACCCTTACTCCTTTAAATACCCCAACACCCTTAACCACTAACCCATCTTAACCCTATAAATATACCCTGTACCCCAAAACCCAAACCTATACCTAAATCCTAAAAATACCCCTGTACCCCAAAAACCAAACCTACCCCTGAACCCAAAAATACCTCTGTACCCCAAAACCCAAACCTAGCCCGAACCCTTAAAATACCCCTGTACCCCAAAACCCAAACCTACCCCTGAACCCTAAAAATACCCCTGCACCCCAAAACCCAAACCTAGCCCTGAACCATAAAAATAACCCTGTAGCCCAAAACGCAAACCTACCCCTGAACCCTAAAATACCCCTGTACCCCAAAACCCAAACCTAGCCCTGAACCCTAAAAATACCCCTGTACCCCAAAACTCAAACCTAGCCCTGAACCCTTAAAATACCCCTGTACCCCAAAGCCCAAAACTACCCCTGAACCTTAAAAATACCCCTATACCCCAAAACCCAAACCTAGCCCTGAACCCTAAAAATACGCCTGTACCTCAAAACCCATACCTATCCCTAAACGCTAAAACTACCCCTGTACCCCATAACCCAAAACTATATCTGAACCCTTAAAATACCCAAACACCCCAAAACATATACCTCAGTACCCCAAAACATATACCCCTATACCTATACTTACCTTATCCGAACATTTAAAAAAAACATGCTTTTACCATTCATGCATTTACAACGAATTTCATTGTAAATGTATGCGTGGTAAAAGCATATAACATGTAATGCCATGCGTTATAATGTCCTTGCGGAGTCATGGTACTTTCATAATGAAAGTATGCGGAGTGATGGTCTGCGGAAAGAAAGTTGCAGAATAATGGGTGTTTACCCTCCCCCGGTAAGTGCATTGGTGGCACGGCGGCCCACATCTCCAGCAACATACTCATATTTTTTCACCACCGATTTGAAAAATGCACAGGTCTCTCTCATTGATGGCCAGCACTGACATACACTTTTAGACACACCTCCCGCCACAAGTTCTAGAATTCCGAACTTTAGAGCTGGGGAGCTACGTTCGAATCTCGGCATCAGGTCAACATCCTGTGATTCCAGGCAAATTGCTTTGTCTCCCCGTGCCTACCACAAATTAATGTGTTCTTCTGTAATGTAAATTGTGCTCATGCCATGTTGTCGAGTTCGCGCTTTATAATATTGCAAGGAAAATAAAGTAGGGAAACTCGAGTTCACACACTACTGAACACGCACTCTTAAGTGCATCAGCAGTGCACTGTGAATCGGAGCGTTTCACAGGCCTGTCACAGATAAGAAATGCTAGCAAAACGAAATCCTACAAAACAATATACTACTGGCCGGCAGCAATTCATACCCGTACAACGTCGGGACGGGCTGCTAGTCAGTGTATAAATTTTTTTACATAAGGCAAAGGGGACTACAAGGTGTAGGATTCACGTCATCCATCCTGCTAGGCATTGTTTGCGTGCTTTTGTTTGAAAGATTTGAATGTGGCGGCTACCACTTTCTCATTTATGGGGCCAAGAACACAAGCTGTATGAGGAGGGTAATAAGGCATGTTTGCTCTTAGATTGGATGGTGCAGGAGAGGCAGAGCAGAGATGGATGCTGGGTGTGCATATAGTCCAGGAAAATGCAGTCTACACAGCCATGGACATTACAGAGACTTTAGCCAAAATACCTGGGGAATCTATATCACGCAGCGGGTGACAAGACCACAGTTCAACTGTTACAATTTGTGTAGGATCTACCGATACCAAGTATCTCACCCTGATAGTAGGGCAGTTCCTGAGAAAAATATTGAACCGCCTGAGGTGGCAGAAGCCATCAAACATCTCTAAAGTGGTTGATTTCTTGGTCCAAATGGCCGATCACCTGAAATGTTTATATATCGGACAGAATCTATGTGTGCCTCTCACACAGATGTTCAATGAGACCCAAGGGGAGGCTCCCTCCCAGAAGATCTCAGCACTGCCAATATTGTCTTAATCTAAAAAGTTGAGAAACCAGTGGATGAATACACCGCCTATAGGACCATGCCTTCATCGTATCCTTTTCCTTTCATGGTGGGGTAGACTGGCTACGATTAAAATGATGCTTCTCCCCATTATCAATTTTTATCTCTCTATGCTCCCTATTTCTCTTCCTAATACCTTCTTTCATACCATTAATAGTATCCTTATCAAATTTTTATGGCATAACCGCAAATCTAGAATTTCAGTTGCTCGACTTCAACTCCCTAAAGATTTGGGAGGAGTTAATTTCCCTAATCTTAGAAGATATCATTCTGCCTTCACTTTGAAACAAGTTTGGACTTTTCTGTATGATTCCACCTCCTCTTCTTGTACTGTATGGATTTCTTTGGAACAGGCCCAATATTCCCCCTTTTCTCTTCTTTCAGCCATTCAGATTACTTTGCCTCCAAAACGCATGTCTTTCCCCACTCTTGCTCATTCTAAGGCAATAGTTCTATCTTCAATTGTGTTTTCATGGTAAAAAGAGGAGAAGCGAGTTGATGGATAAAAAGATGGAAGGCTGAGTATGGGTTTGTTGGTGACAGAAAGGGGGTTGTTAATAAAAATTAGACCAGGGAGTGTGTATCTGGATGGGATATAGTAAAATCTGGTGTGGATTTGGGTTGTGTTTGTGATAAGTGCAGTGGGTAATTTGAGCCAATGGTTTCCGGTGCTGGGTACCGGCACATAATTGTCAACACCGCACTTATGAGAGGCTGCCACATGGTGGTGATGTTTGTCTAATTTAGAGAACACAACAACTGCTGGTTATTATTACAATATGTGTTTAAAATGACTAATACCTGCCTCACAAGCCGTTCTTATAGCTTTGGGGGCCAGGAATTGTCAGAATTGTCACACTTGTAGCAGTGTGATGGACAGTAGTTGTGTTGGTACTGCCAGTCAGTCAGTCAGTCAAAGTAGCTTTCTTCGCTTCGCGCCCATCCCTCCTTCAACACTCGCTCCACGACTATTCCTCTCTGGTATAACAGACATTTGAAGATTAACAATCGCGCCTTATTTTGGAAGGAGTGGATAGATAAAGGTATCTTTACCCCTCAGCAATTGATGAAAGATGGCGCTTTCATGCCTTTTTCTGATCTTCAGTCCCTATATAACATCTCCTCACATCACGCCTCTCAATATATTACACTCAAAGATGCTTTCGCCTGTTATTATTCCCCTGTAAACTCTGATTCTACCACCTCCTCTGACCACTTACCTCCTTCCTCTACCCTTATTGACTTCTCCACCAAATTTAAGGCTGCCACCATTTATAAATTGATATCCCATCCCCATGCCATCAGAGTTAAATCCCCTTTAGAACTACTATGGGAAAAAGACTTAAACCTTGATCTTCCTATGCGTACTTGGGATTTTCTTTGGTCCAAGATTCATACTACCTTCTGTTCAGCCAGCACAACGCAAACTTTATATTATTTTTATAATAGACTTTTTTTTTACCCCTAGCGATCTACACCGTTTTCATTTGTAAGACTCCCCTAAATGTTTGTCATGTTCTCATATTACGGTAGACTTTTTACACATGTTCTTTCATTGCACTTTGATTACCACCTTTTGGACCACTATTTGGAATAAACTAAATGATATTCTCCTATTAGATGTTCCATTCCACATTCACTATGTGTTCCTGGGCAGTCTCTCCCCAGTTTATGTTAATCACTAGCAGCCCGTCCCGACGTTGTCCGGGTATGAATTGCTGCCGGCCAGTAGTATATTGTTTCGTAGGATTTCATTTTGATAGCAATTCTTATCTGTGACAGGCCTGTGAAACACTCCGATTCACAGTGCACTGCTGATGCACTTAAGAGTGCGCGTTCAGTAGTGTGTGAACTCGAGTTTCCCTACTTTATTTTCCTTGCAATATTATATAGCGCGAACTCGACAACATGGCATGAGCACAATTTATATTACAGAAGAACACATTGATTTGTGGTAGGCACGGGGAGACAAAGCGATTTGCCTGGAATCACAGGATGTTGAGCTGATGCCGAGATTCTAACGTAGCTTCCCATCTCTAAAGTTCGCAATTCTAGAACTTGTGGTGGGAGGTGTGTCTAAAAGTGTGTGTCGGTGCTGGGCATCTATGAGAGAGACCTGTGCATGTTTCCAATTGGTGGTGAAAAAATATGAGTATGTTGCTGTAGATGTGGGCCGCCGTGCCACCAATGTACTTACGTGGGAGGGTAAACACCCATTATTCCGCAAATTTCTTTCCACATACCATCACTCTGCATACTTTCATTACGAAAGTACCATGACTCCGCAATGCCATTATAACGCATGGCATTACATTTTAAATGCTTTTACCACGCATACATTTACAACGAAATTTGTTGTAAATGCATGAATGGTAAAAGCATGTTTTTTATAAATGTTTGGATAAGGCAAGCATGGGTATAGGGGTATATGTTTTGGGGTACTGAGGTATATGTTTTGGGGTGTTTGGGTATTTTAATGGTTCAGATATAGTTTTTGGTTATGGGGTACAGGGGTATTTTTAGGGTTCAGGGCTAGGTTTGGGTTTTTGGGTATAGGGGTATTTTTAGGGTTCAGGGGTAGGTTTGGGTTTTGGGGTACAGGGGTATTTTAAGGGTTCAGGGCTAGGTTTGGGCTTTGGGGTACAGGGGTATTTTTAGGGTTCAGGGCTAGGTTTGGGTTTTGGGGTACAGGGGTATTTTTTGGGTTCAGGGGTATTTTTAGGGTTCATGGGTAGGTTTGGGTTTTGGGGTACAGGGGTATTTCAGGGTTCATGGGTAGGTTTGGGTTTTGGGGTACAGGGGTATTTTTAGAGTTCAGGGGTATGTTTGGGTTTTGAGGTACAGAGGTATTTCTAGGGTTCAGGGCTAGGTTTTGGTTTTGGGGTACAGGGGTAGTTTTAGGGTTTAGGGATAGGTTTGGGTTTTGGGGTACAGGGTATATTTATAGGGTTAAGATGGGTTAGTGTTTAAGGGTGTTTGGGTATTTTATAGAGTACGGGTGGGTTATGATTATGGGGTGCGGGGTATTTAAAGTTGGGGTGGGCGAAATTGGCGCAAACTTGGTACAATAAATCCGCAATATTTCGTTCCATCAGATTTCCAATTATTAAAACAGAAACCTCATATATTCAAGGTAAAATAACAAGTATTTCTACATGCTAAAATGCATATAGTCATTTCACAAAAGTGAAATTAGCTTCCAGCAAGCAGTGAGAGAGGTGAGGATTTTGAGATCAAGCCCCTGCAAACCATTATGGGACGAAATTAGCAGTGGGAAGTGAATATTATAGTATCCAAATAATTCTACAAAGAGCTGCAGTTCACCTCGTTCTCCCCAGTTGTCCCCAAGAGGCAAATGCAATAGCATTTAAAATATTATATATCAAGCTGCAGTTCACTTCGCCGTCCCTAGATGTCCCTGATGAGGCAAATGCAATAGCATTTAAAATATTATACATCAAGCTGCAGTTCACCTCGTCGTCCCAAGATGTCCCTGATGAGTAAAATTCAAAACATTGAAACCCTTTCATGAATGCTAAAAATTATGCTAATCTTATCCCATAATGCTTTGCAGGGCCTTTTAGTTGTATTTTTGCCCATAACTGTGCTTGGGGTGGTTCTAAGAGAATGGGACCTCCAATGAATTACTATTTAAAGGGAGCAGGAATGTATAGAACCTGGGAAGAAAAACAACACTTGTGACGGAATGCCCCCAGCGATTGTCACGCCCCCAGCACACACCCACAGCACAATGCAGACACACCCACAAGGGACTACTTTGCTGGCACGGTTCTTTTACATTTTAAATGTATATGGTGGGCGTCTGCATAGCCTATGTCCTTCTGCTGCAACTGCCCTTTCCAACGCTGTATTGGGTGTTGTGATTGGTGCTGTGGTTCCCGAGTTTACCTGGCCAAAAGGTGCAAGTTCTCTCTTTATAATAGTAGTATAGATAAGGATTTAGGCCCTTTTATAAATCTGTTCTTCCTTTCAGATTATTACTGTTAATTGCAAGGATACTTCTAAAATCTCTTACAAAGCATGGTGGAACTTATTATGTCATCATCATAGAATGGACAGAGCATACGCAACCTCCACCTAAAGAGATTTACTATGGTGACCTTTAACCAATTTCTTATCTAGGAAGTTAGCATAATCCATATTGTTATTACTTTTAAACTGTTATCTATTTTAAACTGTAAATGGTTTGCAATATTTTTCTTTTTCTAGTTTTCTTCCTCTTTCGGACCTTTCTCTATCCTTTCCCCTCCTTTCTTGCTTCTTCTTCACCTTTCCCCTTTTTTCTCCTCTTTTCTTCCTCTTTTCCTTTTCCCTCACATTAAAAGTTTCTAAAATGCTTCTTTCACTAAGTATGGTTTTAGTCCAGAGGATATTATGTCACTATGTCACTTTCGCTTTTGTTTTATATTCTAAGTTGTCAAATGTCCTATTATTGCAAATTTTTTGTACTGATGTTTTACATTGTTTTTATTACCCCGATAACGCATTTTAAAATAAAAAAAGAAAAAGAAAATCCAGCAGTATAGAGACTTTATTGCCAAAAGAGTCAAATCAAAATTAATATAACTAAATGGGCATAACTTTTTAGGTAGCGCCTAGGCAGTGTGCATGCGCTTTTTGGAAGACCTGATGTAGTCAAAAAGGACTTAGCTCTAGTCTGCTGCCTTCCCATTGGTTAAAAGCAGTGTCTCTTTACTTTGCTGCTTCCTAAGTGGTTCACACAGGGAAACCGCTTCTTCTGATTTTTCATAGAGGAGCACCAGCCAACTACAGTTACCTTCTGCTTGCATGCTTTATCTCATTTTTAGGAGTACTCTTTTTGCGGTGTCCGGCGTGCCACGGCTTCAGCAGCAGCCCCTTTGCTTTCCACCAATCGCTTTCAGTGAAATCGGATTTTTTTCAGAAATGTATCTCAAACTAAAGTAGCGCATGACAATAAAGATATACCAACACTTACAATTGCCTTTGCTATGTGTTCATCTGCAGCCGCTTTGCCTTCTGCCCATCGCAGTCAGTAAAATCAGATTTTCTTTTTAGAAACCTATTACCAAGTAAAGTACCTCATGACAATGAATCTATACCAAGACTTACCAGTTGCCTTTGAAAGCCACAAGAAGCTACTGCCGAAGAGGTAGAAAGCAAAAAGGGCTGCGCTACAGGCTTTTGATTTTAGTTTTTTACTAAGCAGACTGGAAACCAGACATACTAACTAAATTCAACTTTTCAGTGATTTGCTGGAGTTTGCGAGAGGTTAATAAGGAAATGACGCTGCTGCGCTGCTCAGCCCTCCTTCATAAAGCAACCGTTCTGGTAACTTCTTTATAAAATAACTAGCAGCCTGTCCCGACGTTGTCCGGGTATGAATTGCTGCCGGCCAGTAGTATATTGTTTCGTAGGATTTCGTTTTGATAGCATTTCTTATCTGTGACAGGCCTGTGAAATGCTCCGATTCACAGTGCACTGCTGATGCACTTAAGAGTGCGCGTTCAGTAGTGTGTGAACTCGAGTTTCCCTACCTTATTTTCCTTGCAATATTATATAGCGTGAACTCGACAACATGGCATGAGCACAATTTACATTACAGAAGAACACATTCATTTGTGGTAGGCACGGGGAGACAAAGCGATTTGTCTGGAATCACTGGATGTTGAGCTGATGCCGAGATTCGAATGTAGCTCCCCATCTCTAAAGTTCGTAATTCTAGAACTTGTGGTGGGAGGTGTGTCTAAAAGTGTATGTCGGTGCTGGCCATCAATGAGAGAGACCTGTGCATTTTTCCAATAGGTGGTGAAAAAATATGAGTATGTTGCTGGAGATTCACCAAAATGGGGTCGCACGCTGGAGATGTTGTAGTGTAGTTCCTATTTTCCCAATAGGCCCTGCGCATTGGAATAACATAAACAGTAGTATTGACGTTGAAGTGCGGATCTTCCAGGTCTCCACTGACTATGCTAAACTTAATTGGGTTTGTTACCAAACTAGCTCAGAGATCACTGGAAACTTTCTTGACTGAATAGGAAGTGATCAGCTTCCCTGGCACAGACAAGAAGGGATTCAGTTTTCCAACAACCATGCAACATGACAACTTTGCTCCTCAGATAAGAGTCAATCTCTAGGGTCGTGTGAAACAATAGACAGTTATTTTACTCAGTCAGTTATAGTGCAGATTACTTTCACAATTATGTAGAGAATAGAGAGACGGGCATTTTCAATAAAAAGGTATTATTTATTGAACAGTCTTTCTTCTCATACAAGAGAAATGTATTGCCACAATTGCAAGACTTGTTATTATAAAAAGTGCGTACAGTAAAAGGAGTATTGCGAAATAATACTATAAAAGCATTGATATGGTTTCTTAGCCATACAATGGTTTAAAAGGAATAAAACATATATACATTCATATATACATTTAGACTAACATACTCAACTGGTGCTTCTAACTACGTCTACCCAGTGTACCTGACCTAAGCCTAACACGTGGATGGGAGTAAGTAGCAAGTTTAAGTTAAGTTGGTTTTGCCAAGGTTTGCTTCAAGAATTCTCTCTAAGGATTTATTCAACACCATACCTCAGGAATAGAATGTTGGAGGTCTGGTATCTCCTTCCAGGATTCGATATCCCAGTCACTCGCAAGAGTAGGCTAGGAACGCCGGAGATGGATTTTCTTGGCAGGAGAAAAGACAGCGTCTCTCTCTCAGCGCGTTGAGGAGGAGGAGGGGCAGCGTCTGCGGGCAGCTTGCATTTGTTGGGTTCTGCCGGGGACAGCTGGTCTGCTCCTTGTTCACCACACTATCGTTCGCTCGTTAGCATCGGTAGCGACAGCGATAGCATCAGCATCAGTAGCTTGGTAGCTAGCCATTGCTTAAGGCAACGTTGGTAATATTTATACCTAAAAGGTTCCTTGTTTGACGTAAGTTTTTGGACATAAGACGTCAATAAAGATGTCACTAGGAAGTGATCGTCTATCAGTGCTCATTAGAGTTCTATTACTAATCAAAACATAGCATACAGGGATTTCCCAGGTTGCTGAGTTTTTATCTTGTTGAAGAACTCGGAGTGTTAATCTAGGAATCTGAGATAGTGGCTTCAGCTGTGTCATTTGCTAATGAGCTGCAGAGGAAGCTGCAGGAGGAATGTGGCTTCTGATCGGGTGAGGTCAGAGACAAGTTTCTGTAATATCACACTTGAACGTTTATGCCATTATAGGGAAATAAATGGATTATGGCCGTATAGGGGCATAAGGTCATAGGGTCGATCGGGGTCCTAGATTAGAATACAACACCCACTCCACGAAATTATGTCCATCAAATTACTAAAACTAGAGCAAAAAAATGTATGTGTAACATTGCCCACCCCAAAATACATATTCGCATTTGAAATGGTGCATGTTTTCAAAATACATGAAATTTTAGTACTGTACGACTTTAAGCATAGGAATCATTCAGAAAGTATAGCATATGCAATTAATGAACGATTTTTGCGAAAGAATTACACATGAAATATCGCTTAATACAGAAGAAGGGCGAGATAATTTCATCACATATAAAAATGCATTGTTGTAACAAGAGCTAGAGGCTGGTGTAAAGTTATCATGTCTCTAGATTTACCTACAAATTGAAGCTTCTGTTCTTTATGAATAGTTCTACTTTAAGCAGAGAATATCGTGCCAAAAAAAGGTAAATATTTTCAAAAAGTGTTCAATTCAAAAAACTCTTGTTGAACGGGGGAATAGAGTTCCAAAGTTTTTTAGCAGTTTTTGTTGATCAAAACTGAAGGCCGAATTCAGAGTTCACGAGAACACTGTGTGTCGGAATGCTTCTAAAAAGTTATTATTTCTGTTCAGGGGAGAACATTATATCAGACAGGCTCTCAAAAAATTCGTCTACAAAATCAGGTGACAGTTCAACCAAGTTTGATAGTGCTGTAACTTGGCAGGTGTGAGAATGATTGCTGTCATCAAAGTCTGGATCAGCAATGCTCACAGATAGTCATACCTGGATGATGTTGCTTTTGTCACTCGCTCCACTGTTACCACCTAGGCGTAGCACAGGAGTCTCAACGAATGCCGTCATCAGGATTGGTAGCCGCTGGGGACAACACAATGCGTGAGCCGTTACTGGACTGAGCAAAGTATCGATATCCATTGGTACTGCTGATGGAAGTGCAAGACAGGTGTCCAACACGCATTCATCTCCGCATAGCATACATCGTAGTACAGGTAAGATGCAGGATTGCCATATAGGTCTGAATGAAAGGAACCAGGTCATGTTTAGATCTCTCAGCCTGGCCAATCCAAGGACTTTAGTTATTCTGTCCCGGTAGCGTATTGCTAGGATTGTTTCTTCCATTCCCGCTGGAGTCATGTCTGAGCTGTTGCTTGCCATATCGAAGCAGGAAGGTCAAAAATAAAATACCTGCTACAAGTCCCAAAATAAGGGGGATGCCGCCAAAAACAGAATGGACAAAATTGGGAATGATTCCCAGAATTGCTCTAAATGGTGTTAATAAAACCGAAAAGACGGTCTTAAATATGCCTGGGATGCCTATGGCACTAGACATGTTAAGAATTTGGCTCAACATTTCTACAAAATGCACGGGGCAATTTGTTGATAATAGGTCATGAACCTCCGTAGCTGTCCTTGCAACTAGGAGATCATACGTTTCTTTTGATGACGTGATGGGCACTGTTGTCTGCAAAAGCACAGACTTCATTCTGCCTAAAGTATCAATTCGTATGGAAGAGAAATTCAGACGAGGCCATAAGGGAGTCTCAGTGTCTCCAGGGCCGGTCGGGAACAATGCTTGCATACAGCATTTGACCATGGAAGTTACGTGGACGAGATAGGCTTTTCCGGGCACCAGGCCACAACATCTGTAAACCGTTATTACAATATAACTCCCATTAGGAGGAAGATGGCGGCCGGCTAACAAGCTCGGTCAGGAGCTCCGACTCACCGCTCATGAAAACGGAAGATTAATCCCTTCATAAGCCGCTATACGGACTCTTGACTAGAGGGATCGAGAAAGTAGGAAAATCCTCAACAGAAGGATTTGAAAAGGGGAGCAAAGGTTATAAGAGTGCTTTTTAAATTTGGAAAGACACGAGAGTTATGATAAACAACTACCTGCTGATTTTAAGCACGCCGGTGAAGCTGGGACCCCTACAGCAGTTTCCTTCGAGCGCTGGAGCCTGGGTGTGTGCGCGGAGAGCGACGTGGAACTGCCGGAAGGCGCTCCAGAGAGTCTCTTTCCAGTTCCGGGGCACAAGCGGCAGAATCGGCGGGGAGAAAGAGACAAACAGAGTTACTTTCAGGTCAGTGAGCCGAGTGAGCAGAGCACCCCGTTTGGCCAGATTAAGTGCTGGAATCAAAGTAAAAAAGGAAGGGGACTGAAGGGGGAAACCGAAAAAAACAAAACAAAACTCGCTATTAACAGCAACTTGAAGCCTGTAAAATCGGAGCACCTCTGGCTAATGAGCTCTAAGAAGAACACTGCACTACCGATTATTGAGGGGAAAGTATTGCCCTCATTCCCACAGGTCAACAGGGAATCAGAGGATATTATAAAAAGGAACTTACCTAACGGTGGGGCAGATAGTTTGGAGAGAACAGCGCCAGATGTAATTGCAGGGTGTTTTAATCGAGAATACACTGGAGAAAGTAAAGAAGAGGGGCATACCCAAGCACAGCTTAAATCGAGGGTGTACAACACTAGATCCAAGAAAATAGAAAGAGATTTTGAAGCAAGTGCAATAACTGAGATAGGAAAAGACAAAGATCTGGAAGCAGGGGGAAAGTCTCATTATTGCCTAAGGAATCACAACTTAGTACCGCAGTTTGAACCACAAAAGAAAGGTATATCACCAAGAACAACTAAACGAAAACAGAGAGTGTTACCTAAATCAGCAGAATTATCTGAAAATGTTAAATTAAGATCTGCAAAAACAAAGCTGCTTGCAAACCAAAAAGTCAAAGTCACTCCTTCATTACGATCTTATTTTAAGGTTCAACAATCAGTGCAAGTAAGAGGCGGCCATTCGTCTATACAGAGTGAGCCTGTTGAACTCTCATTAAGCACCGGAGTTCACCTAGATAGATCGCTTACATATAGGAAGGACTTAGGTGATGTGATTAGTGAGGTGACTCTAAACAGCACTGGAAGGGAAAGGCCAAATATCTCAGTTAACGCAACTCCGATAACTGCACATTCAATGGAGGAAACATTACCACCACCTACACTGCTGCCATCACAAACCAAACCCACAGACAAACTTATAGAACAAGAGCAAGAAACTTTAGTAATAGCAACAATGCAAGAAACGGCGACAGTGGTTACAACAGAAAAGGTCATGGAGGTGTTCGCTGAAAAAATAATGGCAGCAATGACAGAAAAATTCTCTGTCTCTGAGGAGAATCAAAACAAAATACGTGAAGTATGTGAAGGTCTGGATCAAAAATTAAATATTCTGGGAGAGAGAGTCACCGCAGTAGATAAAGCAGTGGAAACCCTTAGTAAAAAGGTCAGCACGAATCAAAAAGAAATTCGAAAACTCAGAGATAGCGAGAGAACAACTAAAGATAAGCTGGAATCATTGGAAAACCAAGGGAGAAAAAATAACCTTAGGATTTTGAATATACCGGAAAATGTGGAAGGATCGGATATAAAACAATTCATTATCTCTCTTCTTGAAGAATTTTTTCCATGGACCAAAAGCTCATTCAGAGGGTCCATAGGGATCCTTTCAGGAAAAATAAAGAAAAGAAAAATCCAAGAAAAATCTTGGTCAATTTTATGACTTATACCCTAAAAGAAAAGATTCTGAGTGAGGGTCTAAAAAATGGAACTCTAAACAAAGATAACTGGTCCTTCAAAATTCGCTCAGATATATGTAAAGCCACACAAGATAGGCAGTGGGAATTGGGACAATTCATGCAGGAGTTGAAAACTTTGGGGGCCACGGTCCAGATGAAATTCCCAGCAGCACTTAGAATTATGTGGCGGAACAAAATGCACAACATCAGAGAACCTCTAGAAGTAGAAGACCTCATAAACAAGATAAAAGACCAGATTCAAAGGGAAAAAACTAACTAATACAAAGAGATACCCCTCTAGAAAAAGGTAAAAGAAGGAAGGAAGAAAATCTTAAAATAAGCTTAACTAAGAAAATGGTGAACCGGAGCTCGAATCGGGTGGAGAATTCCATCCAAAAGAAGAAGGGAGGCTTCCTCGGGGGGGGGGGAGAAATGAACCTCGCAGAAACACTATAATGTAAAAAGGAATACACGGGTGGGGAGCAAATTAGGGAAAAAATCAGAAAAAATTATCCTCATAAATCAAAAACTGGAGCTCAAAGGATGTATATACAAGATTGCCTTAACACAATCCCCTCTATAAAAATTTTTTTTTTAAAAAGAAATGACGAAAGAAAAATTAATAAAAGTTCTCTCATGGAATGTTAACAGACTAAGAACTCCCAATAGAAGGAGAAAAATCTTGGAGTATATAAAGGAGACAGAGAGTGAGATCATTATACTCCAAGAAACTCACCTTGTTAGTGCTGAGTGGGAACAGATAATAAAAAGATTAAACTGGGTTGGAGAAGTGTATATATACTACACAAGATTGTAACGTGAAGGGGGTAGCAATTATTTTTAAAAAATCCTTAAAGGCAAAAGTTATAAGCAAGACAGTAGACAGTAAAGGAAGATGGGCCGTAGCGAAAATAAGAATAGAAGGCAACTTGGTTAATATAGCAGGATACTATGGCCCAAATATAGATGATCCTGTACCACTCCAAAATCTATATTCGGAACTTCTTTCAACATCTGATCCCATAATAATAGGAGGAGACTACAACATAATACTGGACCCTAAAAAAGATAGATTACCCCCAAATAAACACCTTAACCTACCCAAGATGAGGGAATGGCTAAGCATATACAAGACCGACTTAAACTTGGAAGACATGTGGTCACAAAAAGGAGATAAAGTATATCCTTTTACCTTTCAGAATAAAAAACTAGGACACAAATCAATGATAGACTTTTTTCTCTTAAACAGATCCTTAATAAATATAGTGAAAAACATTGAACACCTTCCAGCACACTTATCTGACCACTCAGCAGTAAAACTAACTTTATCTTTTCCTAAGGATATTACTCCTTCTAGATGGACAGTAGATCGATCTTTACTAAACAATCAACAATATATCAGCCAGCTAGAAATTACTTCATCACATTACTTTGAAGACAATGCAATAGGCACCTCAAAACAAATAACCTGGGACGCTTACAAAGCCGTGATAAGGGGTAAATTACTTAGCTTAGGAGCACATAAAGCAAAAGCTAAAAAACTAGATATCAAAAAGATGGAATTAAACATTAAAAATGCGGAGCTTCAGCTAGAGAACGAAACCTCCCCAGGTAAAAAAGAAGAACTAGAGAAAAAACATCGAGAGTTAAAAGAAAAGCTAGCAAACTACTTAGAAAACATTGTGAGAGAAAAGTGGGAAAACAGTAAACTAGCAAATTATGAATACGGGGAAGGGTGCGGGAAACTATTGGCATGGAAAACAAAATGCGAACAATCTAGGAATAATATACCATGCATTCAGACATTAGAACAATCACAAGAAACCTCTGAAGACGATATAATAAGAAAGGAGTTCTCAAAATTTTACTCTGGTATATATGAAGAAGACATAAACCCAACTAAAGAGCAAATCGGTAAATACTTAGAAGCTGTTCATCTTCCAAAACTAACATACGAAGAAAAGACAGAGATAAATCAAAGGATTAAACCGGAGGAAGTTAGAGAAGTGATAAACAATTTAAAAAGAGGAAAAGCCGCTGGTCCAGATGCTCTTCCGAACGAATTCTATATAACATTAAAAGAGCACCTAATCAATAAACTAACAGACCTAATGAACGACATACTTATAGATCATGGAAAAATTCCAGATACCTGGAATGATGCGATAATTAGTGTGATTTTAAAACCCGGGAAAAATCCCAAAACATGTGAGTCATATAGACCAATATCGCTACTTAACTGCGACTATAAAATCTTCACACAAGTTATAGCAAAACGACTTGCAAAAGTTATGCCTGGTTTGATTAATTTAGATCAGAAAGGATTTATAAAAGGACGGCAAATTCACGAAATTACTCATGAGCTATTCGCAGCAATTGATATCGCCTCTTCTAAAAAACTCCCCCTTACTATAATTACCTACGACGCCGCCAAAGCGTTTGATAGGGTAAACTGGGATTTTCTAAACGAAGCCATAGGAAATTATGAATTGGGGGAAAGTGTCGCCCATGCGGTAAAAGAAATATATAAGAACCCAAGGGCTAGAATACTAATCAACGGCAATCTGAGTGACAACATCAAAATACAACGTGGCACAAGGCAAGGTTGCCCGTTGTCACCGTTACTTTTTAATCTTTATATTGAGCCACTGGCTACGCTAATTAGGAACCATACTCAGATCTCTGCATTTAAATATCAAAACTGGTCAAAGAAAGTAGCATTATATGCTGATGACTTAATGGTATTCACAACAAGCTATGAAAGCTCCTATCAAGCGTTGGATGAGTTGATGAGTGATTTTGGTAAAGTCTCAGGCTATTTGACGAATAAAGAAAAAACTGAAGCAATGAGCTGGAACTGTAATCCTCTCACACCGTATAGCAGAGACAAACTAAAATATTTAGGAATTACCTTGGTAAAAGAAGTTGAGAAAGTCCCGCAACTAAATTTAACGATAATAGCTAAAGAAATGAGAAGACTACTTAAAACATGGTTAAGCCTACCATTAACTTTTTTGGGGAGATCCAACATAATAAAAATGTCTATTATTCCAAAATTTACATACCTTTTCAATACAATACCATTGGATTTTAAAAAAGAACTCCTGAAGAAGATTCAGGGTGAAATCGCAAGTTTTATTTGGGCCTCAAAAAGCACGAGAATAGCCTGGAGTAAACTCAAGAGGAAGAAAGATCAAGGTGGGATAGCAAGTCCTGATTTATTTGAGTACTACAGGTCCTTTCAATTCAAGAATTTTAGACCATTATTGAGGAAGTATCAAGACTACCCAAGTTTCCTGCAAAACATGACTGAAAAAACAGACCATTTCTTGTTTAAATTCGGACATCCAAAATTTTTCAAAAAAATAAAATTGAAGATTTTATATAACGCCGCGAAACTGTGGTTTCAAATAAGAATTTCAGTAAATATACCATATTACAGTGAAAAAGCACCTATATGGGACTCACCAGGGTCACCAGAATGCTTAAAAGATTCTTTAGCAGTACCACTTAAAACATCAGGAATTATGCTATGGGGACAAATCCTAAAAGGAAATGAGATAATCCCATGGAACTCCTTATATGAACTAACAGATGGTAAGATATCAAAATTCAAATATTACCAGCTATCAAATTGGGCTAAGTCATTACAAGAGAAAAATACCGGAAATGAAACACTTGAAAGCGAAATGATAGGAACCACAATAATGAGAAAAGAAATATCAAAGTGGTATTGGACACTCATTGAATCAGGAGAGGAAGATTTCACAATCCCGGAAAAAATTTGGAGAAAAGACATACCGGATCAAGAGATAGACTTACAACTGATATGGCAAGAATCTATGGGGAAATGCTGGTCCTGTATAAAGTCAGCACCATTAAGGAGGAATCACCTGTTTACAGTTCATCGGGCATACTGGACTCCAAAGAAACTGTCTAAATTTAAAGGATCCAATGTTAAGCTATGCCCCAAATGCGGAGAAGCAAGTGTGGATGATATACATATGTTTCAAAAGTGCCCTGTAATAACTAACTACTGGGAAGAGATTGGTAAGACAGTGAATACGATACTAGAAACCAACATAACTGTAAGTACTTCTTTAATATTTTTCGGGATATACAGAAATACAGGTGATGGCAGAAATAAGTTAAAAAAAACAGGAAAGTTTACTTTTTGTATTAATGCTGTTAGCTCGGAGAGAAATTTGTATTAATTGGGTTAAATCGGTCGCTCCAAGTTACACAAACTGGTTAAATCATACCATTAAAATCAACAATATTGATAGAAACAGGGGATACACGAAGAGAACACATTTCTGGGAAATCTGGGAGCAGTATTTCCAAAGTAATTAATACCACTTTCCGGGTCATGAATAACAAATCCAATGATTATACGCGATAAACCATAATACCAGGTAGAAATGATGTCTGCCGAGTAGTCAAATTGGCTAGCTCCCCCCCGACCAACCAATGGTATTATTGGAAATGATAAAGGGTAAGTGGAGGAAAACTGATGGATCAAACAATGAATGGGATACACCCCGAAAGGTAACTTCGGAAAGTGATGGGGCTGTGAAGGCAAAGTTTCATCAGACTCCAGAAACCTTCTTATTTATGCAATCGCAAAATGAGGATTAAAAAATATATATATATATATATATATATATATAACTCCCATTCGAGAGTTGTTTAAAGAAAGGCTCTATCTGTGCTGCAGGTGTGACATGCTGGTGGCATGAAAGGTTGTTAGAATTTCCTTCACAGGCTCCGTGTAAATTAATACCCTGACACAAAAGTATACCGCTTAGTGAACGTTTACAATTTTCACCACTAAGAAATACATTTTTGCCGTTGTCACTGTAGCAATTGTGTGTATATGGTAATTTCCATGTTGACTTAATGTACCCTTTACCCAATCATTCATACTGGCCAGTAGGTATATATTCAAGGCAATTTTTAAATCGGAAAGTTGTTATCGGAATTGTGATAATCCCGAGTATTATCCATTCAATGACAGGACTCTCTGACATTGTCAATGGTAATCTCTCAAGTTTTTCGATGCTCAGGATTGTATAGTCTGCTCCTGTTTGTGCCAAGCTGATTTGTTTATCAGTAAGGTTAAAAATGGAAAACAATGACGTTGTGTTGATTAAACGCCAAGGCACATACCCTGAACGAAGATTTTGCAGCGTCCAGCCTAACTGTACAATAGAACGTACTTGTGACTGGCCATGCTGTAACATTAGCAAGTCTTTGTCTATTATATCAAAGGCAGAGGATACATTATTGTCCAGCGAATATATTCTGGAGGACAGAGTCATTAACCCATTGTCCACTACAGAAAGTGATTTTTCCAAATTAATACAATCAATTTCTCGTATTTTTTCTGCTGTTTCAAGTTGTGTAACTTTCCAAACCTCCTTGTATGCCGCATATACACTGGTCGCTATGAAACGCTTTTGACGCTGTTTGCGTGGTCCCAAAATGAAATCGCGCAAGTCAGCACCTTCTTTAAGTAAAGACAAGTGTTGCTTAATTTCAGCCAGTGTGGATGTGTCTAGCCATTCAAGGCACAGCCTCCCTACACTGTATGTTGTTATTATCCCTGGATGTTGTCTCTGGGAATATTTAGGGTCTTGTCTGGTCATTGTTAACCCCTGTGTTTTATTCAGGAATCTATCTTGACAGTTGTTTGTGTCAGTAGGCCAGATTAACCACTTTTTCCAATCAGGATGTGTTCTGTTCAAATGTAAAATTTGTGAAACGTCTAATTCAATATCTGTGGTTGCATTTTCAGGTATTGGCTTTGGAATAGACGGTTTGTTAAGGTCTTTGATCTTAGCTAGGCCAAGACAGGATGTTTGATGAATTGTTTCATTTAAAAACATAATTTGTTCTGGAATCATGCATGCTCGAAATAATGCTTCTAGGCCTTGTACCTGACAATCTTTCGTACCCCAGATTGTTTTTGTTTCAATGTTATTTTTCCAATAATCAAAACCAAATGTCATAATTTTTTCATAAAATGCTTCTGAATATATCAATTTAGTGTTTGTCAGCATTGTTTTCAATCCTGTTGTATCTAACAATTTATAATAAAACGTTTCTGCATTACTGGTGTTAAACCCTGAGAAGTACTTGAATTTCTCATAGAATGTTGTGGAACTGCTTTTCGGTGGTGTAGCACAATGTTCCCATTGGTTATATTTAAAAACATTTCTAGGTTGTGCAGATTTATGCAAATAATGATCGCCATAGTGTGTGTAGCAGAATGTTTGCTCATAATTAGATGACATTACTAAATCAGACATCATACTGTTAATACTTTCAAAGTCCCAATCCTCAGAGAATGTACTAGGTTTTATAAAGTCACTTAGTGAAACTTTAAATTGATGAGGATACTTCAGGATTTCTACCGGACCATATACTTCATAGTCAGTTTTGTCCCATACTACCCCACCGGGTATTGGAATGGCTGTGACATTCACTGTTGACAGTTCTCTTTTCTTCACGTGGGATGATCTGTGTGGTTTGAGGACTAAGTTGATATTCTGACTTGCTGTGTCCATTGTACTGTATTTTCCCTCAATGAATTTTCCCAAACAAAGTACCATGATGAGCCAAAGCAGGAGGAAGAATACACCTAAACCAAACCAAAACTCTAACCATGGAGAAATAAGGTAGATTTTCTTCAGCTGATGAAAGAGTTCTGTTGCTTTTATTTTAAAAGTCTTTGTTTCTGGCATTACTTCGGGGATACTTGGATCTTCAGAAAAATTATCGAAGTTGATGAAGTAGCCAGAGGCTGTTCTGTCAATTGTTGGAATAGAATTTTCAATTTGTCTTCCGGTGGCACTTTCTGACGCCACATCATTGTAGATTGGTGTTTCACGATGAACTGTTTCAATCTGTGTTTCAAGAGGCACGAGTTCCATGGCATTATTGCATAGTCCCTCTGTGTGTACTGCAGGCTTATCGAATGTGATCATTCTTTCAGTTTGAACCTCTTGGATTGTTGCAAATTTGGGTATTCTGTTGTTTCTCGGGAGTCCACTGGGCCTACTGTTGATTATAGGCCACATGCTTGTGGTTTTACCAGGTCGATTGATACAACTCTGTTCTCCTTTTTACCAGCAAGGGGCGGTAGTACTACTGATCTTGTTCCGATGATTGCTAAGACAGGTTCTGCTTTTCTGTAAGAAGGCCCAAATTCCTTCTTCACCGCTATTTTTTCTCTGACTAGATCCCCAATCTTTGGAATCCAGACAGGCCTTGCTGGGGCTTGTGCTTGTGGTGCCTCGTCAGTGGTAGCTGGCTGTTGCTTTACTTTTATGTTGCTTAGGGATTTTCTTGTTTCATTCAAGTCCTGTAAAACAGCCAAACGATCTTTGATTTCAGGTTCTGATTTCTTTTCTTCTACCACTGATAATTGACTATCTAGGTCCTGAATTCGCATTCTAATTCCGAACAATAGTTCGTATGGGCTGAAACCTTTTAGAGAATTTCTTGGCAAATTGTTAAGACTCATCTGTACACTTATTAAATGTTTGACCCACCCAGCACCCGTACCTAATACCTTCGCTGTTATAGATTGCTTTATGTCCCGATTTTTTCTTTCTACCACACTGTTCCCTACGGGGTGCGACGGACAAGAATACCGCAATTCAATACCCATGCTGGCCATGGCCTCCTTATAAGCTCGAGAGCTAAAAGCAGGACCCTGGTCAGAATGAAACATGGCAATTGCGTATGTGCCTATAAAGACTCGCAGATCTTTTATAACCGTTCTGGCGTCAGCCGAGCGCTGGGGCCACATTTTTTAAGTGTGTTTTTAGTCTTAAATGATTAATAGGACGCTGGAGGGCTTATAGACAGCATTACCCTTTCTGCAAATGGTAACTGGGCAATCGGTAGGACCGGTTCATTACTGCGATCTCTGTCACAGTCGGGACAGTTCTTCACATATATTTGATGTTGCACGCTCATCCCCGGCCACCAGTATACTGATTGCAATTCTGTCAGAGATTCCCTCATCTGAATGTGCCTTGGACCTTCACCCATGTGTGCGTCTGCTATTAATAACTTTCTCCTGTTCGTGTTTGGAATTACCTTATCCCCCACTCCAGGGATTCGAGCAAAAGGAACGGAGTTTGCATCGATTACATATGCATAAGTGAGTGGATAGTTCACGGGTAGTGCTGCACAGTCGCCTTTTACGGTCATTTTTACTGCCAGCATGGTTTCCCCGTCTATGTATTTTTCTGAACGCTTTTTTGTGGCTACAGAGGCCGGTTTAGTTGCTTCCGCTGTGGCTGTACTAGCCAATGAATTCCCTGCAACGTGAACGCCATCACGTTGATGACTCAGAGTGTATATCACGTGAGTCTTTCGTAGTTCTTTCTGTAAAAGAGCTACCTGTTTCCAAAGCAATTTATGCTTGATTGTGGCACCTGTGTCATCTTTGAAACCATTTTGAACCCACTTCTGTAACTTATTGTTGTAAGAATTGACGCAATAATGAGAATCGCACACGATTAGTGTCGGGAATTCACGTTCTGCATTTTCGAGCGCCATCTTCAACGATCTGATTTCTGTTCTCCGAACTGAGCAGATTCTCACTGATTCAGTTTTTGTAATCTTCGGTCTGAATTTACCGCACAGCCAGCGACCTTTAACAATCGCTCAAGCTGCATCGTAGGATTTACTTTCTACGTTGTAGTACTGTACAAATCTATCTGTATAGATTATACAGGCGTACTGTGGGAGAGGCAGGAGATCGAATGGCAGAGGATATTCTTCTTCATAAGTCAAATCATTCAGTTTTTCAAATTGCGGGGCGAAATAGTATTTCACATCGTCCGCATCAATAGAATTTACACACTGTATCCATTTCGGATCTAGTGACACTGTAGACAAGTTTACTGGGCTGAATAGCGCCTCGAAGGCGGATTCCGCTCTAAGGACATTTGTCCTTTTGCCATTTGCCAGTTCTCGTTCATTTGTTATTGCAGTTTGTACTGCTTTGACAGTACGTTCTGTCAGACTGAATGCTTTTTCTGCTTGTGTGTACAAGTGAGATTTAATAGAAATTGGTACCTTTTCTCCCTCATTAGAGGTCAGGTACGTGAATCCCCATCTTCCTGGGATGACTCGGATTACAAGGTTGATTGTTTTATCACGTGTATCTAATTTTGTTTTTGCTAACATATCTGTTTGCAGTGATCTCAAGATTTCTGTGTGTTTTTGAGTCCAATTGATTTGTTTAAAATCAGGTTTAATTAGTTCGTAGAGAGGTTTAACCCTTTCTGCGTAATTTAGAATGTAAGTTCTTCCGAAATTCAGGAAGCCTAGAATCGATTGTAAGTTCTTCAGCGTTTTTGGTGCTTGGAGTACAGCGCACTTCTCTAAGAAGTTGTCCGCTAGGCTTTTGCCTTCACTTGATAATTCGTATCCTAGAAATAATACTGTCAGATGGGCAATTCGAGACTTTTTAAAGTTGAATTTGTAACCCTCTGCTGCGAACCCAAGTATAATGGTGTTCACTCTTTTCAAGTGAGTATCCAAGTCGTCGTCTGTTAGATAGATGTCATCAACATAAGATAATGCCTCGTCATCATACATTTGTAGTAACTCTGTTACTCTAGCTGAGAATAGTCCTAGGCTGTTCTTGAACCCTTGTGGGAGTCGACAGAAATTTTTCTGCGACCCAAATATTGAGAAAGCGGTCAAGTACCTGCTTTCTGGTGCAATGTTTTGACAAAAGAAACCATTAGAAATGTCTAATGTTGTTTTATATTTTTTCCTAACTATATTATTCATTAGTGCAGCACTATGCAAATTTTGTACTGCAAATGTTTTGCAACATGAATTAAGGTGTCTGTAGTCCAACACTAGACGATATGAATTGTCTGGTTTGGAGACAGGAAACAAAGGATTGTTCATTTGAGAGGTGCATGTTTCAATCCCCCCCTGATATTCAAGTTGATCTAAAATCTCCCTGACTTGTTTTTTAGCTTCCTGCTTAACTGGGTACTGCCTCTGGGCAGTAGGTTCATTTTTTAACTGGATTTTGTGAGGAGGAGAGTCCTCATCCCATCCAACATGATTCTTATACAACACAGGTGCTTGAGCAACTGCCCATTTCCTTGCATAAGTATATTTTTTGTGAATCGGAATGTGATTCGAGAAGGCAGGCATAATCATTTCTTCGCCACGAGGGCACTCCCTGACAAACTCTGGGGGCCAATCTTTTTCAGCTAACAGGATGTCATAGCCTTTTGAGAGGTTATCCCAAAATAGACCCCGTATTCTCCTAATCTTATCACCCTCTATACGCAATGTTATTTCGTATATCTTATGAGGTTCACTCACTCTGGTGTCGGCAGTTTCCACTTGAATGTATTCATTCGTGTCCACTGTCTCCAGATGACTCATCAGGATCTTGCGAGCTATGCTGATTTCTGCTGCACTGTCTAACATTGTCTGAGCCCACTCCCCGTTTTTCAACTGTGTTCTCAGTATTCTCGGCATGTTCGATTACTCTAATACTGGCTACCTTCTTTCTTGGAAATTGTGAGTTTTTACTCTGAGCAGGTTCCTTGTCTTTGGACTTGGTGTGCTCTCCTGGATCTGACCGTCCTCTTCTTTCCGATTTCTGCGAAAAAGATCGAGAGGGACGTGTATCAATACTTTGATATCTATCAGGCTTCTTCAAATTATCCCTATTTCTAAGGTTATATCTTTTCTCAGAGGGCTCCCTCTGGGGAGACTGGTGTTCTCGAGTCGGAGTTCTTTCCCTCCGTCGAGGAGACCTTCCTCTGGACTGGAAAACATTTTCCTTGGGAGTGGATTGTTTATTTCCATCCCAGCTCTTTTTAGGAGTGTTTGAATTATTTTTAATAAATAATTTTACTAACTCTCTATATGCCTTTGTTAATTCTCTTATGTTAACTAAGAGTTCTTCACTTGACATTTTATCAATGTCCGGATGTGGTGTGTAGCTGGCTAGAACCGGCCACGTTGCTCCTGGTCTACCTAGTGGACCGAGCCTGGTAATATGATCATTGTGTTTTAGGGCGCCTTTAAACCAGAGCAAATGCTCTTGGTATTTTAATGGGATTTCTATCTCCTCGAAAGGAGCGTACTCATCCGGTGGTTTCTCTATTTTGTAATAGTGAAACTCTTTCGTTCTAATGTTTGCCGCTGGAAAGTTTATCCATGAATTGAATACCTCTGTCTGCCGATATTCGTGAGCCTCTATCACGAAAATGACTGTACCACCCTGTGGTGTCAGTCCGTTCTCTATAAGTTTTAAAGTTATAGATTTTCTTAAGTGGACCGGGTTGTTGACAGCATCTGGGTCAATAGTCCCTGTATCATCGGGATTCTGCTGAGTCGCATTTACTGCGGCATCAGTTCCGTTGTTTGACATTGTATAAATGCAGGTTTTTCAGAACAGGTCTCCAAGGAGACAAAGATTAGGTGCACAATATTTTGGAACACTGTATCCTTCAACGTTGAATAAACCAGAGCTTTACATAGGAATCTCTTCCTACTAAGGTCGGGCGGATTTTAACCTTTCACCCACTCCAGATGTCTATTGGAGTATTTACGGGAGAAAGGGGTTTGTGTGAAAAATGCACGACTGAGTTACTCTAACGTCTTGCGCCATGTAGTGTAGTTCCTATTTTCCCAATAGGCCCTGCGCATTGGAATAACATAAACAGTAGTATTGATGTAGAAGTGCGGATCTTCCAGGTCTCCACTGACTATGCTAAACTTAATTGGGTTTGTTACCAAACTAGCTCAGAGATCACTGGAAACTTTCTTGACTGAATAGGAAGTGATCAGCTTCCCTGGCACAGACAAGAAGGGATTCAGTTTTCCAACAACCATGCAACATGACAACTTTGCTCCTCAGATAAGAGTCAATCTCTAGGGTCGTGTGAAACAATAGACAGTTATTTTACTCAGTCAGTTATAGTGCAGATTACTTTCACAATTATGTAGAGAATAGAGAGACGGGCGTTTTCAATAAAAAGGTATTATTTATTGAACAGTCTTTCTTCTCATACAAGAGAAATGTATTGCCACAATTGCAAGACTTGTTATTATAAAAAGTGCGTACAGTAAAAGGAGTATTGCGAAATAATACTGTAAAAGCATTGATATGGTTTCTTAGCCATACAATGGTTTAAAAGGAATAAAACATATATACATTCATATATACATTTAGACTAACATACTCAACTGGTGCTTCTAACTACGCCTACCCCAGTGTACCTGACCTAAGCCTAACACGTGGATGGGAATAAGTAGCAAGTTTAAATTAAGTTGGTTTTGCCAAGGTTTGCTTCAAGAATTCTCTCTAAGGGTTTAGTCAACACCATACCTCAGGAATAGAATGTTGGAGGTCTGGTATCTCCTTCCAGGATTCGATATCCCAGTCACTCGCAAGAGTAGGCTAGGAACGACGGAGCTGGATTTTCTCGGCAGGAGAAAGACAGCGTCTCTCTCTCAGCACGTCGAGGAGGAGGAGGGGCAGCGTCTGCGGGCAGCTTGCATTTGTTGAGTTCTGCCGGGGACAGCTGGTCTGCTCCTTGTTCACCACACTATCGTTCGCTCGTTAGCATCGGTAGCGACAGCGATAGCATCAGCATCAGTAGCTTGGTAGCTAGCCATTGCTTAAGGCAACGTTGGTAATATTTATACCTAAAAGGTGCCTTGTTTGAAGTAAGTTTTTGGACATAAGACGTCAATAAAGATGTCACTAGGAAGTGATCGTCTATCAGTGCTCATTAGAGTTCTATTACTAATCAAAACATAGCATACGGGGATTTCCCAGGTTGCTGAGTTTTTATCTTGTTGAAGAACTCGGAGTGTTAATCTAGGAATCTGAGATAGTGGCTTCAGCTGTGTCATTTGCTAATGAGCTGCAGAGGAAGCTGCAGGAGGAATGTGGCTTCTGATCGGGTGAGGTCAGAGACAAGTTTCTATAATATCACACTTGAACGTTTATGCCATTATAGGGAAATAAATGGATTATGGCCGTATAGGGGCATAAGGTCATAGGGTCGATCGGGGTCCTAGATTAGAATACAACAATGTGAGCCGCCGTGCCACCAATGTACTTACGGGGAAGGGTAAACACCCATTAGTCCGCAACTTTCTTTCCGCATACCATCACTCTGCATACTTTCATTACGAAAGTACCATGACTCCGCAATGCCATTATAACACGTGGCATTACATTTTATATGCTTTTACCACGCATACATTTACAACGAAATTCGTTGTAAATGCATGAATGATAAAAGCATGTTTTTTTTTAAATGTTTGGATAAGGCAAGTATGGGCATAGGGGTATACGTTTTGGGGTACTGAGGTATATGTTTTGGGGTGTTTGGGTATTTTAAGGGTTCAGATATAGTTTTGGGTTCTGGGGTACAGGGGTATTTTTAGGGTTCAGGGCTAGGTTTGGGTTTTGGGGTACAGGGGTATTTTAAGGGTTATGGGCTAGGTTTGGGTTTTGGGGTACAGTGGTATTTTAGGGTTCAGGGGTACGTTTGGGTTTTGGGGTACAGAGGTATTTTTAGGGTTCAGGGGTAGGTTTGGGTTTTGAGGTACAGGGGTATTTATAGTGTTTAGGGATAGGTTTGGGTTTTGGGGTACAGGGTATATTTATAGGGTTAAGATGGGTTAGTGTTTAAGGGTGTTGGGGTATTTTATAGCGTAAGGGTGGGTTATGATTATGGGGTGCAGGGGTATTTAAAGTAGGGGTGGGCGGAATTGGCGCAAACTTGGTACAATAAATCCGCAATATTTCGTTCTGTCTGATTTCCAATTATTAAAACAGAAACCTCATATATTCAAGGTAAAATAACAAGTATTTCTACATGCTAAAATGCATATAGTCATTTCACAAAAGTGAAATTAGCTTCCAGCAAGCAGTGAGAGAGGTGATGATTTTGAGATCAAGCCCCTGCAAAGCATTATGGGACGAGATTAGCAGTGGGAAGTGAACATTATAGTATCCAAATAATTCTACAAAGAGCTGCAGTTCACCTCGTCGTCCCTAGTTGTCCCTGATGAGGCAAATGCAATAGGATTTAAAATATTATACATCAAGCTGCAGTTCAACTCGTGGTCCCTAGATGTCCCTGATGAGGCAAATGCAATAGCATTTAAAATATTATACATCAAGCTGCAGTTCACCTCGTCGTCCCAAGATGTCCCTGATGAGTAAAATTCAAAAACTTTGAAACCCTTTCATGAATGCTCAAAATTATGCTAATCTTATCCCATAATGCTTTGCAGGGCCTTTTAGTTGTATTTTTGCCCATAACTGTGCTTGGGGTGGTTCTAAGAGAATGGGACCTCCACTGAATTACTATTTAAAGGGAGCAGGAATGTATGGAACCTGGGAAGAAAAAACAACACTCGTGACGGAATGCCCCCAGCGATTGTCACGCCCCCAGCACACACCCACAGCACAATGCAGACACGCCTACAAGGGACTACTTTGCTGGCACAGTTCTTTTACCTTTTAAATGTATATGGTGGGCGTCTGCATAGCCTATGTCCTTCTGCTGCAACTGCCCTTTCCAACGATGTATTGGGTGTGTGGATTGGTGCTGTAGTTCCAGAGTTTACCTTGCCAAAAGGTGTCTGTTCTCTCTTTATAATAGTAGTATAGATGTTTATGAAGCAACTAGCAGCCCGTCTCGACGTTGTCCGGATATTAATTGCTGCCGGCCAGTAGTATATTGTTTCGTAGGATTTCGTTTTGATAGCATTTCTTATCTGTGACAGGCCTGTGAAATGCTCTGATTCACAGTGCACTACTGATGCACTTAAAAGTGCGCGTTCAGTAGTGTGTGAACTCGAGTTTCCCTACCTTATTTTCCTTGCAATATTATATAGCGCGAACTCGACAACATGGCATGAGCACAATTTACATTACAGAAGAACACATTCATTTGTGGTAGGCACGGGGAGACAAATCGATTTGTCTGGAATCACAGGATGTTGAGCTGATGCCGAGATTCGAACGTAGCTCCCCATCTCTAAAGTTCATAATTCTAGAACTTGTGGTGGGAGGTGTGTCTAAAAGTGTATGTCGGTGCTGGGCATCAATGAGAGAGACCTGTGCATTTTTCCAATCGGTGGTAAAAAATATGAGTATGTTGCTGGAGATGTGAGCCGCCGTGCCACCAATGGACTTACGAGGGAGGGTAAACACCCATTATTCCGCAACTTTCTTTCCGCATACCATCACTCCGCATACTTTCATTTCGAAAGTACCATGACTCCGCAATGCCATTATAACACGTGGCATTACATTTTATATGCTTTTACCACGCATACATTTACAACGAAATTCGTTGTAAATGCATGAATGATAAAAGCATGTTTTTTTTTTAAATATTTGGATAAGGCAAGTATGGGTATAGGGGTATATGTTTTGGGGTGCTGAGGTATATGTTTTGGGGTGTTTGGGTATTTTAAGGGTTCAGATATAGTTTTGGGTTCTGGGGTACAGGGGTATTTTTAGGGTTCAGGGCCAGGTTTGGGTTTTGGGGTATAGGGGTATTTTTAGGGTTCAGGGGTAGGTTTGGGTTTTTGGGGTACAGGGGTATTTTAAGGGTTCAGGGCTAGGTTTGGGTTTTGGGGTACATGGGTATTCTTAGGGTTCAGGGCTAGGTTTGGGTTTTGGGATACAGGGGTATTTTAGCGTTTTGGGCTAGGTTTAGGTTTTGGGGTACAGGGGTATTTTTAGGGTTCGGGGTAGGTTTGGGTTTTGGGGTACAGGGGTATTTTAAGGGTTATGGGCTAGGTTTGGGTTTTGGGGTACAGTGGTATTTTAGGGTTCCGCGGTAGGTTTGGGTTTTGGGGTACAGGGGTATTTTTAGGGTTCAGGGGTAGGTTTGTGTTTTGAGGTACAGGGGTATTTATAGGGTTTAGGGATAGGTTTGGGTTTTGGGGTACAGGGTATATTTATAGGGTTAAGATGGGTTAGTGTTTAAGGTGTTGGGGTATTTTATAGAGTAAGGGTGGGTTATGATTATGGGGTGCAGGGGTATTTAAAGTAGGGGTGGGCGGAATTGGCACAAACTTGGTACAATAAATCCGCAATATTTCGTTCTGTCTGATTTCCAATTATTAAAACAGAAACCTCATTTATTCAAGGTAAAATAACAAGTATTTCTACATGCTAAAATGCATATAGTCATTTCACAAAAGTGAAATTAGCTTCCAGCAAGCAGTGAGAGAGGTGATGATTTTGAGATCAAGCCCCTGCAAAGCATTATGGGACGAGATTAGCAGTGGGAAGTGAATATTATAGTATCCAAATAATTCTACAAGGAGCTGCAGTTCACCTCGTCGTCCCTAGTTGTCCCTGATGAGGCAAATGCAATAGCATTTAAAATATTATACATCAAGCTGCAGTTCACCTCGTGGTCCCTAGATGTCCCTGATGACGCACATGCAATAGCATTTAAAATATTACACATCAAGCTGCAGTTCACCTCGTCGTCCCTAGAAGTCCTTGATGAGGCAAATGCAATAAGCATTTAAAATATTATACATCAAGCTGCAGTTCACCTCGCCGTCCCTAGATGTCCCTGATGAGGCAAATGCAATAGCATTTAAAATATTATACATCAAGCTGCAGTTCACCTCGTCGTCCCAAGATGTCCCTGATGAGTAAAATTCAAAAACATTGAAACCCTTTCATGAATGCTAAAAATTATGCTAATCTTATCCCATAATGCTTTGCAGGGCCTTTTAGTTGTATTTTTGCCCATAACTGTGCTTGGGGTGGTTCTAAGAGAATTGGACCTCCACTGAATTACTATTTAAAGGGAGCAGGAATGTATAGAACCTGGGAAGAAAAAACAACACTTGTGACGGAATGCCCCCAGCGATTGTCACACCCCAGCACACACCCACAGCACATTGCAGACACGCCCACAAGGGACTACTTTGTTGGCAGGGTTCTTTTACCTTTTAAATGTATATGGTGGGCGTCTGCATAGCCTATGTCCTTCTGCTGCAACTGCCTTTTCCAACGCTGTATTGGGTGTGTGGATTGACGCTGTAGTTCCCGAGTTTACCTTGCCAAAAGGTGTCTGTTCTCTCTTTATAATAGTAGTATAGATATCTCTTGTCTTGTGCAAGGAATGTGTACACGCCCATCCTGGTTTGTACGCTGCTCCTTACATCATGCACATTAACAATCTACATGTGTGTACTTAACAATGACTGCAATTATTAAATTATAGGCACTGTGTGTCAGAAATCGATAGTCATCAACCAACTGCGGCAGCAGATATCTTCAGACATGCTGTGGTGCATCTAGTGTACAAAGGAAAAACAGCCTTCCTTTGCATCCCTGCGAAAAATATTTGTAACGAGTCGATTGAGGAGATGGTAGTTTCTGTGCCTGATGTAGTAAAGTCCCCCACCCCTGTTTTTATGCATTTATTAATTTAGATGTTCAATATTGTGCAAATTATGTTTTAGCCACTCCTAGCCTTTTTTAGATAATGACCACTTACAGAATTTGTTAAACGTGTCTTGGTGCAGTAAGCGTGTTCCCATGTGAGTGCTCAGATATGCTTCCAGGCTTCAACTCTATTCCACATGTCCCACACCACCGTGGGGTGAACAGGTGTTGCTAACCCTTTTTATCATATAGACAGTGCCTGTACCACCAAGTCATACACGAATAAACCCAACGCATCTCAACACAACGATTCTCCCTGGACCTCCCTCGTATTATATGACCCAGTACCCCTAACAGAAACATCTCTCAATACCTTTTAGTAACACATGGTACAGCTACACAACCCATGCTACTCCATGCCTCTGCCCCACCTCTTCCTCCAGCCTAGTCACCTCATACTTCAGTCTGAACTTGAATGACTCCTCAGGGTCTGTTTCCTAATCACCAGAACACCCTTCGCCCTTCGTCTTGCCTCTGTTCTTGCTCTTTTCCATTCTCTATGCCATCTCTCCTTCCTCAGTTTGTGCTGTCTCCTGCTCCTGTAGTGTAGTTCCAATAGTACCCTTTCATGCAGGACCTACACTGCTTACGGATAACATATACTGTTTACGCATAACATATACTGTGGATCTGTTGGCAGACTGATTCTGTACACCCCACCGCATATGTTAGCCTATGTTTTGTATTAACTACTTCGTAGTGCCACTAGAAGCTCCTGTTATCAGATTGATTTGTTTTTGGCAACCTCAGAACACAATAACCATAGATTCGTGGAATCAATATACTACTTTTCACCCAGTCACTCATGCATGCTTGTTATGCTCTCAGAGAGATACATAGAAGAAACAGTTGAGCGTGTTTACAATAAGAATTTATTGTACCGTTGCCTTCTCATGTAAAATAAGTGTGCTATTACAACTGTAACACAGTAGCAGCGATATAGAACCAGCAGTACAGTGAATAAAAAAGGAATAGTATTGTTCTACCATTTTGCAATAGTCATGAACAGATACATGAATTTAAAACGTATTTATAAAATAAAGTGCATACTCCTAAGATGCCTGTCTAGATGTACCTAAGTGTACCTAGCACGTGAGTAGGTGCGAAAGAGCCTAAGCCTAAGTCCCTAGAGTCTAAGAGCCAAGAATCCCGCTAGGATTTAGTCGAACCCCCATACCTGAATAGTGAGAGTGGGGGACTTCGTCCTGGACTTGAGCTGGACACCCCGCAGGGGATCGTCAGACCACTGTCAGCTGGAGCGATGGCATGCCAGAGCTGCAGCGTCTCTGGTCAGTGTGTCGGCCTTGAAGTCTCGGTTCCCTACTGCCTTCTGATAGGAAGAGGTGCTGTATATATACAGGCTATGTTCGTGTGTTACCCATTGTTCAGTATGAGGATGACGTTGAGGATTAAACCTTGTCCGTCGATGGGAGAGGTGAAGTATACCTACTGGAGAGTGTACTCATCAAATATTCATATGTGCAAAGGATGACTTCTTATCAATATCAATTGGGCAAAACCCACCCTAGGCATGGAACTAGGTGAAAGCCCATAAAAGGCTGCTGTTCTTATAAGGCATGATGTCCCTATAAGGCAGTCTGTCCTTATTTGGAATTATGCCCTTATAAGCCCGTTCATATGAAATAACGGGAGACATTGTAGGGAAAGTGTACGATGTTCCCTGGACTTATATCAGGGTACTGATATGAAATATAACACCCACTCCACCTTATACTTAAAAATAATTATTCACATTTTGAGATACACATTTATAACAGTAGCAGTGCATAAAAGTATTTAGCAGTCATTTAAAATGTTTCCAAAAACATTAAAATATCATTTAAAAACGTAAAAAATTAGGAAAAAGTTTCTTTTTCAAAGTTTCACTTTTGTTGTAAAGTTCCTCAAATCACAATTCTAAATGAGTTTGATCACACAAGTTGAACTACTGCAAGCGTACTTAGAAGGCCATTCTTTGTTATAGAAAGTGTCAATTTGCAAAAGGTATTTTGAAATAGAAAGGGAAGGAAAAAGCACACAGTGAGCCAGATTTAGATTAAATGTCCTGGCAGGGAGACATCATCCTGTCCCGTGCAGAAGCGGTTGCTCCCCTCACTCCTCCTGGGTATCGTAGCGCTATTTCCACGCTGCCTGTGCTTTGTGCTTTTCATCTTGCTTAATTTCATAGCACCGCATTGTGCTTTATCGTGCTCTAGCCATAGCGCTGCTCTGTGCTTTGTCTTTGTGCTCAAATCGTAGCGCTGCATTTGGGCTTTATTCGTGATCGGATCATAGCGCTACGCTGTGATCCTTCATAGCGCTTAATATTCATCACTGTTGCTGGTAACTTGATTGTTAGTTATAGCGCTCCACTGCTCGCCCCAACCTCGCCCTGCTCACATTTGTTTATTGTTGATGCCATTTTGTTGTTTGTGCAGTCCCAGCCCGTCCCTCCAATCACGCTCCCGCCTCCCAGCTGACCCTCCCTCCCACTGATAGTAGAGGCCGACCCCACCCCCTTAGAGAACTGTGACCGTCCTGTCCCGTGCAGAAGCGGTCGCTCCCCTCACTCCTCCTGGGTATCGTAGCGCTATTTCCACGCTGCCTGTGCTTTGTGCTTTTCATCTTGCTTAATTTCATAGCGCCGCATTGTGCTTTATCGTGCTCTAGCCATAGCGCTGCTCTATGCTTTGTCTTTGTGCTCAAATCGTAGCGCTGCATTTGTGCTTTATTCGTGATCGGATCATAGCGCTACGCTGTGATCCTTCATAGCGCTTAATATTCATCACTGTTGCTGGTAACTTGATTGTTAGTTATAGCGCTCCACTGCTCGCCCCAACCTCGCACTGCTCACATTTGTTTATTGTTGCTGCCATTTTGTTGTTTGTGCAGTCCCAGCCCTTCCCTCCAATCACGCTCCCGCCTCCCAGCTGACCCTCCCTCCCACTAATAGTAGAGGCCGACCCCACCCCCTTAGAGAGCTGTGACCGTCCTGTCCCGTGCAGAAGCGGTTGCTCCCCTCACTCCTCCTGGGTATCGTAGCGCTATTTCCACGCTGCCTGTGCTTTGTGCTTTTCATCTTGCTTAATTTCATAGCGCCGCATTGTGCTTTATCGCTCTCTAGCCATAGCGCTGCTCTGTGCTTTGTCTTTGTGCTCAAATCGTAGCGCTGCATTTGGGCTTTATTCGTGATCGGATCATAGCGCTACGCTGTGATCCTTCATAGCGCTTAATATTCATCACTGTTGCTGGTAACTTGATTGTTAGTTATAGCGCTCCACTGCTTGCCCCAACCTCGCCCTGCTCACATTTGTTTATTGTTGCTGCCATTTTGTTGTTTGTGCAGTCCCAGCCCGTCCCTCCAATCACGCTCCCGCCTCCCAGCTGACCCTCCCTCGCCCCTCCCCCTCCACTATCTACATATGTCAGAACAGATGACGCGCAGCGTTCACGTGCAGCGGATGCGCGCCGAAGGTGCGCCAAAGGTAAGCCCATCTATGCCCGTCCGCGCCTGGACCGCGCCCAGCGCCAGACCCCCTGGCCCCCGCCGTACCCAGCCTACTAGATTCACATATGATGCCGCAACTCTCCTTGCCCTCAACCCGGGACGCACACCACAATGCTGCAAAGCAACCCCAGGACGTACCCACGGCCCATTCGCCTGTCACACCTGCAAGTTCTCCTGCTTCAGGACCCTCACCAAATCCACTTCCTCCAAACACAGCTCCGACTCTAACCACCTGAGGTGCATCCTGCTGAACACCCGCTCGGTCCACAGACACGCCACTGAACTCTGGGACCTACTCGACACTGCGTCACCGGACATCGCCTTCCTTACAGAAACATGGATGAACACATCATCAGCACCCGACATTGCTATAGCCATACCGGACGCTTACAAGATCATCCGAAAAGACCGCACCAACCAAACAGGAGGAGGCATCGCCATCATCCACAGGAACTCCATCAAAATCACGACCAGCTTCGACGATAATCCTGCAACCGCCGAACACCTCCACTTCCAGGTCCACACTGACCCTAGAACCACACTGAGAGGTACCCTCATCTACAGGCCTCCAGGAACCCGCACTCAATTCAGCGATGACATCACTGACTTCATCAGCCCACATGCCCTCACCTCCGAGAACTACATTCTATTAGGAGACTTCAACTTCCACCTTGAAAACAAACACGACTGCAACACCAACTCCCTTCTGGACAACCTGGCCAATCTCGGACTCAAACAACTTGTCGACACCCCCACCCATTTAGCCGGGCACACGCTCGACCCTATCTTCACCTCCAGCAAGCACATTTCCTTAGACCGTACCACAGCTCTCCATTGGACGGACCACAGCTGTGCTCACTTCAGCTACAAAACCACCTTGACCCACAACCGCCCACAACCTATTCCTCGGAGAAACTGGAACAAAATCACCACCGACCAACTCCTCACATCACTCAACCAAAACCCTCCCACCCTTTCATTGGACCCAAACCAAGCGGCCAGCAAACTCAAGCAATGGATCACCCACAGCGCTGACGTATTTGCACCCCTGAAAAAGCACCAGATCAATTCAGGCAGCAAAAAGGCTTCCTGGTTCAATGTTGACCTTAAAAAATCCAAGAAGCTGTGCCGCACCCTAGAGAAAACATGGAGATAAAACCCAACCACCTACAACATGGCCACCCTCAAGGCAGCCACCCGCAAACACCACCAGTTAATTAGATCCACCAAGAAACAACAACGCCCACAACAGCAAGGAACTTTTCAACATCGTCAAAGAATTCACCAACCCCGCCGCAGCGGCATCACTCCCTCCCAAGACCTCTGCGATGCGTTATCCTCCTTCATCTACAACAAAATTGCTGACATTCACAACAGCTTCCAGAACACTCCCTGTGAACAACCATCCCCACCCCCCTCTAACCCCACACCGCCAACTAACAACCTCAGCGCCTGGAACCCAATCACCACCGAAGACACCATCCGCCTAATGAACTCAATCCACTCTGGCTCGCCAACCGACCCCTGCCCCCACCACATCTTCAACAAAGCTGACTCCATCATCGCACCCCATCTCCGTGACGTCATCAACTGCTCGTTCAACTCTGCCACCTTCCCAGAAAGCTGGAAACACGCCGAAATCAGCGCCCTTTTGAAGAAACCCACAGCGGACCCCGCTGAACTTAAAAACTACCGACCCCTATCCCTCCTCCCCTTCCCCGCCAAAGTCATTGAGAAAGCCGTCAACAGCCAGCTCGCCGCCTTCCTTGAATCCAACAACTCCCTCGATCCCTCTCAGTCCGGATTTCGAGCCAAACACAGCACCGAAACCGCCCTCATTGCAGCGACAGACGACATCCGAACACTACTGGATAACGGAGAAACAGTGGCCTTCATTCTACTCGACCTCTCCGCCGCTTTCGACACAGTCTGCCACAGCACCCTTATACAACGCCTCAGCAACATCGGCATACAAGGAAAAGCCTTGAACTGGATCATCTCATTCCTCGCTGGGAGAACTCAAAGAGTCCGACTTCCCCCATTCAACTCAAAGGCCACTGAAGTCATCTGTGGAGTACCACAAGGATCATCACTCAGTCCCACCCTCTTCAACGTTTACATGAGTCCACTCGCCTCCATCGCGCGTCAACACAACCTTAACATCATCTCTTACGCCGACGACACCCAGTTGATCCTCTCCCTCACCAAAGACACCAACACCGCCAAAACCAATCTTCACGACGGCATGAAAGAAGTAGCCGAATGGATGAAACACAGCCGCCTAAAACTCAACTCAGACAAAACGGAGGTGCTCATCCTAGGATCTTCCCCCTCTGCCTGGGACGACTCTTGGTGGCTTCCGCTCTGGGCACAGCACCCACACCCACAGACCACGCACGCAACCTGGGCTTCATCCTAGACTCCTCTCTCTCGATGTCCAGACAAGTCAACGCAGTCTCATCCTCCTGCTTCAATGTACTTCGTATTCTCAAAAAGATCTTCCGCTGGATCCCCCTCGAAACAAGAAAGACTGTCACCCACGCACTGGTCACGAGTCCACTGGGTTATGGTAACACACTCTACGCCGGAATCACAGCAAAATTACAGAAAAAAACTCCAACACATCCAAAACGCATCAGCGAGACTCATATTGGACATCCCTCGCCAAGATCACATCACCGGACACCTAAAAGACCTCCACTGGCTTCCCGTCAACAAGAGAATTACATTCCGTCTTCTCACCCACGCACACAAGGCCCTCTACAAACATTGACCCGAATGCCTCAACACTCGACTGTCCTTCTACACACACACCCGCCAACTCAGATCGTCCAATCAAGCCCTCGCCGCAGTCCCGCGCATCCGACAATCCACCATGGGTGGTAGATCCTTCTCCTTCCTGGCGGCCAAGACCTGGAACTCACTCCCCACTCACCTCCGCCTCACTCAAAACCACATCTCCTTCAGAAAAGAACTTAAAACTTGGCTATTCGACATAAATTGAACCCCCCTTCCCCAAGCGCCTTGAGACCCTCTGGGTGAGTAGTGCGCTAAATAAATCCATGAACTTGAACTTGAACATAACATTATGGCTGCCTGCTACAGCAGAGGACAAACATTGCAAAACCTCGCATAGCACGTCAAGTGTGCATAGATGTAACTCCTCGTTGCCAACAGTGGGTGTGTAGGCAGTGGGTGCCGAATTCGATACCTCGGTGTCAATGCTGGAGTTGAAATTTAATTCGTGGGCATATTACCAAGGAATAGCGATATTTATTGCAAAATGCGCTTAGCACATTTTTTTTTATCGCTGCCTATCGCTGGATATGTTTGGGGAGAGAACATGCTATTAGCAATGTTTTTCTCCATTGTGCTAAAATATCCAGCGATAGGGGCGAAATGCGTGAATATCGCGGAGAATACTGCGGTATTCACGCATTAGCGACGAAATGCTCTTAGCCATGTTATCCACCTCCCATTGGATAACATGGCTAAGAACTGGTCTGGGCAGGTGTTAGTATTTGGAGATATTCGCGCTTAGCGCGAATATTTCCATCGCTACGTCTGCCTTGTTAAGAGGCGATAGCGACATTAGTGCCTGTTTTCAGTCGCTAACTCGTTGGGTATGCCCACTTGGATGTCATTAGCGATAAACATCGCTGACATGCAAAGCGGGCCCCAAACAGCTCGCTATCACCTAAAAGCCGTTGCTAACATCAGTTACCGACAGCTTGCTAATAGGGCAATAGAATTATCGCTGCTTAGCAAAGCGGCGATAATTGCCTATCGCCCTGCTTGATAATATGTCCCTCAGTCCCCAAAGGCACTTGCGGTTCCTCAAGAAAGGCATGTGTTAAGATGGGAAGACGCTGGGGACAGAGTTGTAAATGGGACCACAAGAGTTCCAGCCTGGAGTCTAAGTCCGCTGGCTTCTCCGTGTCAGGTGTCAGACAGATGTCCAACTCGCATTCGCCTCCACAGAACAGGCATCGGAAGACAGGTATGATGCAGTCCTCAATATCTGGTCTGAAGAATAAGAACCAAGAAGCACTTAGTTCTCGTAGGCGAGGTGCACCGAGATGCTGTATAATGCGCTCACGATAATATCTTTCCAGAAGAGCTTTCGCAATCTCGATGGCGGATGGTCAGTCCATTGGGCAGCAGGTCGACGATATTCAGGATTCGAGCTACAGCGAGCAGTATCAGAGGTAAAACCCTGAAAATGCTTCCAAACACAGAGTGTATGAAGTTAGGAATAACTCCTAGGATTGTCTGGAAAGTGCTAAGGAATCCGGACCTTATGGTCTTAAATAGGTGTATAATGCCACTCGTATTAGACATGTTAAAGATGCCTCCAACCATTTCTACGAAATGTAGGGGGCACTTGGTGCGGTTTAGCACCTGTATCGCTGTCGAGGTCCTTGCAACTTGAAGTTCAAAGGTTTCTCGAGCGGAAGCTAACGGCACGGTTTGCTGTAAACACATGGCTTTTATTCTGCTCAAAGAATCAAACTATATCAATGAAACAATCAGTGAAGGCCATGGATAAAAAATTGTTCTCACAGGTACTCCGAGCCCTATTTTAAACCACTCACTCACATGCAAAGCATTGAAATTATTCTTACATCAAGCTGCAGTTCCTCTAGTCGTTACTAGATGTCCCTCACGAGTCAAATGCAAAACCATTGAAACCCTTTCATCAAGCATTTGCATTTGACTCGTGAGGGACATCTAGTAACCACCAGTTGAACTGCAGCTCTTTGTAGAATTATTTTGATATTGGATACTATATAATATTTACTGCCCACTGCTAATCTCATCCCATAATGCTTTGCAGGGCCTTTAGTTGGGAATGTTTTTTTGCCAAAAACTGTGCTTGGGGTGGTCCTAAAAGGATGGGGCCACCACCAAATTGTACACTACGATGTGCTTTTGTGTTTTCAAGGCATCTATTAGGGACTCCCCCTAGGTTAGGGAGGATCCCAAAATCATCACTTCTCTCACAGCTTGTTAACTTTAAATTTTCTTTTGTGACAGTTCTATATGCATATTTGTCTTATAGTGATCAGCAATTATTGCACAGTGCATACAAGTACGCAGTGTCATTAGCTATGTACTTAGGGCCAGATTCACAGAATGAATTTAATATTCAATCATTAACTTACTACTACTTTGGTATTCACAGAATGCACTTACTACTTTTGACATTCACAGAATGCACTTACTGTTTTTGGTAATCACAGAATGAACTTACTACTTTTGGTATTCACAGAAGTTAGGATTTTGCCTTAAGTCTGTTTTAAGACTAATTGAAGACAAAACCCTAACTTCTGTGAATACCAAAAGTAGTAAATTGAGTCTTAAATTCATTCTGTGAATCGGGCCCATGAAGTTTAAAGTATAATTAAAGTATGCTACTGCATGCCCAGGTCTACTAGAAATATTATTTCTCCTCGTGTTACTCTTTTGCTGGGGAAGACAGTGATTTGCACAGCCTACTCTAGATTTATCAAGCCAAGGAGTGTCTCTGTGGTTCAGTCGAAGAGCTAGGTCTTGAGGTTGCTCCTGAATTGATGCAGTGATGGTGATTGTCCGAGGTGGAGAGGCAGGGTGTTCCAGGTTTTTGCTGCGAGGTAGGAGAAGGCTCTTCCGCCGGCCGTCGTCCTGCAGATCCCTCGGGCCAGTTGGGCGGAGCAGAGATCTCCTGTGCGTGCGTGGAATGTGAGGCGTGGTTAAGGTACGCAGGTCCCGCATCATGTAGGGCTTTGTATGTGTCTGTGAGGAGCTTGAAGGTGATTCGTTAGTTGACTGGGAGCCAGTGGATGTCTCTCAGGTGGCCGGTGATGTGGCTGCGGTAGGGAATGTTGAGGTTGAGTCTGGCGGAGGCGATCTGAATGCTCTGCAGTTTCTTGAGAAGTTTCTGGGTGATGCTGGCATAGACTGCATTGCCGTAGTCGATTCTGCTGCTGATGAGTGCACAGGTTACAGCAGTTCTGGACTTGGTGTGTGAAGTGACGATCTTTCGGAGGAGGCATATCATGTTAAAGCGGCATGATGAGACTGCGTTATTATGGCGGTTCATGGTAAGCGAGGAGACCAGGATGATGTCCAGGTTTCGTGCGTGGTCTGTGGGTGTGGGATGGGTTCCGAGAGCTGCAAGCCACCAGGAGTAATCCCAGGCAGAGGGGGTGGAACCCAGAATGAAGTCTTAGGTTTTCTCTTAATTGAGTTTGAGGCAGCTGTTCTTCAAGCAGGTGGCAATAGCCTTTATCTAACTGTGGAAGTTGTTCTTGGCAACTATGTGTTATTATTATTATTATTAAAGAATTTTGTACCGCGCACGGTTACCCAGGGGCATCCCAGCGCTTATAGAGACTCAGAGCAAGCTGCCTGTATGGAGCAGAACAGAGCTGAAATTATTCTGGAAATAGGTAAGTTTTCAGATGTTTCCGAAACCTGAGCAAATTTGGTTCAGACCGTAGTGAGAGTGGGAGGGAGTTCCAGGCGTGCGCAGTATGGATAGAAAAACTCCTGCCACCTGAACGGGTTCTCCTAATTCTCTTTGTCTGAAGGAGGTGTTTATTATCGGAGCGTAAAGCTCTAGTGGGCTTATAGGGCCGAATCATGTCCTTCAGAATAGCTGGTCCTTTCCCCTGTATGCTCTTGTGAGCAATACAAAGGGCCTTAAAGGTCACTCTCTCTTTAACAGGGAGCCAGTGGAGTGCCTTTAAAGCAGGCCTGGCTGACTGCCTGGCCGGAACGTTCCGCAGCAGCCTAGCTGCTGCGTTCTGCACTTGTTGCAGGATCTTGAACGTTGACTCTGGTGCTCCGAGAAAGAGTGCATTACTGTAGTCCAGGCGTGAGATGATTAGACCTTGGACTAACAGCTTCCGGGAGAGTTCAGGTAAGAGGGGGAGAACCTTACGGGCCGATCGGAGCAGTCCATAACACACGCCAGCGGTCTTCTTGGCGTGTGTCCTAAAGGACAGATCCGGCTCCAGCCAGACCCCCAGGCTCTTAATCTCCTTCTTTGGGTCAGGCGGGGTGCCCATACAGTTGGGCCAGCTGCTCGGCGAGAGGGCAAAACTTGAGTGGCCCAAGATCATCAGCTCAGTTTTTGAGCCGTTCAATTTGAGCGATGACCTGGACATCCAGTCAAACACCTCTCTTAAGCATGAATGGAGCGTCTCAGGCTGTTTCTCCAGCTGTGTCAGACCCACCACTAGCTGAGTGTCATCCGCATAGCTTATGGTCTTAAAGCCAAACGGAGACACCACACCCTCCAGGGGTGCCATATACACGTTAAATAACGTGGGGCTCAGGGATGAGCCCTGAGGCACCCCACAATGAAGTGGAAGGGGAGGAGATTTCGCGTTACCTTCCCAAACCTTGAAGGTACGCCCCTCCAGAAAAGAGGCCAACCATTCCAGGGCCACTCCTGTGACACCTGACTCTGCTAGGCGTTGTATCAACACTCCATGATTAACGGTATCGAAGGCCGCACTTAGGTCCAGGAGGATCACTGCCACTGACCCCCCTGAATCCAAAGTGCTTCTGGCCTCCTCTACCACTGCTAGCAGAGCCGTGTCGGTTCCATGACCCGGTCGGAATCCCGTCTGGGAGTCCCTCAGCCGACCATTCTCCTCGAGAAAGTTGGATAGTTGGCGGTTGACCAATTTCTCGGCAACCTTACTAACCCCTGGTAACAAGGAGATGGGCCTGAAATTGGCTAAGTTCTGTGGATCTAAGCCGGGCTTCTTCAGAAGCGCTTTAACAACTGCGCTCTTCCAGTCCGGCGGTACAGTCCCATGAGCGAAGGAGAGATTGACCAAATCGGTCAGAGGCTCTCCTATTGATGAGGCAGCCTGCTTTAAATACCGCATTGGGACTGGGTCGCGAGGCGAGCCACTCTTCAAGCTCCCGAGGACCTTCAGTACTTCGTCTGAGGTTACGGGGCCAAAAGATGTCAATAGATTTTCTGACCTACTCAAGTCCTCAGACAGGGTCGGGGTTCCCATCACCGGGGGGAGGGAACTAATAATGGTGTCAATTTTATTCTTGAAGTAAGTGGCCAATTCCAGACATTTTTCCTGTGGTCTGTCGTGGACAAGGATGGGATCCGGCGGTTTAAGAAGCTCCTTCATCACTAGAAAGGCTTCCCTGGATGAGGACGCAGCATGACTCACTCTCTCCCCAAAAAAGGAGGCCTTTGCAGCGCGTATTGCAAGTTTGTACGTCCTTAATTCCATACGGTATTTTTCCCTGCTCTCTGTCTCCGGGTTCTTCCTCCATAATCTCTCCGCCCGTTTACAGTTCTTTCTCAGGGTTCTAAGCTCTGGGGAATACCATGGGGCGGACCCCACTCTCTTATCCCTAATAAGCATCTTCTTGAGTGGAAGCACATGGTCCACTGCGTTGGTCAGCCAGTTCCTCATCACGGCGTCTGCAGTAACCGGATCCTGACCTTTCTTAGGCTGGGAGCCCTCCAACCGGGCATTCCAGGCCTCTACCGGGAGCCTTGACCATGCCCTGTCTATTCTAAATTTCCTGGGTGGGAGGGTGTCATCATCCTTTACCTCCCAGTTTGCCATGATCAGTGAGTGATCGGACCAGGGAAGAACAAGAGGGGGCATAGCTGATAAACCCACCATATTCGTAAAGAAGGGGTCCAAAAGGTGCCCTTTAACATGTGTGGGCCCGGTATTTATCAAATTCATCTGCAGGGCGCTCAACTCGCTCATCAAATTAGTTGCCATTGGATAAGTTGCTTCATCGAAATGGAGTTGAGATCTCCCAACAGAATAAAGTTGGATGAAGCCGAGGCCAGGAGAGTGGTAGTTTCCATAAGCGAAGATGTAAACTCACCCACACTCCCAGGTGGACGATAAACTAGGAGGCCTGTCAGCGTGCAGGTAGGGGAGAATTTAAGGGAGAATTGGCAGCTCTCACAATCTTTCACCCCTGCCTCCCGTGCTTTGCAGCACAGTGACTCCCTATAGATAATGGCCAAGCCCCCCCCCCCTCCCTGCGCCTCTGTCACGATGATAGATCAAATATCCCGGCGCCAACGCTGTAACCACATCCGGACCCGAGGTGTCAGTTAGCCATGTGTTCCTTGGTGAGGGAGAGGATCAGCTGGGATGTTGTTGGCGTTGGAGACGATGTTGAGTTTGTGGTTCCTAGCGATGGCTGCGAGCTGGCCATGCAGATGTTGAAGAGTGTGGAGCTCACAGAAGAGCCCTGAGGCCATCACGTGAGGGACTGTATCCTGACTTTATCCAACCACAGGTCAGTGAGTAGGCACGACTCCTTGACATCAGTTAATTTTTTCATTTGACTGTTTCTAATTAGTTATACATATTATTGCACTCCTAGGCTGCCCCTCTTCCCCCTTGTCCTGAGGAAGACCCGTCCACTGAGGATGTAGAATACCCTCTATACACCCGGGTCGAAACGTCGACACTCCCCCAGTGGACTGTACCAGATACCAGCCCTGCTGATTCCACAGAAGATAAAATCTCTGTGCACCTCCAGAAAATCAAAAAACAACATTTTGGAACTATCTATGAGGGAAAGGCCTAATTGTGAACTGGTGTCATTAAAAAACATAGCCGGTTTGCTTAGGATAATAAAGTAAAAAGTGTTTTGGTGAACTCTATTCTGACTTGATTTCCCTTCTTTCATATCTGTTCCATTCACAAGCACACTTTCTGTTTCACACTCCATGTTAGAAATGGGGATCTCTAGTTGGCAGTGGCTGGCGCCAATGGCCAAATAGGAACTCTTCTTCCTAAGTCAGAGTAAGGGAGCTATACCCTTTGATAACCCCTGCTCAACCCTGTGGTGACGTAGCACGAGCAGACAGGCCTATCTCAGAGGCAGTGTGTGAAGCATATATAACCATACACAATAACGCAGTGACGACACTACAAAGGGACACCACACAAGTAGTTATAGAAAAATAGGTATCTTTATATAGGCTTAAAACATGGCTCAAAAGCGATCAAGAAGCTACAATGCACGTAAATATGAAATCACTTAAAAAGCAATAAAAGCAATCAAAAGCATGTGAAACGAACTTAGTTCGAGGCCAGGGTCTACGCGACACGGTGATGCAGAATGTACCTGAAGCTTAAAGGGGCACGGCACACAGCCCCATGAGGGAGCCGTGATGATGACAGGCAGACTCGCAGCGGCCACAGCTCAGAGCTGTGTCGGTCCGCGGCATGCTCTCACAATGATCCTGAGACGATGATTAAAAGCGGGCACTCAGGGGCACAGCTTCTCAGCTGCAGCGGCCCACAGTCATGGAAGTGATGATTCTCGTAGCACAGGCAAATGCGGGCTCTCAGCGGCAACAGCTCCTCAGCTGTGGTGGCCCACAAAAGCGATAGTGATGATTCTCGTAGCGCAGGCAAATGCGGGCTCTCAGCTGCAACAGCTCCTTGGCTACAGTGGCCCACAATGGTGATGATTCTCAGCCTGCTTTCCCCGCTGTAGACCCAGAGGCTCCCGAATTCTCTACAGAAACCACACCTGCGAGTAGAATCCCCATCAATAGGAATTCAGAAGGCTGATGGGCGAAGTCTAATGTCCCTGAGACTTTGGCAGGAGGCAAGCTCAAATCAGGCCGTTGGGTAGTTGCTTCAGCAAGCTAGATTGAAGTTTCAAAGTCCTTTCCCTCTAGTTACACGGACAGCGGTTTGTCTTGACATCCAGAAGTAACACTTCGTGTAGGAGTTTTAGCACAGATATTTATACCCCAAAAGTATTTGTTCTCAAAAGTCACAAGTCACTGAACCCAGCCAGAACCAGTTTGGTGTGGTCCTGGAGCACTTTGTTTACAAGGCTGCATCCTGCCCTTCAGGAAGAGGGTTCTGCCATCAGACGCACAGTGGGAGGTGGAGCCATCATTCACCTTGCCAGGCACAGCCCTGCTCAGGTCAAAGGGTTACCCCACCCCATACTCCAACTGCGGATCTCTCTGTTCAACCCAGGTCGGGCCCAGCCTGACTTGTCCCTCCAAAACCAGATAACCAATACACATAACAGCAGAGCTCACTGGAAGACCTAGGCAAGTAATTGAGATACAATAAACAGTCACTATTGGAGATATATTTGGACCACAGAGTCTTTGACGGATCGACAGCCCCTGCAGCACTTTGAGACCTTTACAGCTGAGTAGTCACGCTTTACAAGACAGATTGTTGTTTAGGTCAAATCACTCCCATTCTAAAAAAAACAGGGGAAGGCTCCAATGACCTCAATAACCTCAGACCTACCATCAACATCCCATTCCTAGCCTAAACAATAGAGAAGTGCATTCTACAACAACTCACCCAACATTTGAACAAACTCAAACTCCACAATACCTTCCAATCAGAATTCTGGAAAGGCTGTAACCCTGGAACTGCTATGCTCAATGGCTCAGATGACATTCATAGATCCTTAGATGAAGGTGATGCATACCTCCTAATCTTACTTTGGTACAGTAAATCACCCAGCCTTACTCAAAAATCTCACTGGTAGCAATGGCACAGTCCTAAGATGGTTCACATCTTACCTGCAACATTCCTCGAAACAAATAAAAATCAACAACTGTATCTCGAAACCAACACTAGTTCCACAGGGTGTACCCCAAGGCTCAATTCTCTGCCCATCCCTTTTCAATCTATTCATCAAACCCCTTACTGTTATTCTGAACCAAGGAGGGGTAACAAAGCACCCATATGCTGATGATACCAAACTCTACTACAAAATTAAACCACCCAGTGACATCCTACATCTGAATGCCACACTAATCAAGATACAAACATGGCTCAACACAACCGCTTAAAGTTGAACCCCAACTAAACTGAACTACTACTTTTCTCTCCTAGAAACAACCCCCTTCCAAACCAAGATTGGCTCAAGAATTTGGATGCCCTAAATTGTTCTTTCACACTATCAAACTCCCTAAAGTCCTTGGGCATCACCCTGGACAAAAACATGTCAATGAAGGACCACATCAACAACTCAGCCAAAGGAGCACTTTACACACTAAAACATCTCAAGAAAATCAACCTGTTCAATCCCCCTGATGACTTTAAGACGGGGGTGCAATTTCTAGTCCTCACAAAACTGGATCATGTCAGTGCCTTCTTCACAGGAACGCTGAAAAATCACCATGTCCCCCTAAGAACAAGTCTCAGCACGGCTGCCCGGCTCCTAACAGTTTTTGAACGGTTTGAGCGCATCTCACCGGACCTCAAGAACCTCAATTGACTTCCCATCAAAGGAAGATGTATCTACTAGACTGCTTGCATCACCCCCAAAGCCCTTAATACACATAACCCCAACAATCTAGATACCAAACATTCGAAAGCAAGAAGAACCAGGGGGCATATTACCAACGTTTAGCGATATTTACCGCTAACGATGCTTAGCAACGAATTTTTTAACGCTAAGCATCGCCGGAAATTATCGCAGAGATAACTTGCTATTAGCAAGGTTTATCTCAGTAGTGATAAAAATCCTTGGGCTAACTGCCAATTGAGAGATTATCTCTGGAAAACCATTGATAATCTCTCGAAGTTTGGCGTTAGCTTGATAATAGGGGCTCACAAACTTAGCCATGATATCCACCTTCCATAGGATATCATGGCTAAGTCAGGAAAATACCAGGTGTAAAAAAAGCAGTGCTAACTGCGGTTAGCTCTGCTTTTTTTTATCACTAACAGGGTTAGCGAAATCCTTGATAATAGGAGAAATGTCGCTTAAGAACATTTCTCCTATTATTTTTCTCTGGAACGCCCCCTTTGCATCTCATTAGAGATGCAAGGGGAAGCTTAGAGAAAAAGGGTGCTAACATGCGAAGTTGCGTATTAGCACCCTGTTGCTAATAGGGAGATAATTTTATCTCCGCTTTCTTGGCTTTTAAAGCCAAAAAAGCAGAGATAAATCCCTTGATAATATGCCCCCAGGACTCTGAGAAGCTCAAACTCACTTATTCTCATACCTTCCAAACTGAAAAATAAATACTCCTGGACACTCTCATTCTCTGGAAATGCACTGAGGATCTGAAACTCACTCCCTCTAGCTCTTCGCTGCAACCCCTCTTTTTTTCTGCGTCAAACAGGACATTAAATACCTCCTGCTCAACAAATCCTTCAACATGCACTCAGACTGAGCTATGTTACAAAAACTCACAACCAATCTGACTTGACCCGTTGTGACGGTCGATTTATTGTTTCAGCTGTCTACTATGTCATGTACTTCATTAACGTATGCTGTTCTGATGTCCGCATAGTGTAACTACTTTGACTGCCAAGCGATTTTCTTTGTCTGTATATGCCCCGGTTACTTACCGGTAATCTTCATTACTCCGAGTATAGTCTTCCTCGCCACATGAGTTCCCTCCCCCCCCTCCCTGTCTGGCTATCGGCTTCATTGTTTGCTTGGTGGATCAGGCTGTTGGTGGGGCCGGTCCGCCTCTTATAGAGGTCAGGTGTGACTGGTCGGCCATGTTGGGAGGGGGTGGGAGGTTTTTTCTTTTGCTTTGGAGGGTTCTGTTGTGGAGCTAAAGCTCACTATGTAAATCATGTGGCGAGGAAGACTTACGAGGAGGTAATATGTATGTACTTCAATCAAGCGATCTTGCATTATATGTAAAGCGCTCTGATACCTTTGCTTCTGGCTAGCGCCATATAAAACTTATAAATACATTTTGTAGATGCCATTTATTATGAATTAAAACATTTGCTTTCTTTGACAGCAATTTCATCCCATTTTACTAACAACAACAAAACTGCTATATTTTGGATATTTTTTCTGTTCTTTTGAGCGGAATCCACAAACATTAGAATTCACAAGATATGGTAATAAAGCACACACACCTTTGGCCTGTATACCAATTGTGGAAAAAAACAGTAATGAAGGCCTAATCACAAAGTGCCCCAAACATCAAAAAAGAGTTTAACACTGAGAGTGGAAAAAGCTGAGCAGCTAAGGGATTAAGGGGCATATTTATAATGAAGTGGCGGAGCGTGGCGCTAGCCACCTTGGCTTAAGGCCACGCTCCGCCACTTCAGAATCACAGGGCGGCAACATATTTACAATAATACGATGCAGCCCTGCATTTCCCCCTGTACTAGCACTAAATTTAGCAGCCTAGCGCCAATGCAGGTACCCTGCACAATAGTGCAAGGGTGGCTGCATTGAGGGGAAGACTGTTTATGTGATGGAAGGTGACCCTTCCTGCACCTAAACAATCTTTAAATGGTGTTTTGTCAAGTTACAAAATGCCATTTAAAAAAAAGTTTGTTTAGGTGCAGGAAGGGTCACCTTCCTGCACATAAACAATCAGAGGCCTTTTGCTGTTTCTATGTGTGTTGCACAACGCAGCACACATGGAAACAGCAAAAGCGAGGAGAAATAAAGCATTTCTCCTGGTTTCTCCTGTTTAAGACCGTGGGGCATATTACCAACGTTTAGCGATATTTACCGCTAACGATGCTTAGCAACAAATTTTTTAACGCTAAGCATCGCCGGAAATTATCGCAGAGATAACTTGCTATTAGCAAGGTTTATCTCAGTAGTGATAAAAATCCTTGCGCTAACTGCCAATTGAGAGATTATCACTGGAAAACCAACGATAATCTCTCAAAGTTTGGTGTTAGCTTGATGATAGGGGCTCACAAACTTAGCCATGATATCCACCTTCCATAGGATATCATGGCTAAGTCAGGGAAATACCAGGTGTAAAAAAAGCAGCGCTAACCGCGGTTAGCACTGCATTTTTTTTATCACTAACAGGGTTAGCAAAATCCTTGATAATAGGAAAAATGTCGCTTAACAACATTTCCTATATTATTTTTCTCTGGAACGCCCCCTTTGCATCTCATTAGAGATGCAAGGGGAAGCGTAGAGAAAAAGGGTGCTAACATGCGAATTTGCGTGTTAGCACCCTGTTGCTGATAGGGAGATAATTTTATCTCCGCATTCTTGGCTTTTAAAGCCAAAAAAGCGGAGATAAATCCCTTGATAATATGCCCCCAGGTTTTCACTGATCTTAATTTTGCTGCTGCCTCCTATTTATGCTGCCCTTGTAAATAGGGAGCAGCATCAACATCAATGGGTGTTGCGGTGGAGCCCCCACCTCAACACCCATTGCCTCCCCCTTTCCTGATGTGTACAGTGTGAAAGGAGGCCTTATTTACAAGGCAGCGTTAAGCCATGTGGTTTAACTCTGCCTTGAAAATAAGGCGAAGCACATATTGCTAAAATGACTTTCCTGTGGCGAATGGGGCTTGTAAATATGCCCTAAAGTTGTCAGAAAATTAAGGGGTACATTTACAAGGGGATTGCGCCACAGGAACTTAACTTTTCTTACTTTCCAGTGGCGCAATGCCCTGCTCCATAAGTTAAGTATGGTTGCATAACCTGCGGTGTCAATATAAGTTGATGAGCAGTTACTGTAGTCTTAATAGACTCCTTCTTTCCCCTACAACTCTCTAGGTAAGTGGTACATAGATTTTTCAGCATCTTCCTTGGTATCTGTGTCATGGAGAGGGCATCCTCAAAATATTCAATATGATCAATGTTGGCCAGAAAAGTCTTAATGTAGCTTAGCCATTTTACTCTTCCGGACTGTTCTAATTTGAAGACATCGCCCAAAATTAGGCGGTTTAGATGGCATTCATCGGTAGTCCAGACTCTGTGCCAGAGGAGAGCAGGTTGTACTTTAATAATGTCCTCCAAATAGGGTATTCCCAATTCAGCATGACAGTTGTATGTAGACATGCTATCTGGCAAAGATAATAGGTACCTCAAAAAGCCATTTTCCGTTTTCTGTAAGACTGAAACATTTGTGTTTCCCCAGATACCAGCACCATATGTGGCGATCGATATACAACTTGCTTTGTATATGCGTAGAAATTCCTTTACCGGTTTTGTCCCCAGTTTTTTACTAAATAGCGTTAGTGCCATAATAGACTTAGTATATAGCAGATTTCTGCTTCTAACGGCATTGCCCCATTGTCCAGTGCTATCAATCAATACACCCAGATACGGAAAAGTTTGGGTATACTCTAGTCGATTCGGGTCTATAAACATTGTTCTCCTTTTACTGTTGGCCCCCTTACCACAATTCATGCAGAAAGTTTTTGTGGTGTTAACCCTCAAATCCAAATTCGTCATGAATTTGGTAAATGATGTAATCATGTATTGCATCGCTAGAGGGGTCCTTCCCATCAATACAGCATCGTCTGCATAAATAAGGGCCGGTATTTGACGTGTTGCTGCAATTGGCATATCCCATAAGACAGACTTAAGACAGACTTAAGACAAAATCCTAACTTCTGTGAATACCAAAAGTAGTAAGTTCATTCTGTGAATGCCAAAAGTAATAAGTGCATTCTGTAAATACCAAAATAATAGTAAGTTTAGGATTGAGTCTTAAGTTCATTCTGTGAATCGGGCCCAGTGTGTCTTACTCCCTCTGTGGCCTTACAATTTTACTTAAGAAAATCTGGTTTCGGGGGGACTAATCCTAGTTTCATTTTAGCAATACCCTGATCGTTTACCCCTGCTGGATTCATGGGGATATTAGTTGATTTAATCCCTGTCATCTTCTTTAACATAGCGGAGTTATCCTGGGTAGTTTTTTCGAGCTCCCCCATCTGATCGCTAATCCTCCTTCATCGTTCCAGGATAGGCAACACTAGCGATTTGACCAGGTGTTCTATGTTTGCTAGAGTACATACTCCCTTATCAATCAACATACAATTGTCTTCAATATCAGTTATATTACTACAATTTGGAGCGTTGTCGCCATCATGCTGTAGTCCAACTTTCCTCACCTCCCTCATCTTGGCAACGGGTTGGAAAGGTGTGACTTTAGGCTTTTTAGCCCACCCCCCTATCTGCTGATTGCCTCCTCGCTTACGTTTTGAAATAGTAGCATTTACTACTTTGTTGGTGGATGTGATTGTCCCGCTATTTTGCTTATTGTCCTTCCTGGCCTCATGCATAGGCCCGCTAGGGTATGGCAAAAAAGAGGCAATACTATCATCCACAACACTCAAGTCTGAGATATCCGATAAATCTTGTTGTTGTACGGTTATAATTTCATCTTGGGAACTAGCGATTACAATATGCTCGGGAGAGGGTGCTGCAGCAATCCCCCCAAGAGAGGATCTTCTCAGGAATATAGGGTCCTGGGACATACGGCGTTTTGTCAGAGCTATCTCTTTCTCCAGGGCTGACGCAGCCCTGGTAATAAATGCATCTAGTGTGCCAGTTATACTACCAGACATACCGCTGCTCCCGCCCTTGCTTGCCAGCGATTTACCATTATTCTTTTTCCGAGACATTATATGTGTCTTAAAACAATTATTTATACCAAAATATTTATGTCAGATTTAAATCCCTAATGAGGCTGTCTTTAAATAAGTATTAAACAATAGAATAAAGTCTTGCTCTTAGAAATTATAATACAAATCCAATAAAATCAAAATAAGGTGGCCCAGCCCAGTCTCTTACTGTCTCTGACGGGCTTAGACGGGCCCGCCCTTGGCCCTGGCTTCGCCCGGCTCGTCCCGCGATGCGCGGCGTTGGTCACAGATTTGAGGCACCTGTGGAGGGCGTGACGGGGAGGTGCCTCCTGGCCCAGATGTATTGTGGGCGATGAAGTTTAGAGCTCCCTCTTGGTCACCAATCCTCCCAACAGCGAGCGTTTCCCGCGCAGCGGGAAACGCGAGAGGTGACAGTTCACAAAGCACAGAGATACCGGGGAGCGTGGTTTTCCTCTTCTCTTGGCCTCTAATAGTTCACATGAATATCCTCTGCTCCACAGAATACACACCCGGTGCAGAAGTGCAAAGTTTTCCTGCGATGCGCGGCGTTGGTCACAGATTTGAAGCACCTGTGGAGGGCGTGACGGGGAGGTGCCTCCTGGCCCAGATGTATTGTGGGCGATGAGGTTTAGAGCTCCCTCTTGGTCACCAATCCCCCCAACAGCGAGCGTTTCCCCAAACTCCTGAGGAGTACCTTGCTCCCGTGCATCCAAAAAGCCAATCTCAATCTGTCTTCTGTAGACAATCTAATCGCTAACATCGCTATCTCCTATTACCTACAAAGGCGTACTTTTGGTAATATTCGCGCTAAGCGTGAATATCTCCAAAAGCTAACGCCTGCCCAGAGCAGTTCTTAGCCGTGTTATCCAATGGTAGGTGGATAACATGGCTAAGAGCATTAGCTCGGTAATGCATGAATATCGCTGACTTTTCAGCGATATTCATGCATTATGGCCGATTCTTATCGCTTTTGAGATAAACCTTGATAATAGCAAGGTTTATCTGCGATAAAAATCGGCGGAAGATCGGCGATAATAATATTGCCGCTCACCATGTTAACCGATAAATATCGCTTAATCTTGGTAATATGCCCCTATATTCTTTCTTCAACTACTCTCTAGCCCAATCCCCCCACTCTGTCTGGTGCCTGTCCCCTTACATTCACCTCTCCTAGCTTAAGGGACTTTTCCAGCTCCATCTCCTATCTTCGCCCCAAACCTCCTGCCATTCTAGGACTACCCTCTTTCCCCTCCCGCATTCTTCCCTTCCTTCTCGTTCATCACCTGTCTCCTTCTAAATATGATCTCAATTCTTCCCCTCTGTTCAGCATCAGCAAAGATAACTCTTTTCACTTCAGTTGTACCAACATCCTCTCTCAATCACCATCTATCTCCACCTTTTACTCTCGCATCCCAATTGCCCCCCGCACCCTCACCTCTCCCTACCCTCCCTCGCCAATTGCACTCCCTCCTGTATCCATCGAGCTAACTAATATTTCATGTTCACCCTACTCTCTCAGGAAAATAAATAAGGATTTCTCATCTCTTCTATTTTCCAGCTTGAAGCTACCATCTCATTCTTAAGCACTAAGATATCCTCCTTTCCATACAACCCAATTCCCTTGGCAAATACTCACTCCCCAAACTCCTGAGGAGTACCTTGCTCCCGTGCATCCAAAAAGCCAATCTCAATCTGTCTTCTGCAGACATCGCTGACTTACTGGCTAGTTACAAGACATCTAACGCCACTCCCTTCCACTTTCCTCTCCAAGTAAGTCTACTCTGTACACTATTCCAACCATCTCTTCTGTCAGAACTAATCATCAACCTTATTTTACCCTGGCACCCTCTTACAAGAACATTATCCCGATCACCCTTAAAAGGCCAAATGCCCCGTCACCAAAAGAGTCTCGTCAGACCTGAAATTATACACAAACTGGAAATTTCTGGCACCATCATTCTCCACAATCTTGACATTCTCTTCCTCAATGAGACCTGACACCACTAACACTATGTTTGATCTTCTGTTACCCACTGAGTATTCTATCTTTAGAAATGATAGAACAGACAAAGTTGGGGGAGGTGTTGGAATCATCTTCAGAAAGTCCCTTCAACTTAAGACTTTTCCTAACATCTCCTTCCGTACATTCGAATGCCTGTCTCTGGAGCTTCAAGTGCAACACTTCTCACCCTTCAGATTTCATGCCATTTATCACCCGCCTGGTGACTACTCTTCCTTTTTGGAGGAACTCATCGACTTCATCAGCGATCAATACTCGCAAAGTGACAAACAGATCTTCCTGGGAGACTTCAATCTTCACTGGGGTTCTTTGGAAGACTCTGTTGCCAATAGGCTTGCCACTTTTCTCTCAGCAAGCAATCTCATCCAACACTGCACAGAAACAACGCACTCTAAGGACTCAATTCTGACCTTGTTATATCTAAATCAGAATAATATTGAGGGGCCCGATTCACTGTATGAACTTAAGACTCATTTCTATACTTACTACTATTTTGGTATTCACGGAATGCACTTACTACTTTTGGCATTAACAGAATGAACTTACTACTTTTGGTATTCACAGAAGTTAGGATTTTGTCTTAAGTCTGTCTTAAATCTGTCTTAAGTGTGTCTTAAAAGAAACTTAAGACAAAATCCTAACTTCTGTGAATACCAAAAGTAGTAAGTGCATTCTGTGAATACCAAAATAGTAGTAAGTTTAGGATTTAGTCTTAAGTTCATTCTGTGAATCTGGCCCTTAGGATTTTGTCTTAAGTTTGTCTTAAGACAGACTTAAGACAGACTTAAGTTAGGATTTTGTCTTAAGTCTGTCTTAAGTCTGTCTTAAGACAGACTTAAGACAAAATCCTAACTTCTGTGGATACCAAAAGTAGTAAGTGCATTCTGTGAATGCCAAAAGTAGTAAGTGCATTCTGTGAATACCAAAATAGTAGTAAGTTTAGGATAGAGTCTTAAGTTCATTCTGTGAATCGGGCCCAACATTTATTTATTTTAATTTCTTTATTTGAATTTCCTTTATCGCGCTGGACTCAATCCCGTAAGGGTATCTCCGCGCTTTGCCAGCCAGAACATTAACAGAGTCAATGAGATAGATTAATGGGACTGAGATGCTTCCTGGAAGAGGAGAGTTTTTAATGCCTTTCTAAAGGACAGATGGTTGGTGGTCATTCTCACATCTGTTGGAAGTTTATTCCATAAAGCAGGGCCAACTGAGGAGAATGCTCGGTCTCCCTGTCTGGATTTTTTTGTTGCAGGGGGTTTTAGAAGAGCTTGGTTACTTGAGCGGAGTGACCGGCTGGGTTGATACAGCTCAAGTGATTGAGAAAGGTATTTAGAACTATCCCCATATAAGCATTTGTGGACCGTACAGCATATCTTGAAACTGATGCGCTGCCGTATAGGGAGCCAATGCAGCTCATCCAACAAGGGCTTAGAGGGAGTCCTAGCCGGTGCACTCATGACCAGTCTAGCCGCAGTATTCTGGACTACCTGCAAACGGCCTACTGCATCTGTATTTGCTAACGTCAGCAGGCCGTTGCAGTAGTCCAGGCGGCTAGTAACCAGGGCCTGTACGAGTGTCTTCCTATAGGTGTCAGGAAGATACGGGAAGACTTGTCTTAGAAGGCCAGTGGTGTGGAAGCACAATCCTGCGATGTGGTTGGTGTGTTCCTTAAGGGTCAATTATTTATCAATTTTTACCCCTAGATTTTTAACGTGTGGCTTTGATGTTGGAACTGGAACCAGATCCAGCGGCCACCAATCTGGAGACCAAAGAAGACTTGCTTTGCCGAAGAGCATAACCTCTGTTTTTGCAACGTTACATTGGAGGCAGTTTGCGGCCATCCAATGTGACACTGCCCTCATACCCTCAGCAAAGTTTTCCTTGACTTTAGGGCCAAGGGAGCTGAAAGGGTAGAGCAGCTGGGTGTCATCAGCGTAGGAAACCCGCGTGAACCCATACCTCCGCACAATCTCAGCAAGGGGGGCCACATATACATTAAACAATGTAGGGCTAAGGCATGAGCCCTGTGGCACCCCCTTCGTGAGCACCTTCGAGGTGGAACGGTAGGGGCCCAGGCTAATAGATTGCGACCTCCCGGAAAGGAAGCTCTCCAGCCAGGATAATGCTAAACCTCCGATCCCCACTCCCTGCAAACGGCTGAGGAGGATGTTATGAGACACGGTATCAAAGTCCGCGGACAGGTCCAACAGCACTAGAATCATGGAACCCCCTCTATCCTGTGACATTTTGATCTTATCAGTCACCGAGAGGAGGGCCGATTCAGTGCTGTGGTTGGGCCTGAACCCAGATTGTGATTGGTCCAGGCCCCCTGTTGCCTCGATAAAGCTGGAAATGATGGTGTTGACGTGTTTCTCAGCCAGTTTGCTAATAAAAGGGAGGAGGGAAATAGGGCGGAGGTTGGAGAGCTCTGACCAAGGTAGGGTGGTGTTTTTGCGTATGGGGTTCACTACCGCTTCTTTCCAGGGTTGTGGGAGTTGTCCTTCGGCAAAGGAAAGATTCATTAGTTTTTGAATAGTGGGGCCTAGAGATTCCGTCAGGGAGGAAATCATTTTAGCAGGAATCAAATCAGTGGGGGAGCCGGTCTTCATTTTGCTAATAAGTGTGGTCAGATCTTGTAGAGTTATTTCTGGAATTACGTGAAGGGTATTCCCAAGGGTCACCGTTGGGGGAATTTCAGAGGCCTCAGTCTCTAAGGGACCTGAGACTTTCATGATTTTCTTATATATCCCCTCAATTTTATCTTTGAAAAACTGGGAAATTTTATTGCAGAGATCTTGGGTAAAAATATCCGGGCTCTCACAAATTACTGGGTTAGTGAAGGCCTGTATGATTTTAAATAGCTCTCGGGTAGAATTGCCTGCCTCTGTTATTTGGGAGGTGAGACTGATTTTCCTCGCTTTTTTAATGTTTTTATAATAAGTGGCCATAGCTACCAAATATCGGTCCTTGTCTTCCCCCTTACGTGTCCGTCTCCAACGTTTCTCCAACTTCCTACACCCCTGCTTTTCAGCTTTGAAGGCCTCAGTGTACCATGTTTCCCTCTTAGCTATGGTTGGCTGTTTAATAGTTTTCTGAGGAGCCAGTGTGTTAATGGCTGTCATCAGTGTGGAGGTAAATTTGGAAAGGGATGTCTCAATGTCGTCCGAGTTTAAAAGTACTGGCTGCTTCCAGACTTGTGTGAACCTGGCAGGAGTGACTTTATGCCATGGTCTGCGTTTGATGGGCTGCATAATAGGGTGATTAGTAGGTTCGGGTAGATGCAGAAAAGAAAAGTCTAGCATTTTATGATCAGACCAATAGATGTATTTAGGGGGATGACAATAAACGTTAGGGAGGGAAGTAAAAATTAAGTCCAAGGTGTGGCCACCTGTATGGGTGGGACCATTGTTACGAAGGTGAAGGCCCAGCAGAGCAAGATCTGTCAGAAGTGCTTTTGTATCAAGGTGGTCTACAGCATCAATATGAAAGTTAAAATCTCCGAGTAAGATAAAGTTTTCGTTAGTTTTCATGTAAGGAGCTAAAAGTTCAGTCAAGGCTAGGGAGAACCCAGCATTAGGTCCGGGTGGGCGGTATACTAGTGCCCCTTTCCAGTGTACCTTAGGGCTAGCTTTTAGGTGAAAGATCACTACTTCCATGGTGGGTAGCATTACTTGTTCTAGAACCCTAAAATTCAGAGTGTCTTTATATATAATGGCGATCCCGCCTCCTACTTTCTCAGGCCGGTCCTGACGAAGAATTTTATACCCCATAGGTATTCCTAAGGTGATAGTGTGGATAGTGTGGGGTTTAAGCCAGGTTTCAGTTATGAAACAAATCTCAAGTTTGATGCTGTGTATAGAGTCCCAAAGTTGTATATGATGTTTTGGGAGGGACCTTACATTTAATAAAAAACTTTTCCAGCCATTTGGAATGTCTGAATTATCGCTGGGGCACCCAACTATAATGTTGGAGTGGGTAGCTTGAAACCCGCATGAAATGCAGGAAAATGGCCCTTCGGGGCATACTGACAATCTGTTAGTGCATCTGTGTTTGCCCTGGGGTTGTAGGGCAAGGAGGGCATGTGATGAATACCTGATACGAGGGGCGGTTGTGGGCCCGTCCATGATACGAAGGGGCAGAGTGGCGGGCCCCTGGCCCCGTCCTGTCGCGGACGGGCGCAGACGGGCAGCTCTTTGGCGGGTCTTCGGCGGGGCTGCGCGCGATCGTTGCCCGCTCAAAGAGGTGCGAGGGTTAAATAGCCCTGCATGCAGCCACTAGAGCGCTAACCGCTCCTAGTGGGACCGGAAGTGGTGTGAATGCCTACCACCCCCTTGCTAGAACGGGAGAAGGGAGGCAGCTACTAGCGCTTCTACCACGAAAAGGAGTGTGTCCTGAAGCGAGTGTTGTTGCGGTGAGGTGCGGGGAAATGCGGACTTTCGATTTCAATTTTAAAAATAAGGCACAATGTTAAATCACACACAATTTTAAAATAGTTGTAAAACAAACTATCGCAATGTCATCTAATCACATTAGACTAGGAGCAAGTCTGACCAGCAAGCGGTATGGAGACACTGCCACCGTCTCCTCCCGCAGCGAGCTCCTCCGGTGCTCCGCCTAAATATCCCTGCGTGCAGCCACTAGAGCGCTAACCGCTCCTAGTGGGACCGGAAGTGGTGTGAATGCCTACCACACCCTTGCTAGAACGGGAGGTGGGAGGCAGCTACCAGCGCTTCTACCACGAAAAGGAGTGTGTCCTGAAGCGAGTGTTGTTGCGGTGAGGTGCGGGGAAATGCGGACTTTCGATTTCAATTTTAAAAATTAGGCACAATGTTAAAACACACACAATTTTAAAATAGTTGTAAAACAAACTATCGTAATGTCATCTAATCACATTAGACTAGGAGCAAGTCTGACCAGCAAGCGGTATGGAGACACTGCCACCGTCTCCTCCCTGGTTACCTTATCGCTTTTACACTCACTATTCAGAAATCAGTGAGTGCTTTTGCCTGAAAGGTTAAGGACATGACTACTGGGCCCTGAATGGACCCATTTCAATGTCCATTGCTTATATCCTTACAAAACAAAATGCAGCATGGTAAAAAGACCACATCCCTGGACACAGATCCGCAATACACATTTTGTTATCCAATCCGCACATTGCAGTACCTCCAGGATTGGTGCACTAGTTGCAAGCCCAGGGAAAACAAAGACAAGAAAACAAAAATAGCGCTTCACAGGCAAACTCAGTAAAAGTGGAGCTAATGTGTTTGGGTGTGAATACAATCAATCTAGCCAGTTTACTACCACTCTATTCTTACTTTATTTAGTTATTTTTCATATTTTTAACCTTTTATTACCGATGCTGCACTTTGGAATTAAAATGTCAGAAAAATACGACATTTCCTGCAAAAGTGTTTTTTTCTGTTTTGGATCCATTTCACAGGGGAGCAAAAAAAAGAAAGGAGAGGAAAGAGAGTGAGAACCCCACCTTGAAGTCACGTTTTTTTAAGGAGAAGAACTGCCAGAGAGAAAGAGAGGGAAAAAAGGGAAGAAGGAAAGAGTGGGGGACAGCTGTAGCGGCAGGGCAGAAGTAAACACTGTCTTCGTCTTCTCTGGAAGAAGGAAAAAACAGAGGGGCATATTATCAAGGGGGCGATAGACAATTTTCGCCGCTTTTGGCCGCCAAGCGTCGAAAATTCTATCGCCCTATTAGCAAGCTGTCGCTAACAGCAGTTAGCAACAGCTTGTAGGCGATAGCGAGCGGTTTGGGACCCGCTTTGCATGTCAGCGATATTTATCGCTAATAGCATGCAAAGTGGGCGTACCCAACCTGTTAGCGACTGAAAGCAGTCGCTAACATCGCTATCGCCTTTTAGTAAGGCAGGCGTAGCGATGGAAATATTTGCGCTAAGCGCGAATATCTCCAAATACTAACACCTGCCCAGACCAGTTCTTAGCCATGTTATCCAATGGTATGTGGATAACATGGCTAAGAGCATTTCGTCGCTAATGCATGATTATCGCTGTATTCTCAGCGATATTCACGCATTTCGCCGCTATCGCCAGGTATTATATCACTTGTGAGATAAACGTTGCTAATAGCACGTTATCTCAGCGATAAAATCCGACGATGCTTGGCGATAGAAAAATTGTCGCTAAGCCTATTTAGCAATAATTTTCGCTAGTTGTTGGTAATATGCCCCAGAGTCCAGCTACTTCTCTGTCGCCCCGCCCTTCACGAACACCGAGTTTTATTTATAGGCGATGGCGTTGTTTTGGCGTCCTGGGTCGCATTTTCAAAATAAAAAAGTAGGGTAACGAATGCTTGGAATTAAAGAAGGGCACGCCATGCCTTTCCGATCCTGCCCACTTCGACCACTGGTATTAACTACAGCTGATTGAGAGAAAACACACAATAGCCAAGGACGGTTGCTTACATATGGCCTTTATGGATCTTACCTCGACCTTTGACCAGGTCGATAAATGTAAGCTCTGGCCCCTTCTCATGGATCAGAGCACAGAAGCTGAGTTAGTTGCTTTTATACACAGTCTCCACTCCAACCTCTCTGCCTCAGTGAGGTATGATGAGGATCGCAATTTGTCTGCAACTTGGAGGTCTATAGGGGAGGTAAGGCAGGGGTGTATTTTGTCACCCCTGTCATTTTCCCTATCTATCTATACTACTATTATAAAGACAGAACTTGCACCTTTTGGCCAGGTAAACTCGGGAACCACAGCACCAATCACAACACCCAATACAGCGTTGGAAAGGGCAGTTGCAGCAGAAGGACATAGGCTATGCAGACGCCCACCATATACATTTAAAATGTAAAAGAACCGTGCCAGCAAAGTAGTCCCTTGTGGGCGTGTCTGCATTGTGCTGTGGGTGTGTGCTGGGGGCGTGACAATCGCTGGGGGCATTCCGTCACGAGTGTTGTTTTTTCTTCCCAAGTTCTATACATTCCTGCTCCCTTTAAATAGTAATTCAGTGGAGGTCCCATTCTCTTAGAACCACCCCAAGCACAGTTATGGGCAAAAATGCAACTAAAAGGCCCTGCAAAGCATTATGGGATAAGCTTAGCATAATTTTTAGCATTCATGAAAGGGTTTCAATGTTTTCGAATTTTACTCATCAGGGACATCTTGGGACGACGAGGTGCACTGAAGCTTGATGTATAATATTTTAAATGCTATTGCATTTAACTCATCAGGGACATCTAGGGACGGCGAGGTGAACTGCAGCTTGATATATAATATTTTAAATGCTATTGCATTTGCATCATCAGGGACATCTAGGGACATGAGGTGAACTGCAGCTTGATGTGTAATATTTTAAATGCTATTGCATTTGCCTCATCAGGGACATCTAGGGACCATGAGGTGAACTGCAGCTTGATGTATAATATTTTAAATGCTATTGCATTTGCCTCTTGGGGACAACTGGGGAGAACGAGGTGAACTTCAGCTCTTTGTAGAATTATTTGTATACTATAATATTCACTTGCCACTGCTAATCTCGTCCCATAATGGTTTGCAGGAGCTTGATCTCAAAATCATCACCTCTCTCACTGCTTGCTGGAAGCTAATTTCACTTTTGTGAAATGACTATTTGCATTTTAGCATGTAGAAATACTTGTTATTTTACCTTGAATATATGAGGTTTCTGTTTTAATAATTGGAAATCTGACAGAACAAAATATTGCGGATTTATTGTACCAAGTTCGCGCCAATTCCGCCCACACCTACTTTAAATACCCCTGCACCCCAAAATCATAACCCACCCTTACTCTACAAAATACCCCAACACCCTTAAACACTAGCCCATCTTAACCCTATAAATCTACCCTGTACCTCAAAACCCAAACCTATCCCTAAACCCTAAAAATACCCCTGTACCCCAAAACCAAAACCTAGCCCTGAACCCTATAAACACCCCTGTACCTCAAAACCCAAACATACCCCTGAACCCTAAAAATACCCCTGTACCCCAAAACCCAAACCTACCCCTGAACCCTAAAATACCCCTGTACCCCAAAACCCAAACCTAGCCCATAACCATTAAAATACCCCTGTACCCCAAAACCCAAACCTACCCCTGAACTCTAAAAATACCCCTGTACCCCGAAACCCAAACCTAGCCCAGAACCCTAAAATACCCCTGAATCCCAAAACCCAAACCTAGCCCTGAACCCTAAAAATACCCCTGTACCCCAAAACCCAAACCAAGCCCTGAACCCTTAAAATACCCCTGTACCCCAAAACCCAAACCTACCCCTGAACCCTAAAAATACCCCTATACCCCAAAACCCAAACCTAGCCCTGAACCCTAAAAATACCCCTGTACCCCATAACCCAAAACTATATCTGAACCATTAAAATACCCAAACACCCCAAAACATATACCTCAGTACCCCAAAACATATACCCCTATACCCATACTTGCCTTATCCAAACATTTTTAAAAAACATGCTTTTACCATTCATGCATTTACAACGAATTTCGTTGTAAATGTATGCGTGGTAAAAGCATATAAAATGTAATGCCATGCGTTATAATGGCAATGCGGAGTCATGGTACTATCGTAAAGAAAGTATGCAGAGTGATGGTATGCGGAAAGAAATTTGCGGAATAATGGGTGTTTACCCTCCCCCGTAAGTACATTGGTGGCACGGCGGCCCACATCTCCAGCAACATACTCATATTTTTTCACCACCAATTGGAAAAATGCACAGGTTTCTCTCATTGATGGCCAGCACCGACATACACTTTTAGACACAACTCCCGCCACAAGCTCTAGAATTGCGAACTTTAGAGATGGGGAGCTACGTTAGAATCTCGGCATCAGCTCAACATCCTGTGATTTCAGGCAAATTGCTTTGTCTCCCCGTGCCTACCACAAATCAATGTGTTCTTCTGTAATGTAAATTGTGCTCATGCCATGTTGTCGAGTTCGCGCTATATAATATTGCAAGGAAAATAAAGTAGGGAAACTCGAGTTCACACACTAATGAACGCTCACTCTTAAGTGCATCAGCAGTGCACTGTGAAACGGAGCGTTTCACAGGCCTGTCACAGATAAGAAATGCTATCAAAACGAAATCCTACAAAACAATATACTACTGGCCGGCAGCAATTCATACCCGGACAACGTCGGGACTGGCTTCTATTATATTAATAATCTGGGTATTGTTCTGACAGTTGCCTGCAGGGATATTCCCAGGGCGGGTTCTAAACTAATTCCCATTTTATTATAAGCAGGTGTTGTGGTTCTGATCGCACGGACTGCTGTGGGCCTCCAACATTGCCTGGACACTTTCATTGACTATATGGATTCATTAGAATCCACATTTGTGATACATAGAATTACTACAGAGAGAACCAAAATTGCAAACATACACTACCGTCCTTGAAGTACTAAAGCACATTTTATACATTACCACCTGTAGTAAATCTATCAAACTGAATCGGTATCTGAGGTTCTATTGCTTTGCATTTTACCTCTCAACAGAGGACCTCATTTATGAAAAGTGACGCATCGCTGCGTGAAAACAGCGATGTGTCACTTTTTATTGCGCCCTCCTTGCGACATGCTGGATGCATTATATTTACAATATGATGCTTCATGTCGCAAGGAGTTACAGATACGTCAGTATTTCTGATGTATCTGTAGACGCAAAAATGACGCATTGCTGGAGTGTATCACAAAAGTGACGCAACTTCAGCAATGGGTCATTTAACATAGGCAAGTCCCATTTCAATGTGCCTGCATCAATCTTACACCTGCTGGGAAGCAGGCATAAGATATTGACGCATTTGTGTCCTAGAAGTGGCGCAGTGAAATTTCATAGATTTCACTGCATCACTTCTACTAGGTTTACTTGCGTCAGAATGCCCAACCTGCATACATTATACCTGGCGCAGGTATAATGTGGCGCAGGGGTTTACAAAGTGATGCATCTACCTAGATGCATCACTTTGTAAATATGACGCAACATGCTGAATTTTGTATGTTACTAGTGCGTCACAAAAAGTGACGCACCAGCGGCGTAAAAGTGACGCAAGGCCTCATAAATAAGCCCCAGAGTCTTTTTTATGAAGTCCTGTGCTGCACGTGGTGTAGTTAACGTGGTGTAGTTACAATTTTTGCTCTACCATCATAGTTTATATGTAACCTTGCTGGATATAGTATCGCATATTCAAATCCCATTTCTCTCAGTTTCTTTTTGGCAGGATTAAATTCTTTCTGTGCCACTTCCACAGACATTGTAAAATCTGGATAAAAAGAGACCATATTGCCTTGGTAAGATATTTGTTGCTTTTCTCTCGCCATTCGTAGTATCGCATCTCTGTCTCTGTAGTTTAGAACGCGTGATATGATGGGCCGTGGTGGGGCGCCCGGTACTGGCACAGTCACAAAATATCTATGGGCTCTTTCAACTATAAGCACTAAGGGGAAGTTTTCTGCTCTGAAAAAAATATCTTGCAGCATAGTCTCTACGTATGTTTCCAGACGTCCTGTGTTGGTGCTCTCCAGAATTTACATAATGCGCATAATATTGCGGCGAGATCTCGCATCTAGATCTTCATTTTTCTGTTTGATCACCTCCAGTATTTTTTCTATCTCCGCACATTTGCGCGTTGTTGTGTTGGATTCATTTTCGACTGCTGATATGCGCTTTTCGGCTTCATTTAGGCTCTCTCCCTGCTTATCTAGCTTGGTCAATATATTATTCACTCTCTGTGTAAGCTTGTCAAGTTTTCCGTTTTCTGCTTGTAGACTTGCTTGTATTGCTTGCAAGGCGGCATCCATAGTCGACTGACGTGTTTTATCCGCGTATAATTCAGTGTCTGAGTGTACCATTGCTGGTTTTGGTGTGAGACGGGTGTCAAAGGAGAGTTTTGATTGATGGCTGTCAGGCTTGCCCATCTGCCCTACGCTCTGCGTTTGGGGTGTGCAGCGCTTATGAGGTATTCAATGTTGTATTACACACATATTTTGGCAGCAGTGGAGCGCCGTGAAGATACTGTCTATGAGGTCAACTTCTACCCAGGTTAACAGCTCCCTACAATGTCGATTGAGACAATGACCACTGGTTTCCTGGTATGTGGCGTATGTGGTGTATATGGCGTGCCTGTTGACTCCTGGCCACTAGTTGCAATTTTGTGGGGGTACTTTGGCATCAAGTGGACCAGCTCCTGTGTATAATAGACCCCAGATCACTCCACTTTCACGTAAATTCACTTTTCGTATGATCCGGTACAGCTGCCTGGAAAGAGCAACGCACAACAGGGGGTTCAGTCAATATCTCAGAACGCTTGTATTCTGGGAAGGCCAAGCACTTCACTGCGCTGTCGTACTCAGTTTCTGTTTTGGAGCCTCCGGAATCACAGCATTCCAGAACACAGTGCCTGGCCTTTCCCGTTTCCTCATGCACCAGAAAATATGGAGACAACACATTGCTCAGGAGCAGAGACAGGCAGTAAGGCACACCATTTATACCTGAATCGCGTGATGATTGAAGCTTTTCCCACACGCCGGCCAATAAACTATGGTATTGCGCCGTGCCAAGTCATATCGTGATGTGCGCTTCTGGGGACGTTGTAGCCTCTCACAATTAGTAGATCTGCCGTGTGTAACCACTCTCACAGCTTTCGCTACGGCGCACCTCACTGGTTACAGGACAGCGGTGTGTTGCACCACTGATCATCGCCTTGCGCTTATAGTCTCTGATAGCGTTTGATCCTATGACGGTACAGTTATGCAGTGTAGTCTATTGCCCCTGATCAATCAGCCCTTTATCGCTGAGCACCTCAAGGCACCAGTTGCTGTTACAGATGCTATGCCGCCATGATGCTGCTTTTCTCAGATCGCGCTGAGCCGACTTCTGGCCATGTAGTACTGTGCCCTCGCCTCCTCTCGCACTTTGCACTACGATCAAGCTGCCAGTATGCTTGTACTGACGATTCTATCCTCTACCAGCTAATGGTGATATCTAGCTGATCTCTGGTAGTCACGTTAGCACTCCGCTATTTGAATCGCAGCTTGTTGTTTTTAGGTCTCAATGAAGAGGCGAGACTATAGCGTCTTAAACAGACTTTACTTAACTGGGCGATTTGGTGCTGTGCCCGTGGCTTTTAGGTCAATGCGCAAGCGCATTGACCTAAAATGCTCGTGCACATCCCCAAATCGCCGTCTGTTCCCTCAGCCGCACTCCTCCCACACCTTTGAAGTGAAGCTTAGCTTCACTTCAAAGGCCCCTGCTGCTTTCACACCCTCTCCCCGCTCCGCCGCCTCCCCTGCCCGCCGTGTCGCATTTCTCCTCCCCCCTCCCCACAGCAATGCCTTCAAGTGTCCGGGAGCCCCGCGTCTATCATCGTTTTCTTTTAAAGCAAAGGGGCTATTGTTGGGAGACGTCTGCAGACTGTGTCCAGGAAACGGCCTTTTCCCAAAATACTCCTGAATAGCGGGCTTCATTTGGACAAACGGGACGGATATTTGCGAAGAGTGTACACATATTTATTTTACACTCCAGGGGAACACTTGTTCTAGTGTGTACCGTGTGCACAGCAAGCCGTTACCTGCGCACACACGCCCACGGACACGCACACAATGGTGCAAACGCGTGCGCACAGACACATACAGAGAAACACACTCGCACGCATATAGACACACACACTACACACAATAGCACGCACATTCACATTAACGCAGGCACGTGCGAGCACACATACACACGAACATACATGTCGTTTTGCAAAGAGACTCCCACAGATGATGATAAACACCCGCAGGCACGCATTCACACGGAAACAGTTGCACACACACAAGCACTTCTACAACAGATGTCCCTTCAACCATTTTCTAACAAAGACTGACAGAGACACACAGACCTTCCCAGAATAAATGCACGTGAAAATGGACAGATATGCACCAGGACACACCACACAGACGCACACTGTAGGGGTGTAACAATGTCCTACCACTCACTCCTCCAGGGTCACCAGGTCACGTGCATGTTACCCACCTGTGTGCCACTGCTGTTATGTCAATAATGCCCAGCTCTGCTGATACAAGGCTTCTAGACAATATACACAACCACCCCATCCACCACCGCATCCACCATCACCACATCCACCGCATCCACCACCACCACATCCACCACCACATCCACCATCACATCCACCACCACCAAATCCACCATCACCTCCACATCCACCATGACATCCACCACCACCACATCCACCACCGCATCCACCACCATCACATCCACCACCGCCACATCCACCACCACATCCACCACCACTTCCACCACCAACGCATCCACCATCACCACATCCACCGCATCCACCACCACTGCATCCACCACCACATCCACCATCACCACCACATCCACCACCACCACCACCACATCCACCACATCCACCACCACCACCACCACATCCACCATCACCTCCACATCCCCCATGACATCCACTGCCACATCCACCACCACCACATCCAACACCACCGCATCCACCACCACCACCACATCCACCACCACCACCACACCCACCACAACTACATCCACCACCCCATCCACCACAACCACCACCACCACCGCATCCACCACCACCACTGCATCCACCATCACCACATCCACCGCATCCACCACCACCGCATCCACCACCACATCCACCATCACCACCACATCTACCATCACATCCACCACCACCACATCCACCATCACATCCACCACCTTCACATCCACCATCACCTCCACATCCACCATGACATCCACCACATCCACCACCACCGCATCCACCACCACCACCACACCCACCACCACTACATCCACCACCCCATCCACTACAACCACCACCCCATCCACCACTACCACCACCACCGCATCCACCACAGCCACCGCATCCACCACATCCACCGCATCCACCACCACATCCACCGCATCCACCACCACATCCACCATCACCACCACATCCACCATCACCACCACATCCACCACCACATCCACCATCACCTCCACATCCACCATGACATCCACCGCCACATCCACCACCATCACATCCACCACCGCCACATTCACCAGCACCACCACATCTACCACCACTTCCACCACCACCGCATCCACCACCACCACATCCACCACCACTTCCACCACCACCGCATCCACCACCACCACATCCACCACCACCACCACTACATCCACCACCCCATCCACCACCACCACCACCACCGCACCCACCACCACCACCGCATCCACCATCACCACATCCACCACCACCGCATCCACCACCACATCCACCATCACCACCACATCCACCACATCCACCTCCACATCCACCATCACCTCCACATCCACCATGACAACCACCGCCACATCCACCACCACATCCACCACCACCACATCCACCACCGCCACATCCACCACCACCACCACATCCACCAGCACCACATCCACCACCACTTCCACCACCACCGCATCCACCACCACCACATCCACCACCACTTCCACCACCACCGCATCCACCACCACCACATCCACCACATCCACAGCATCCACCACCTCATCCACCACCGCATCCACATCCACCACTTCCACCGCATCCACCACTTCCACCGCATCCGCCACCACCACATCCACCACTTCCACTGCATCCACCACTTCCATCGCATCCACCACCACCGCATCCACCACCACTGCATCCACCACCACCATCGCATCCACCACCACTACATCCACCACCACATCCACCACAACCACCACCCCATCCACCACCACCACCGCATCCACCACCACCGCATCCACCACCGCATTCACCACCGCATCCACCGCATCCATCACCACCGCATCCACCACCACATCCACCATCAACACCACATCCATCACATCTACCACCACCACCACCACCACCACCACATCCACCATCACCTCCACCACCACCACCACATCCACCATCACCTCCACATCCACCATGACATCCACCACCACCACCACATCCACCACATCCACCACCACCGCATCCACCACCACCGCATCCACCACCACCACCACACCCACCACCACTACATCCACCACCACATCCAATACAACCACCACCCCATCCACCACTACCACCACCACCGCATCCACCTCCACCTCCGCATCCACCACATCCACCACCACCACATCCACCGCATCCACCACCACATCCACCATCACCACCACATCCACCATCACATCCACCATCACCACCACATCCACCATCACATCCACCATGACATCCACCACCACCACCACATCCACCTCCACATCCACCATCACCTCCACATCCACCATGACATCCACCGCCACATCCACCACCACATCCACCACCACCACATCCACCACCGCCACATCCACCACCACCACCACATCCACCACCACCACATCCACCACCACTTCCACCACCACCACATCCTCCACCACCACATCCAACACCACTTCCACCACCACCGCATCCACCACCACCACATCCACCACATCCACCGCATCCACCACCACATCCACCACCGCATCCACATCCACCACTTCCACCGAATCGACCACTTCCACCGCATCCACCACCACCACATCCACCACTTCCACCGCATCCACCACCACCACATCCACCACCACCACCACATCCACCACCACATCCTCCACCTTATCCACCAACTCATCCACCACCACATCCACCACCACCACATCCACCATACCCACCACCATCACTTCCACCACCACATCCACCACCACTTTCACCACATCCAAAACCACCACCACCACATCCACCGCCACTTTCACCACATCCACCACCACCATATCCACCACATCACCACCACATCCACCATCACCACCACCACCACATCCACCACCACATCCACCACCACATCCACCACCACCATATCCCCCAGATCCACCACCACCACATCTATATGTGTGTGGCTCTGTGTGTGTTTAGGTGCAAATGCAATGTTCTTGGATTTTCATCACAATAAAATACACTGAACATAATCTTCACAAAAGTAATTTACAAACGTTTAAGCTATTGCCATTATACATTACAATAACTTTTATTTAAGTATTAATTATTTACAAAATTAAAAGCCATTGTTATTTGTAATATCAATACATCTAAGTCACGTAAATACAACACACATTGCATTACAAATGCTATAGGTGTCACATTTGCAAAAGTTAAAACTATTGACATTGTAACTGACAAAGCTATTAATTTTGCTACTTTCAAAACCAACACATAAATAAAAAAAGTGTCATTTACAATATCAATAGCTCAAACTTTCCTAATGCGAGACCTATTGCATTTCCAATGCTTGTTTAATCAGTCGTGTCAGCGCACCTCGCTGCCATTTTAGGTTCGGCCTGCTGCATCTGGGGGCACACCTTTTCGTTTGATTTTCCATGTGGCAGTAGTGTATTTCTTGCATCCAGCAGTAGAAGTATCTCGGGCTGTGGTTCTTATTCAATATGCTCTACTCATTTCTCGTCGGGAGACACCAAAAGCGAGTGTATGTGGCAGATTAATTTCCATGTCCAGCGGAGCAGCACTAGCATGCAGCCATTCCCCAGTGTGCCCTCCAGCGCCCCCCAGCTTGTCTTCAATTTATCAGCAGGTGCAGGAAGCTCGTCCAGACAGGTCGCAGGGTGATGGACGCAATCTGCGTCCTGGTGACTTAACCTACTGCGCTGAAAGATCACTGCGACATCCTGGTCACCGAAAGATGACAAGCTGCGTCACATGAAGGGCCCGAGGAAGTCTTCCCGGACCACATTATCCCCAGTGCATCTCTAGATATCTGCTTCAATCCAGGAAGAAAGACACTTCATTGCAGAAAGAGACTGTTTGAGCCACTGTCCTGGATGGTTAAAGACTGACTACAAAGGAGGGCGGGGGGGTAGCCTTTTAGTGACTACTTGTCTCAATGTTAGTGAAGAAACCAACGCCCACCCAGTACCTTAGGGCAACATCTGTTTTGTGTTTGCTGACAAAATGAACACGTCTGTGGAGAAGAAATCGAGTGCTGTAAAAATCTGCAGCAAATGTACAATGTTCATCACTGGATTAACTCTGACTGCTGTCATTATTGAAACAATAATGTGGGTTGTAGAGGAAGTAACTCCGGCTCGAAACTTACTGCCTGCTACTACTCCTGTCCCCACAGAACATTATTACTTCATTCTTCCCTATCATGAATAGAATCACTGAATGTCATTTCTCAATAACACTTTCATACAAATGTTACATCATACTCATAATGCTACAAATACTACCAACTGCTGGGTATGTGGAATGATGCCAGCCCATCAGAAGAAGGGAGGATCGCTTCTTATTCCCCTTTCATTCTCGCATAATGGCTCTTGTAGAGCCTGGTTCGCACTATTGTGGGCCTCTGAAATCAGTAACATTACTCCAGCTGATGTAGGAGGACTTAATGCACAACTAAACAAGGTTTTTTACCCCAATGACAAAGGGGACCCACAAGCCAAAGGAACTGTTTGGAAAATGGAGGAGTATTGCAAAGGGGATTCTTCCATAAGCTATGTTTTCTCCAACACTTGAACGGCCAAGGGTATTGGGCCTCCTGTTATCACTGTTTCTAGAGCCAAAGCAAATCTTTGGGTGAGCAGTTTTGGCGGTATCCTCGTGGGAAAAAGTGACTATACAACAGTATTGAAAATTACTGGAATGAACAATAGCAGTTTTATATCCTCACATAACACTTATTTCATTTGTGGAATTAAAGGTTACTATCATCTACCAATTGGATGGTCTGGAATATGCTATGTGTCCTTCTTGCTTCCTCCTGTGTTCTTAGCACCTGCATCTTTTTTTGTGTGAAAGTTTCTTTATTGATCATAATAAGGCATCATAGCAGATAGTTCGATATACAGTAGAGCATCATCTTAGGTACTCCTATGATGTACATAACATTATACAAATACCATTTTCATTTTTCAATGTTCACAAATATTACAATTCTATAACACCCCCATCCCCCCCCTACCCCAGCACTGGTTATCCTATTACAGCAATCTAGGTCTAGCGGTGTTACAATTATGGTACCCATGTTGAATAAACAACAGGTTTCTCGTCTTCCTATAATTATACAGTAATCAACAGTGTATAAATCCGTTAAGATCTGCGACTCAGTCCAGATGTGAACACACTGGTATATAGCATATTTGCATTCCACGCAGGTGTATGCGTCATTTCAGGGCAGACTACGCCCTCCTTCCACTACTGGATCTATGTATGGGCTTAGTCATTATGGGCCCGATTCACAGAATGAACTTAAGACTCAATCCTAAACTTACTACTGTTTTGGTATTCACAGATTGCACTTACTACTCTTGGTATTCACAGAATGAACTTACTACTTTTGGCATTCATAGAATGCACTTACTACTTTTGGTATTCACAGAATGAACTTACTCATTTCGGTATTCACAGAAGTTCGGACTCCTAACTTTAGGACTCCTAAATGCCTACTGTGACTACCGAAAGTCTTAAAATTTGGATTTTTCTCAATTTAGTAATAGTAAAGTTAGGACTACTAACTTAAGGACGCCTAAATGCCTTCTGTGAATACCAAAAGTCTTAAAATTAGGATTTTTCTCAAATTAGTAGTAGTAAAGTTAGGACTACTAACTTTAGGACGCCTAAATTCCTTCTGTGAATACCAAAAGTCTTATAATTAGGATTTTTCTCAATTTAGTAGTAGTAAAGTTAGTAGTCCTAACTTTACTACTACTAAATTGAGAAAAATCGTAATTTTAAGACTTTCGGGGCCCGATTCACGGAATGAATTTAAGACTCAATCCTAAACTTACTACTGTTTTGGTATTCACAGATTGAATTTACTACTTTTGGCATTCACAGATTGCACTTACTACTTTTGTTATTCACAGAATTTACTTACTCATTTCTGTATTCACAGAAGTTAGGACTCCTAACTTTAGGACTCATAAATGCCTTCTGTGAATACCGAAAGTCTTAAAATTAGGATTTTTCTCAATTTAGTAGTAGTAAAGTTAGGACTACTAACTTTAGGACGCCTAAATGCCTTCTGTGAATACCAAAAGTCTTAAAATTAGGATTTTTCTCAATTTAGTAGTAGTAAAGTTAGTAGTCCTAACTTTACTAGTACTAAATTGAAAAAAATCGTAATTTTAAGACTTTCGGGGCCCGATTCACAGAATGAATTTAAGACTCAATCCTAAACTTACTACTGTTTTGGTATTCACAGATTGAATTTACTACTTTTGGCATTCACAGAATGCACTTACTACTTTTGTTATTCACAGAATGAACTTACTCATTTCGGTATTCACAGAAGTTAGGACTCTTAACTTTAGGACTCATAAATGCCTTCTGTGAATACCGAAAGTCTTAAAATTAGGATTTTTCTCAATTTAGTAGTAGTAAATTTAGAACTCCTAACTTTAGGACTCCAAAATGCCTTCTGTGAATACCGAAAGTCCTAAAATTAGGATTTTTCTCAATTTAGTAGTAGTAAAGTTAGGACTCCTAACTTTACTACTACTAAATTGAGAAAAAATCGTTCACAGAAGGCATTTAGGAGTCCTAAAGTTAGGAGTCCTAACTTTACTACTACTATACGCTACGCTATGTGTATCTGCCGTCTGTTCAGTTGAGCCAGCACCCTGTGTCTCTTATGCACTGAGCCCATGCCTCTCACGTTCCAAGTGCAGACCTTCTAATGATTAGAATATTTATTTTATTTGTTTAGTTTGTATAGCGCAAACAGCTACCCAACAAAGGGTTTCCCGGCGCTTGTGATTCAGTGAAGGGAGTTTGGACAACTGACTTAGATGTTGAACAGCCAGGTTTTTATGGCTTTTCTGAATCTGGTATAATTAACCTCTGAGCGTAAAGCTTGTGGCATGGAGTTCCACAGGGAGGGGCCAAGGGAAGCAAAGGATCTGCCTCCCATGCGAGATAGTCTTATTTTAGGCACAGCAAATTTGTTCGCTGTTGCAGATCTCAGCGTCCTGGATGGGCGGTAACGTTGTACCAGACTTAGCAGATATTTAGGAGCTTTGTTTGCTGAGATTTTATGCATAAAGCATAGTGATTTGAATTTAATTCTGCTCTCAATTTTTAACCAGTGCAATTCTCGTATGAGTTTGGTAGTGGGTGCATGGATAGGAATTTTACCTAACAGTCTTGCAGCAGCATTCTGCACAGTTTGTAGTTTGCGGACTGTGGCTTTGTTGGCCCCTAAGTATAGTACATTGGCATAGTCCAATCTGGATGTTATAAGGGTGTTAATGACAGTTCTTTTAGTATGATCTGGTAGCATCCAGCAGATTTTCTTTAGCCACTTCAAGATGACAAAGCAGGTGGCTGATGTTTTGATGGCCTGCTGGTGCATGCTAAGAGTGTCATCTACCACATAGCCAAGGTTACGGGCCTGGTTAGTTGGATAGGAGGAGAGCCCATTTCTGTGAGCCAATGTTGGGGTCCCCAAAGTTCTTTATTTTTTCCTAGGATTATGAGTTCAGTTTTTTCACCGTTTAACTTTAAGAAATTATTTTTCATCCATCCAGCAATTTTTGTAAGCCCAGTTCTCAGGATAGAAGGATCATTATTGTCTGTTGGTGGAAGGGAAAAGAGAAGCTGAGAGTCATCAGCATAGGAGAACATTATCAGTCCAGTATCCTTAGCTATTTTGGCAAGAGGGCTCATATATAAATTAAAAAGTAGTGGGCTTAAAATTGAACCCTGAGGGACGCCATGTTTAAAGGTATAGGTATCAGAGTACGTAGAATTTGAAAAAATTTGAAAAGTTCTATTTTCGAGTAGGGATGTGATCCAATTTAAAGCAGGGCCACAGATGCCCATTGAGCGAAGGGTTTTTATTAGTACCGCATGTGAAACAGTGTCAAATGCGGCACTGAGGTCTAAAAGCGCCAGTGCCACTGTTTCACCCTTGTCTATCATTTGACGAATATTTTCGGTTACACCTAGGAGAGTGGTTTCTGTAGAAAAACCTGCTCGGAAGCCAGATTGATGGGGTGGTAACAAGTCATGTGTCGTTATATAATTTGAGAGACAGCGGTGGACATGTTTCTCTAGAATTTTTGCGAAAATAGGTAAGAGAGATATTGGTCCAAAGTTTGCGGGTACCTTTGGGTTAGCATTGGCTTTTTTTAGGAGGGGATGGATCATGGCATGTTTCCACCCCTGTGGAACACATTCTTCTTGCAAGGATTTATTTAGAAGGTCTGTGATGGTAGATAAGGCTTTCCTGCTAAGTAGTTTTAAGATGGAACAGGGTAGCAGGTCTTTTGGCGAACCTGATTTGATCGTGCTTAGAAGTTCGGTGACAGTGTCAACATTGAGTGTAGGCCAAGCACTCAGAGAAGGGGTAGAGGTATTATCAAAAGGGGTGGCAGAATTGGTCTCTCCACTGTCAGATCTATTAATATCACTACCATCATAATGACTATCCTCATGATTGTCCTGATTAGGTTGGATGGCCTGATAAATTTTATCAACTTTGTCGACAAAAAATGCGGCAAGTTGATTGCATTGGGTTTTATTTAGACCAGGTGGGGTTGGTGAGGTATTGGAGCCAGCTAGCTCTTTGACTGTTTTGAAGAGTGTTTTAGCTTGATTTAAAGCTGCAGTAATTTTTGAGCAGACAAAGTTGGCTTTTGCTCTACTGCACAGCTTTTGGTATTGATTTAGTTGATTTTTGTATTCATTTTTAGCTTCAACGGAGTAGGACTTTCTCCATTGACGCTCAGCATTCTTACATTTGGTTTTTTCATGTTTTAAAGAGTCATTGAACCACGGAGCGGGTGGACGTTGGTTAATGCCTTTTAGCTTAGTCTGAGGAAGACAGGAGTCAATGGCTGTTAAGAGCCATGATTGGACAGAGATGGATAGATTTTGTACTCCTGAAATGGTGCAAGGTATCGTATCTTCTAGCAAGGTATTAAGAATGTTAATATCTAGCTTTTTCCATTTTCTCACCATGGCGGGCAGCACCATAGGAGGGATATTGGATGTTGGCGTTTGAAAGGAAAATTTGATGGGAAAGTGATCGGACCAAGGAATAGGTAAAGCTGGGAAGGTATTTAAATTCTGAATATTAGAAAAGATTGGGTCCAGTAAGTGACCTGCAGTATGGTTTGGGCCAGAATTTTTAAGACTTAAATTGAGAGATAAGAAGTCATCAATAAGTTCCGTGGCCTTAGAGCAATGCTCGTTATCCAGATGAAGATTCAGATCACCGATAACGGTAAAATTGGTAGTATTCATAATAAATGGGCCTAGAAGTTCTGAAATATTATTTAGCCAATTTGAAGCAGCACCAGGTGGACGGTAGATAAGTGCGCCGGAAAAGGTAAAATTGGGTGAGAGTATGATTTTGAAGGTGGCGCCTTCACACCCTGGACATGGGAGGTTTATAAATTCACAGGTATATACTTTTTTAAAAATGACAGCTATGCCTCCTCCAGTTTTATTAATTCTGTCAAGGCGTATAATCGTGTATGAGTCAGGGAGGGCCATGGCCACATCTGGTCCAGAGCTTGCATGGAGCCAAGTTTCAGTGATGAACAATGCATCAGGGGCTTCATCCAGTAGAAAATTAAAAATTTCTGTTTTATGTCTTGGCAGAGAACGACAGTTCAGACTGAAGAAGGTGAATACTTTAGCGTTAGGTGTAGCACAAGTAGCATTTGTTTGGGTCTCAAGCCTTTTAATTTTTGTGGCGTTCGTTGTCAGTGAACAGCCGTAACAGATGTTATGGTGTCTGTTTAAGTCTAAAAGACAGCAGTCTGGTTGTCTAAACGTTCTTAAAGCTAAAAGCTGTTTTGCACTATATTTTATATAAGGGGAAGCATTAAGGTCGCTCATTGTCTGGCTACTAACACATACCGGTAAAATTGGTTGGGGAGTAGGAGTCATGGCCACTGGGCGCGTCCGAGGCGCGGACGGGCGCAGATGGGCTGACTCAGGCGTGACTCCGGCGCTGATGCAGGCGCGTCCACTATTCGCGTCCGCTATCGCGGAGAGCATACGTTTCCTTAAGTAGTGGTGGCTAGAGCGCTGTTAGGCTCACGCCCCTACCCAAGATGTCCGCCGTATTTTTAAGAGCTTACAGGTGAGAGATCGGTATTCAGCCCGAAAATCGGCTGTTACCGACTAAGTGCAGGCTCACGCTATATTTTGTGCAAATATTAGGCTAGTGCAAATGAGGTAGGTGAATTAAAACACGCCGTTTTAAAAATGCTCGTTTTCAGCAATCATTCACAAATATATGTGCAGTCCAGCTACGCCCCGGCTATTTCGCCTCAAGAGGGGTCCAAAGGTTACAATAAGCAAAGAATCTCGCGTTCTTTACCTTGGGGCTCCTTAAGTAGTGGTGGCTACAGCGCTGTTAGGCTCACGCCCCTACCCAAGATGTCCGCCGTATTTTTAAGAGCTTACAGGTGAAGACACCATTACCCCAGGTAGTCACATCCCGAGACACCGCTTCTGACCAAGTGAACACCTACCATATGTTAAACATCACCAGTGCTGTGTGCAGTTGAACCACCCCAACATTACGGGCCCCTCCCCAAGAACAGAGAGGACCAAACCTTAACACCCAACAGGGGTACAAACAGAACTCTATTGTGTCTGTGCCTGGGGGGCGTGTGCCCAGTCGGGCGAACTCAACAGTTACCTACTAAGAGTCTCGGCCCCAGTCCCCACCCCTCTGCAGCAAATTAGTTCAATCTCTACATTACCAAACCGTTTCCACCGGGTCAAAGTTCACATGTCTGCTGCCATCTGTGCCGTGATGCGGGGGAATAACTGCAGGCTGCCTTTCGCATCTGATGCCGTTGTCCGAGAACTGGTCGGGCTGGCGGAAATCGCCCCATCATTTGCATCATGTGCCGCAAGGGCATTGGTTGTCGTCAGTAGGGCTGTCGCTATCGAGGCATTCCCTTCCGTTTCCCCGAGTAGCTCAGTTTGTGGTGCTTCCTGTTCTGGAGACCGGGGGCGTCTCTGCGGCATGTCCTGGCCATCAGGATTTTGTGTTTCTGGTACTTCCTTTCTGGATCGCGGGGATGGAGGTGGTGTGATCGTTACCTCCATCCATTCCAGGCCTCCTCCGGGGTGTCGAAAAAGTAAGTTTTGTGGTCATGAATGACTCTGAGGCGTGCCGGGAAGAAGAGGGCATATTTCACATTACGGTCCCTGAGGGCGCGTTTCACCCCCCAGAAGGATGCCCTGGCCTTCTGCCCCGCCTGCGTGAAGTCCGGGTATATGAAGACAGTTCGATTTTCGTATTTGATTGGGCCGTGTTCCCTTGCTGACTTCAGGATCACGTCTCTGTCCTTGAAGTGGAGCAGGCGCGCTATTAATGGTCTTGGCGGTGCCCCTGGTTTCGGTGGCCGGGGGGGAACTCTGTGCGCCCTCTCGACGCTGTACAACTATCTTTGCAGCTGCCTGGAGGCGGTTGCAAAATGGATGGACCTGTCCCACCTAAAATTGAATGGAGGAAAAACTGAGCTGATGCTACTAGGGAAAAAGGCCATATTCGGCAACTTGACACACTGGCCCTCCTGCATGGGCTCTGGGCCCACTCCAAAGACCGAGATTAAAAGTCTTGGTCTTTGGCTGGATGCAGAGCTGTCATTTAAGATCCAGGCAAGGAAGACAGTGGCCACCTGCTTCGTGCTGCTGAAGACAATTCGAAAAATCCTCCCCCAGCTACCCGAAACAGCTAAGAAAACCATAGTCCAGTCCCTTGTTCTATCTAGGCTGGACTATGGAAATGCGCTTTATCTTGGAGCCCCTGTCTCGGTTATCCGGCAACTCCAGGTTGCCCAGAACTCTGCAGCAAGGCTACTTACGGGTATCAGCCATCGCACATCAGCCAGACCCGCACTTTGCACCTTGCACTGGCTCCCCATAAAGGAGCGGGCTCACTTCAAAACACTTTGCACGGTCCATAAAACACTTTACGGGAGAGGCCCTCCCATTTTAGATGGCATGATTAGGCCATACAAACCTCCTAGGAATGTTCGTTCGAATCAACAAAACCTTTTGGTAACTCCCAGGATCAACAGGGCCCACACAGGGGGCCGTCTTTTTTCGCATAATGTTATGGTATGTTATGTTATGTTGTGTTATGTTATGTTATGTTATGTTATGTTATGTTTGTTTTTGTATAGCGCACGGCTACTCAAAAAGAGTGTCCCGGCGCTTTAAATAAGGAGACCTACAGCAAAATAACACAACACAGTAAACAAAAAAATGCGGCTAGGTTATGGAATGCTCTTCCTCCATCTCTCCGTCAAGAACCTATCCTACTCGCTTTTCGAAAAAAGCTAAAAACGTTCCTGTTCCCTAAAATTTAGATAACACAGGCCTCTGCATCTTTGTAATCCATCTACCTCTGGTTAGTCCTAAGTGCTGGGATGCTTCCGAGTAGCCATGCGCTATAGAACAGCCTTTTAATAATAATATTAATAATAACTGGGTGAGCTCCGCCGGGTCCACCACCGTTTTCAGCCAGTCTTCCTCAAAACGGGTTGGGTTCGCCCCCTCTCTGCATTCCAGCACTCCCAAAATGCGTATGTTGTGGCGACACGAGCGTCCTTCGGCTGCATTCCAGCACTCCCAAAATGCGTATGTTGTGGCGACGCGAGCGTCCTTCGGCATCATTCACTCTATCTCTCAGGCCCCGCACCTGCTTTTCCAGGTTTTCTAGCCACGTGGAATGTTACGTCTGCTGGGGTATCAGATCCGCGATGGCTAGCTTGTGTTCAGAGACTTTTTCGGCCAACTTCTTGTGGTCATCTTTCAGCAGTGACAGCCCCGATGAAATAGTGTCGATCCGCGCCACTAGCGCTTCTCTGGAGGCCCTAATCTCCGACAATATAAGGTCCAGTTTATCTTCCTGCGTGGTAACACCCGTTGGGGGGATCACATCCTCATTGGAGGCGGCCAGCGGGACTTCGGAGCCGGAGGCCTGTGCTCCCTGACGGGGGACCCTGTTCCGCCCCATTGCAATCCTTAGCTGGTACACTCCGCAGGCCAGCAGTGTATCTTGTATGTCTCCCGCAGGGCAAGCCTGTGCTCGTGATGGTGGTCAGCCTGTCCCAGCCTCTCCAGTCGGTCCCGAATGCGAACCCCCCACAGATCTCCCTCTCAGTGCGTGTGGTGGTCTTCCACGTCTTCAGGCTTCCAGTCCGAGCGTCTCGGAACCCGTATCAAGGGAGGGGGGCAGGCACGGGAGGAAAGGACAGTCCACCCCCCAGCGCCGCCAGTCCACCAGTCCAGTGCGTCCCTCACCGGGCTGCCAGTGATCGCCTGTGACTCCCGGCTATGCAGGTGCAGTCCGGTCCTCAGGGGGCACCCGCGGTACCCACGGTCTAGTGGGACAAGGGCGCGGTCTCCTCCGCGTGGCCGGCCTGTCAAAGTCTCTCAGGGTCCCCCCCACACCGCTGACCAGTCAATGCCCTGGTACCATGGATTCGGGCAGCGTCAGTCTGGGCAACCCTTCGCCTGCCAGCAGTTCCCTCACCTCCGGGCCGTCCGCGGCCACACTGTGGGACGGGGATCTCCGGTGTGTGGTAGGCCTCAGCTTCGGCCGCAGTCGGCCACCCGTGGTTCTCTCCTCACCGCGCGGCAGTGGTGGGACTTACGGGATCACTCCTGCCTGTGTGGAGCTCCTCTGTGTTGCTCAGGGTGTCAGCCAATCACACCAAAATGTTCATCCCCGCAGTTATCTGCGTGTGGTGGCGAGGCATTACGGAAGCTCCTGTCCGGTAATCCGGTGGTCTCTTGCACCACAGCTACTGTGTCGTTCGCCACCGTCTGCAGCGGTCGCCCCACGCACCATGCGGCGACCCCCCGCTGCACCCGCCAAGCTCCGGCGGCTGAATTTGGCAGTGGGTTCTCATCCGCGGCACCGGGGATGGCAGCACTTCCGGTCCGTCTCCGGCGCACTGTGGGCTGCGGCTTCTTCCCTGCACATAGGCCCCGTCTGGCCCCGATGTCTCACCAGCGCGCACGTCACAGCGGGGGGCTCTCGGGCTCCGCAGGGTCTCGCAGATGCAGGTCGCAGCGTTGCTTCAGTGGAAAAGTTTGGGGTAGGGTCTAGGTCCCATGTGAACAGGATATTTTCAGGATTTACGGGGATCACTGGCGAAGCAAGCTCAGTTCACGTCCGCCATTCTCGGCTGCTAGCCACACCCCCCCTTAGCACCTGCATCTTATCATAAAGATCAAAAATTGTTTAACGACATTTCCTTGAACTGATTCAAAAGAACTATAAATAATGATGAAGTGGATCAAACTTGCACTGCATTACAGAAATATGTTGAATTTAATTTGGGACTCTTTTTCCTTGTTGGTGCAGCTTTAAATAGCAGGAAAATAAGACGCTTGACCCGAGTGATAGAGGCAATGACTTATCAAACAGCAATGGCTTTTGGAAATATTCCAAATTACGAGAATTGTGACTTTTCACAATAAAATGGTTCTAGATGTGATCTAGGTTGATTGTGGCGGAGCATGTCGCATTATCGGGAGCAGTTGCTGCGTGTTTATCCTGGTCCTTGCCCCTTCTGTTTATGATGCCATTTCCAAAATGCATAAAATAGCCACTGAGATACATCAAGACTCAGGCACATGGACTTGGACTGGATGGTTTTGTAGCATATTTTCTATATGGGGTCTGAAAGTATTTTCTGCCTTATTCATAATTATTGCAATTATCTTCTCTTGTTGTTTATGTATACAATGTGGGCCAATGCTCTGTTCCCTCAGTATTTCCACTTGTACTACTTCTGTACCATCTAAAACGAATGTCCAAAATACAAATGCCCGTTTAGCAATGGAACGAGAAATTTGTGAAATGATGGTAATTGAGATTTATGATGTATATCATACCCCTTTTAAGAAACAAGAAAACGTCTTAGCTTATGCTAAAAGGGTCATCTGTAGAAACGTGTAATATTTTTATTAGCATAAGCAACAGCACTTTTGGTTGTGGCTTCCATTTCGTTTCCTTTCTACTCTGCTGTTTGCCTTTTCACTCTGCTTGTGTCATCTATTTTAGTTGACCTCTTTTGACATGGCTAAGCAATGTATGTGCTGGAGGGGTTTGTAGCTGCCAGTGCACCTGGTCTTAGATGTTATTTGTTGACTCTTTACTTCTGCCATAAGCATTTCTGCGCCCCCTCCCTATTTGCTGACTAAGTGGTTATTCGTCTGCCCTTGTTTGCTGATCGCTATTTCTAAACATGTTCCTTTCATTTCTGTCCACATGCACAATGCAGAAACAGTGTATAGAAGGACGCTGGTTTGTGAGTTCAGTGTTCTACCTCCTGCAACACTTGTGAGTGTTGAGTGGACTAGGTGCCACTCATGAGTGATTAATAAACTTGTTATTTTATTTCAACTCCAGTGTCCAATTTCTATTTTGTTGGTCTTTGGACCCGTGGACGAGAGGGCGACCATGCACCAGTTTGCTCACTTTTGGGTACATTTCCACATAGTAGTGATAGACAGAAAAAAGGGCATCACACACATCACCCTAAATAGGATGGGAGGCAAATACCCCTTCACTGACAGCCCCTATTGTGTTGGCCCAACAGAGGAAGGTTTCCATCAACTGAGCCATGGGTGGCTCTGTCAATGAATCGTGGGGGTCCTCCAAATCCTACATAGGGCAGGTGGGCCATCAGTTTGGCGGACAGTGGGGGGGCGGAGCTTGGAGCCACGGACGATCGCCTCCTAACTTGTGAGCTCCACAACTGAGCCCGTAGTTATCCTGTTGAATGAACACCCTGGGTCCCCAAACCTACCCACACGGGTGATGAGGGGGCTGAGACCACCCGACGGCGGTTTCAGAGCGATTTGAGGTCGCCGACTCGAGTTACAGTGGCGGAGAGCCTCGCCGGGGAGGTAAGAGCCGTGTAGCCCAAAATGGTGGAACGCTGAGTATGGCGAAAGCCGGAGACCCTCGGAGCGCCTGTATGCTCCCGACCCGCGGCGGTAATCGGCAGACAGTGGACAGAACAGCTGTGACAGCCGGAGCACGGACACTGCACCGCCAGCGGTAGGCGTGCGGGGAGCGGACCTCCCCCTGACTGGCGGCTGACCGGAATAACGGAGCCCGAAAATGGCGGACGGCCCAAACTGAGAGGGGCTGCGACAGACGATGGGACACAGGGCAGGAGACCGCTATTGAGCGCTCCCCTACGCTGCGATTGAGGCACCCTGAACACTGTGGTGCCCTGTCATCTAGGCTTACTCCTGCACTGAGAACCTGCGAGAAGACGGATCTGCACCCGCTGTGGGCTCGAGAGACGCTGGAGACCCTGGTGCTGCTTGGGGCCCAACGGACTTTGGAGGTCTAGCACGAGTGGCATCAGAGAGGTGAGCTGCGGCCGGGCGCGAGCCGGAGGCGGCACCTGAGCACCTTGTGACTTACGTCCTGGTACTTTCCATTAAGCCACTGAGACTCACATGATTCCCTAGTCTCTGGAGGCATTATTTAACCGTATTTAGAGGTCGGCCACTGGTGTCTGCCCGCAGGACTTTCTTCAGTTCGCTCCATAAGTGGACTGGCTGTTTTCGACTTCTTCCGTCCCCGGCTTCAGCGCTCTGTTCTGAGCTGCACTGGACATTCTGCCCCCGGCCGTGGAACCTGAGAGCGGCGCTTCTGCCTAGTTACAAGGGTGGCTCCTACGCGCAAGCGTGGGGACGACTGCTGAGCCGGAAGACCTCGACACTTCCCTGGGGGAGTGAGCACTGAACGATCTGAACGCCCTGAGTGCTCGGGTGTCGGAGGATCGAGTAACTGGCCTCAAAAGACCTGGGCCCACCATAGTGCAGTCGGCTAGGAACTGCGCATAAAACTAGTGTGCAGTACTGAATGAACAGAGGGGGACGACTGCACGGCGCCCTCGCACCTGGGCGACGCACCACAACATAGAGACAAGCGGCAGCTGGCCGACTCCCCCTGACTGCTGCCCCGCAGGGCGTGAGTCCTCCACGCTCCCTGACCTCACGGTGTTATTTCCTGCAGACTGGAGGGGTGAGGGAGAGGCTGGAAAGTCTACTTACCAACCCGAGGGAGAATCACGCACGAAGGACATTAGGTAGGTGTGGAGGGAATTGGCCGGCGCCAGCAACGTAACAGAGGGGAGACCGAGGGAGCCCGAGAGGTGCAATAACACAGGGCTGAGTGGGAGCTGGCTGGAGGAGTGTGGTCCGCCAGCCTGCCCAAGGAGAAAACACAGGACAGGCCCCTTCTAAGAGGTGGGACCAAATAATCCTCAAAATCGCACGCAGAGTGGAAAGACCTGCTCCCACAGAAGCGCAATATGGGGAAACTGAGAGGCAAGAAAGAAGGGGCCCAACAACAGTCCGACACGGAATTGTCAGGGCATGGTGAGCAAGACGAACAGGATCAACCGCGTGACCCACAGCTGGAACTGCAGCTGGACAAAATCTTGGCAGCGATAGTGGACACCAAGACAACGCTGCAGCAAGATATAGCGCAAGTCGCGACATGGCTTGGCCTTCTGCGAGCGGACCACAGCAAACTGGTGGACAGAGTCACGGCGGTTGAAAATACACTACAGACTGTGGTCCCGGTACATACTGCCCTTAAGTCTACTATGTCTGATGTCCTTGACCGAGTGGGAGCACTAGAAAAAAGGGCGGAGAAGGCAGAAGGGCGCAACTGCCGGAACAATGTCTGCATAGGAGGGCTGCCCAAAAAAATGGAAGGTACAGATATGGTGAAATATCTGGAGGAATGGCTCAAGACGGAGGTGGCTCCTGAGGGCCTATCGTCATTCTACACTCTGGAGAGGGCCCATAGGGTGCCTGCTAGGCCTCCACAACAAGGGCGACCCCCGAGGCCGGTGGTGGCGAGGCTGCTGCACTACCGGGACAGAGACCTTCTGCTCCAGAGAGCGCGTATGTATGGGCCATATCAAGTGGGAAACAATAAGGTGAACCTTTTTCCGGACTATACCTACAAAACACAACGGAAACGATCCTCCTTTTTGGCTATTAAAAGAGAATTGCGGGTGGAGGAGCTCCAATGCTCGCTGCTATTCCCGGCTAAATTGTGCATCATTGTTAATGGCTCGACAAACATCTTTGACACACCGGAGCCCCACGGAGTTCCAGCAGCAGAGAAGATCGAGTAGACAACGACGTCGCCAGGGAAGTCCGAGAGGGCCACTATCGCAGCAAGCGTCGGAACGGAGGGATGCGCTAGAGGCGGTAATGGCTTTGTCGAGCCCGCACAGGCACCACTCTCCGTAGAAAGCAGACTCAGACATCGGCGAAGAAGGCTCGGATGAAGGGCAATCTGAGGCGGACAGCACGCACCTCCCGCCGGTTACACCAGCCACAGCAGATAATATGCTGGACTCCAGCTGAAGCGACTATGAGACAGTGTATAGAACACCACCTTGACATTGATGGTCCCTCCACAGCAGGTTTGATGGTAGGAGGGAGTAGAGATGGAAAAAGGGGGTGGGCAGAGACATGTAGAAATGGAGGTAGATGAGCCAGGCGAAACAGCCGACCTATAGACCGATAGCTGATGGGGGCCTCTGGACACCCGCCATTGGAACTAATTGACTCTAGGCTGATTGGGGGGAGAGGGAAGAACAGGGGGGCTTGGCTCTACAGGGCCCAGTTGCTCAATGCGAGCTGGAGGTATTGGGGCAGCTACCCGTTGGTGACCAGCACCCCCTCACTGCCCATAAGGCACACCAGCAGGGACTGCTGTTGGGCTTAGCAGTTGAATGACGGAAGTCATGATTTGGATGGGGACTAGGTGGGAAACACTAGGATCTGTTCTTGGGGGGTGGGGGGATTGGGACAGTTGGGGGGACACTGGGGGGGACCACCACCTATGTAGCAGCAGAGAAATGTTTTCGATCCCATAGAATGCTTTGGGAAAATGGCTAATTCAAATAATTTGAGATGTATAACCTGGAATGTGAGGGGGCTGCACACTATGATTCATGCTTATCTGGTTCGAAGGGGGGTACATATAGCACTACTCCAAGAAACACACTTAACAAAAGTCGAGGGGATAGCGCTGCAGCGCAGATGGAGGGGCCAAGTATACAACATGACCTACTCCGCATTCGCTAGAGGATCACTGATTTGGATTAGGGCGGGTGTTCCTTTTCAATTGACTAGGCAGACAATTGACCCGGAGGGTAGATACGTAGTGATTGAGGGGAGGCTCAGCGGCAGGGATATCGCCCTATATGCAGTGTATATGCACCCAACACTGACCAGCTGACCTTCATGACGAAGTTGTCTGGTGCTCTAGCGCATTACCTGGCGGGTCCAATTGTGCTAGGGGGACTTCAACTCTGTAGCGGATGTCTCGCTGGATAGATCCCACCCTCCTCTGGCAGACTCCCCAATACACCGTTTGACCAAAGACAGACTGGATTGGCAAGTGCGTTGGGGATTGATAGATGCCTGGCGCGCGCACCACCCGAGAGATCGAGATTACTCCTATTTCTCTGGCATGCATGAGCTGCACGTTAGGCTCGATGCGGTGCTGTGCTCCCCGTCAGTACTGCCCACTATTGTGCAAACCGAATATCTCTCCAGAACAATCTCAGATCATAACCCCCTGCTAGTCTCCATGGAATGGATGGTTGGGGTCTCGAGTGTCCCTACTTGGAACATACGGCCTGAAACGTTAGACGACCCACTTTTCCATGCGGCGCTTGAAGAGGGGATAACACAATATTTCACAGTCAACGCTGGGACAGACACGTCGAGGGCGAGAGAATGGGACGCCTTTAAGGTGGTCGTCAGGGGGCTCTGTATAGGGAAGCATGCAGGTGTACGGAAGGTGCTCCAGGAAGATCTGGATAAAGCTGAAACTAAACTACGAGAGGCTGAAGCGGCTGGACCTGGCCGCCCTGGCCTACAGGAAGAGATGAGTGCAGCCAAAGAAGCGGTAGCGGTGGAAGTGGAGCGCTTGCGCTGTTTTGACCACAGGAACTACACGATGAGGGTGCATGCAGAGGGAGACAAGGCAGGTACACTGCTAGCCTGGCTGGCCAACCCACAAAGAGAACCTCCCCTATCTTGGCTTTAGAGAGTGAGGAGGATGGAATGATCTACACCCAAAACGACATTATGCAGTGTTTCAAGCGATATTTTATAAGGATCTCTATAAAAGTAAAATAGAGATCGGAGCTCCTTTAGCAACACTTTCCTAGACGAGCTGGACCTCCCAGGACTAGACAGAGAACAGGCGGAAGACCTGGGGAAAGAGATGGAACTGGGGGAAATTCGGGGTGCCATTAAATGTATGGCCCGCAATAAAACGCTGGGGCTAGATGGGTTACCCATAGATTTTTATGGAAAATATGTAGACCTGTTGGCGCTGAGGCTCCAAGAAGTATATAAAGAGGCCAAACAGACGGGCCACCTACCCCAATCAATGCGCATACCATTGCTGAAGCCGGGGAGGGAGAGTGGGAACACGGCCTCATACAGACCGCTGTCGATGTTGACCACCGACTATAAGATCCTAAGTAGCATTTTGGCGGCCCAACTACTGAAACACATGACCACACTGGTCCATGAAGACCAGGCCAGTTTCATACCTACGCGGAACACAACCGCTAACATCAGGAGGTTGATCCGACTTTTAGATGGAGACCACCAGGACACGCAAACACCGCTGGTATTATCATTGGACATTGAGAAAGCTTTTGATAGCTTAGAGTGGGATTACTTATACAAATTCTTGAGACGCTTCGGGTTAGGCGAGGGATATATGCAATGGACGAAAGTATTGTATACCTCGACGGTGGCCAGAGTGAGAATAGGATCGCTGATATCACCCCAATATCCGGTAGAGCGAGGGACTAGGCAAGGGTGCTCATTATCCCCATTGCTATTCGCCCTGGCGATAGTACCCCTCGCAGTCGAGATCCGGACGGGGAACCATTACGGAGGCCTAGGCAGCAGAGACAGACAACAGTATATATCTCTCTATGCAGATGACTTATTATTATTCCTTGAAGATGCAGAAGGGGCACTGACAGGGGCGGAGAGATTACTCTCGAAATTTGGAGGAATCTCAGGCCTGAAAGTGAATTGGTCCAAGACATGTATATTCCCAGTGCGACAGGGGGAGACCAGGCCAAATACGAGTCAGGAAATAAGCTGGGAACCCACCTGCTTGAAATACCTAGGGGTGTACGTCTATCACACAACGGCGGACATGCTGGAGGGTAATGTGGGCTGCCGCATAAGGGCATTGAAAGGTAGTATGGCCTTTTGAGCCACCCTCCCGCTATCAGTGACAGGCCGCATATCCCTCTTGAAAATGGTAGCGCTCCCACGTCTCCTATATTATTTCAGAACGCTTCCAGTGTGGATACTCAGTTCCACCTTTAAATTGCTGAAGTCTTTAGTGGTATTGTTTGTCTGGGGTTCGGGCAGATGTAGGGTAGTGCAGATGACGCTTATGCGACCTAAGGATGAGGGTGGACTGGCGGTCCCAGACTTCGAGTTCTACTATTTAGCAGCCCAACTGCAGATCTTTACGCAGGAAATAGCGAGGGTGTTCCTTGGCCCGCGACACAAGAGAGGGGGAGGAACGCCGCTCCACGTCGTACATAGCTTTGCAGCAGAGACTGGACCTCAGGGACCTTCTCACCGAAGAAAAGATGTTTAGACTCTGTTGGAATCGCTCCCAATGCAGGGCGGGAGTGATTCACCCGTATGTGCCCGAGATACCGCTAGGGATGGTAACGGCGTTACCGCACGGCGGCGATTGGTCACAGCTACAAAACTGGGAGGAGGCAGGGTTGCAAGTACTGGGGGATTTATACGAAGACGGGCGTTATTACCCTACCACACCCTCCAAGAGAGGTTTGATTTGCCGAGGGGAGGATTCTTGCTACATGCTGCGGTCACTAGAGCAATGCAGGCGCACTGGAAAGTGGGGCTGCTAGAACATAAGACAACCATGGCCTGCCAGTACACCATGATGGCGGCTGGGACCTTTAAGGCAGTTACATACCTGTACGCTAGAATGCTCCGCGAAAACCTGCCGCCCTTAAATGCACTCAAAGGGAAGTGGCAAAGACATCCCCGCGACAGCCTGGGCACAGATAGTGCGTCGAGCCTGGAAGAGCACAAGGAACGCACAGATCATATTTGACGCCCGCGAAGATCCGAAAATACCTTGGGGTGGAAGAGGCGGCATGCCCCAGATGTTCGGGAGAGGGGGCGGAACTCGACCATATGCTATGGACTTGCCCAGCGGTGGGACACTACTGGAGGGGAGTGGGTGATAACCTGAATGAGGTGACAGAGAGGCGGCTGCAGTTCGACATGGCCGTTTGTATACTGCACTGGTTCCCACACATGCCCAAGAACAAGATCACGAGCAAGTTCATAGATATGGGACTTCTTTTAGCAAAGTGGGAAATCACGAAACATTGGAAGGCAACCGTAGGTCCCACTAGTAAAAGATGGAAAGGCGAGTTCCTAAAATGTGTCACCAGTGAAAGCGCATTAAGATTTCAAATGGCGCGCAGGCGTAATGACGATAAGGCACTGGAGGCAGCGACTGCATGGGAAGCACTAGTGCAGACCACTACGAGACCATGAGCCACATGACACAGGGGAGGAGCACAATACGGATGGGGGGAGCTGAGCCAGAACAAACTGGGCACATCACGTAACTTAACACATCGCTATTCCTGGGAAAGCATAGTTACAGGGTTCGGATACGGCTGTTTGAGTAGGTGGTGGGACACAGGGGAGGAGGGGAGGGAAGTTACAGTTTTATAGGGATAAACGTAAGGGCCAAGTTATCAAGGGTCCTGCTTCATTTGTAGCATTGACTGTGGCAGCCAACGTATCGTCATACCATGTAATGTACCCTAATGGGGGGCTATTGTTTGATCTTTTTCCTGGGATGTGACGATAAGTATCACGCAAAGATCCATGTATTTTTTTTATGAAAAACCAATAAACTATGGGGCATATTATCAAGGGGGTTTATCTCCGCTTTTTTGGCTTTAAAAGCCAAGAAAGCGGAGATAAAATTATCTTTCTATTACCTAGCTGCCGCTAACACCAGTTAGCAACAGCTAGTAGGAGATAGCGACCATCTTGGGCCCCACTTTGCATGTCAGTGATATTTATCACTAATGAGATGCAAAGTGGGCGTGCCAAGATGTTAGCGACTGAAAACAGTCGCTAACATCGCTATCTCCTATTACCAACTTTTGGAGATATTCGCTCTAAGCGGGAATATCTCCAAAAGCTAACACCTGCCCAGAGCAGTTCTTAGCCATGTTATCCAATGGGAGGTGGATAACATGGCTAAGAGCATTAGCTCGCTAATGCATGAATATCGCTGACATTTCAGCGATATTCATGCTTTGCGGCGATTTTTACCGCATTTGCGTTAAACCTTGGTAATACCAAGGTTTATTTGCGGTAAAAATCCCCGTATGCCCCTATGTTTCAAAAAAGAAAAAAACAGTTTGGGGGACAGGGTAGCTTCCTCAGTCTTTAAATCTCTCTGACTGACATTGGACTTGTACAATATTATATCCTTCCGGAGCAAGTAAGAATTGTTGGGCAGATTTACTGAAATTTCATGCAAGTCAAGACAGCAAGACAACTTGCTGTGTTGCTTTATGTGAAAGGGAGAGAGCAGAAATGTGCCATATCTCCTAAGATATGGAGCACTTTTGCTCTCTCCTTGCGCTGGTGCACTGCCAACGAAGGCACACTTGTGCCATGCTGCGAGGGTGCCTGTGTTACAGGCAGGATTGTTTTAACACAGGCAAGAAAGGATACCTTCCTGCACAAAAGCAATCCTAAAAGGTGATTTCTTCCTTCTATGTGTGATGCAGAATACATCACGCTCTGTCAGTTAGGACATTAGTCAGGTTTATAAGTCTTTGTAAATCTGGGTTTGCATCAACATACATTTGTGCATGCACAGGAAAGCCCATACTCCACCCATGTATCACCTACCAGCACAAAGTAACATAAGGCAGGGCAAAGTAATGCAGCGCAATGCCTTGCATTACTTTGGATTTAGTAAACAATGCAAAGCCATGCAAATCGACTGCTCATGGCTGAGTAAATGCCAATGTGGATTTTGAAGCAGGGCTACGCTGCAAAACGATGCAAAATCCTAGTAAATCGGGGCCTGACTGTCGTGAATTTGTGCTGCCCATTAATATTTTTATATGCAAGGACGGGTCTGCCATGCTTTTATATTTTTTGACTCGTTTTTTTTCTTGAAATCTTCAATATTTTGTTACAGAAAGCGAAACTGTCCACTGTTCATTTGAACTGCTTCAAAAATGCGGCTGAAATATAGTTTTGCAGTTGATTAAATAAAATAAAAGGTTTGGCAGGATTAAAATGTCACATAGTTTACTATTACTTAAAAGGAAGAGGCAGCTGTGGACAGCATCCTAGAAGTTTTTCAACCTCTACCCACCTAGGTGTTAAATGTAACTCAAAGAAGTCCCGTAGCTTACTATGATATATACACCTAGCTAACAGTGCCCTAATATTAAGATACTTATTAATCAGTGCAGTTTTACATAGCATTTCCCATACTCTCCTATGTGTCACAGCTCTCTTCACAAGATATTTACTTTACAAACGTGTATGCATACACTCAATTTAGTAACCCTGGAAGTTAAAATGTGGATGGGGCACAGACAGGGGAGCATTAAATGCCATGGGCCTCATTTATGAGGACTTGCGTCAGTTTTGCGCTTCCAAAGCGTCACTTTTTGTGACTCATCGGCGGCGTAAAACATGCCTCCTGTTGCGCACTATTTACAAAGTGATGCATCTAAGCAGATGCGTCACTTTGTAAACCCCTGTGCTACATTATACCTGCGTCAGGTATAATGCATGCGGGGCGTTCCCCTGCAAAAAGCCTTGCAGAAGTGACGCAGTAAAATCTATAAGATTTCCTTGCGTCACTTCTAGGACGCCATTGCGTCAAAATCTTGCACCTGCCTCATTGCAGGCATTAGACTGACGCAGGCCCTTTCACATGGGGCTTGCCCCATGTGAAAGGACGCATTGCTGGAGTTGCGTCACTTTTGTGACACACTCCAGCAATGCGTCCCTTTTGCGCTTACAGATACGTCGGAAATACTGATGTATGTGCAACTCCTTGCGACATGAAGCATCATACAGTAAATATGACGCATCAGGTATGTCGCAAGGAGTGCGCACTGAGAAGTGACGCATCGCTGCTTTCATGCAGCGATGCGTCATTTCTCATAAATGAGGCCCTGATATTTCTTCATTATGGGTTATACTTGGACATATCACTGAGATATTAGATTTGCCAGATTTTTTAAGGCTACAATTGATGGATTTGTGTGTTTTAAAGAAGGAATTATGGGGTAATTAGGATGTCGGTCCGCCATCCGATCGCATTTGGGACCGCCAGCCTATGAGGCGTCCATCCCACAGGGCAAATTAGGATGTGACCGCCATTTCCTGGTGCTATGCCCTGCAGCACCCGCCGCAAGCCAAAACAGACACCTCACACATATCCCTGCACTACGTGGCAGGCACCATGCGGTGCCTACCACAAGTTGTAGGGATATGTAGGGGTGCCTATGTCCCTGGCCCAGGGTTGACCGCCATAGAATTCCCGGTCGAGAGGTATATAGTAATCCCTATGGCGGTGCCTGACAGGCACTGCTGCAAATCTAGGACTCCAGGGAGGTCCAACAGGCGGTCGGATATCGACCACTTGTCAAGACTTTGGCGATCTGTGTTTCTGACCACTACCCATCAAAATGCGATTATTATATGGCAGACGGAAATCCCTGGTAAGATGGCTGAAAGACCGCCACCAACAGCCTGGTGGTGGCTGTCCTTCAGCCCTCATAATGAGGTCCTGATTTCCGGATTTATGGAATGCTACCTAAAAAAGAAAGAAAAATAGTTCTCTGATTCTTGAATCTTGGAAGTTCCAGAGTTATGAATCTTCTGTAGCGATTGGCTGCCCACTGAGGGGATTGTGGCAGGTGTCTTGGAAGCCATGACTCACGACTTGGTGCATTGTGCTTGTAATTTGGAAAAAAGTCCCAACTTCTGTGGAAAGGCAGTGGCTGGTTATCATGGACGGTGGGATGTGCCCAAACAATTTTACTTCCTTGATGAGTCTTGCCCATTTTAGGGCTGCCATCAAAGCTGCAAGGTGTGGTTTAGGTTTTACCATTTTAATCAGTGTAAATTAAGGAAACAAACAATGATAGTAACAAAGTTTTTATCATTTTATGTTTCTGTGCTGCTTTGTGGGCGGGCGGTCGGCGGGGCTGCTCAGCTCTCGACGAGAAGATTTACAAGCCCTTCGCGACACTTTTGTGATGCAGAGGTGGCGTAAAAATGCGGTCACTTACAATGTTGCACATCTAGGGAGATGCGTCACGTTGTAAAGCCCTGCGTCACAGTATACCTGCGTCATGTATAATGCATGCAGGGTGGGCGTTCCCAGGCAGGAAAGCCTTGTAAAAGAGACACAGAGAAATCTACAAGATTTGACTGCATCACTTCTAGGATGCCACTGCGTCGAAACCTTACGCCTGCTTGATGCAGGCTTAAGGAGTGATGCAGTGTAGTGAGAATAGGCCTCAAAAGCATTGATGGAGTTGTGTTGTGCTTGTGACACAACTCCAGCAATGCGTGATTTTTGGAACAACAGATGCGTCAGAATTTCTGACGCATCTGTCAATCCTTGCGCCACGGTGCGCCGTATTATAAATACGGGGCATTCATGGTGGTGCAAGGGTATTGCAGGCTGGCACAGGCAAACTGACGCATCTCTACAGATGCGTCAGTTTCTTGTAAATCTGCCCCCAAGTGCGCAGTGACTGTTTGGTGCCGGCCAAAACAGTCATGCGAACTTCACATGTTCTCAATGCAGGCTGCATTACGGTGTGCATGGAGAACATACCCAGGTTCCCATTCTCTGGCTGAGCGCAGATCCATGGCGCTCAGACCAATAACAATGCTGCATTGCAGCGTTGTGATTGGTCAGGGGAGCCTGGATACTTCCTGGTTCCTGTTCGGTACCAGCGGAGTTGGGACGTAGAGGAGAGACACAGGGGCGACACCCATGACCACCACGCCACCCCAGATTGGTGCCGGCGGCCATGATAGAATTTAGAACTATTTTTGAAGTATGTTTTTGCACAATTTGAGATTTGCAATTTAGGGTTGGGTTGGACCGATACTGGTCGTGTCTTTAGGTTTCGGACAGGTCTCAAAATCTGGCAAAACTGACTACAGGTCCAGTAGGAATAGGAGGCTCTCACAAAGTACAAGGGCGCAGGACAACAAGTGGTCACTAGGGGGCCCTAATAACCTCCGCCAGGCACCATGCTTTATATGCACCGTGAGTGCAGTACCGGAGGCTGACACTAGGAGCCAGTGGAGTCCCGCACAGAGTACTCTGGTCACTGTGAACCAGAAATATCTGTTTCTAATGATTTAAAATTGTCGGTGACTGTGCTTGTTTTTAAGTGCTCGACCTCTAGCTTCAATAAGCTTTGCATCTCCTGCTGATTCAACGAGGCGCTTGTCAGTCCTTCCCCTTGGCGCCTTGAACGGCGTTATATTTATCACGTGTTATACAATTTAACCACCCAAAACTTCAACTAGTTTGATTGAAACTTTCCCTTCCATTATACAGAAGTAGACGCATCATTGACATGTTAACCTCATTACACTGCTCGTACAGGCTATTATTAACTTTGAAACGGATCTTCCGAGATCCTCCAAAAATTATAATTTGTGCTGATTATCGTTGCCACACGAAGTGCAATGAACTTCAACTTCGAATTGCAAAAGTGTGCTCTGACAAACCAGCTTTTCCTGTGTATCGTATTATAAATAACATGAAAATAACGGCGACTAAATAAATATAATGACATGATTAAATATAATGCTATATTACCAAAACATATATAAACATAAATATACTTCTGCTTTTAAAAGCTTAAAAAGGCTGTTTTCACTCATTTCCATGAAACGGAAGTGATTGTGGCTCTGCAGTGGCTTCTGGGTATGCAAATTGCCGAAAAGAACAGCTGGTTGTTGTCAGGCAGCCTGCCCCCTATTAACAGTAGATGGTACTGCGCCTGGTAATTTGCGAACACGTTTAACCCCCCCCCCCCCCCCCCCCCCCCCCCGCCCCCAGTGTATTCTCTCTCTCTCTCTCTCTCTCTCTCTCTCTCTCTCTCTCTCTCTCTCTCTCTCTCTCTCTCTCTCTCTCTCTCTCTCTCTCTCTCTCTCTCTCTCTCTCTCTCTCTCTCTCTCTCTCTCTCTCTCTCTCTCTCTCTCTCTCTCTCATAGACACCCCCCCCCCACCTCCACATTTGCAATGTGAACGTTCTCGCATTTGTTAGAGCTATTGGTTTTGTAAATGGCGTTATTTTCATGTCTTTTTAAAATGTTATTTTCCATGTTAGGTAACAAAATGATATAATAGAAGTTTATTTTCCTTATGTTATTTTTTATTGCAAAAAGTAAGTGAAGTAAAATGCTGCGTCGGGAATGATACAAAACACGTGAATGAAATTTAAACTTGTAAAAAAGGGCGAATAATACAAAAGTGAGAAGGTTGCGGACTGAGGAAAACAAGCTGCCTAGCGAGTCAGCAGTTTTGGAATGTCACAATCGAGAGAGTCACATACACACACATTTACGTATAATAAAAAATGTAAGGCCCTTATTTATGAAGAGCTTGCGCCGCCAATGCGTCAAAAATAATGACGCATCGTCGGCGCAACGCATGCGCCATATTAATGAAGTGACGCATCTCCGCCGATGCGTCACTTTCAGCCCACTGCGCAATAAAAACCACTGCGTCAAAATGCCCTGCGACACGTAAGTATTAATGTATGCTAGGTGGGCGTTACCCTGGAAAAACATGCGCAAAAGTGACGCATCCACATTTATGAACTTTCCCGCTTTTGACGCATCCGTAGCGGAAATGGCGCAGCGTTGCGGATGCGTCAGAATTGGTGCGCCTACAAAACGGACGCGCAGGAAATGACGCATCGGCACATAGCAAGAGGAGAGGAGGAGAGGAGGCCAGAGTGACCATTGCTGCAACCATCCCCACACCATGGAGGTCGTAATGCTGCGAGTAGCTGCCAGACGGAGACGACTAGCTGCAGGAATCCAGCCACACCCCCCTGCCCCATAAAAATACATCCTCCCCCCCCAAGGCAACGCCGGAGAAAGGAGCGGTTATTCCGTCAAAGGAGCGTCCTGAGAGGCCTCAGGGATGAGGAGGTCATAAGTCTATTCCGCCTCAAGAAGCAGACCATTGAACATCTACTGCGACTCATTGGACCAAGGCTAGAGGTAGCAACCAACAGGCCCACCAACATACCGCCACAGGCAAAGCTCCTTGCTGTGTTGCATATGCTAGTGTCGGGCTCCTTCCAGACAACAGTTGCCAAAGTGGCAGGAATATCCCAGCCAGCTTTCTCATCATTCCTACCAACTGTCCTGGATGCCATCATCCATCTGACACCCCGCTACCTCCGTTTCCCCAACAATCCACAACAGCAGATGGAGATCAAGCAAGGATTCTATGACATAGCAGGCTTACCCCATGTGCTGGGTGCCATGGACTGTACACATGTGCAATTAGTACCTCCGGCAGCAACTGCACATTTGTACATAAATCGCCAACATACATATTCAATCAATGTACAGGCCATTGTGGATCACCGTGGACTATTTACAAATGTGCTGGCAAAATACCCTGGCAGTGTACATGATGCCTTCATATTCCGGAACTGCATCATAAATGATCGCTTCAAGAATGGCCAGTATGGAAATGGACTACTTGTAGGTAAGCAAAAGAGTATGATACAATGCACCATCCATGCTACCATACTGCTAATATAGCTGCAATGACGCATAAATGAGGTTATGGATGTAATAATGTTGTACTAGCATATACATAGACATTAATAGAAGGGGCCTAATTAATGACGGTCATGCGCTGCCGGTGCGTAAATACAAAAATGGCAAAAGGTCACGCACCAGTGGCGCAAGTCCCTCATAAATGAGGCCCAAGGTCATGTAGAGGCATATAGGGAGTCAATGCATGTCCTTCCAAATATGTGTCCATTGCACAGCATAACTATGTGCCAAAGGTGTCTTGCATGTGAATCCCTGGGTGTGTTCTCTGCAACATCTATGCCCAATGGACACTGCCAAATGAAATATTACCCACAACATATGGCCTGTAGTTTACCACAACCCTTTCAAACTTTTCATTGTACCTTCTCATTTATTCCATTACAGCTGACCAGGGATATGGCATACAGCCGTGGGTGATGACACCTTATGGAAACCCGCAGACGCCACAGGAAGTAGCGTACAACCAAGCACATTGCAGGACAAGGAATATTGTGGAAAGAACATTTGGTCTGCTCAAGGCCAGGTTTCGGCGCCTGGACAAGTCTGGTGGACGCATGCTGTATTCACCACAGACAGTGTGCAAAATAATTTTGGCTTGTGCAATACTGCACAACATTTGTGTGCTCACTAATGTCCCCTGGGATGATGATCCTGATTTAAATCCACAAATGCCCGAGGATGACCAGGAGGATGGGCATGCTCCTGTAAATCAAAGCACAGCAGCAGGCATCCGTAGACGTGCTGACATAGTGCGCAATTTTTTTTAAGAATGTCAAAAATAACATCCTCATTATGCATCTAGATTTTTGTTTGCACTAATAAAAATACATCATACAACCTTTTGTACCTTACGCATGATTATTTTACAATAATTTACACTGAAAGTTGCATGACAATCTCGTATGTGGAGTTAATACATGACACTTACTCTCATGTCTGGAGGCTGACATCAGACATACATCAGGCCACACATCCATTTACATTGTACTGCCTTGCAATTTCACCTGCAATAGCCACACTCACCAGTGTCTGGCCAACACAGGTACCCTGGCACCATAGTGCATGTGTCTCTGTGTGCAGGGTATGAATGCACATGTGTATGAAGGTGACCCTTCCTGTACAAAAATAGTCCTCAATGCAACACAGCATACATAGTGCAGGTAGGCAGGCCGGCCATTGTGCGTCAGCGCACATGAAAAGCACAGGAATCTCCTGTATGTCATACACACAGCTCCTTCCCGCCCTATTAGCTTGCTGTAGGGAAGTGCCGCAGGAATGCATGCTGTAATATTCTACGCAAAAACATCATAAATTAGGTTCTAAATTCACAATTGTCAAAAAGCAACATTTACCATCCATATTTTGTGGTGCAGAAAATGAAAAAAGCACTGGTGAAGATGAGTCCACATAATGAAATCATACAGCAGGAAAAATGATTAAAAAAGTACTTGTATGTTGCAAAGTCATGTTGAAAGTAAATAAGTAATAGGACAAACATTACAATCATTAACATGTTGCACAGTGGATGTGCGTCAAAATATGACCATCCATGAAAAAGTAGCCTTCAGTGCTCACACAAGTTTGCATAATTCAACAAATGTGGTAGGCACATAAATGAAGTTGGTGTATCCTACTTCATAATCTTATCCATGCATTCATGACTCTACACACAAAAGTGACGTTGGGTCTGCCTACCTCAGTATCTGACCCATGCATTCCTGAGTCAACCCACAAAAGTGACGTTAGGTCTGCCTACGTCACAATCTGACCCATGCATTCCTGACTCCACGCACAAAAGTGACGATAGGTCTGCCAACGTCAGAATCTGACCCATGCATTCCTGACTCGACGCAGAAAAGTGACGTTATCTGATCTTATCTTATCTTAGGTGAAATTTACAGAGTGCACTGACACCATAGGCTTCCTGGTGCCATAAGACAGAGTGAGTGAGGAAGGAAGAGTGAGTGGCGGAAATTTAGCACAGGGAAGGGAAAAGGTGTGTTTGAAGCGATTTCCAGAAGTTCAGAAGGGAAGGGGAGGATTTGAAGGAGAGAGGAAGGAGATCCCAAAGCCCAGGAGCCAGATGAGAAATTGGGCGACCGCCAAATTTCTTGGTTTTAGTACTGGGAGTGACTACCAGATGACGGTGGGCTGATTGGAGGGTTCGTGTTGGGCGGTGAGGGCAGATAAGATATTTGAGAAACGTGGGGTGGGAGCAGTGGAGGGCTTAGAATGTGAGACAGGTCACCTTAAAAGATACCCTCTGGTCTATTGGGAGCCAGTGAAGACTGTGGAGTAGAGGTTTGGCTGATTGCCATCTGGGGGTTTTGTGAATTAGACGGGCCGCTTGAATCTGGACAACTTGGAGGCGGTGTGGCAGGGATTATGGGAGACTGTAGTAGATGGACTTAGAGAAGTCCAGGCGGGAGAGCACGAGTGAGATGACCACTTGGGTAAGTGCGGTGGGAGGGAGTAAGTGACGGACTGTACCGATCTTCCGGAGCTGGTACATACAGGAAGAAACTACCGCACCCACTTGTGCCCTGAGGGAGAGTTCAGCATCAATGATGACTCCCACACCCTTTACTGATTTTACCGGGGCTGGGGGGGAACCTAGCTCCGAGGGCCAGACATGAGGGCCCCAGTGACCATGACTGAGTCCAGGGAGGAGGAGCTCCGTTTTCGCGGGGTCAAGCTTCAATTGGTTCTGGTACATCCATAATTGGATGTAGATCATGACAGCGTGGAACGTGTTGATGGCATGAGGTGAATTGAGCGGGAGGATGATCTGTAAGTCGTCAACGTAGTAATAGACAATAATGTCCCATTTCTGTAAAGAATGGATCAGCGGCCGGAGGTATAGATTGGACAGGAGTGGTGAAAGGGAGGAGCCCTGTGGGACTCCACAGGACGTGGGGTTTTTTGTTGCAGTATAGGGTCCTAGGCGGACCGCTTGAGTTCTTCCAGTTAGGAAGGACTTGACCCACTCAAGAGCGGTGCCATGGATGCCTGCATGTTTGACAAGGTGGAGAAGGATGTTATGGTCCACCGTGTCGAACGCGGACGACAGGTCCAGGAGTAAGAGGGCTTGGGGGGACCCTGCATCCGCGTTGCTCCTGAGTGTGTTCAAGACTGGCAAGATAACTGCCTCTGTTGAGTGGGCAGGTCTGAAGCCGCCTTGATTGGGCTCCAGGTGACAGGAGGATTCGATGTAGTTTGACAGACATCGGGTGACATGGTCCTCCATTAATGTTGAGAAATACGGGAGGAGGGAGATGGGAGACGTTAGGTCTGCATAAGTCAGAATCTGACCCATGCTTCGCTGACTCTAGGCACAAAAGTGACGTTACACAAGGCCCAAAAGTGACTTTGCTCAACATATGTCATAGTCTGACTGAGCTCAATATACAAACACCAACATTTTGCTGGCTAACATTGTTTGTTCCTTTTGAGACACTTCCATGCTAAGCGTAAACACGCATCTTTTGCCCAGCGTCAAAAATACAGCAGGAAATATATGCAACAACATTGTCAGATAAAAACTGCAATGCGCCATTAATGAAGATTGTGATGCATGCCAATAATGTCGCATCTACTAAAACTGGTCGCACCTTGAGGGGAAAATATGTCATCACTCAGCCATGCTTCAAATTTACGATGCCACATAATAATGATTTGGTCGCATGACAATAATGCTGCATCTACGATAACTGGTCGCACCGTAAGGGGAAATATGGAAGTAGCGTACCATGCTACAAATCAACGATGCGACATCATTCGGTTTTATTCGCATGCCAATAATGACGCATCTACTAAAACTGGTCGCACCTTCAGGGGAAAATGTCATCAGTCACCCATGCTTCAAATTAACGATGCAACATAATTAGGTTTTGTTTGCATGCCAATAATGACGCATCTACTACAACTGGTCGCACCTTCAGGGGAAAATGTCATCAGTCACCCATGCTTCAAATTAACGATGCAAAGACATATGGGGAGCGCGTGGTTACACGCTCCACTGTAAATCAAATATTGATATTATTTGTAATTGTCCGTTCACAGTTACCCCTGACGAAGGGCTGGATTTTAGCCCGAAATGCATTGGGTTTGAAATGAAATAAAAGAATGCTGCTCTGCATCAATCAGTGTATTAGGATCTTATTTTCAAAAGAAGTCTGGATGGACACATGGAAGTATGAGAAGTTTCCGAAATGCAGAGCGATAAATATGTGGATTTGATGAATACGATGATAACAGAATGACGAACATTAATGAAGAATTTGCATAAACTATGAAGAGGTCGAATGGTTTAAAATTGAGTTGGATATGGGATCCTCATAAGCAGTGCACCCGGGAGTGGAGCGTGTAACCACGCGCTGCCCATATGTCTTTACTTAGTATTGGTGCATTTGGGCTTGCACAACCCAGGGACGCACGCAACTGGTTAAAAATGTTTTCAGATTAAATAAAAAGTAAATAATAGGAGAAATGGAGTGCAGACCACCTACACAATGTTCATACAAATACAAGCCCCCCGTTGGTCATTGCACCCGGCATGAGTGAAAATGGATAAGACGTTGGACAAATATTCGGGTCTCCACATAGAGTTGAACAACATGATCAGGGCGACAATCTTTAGCGGCGGTAACCGCAAATATTTGGAAGGACAGTAAAAACGTTTTTCAATAGAGATGGATTACGGACATTTCTGGCAAGCGAATGATGAATTTTTAAAATAAGCATGAAATTAGTATGAGATTCGGCATATATATTGTGATGCACTGTGGGGAACGTAGTGTAGGTGCACAAATATGGATGAGTCAGGCTTGGGGAGGAAGTGGGTGGAGTTGGAAATGGTTAAAGCCCAGGTCTGCACACGTGTGAAACGTAATTACTTGCAGTGCGTAACGCGGGTTGAAAGAGGTGAAAGAATGAGCAGGTATGCTAAGCACGAGAACGGGGCTCTATTTTGTTGTAGAAACGTGTAAAGAGGACATGAAAGTTTGTGTAAAAGGAAGGTAAACATATCGTAGTTCTGTTAAGAGGGTGAAATGCATAGCAAGGGAAATAGCACTTTTTGAGTAAAACCGCATTGGTTAGACTTGTTTTTCGATGCAATGTTGGTTAAACTTTTTCTCAATGCCTGGTAAAGTGAACTCACTAGGGGTGACAAAGCAGATTGTTTAGGCGGGTGAAGGGTCAACTAAATTAACAGTTTCAATCGAAATTATGGACTGGGGCAATCGCACGCTTCGTATATTTATTTGATATTGCCGAGTACTGAATGTCAGACTGCTTGCATTTGAAATGTTTTTTAAAAAAAGGCTGTAAATCAAATATTGATATTATTTGTAATTGTCCGTTCACAGTTACCCCTGACAAAGGGCTGGATTTTAGCCCGAAATGCATTGGGTTTGAAATGAAATAAAAGAATGCTGCTCTGCATCAATCAGTGTATTAGGATCTTATTTTCAAAAGAAGTCTGGATGGACACATGGAAGTATGAGAAGTTTCCAAAATGCAGAACGATAAATATGTGGATTTGATGAATACGATGATAACAGAATGACGAACATTAATGAAGAATTTGCATAAACTATGAAGAGTCCGAATGGTTTAAAATTGAGTTGGATATGGCATCCTCATAAGCAGTGCACCTGGGAGTGGAGCGTGTAACCACGCGCTCCCCATATGTCTTTACTTAGTATTGGTGCATTTGGGCTTGCACAACCCAGGGACGCACGCAACTGGTTAAAAATGTTTTCAGATTAAATAAAAAGTAAATAATAGGAGAAATGGAGTGCAGACCACCTACACAATGTTCAATCAAATTAACGATGCGACATAATTAGGTTTAATGGCGCTTCTACTACAACTGGTCGCACCTTCAGGGGGAAATATGTCATCAGTCACCCATGCTTCAAATTAACGATGCGACATAATAATGATTTAGTCGCATGACAATAATGACGCTTCCACGATAACAGGTCGCACCGTAAGGGGAAATATTTCATCACTGTACCATGCTTCAAATCAGCGATGCGATATAATTAGGTTTTATTCGCATGCAAATAATGACGCTTCTACTACAACTGGTCGCACCTTCAGGGGGAAATATGTCATCAGTCACCCATGCTTCAAATTAACGATGCGACATAATAATGATTTAGTCGCATGACAATAATGACGCTTCCCCGATAACAGGTCGCACCGTAAGGGGAAATATTTCATCACTGTACCATGCTTCAAATCAGCGATGCGACATAATTAGGTTTTATTCGCATGCAAATAATGGCGCTTCTACTACAACTGGTCGCACCTTCAGGGGGAAATATGTCATCAGTCACCCATGCTTCAAATTAACGATGCGACATAATAATGATTTAGTCGCATGACAATAATGACGCTTCCACGATAACAGGTCGCACCGTAAGGGGAAATATTTCATCACTGTACCATGCTTCAAATCAGCGATGCGACATAATTAGGTTTTATTCGCATGCAAATAATGACGCTTCTACTACAACTGGTCGAACCTTCAGGGGCACATATGTCATCAGTCACCCGTGCCTCAAATTAACGATGTGACATAATAATGATTTAGTCGCATGATAATAGTGACGCTTCCACGATAACAGGTCGCACCGTAAGGGAACATGTATTATCAGTGTACCATGCTTCAAATTAAAGATGCAACATAATTCGGTTTTATTCGCATGCCAAAAATGACGCATCGCCGGAAACGAGTTGCATCGCAACAGGAAATGATGTACCCAGCCTGCCCTGCTCACAAACAGGAAGTTATATCATACTTTCACTTTCTATTTCACTCTTTTGTAGTCTCTGAGAGGTGTACGAGTGTGTTTGCCAAGTGCTTGAGAGTTTTGTCCTGTCCTGCAGTTGTTTTACAGTGTGTGTCTTGCTAACTGTGTCCAAATAGTCTCTGTAGTGTTGTGTATTGTCTACCTGTGTGTTGTGTGTCAAGGGGTGTCTGTCTGTTTAGGGGTTTTAATAGTTTTTCATAGGGGGATTAGTGTTCTGTTTAGGGGTTTTCATAGTTAGTAATAGGGGGATTAGTGTTCTGTTTAGTGGATTTATAGTAATAGGGGGATTCCTGTGTAAGCAACATTTTTTTTGTGACATTCACACAGCGTGGCTTGTGCTTTGTCACAATGCCACCCAGGTCTAGAAACCTTAAAAGCAGGAGTATGGGGGGCTATTGTGGCTGATAGTCCACTACCTCCCAAACATGATTGGGAGTGGAGGCAGGGTACTGCTGGGTTACCCAACCCAAGAAAGGAAGCTGAGGTGGGAGAGGGTCCGGTACCAGATGTTGCGAATCTTTGGAGTGGACCGGACCCTGAGACAGTACAAGCATCGGTGGGCAGATCTTATCAACCGTGAGCAGGATCTCCTGGACCACCTTGGAATTGAGGTTGACGGAACAATTGGTAAGTCTAAATACATTAATTTCATGTATTAACCGCTGTATTATAAGGTTAAGCTATTCCATTGTGAAACTACAGGGGCCTCACTGATGATCCCCTTGCGCCCCTGTAACATCAGATATAGGGCCATATCTATCAACAAACCCTTTCGCAAATAAAAAATTGCGATTCTTATGGAATCGCTATTTATGAATAGCAAAATGGTATGTATGAAGAAAATCCGCTAATTTGTAGGAATTCCTTAATCTTCCGTATTTGCTACTTTGCATTTTTCAAATTTGTAATTAAGGGATAATTCACAAAGCATTCCCATGGCCCAGGAGGCCCATAGGAATTATTTAAATAAAATACTGTAATAGCAAATCAGCTATTTGCTAATCGCTATTTGTGAATTATTACAAGGGTGCAGGGGTGTCTCAAAGACACCCTGCTGCACCCCTCAAAAGTATGTGTGTGCATATGGTGCACCTACATGCCCTATGGGCATGTGTGTGCATCACCTGGCACCTTCAAAAATGCGAAATTGTGCATATTTGTGAAACAATGCTAGTTACCATCAACTACAGGTTGTTGTTAATTAGCTAAATCTCAAACATAATTTGCTACACAAAAATACTACATACATAGCATTTAAGGAATAGCAAAATTGCAATTCCCTAAATGCTATAGCAAAATAAGGATTTACTAAACTTTGCTATTCCTTAATTGGCAAATGTTTCATACATCCTAAGCCATGGAAATAGGCCGTTTGCTATTCGCCAACAGCAAAATTCTGCAATTTTCAGACTTAGCAATTCACAAAAGGCTTGATACATATGGCCCCTCCTGACGTTGTGGTAACGCACAAGCAAGACTGATCTTCCTCATGCTGGACTATGCCGCTCATTGAGGCATAATCATGCATGATAAATGTCTGCACTTTCAATGCATTGTTCTGTGTCAAATGGGCGTGCAATGGGTGTTGTTTAGCATGTTCACACCAACATCCATGGACTTTTGTCACTGCTCCAGGGGCCTTTGTAATGAAGGCCTTGTGCCGCCGCAGCATCACTCATTAGCATGTGGTAAAGTGACGCTCTGGCGGCACAAGGCCTATGAAAATAAGGCCAGAGATGTACGAGTGTGAGGCAGCGCAAAAAGCACATGCCTGCCCTGGGGAGGTGTAAGTGAGGCGCAACAGGGAGTGAAGTTTACATGTATCCATGTATGTCATATTTCCCTGTGTGCAGCTGCATTGTGCAGCACACAACGAAAAATGTCTATGCAGTTTCTGACCATTGATGTACAAAAAAATTCTTCAAAGCAACACAGCCACCCTTGCATCATGGTGCAAAAGGTATTGTCCTACTGCATGACAGCACATTGTGGGCAAGGCCAGGGAAAGGCACAAATATGCTACCTTAAGGGAACAACATGTTCTATCCTGGTATATCATATGTATGCATTATCCACAACACCCACTCCACACGAACACAGCCCATGTGGCTCTGGGATCTGCTTGACATCTCCGCCCCAGATGTGTGATTATTAAACGTGACCTGATGGAACTAATCCTCTGCGACCAACATCACCATAGACATCCCAGACAGCTACAAGTTCAACTGCAGGGATTGCGCTGACTGATTTGGTGGATGGGTCACCATCGACCACAAGTCTATCCTCAAGGTCGACACCCATGCAGACACACCATCAACACCGCCAACCACCTGCCAACCACCTGCACATGTACATCCACCCCGACACCCAACACCACCCTCAGAGGACCCTCGTGTACAGCACACCGACCCTGTGCTCAGTTCTGCTGCTCCATCAATGACCTCGCCAGCACCCAAGCACTCCCCTCCACGCACTACATCTTCCTGTGGGGCCTGACCTTACACCTCAAGGACAACAACGACGACAACTCCACCATACTGATCAATGACCTCACCAGACCCAGCTGCAGACAACTCAGGACCAAACCCACGCCGCCAGCCACAAGCTGTACTCCGTCTTCTCAACAGGCACCCACGTCACCTCCAACCACACCACTGAACTGCACTCGACCGACCAACGTAGCATCAATTTTACCTTCTATTAATCAACCACACACCACCGCAGACAACTGCTGCCTCACCAATGCTGGGTAAAAGTAAACGTAGACCAGCTGGTCACACCCCTCAAACACAGCCCGAACTACAACCCCACCAACCCAGTCGCCTGTGCCCAAACACACTGACAGTGTATGTAGGACTGCACGAACACCTTTGCCCCACTCACGTTACCCTCCAACAGCCACACCTGCAACAGAGCCACCCGGTTCACCGACTACCTCCAGACCTACCAACGCACATGCCGGAAGATGGAGTGAACATGGCTCCATGGACACACACTGCACAACCACACAGTCCACAAGGATGCCACGTGTATACATCACCACCTCAACAGATTGGCAAAGAGCTCCTCCTTCCAAGCCTGTCTGGATACCAAAGCACACGACAGCAATGAGGTCTTCTGCATTGTTATTGAACAGAGAAACCCATGCGCAAACGTTATCAACATCCCACCCTCACAAGAAGTGTGGGACTCACTGTCCATCTTCTCACAGCGCACATTTGGTGACATCAATGACAGCTTCACTACCACAACCACCCCAACTATGCCAGACTCCACCTCCCCAGCGAGGACCACCAGCGCCAACCGCAGCACCTCCTGGTACTACGTCGACAAGGACGCAACACACAGGGTCATGAACTCCATACACTCTGGATCACCAGCAGTACCATCACCACACCACTTATTGTACAAAGCAGAGGAAGCGATCATACCACAACTACACATGCTCATCTACATCTTCTTCAATGCAGCAACATTCCATGAAATATGGAAGCACGCCACAAGCAATGCCCTCATCAAGAGGCACAAGGCACACCCCAATGCCCTCGAGGACTCACAGCCCATCTCCCTGCTCACGTTCTCAACGAAGGTCATCTAGGTAATCATCAACATGCAATTGGGCCGCGAGCTGGTAGACCCCAACATGTTTGACCCGTCCCAGTCCGGATTCATACGAACATACAGCAGTAAGACAGTCCACATGTCCGGCACAGACAACATCATGCAGCAACTAGCCAGCACCAAGACAGCAGCCCTCTTCCTCCTGGACCGGTCAACCGTCTTGGACACGGTATGCCATCACACTCTGAAGACACACCTCCGAGAATCATGATTCCAATTGAAGGCCCTAGACTGGACAACGTCCTTACTCTCCGGCAGAACCCAGAGCGTCCAGAGTGTCCGAAACCCATCCATCAAATCGGACGCCATCAACATCATCTGCGGCGTACCCCAGGGGTCATCCCTCAGCCCAACACTGTTCAACATGTACATGTCCCCCTCGTACACGTGGGCCGCCATCACAGCCTCTACATCATCTCCTACACCAACAACACCCAGGTCATCCTCTCCATCACCAGGGACCCACACACACCCTGAACTAACCTCCACGAGGGAATGAAGTCCCTCACCAACTGGATGAGGAGCAGCAGTCTGAAACTGTACTTGGACATGACACAGGTCCTCATCTTCAGACCCAAACCCTGAGCCTGGGACGACTCCTGTCGGGCAACCACACTGGGAACAGCAACAACACCCACTGACCATGCACGCAACTTACAATGCATCCAGTACTCCTCCCTCTCCATGTCTGAGCAGGTCGACGCCATCTCCTCCTCATGCTACAACTGCCTCCGCATGCTATGCAGGATCCACAAGTGGATCCCCACCCCAGACAAAAATAACTGTTACGCAGGCCCTGAGCACCAGCAGACTGGACTACCGCAACGCACTGTACGCAGGATTCCCAGACAAACACCTACAACTACTGCAACGCATCCAATACACTTACGGCTCATTGATTGTTAACGTCCCCCACCGCAGCAACATCATCCCCCAAATGTGAGACCTACACTGGTTCCCCATCAGCAAGTGTATCAGCTTCAAGCTCCAGACCCAGACACACAATGCACTCCAGTAGGCCGGACCAGCCTACCTGTGCAGCAGACTCAGCTTCTACACCCCCACACGCCAGGTCCGCTCCACCAGCCTCCCCCTCACCACTGTCTACCGCATCCTATGACCAACCTCCAGCAGCAGATCCTTGTCCTACCTCACCACCAACACCTTGCACACCCTCCCGGCCCATGTACGGCAGACCCAGGACCTACTCCCATTCAGAAGACTCATCAAGACCTATCTCTTTGAGCGTTAGTGGCAGCCCCTTCCCATCAGAGTGGTAGATCCAACATGTGTTTTTACATGCTGAAGGAGTTGTTCCAAGGACACGGACTTCTGTATTCTCTAATTTTGATTTCATGCAGCTGTGGTTCATGCAGACTGCGACGTAATGCATTCCTCGAGGTATTTCAAGTGTTTGGTTGGTGTAGTCTTAGGTGTGAGAGAGTATGAGCTGTCTGTCATCAGCAATGGATACAATGTTGAGGCTGTGTTTGGTTTCAAATGGCGCTGAGGCAGCCCTGTTGATGTTGACAAGGGTCAGACACATAGATGGTCCCTCTTGCATTCAGCATTGGAATTGCGTGATTTTAAAGGAGAAGGTTGTCAGTCTGATCCTTGGCCCTCTTGCTGGGATGAGTGACCCAGTTAAGCATTGTTCCTTTTCAATCCTGCTTCATGTAGTGTAGCAAATCTGTGTGGTGTTAGTCTGTGTCGGAGCACACTCACAGCTCCTGGTCCCGGAGGATGCAGATGTCACCTGTGGCTGTGAATAGGGTGATCTTGGTGCTGTTGTTGATGTAATGAGGACAGGGCTGTAGTGATCCCACAGGTGGCTGTATCTCATGTTGGAGGGGGTGCATTGAGCTGTGACTGGTGTCCCGGTGGGTATGGTAGTATGGCTGTTGTGTTGGGAGAGGTCTGCGTGGTGCTGCCTGTGGCATCTCATGTGTACGGCAAAGTTGTTGTAGTGACATTTTTTTCTTTATGGTGAACTTTGTTGGACACTTATCACAGGTCTGTAGTGCCAGGGTGATGTATGTAGCTTTGCAGCATAGGTTGTTGTATTCATGCAGGACCTTGACGAGTTTGCAGGACTTTCCATTATGTTGGATTATTTATTTGAGGTACTCCCTCATTGCGTCCATGTATGTGTTTTACATTTAAGGTGTCTTGGTGTTTATACAGTTCTTACCAAGGTATCTGCTGGTGCCTCTTGCTTCTTAGAGATCAGTGCTCTACCATGCCGTGTCCCTGTAGTGCTGTTTGTTAGGCTTGCAGAGGGTGGAGGTCTAGTATGCACAGTTGTGTATCCAGGTGTGACTTTTACTTGCAGTAACGCTGGTGTTGGCTGTGTTTGAGACCAGGGTGGTGGTTGAGGTTTGTCAGCAGTGTAGGCATGTGAAATGTCTGCGGGTCATGTTTGCAAATGCCTGTTGTCATTCTCCAATGTTTTCCATGTATGAGAGCATGGAGGCTGGATGAGCTGCATCAGTGAATGACTGTATATCAGTTGCAGCTGGAAATGATTGCATTTGGGACACAGATGTGCGCATTCAGACTTCCCATAGGCGTGCCTTCAGCACACCATGTACATGCGTCTGCTGTGCGCTTGCACAGCGGCCGACATTGAGTAGGCTAATTGTGAGGTACAATATTCAGTGATGACGGAATACATGACGACAGGGGTGGGGGTCTTAGTGGTAGTTCATAGACCATATGTGGAGTGTGGGCTCAGATGAGAGCACTGAACTGACTTATTATGGAGACACAAGGGATGAGTGACTGATGTGATCATGCTATGTGTCATCATGGCATGGAAGGGTGGGTAGGGGACATCTTAGATGAGGTGGGTCATGTGCATATTGGCAAGATGACTCAGGTGCCACCCATGATGACCGAAGCAGTAATACCCACTTCCATGTTTGGTATGCAGGCTGCATTTCAGCCTCCATGGCAAACATGGCCGACACTCCAGCATGTGGCTGCATGACTTATCCCATTTCCTATTACAAGTCACACCAGCACTTCACAGTGTTGTGATTGACTCAGAGTAGTGAGCCTGGCTGGCTAATTCCTTTTACGTGACAGAAAGGCAGGGTTGCATAGGCTCAAGAGAAATGGGACACAGCTTTGAGGTCAGACTTCCCTCAATGTGTGCCAGATTCACAAAATAAACTTAAGACTCAATCCTAAACTTGATACATTTTTGGTATTGACAGAATGCACTTACTACTTTTGGCATTCACAGAATGAACTTAGTACTTTTGGTATTCACAGAAGTTAGGATTTTGCCTTTAGTCTGTCTTAAGTCTGTCTTCAGAGTAACTTAAGACAAAATCCTAACTTCTGTGAATACCAAAAGTATTAAGTTCATTTTGTGAATGCTAAAATTAGTTTGTGCATTCTGTGAATACCAATATAGTAGTAAGTTTTGGATTGAGTCTTCAGTTCATTCTGTGAATGGGCCACAATATGTTTTGCAGCACACACTCACACACACATCCCTGCATCCATAAGACATTGATTGTTCTTTCCTGCATTTGTTAACTCACATCTGTCCCCCCCCCCAATTGCCAATGTTTGCCACTGTGCCCTCATGCAGAGCAGGTGTGACACTCTTGTACCAAAAGGCACATACATAATACCAAAACATGCCATGTCATCACATTCCATTGAATTAATTGTTCATACTAGGCATGTTGCAACTGTAGAGTAGGTGTTGCACAGCGGAGACTTTAAATACACTGTTCAAAGTTCAGTGAGTACATGGACAAAGTATCCTTGTCACCACACACCCAGACCTGAAGCATTAAATACCTTTATGAACAACCACAACACACATAATTGAGTCAGATTAGTGAGTAATGCACACACCATTTTTCATAGCCAAAAAAATATACACAGCATTTGTTCATATCCTCCAAATTTGACCCCCTATTTCTCATGATGTACATCTATACAAATAATAGTTCAGACATATGTCCCCCCATGACACAACCAATTGTTATTATTTGACACATAAATGCACAAAATTTTTGTTATTTTTAAGATTTGTCACAATTTCTTTTTTTTATACTGACACACATTACCACATGTAGTACTTACATCAAAACATAATTGGGGTCACAAAGAAGAATTTTGAAATTATATTTTGGTACACATGCATTGCATTGTTCACATTGTGCAGCATACATTGAAATGGTCATCGCATAAGACTACGGCAACCATAGTCTACGCTGTTTGCATTTGACTGGCTCAGGTCCACACTGTGACCAAGGTTTATTCCTCTTGGACACTGCAACAATACAATGTCAGCTACCTCCTCACCTTCAACACTGTACGCCACCTCACCTGCCAGGATGTAACTCTGCTACAGATATCACCATCACTGTCACTGACAACTTCTGTGTCACCTGCATGTGGCAGCACGACAATCAAGGAAGAGGCATTGTTAACCCATACGCTGGTACACTCAGAATGAGCAGGCACTCTAATGTGCCATGGTTGACCATGTACTACGACAACTACATTATCATGACCAGGCCCATGGCCATACTCAGCAGCACACTCAAGTGCATGACACACAGGCCATGTGGTCCATTCTCCAACATCATTGCACCCCAGTGTGTGACATCCACAGACAGCATCCCTATCGATGACCTCCAGTTCCACGTCAGCAGGTTAAGTTACCTGACCAACAACACCTCCAGGTTAAATTCACTGACATCAGACACAAGCATCACGGGACCTCAACATACCACTGAACAGGACACGGTTAAGTACCTGTAGTACGGCTGCAGGTACTTCTGATTCAGGTCTGACTTCAGACTCTCCTGGCACTACCATCATTGAATGCATGAGATATGTGACTTGACCAGCAATCACCACTGCCATCCTTGCACCCTCTTGCAGCTGGAGCAAGGACACTGCATGACATCTCATCCACTCCTTGTGCAAAGACAGTCCACCAATGCTCAAATACTTGTGACACTACAACACACAAATAGCACTGTTTGGATCTCGAATGACAACATCATTTCTGCACCCCTCATGAATGTACTTGCATCCCTACTTTCCCCCTTCCTCATGGCAGCCATGTATGTGGGCAGTGCCATTGGCATCGTCTGCCACTATGCATTGGTGGAGTTGCGGCATGGTTGTGCATACACTGACATTATGATTTGTAATGGATCTGTCATTGCTTGAATCCTGGAGCAATGTCCAGTGGGTACTGTACATCCATGCTATTGCAAGGAGGGACATGGTGAGAAGTGTTGCCTCGCTGTCTTCTTGCAGCAACAATTTTCATGGTTGCGCCATAGGAATGCACACAATATTGTTGTTGTTGCACATTTGTCGAGTGTATCTTTGTCACAGGGCAACCCTGTAACCTTGTTTGCAGCGCTGTCCAGTACCACTCCCATGCATATATGTTGTGCCACGAATTGTCACCTTCCTTAGAGACATGCATGTTGTGGCTTTACATTTCGGGAGCTATTGTGCATTTGCATCAGTTTGATTGTTTCTCTCATGTCTGTGACAGCCTTGCTAATCTTGCAAGGTGCAGTTAGTGAACTTGTTGGCATTATTTGGATATGTCACACCTACTTTGCATGTCATTGCCATAGTTTTGTTGGGACGTGCAATGCCATTGACATAGAAGTTGCTATCACTCCTGAGCATTTGCTCTCATCTGTATGCAACAGCTTACTAATGTGATTAAACATTCTTGGCACTTAAGCTACACAAACAGCGCTGCAGACTGGCTGATGATCCATTTGTATAATTAACTATGGTGCATATTTGCTGAATGTTTAGCAGCTGGACTGCGCCCCTTGCAACATAGGTGTGCTGCAGTGCATGCATAGGTACAGACCATGAATGGAGGCATTCGGTGAGATGGTGCGCATTCCTGCACACTATTGATGTTGGATGTTCTTTCACTGCAAGAACACCATTGGTACACTTATGTTATTCCCATGGTCGTGTCAACATAGATGTGCTGTATTCACTGTATGTCAATACATGTTGTTATTCATGTTATATACGTCATTCATTCAGACGTAGCTGGTCAGTGCTTAAGTCATGCATTCAGGTGAGGAGCATCATTCAAGTACAGCAAACCTTGGTGCAGGCCTCTCCCGGTGACACTGCCTCACCCCTATACCTACCATGATGCAGGTGTGAGGTACTGACACAATTGCCAGATGCTAATGTATTTCCAAATTTTGGATGGATTGCACATCACCACTACTGATACTTTTTTGGGGATGTGCAGACCCACCATGCACATGTTATGCATGATGCTTGTGTAATGTGGCACAGGGCTTCACATGCTGTTAACATTCCTGAGTACTTTCCCTTACATATGCAGATGATGTGGCTGAAACCATCATGCACAAAGTCGCACAATGATAGATTTTGGACCTGCATGGGGTGACTATGTGTAGGGTCTCTTTATTGGTGTCACCTGTCCTTCACAACGACACAGGTGCACAATGCTTGGCATGCGCCGACCCAGGCAGACTTGCACCATGTTGCAGGGGGTCCAGCAGTGCAGGGGATCAGTGTTTGTGTGCATGGAAGGGACACATTCCTGCATGATGCAGTCATCAAAAGATTTTTCCGCTTTCTATGTGTCCACTTGAATGCAAAAGCGATATGTTGGGTATATCAGAGAGGGAAGAGTAAGTATTTATTCAGGTTGTGCATGCCTTACACAGACCCTGTGTATGCATATCTGTGTGGCGCAACGTGATAGTTACAGTTTGACTTTGCTATTGTACATTGTCAATTGGACATGGATGTTTCTGGGTACACCCCCAGCAACAGCCCTGGAATTGCGCTTTCTCACACTTTAATGTGGTAATGATGCAATGACATGATATGTTGTACTATGTTACATGGCTGTCTGTGGCCTATTATTGTGGGTGTGGCACATTGTGCCACCACTACATGAACAAAATAACATCCTGCCAGCACAGTGGTAGCAGTCCAAGTTATACAAGTGTGAAACTTGGTCTGTTGCAGGATATTGTGTGATTAGTATTTCATGAGGGTAGTTGTATATTTGCACCTGCGTGTGGCACTTGTCAGGTGCAGCAGTGGGCTGGGACTTCACTTTGGAAATACATTTTTACTTTGACAGGGGTTGGTTTTTAGCAAATGTAACATGTGCATGTCCCTGGTACAATACTTTTTGTACACCCTTCACAGTTCATGACATTGCATGACTTCTCTTTCCACAACACGTCAGTAATTGAGCCAGCCACCTTAGTTTATGCACTGCACAACATTAACTTCTTTGCACATTTCCCCTTGTAAGGACTTACCCTGTGTGTCTTGCTGTTCCTCATGCTCTGCACTGTCCTGTCCTGGAATTCCAACCACCAACTCGTCTGGGATGACCACCGCAACCCGCTCCTCAAGGTCATCCAGCTCTTCCTGTTGTGATGGGCTGCCTCCTCCTATCACCCCAGCTTCTTTGCGGTGTTTTGCCATTTTTTCTTTTGTCCTGCGCTTTATGTCATTCCAGCGTTTCTTGAGGTCAATAACTGTCCGCCTAGATTGGGCCACACAGTTCACCTTTGTCAATATGGACTGCCAAATAGTCTCTTTTTTTGATAGTGGCAACTTGGAACTTGCAAAAAGCTGGTGCTGGTGGTCTGTCACCTCATTTATGAGTATGTTGTTCTCCTCAGCACTGAAATTAATTTTCCGTTTCCTCTTTCCATGTGTTTCTCCCTGTGTTGCAGGCTGGGCATCCTGGCTGCCATTTGGAAGGTTTCCTTGACTGCTGCTGTGTCCTTCAGTCTCCATGGTAGCAATTTTTTCCATTTGCGGGAGAATTAGGAGATGGATGCGTGTATTTATTTATTTATTTATTTATTAATAACATTTATTGAGTGCGAACAAATGCCCATGGGCGTCTCGGCGCTGGGATATCTGCATATACATTCTCCTGATGGATGGGGAGATCTAGTTTTACTGATTAAACAGCCAGGTCTTTAACTGCTTGCGAAATGACCAGAGTGAGGGGCTTGTTTTTATTGACTGGGGCAAGGTGTTCCATAGTTTCGGGGCCGATACCAAAAACCTTCTATCCCCCCAGGAAACCGTTTTGGTGCGGGGAACCACTAGATCATTTAGAGTGGAGGAACGTAGAGATCTGGGTGGACGGTAAGGAATCAGGTGTTGTGCAAAAAATGAAGGTCCTTGATTGTGCAGAGCCTTATACACAATACAGAAGGTTTTGAACTTGATCCTGTTTCTAATGGGCAGCCAGTGTAAGTTTCTGATAGTGTCAGTCGCGGACTTATATTTGGGAATTCTGGCCAAGAGTCTAGCTGCTGAGTTCTGGATGACTTGCATTTTATTAATGACCCTTACTTGGGCATTTGCAAACAGGGCGTTGCAGTAGTCCAGAGTGGACAGCACTAATGAGGTCACCAGGGTTTTGCCGGCCGTTTCAGGGAGAAATGGGATGATTTTCTTTATTAGGCGCAGTTTATGGAAAGCGGAGGATGCAATTTGGTTGGCGTGTGGGAGAAAGTTGAGGCTTATCTGTAATTTGCTTTCTGTTGCAGTGCAAATTTTTTTTCCTGGACCTTTGTGGCCTACTTGTAGCTATTCTATGAGCCTTCTGTGAGGGTCAGAGCAGGGTCATACAATTGTTGCAACTAGCAACTGAACTCTGGAGGGGCCCCAGTCAGGAAGCACTACAGGGAATGGCTACTAAGTGGAGGAGTGTGGCTCAATGGTTAGAGCGGCAGACCCTGATGCAGAGCTCTAGCCCGGGACCAGGGTTCAATTCCCGCCTCGGCGGGTCTTGGGTTCAATTTCCTCGGAGCTGACAATTCTCGCCTCGGTGCCTATTCTAATCATGGGCCCCACGCTGCAACTCTGGGCAATAGCTTGCTTAACCTCCACACCGGCCCCAACAGCGCTAGGATGCCTGGCTTCACCCTGGGGGTGCCCAGGAGTGGACACTTCACAGGGAAAGCCAGGATGGGTTCCTCAGCGGTATGAGTAATAGCGCCAGGAAACCGCTTGGTGACAGTGCGCTCTACAAATACCTTGACATTTACATTTACATTTACTAATGATGAGTTTGAACTTTTGCACCTGCTGAGTGCTTTCAGTTTTGCGAAAACTCGTTTTTCTGCAATTTCGCGGGATTCGAATTCGGAAGTCGCGAATTCGTGCGAATATGCGATTTGTTTTTTTGCGGCTTGTTAGTTCGCAAGGTTTTGTGCGTTTTAGCGAACGGCTTGTAGCGCAACGGCGCGAAGTTACCCTCACGGTCGTTCACGGGCGCGGCCATCTTGTTTGCATGACGTATTTCCGTTTCCGGGCACGATGTGTAATCTCGCAAAGTGTACGGCTGGCTAGTACAATTTCGCGTGTGTTCGCGAGGAAAATCTCGCGCGAACTTACCCACGCGGTCGTGAATGTACGCGCCATCTTGTTTCTCATTCATTGCTATGGTTCTGGGCATGCTTTTTCTATCCTCTCTGAATCTCTGCCACCCTTTGCTTGTTTGAAGTTTTTTTTATATATTTTACTTATTATCTATCCCTCTATTTTTCTAGCTCTATATTTTTGTGTTTTCTGCTACTTTTGGTTAATTTTAAACTACTTTTTGAAACTCTTTTCTTTTCTTCTTCCCTATTCTATTTTCTTTATTATTTAGCTTCCTTTATGCCCAGACCATGGGAAAGGGAGCCGGGAAGCATCCCGAGAAGGGGAAGGGTCCCGCACCCCGTGCCCGGCTCCCGTGCGGGCGTTTGAGGGGGGAGCAGGTTGCACCCCGGGAGATCTTCAGCCCGGAGGAGGTGGCCGCACTAATTTTTTATGTTCAGCGCCGCCTCCCCAGGACCATCATGGCAGGCGACAAGATCGCTCGCGGGTACGGGATCCAGGAGCGCCGGAAGCGGTGGGAGAAGGTGTGCCGGGCCATGTACCAACACTCTCGGGTCCGGCGCACCTACAACCAGGCCACCCACCGTTGGACGGATCTCCTGGACCGGGAACGTGATCTGCTCCACCTGCTTGGCCTTGAGATCCCCGGGCTTGGTGAGTAGTAGTAGCTATTTCTTTACTACTCTGTTTTCTCCTGCTCTGTGTGTTATTATATTGCAAATTTTTGTTTTTTACCAAGAGCATTAATGCTGCTGATTACATTGTAGGTAAATTATATTTCAAAATGTTCTGTGCATTTCAGGTGCACTGCTCTCCTTCTCAGTAGCGTTGCTGCTATGCTTATTTGTTTTCGATTTTGTGTTCATTTCATTGGCCTGTGAAATTATGTATGAGTGTAGTTTAAAGAACTGCGTAATGCTAGACACTAAGGGTCAGATTTTTAATTACCGGCGCATCCCTGCAAAGTAGCAGGGATGCGCCAGTAATTGTGCGCCACGCCACCACCACCCATGGTGCGCCGTATTTACAATGCGGCACACCATGGTCCCAAAACGTCACCAAAGCGTTACGCATCTGTGCCGTAAAGGCGGCGCATTGCTGGAGTTGCGTCGCAACGATGGCACAGCTCCAGCAATGCTCTGGGGTGCCCTATCTCCCCAATGCTGCGTCAAGCCGTACGTCTGCTTCAAGCAGGCGCAGGGTTTGAGTCACGCATCATTGTCCTCAAAGTGACTGATTGAAATCTTGTAGATTTCCCTCAGCCACTTTTAGGATGCGTTCCTGCGCAGGAACGCCCTCCCTTGCGCCGGAACGCCCCCTAATGGCGCAGGGCTTTACAACGTGATGCATCTCACATATGCGTCACGTTGTTAATATATGCCGCACCATGGCGCCTCTTTTGTTCTTCCGCTACGTCACAAAAGTCACGCAACAATGGAGCAAAAGAGCCGCAAGGGGCTTCTAAATCAGCCCCTACAGACTCAAGTCCAGTCCTTCCTTTGTACACATGGCGATCAGAAGAAATATTGGTGGTGGATTGATATAGTTTGAGTATTTTAGTGACTGGTTAATGTAGTAGGAAACTTTTTAGTGTTGTCGCTGATCTGCAATCACGATGTACTTTGTCTGTCACTTCGCGTGCAAATCAAGCAATACTAATAACGTAGTAGACCACATGAGATCGGTCAAAATATCCCGTGGAATAGTTGTCTATTTGCTATTTCGCCAAAATATTTTGTTATTGTTCTTTTGAAATGTTTGATTTGGTTGACAAATATCATCCTTGTTTTCTGGTCTTTCTTTCTTTCATGTTGTACATCAGCTCCCCCCAGGGGCAAGAGGACACAGGAGGAGGAGGCTGCTGTTCAACAGGATGCAGGCCAGGATCGCGCAGGCGAGGGCTCCTTTGCTGGCCCCGGTAAGTTTTAATTTTAGTATAGAGTACCTATTTTTTCCTAGCGTTCCTCATTCGATTTTTTCTAAATCGTCTTTGATCTTCTTGTAGACTGTATCTAAATTCTTATCCTGCCTCGACTATGACTCCCTGTGGTATTACTAGATTATTCTTATTAGTCTGTCGGTGTAGCTAACTAAGATTACACATTTGGCAATTCCATTGGACTCCCATTCTAGTCAGGAAAAGCTCTATAGACCTGATGCAAAAATCATCAACCAGAATAAGCGATATTTATGGGATCCTTTTAAACAACCACCCTGATGATCTAGAAAAACTAGAAACCAGCTGGGCTAATAAATTAAACAATCCTAATGTCGACATAGACATGGTTCTACAACTGTCTTCCAAAGCTATATTAGCAAGCAATTTAAAAGCCCAAATCTACAAAACGGTATGTAACTTATATTACACACCTTTCAAATTATTTTCATGGGGTAAGATTGACCATGATAAATGCCCCAGATGTGCACTCGGCCCCGCAATCTTAATACACATGTTCTATGACTGCCCCAAATTAGAACAAATTAAGGAAAGTATTGTAAAATACTGGAACGAGATCTTTGGCCATGAAATCCAAACTTCATCAACACTGTTCCTATTAGGTTTTGACAGTTCCCTAGAACTTAGTAACTCAGAAATCTACACAACTTACATATGCACCGCCATTTACAGAATCATCTTAGCAGCCCGCTGGAAGGATACGAGGCTCCTGCATTTCAGGGATGGATCAATGGACTTCTAGCAACATATAAACAAGAAATGGCTATATATAAAACTAGAGGGAACAAATCTAGATCTTATGGGGAATTGGTCTGGTCCTCAGTAGCTAACTGGTATGAACAACAAAGGGTCTGAGTTTAAAAAACTTTTTAGACCAGTTTGATATAGATGTCACTACCATACAGAAATGTGAATTGAAAAATGATTGTACACTATATATTGTTTGTCCTTATCGTAACCGTTTTCTTTTCGGTTATTATCATACCTGCCACAATTTAAATTGGAATTCGTACTAGCATCTGTATTCAATTTGTATCTTCAACCTACATGCGTTCTCATATCATGAAATTTTTCTTTGTTTTATAACACTTACACTGTAACATATGCTTAATTATGTATACTTCGAACATGCTCAATAAAAAAATCTTAAAAAAAAAAAAAAGCTCTATGCACTGAGTGCAGTCCTCTGGGATTGTCCATAATGTATTTTCAAGTCTTCTAAATGTTTATGCTTTGACAATTGCCAACAATAAAAAGGTGAATGACCACCAAGAAAGAATAGGATACTACTTTACTTTTGGTTTGGATAGGAGGACAATCCTTTTTACTAGTACGGGACAAATCTGCAAAAACAGAACTATGGACACTAAATAATGCATTGCTTAGCTTATCAATTATAATAGGCGCTGTTAGACTTTCCACATACCTCAGTGAAAGCAGACTTTGTAGTTGAACCCCCAATCTTCTTACTGACTAGATAGTGTGGCAGAGTGATTTAGCTCCCAAAGTCACCGATGATTGATCCCTAATGATGATTATCCAACGCAAGACAAGAGTACGGAGTCAGAGTCAAGAAGTGTCAGAGGCACGGAGTCATGCTTGCAAAAATTGCAAAACCTTTAGCTCAGCCACTCTAGTCTGGAGGACCAAAAACTACAGAGTCTATTTAAGTTTAAAAGCTTTATTAAAAGTAAACACATTTATTAAAATCAAGTTTGTCATAAAACTAAATGTTTAACTGAAAATGGAAAAGCACTTAGTGCTGACGATTAATTGAACACATTTCTTGTGGTCGAGCCGAGCTCTCACCTGGTTTGAACTTGATCTTGCTCGTGTTCTTAGAAGTCAAGCTTCTGTCTGTTAGGAGAAAAAGTGGTGCGTGTTAAAAATACAAAGCAAGCATTCATCAGTTGTGCCAAAACGTGCAGCAAGACAACAACATTTTTACTTTAGAGTAGACAGTCACTAATTATTACATTGTTTTCTGTTTTTTTCACATTTCTTTATTCCTAGACCAAATATTATATAGTAGTGAGTGGTGGATTCTAACATTCTTAAATGTACTTTGTAGGTGGAACATCTGATGGCGGGGCCAGCGCGGAGGTGGTGGTGCTGGATGAGGAGAACACTTCTGGGGAGGAGGCGGCGATGCAATTGCCGGACGACACCAATGTGCCTGTGAGGGTTCAAACATTGGTGGTGGCGGGCAGAGGTAAGCTATATATTCCTTACTTATTGAGATTGAAGACTGCAGAGTGTGCTTTCTGCACGGGTGTATTATAAATCAACCAGGTAGTAGCCTCCTCTAAATGTACTTCGACTTAGCTGTGAAGTTTTTGGCGAGAAGAATCCCAATCAGATCTGAGATGAACTTGATGGATGGGATGAACGAAAAGCGAAAGAAGGGTGTAAGTAAGTGTGGAAGGATGAGAAATTGAATGATGACTGGCAAGGAAGAATGATATGTGTTTGCTTGGTCCCCGAGGTGGCTGGGAAGGAAAGAATATGGTATGGTGCATGGTTAGGTGAATGATGAAGCAAGGATGGGTGGAAGGAGAACAGCCTGAGTGGGTGAAACAGAAACTGTATGTGTGCATATACTTTGAATGGATGGATGCCTGGATCATGGTACTATCTGACTCTTAGATAGCATATGTGTATCTAGAGAGAGTAGATGGTCACTGGATGAACTAAGTGTTACTTTGAAGAGCATGTAACACCGCACCCGCACGTCCGTTCCAGTGTAGGAAAGGCAAGGAAAAGAAGTTGTAATTTTGTCCAAATACTACCATGAATAGTAGCAGTAGTTTGTATTGCAACTGCAAGCACAGCATATATCCGGTTATTACGGTGGACACTCCCTACCTCTCTTAATAAGTTTAGTTTAGTAGTAGTACGTCATTCATGTGTGGGTGTATCACTGTTCACTCAATAAAAAGCAAAGCACCTAAAGTCATCCCATATGTAGTCATATACATTCCATGTGAAGTGATAGATAATCAGATTTAGCTTCTTCATTTTCCTTTTCTAGTACTCATTTGCACTGTAGGGGGAAAGTTAAATTAATTAAGCAGTAGCCCTTTTAACAGAGTATTCTCAGTGCCACCCGTAATAGAAAAGTAAGAGCTTCACCACCTGCATGTACTGGAATGGTACAGTAACGCAATTCTGTCTCACTCATCATGGTGTGCGTCTGTTTTTCTCGGGTGCAAGGTCACTGCGCTGGCATTATGCCGGCTTGCATAAGATAACGTACCTATTTTCCTAAACAAGAGAGAAGAAGAAGAATAAGACTGGTGTACTGTCATAGTCGACTGTAATGGAAGTCCATAGTGCTCGTAGAATTTGTTCCTTAAACTCCCACTAATGTTAGAGCAAGGATGAAGAAGTGGGAGGTTAGATAGATACTGGCCTCAATAGTTATGTACTGTGCTTTCAAGTTGCTAGTTGTACTGTGACACAACTTTCTGCTCAATCATTTTGTTTTAATCTTAAGGAGCATTGGTTACAGACTGTGGGGCAGATTTATGTTAACTGGCGCATCCCCAGGGATGCGCCAGTTAACATGCACCACAGTGCGCCACAGCTCCACCAGCCATGGTGCGCCACATTTATAATGCGGCGCACCTTGGTGCAAAAACGGCACAGATGCGTGACGCATCTGTGCCGGAAATGTGGCGCATTGCTGGAGTTGCTTCGCAGCTCCAGCAAGGCTCGGGGGTGCCCCATTTTAACAATGCTGCGTCAAGACCTACGCCTGCTTCAAGCAGGCGCAGACTTTTGACGCAGCATTGGCTTAAAAGTGACTGAGTGAAATCTCATAGATTTCACTCAGCCACTTTTGCGAGGCGCACCTGCCCCGGAACGCCCACCCTGCGCCGGAACGCCCACAAGCGGCGCAGGGCTTTACAACGTGACGCATCTGCCTAGATGCGTCACGTTGTAAATCGTTCGTAGGGATGCGCCACATTTACGCCGCCTTGCGTGACGCAACAGCGGCGTAAACGTGGCGCAAGGGCCTCATAAATCTGCCCCTATGTCTTTCTTTCTTCATATAGTTGCTCCTTCCAAATCAACAAAACCAACAAGGAAGGAGCTGGCTCGAATGGCCCAGCAACGGAGGCTGGATGCCACTGTTGCCGACTATCGGCTGCTGGTGGCCCTTGAGGAGGAGGACACGCAGTCTACTGGTACAACACCCACTGGGACAGCTGCATCCTCCTCTGTGCCCCCACGGGCTGCCAGCCAGCGCAGTGCTCCAGCGGTATGGAGCCGGGCTACCAAAGCCAACTGCCACCGCCGAGCAGCAAAGACAGCAGCTGCCCCCCACAGGAGTTGCAAGGCACGCCAGCACCGCTTATGCCTCAGAGTGTCCTACCTGGAGCAGGAGGTCCTAACATATAAGACCTTGGTGGAGGGCCTCCGCTCCGACCATGCCACCCTCCGCAAGGAGTATGATGCCCTGGCCGCTCAAGTGAACAGCATCCTACCGTAGTGTCCCTTGCCCCTTTTTTTTAGAGACTTTTGGGGGGTGGGAATTGGGAGTTGGGTTGTTTTTGGGACTTTTGAAGGGCAATCGTTGGGGTTAGGGAGGGTCTTGCGGGAGATTATTTTGTTAGGGCTACACAAATATACTTTTTGAAACTTTATCTGAGCATACCTGTTTTTTACTGCTTTTGAGTCTGGTGGGTGGGGGTTTAACAGTAAGTTTGTTTTCCTGAAACTTAAGTCTGTGTCATTTTCTTCCTTTAAGTGTAAATGGCTAAATGTTTTCAACACTAAGTGCCTCTCACAGAGTAAGTGAATTCAAGAGTCCTAGGACTTTAGTAGTACTACCCTCAATCTCTCGTCTCTCCTAATACTCCATTATACTACCTCCCACCAAACGCTTGTCTTACCTGTAATTTGTGTTTGAAAGTAGGGCTAGGCCCAGGGCTGGCTCCACGGGAAATGGCGATTAAGGTTGGCAATCCTGGGTGGATGAAATGTCCTCATTGCGGTGGTACTAGTGGTGTGACACAGTGGCAGTTGCATGCCTATGGAAAAAAGAAAATGAAACCTGGTTTGTCCTTACTGGAGCATTACAACGGTACGATAGAGAATATAGCAGGTGACAGTACACTAGAACAGTGCCACAATGTAGCCTAACAAATGGTAAAGTATTGAAAGTATAACGAGTACTTGCGTTGAATTTCTTTGACATTGGCTACTACTACAAGAAATAGTACTGAAGTTGAGTAAGTCTAGAATATATCCTCGGATTCCTTCACCAGCCTGTTGCTATGACGTTATACTCCCCAGCAAGTGTGTGGAATTATTGATGTCATTTAGTCACACATCAATCAAAACCACACAGCCCGGGGGAAGAGGGTTAGGGTTTGGAAAATGGATGGAAATGGGGGTTTCTTTTTGGGTAGGTTTTGTTGAGAGAAGAAAAAAAAGCACAGCATGGACAAACAATATTTGAAGATAAAGAAATCTTTGGGTACAAAGCTAACCATAAATCTTTTAAGTGACATAAAGGAAGTGCATACACTACTGCATGTATTGTTACTGAAAAGTAAGTAGTACTTTCGACAACCATGAATGACAGAATGCGACAGTACAGGACTGCAACGTTTTCACTTGCCTATCTCTGCACTCAGAGAAACACTTCTTACATTAAATTAGGTTTAAAAAATAGCCGAAGTAAAACCTATAGAATGGCTGTAGGGATCAATTTAGAAGCAGAGAGAGATCCAAGAAATGCAGAGTCACACTCATAGAAGTTTACAGCAATAACATTACTTAAAAAAACATTACAAAAGAATGGATACTGTATCTGAATGTTGTTGTAGTTGTCCTGTTGAATTTGGTAAGTAAGTTGCACGCATCATACCATTCCTCTTATTAGCGGCACTCCTCCATTCCAGCTGACGCTCCGTCCATCAATGTTGGTGACCAGAAGACACCCTGTCCACTGCCTGCCTGGCGGATGCTGAATTGCGGCTCGCTAATGTGAAGCCCGACTTTATCCTTTTTTTCCCATTGCACAGACTGAAACCCGGCCTGTAATTATTGATGGAAAAACAGGAAGTGATATTAGAATACCACTGACAAATAAATATAAGGTATGTACTCTGTGTAGTGCAAAAAGTCACACTTTGAGTTTCCTAAATAGACAGTACAATATTTTTTAAAGTGCGTACTCTGTCTGAGTCTCCTTTTGAAGGATAAATAAGTATGGGCAAATTAATTTAGCGGATCTTTCCCCTCAAGCTAGGTGTACTGTAAACTGTGTTTTAGAACAAAATTAGACCTTCCCAGCAGTGCTCCCACACAGACCCTCACTAAAGCTAGTCGCGAAAATGTAGAAGACCCCCAATCAGATCTCAATAAACGAGGCCTAGTAGAAAACTGGTGACAAAACGTTCTTTGAAAGTAAAAGTAGGCCCAAATACCCCCTTACCCACCATGGATTGTATTCAAACCACTTGCAAGCAAGCAAAAGTATCCATACCCAGCATCGCTCCAAGACTCGCAAACCCCCCCACAAACAGCCCCCCACCCAAACACTAAGAGCCCTAAGTTAAGAATAGTGGCAAACGCTTCCTTTAACTATGCCAAATCCCCCCTTTCCCACCATGGATTTTCTTCAAATCACTTGCAACCAACATTACACATTGCCACGAGTGCTCTAAGAAGACCCCAGAACTCAGTTGCAAAAATCTAGAACACCCCGAAACACATGCAATCCTGCTGCTAGGGCTAACCCCAACGAACCCTAAGTTACAAAAAGTGCCAAAAGGCTTTTCCGCATGGATTTTGTCCAAACCACTTCTATCCGGTATTAGACCTTCCCAGCAATGCCCCAAGACCCGCCAACCCACCCGCAAAAAAGCACAACACCCCCAAACAGCCAAAAAGGAAAATCTCATACTTACAATATTCATCGGCCTTCGGTCCAAACGCGCTGTGCAGCTAGGTCATAACTCCCGTTTTCCACCACAGATTTCCTGAAAAGGCAATGCAATCAAAATTATAATGTCCCAGCAGTGCTCCCAGACCCCAAAACCCACCCACAAACACCCAGAACCCCCCCAAAGAGCACCTCAAAGGCAAGCAAGTCAGCAAAAACGCAAACAAAATTTCGCCTCCGATTTGGTCCAAACCACTTTTATCCGGTATTAGAGCTTCCCAGCAATGGCCCCAGAGCTGTCAACCCTGGCGAAAACTAGTAGAAGACCCCCAAACAGCCAAAAAGCAAAAGTACAAAAATGCGGACTTAGTCATTTTCATGGCAATTTCCAAAATCACTCTGCGCGCGCTCTGCAGCTAGGCCCTAACTCCCCTCTGCCACCATGGATTTGCTTCAAACCTCTTGCAATCAAAAGTATCCATACCCACCAGTGCTCCCAGACCCCGAAACCCACCCACAAACACCCGGAACCCCCCCAAAGAGCACCTCAAAGGCAAGCAAGTCAGCAAAAATGCAAAACAATTTTGCCTCCGATTTGGTCCAAACCACTTTTATCCGGTATTAGAGCTTCCCAACAATGCCCCAAGACACTCCAACTCACCCGCAAAGAAGTAGAACACCCCCACAAGTGCAGAGTCTTTCTTCATTGGGCGTAATCCAGCCCTCTGCTTTGAGGGAAATAGGAGTCTGGAGGAGGAGGATAGAGGAGCATGTTCTTGTAAACTTGTGAACCTGAGGAATGCAGACTGCGGCACCTTCAAATCAATAAGCAAACAAGTGAAGACAGTTCTGCAGATGGGCTTGTTTTTGTGATTAGGTGATTAAAGTTTTAATTATATTAACTGTGCAAAACAAAGAAAGACAGACACACAGGAATAAAAGTGAATAAGGACGAAAAAGAAATGTATTGATTCATTGTCTCATTTTCAGGGCTCGGTGTCAGGGAATAAGAATAAGAGTTCGTCCTCATACTCTGCAAATTCAGGCAGGAGTAGGTCAGTGTCACCTAACAGAGAAGAAATTCCCTCATCTACATTGCTGTCCTCATCGTCTTCATCCGGCGTGGGTTCTCGTACTTTGTAGTCTGGTGGTATGAGGTGCTGATTCATCTTGATCATTGTTAACCTCTCCACATTTTTGGGCGAGAGGCGGCTCCATTTGGAAGTTACAATGCCACCAGCAGCACTGAAAAGACGTTCAGAAGACACGCTTGCGAGTGGGCAAGACAAGTAGTTTATAGCCAGGTTGCAGAGCTGTGCCCACAATTCTTTTTTCCCATGCCAATACGCCAATGGGTCAGCATTAACATAGACCTCTGTTGAGTCATTCAGATAGTCCTGCACCATAGACTCAAGGTTCTCCAAGGTTCCTTCACTTTGCTTACTTTTTACTGGGACCTTTTGAGAACCAAACCCAAGTTAGCCAATCCTCTTCTTCACCCAATGTTACTGTTGTGTCTGGTGCAGATGATCCAGTTGCCGGTGTCTTTAACGGCTGAGAGGTCACTTGTGCCACTGCCACAGGTGCAGAAGTGGATTCTTTTGACTGGGGATGGCCTGCTGATGCTGATGTACTTCCTTTTCCTTCAATTTGCTGCCGTTCTCTTTCAAACCTCATGGCTGACAAGGCTAGCCAACGTTTGTACTTTGTAACATCTTCATCATCAAAGGGAAAGTATGCTCGGCCTGCCAGCGCCTTTTTGTAGCGTGGAACCAGAATAGTAGCACAAATGTAATGCTGTTCTGAGTGAATCATTTTAAGACGTTAATCGCCAAGTAGGCGCTCTAATAATTTCTCCGCCAAAACAAAAGCGTCTTTCTTTTCTTCATCTTTTTGAAACATAGAAGACACCGCCTTCAGTTGGTGCTCCAGCATGCGCAACAATGGGATAGCTTTTCCCAAATTACAGTCCTCTCTGCTGACTGCACGCGTGAGGACCTCAAAAGAACGAAGCATGTCTGTCAGGCTTTTAACTAGCTTCCATTGCGCCGCATCTAGCCTCAGGTCCTTCTGAGCTGTACCCAGTGTTAAGAAATAGTGATTGAGTACCGTATACTGCTCATACAGACGCTCAAGCATTTAGAAGGTTGAGTTCCAACGTGTTGGCACCTCCTGGATGAGTGCTTTCACTGGCATTCGACGTTCATGTAGCAGGCTCCTCAGATGCTTCCGGGCCTTAAAAGAATGGGTGAAATGGTTGCACATTCTTCGGCAGGTGGCCACTAACTCGCACGCTGGACTGTCTTCACTCAAGAATTTTTTAACAACCAGGTTTATACAGTGCGCCAAACACGGCACTCTGAAATAGTGACCCAGATCCTTGGCCCTAACTACATTGGCGCCATTATCCGTGGAAACATAACCAATCTGGCGTTTTTTTGGGGACAGCCAGTGAAAGACCTTTGTGTTAAACTCATTCAAAATGTTTTGTGCTGTATGACGTTTCTCCAAGCCAAACATGGCTAGTGTTGCATTTTTCCGAGCAGCTTTAAAAGCTTGGTCCGGCTCAACACCTGCGTTTAGCTATGCTTTAACCCCTGAAAAAGAGACCCAGTGTGCAGTGATGCACATGTAATCAGTGCCTGCGCCACTGGTCCACATGTCTGTTGTCAGATGTATAGTGTGAACAGCACTCTTCTGCAAAGCTGCCCCAATCACCTCCAGCACATCCTCATGTAGTTTTGGAACCGCAACTCTGGCAAAATAGAACCGTCTAGGAACCTTCCATTTAGGGCTGAGCGCTGCCACTAATTCTAGAAAACCAACCCCTTCTACAAAAGAAAAAGGTAGAAGGTCCAGAGCTAGCATTTTAGCCAGCTTAGTGTTATACAGACGCGTCAGTGGGTGGTTGCGATCATATGGCGCTTCTGAAAACAACATGGTTCTAATGTTGCCCTGGACCATGCTTTTACGGGAAGATGATGACTTCTTCGACCCAGTTACGCTCGCTGATGAACTTTTTCGCATTGGTGTCTCACTCTCTCCCACACTCTTAGTGTGGCTCACAGGGGGTGTGCTGCTGACAGGGGTACTGGGTGTAAGTGAAGTGTTTGACACTTCTTCCTCCTCGTCATCATCAGATGAAACATCAACGTTTTCTTGACTTGCAATTCGGGCTTCCTTGATCTCCTTTAGGTGTGCAAACCATTGGACAGCGTGCTGTCTCTTAAGATGACCTCTCTGGCCTCCGGTACCATAGTTGGTACCAAACTTACCACGACTAACTGCATGCTTACAAATGCTACAAATGGCGAAGTTTTCCTTTTTTGGGCAAACACTAAAGAAGACCCAAACTGCGGACTTGAAATGTCTGTGGGGGCCGGAGGAGGCGGCGATACTGGTGGTGGTGGTCATGCTGCTAATGCCAGATGAAGTGGAGGATGTGGATTGCCAAACTTTACTACGTTGTGCAATTTCACCACCACTAATTGAGGTCGAGGTGGATGGAGGTCCCTTCTGGCGAGGAAGAAATATGGAAGTGGTACGTGTTGGTGTACTAGTTAACTCCAATGATTGTGGTGTTTCCATTGCCTCCTCGTCGACAACATCATCATACTCAGCAGCTTCTCGGGCTAGGGTCAAAATGTCTGTTTGCTGCATGCCCGCTGGGGCTGCAGTGACCTTTATGATGACTGTGTCGTCGTTGTGAGAGTCTTCATCAGCAGTAGTATCCGCCACTTCTTGTTGAGCCTCATCACACTCCATAACTATGAGACTTTCGACGACCTTCCTTTTACGCTTAACTACCTTTGTCAGATCATGGTGTGCCTCACTCTCAGACCGCAGTGATGGTTCCCAAGTTTGATCCATATCATCAGAAGGAGGTGGGCTTGAAGAAGATGTAGACACCACTCTTGATCTTTTCCTTGCTAGGGATGAGGAAGACAATGAATGATCATAAGGAGGAGTGGCTTCCTCAAATGATACCTCGGCTTGATTGTCAATTTCCTGATGTGCCCCTACTTCGGGAGGAACAACAATTGTGGGCACTTGTGACCCTCCATGCACATCTCCTTGCGCATCTCCTTGCGCTGCCTCTCCTTCCACAAGTACTTGGGCTTGTACTTGCACATGTGGTTGTAGTTGCGGCTGTGGTTGTTCAACACTCGTCAGATGAGTTACAACAACCTGTGCTGATTGAGGGACATTGCTGCTACTTTCTTGCGATGAGCCAACATCACTGCTCGATGGTGATTGAACAACTAGACTAAGTGCCTCTGCAGCACTCAAGGGCTTGGACTTCAGTTGGCGTGGTCGTGGTGGTGGTGGCACTGAGCCCAATGGTGCGGGGGTGCTGCTCCCAGCTTGGTCCCCAGCAGATCCCGCTGCTGCTGCAGGCGTACTTTTTTTTTTACTCCTAAAAAATGTGGCGGGCGGCACACCAGTCTCCTTGGTAACTTGCTTCTTCTGCTCCTTACTGGCAACTTTCTTGCTAGAGGAGCTACGGGGAACTTATTTTGGGGCCATCTTCTTCAGAGGTCAGAACAGCAGGCCGCAGTTGCACGAGTTGCAGAGTTGTCTGTGGCCAGACGTGACGTTGCGTGACGTTATGCTGAACACACACACCGCTGCAGGACTTCTTCCTGGCACTGGTGGTTCTCTTGAGTCTTGTGCACCCCAAAGCAATGGAAGACAGAGGAACATCAGTTCAGTTATACACCCCAAAAACTCGAAAACCACATAAAAATCAGCACAATCCCATGCCATCCAAGCCCTCCATGATGTTTAAATTCAAGACACCCCACAGAAAGACTAGGCCCATGCACCACTCACTACCCCTGGTCAAAAGGCCCCAACAACAGCCCAACAAATCGTAAAACACAGAAAAATCAGCACAATCCCATGCCATCCATGCCCTCCATGATGTTTAAATTCAAGACACCCCACAGAAAGACTAGGCCCATGCACCACTCACTACCCCTGGTCAAAAGGCCACAACAACAGCCCAAAAAAATCGAACATCACAGAAAAATGAGCACAATCCCATGCCATCCATGCCCTCCATGATGTTTAAATTCAAGACACCCCACAAAACGACTAGGCCCATGCACCACTCACTACCCCTGGGCATAATGGTTGAAAGCTAGGCAAAATGGTTGCAGACCTAAGAACACTGCCTGCATTCAAAATGGTCCCCGAATTTACAGAAAATCCGCAAAATCCGCGAGCGGAACGGATTTTCCGCCCATGCTTACAAAATATCGAAAGGACAGAATATAGACATCAAAAATATCGTAGTAAGTAATGTAATGTCGAATGTTAAAAATATAGAAAATTAAAATATCAAGTATATAATATAGGTTATTAAAACTATCGAATTTTTAATAATAACGAATTTTTTATAGTGTTTTTTATATTATTATATGTGTGAAAAGTGTGTATTTATGTTATAATTTATTTTAATTAAATAATTTAGTTTTTTTAATTTTTGCGTAATTTTATTCTGTAGCGGGTTGTGGGTTTATAGGGGAATAGGGTGGGAAGTTATTTACTTATAATTAATTAAATATGTAAATTTATTTATTGGTATTCATTTTTAGTTAATTGTTAATTAATTTATATTTGGTAATTAAATTTTAATTGGCAACTAATTTTAATTAATTGAATAATTGCTAATTATGTTAATTTTACTAATTTATTTTCTGTAGTGGGTTGTAGGTTTATAGGGGAATTGGGTGGGAAGTAATTTATTTATAATTAATTAAATATGTAAAATTATTTATTGGTATTTATTTAGAATTAATTGTTAATTAATTTTTTATGGGTAATTAATTACATTTTAATTGCCAATTAATTTTATTTAATTGATTAATTGCTAATTATGTTAATTTTACTAATTTATTTTCTGTAGCGGGTTGTGGGGTTTTAGGGGAAGTAATTTATTTATAATTATTTAAATAATTCAATTTATTTAATTGTATTTAATTTGAATTAATTGCTAAATAATTTTTAATTGTTAATTAATTAATTGTTAATTTGTAATTAATTTGTATTAATAGGTAACTAATTGTAATAAGTAATTTTAATTTGTAATTTTCATTGATTAATTATTATATTATATTAAATTGGTAATTACTTTTAATGAATTTTTTATTGATAGTAATTTATATTTTTTTAAATAATATATGAAGTATTTACTTTCCCTACTGTTGCACTCTCTGGAATGGGAATAATAATTTTTACCCCTACGCTATCCAACGCTTTCTCTACTGTTGCACTCTTTGGAGTGGGAATAGTAATTTTAACCCCTACGCTATCCAATGCTTTCTCTACTGTTGCACTCTTTGGAGTGGGAATAGTAATTTTAACCCCAACGCTATCCAACGCTTTCCCTACTGTTGCACCCACTGGAGTGGGAATAGTAATTTTTACCTCTACGCTATCCAACACTTTCCCTACTATTGCACTCACTGGAGTGGGAATAGTAATTTTTACCCCTACGCTAACCAACGCTTTCCCTACTGTTGCACACACTGGAGTGGGAATAGTAATTTTTACCCCTACGCTATCCAGCGCGTTCCCTACTGTTGCACTCTTTGGAGTGGGAATAGTAATTTTTACCCCTACGCTATCCAACGCTTTCCCTACTGTTGCACTCCTTGGAGTTGGAATAGGAATTTTTACCCCTACGCCATCCAACGTTTTCCCTACTGTTGCACCCACTGGAGTGGGAATAGTAATTTTGACCCCTACGCTATCCAACGCTTTCCCTACTGTTGCACTCACTGGAATGTGAATAGTAATTTTTACCCCTACGCTATCCAACGCTTTCCCTACTGTTGCAATCACTGGAGTGGGAATAATAATTTTTACCTCTACGCTATCCAACGCTTTCCCTACTGTTGCACTCATTGGAGTGGGAATAGTAATTTTTACCCCTACGCTATCCAACGCTTTCCCTACCGTTGCACTCACTGGAGTGGGAATAGTAATTTCTACCCCTACGCTATCCAACGCTTTCCCTACTGTTGCACTCTTTGGAGTGGGAATAGTAATTTTTACCCCTACGCTATCCAACGCTTTCCTTACTGTTGAAGTCTTTGGAGTCGGAATAGTAATTTTTACCGCTACGCTATCCAACGCTTTCCCTACTGTTGCACTCATTGGAGTGGGAATAGTATTTTTAACACTCTTGCTATGCTACGGTAATAATATTGAATATTTTTTAATAATATCATGTTAATATATATATATATGTTTTAACAAATAAAATTCTATTTTTTTTTATAACTTAAATTAATTATTTAATAATTTTAAGGTTATTTAAGTATTTTTAAGTATATTTTAGTAATTTATTTGTAATATTGTTTTAATTTTACATTAATTTTAATAGATTCGATATTTTTACAAAGTACATATTTTTAAACGATATTTTTGATTCGATATTTTTGTACTTACCTGTTTGTAGATAGGACTTCGATATTTTTGTAGTTGATATTTTGTAGTCGATATTTTAAATGCCTATATTTTTGTAGTCGATATTATGTCAGTGATCCCTCAAAGAAACAGGGTAAACGCTGGCTAGGCGAGACCTAAAAACACAGGGCCTCATTTACAAGAAATTGGCACATCAGCATTGATGCATCATATTTCTTGCGCCCGCATCAAATGCCCTTGCGACGCCATGGATGTGCTGCATTTACAATACAGCGCTCCATGACACAAGGATTAATGTATGCATCAGAAAATCTGACGCATCTTTTGGTGCCAAATTGACCCATTGCTGGATTGTGTCGTAAAAATGACGCAACTCCAGAAATGCGTCAGGACACAGAGGCGAATCCCATTTTAAAAGCCCTGCGTCAATCATTATGCCTGGTCTGAGCAGGTGTAGCGATCCTAATCCAAATTAGGAGATTCCTTGCTGCACTGCACTGCACCAAAACCTCATAAATGAGGCCCACCGGGGCTTAATTACAAGCCCCTGTGCACCTCCGGAACATCACGTTTAATGACGGTCCAGCTGCTCACACTACAAGGCTATACCTAAAAGGCCACGTGAAGCCACACTGCCTTGCTTTTCATGGCCTTGTAGATATGGACTGAGGCAACGCAGCCAAGATGCTGTGTTGCCTCATCCTGCAACAGGGAGACGTGCCATGGGTGTTACGGTGGGTGTTTCCAAGCAACACCCATGGTATTTGACACGTTCCCTGATTTACCGGAATGCGTCAAAAGGCTACGCCTCCCCAAGAGAGGCATAAGGGAGGCACAACGGGGAGAAATACCTTTATTTGTCCTTGTTTTTACTTTTTATGTGCACACACAGAAAGAGGAAAATACTTTTTGTGATTAATTTTGTGCAGGAAGGTGTCACTTCTATTTATTTATTTATTTATTTATTTTATGAACTTGTAAGGCGCAACAGCTACCCAGGTAGGGTTTCCCGGCGCCAAAAGACACAGCAAGAACAATGAGAGTGGAACGTCACAGGTCATTCAGAATTATTGATCGAACAACCAGGTTTTTATTTCTTTCCTGAACTTAGAATAGCTCTCTTCTTTGCGTATGTGGATAGGTAAGGTGTTCCACATCGAAGGACCCTGATGGGCGAAAGATCTCCCTCCCATTCTGGAAAGCTTGAATCTGGGCACACAGTATGTTGCTGCTGAGAGTGACCGTAAGTTTCTTTTAGGGATGTAGGGGTGCACTAAAGCCTGAAGGTATTTGGGTGCAGTGCCTGCTTTTATTTTAAACATATAGTTTAGGGTCTTAAATTTGATGCGGTTATCCACTCTGAGCCAGTGAAGTTTGCGCAAGTGAGGGGTCACATGGGTATTTTTGGGTATTTGACAGAGAATCTGGGCAGCCGCATTTTGTATCATCTGAAGTCTTTTTATTGTTCCTTTATTGGCACCTAGATATAAGATGTTCCCGTAGTCAAGCCGGGATGTAACTAAGGCATTGACTACTGTTTTCTGCATAGAGGTGGGCAGCATCCATAATATCTTTTTGAGCCATCTCAGGATGGTGAAGCAGAGTCCAACCACTTTGCTGACCTGTTGCTTCATGGACAACGCGTTGTCCAGGATTACCCCCAGATTCCTAGCATGAGAGACTGGTGTTGGAAGATTTCCTATCTGGGAAGGCCAATGAGAGGCATTCCATAGGTCAGGTTGTTTTCCCATTAAAAGAATCTCTGTCTTGTCTCCATTTAATTTCAGCTGGTTCACATTCATCCAATTGGAGATGTTCTGGAGACCGTGTTTGAGCAGAGACGGAGATGAAGGGTGGGATTCTGATAGCCTGAAGATAATCTGGGAATCATCCGCATACGTCATAAAAGTCAGCCCAGATTTTTCGGCTAAATCCGCCAGGGGTCTTAAGTAAAGATTAAAGAAAAGAGGGCTCAGAATTGATCCCTGCGGCACTCCATGTGGGGAGTTGAATGATTCCGAGCATGCCATAGATGAAGCTATCTGAAAGATCCGTTGGTCCAGGAAGGATTTGATCCATTTCAAGGCATTGCCTTGAATTCCATTATTTTCTAGCATGATAAGCAGGTTTTTGTGTGACACAGTATCAAAGGCTGCGCTTAAGTCTAATAGAATAAGCGCAACCGTTTGACCATCATCAAGATGTTTCCGGATAGTCTCAGAGACTCCCAACAGAGCGGTTTCTGTAGAGAAACCCGCTCGGAAGCCCGATTGGGTTGGATGGAGAAGGGAATTATCTTCCGCAAATGTGGTAAGGGCAGAATGTACATGTCTCTCCAGACATTTGGTGACTGCTGGGAGAAGGGAGATGGGTCTATAGTTAGCTAAGATATCAGAGTCTACTGTTAGTTTTTCAGGAGAGGAGTTACTATAGCATGTTTCCATAGACTGGGTACTTCGGCGAGCTCCAAGGATGAGTTTAAGGTGTCAACAATGATTTTAAGGGAAGAGGAGTCCAGCTCTTTCATGATAATCATAGGAATAGGATCCTGCGGAGAGCCAGATTTGATAGACTTCATGATGGATTGAAGGGTATCAATTGTTATAGGCGGCCAATTGTGTAGGGTTTGATTGACAGTGGGAGTGTTCATCAGATCTTGTTTAGTGGTATTGTCAGCGTTGTTCTTGTCTATTCCATTGATTAATTTCTCTATTTTATCATGAAAGAATTGGGCGAGGTCCTGACATTGCTTTTTGTTCAATGGGCGGGCCGGGCAATGGTCTGAGCTCCCGCTAAATCTTTTACCGTATTGGATAAAGTTTTAGGTTTATTCACAGCTTCCGTGATGGTGTTAGAAACATATACGGCGCGTGCTTTCTTACATGCTGTATGATATAGATTTCTGGTAATTTGATATCGTTTTTTCTTGTCCGGAGCAAAGTCTTTGCGCCACAATCTTTCTAGTACCTTGCATTTGGTTTTTCCTCTTTAAGGGAGTCAGTAAACCAAGGGACCGGAGGGCGGTGTCTGTTTCTCTTAGTGTTTGATGTAGGCAGACACGACTCAGCTGCTTTGGCGAGCCATTGTTGAGTGGCAGTAGCAATGCCTTCCATGTCTTGGATTTTATTAGGTACATTCGCACAGAGTGCCGAGTTGAGTTTAGAGATGTCTTGTTTTTTCCAATTTTTTCTGTATAAGACCTGGGGTATAGGAAGAGAAAGGGAATTGGACGGTGGTTTCAGATTAAGTTTGATTAGGTAATGATCAGACCAGCAAACCTTCAGAAAATAATCATCCCTGCAAATCCTTAACCCTTGCACCATTGTTTAAGGGTGCCTGCGTTGGCGCATGGCAGTTCTTTGTGTGACAGTGCAGGGTAAAAGGACAGGGCGGAACCAAATCCTCGTAAATGAGACCCTCACAAGTCAAGAGTTATAAAGGTTTTGTGTCTGTCTGGAATGCTTTCAAAAATGCACCCAACGCAAAACCTTTTTGGGGATTTATGAACCAATGTAAATTGGTATTTGAGGTGTTTTGAAAGGAAAAGTAGCGCAAATCATTGTAAAGTGCTGTTTTGCATTCCTTATGGGCATATTTATGAAAATGTGTCACAGGGAAAATGCAGAAATGTGCCGTATGTAATACAATACAGTGCATTCCTGTCCTTTCCCGTGCGCTGGTGCACAATGGGCTGCCCATCACCAACGCTGGCACTTTCAACCTTGGTACAAGCGTGCCTGCGTTGCATGCAGGACTGTTTTTGTAAAGGAAGTGACACCATCATGCTCAAAAAAATACTAGGAGGTATATTCCTGAAGATTGCCGAACACATAGAAAGAGGAAGAAACAAGGAGAAATAGAGATTTTTCTCCCCATTACACTTCTGGGAAGGCGTAACTTTTTGGCGTATTACCAGGTTTACCTTTCCAGTACAAAATCTATGCTAGACTCACAACACCCATATTTGCACTATTGCGCAAAGGTGTGTGTGTGGAGCTCAGCAGCAAAATTCAACTCCGGACATAGTGAGAGGGACGGAGAATGCCATATCTACAGATATGGTGCTCTACTGCTCTCTCCTTATCACGCAACGCACAACAGCAACTTTGGTTTCTGTGTTGTATTGTGTGATTTTGTTCGGAAATCTGAGCCACAGTAGCAAAGCAAGTTGTTTGTGTTTTTAGATGTCAAAGTCCTTGGTAATTGATAGATGAATATCTGTGCACTGAATACTTCTGTTGAAATCATAATCCAGTGGGAGATGGAAATGACACAACAATGTGTGGTCTGTCATCCTTTGCTCTGAAAAACTGCAGGGATGTCAGAGCAAAAAAACTAGTAGAAAGCCCTGACAAGCGTCACAAATCACCTGTTAGGGTAACACATATTAGGCGCAGATGTAGAAAGGTTTTGAATCCAGTTTGTGTTACTTTGTTAATGCAGACACAACTCAGTGGGCCCGATTCACAGAACTAACTTAAGACAAAATCCTAAACTTACTACCATTTTGGTATTCACAGAAGGCACTTACTCATTTCTGTATTCACAGAAGTTAGGAGTCCTAACTTTAGGACTTCTAAATGCCTTCTGTGAATACCGAAAGTCTTAGAGTTAGGATTTTTCTCAGTTTAGGAGTAGTAAAGTTAGGATTCCTAACTTTAGGACTCCTAAATGCCTTCTGTGAATGCCGAAAATCTTAAAGTTAGGATTTTTCTCAGTTTAGGAGTAGTAAAGTTAGGACTCCAAACTTTAGGACCCTTAAATGCCTTCTGTAAATACCGAAAGACTTAAAGTTAGGATTTTCCTCAGTTTAGGAGTCCTAAAGTTAGGACCCCTAACTTCTGTCAATACCGAAATGAGTAAGTGCCTTCTGTGAATACCAAAATGGTAGTAAGTGTAGGATTTTGTCTTAAGTTAGTTCTATGAATCGGGCCCAAAATCTTTAATGACATTTACAAACCAAGGTAAATTTGTGTTTGCATTGGTTTGTCAGAAAAAGTATACCAAATCAAAGCAAAGCGCTGCTTTACATTACTCTGCGTCAAGGGGACGTTCTGTGGGTGCTACATGGGAGTTCCTGTGCTACAACCCATGGTTTTATACATAAATCCCTATCTACTAACAATAGTAGACAGTGATTTGCAGCAAAAAATGACTGCACCTTGAAAGCAGGCTGTAAAAGAGGAAATGTTTTCATTTCTCCTTTCTTTTCTGACTTTGCATGTGTTCTGCACTGTACCGCACATGTACAACGTAGGAAAAGTTTTAAAAGTTGTCTAGACATAGTAGTTTGTACTGGAAGGGATCCCTTTCAGTATAAAACCTCGGCTAGTCTCATGCAGACACCCTTGCACTATGGTGCAAAGGTGTGTGTGGCGCCGGTTTTATCGCCTGGAAATTGCTGATAAAACGGCGATAATGGGCTTGATAATACGCCCTTGTTAATTCACATAGAAGCCCATGTTCTGGTGTTAACCTAGGCTTCTATGGGAATTAACAAGGGCCTATTATCAAGCCCATTATTGCCGTTTTATCGTCAGGAAATTGCCGATAAAACTGCAATAATTTTAACGCCGGTCCTTGATAGTATGCCCCAGAGTGCCTGATCACTGGAGTTATGGCGCTCTCCTGCTCTCTCACTGTCACGCAACACAGCACAGCAACTTTGGGTTCATCGCTGCATGGCAGTTTTGCAAATCTGGGCCTTTCTGGGTCTTTTCTACGCATTACTGCAATCACGTGAGCTTGTCATGTGATGTGTGGTACACAGCAGGGCTGAAGAGTTGAGCAAATAAAGCTGTGAGTGTCAGGACATTTCATATTATGGTCTCTTGCTGCAGCTGGGCCTGCCTGGCTTCAACTACCTACAGTGACAGTCAATGATAAAAATGCTTTAATCATCCTGTCATGTGATTGGGTTAGGCTTGGTAGGAATTCCTTCTATTTTACATGCACAGTTTTCTTAAGTGGCCTTCTCATCCTCCACAACGACGTACATTTGCTTGCATGACAGTGCAGGATTGGTTTCTCTGAAATCACATTACTTACATTTTACCTTTGAAGGCACGCTATCATGACACCTTGAACATTTAGTACAAGGCCTAAACTTACATTGTACAAATTATGTTATTATGGTTAGTCTGTAAGGCGACACTACTATCACAAGAGGAGAAACAATGTCAGCCTGGCTGAAGCTTCGGTACGGAAGCATGGGTGGTGTTTGCTATAAATACACAAACATTTCCGGGTTTCAGGAGAGGAGCACTCTGCTGTCGTTGCGAGGTCGCTGCTTGAGAGAATCCCTCCCAACCCAGCTGATTCCTGTCTTCCATCCGCTAGGAGGGATGTGCAGGAGAGTAGGATCTGCTTCTTATGGTTACCCCCACTTTTTGCTGATGTTTAACTGTTTTCGACTTAGACTGACTAGGATCCTGCCATTCAGGACCCCAGTCTATCTGCTTTCTCCTATAAATTGATTGCATGCACTTTAAGTGCACTCCAGTTTGGATACTGGGGTACCCTTATCAGTCCCTAGTATATGGTACTTCATGTACCCAGGGTATAGGTACGACAGAGGCCTCCCAGGGACAGAAGCATGTATTATGCCACCCTTGAGAGTCCATTCAAAATGGCACCACAGGTCTGCTACTGCAGCCTGTGAAAGGTGGTGCATGCACCCCTTATTTAGATATAGGTTACCTATATCTATTTTAAATTTCTTCTCATGTAAACCTATCGGTCACCCCATGGCAGGCCTTATCAATTCTGAAGGCAGGGTGCTGGGTTTTATGTGAGAGGGTGCCCCTGCATGAGCAGAGCCCCTCTGCAGCCTTCGGAACCTATTTTCCTTGGTCGTCTGTGATGCAGCCGACCATACATATTTAAGTGCATTCTAACCTCGCGGTAACTGCTAACTTTAAAACGGCTGCTTAGAAACATGTTGTGTTTGGTGTCAAACACCTTGGAATCATACCTCCCCACCAGTAACTTGTGGGAGAGGTATGGTTCCACCCTTCGAGAGGGACTTATGTGAAACACCGGTACACCCGGTACCAGCTTTCTCGAACACAGCATCACAAAATGGATACTGCCAGCCTCAGACATGAGTCTGCCCTCCTGCTGGAGAGCCAAGCTCAAGCAGAGGAGGGCCTGACAATAGGTTTCCTGTCACAGGGAGGTGAGACCACCTCCCAGACAGGCTTTAGTGTATTGGGGCTGGGTGGGTGCCCTCTGAGAGTGACAGAAAGTCTGCACTGGGGCAACATTTGGTGTCCCTGTGCATAGTCCAGCTCAAACCAGTCGCAGTAGCCATTTGCTCCTACTCTGGTGCGAAACTGGACAAAGGACATGGGTGTAGCCACCCCTCTGTCCTGACCCTCCCAAAGGTGGGTCCCCAGAGTTTGTCCAACCCCTTCCTTGGGTATAAAGTAGGAACCCTGACTATAGGACTTTAGATTTTACCTGGACTAAACTCTACAAGCAGTAACCATGTACTTCAACGGTCTACACTTCTCTGGACGACAAAAGAATCTCCCTTGGAGTAAAGGACTTACTCCCCTGCAGCAGCAGACACCTTAACGCATCAGACCAGTTTCCATCTCCTGAGCTCCTGAGTGTCTCTGAGGTCGATCTGCTCTCTCAGCAATTCTGAGACCAGTTTCCCTCATGGGGACGGTGCAACCTGAACCTCTGTGCACTGTGTACGTTTGCAGCAGCACATGCTTTTTGATGATTGCTGAGGCTGTGCTTTGGGCTACGTGTAGTCCTGACCCCAAGCAGTATTTTTACTGAATACTTCTGGCCTATACTCCACGAGTGTTCCGTGGGCTGGTATTGCATGATTAAGCTTGAGGTCCTTTCGTGATCCCTGGTCTGTTGGCCTGTGGGTCCATGTGAAGGTAACTTTGACTTTCCATGGGCTTCCCTGTTTTCTCCAGGTGAGCCCTGACTCGCTATTGCTTGGGGAGTCCCCAGGACCTTGCTGGTCCTCACTGTAACTTGTTTCCTCTGTCCGCGTGGGTTGCCTTTGCCAAGGCTTGTTGGTATTCAATCTGGACACTGATTCCCCAGCACTCGACATCCTTCCTGGGACAGCTCACATCAAGACTTTGGTCATTGTGGACATCTCCTTATCCCCGTGGCTGCAGAGTCAAGCATCCTATCTTCTCACCTGAAGCACTCGACATTGGTTGGAATTTGTCTACCGAGCCTCTGGTCAGCCTGAAGTGATCCCGACTCTGTCCCCTCTGCTTTCAGGTTCTTCTCACTTCAGATCCAGGCTTGGATTCCACTGGAATACTTTTCGTCTTCCCAGCAGCAGCACTTCTTCGCATCACGCCATTGAAAACGACAAGGGTTTCCGACACCACTTGACCCCTATGCACCTGGTTCCTCTGAGATAGGTAACACGGGTACCTCAGTACTCACAAGGGTGCTGGCCTTAGAACCTTCTATGTTCCAAAGGGTTTGCTTGAAGTCCTCTCCGAAGTGTCTTTAAACTGTCATTTTCCAACCGCAACTTTCCCATAGAGTTGTACGGAGATTGCGTCTGTGTTCATACACTGCAGCCATCGTCCGTGGGCTCCCTGTGTCACTCCTTTGGGTGGTTCCTTGGGGTCCCAGTGATGCTACGTGCTATAGGCACTGTGTCTAGTGAAGTCGTTTTTTAATGCCATATTTTTAGTATATGGTTCGGTCTGTCCCTGGAGCCCGCTGTGTATTGTGCTAGTTACTGTCGTTCTATTGATTCAGTATTGTGCATCTTGTGCTCTAATCTCATAAAGAGGTTAGGAGAGAGTGTTTAGTAATAAATACATATATTTTATATAACAATTGTGAGGTTCTCCTTTCATTTGGTCATTCAGGAGGTTCTGATCTGGTAAACCAAACTGCTTTACATTACTTCGAGACTTGACCTGAAGGTTGCTCTCCACAGCTACCACTAGGATAGCTTTCTATAAAGGTTGTCTTTAACCTACTCATCAATAAGGGTGGTTTGGACTGGTACAAGATGCCCACTTTAATTAGTGGACAGCATATACGAGGCCAACTTCTCACAAGATGTCCAACTTGTAACCAAGACGGGGACCTAAACACACACAGGAAAATAGATTATATGGCATAGCACCTGCCTTAGGTAACTAGGTTTGGGAACGTACAGTATGAGTGCACTACACATAGTACTTATATGCCAACATATATACACTGCTTTAGCACAATGGTGGAATTTTTTATCCTTTTCACTGTTCTCATAAATCCATGGTCTCTCATGTGCTTCTGTCCAATAATCATTGCAACAAGTCTTATATAATAGAATCACAATGGTTCAATAAATATTGAAATGCCTCGTTGTGCATTTCTTGTGCATCTTTTTGGGTATGCACGAGTGACTGAGCAAAAAGGTTCTAGATCTGTTACCGCGATTCTTTGGGGAGTCAGGGTTGTCATTTTCTGAGCTTGCACAATCCATCTCTTACCTTCTTAGGGCTAGGGGTATATATTGTTGCACTGTAAGCTAGCACCCAGGAACATTTCTTTAGCCACTTTAGGACTGTGAAGCATGTAGAGGCTACATGGAGACTTGGGTTATCTTAGAGAGTTTGTCATCCTACCAGAAACCTAGGTTGTTTTCCTTAGAAAATTGGCACAGGAAGGGTTCCGAAGATATCAGGTCAATGGTGAGGCCCCCACAATTGAGGGTTCTTGTCCACCAACATAACCTTGTTCTTATCACCATTTAACTTCAAAGAGTTGCTGCTCATCCAGGTAGAAACTTTTAGGATACATGAGTTCAGGATGTCCATGCCGTGACACTCAGCAGATGACAGGGAAATGATGACCTGAGTGTCATCAGCATTGGAAGATAAAGAGAGGCCACAGCCTTCAACGATGTCAGCTAGAGTGCGCACATAGATATGAAATAACAGTGGACTTAAAACGAAGCCCTGGGAATTCCAGAACAAAGAAAGTGACAGCTAGACACAGAATAGGCGGAAAAGACTTGAAAGGTCCGATCCTGCAGGAACAACGTCTTTTCAGGAGTATTTTGTGAGACACAGGGCCCGATTCACAGAATGAACTTAAGACTCAATCCTAAACTTACTACCTAATTTTAAGACTTTCAGTATTCACAGAAGGCATTTAGGAGTCCTAAAGTTAGGGCATTTAGGAGTCCTAAAGTTAGGACTACTAACTTCTGTGAATACCGAAATGAGTAAGTTCATTCTGTGAATACCAAAAGTAGTAAGTGCATTCTGTGAATGCCAAAAGTAGTAAGTGCATTCTGTGAATACCGAAATGAATAAGTGCATTCTGTGAATACCAAAATAGTAGTAAGTTTAGGATTGAGTCTTAAGTTCATTCTGTGAATCGGGCCCACAATGTGGAAACTCATCCTCAGTTCAAGCAGGCTCAGTGCTGCCATACCGCCACTGCCCACGTGCAGTCCGAGGTGCTCTGTAACTCCCGGCAGAGTGGATTCAGTGCTGTAATCAGTCTTGAATCCAACCTGCAATGGATGGAGAAGATCATACGGCTCCACAAAACCTGAGATTTGCTGGCTAACATGTATTTCAAAGATTTTAGAGAGCAGGGGAGCAACAAAATTGGCTTGTAGTTTAACCAACTGGCATGATCCATACTGGGGTTCTTCAGTAGAGGCAGACCATAACATGCTGCCACCCTCAGGGAATCCGACCCTCTTGCAGTGAGGAGATTCAGGGAAGAGCTTGCCAACATGAGCCGGGGGAGGAGGTCTAGAACAGAGCCAGACCTTATGGATTGTAAGCATGGGCGAATTTTGAGAATCTCGCGTTCGCGAATTTTGCGGATTTGCGAACTCGCAATTCGCAAAATCCGCGAATTCTCGCGAATTTGCAGATTTTTTTTTGTGTGTTTGCGCGGGTTTCTGCCAGTTCACGAGGGTTTTGTACAGTTTCGCAAACGCAAACTTACCTGTCGGCTCGCAAGTTTTGCGAACTTGTTGTTTCTATGTGTCCAGCCTGTTTGGGACACTCTTCTTCATCACTGCCACTCTCTGTCACCACTGCCACTCCCTGACTACTCATGCCACCCTCTGGCCCACCCATGCCACCCTCTGTTTCATCACAGCACCCTCTGGTTGTCCAGTCAGTGTACATTATTGTGGCAAAGCAAAGCACACCTTCCCTGCCTCAAGTGACCTGAATTAATTTGGGGCTGATTAATGTGTCACAGAATATTTTTTTAGCTGGCACCCGCTTCATTAGTGCTTCCTGATTAGTGATCTTTTGCACTTGCTAAGTGCTTTCATTGTTGCAAAATTAGTTACAACACCTGCCCTGCCACAACTGACAATAATGAATTAGTGGCTGATTAATGGATTTGAACTTCCAGCCTGGCTCCTGCTTGTCTCCCTTAGCTGTAATTCAGGACCTTTGTGGCATATGTGTAACTATTCTGAGGTTCAGAGCAGGGTCACATAATAGTTGCAAGTAGGCAACTGAACTCTGGAGGGGCCCCTCAGGAAGCACCTCAGGAAATGGCTACTAATGATGAGCCTGAACTTTTGAACCTGGTAAGTAGTTTCAGTTTTGCTAAGATCGTATTTCTGCAATTTAGCGCTTATTCGCGGGACGCGAAGTTGTACTGGGAAGCTGCGAACTCACGCGAACAGTGCGAGCAAAATCCGCTGCTCGCGGATTTGCGGATTTTGCGGGAGATTCGCGAATTTCGCGGATTGCAAATTTACCGAAAATCCGCAAAATCCGCGAGCGAAACGGATTTTCCACCCATGCTTAATGGATTGCAATAAAGTGCAAAAGGCAGAGCATCAATAGGCACACAAGATTCTAGAATTGATTAGGGACGATGGGCAATTGGATTGACAATGTTAGATTCAGTGCACGCTATCAATATTGTGGTGTCAATGATCCTACAATCAGTTGAAGGCTTGGTGGTCTGGGCAGTGGTTAACACATATTGAATATCTGCCACCTTTTTTTCGAAGTAGCTGGTCAGTTCTCGCATTGTGGCTGTGAAATGGGGAATGGGGGGCGGGGGGCATCTTCCCAGGATCCGATAACTCTTTAACTACCTTAAAAAGAGTTTGGGGGCAATTTTGAGCAGGAAGGATTTTATCCGAGTTGAAAGTAGCAAGACTAGATCTACATAGTTTATGATTTTCTTTCAATGTTGATCTATATTTAAGACCTTTTTCCTCATCATAGGATTATCTCCTGCTCCTTTATGGATGCTTGCACTTCTTTCCCACCACCCCCCCGGAGAGTGCCATTAAACCAAGAAGTGGGAGGAGCAGTCTGGCGGCGTAGTAGATATAGCTGGCAGAAACGAGTTGAGGGAATCCCGAATCAAGTAACTTTGTATCAAACAGCACCTGTCTGGTTAATGATTGCTCTGTCGTTTTTCAGTCTGCAGAGGCCGAAAAACCTCTTCAAGTCCTCCTTATTGCATATGGCTAGGCAATTACACCAATATATATATGGGGGATATAGGGACTTCTGTAAACCTTCAAGCAGAAAGTACTTTGAAGGGAGTCACATTGCAGCAATGCAATTAAAACCCCCAAAAAGAAGAGGACAGCCTCTGCTTGTGGTCAGGCTCTAAAGGTTGTGGCCTGGACTTAGGCACTACTAGAGCAGAGGAAGCAGTCAGTAGTACATGGAAGACGCCTATCAATAGGCCCTCATTACCGTGGCCTATGGGTACTAATGGTGTGTTAAATTGTGCCGAACTGGTCCCTGTACGACACCACAGCTGGTTTAATAACACAATCTATAATCCGGACTGGCCTAAGCAGTCTGATGCGAATAGCCTGAATGATTCAACAGCAGAGGCTATTGAACCCAGTGAGCACCCTGAGCCTTCTCTCATTTCAATCATTAGCTGATTCAGAAATACAGGAACGAGACTCTAAGCACTATGTTGAGGCTAGAGCAGAAGCAGAAGTGACTGGGAAAGTGCCCACTCTCTCTACAGCTGTAGGGCCTTCAGAAGAGAGTTGCTGAAGCCGAGGAGGCCACGGCACATGTCACAAGGACAGTCAAAGAACACAGAAGCTGGATTTCAGGTACACAACTAAAGCTGCAAGATTTGGAGAATCGCCAAAGGCAGAACAACCTCAATGTACTGGGGATCCTAGAGGGCAAAGAGGGCAGTGGCACTAGGCAATATTTGGTGAATCCTTTCCAACAGGCTTTTCCTGACCTGCTAAACTGAGACTGATACTGCCAAAATCAACACAAACATTGACTTCCAATTTCAGCAGGATATAAATCTGCAGGAAAGGAGAACAGGCAACGACCTATTTTGATTTATGTGGATAATTTCCTTCTTCAACAGGCTATTTACATTATGGCTAGGTCTTCTACTTCAATTAAGTTGGAATCTATCTTTTTATGGCCGGCTGGACTCCTATAAGTCAACTATGGAGCAGAGATGGTGGCTGAGGCAAATGATCAATCCGCTCAAAGCGACTGGATCGCGGGTCTTCTTGCAGGAGCCTGCACGGCTCAAAATACAAAGGGATTGAAATACCAGAGTTTATTTTTCAGATAAGGAGTCCTGTTGGACTTGGCCCTTCTGGCAGGTTCACCCCTGAACTTTTTGCTTTTAATTGTGACTTGGTGTTAGTGGTTTTTGGCCTCTGGGCACTTTACCACTGTGTCCCAGGGTAAAGTGTGTGCGTGTAGTGAGGTTGGCCTGTCCTCCCATAGGAATGCATGGGGAATGTATGTGTCCCTGGTAGTTCCTGATGCGTGGGGAGTGCAGATTCGAGTTTGGTATGTGCGGACTCATGTGAATAAATGCTGTGCAGTGATGTGTGCGGCGTTCATGTGTCTAGTGTTTGAAGTGCCACTTCTAGTAGTTGGCATGTCTGTGTAATTTATGTGAATTGGCTGTCTGGCTTATGATTGGCTGGAGCTGGCTGGTGGGCCTGGCTCCAGGATGGGTCTGCCCCGGTGGTGAGTGGAGAGATCTGCATGATTGATGTGAGGGAGGAGTGCACCTGGGACCTGAATAGGGCTGGGCTTTCCCCACACAATACTGGCTCCACCCCCTGTGGTACAACTGATGACAGTGAATAGTAAGAGGGGCTGAGCACATCCAAAACCAGCTGCGACTGGTTTTACCCCCACCCTGCAGACACAAATAAAGGGATTTAGTGTATAAAATGAGGCTGTGACCTCATAAAAAATGTTCTTCTTGATCCTGTCTTGAGGGGGGCCTGCTGCTGCTGGGCGTCAGGAGGATACCCCACTGGGTGCTGCCTCCCCGTTGGAGGGCCGTGTGAGCTAGCCCCTGGGCCCAGCCTTTGCTCCCCCTACCCTCCTAAGACTTTGCCTGGGCTGGTGACTTTGCTTTTTGTAGCGCATGGGGAGCGCTGAATCACCACCAGTGGAGCGCGTTATTTTGTGGTGCCAAAAGAGAATTGCGCTGTCCTGAGGGGCCGCGCTTCTGATTCCCCGCATCTTTGTCAACTTTGAAATCCCTGGCAAGTGCCCACCCCACCAGGGACGTTGTAACTACACGGGAGCCCACTCCGTTTATTTTCCGTACTCTTAAAACCTTTTAAGCAGGTGCCCACCCTGCAGAAATTGCCACGCTACATTTAAATTCCTTCGAGGGAGCCTACCCCCCATCTTGTGGCTGATTCACCGCCGCAGCCCGGGACAGCAGTAAATCACCGCCGCCGGCCTGGGGGCTTGAGGTGAGGGCCGCGCTGCCATTGGCTGCCCGCAATAGCGCGTGCCAAACAGGAAGCTGACGGGAGGCCACCCCGCGCTCCTGTACTCTGGGGAAAGAAGCCGGCGTCTCTCCCCTGGGGTTCCCAAGAGCGAGGGAGAGCCCCAGAGTACCGTTGGGGAGGTATGCAGAGAGAGCCCCTGACTGCTGTGGGGCCCAGCAGCAAAAGAGAGCGACTGGAGGAGCAGGTGGGGCTCCAGTGTTGAAGGAGAGCCCCACGCTGCCCAAAGAGGAAGACCGGAAGCCGATAATTAGATATTTTTCTAAAGTGGTGTGGTGTCCTTTTGTAGTGCCTACACTGTATTACTGTGGGGTATGTGCAAATGTTTTACACACTGCCTCTAAGATAAGCCTGACTCCTCATGCCAAGATACCGATGGGGTGAGCAGGGGTTATTTTTAGGAGTGTAACTCCCTTATCATGACTACAGTGGAGATTTTTGCCTAGCTTCGGCCCTTGCCGTAGCCTACCAGAAATCCCAATTTCTAACATTGGCTTTCAGCGGTGAGGCTAGGACTTGCATTTGCACGTGACTTACAGTGATTGGTGTGCACTACTACCATATCGCGTACCAGAATAGCCCGTTTTCTTTTTGCCTGATTTTTGTGGTCTTGCCAGGGGAACTTTCTACATCTTCATGCCGGAATCAATAGCCTCATCTTTTGCATCCATGGACATTGTCTTTGAGGAGGATAGGTTGGAGCTCTACACTGTTAGAGAATTGAAATCAGTCTGCAAAAACTTAAAAGTCCAAGTCAGAGGCCTCACTAGGAATGACGAACTACAAAATGGCATGGGTAGCAGTGGGCAATCTGGTGATCTTAGTGGAGAGGTGGAGGAGCCTAGTCCTGAGGGGAAAGCTCCCAACAAGGCAGCAGTGGCCTGTCCCTGGAGGATCTGGAGGACAGACGGGAAGCAAGTAAAGTAGCCACAGAACTAGAAAAAATCAAATTAGCCATTGAAGGGAGGAGAATGGTATTAGATTATGAAATCAGAATGAAGGAGCTGGATCAAGAGAAAAGAACCCGCTCAGATGGTGGCAGCAACTTGTCAAGGCAGGCAGACAGAATCGTGCAGATCCCCAAGATTGTAGGCAAGGATTTCAAGAAGGGGGACGACATACAGAGATGGTTCCAGGGGTATGAGTCCGCATTCCATATGAATGGGGTCTCTGAAGAGAATTGGGGAGTAGGATTATGGCTCTTCTTTCCCGAAGAAGCGAGGGATACTTTAATAGCTTTGGGTGAGGGGTATCACCTAACCCATGGGTACTTGCAAACTTTCTCTCAGGGGCCAAATTTACAGTGTGGTTTGTGGCCGAGGGCCGTACCGTTGGGGGCGGGGTCAGTGAGAGAGGGGGTCAGGGATAGAGCAAAAAAAAACCTGTGACCATGAGGTTGAACATAGGCCCCAGCAGCGGACGCCTTCGTCCACTTAGCCACCAGATCCGACATACACACATCTCTCTCTCTCTCTGTCTCCCTCTTGCTAATATGCATTATAGAATTCCTATAGAATCCCAGGTTAGATGTCCTGCACATCTAACCTGGGATTATATAGGAATTCTATAACGCTTATTAGCAAGCCTATTATCGCCATTTTATTGGCAGTTTCCTGCAGATAAAACGGCGATAATTTTAATGAGGTTCCTTGCTAATATGCCCCTTTGTCACTCTCGGTCTCCCTCTGTCTCACTCACTGTCTCCCTTCCTCTCTCTGTCTCCTTTCCTCTGTCTCCCTATCTGTCTCCCTCCATGTCTCCCTCCCTGTCTCCCTCCCTCTGTCTCCCTTCCTCTGTCTCCCTCTCTGTCTCCCTCCCTCTGTCTCCCTCCTTCTGTCTCCTCTGTCTCTCTCCCGCTGTCTCCCTTTCTCTGTCTCTCCTTCCCTCTGTCTCCCTCCCTCTGTCTCCCTCCCTCTGTCTCCCTACCTCTGTATCCAACCCTCTGTCTCCCTCCCTCCCTCGCCCTCCTTCTCCCTCGCCCTCCTTTTCCCTCCCTCCCCCTCTCTCTCCCTATCTCTGTCTAGCCGAGGTGTAATAACTATATTAGAAATATTTTGAAAAGCAAGAGTTCTTTGCTGCACACATCCAACCACTTTCCCCAGCCTTCCCAAAATCTGCAGCACGTTACTAATGACACCCGAATGTAGAGGGTGTACGAGAGCTGGCTGGACCGCCGCGGCAGAGATCAGGTGTAATCCGGGAGGCAGAGATTCCAAGTAAGCATGGGCTGACTCATCCCTTCAGTGTCGATAAGACAAATGCTACTCGGGGAGCATGAGCTGCGCAGAGTGATCTCCGAGATCACCCTCGGTTCAATCAGTCGGGGGTTTGTCTTTGAGTCCTGGTCACTGAAATTGTCCAACAATTACCGGATTGCAAGAGAGCAGAGAAAGAAGCGAAGTGGGAGGACTGCTACCTGCAGCCGCTGGGGTGGCCCCTGAGTCACAGAGCCAAAGGGACTCATGGTCAAATGCTTCCCAAGGCCCGGCTCCAGCCATGTGCTGGGTGTAAAGTGAAGCTTTTGGACACAGTTTTTGTGACGGACAGCCCTGCCAGGGGCGATCAAGCTTATGTATGTGACCACCATAAACGTGGAAGCCAGGCCAAAGCCCTGCAGGAAATAAATGTGCCACATACAAGCGCGCAACGCCCATTGAGTTCAAAGGGCTTCACCCCCCACCCCCCTCGTGACAGCTTTCCGGGTGCATACACAGCCACCCCGAGTAGTTCACAGGTCTTTAAAAGACCATTTACATGTTAATGAGGCTTTGTTGTATTTCACCTCTTCTTAAGCCCCGGCAGCTCCACTCTGACTATCACTGGAATCATCCGGCCCCCACAGAGCAGAGTCTCTCGGAGATGCACTGCTAAAACCGGCGGTGTTTGCTGACACAATTAAATTTTTTTTTTAAAAACAGGTAAGATGTCTGCAAGGTCCGCGGGCAACCATGGAAGGCTTCCCGGGCCGCTATGAGTACCCATGACCTAACCTATCCAGATATGAAGGATGCCCTCCTCACCAAGTATTGTTTGACTCCTGAAAAGTACAGGGATCAGTTTAGGTCCAGTAAGAAGTCTGATGCCAACATGTGGTTGGAATGTGTATGCTGTGTTTTGCCGATCTTTGGATGGCTGGGTAAAGGGCAGTAATGTGACAGATTTTCAGGCGCTATTCAATTTGATTGCATGGGAGCACCTGTCCAGTTTATGTTTTGCAGATCTGCGCCAGCACCTAGTTGATAGTAAGCTGACTGACCCCAGGAAACTTGCTATGGAGGCGGACCGCTGGGTGATTACCACGGTCCACAAGAAAGTGTTTGGGGGAGACTCAGCCAAAGGTGGTCAGGGTCCCAAGTAGAAAGATGGGGGGACAAGGGCAAAAAACAGTAGTTCACTAAAGGGCCCCAAAATAACATCCAGGGTAAAGGTTTCCATCCCCCCAGAGATAAGAAGCAAAGGGGCTCAACAGGCAAGCCTGCTGAGACCAGCCCCCGCAAATGTTTTGCATATGAGCTGGTGGGGCACATGAATGGGGACCACAGATGCTCCAAGGGGGCACAGCCACCCACCGGTGATAGTCCAAGATGTTGGCTAGTGTAGCTCTTGGGGAGGAGGAGGAGTACCCACAGGATGGTGGAGACCACGCAGAAATGTCCCTTGTCTCACTAGGGGACAGTGAGATGGTCTCAGGGGCCCATGTGCCCCAAACACAAATAAATAAAGCACCTGGGTTATCATCAATGGGAAAAGGGTAGAGGTTCTCAGGGATACTGGAGCCAGTGTGACCTCAGTTCGGTGTCACCCGGTCTCTGAGAGGCAGTTAGTCCCCAGGGCATTCCACCATTCCACCAAGTAATTGCAGTTGACAATTCAGAGCACCAGTGTCTGGTGGCGAAGGTTCACTTCGAGTGGGGGGTCTCAGGTCCTTTTAAGGGTAGTTGTGAGCCCTTCCATGCCTGTCGATTATCTGCTCGGTAACGATCTGGAGCAGTCCTTGTGGAAGGATGTTGAGCTCAGGTCCCACTTAGAGATGCTTGGGTTGCCAGAGTGGGCATGCATGTCCACTCGGTCCATGACGGTCAGAAAGGGTGATCAGAGGGACCCGAAGTCTGAAACAGTGGCCCAGGTCCCTGCCAAGAGCAAGGGGTGGGGGCACAGGAAACCAGCCCCCAAAGTTCCCACGGCCCGGGAGGAGGTGGACCTTGAGGGGCGTCGCCCCGTTGCCTACAGGGGAAAAGGTAGCCAAACTGGGGGACATCTCTGAGCTGACCCATTGGCAGCAAGAAGGGGGTCCCACCAGGGAGGAGTTCTATCAGGAGCAGAAAGAGTGCTCTTTTCTGGAGGCTCTGCAACGGCAGGCTGCAGCACAGGTGACTGGTGATCAGTCCGGGTCAGATTAGATCTACTGGGAGAAAGATCTCCTGTACAGCGAGCCTAAGGTCCCGGAACCTGGGTCAGCCCGTGTGCTGTTGGTACCCAAGCACTTCCAGACCTTCCTACTCAACAAAGCCACAGGCCTACTTAGTAGCTCATTTTAGTGCGGAGTTAAAAAAGAGTTTCACCAACTACCGGCTGGGCATGCATGATTCGAAAGATCTACAACCGTCCTGGAAAACTAACCAACAAGCAGCACACTGTCGCCTATGTGGTTTTTGTAATGAAACGTTAACTCACCTGCTGTGTGCATGCCCTGTAGTTAAGGAAATAATAAGGGGGCTTCTAAAACCAATTTTTTATGAATTGAACATTTGCACATGCAGACAAGCAGTGATATGTTGGTTGGAAGGTTCCTCTATAATCTTGGCTTGCCGAAAGGTAAAATACCTGGCAAAAGAAAGGGAACTTTTAAAGCAAGCAGATTTAGAGGTCACCAACTAAGTAGGAATAAGGGCGGTTTCACTAGCCCAAATTGCAAGTGGTATGAAGCCCTAAGCCACAGGATAACCGGAACAATAAAGAAAAATGGCAACTGGCCAAACCTTATTGTAAAGTTTGGCATTTTATGGACATTTATTTCAAATAATCTAACCTTTGGACAATTTCAAACACTTGAGCACTTTGGAAAGTTGTGAATATATTGAACTGTCGCAGATAATTTAACTGGTTAATTGACATTTTACGCGCTTTTTTAATGTTATTCAGATTTTAGATATCGCCTAGTTCATTGCTTAAATGCAGTATTTAATGGAAGATTAAGTTTAATATATTCTTTTTTTTTTTTTAATTTTCAAAATTTTTATTGCAAGCAAAATCAGATACATCATTCACATTTTAAAAAAAAAGGAAAAGAAATCGTAACTTAGTCACCAGGATATAAGGATAAAAGCACACAAAATGCGAAGTATATTGCATTGCACCATACGTTGACATCTTAATAGAGGCAAAAGTAAGAAAAAAAGAAAAAATACATAAAAAAATACATATGATAATTTCACAATTCTTTCTGTATCCATTGATAAATTGGATCCCAGATTTTTTCCCCCATTAATTTTTTTAACACGTCCTTTCACAGCATATATTGCCTTTTCTAAATTATACTTTGCTAGTAATCGAGCTCTCCAAATATGAAATTGTAGCGGATCCATTCCTGAGTGATACAGGCACGGTAAACCGACATACAAATAAATAGTAGTTTTTTTTTATCTTCAGACATAATAATAGAAGAGGTACCTAACATAACAATCTCAGCTGTGAGATTAATATTACATTTAAAAATTAAAGACAGGAAAGTCTGTATCTGATTTAATACTGGCTTAAGCATCAGACAGGAGAAGAACATGTGGGTTGCATCCGCAGCTTCTAATGTACATCTCTTGCATGCAGTACCCGTGGATGCTCCCCATTTAGAAATGTTCTCAGGGGTATGATATAAGTCATAAAGAACCATATAATGTTGGGTACGGGATCTACCCGTGAGTAAAATAGAATTAGTCAGATCAATGGAGTCTTCTATCAAACATTTGTCACTCCCAGTTTTTCTGCCCATCGATCCTGTACTACAGATAGATCATCTGAGTATGATGAAATCAGTAAATTATACAGAAATCCTATCTTCCTTTTAATGTATAAAGCTTCAATCAGAGGTATTTTCTGAAGCCCTGAACATTGTGCTGAAGATAAAGTATTAAAATAGCTGTGTATTTGAAGGTATTTATAATAATCTTAAGACAAAATATTAAATTTAGCTTGAAGATTCGAGAAAGAGATAAGTTTATCATTATACCATATATCATTAATAGAGTTAATTCCTTGTTTGCTCCATTTTGCCATTGTTTGATCTCCAAATATTTCAGGCAATAGATGTTTAGATGCCAAGGGGGTATATCTAAGAATTTTCGGGATCCCTAAATGTCGTTTAATCATCTTCCATTCCCGATATGCTGCAATTACAGTCTTAAATTTAACTTTCTTGAAGTAACTTGGTTCAATGTTTTTTTAGAAAACATCCATAAGCTTCTGACCCTAAAGAAAATTCATAAATGAAAGGTAAATGTGCTTCATACATTGGTGCTTTTATACCAATAATTAGTGGTTTAATAAACTGCAATATTGATGCGAGGTAATAAAATAAGAAATGTGGTGTACTCCAGCCTCCTCTGTTTTTTGGAAGGGTCAATTTTTTAAAGGCTCTACGATGGCGTTTATATCCCCATAGAAATCTTCCCGCCATTCTTTCAAGCTGTTTGAAGAATTCTATAGGAAATTCAAGAGGTATAGTTCGGAAAAGGTATAAGACTCGTGGAAGTATTAGCATTTTTAATACATTATTTCTGCCATGTAATGACAGATGTAGATGATTTATCCGTTCTAAAGTAGTATTCGCCTTTTTAATGATGGCGGTAAAGTTAAGCTTAGGTATATCAGAAATTGGAGTTGTGATTTTTATTCCTAAATATGTTGCAGTGGATACTATGTTAAGATGTGTCAGTGGATTTTGACCTACAAATAAAACTTGAGTTTTTGATGAATTTAGTTTATAGCCTGAAAAAGCACCAAACTCTTTCGCTATCTCTTCAACTTTTGGAATTGTCTTTAAAATATCAGTGGTAGTCACTACCACGTCATCAGCATATGCTAAAGCCCTATACAAAGTCCCTGCCATCTCCACAGGTTTTATTTCTTCCTCTTGGTTAAGTTTGTTAAGATATATATCTATATAAATAGAAAATAACAGTGGAGATGATGGGCACCCCTGACGAGTACCGCGGAAAATAGAGAATGGACTAGACCTATGAGATCCAATTTTGATATATGATGATGGTGATAGATATAGGGTTTCCAAGGCCCTAATCATTTTTTGGCCAAAACCTTTTAAAGCCAGTATATCCCATAAATAAGGCCATGCCACCCTGTCGAATGACTTCTCGGCATCCAACAGGGTGATTCCGATGGGTGTATTATTAGTTTGAGCCCAGTCCATCATAGCAATTGTTCTTCGAACATGATCCGCAGTGTCTCTATTTGGGATAAACCCATGTTGCCATCTTGAGACAATGGATGATATTACTGTTGACATACGGGTGGCTAAAATTTTGGAAAAGATGTTGCTATCGGCATTTATTAATGACATCGGTCTAAAGGATGCTGGATTTAAGGGAGGTTTATCTTTTTTAAGAAAAGCCATCAGTGTGGATTGACTCCACGAGGCCGGTGGACATCCTCTCTGAGCTACCTGGAATGTCAATATAAGGTCTTCTTTTATTACGTTTCTGAATGTTCTAAAAAATTCGAGAGGGATACCATCGGGACCCATAGCTTTTCCCATAGCCAAGGAAAGAATTGCCGTTTCGATTTCATCCCATGTAATATCTTTTTCCAGAGAATTTGATTGTACTTCATTTAATTTTGTGAAGTTATTTTCTCCTATAAAATTTAGCAATGTATCATGAGAATATACCACATTATCACTTTTATATAGTTGGGAATAGAATTGTCTAAATACCTCAAGAATTTGATCCGGATCATTATGGATCTGACCTGTTTCATCTTGAATTGCACTAATAAAATTTAAAGTTTCTTTCTCTCTGATTCTTTTTGCAAGTATTTTTCCAGAATTTTCGCCCGTTTCATAGATCTGAGAGCGAAATGTAGCTAGTTGTTCGGCCAATTTAACTGAAAAGGTTTCATAGACTTTAGCCTTATGTATATCTAGTATAGTTTTAATTTGATCAATATCCTGGTGTTTAAAGATTGCTTTAGCAAGTTTCTCCTCCCATTCTCGTACTTGATTATAATTCTGTTCTATTTTTTCTTTAATCATTTTTTGTTTTCTAATTGAGTATGAAAGTGTTTCCCCCTGGACCCTTGCTTTAAAAGCATCCCAAACTATCTGATTAGAAGTACTACCTCTATTGATACAGAAAAAATCTTTCATCCACCCGGTCATTAATTCTAAATATGATGAGTCTGCAAGTAGTTTCCGATCAAATGACCAAGATCTAAGGGTTGACGACGGACCAGTCATTGTCAGAACTTCTATTAGTATTGGATTAGGATCAGAAATTATACGGGGAAATATTCTAAAGGATATATTATTTATTAAACCGCTATTCACAAAAAAATAATCTATACTTACAAATTTCTGATGGGGATTAGAAAAGAAAGTCGATCCAGGTGAGGAAGGATTTTTTACGAATCCAACGTCTTTCAAACCAGATTCTGTTATCAGCCCTTTAACAGCACTATATGTCTTTTTTTTAGACCTGGGTATATACTGTCAGTAGATATGTAAAAACTATCAGCAAGATGTAGATTCAGATCTCCACAGAAAATTAGCATAGGTGGCCAGTCTGTTAGTTCTAAACTGAGATAATCTAAAATCTCAGGATCATCTGAATTTGGGGCATACACAGAGCAGATTGTCCATAATTTTGCATTAATCTCAAGCTCAATTATTGCCCATCTTCCATACTGGTCTACTTTTGTGCGCTGCTTTGTGACCCCTCACTGTGTCCACCACTCAGCCATTTCATTTGTAGATTTATTATTTCTGTAATAGCGCTCCACTGCTCGCCCCAACCTCTCCCTGCGTACAGTTGTTGTTATTGTTGCAGCCATTTGCTGGCTGTGACGTCCAAGCCCGGCCCTCCAATCACGCTCCCGCCTCCCAGCTGAGCCTGCCTCGCCCCTCCCCTCCCAATATCCTCTTATGACAGAAGCTTTTGCGAGCAGCGTTCACGCGCAGCGACCGCGCCCCAATCGCGCCGAAGGTGCGCCGAAGGTAAGCCCGTCTACGCCCATCCGTGCCTGGACAGCGCCCAGCGCCAGAGCCCCTGGTCCTCGTAATGTCCACCCCTCCCGCATTTCTTACGATGCCACCACCCTCCTAGCCCTCAACTCTGGCCGTTCCCTCAATTGCGTCCTAGCCGCTCCTGGACACACCCATGGACCCTTTTCATGCAACTCCTGCAAGTTCGACGGCACCAAGAACAACTCCTCATCTACGATCACACAACAGATATCCGACCCCAACCACCTAAAATGCATCCTGCTCAACACCCGCTCGGTCCACAGGCACGCCATTGACCTCTGGAATCTACTAGACACCATCTCTCCGGACGTCGCCTTCCTAACAGAAACATGGATGAATGCCTCTTCAGCCCCAGACATCACCTTTGCCATCCCGGAAGGCTATAAGATCATTCGCAAGGACCGTACCGGCCACACAGGAGTAGGTATCGCTATCGTCCATAAGAAATCCATCCGCATCTCAACCAGCTCGGACGTCAATCTAGCCAACTCTGAACACCTTCACTTCCAGATCCACATCGACCCCAAAACCACACTCAGAGGCACCCTCCTTTACAGGCCACCAGGACCCCGCGCACAGTTTAGTGAAGACATCACGGACTTCATCACTCCACACGCGCTCCCCTCAGAGGATTACATCCTTTTGGGAGACCTCAACTTTCACCTTGAAAAGAACAACGACCGCAACACCACCACCCTTTTGGACAACCTCGCCAACCTCGGACTTAAACAACTTGTCACCACCTCCACCCACATCGCAGGTCACACACTCGACCCTATCTTCACCTCCAGCAAACATGTCTCCTTCAGCCACACCACAGCTCTCCTTTGGACTGACCACAGCTGCGTTCACTTCACCTACAACAAGCCCACTTCCAACAACCACCCCCAACCCACTCTGCAAAGAAACTGGAACAAAATCACCATCGACCAGATCTTCTCATCGCTTCTTCAAAACCCCCCAGCCCACTCCTCAAACCCAGACCAAGCAGCCACTAACCTCACCCAATGGTTATCCAACACCGCCGACATCTTAGCACCACTGAAAAAACGACAAATCAAACTAGGCAGCAAGAAGGCCTCCTGGTTCAACGATGATCTTAAGAAATCCAAGAAACTCTGCCTTTCCCTTGAGAAGGCCTGGAAAAAAGACCCAACCACCAGCACCAAGGACGCCTTCAAAAACGCCACCCGCATACACCACCAACTGATCCGGACTGCCAAGAGAGCCGTTTTCAAGGACCGACTAGATAACAACGCCCACAACAGCAAGGAATTATTCAACATCGTCAAGGAATTTACCAACCCCTCGGCCAACTCCAACGACATCACCCCCTCTCAAGCCCTCTGCGACTCCCTAGCCTCATTCTTCCACAACAAAATTGCAGACATCCACAACAGCTTCGACAACCGACCCGAAAACCAACCCACCCAACCCTCTGCAGGACCCCCACCCCCCATGAACATCCTCAACAACTGGAAGACAATCTCCACTGAGGACACCATCCGTCTGATGAACTCTATCCACTCTGGATCCCCCACAGACCCATGCCCTCACCACATCTTTAACAAAGCAGACTCCATCATAGCACCGCACCGACACAACCTCAACATCATCTCCTACGCCGACGACACTCAACTGATCCTATCACTCACCAAAGACCCGAACACGGCCAAAACCAACCTGCATGAAGGAATGAAAGAAGTAGCCGAATGGATGATGCACAGCCGTCTAAAACTGAACTCAGACAAAACAGAAGTCCTCATCCTAGGCACCTCCCCCTCCGCCTGGGATGACTCTTGGTGGCTAGAGGCCCTTGGAAAAGCACCTATCCCGACGGACCACGCACGCAACCTGGGCGTCATCCTGGACTCCTCACTCTCGATGAACAGACAAGTCAACGCCGTTTCTTCATCTTGCTTCAACATTCTTCGCATGCTCAAGAAAACATTTCGCTGGATCCCCACCGAAACTAGAAAAACAGTCACTCACGCTCTGGTCACGAGCCGACTGGACTACGGAAACACCCTCTACGCCGGTACCACCGCAAAAATCCAGAAAAAACTCCAACGCATCCAGAACGCTTCAGCCAGGCTCATATTAGACACACCGCGTAAAGAACACATCTCTGGCCACCTGAAAAACCTCCACTGGCTCCCCGTCAATAAGAGGATTACTTTCCGGCTCCTAACCCACGCACACAAAGCACTCTACGAAATCGGACCCGAATGCCTCCACACACGATTGTCCTTCTACACCCCCTCCCGCCAGCTACGATCCTCCAACCAAACCCTTGCCACTGTACCTCGCATCAACAAAACCACCATGGGAGGTAGATCCTTCTCCTTCCTGGCAGCTAAAACCTGGAACTCACTTCCCACTCATCTTCGCCTTACTCAGAACCACCTAGCATTCAGAAAGCAACTTAAAACGTGGATATTTGACAAGTAATTCCCCTCCCTTCTTCAAGCGCCTTGAGACCCTCTGGGTATGTAGCGCGCTATACAAATTTATTGACTTGACTTGACTTGACTCTTCCATATCTCATAAGAATTGCTACACCCTTTGTAGTAGAGCCTTGTTTAGTACATGTTAGCAATTGCAGACCCAGATCCTTAAACATGTTCCTGTCATTCCACCTGATATGTGTCTCTTGTAGACATAATATATCTATATTCATACTTTGTATAATATGATTGCAAATCCCCCTTTTTTTCCTATTATTCAATCCACAGACGTTCCAAGAACAGATTCTAAGTTTACCCATCACTATCAATTAAACATTTTTCTTCCTTATCTATCTGTGTACAACCAGGTTGATTAAGCCAATAATTACTTAAGTACATATTCATATTTTTATATTCAACTTTCTCAAAAGAGCCAAAAAACAATAGTGGTAAAACAACAATCAAATAGCTTAGCAATTTTTTTTAACTGTTTTTGCTTGCACCCACCACCCACCCTCGTGACCCCCCTCCCTCCCACCCTCCCTCTTCCCTTCCCTTGGCCCCTTCCCCTTTGCATTGGTGGTTTGTCTCGTGTTTTTTTGAAATGGAAAACGATGTGCTCGTTGAATTTCCTGGTCCCACTTCCATTGCATGAGTTCTGGGAGGCTTCTGAGAAAAGGTCAATTACATATTGTCTAATGTTACCACCCTCATTTCCTTCCGGAATACCCAGGATTCGAAGGTTATTCCTCCGTGATCTGTTCTCCAAATCCACCACTTTCCAGTTTATTTCATCTCTCAATCCTACCAATGATGTGATTTGGGTTTGTTGATTTGTCATTGTGTCTTCAATCGCCGATATCCTCCCCTCAGCCTCCGTTACTCTTGCAGATGTTTCATTACATGATTTAGCGACTTTTCTAAGATTATTTTGAAGCCGCCGTATAGCACCTTGCGTACGAAAATTTTCTGCCCTTGTCTCTTCCCGATGTTGAATCATGAGTTGGCAAAGCGTATCTAAAGTAGTGCCAGTCGATTGTTCTTGGGCAGTTTCTTGTGGTTGTTGATTTTGTGATACGGTCAAAATTGAGTTACTGGAGAGAGAGCCTGTATTTGCTATAGTAGATATAGATATAGAATAATTAACAGCTCTTTCCAGTCTCTGTTGAGGAGGGTCTTCATCCTGATCCTCAGACTGCTCTAAATCCTCCTCTTCATCTTCATCACCCTCCTCCCGTCCAAATGACTCAAGTGATTCATGATGTGAGCTCAGACTTTTAGCACTCACATCATCCTCCATCCATCATCTGCCGCCTGAATATCGGACTCTAGTGCCACCGATAAGTCAGTCATAGAATAAAAGTTACCTGCAGAATCTATTGATTCAGCATCATCCCCAGCCGGTAAAGATTCCAATACATCCGATACCACCTGCATAATATCATTTGACTCCTCAAATGTCTGTAGAGATGGAGAGATTAAATTTTGGGTTTTCTTTAATCCGCTTTTAGCGTTGCCAGTATAGGTTGCTTTATTGCGACCAGTGTCAGAAACAGTCTTTGCCCTCTCACTACCTGTTAAGGGAGGTTTTCCCGTAGTGGTGTTTTTTGTGCCAGTATTTCCCGGTTCTTGTGTCTTAGTGGTATTTTTTTTTTTTTTGAGCAAACATGTCCGGAATTTTTGGGGTTGCTCCCTGCCTACAGATCCCAGAATCCCCCGTTATTACATGGGCTGTATTAGGAGCAATATCATCAACAGAGCCTGATACAGAACCAGAAACAAAACCAGATTCAGTATTTTTATTTACCTGTTGAGGGTCCTGGAGAGAAAAGTTTGACGACGTATCCTGTATCAAAACATCACCCACGTTGCCAGCATTAGTAGTGCTCTGTATATTCCGAACGTTGTCCATTATCTGAGCACCGTCCTGTGCGTCTAATGCCGCCATGGTTGCCCTTGTCTTTGGTCTATTTTGTGGTTTAGGGAGCATTGCAGGATTTTTTGGTGCCATTATCTTGCTGATGTCTTTAGTAATTCCGTTGTTTTTTTCCTCTGCGCCCTCTCCGTACTCGAGAAGGCGTGTGAGGCTTATGAGAGGCAGGAGATTGATGCAAGTACACACCGTCCGCGGAGCTCAGATCCGCTCCGTTCCTGGCTTCTGCTTTCGCCCTCAGGAGTGGAAGTGGGGTATGCCGCCACGTAGGTTGGAGCGTGCGTCGGACCCAGTACCACAGATCCAGCCGCATCCCGGGATACAGACGCAGAACACGGTAAGCAGTTTTGAGGGTTCCTTGCGGTTCTTCGTTATTCGTTCTCTTAAGCCATTAAGCCATCAGCCAATTAGCCGGCCATGAAGGATGTAGAAGGTCGCGGCAGCGAGACCGACATCGATGCTGCTCATTCGGACACCGATGCTTCCGCCATCTTGCCCCCCGACTGTAAGTTTAATATATTCTTAAAGTGTAAATTGTAACGATTTTAAGTAATCATATGCAATAAACTATTTTGAGTTAACTTGGACCTTCTTACTGGTCTGGCTCACGATGTGCCTTTGGCAGGACATTTGGGGCAGCACAAGACCTTTGACAGTCACCCACTTCTTCTGGCCTCAAATGCAAAGGCAGTCGGAAGTACATTGATGGTCTTGCCAAACTTGCCAGGCAAGTGGCAAGAGTGGGAGGAAGGTCAAAGCTCCTATACAACTATTCCCTGTTGTTGGGACACCATTTGAAAGGGTAACTATAGACATTGTGGGGCCACTGGATCCCAAGACAGCCATGGGCAACAGGTACATCCTGGTCTTTGTGGACCCTGCCACCCGGTACCCAGAGGCAATTCCTCTCAGGACAACGACGGCGCCAGTGGTGGGCCGGGCGTTAATGAGGATCTTTTCCCACATGGGGTTCTCCAGAGAGGTGGTTTCTGACAGGGAAACAAACTTCATCTCAAAGTATATGACATTACTGTGGAAGGAGTGTGTGTCACTTACAAAATCACCACCCCTTATCACCCCCAAGGTATTGGTCGGGTAGAAAGTTCAACCTGACCTTGAAGGGCATGATCAAGAGCCTCACCGAACCCATGAGGCATAAGTGGGACGTCCTCTCACCAGGAGGTACCCCAGAAGTCTCTCGGGTTCAGTCCCTTTGAGCTTCTTTACGGTCACAGTGCCCATGGAACTCTAAGCTTGGTGAAGGAAGGCTGGGAGGCTGCTTCCAGGAAAAAAAAACAAGATGTGTTTAGCTACATGCTGGCCTTCTGAAACCAAACTTCCCGCTTCAGGAAACTGGCTCAGGTGCTTTGCCTTTTTGGACTCCAAATTAAAAGAACAGAAACCTCACATAATTTGGGTAAAATAATAAGTATCTATGGGCCCGATTCACAGAATGAACTTAAGACTCAATCCAAACTTACTACTATTTTGGTATTCACAGAATGCACTTACTACTTTTGGCATTCACAGAATGCACTTACTACTTTTGGTATTCACAGAATGAACTTACTACTTTTGGTATTCACAGAAGTTAGGATTTTGTCTTAAGTTTTTTTAAGACAAACTTAAGACAAAATCCTAACTTCTGTGAATACCAAAAGTAGTAAGTGCATTCTATGAATACCAAAATAGTAGTAAGTTTAAGATTGAGTCTTAAATTCATTCTGTGAATCGGGCCCTATTTCTTTACATGCTGAAATGCATGTAGTCATTTCACAAAAATGAATATGAAAATTTAGCAATCAGTGAAAGAGAGGTGATTATTTTGGGATCCTCCCTAACCTAGGGAGAGAACTAAGCAGATGCCGTGAAAACAAAGAACACATCTTGATGAACGATTTGGTGGTGGTCCCATCCTCTTAGGACTATCGCAAGCACAGTTATGGGCAAAAATACAATCCCAAACAGAGGCCCCGCAAAGCATTATGGGACAATATTAGCAGTTGGCAGAGAATATTATAGTATCCAATATCTAAATAATTCTACCAGGGGCTGCAGTTCAACTAGTCGTTACTAGATGTCCCTCATTATTCAAATGCAAAAGCATTGAAATTATTACATCAAGCTGCAGTTCCACTAGTCGTTACTAGCTGTCCCTCATGAGTTAAAAGCAAAAGCATTTGACTTGAGGGACACCTAGCAATGACTAGTTGAACTGCAGGTTGATGTAATAATTTCAATGCTTTTGCATTTGATTCGTGAGAGACGAATATCTTTACAACGCGGATTTTACTCCGCAATGCAATCACATCACGGTTGTTACAACGACCATGTTGTTACCATGCAATGCCATTACTACGCAAGCCATTACATCGACTTGCAGTCGATGGCGCCGTAACATTACAAATGTATAATTTACTATTCCAACTCCAATCTATGTAACAGTAGGGAATGTGTTGGAATACTAAACAATACAATTCCTTATGTTAGAGTGCCACCTACTGCAAGTCGATGTAGTGACTTGTGTAGTAATGGCACTGCGTGGTATCAAGGTGGTCGCTATAACAACTGCATTGTGATTGTATTAATTCGCTATGTAAACGTTGTTTCCCATGAGGGACATTTAGTAACAACTAGTTGAACTGCAGCTCTTTGTAGAATTATTTTGATATTGGATACTGTTAGACCTGGCACTATTGGTGTGGGACTCCCTTCCTTTTTTACTGTTGCCTCATGTATTTTTGCTGGTGTTAGATGCTGTGGGCACGGTGCCACTGCTATTCAGTGCCACAGTGCAAGTGCTCCCTATTGTAAATTGATGTATTAATCGGTGGTTCCATGTTTGGCTATTTGGTCTACTTGTCAGACCCTAGTCTAGTGCACAATCCAAATGCTGCTGGTGGGCCTGCAGCACTGATGTGGCACCCACAGAAGCAGACTTGTAAAATGTGTCTAAGGTCTGCCATTGCAGAGCCTTTGTGCAGTCTGGTGCTGTCATGCTGACTGGGCAAGTGCACCCACTTCCCAGTCCCTACACCTTCCCTTTTTTCATATCAGCCACCCCTATGGTAAGCCCAAGGACAGGCTACATTGTAAGTATAAGGTAGGACAAGCCCTGGTGTGTGTGGCAAGTCCTAATAGTGAATTACAGCCATTTTCGTTGTTCACTATTGCAAGGCTACTTGTTCTCCATAGGCCAGAACTGTCTCAGAGAACATGGTGGAAACTCGAGTTACCTATGCCTGAACTCAGAATGATAAAATACATCCTTTAGTGAGGTTGGTTTTAACATTCTGTGTTTGCAAATACCACTTTCAGAAAATAGATATTTGCTTGTCTAACCATTCAAACCTGCCTCTGCTAGGTTGTGTATTCCTTTGTCTGGTTTTGTGAGTGACAGGGCTGGGTGATTCCAAGAGACAGGCTGAGTCACCCAGTGGAGAATAGAGAGATCTGCATCTAGATGGGAGGGAGGATTTGCGCCTGAACCTTGAATACGGCTGTGCCTGCCTTCCACAATGCTGGCTCCACCCCCTGGGGAGCGGCTGATGTCTCTGCCCTGCACACTGAAAGAAGAGAAGGAGTCCTGTAAACAAAGTGCTCCAGGGCTGTACTTGCCTTCCACAATGTTGGCTCCACCTCCTATGGGCTGTCTGATGTGCCTGCCCTGCACTGTGAAAGGAAAGGATAAGTCTGGTAAACAGAGTGCTTCAGAACTGGTTTGGACTGGGCAAAGGCCCTTCTCCCCTCAGAGAACAAAGAATTTTGGAGTATAAATATTGGAACCCTGATCCCAATAAATTAGACCACTTTTGGACTACAAGAAGAAACCTTTACAGAGGAGAAGAACCTGAAGAAACTGAGGAGAGACTATTCCCAAGCTGAAGTGCTGCTTGGGGGATAGGCCTGCAGTGGTTGCCTTACTGCCAAAGGAAGGGGTAAGGAGCTTTGTGTACTTTACTTTCAACTTGTCAAGGATGTCCAAAGGCTTGGGCTTGCCTCCTGCGGAAGTCTCGGGGACAACAGACTTCAACCCCCCAGCGTTCTTTGGAAGTGCCTGCTGCTGTTTTGGGCCTTCTGAGGAACTGCGTGTCTCAATGAGCTGGAAGCGCAACTCAACAAGAAGAAGCGTGTCGCCGTCGCTGGGCCTGCCGTCTCAACTCCGAAGGAGGGTGTCGCCACTGGAACTGTCGCACTGCACTGCATCGGTGAGAAGCGTGCCACAACGAAGAGGAAGCATGTCGCCGTTGCTGCTGCTGCCGTCGCAACTCTGAAGTAGGGTGTCGCCGCTGTAGCTGTCGCACTGCACCGCATCAGGAGAAGAATCTCGCAACGAGGTCGGAGTGTGTCGCCGTCACTGTGCCCGCCGTCGCAACTCCGAAGGAGGTTGTCGCAGCTGGAACTGTTGCACTGCACCGCATCGAAGAAGAGAGCCTCGCATCCCCGAGAAGCGCGCCGCCGTCGGAGCTGCTGCCGTCGCAACTTGGTTGTTGCCGCTGTAGTTGTCACATCAAGCGGAAGCTTCACGCATCGCGGGTGTAGCGATCACCCTGGGGAACAAGGTCTGGAGAGGGCGGCTAGCGGTAGTCAGAGCAGGAAGTTACCGCATATCGCCACTAGAGGGTGTTCGGCGACTGCGGAACTACAATCCCCAGAGGCCCATCAGACTAGGAAACGGAAGCGTAATGATTACAAAAGCCTTCGGAGGTAACGGCTCGGGGCTTGTTAATCAGGATCTTGAGCGTAGTTTGGACGGAGCCATGCCGGTTTAGTTTGAACGGAGAACAAGGTACTTGTAAGTCCTGAGCAGAACGGAGTCTGCTCCTGAATCTTCTCGAGACAGTTTCTTGCAACTTTGTTTCTTTCAGCGAGTCCCCGCAATTGGTAAGACGGACGAACTCGCTTTAGCCAGTGACGTTTGTGAGACCCGCGCAGGAGCGCGTTGTCGTCTCCGTCACTGTATTCTTCCTGGGTAAATCATTCGGAACCTCGAGGCGTGCCGGCCGGTACGCTTTTCCAGGAGAATCCCTTGCTGATTTTGTTTTATCATTCCTTGCTGATTTTGTCTTCATTTCGAACCAGGATTGTTATTTGCCGGACTGCTCTCCAGACGTCTTGGTTCTATCGGATGAAGTCTTGTTTCCTGTTTTATAATCCTAAGGGCTTTTTTCAGCGATCCAGTCCCACTGTACAGTTAGTACCTTTTAGTAAAGTACATCTTGTCATTTTATATCCTGTACCGGTCTGGGGTTCTAATTGTTGGTTATTATTCTTTCCCCATCTGCAGAGTTCACCGGGGGTCCTAGAGACTGGCAAGAGAGTGGGTGGACGATATCCATATATTCCTGAAAAGCCCATTGGGACATCTTACTTTGGTTTTATCCCCCTTTTTCCCGGGAGGCACTTACGCATAGTTGTGTTACCCTACACTGTGTGTGGTGCGTTCTGGAGACGAGGGGGGCTAGTCATCCTTCCATCGTTCCTGCTGACATCTTTCAGAGGTTAGTGGTAATTTCCATTGACGTCGTGACAGCGGGAGAAGAGTGTCGCCGCTGGAGCTGCTGCCGTCGCATCATCAGGGTGTCGCCGCTGCAGTCCATGCATCGAACAGAGAACTGCTCGCATCTGGAAGATATTCACGTCTTTATTTCTTTGTAACTGAACTATGCCGCATTCCCATCGCTGCGACATTGCTTGTCGTGGAAGCGCAATGCAACCTAAGGTACATTGATGCAAAGTGTTGCATCTAAGAACTGAACTAAGCTTAATCTACCATCTTAGAGTAACAGTATTGTATATTTTTTGTTGTTTATGGTCTTGTGGTAACTCTATATAAAGTATACTTATTTTTTATATAAAACTGTGTGGTGTCCATTTGTAGTGTTGTCACTGGGTTACTGTATGTGGTCACAAATGCTTAACGCACAACGCCTCTTAGATTAAGCGTGTCAGCTTGTGCCAAGCTACCAAGGGGGTGAGCAGGGGTTATTTTAGGAGAGTAATCCCCTTATCCTGACTAAAGGTGAGGGTCCCTATGTGTCACAAGTACCTACCTGTGCCAACTAGAGACCCCCAAATCTAACATTGTTGGTCAGCTGAAGGGATTCTGGATTTGCATTTGTGACTCATGTACAGTGACTGGTGAACACTACTTAGTGAGTGCAGACCATAACGATACCACATACTTTTTGGTAGATTCCTTTTTGGATTTTTGTTCTATTTTTGAAAGATGCCTGATTCATTTGTAGTGGAGAGAGCAGAATCCGTAGCCTCTGTTGATCTTGAATGGGAAGAAGAGAAATTGGAAAGCTGCAAATTTGCACACCTGAAGTACTTTTGCAAAAAGTTCAAAGTTTCCACCTCTGGGTTCAGAGTGAAGGAAGAATTCTACAAGGCGCTGAGGTCCTGGGTAGAAGCCAGGAAAACTCCTGAGATTGAGGAGGTTGACCTGGTAATTGTGCAACAGGAAGGGCCCGTGGGCTCAGGAGGAAGGATAGTACCTTCCCCTGCAGGTAGCGTTGGTCCTGGTAAAAGTCTGTCTCCAGAGGAGTTGGATGACAGAGAGGGATCAAGAAGGCATGAAATGGAGATGACCAAGTTCAAGGTGAATAGGCGACTGGAATTAGAAAATAGAAGATTAGATATTGAGGAAAAGAAAATGCGGTTTGAGCATGAAAATGTTTTGAGGGAGTTGGAGTTTAAAACCAAAAGTTTAGAAGTTACTCCTTCCGGTGGCAGTATACAGTCAGTACATACAGAAAGTAGAGTGTATATTCCCAAGGATGTGGTGAAAGAGTTTTACAAAAATGATGATATTGGTCAGTGGTTCAGAGCCTATGAGGTAGCCATGTCTTCCCACTGGGTCCCTGAGAGACATTGGGGAGCGGGGTTGTGGGGAAGGTTCCTTAGTGAGGAGCGGGACACATTGTTAGACTTGTCTTCTGAAGTCCACAATTCATACAGCCACATGAAAGATGCATAGATGTCTAGATATGGTTTGCCACCTGAGCTCTAAAGGCAGAGGTTCACGAAATGCAAAAAGTTAGAAAACAGTACTTGGGTTGAATATGTCACTTTCTTTTGCAGTATTATATTGGTTGGGGTGCACTCCTGTTTCTATTCTGTCTGAACCTCTTAAGTTATAAGTTATTATGGGGTGCTGCAACTGACAAGGGCTATCGACCCTTGTGGCTCAAAATAGGTTAACGCAAGCAGCGTGGCTTGACTCAGTTGCGCACACTTCACTAGGTGTGTGAACACCTCAATTTAAAGACCAACTATTAACACAGTATTTCGGTGTATCCAACTTTATTTTCAACCATATTTTTGTTGTAAATCAAATGACAATTTCACATAATTGTACATTGCATTGCCAATTCAATCATTATGAATATATATAGAACAAAAGTCATAGAACAAAAGTCATCTTAACAATGTATTAATCTGATTAAAGTGTTGCTCAACGTAGGCGCCCAATGCATTTCGGAACCTGTCTGGTTCCTTCTTCAGGGCTGATCTATGAATAAAATATATAATGTATGCTATTAGTGTCCATGATGAGCTCAAAACAACTATAATTCTAACTGCATGTGCATGTAAATATGTAGTATGTATCCTACCTTCTAAAAATGTAAGGAAGCCTCAAAAGTCAATGTTCGTGGGCCCGATTCACAGAATGAACTTAAGACTCAATCCTAAACTTACTACTATTTTGGTATTCACAGAATGCACTTACTACTTTTGCCATTCACAGAATGAACTTACTACTTTTGCCACTCACAGAATGAACTTACTACTTTTGATATTCACAGAAGTTAGAAGAAGAAGATGTTATTGTACAGTTAATAAAAACTCACAATGTAAAACATAAAAATGTATAAAAAAGCAATGGTTACAGTTAAGATGTAAAAGCAAGTGAGCTTGCTTGTTAAGATCATAAAAAGTCACAATGTGTTTTGTTCGGGACCATAGGGATTAAGGAAACAAGGTGATCCAAGGGGCTTTGCTCAGCATTGAGTTGGCTGGTGCTTAATGTGGGCCAGGTGTCTGGATCGTGAGCCTTCTGGCCACTATATCAAAGAATTTAGTTAGTCTACAGTTTAACTGAGTCTCCTCAGCATCACACCCTGCCTGCAACTTGTTATGCCCTTATGGTTCCATAGGGCCCGGAGTAGGGATCGTCTCATGTCCATAAGTTTTGAACAGATGCAGATTATATGGATAAGATCCTCTTTTCCTGATAGGCAGAGTCGGCAGCAGCTTGCTGAGCTTCCCCTTTTCCAAGGTGCCAGGTGCGGTAGTATGGGTATAATGCCAAGGCGCATATTTAAAAACTTGTTTTTAGTTGACTGCGTGAGGCCCATTTTTTTAGATATGCTTGTGGTTTCAGGGCGCGGTAGTCTTTCAACATGGCCCATCCATGGGCCCTCTTTATCAGGGTGGCTTTATCCTCTATAGATGAGATCAACTTGGTTACTTTCGTTACCACTTTTTTAAAGGTTTTAAGATCTGTTGGTGACTCGCAGAGGTTTGTTAGATCCAGGATCTCCAATGAATCTTGAAGGTATTTCCTTGCGAGTGAGTTGCCTCTGGTGGATAATTCACTCCAGAGATGGGCGTTTAGAGATCCGTGGTCGGCGTCTCTGATTTTCCGCCACGTTTTAATATATGCCACCCTCCTCTCCACCGTTTGTTTCTGGAGCCCGAATTCAAGACGAATTTTAGCGGGCGATGTATAGGTAGGTAGTTGGAATATTGCCCTATATGCATAACTGGTGGTGTTGTCTAATGTTGTGGTGTCTTTTCCTTGCAGGGATTCACTGCCATACGTAAGCATGGGTTGAAGTCGTGCTCTTATAACCTGCAAAAGGGGGCTGAATGACCGGTCTGGGAGAACTTTCTTCAGGGGTTTAATTGACCAGTAGAAAGTTGTGCCCTTTCAGCGAGTGGCCTCTAGTTGGGGCCTCAATGAGCCTTTGCTGTCTATAAGGACGCCTAGGTATTTATAGGTTGCTACCTGTTCTAGCCTCTGTCCATCCAGAAACCAAGCAAGTTTCCTTTTTTTATTGTAGTTCGTTGTCAATAACTTTTGTTTTGTTTAAGTTGATGTTTAGTGAGTTATTTATGGAAAATATGCTGGTTGTATCCAGAGGATTTTGGAGACCAATAGGGGACCGGCTGATAAGAACCAAATCGTCGGCGTATAGGAGGTTTGAGAGTGTAATGTCGCCTAATGGCGAGGCATGGGAATTGATTTTCTCTAGTTCTCGCTGGAGGTCTGCCAAAAAGAGGTTAAACAGCGTAGGGGCTAGGACACAGCCTTGTTTCAAGCCTTTGATGGTACTGATTTGCCTTGAAATGTGTGTGCCGGAGCCCAATTCGATACTAACCCAGGTGTTGGTATGTAGCATGATCAACTGCTGTAGGAGAGGGCCTGGTATCCCCCATCTTTCCAGCTTCTGCCAGAGTTTGCCCTGGTCTACATGGTCAAATGCGGCGCTGTAGTCAATGAAACATAAGAATAGTGGCTCTTGATGGATTTTACTGCATCTGTCAAAAGAGTTAGCGCCAGGATGTTGGTCGTTGTGCCCTGACCTCTGCGGAATCCGGTTTGGGTAGCTGGGATGATATGGTTTTTGTTTACCCAAGATGTTAAATCCTCTGGAACGAGGGCAGCATAATACAAACTCTATATCGACTAGCGCTATTAGTCGATAGCTGCTTGGGTTATTCCTTTAACCCTGTTGTAAATTGGGCTTATTATGGAGCCTCTCCAGGTTTTTGGACATATTTCTGTTTTCCTTATTTCCTGGAAGACTGGTGCCATAATCTTACTCCAAAAGTCAACATCTTGTTTGTATAATATTGACGGGATCCCATTAGGGCCCGGGGCACCCTCAAGTTTGCCCTTTATAATTTGTGTTTTGATCCTAGCCGCTATGTCCGAATATGTGTGTTCCTATCTGTTTATGATAGGTGCGGGTCTCGTTGTTGCTTCCTCGTTCAGTGTTCCAATGTAGTGTGGGGATGGTTTCCGTATGTGAACGTTGATCGGATCCTTGTTGTTTATGCCCGTTTTGTCTGGGGCTTGATCAAGACCAGATTTCTGGGCTTTGCCTCTGGGCGAGCACTCCACTTGGTTTTTGGTATTGAAATGAGCTGATAGTTAGTTTGCCCAGACTAATTTGGAGATGTTTGAGTTGATTCCCTTGTGATCTGGGCGTTGGATAGATAGATGGAGGTTAAAGTCGCCAGCTATGAGTGTGTTTATTCCCTTAGTCTTGCCAATTCGCTGACAAATTCCCTTGCCGCCAGTTGTCTGTGCTTTGGATGTATATATGTGTTTATGAGAAATAATGGTTGAGTAGTCTGATTGATTATGGGTCTTGTAGCTAGTGCCTGAGCCGCACTAGGGGGAGTGATTTTTATCGCAATTTCTTCCATTGCTCCAATGGTTGATATTGAGGCGAATGACGCCAGGCCACCTGAACAGTGGCTGTAATTGGAGCCTCTAATTGCCGGAAGGATTAAGGTTGTGTATTCTTGTAGTGAGATTTCCTGTTCTTCCCAAGTTTCCTGTAGTAAAATCAAATCAAAAGATTTTAAGTAGGTTAATATTTCGGGGTCCTTTAGTTTGTCTGAGAGGCCATTGATGTTCCAGGTACATATACTGATTTTGAAGTTGGCAGTTGTCTTGAAGGTTGGTGCTGTTTCTCTTTGTCAATTGGTCTCTCTTATGGGTATTGTCCGCCGTCTTGTTATTCTGTTTGTTGTGAGTTGATGAGGTATGAGGTGTTGTAAATGCAGTCGGTTGCTATCAGCTCCTGGCGAGTGGCAACGTGCTCCTTTCAATATTGATTTGGCTGTTTGAGGGCATTATGGGGCCCTTTCTTCAAGGAGCGGGGTTGGATAAGCTGGCCGTTTTCCAGCTTCGAGTTTTATTCCCCACTGTGAGAATCGAAATGATTCCCCCATTATTGTACTTGCAATATCGTTTGTTTTCCAGGTGGTCTTTGTTGTTTCGTGGCCTTGTTGCTCCGTAGCGGGGAGAAATTCAATTCCAAGCAAGTCTATTGTGTTGATGAGCCTTAAGATGTTGCCCCAATTTAGGGTGTCCACACGTCCTCTGGATATGAATTCTGGAATAAAGAGTATTATGTCACACTCTTTTTCCCCAGGGGATAATCTTTGCTGGTGTATTTATGGCTCACTTTGCTTCACCTCCTGTGCTTGTTGAAGTTTGATTGTTTCAGCATGGCGTGATGTGCTCTCTCCCTCGATATGCTCGTTGGTCTGTGCACTAGCTACCTCTGTAGTGCCTTTTATCCTAGGGTTCCTTGTGGGATCGTGAGTAATGATCTCAGTTCTTTTACAGATGCATTTTTTGGGGAAGACAGCGCTTGTGGAGTTTATGCTGGCTGTTGCAATCTCCTCTAGGGACTGCAGTACGGCCTCCGTGACAGGTTGTTGTGTGGCTTCCGAGGGGTTGCATGTGGAAGGGTAGTTTTTTCTTTGTCCTTTATTTTCCGGGTCAGGTGGGTTGGTGGGTGGTAAGTAATTGATTTGACAAATGGGCTTCAGCTCTGTCTGTTTCCTCAAGTTCCTTTTAGGTGTCAATGTGTTTGCATTCGAAGAGTGTTTGTATGCAGATGGTGATTTAATATGTTCTATTCCTGGCTGCTCATTGCTCCATGGTGTGGTTTAAATATCCTTGCCAGTACAGTCTGCACCTGCCGACTTTCGATTCCTAACCTTTCTTTTTTGTTTGCGGTGTGCAAGCGCATTCACTAGACTGACTGGATCCCCCCTTTCTTTGATTGAGGTATTCTGAGGGGGCTCATCTAATGAAACTTTTGATGTGCATAATTGTTGCCCTTGCGTGATGGTTGCTTGATCATCGTTGCTGGTTCCTAATGGGCTTTTATTGGGGGTTAATCTGCTGGGCATAGCCTCTGTTGTGGATGGTGATGTGATGTTTAGCTTTATATCCCCCAAAAGATTTTCCAGCATCGTGGGGAGTGTAGATAGTTTATCAATTATCGGTGAGCAGACACAATTTATTCTTTCTGTTTGTATTACTTTTGCTGCCTCCTGTCCTCTTTTTATGAGGCCATTAATATCTGCAAGTTTTCTTTCTATCCCCACAATAGCCTCTGCTAGGGTTTGTAGGACTGTTAGCTGTAGATCTAGTTTGTCTGATTGATACTGAAGTGCTGTTGACGACAGCTGAATTGTTGTGAGTAGAGTTGCCCAAAAGGATTCAGTGGGGCTTCTATTCCCCTCAGTTGACTGATGCGAACTCTCTTCTCTGATGCTGTTTGAAGATGACTTGTATGATGCCACTAGGTCGTTCCATTCTTGTGATGCCAAGAAGGTCATGTCCCTATTCGAGGAGTTTGGGTCCCCACATGCCTTGTTAGGCAGGGGGTTTACAGGGTCGTTTTTTGCATCCTGTATGTCAGCTAGTAAGATGTACCCTTGGGTTCTTGTTTCTACATATGTGTTATTGTTGTATGTGTTTGATGTGAAGCTCTCTTGTTCATTTGTAACTTGTATCTGCTGGCTAGGTGAGGGAGCATGAATAGGGGATGTGGCATCTTGAGGTGTTAGTAGTATGGTGCTCCGGGAGCCCCTCAGGCTCGTGGGCATGTATAATTTGCATGCCCGTTTCAGGCTCTAATCCCGTTGAGTTTAAATCCTGGTTGACTGCCCTTGTTGGTAAAGTAATTTGGCGGACGTCATCCTCTGTTGGTTCAGATCTTCTAAGTACTTGTGCCCGGTATGAGTCCGCCCCTACAATGCTTCTTGTGTGGGCCGGGGTCTCCATTGGGATAAATGATGTGTGTATCTCTGCAACTGTATAGTTCCGTGCTTGAGGAAACGTGAAGTTTGCACCGTCAGGGCGCAGTGGAGACTGTAGGCCAGTAATGAGGTTGTTGGTTGAGTATATGGCTTTGCCTGGATCTTTTAGGAAAGTAAATTTAGTGTACATTTTTAATTGGAAGTAACTTTTTATTTTCCTTGTAGTCTGGTCCTCTATACTGATTAATTAATGGGGGGTTTTCCTTTTTTCGTTCCTAGGCGTTTGTGTTTGCGGTTTCGTGTTGCCTTGCTGTGGTGGTGTTACTGGACTTTAGGCTTTGCCTAATAACGAGCTTCCATCAGTGCAGTTGTCGGTTACTCCCAGATTACATTTTTGTGCGATGATGTTGTCGCAAACTTTTTTGTTGTTGTGGTTGCATGATTTTAGGAAGTTAGGATTTTGTCTTAAGTTAGTCTTAAGACAGACTTAAGACAAAATCCTAACTTAAGTCTGTCTTAAGTTTGTCTTAAATCTGTCTTAAATTTGTCTTAAGACAAACTTGACAAAATCCTAACTTCTGTGAATATCAAAAGTAGTAAATTCATTCTGTGAATGCCAAAATTAGTAAGTGCATTCTGTTAATGCCAAAAGTAGTAAGTGCATTCTGTGAATACCAAAATAGTATTAAGTTTAGGATTGAGTCTTAAATTCATTCTGTGAATCGGGCCGTTTGTGTTTAAAGTGGTAAACGGTTCACAAATATCTCACAATTGGCCATACCTGATATCCAATGATCCTCACGCTAAATCTGAAACGACATGCCAATAAATATATAATGCATATCCCAAAAAAGCTTATCGCTGCCTCTAAGAAAACACCCAAACGTCGGAAACGTACCTTAATAGCCATGAAATCCGGGCGCATAATCCAACTCTAAGTGATAACGCGACCACAACGCGGAAGAAGTAATAATCACGGGAGGTACAATCGTAATAGACGACGGGCTTATGTGAGATTAGTCCGATTGTGGGTAGCTCACTGGAGGCCATGATAGAACTGGCTTTTTACTATATCCCGAATGTGAGGATTAGTATTATCACTGTGCTAGTTCGTTTAAAATATATCGTTCCTCAATCAGGTGTTAATCTCAATCATACTGCACATAATCTACCTAATCTAAAAGGAACAATTGGTGATGTGCTAGCGTTCTACAATCTATTTCCTGCTCCCCTGTCAAATTGAATGAAAAAAACTTTATTGCTATACCAATATGATCCGCTGCACATAAAATAATAATAATAATAAGATCTCCCTACGACAATATGTGTGTAATGTATGTTTTTTGTGCTGATGTTCCGTATTAATGTGTGTAGTCTGATAGGTTAAGAAAAGAAACATTGCATAGTGTTAAAAATGGCATAACCGTGACTGTGGTTAGAACCTGGTTGTTTACTGGGTGCAATGTTTACATGAATAAACAGTGACTTTCATTATGAATAGTTAAAAGTAACACGACATATCCAGCCTATCATTTAGACCTGTCGGTATGATGGTGTCAAGAGTTTTGATCCAGTATATCTCCAGTTGCAGGTGTCTCTTATGATTGTCTATATCTGGCCAAAGTTGTACCTGTTCAAAGATCAAAAATCATAATTGAGAGATCGAATGATTCTCCTCTGCCTAATGTGTGGCTAATGTTGAAGTGACGTTCTTTGTGCGGATCCGACTTTTATGTTCTGTCATCCTAATTTTGATTTTGCGTTCTGTCTTTCCGACGTACGTCTTGCCACACGGACATTTGATGCAATAAATCACGTTTTGCGTGTTGCAGTCACTAGTATGCCTTAAAGGTATTTGAGCACCTGTTGTGGGATGTGTAAACGTATTGCCAAGTATAACATTATTACAATCTGTGCAATTATAACATTTTAGAGTTCCTTTGTATTCCTGATTTTGATTATACTTTGTAGTCTTAGACAGTAATTGCCGTAGGTTTCTCCCTCTGGTATAGGCATGGATTGGCAGATCCTTAAAAATATTCTGGAAATCCGGTTCATTAGATTAAAGCTCCCATCTTGTGTTGATTATTTTTTTGATTGCCAATGATTTGTGAGTAAATCTGGAGACAAATACTATCTTATCAGTTGTTTTCTCTGTTTTTGGTGCAAATAGATCTTTTTGGTTTATGTTAGCCGCTCTTGAATTACAATCTTGTAATGTACTCTGGGGGTAACCTCTTAGATTGTATCTCTGAAAATATTCTTGAGTCTTATCTTGGCAGATTTGTGGATCTGAGCGTATTCTTTTTATTCTAAGCAGTTGTGAGTAAGGTAGATTTTTTATTAATCTCCTAGGATGAAAGCTAGTATACTCCAAAGCGTTGTTACGATCTGTCGGTTTAGTATACATTTGGGTTTGCAGTCCTCTGCCATCCGGTGTGTTGATGACTGTTACATCCAGGTATTCAATTGATTTATTTTCAATTTTGTGGGTAAATTGTATCCTTGGATCAAGAGTGTTCAGTTGTTGTATCATAGTCTCTAGTGTTTCTCGGTTGTCCATCCAAATCAAAAAGATGTCATCAATAAATCAATAATATAATCTGATGTTTGACCACCATGTCACATTGTTCATCAAGTTTTGGTACTTAAATAGGGCCATAAAAATGTTCGCATATACAGGTGCCCCTGAAAAACCCATTGAGGTTCCTGTGAGCTGCACATAATATCACTCATTCCAATTGAAGTAGCTGTTTTGTAAACAAAATTTAAGTAGTTGAAGTAATAGTACTTTGTTGGTATTGAGATATTCCAACTGTAATAGGGCCCATTCAACCGCTTCCAAACCCGCAGTGTGTGGTATCTATACTACTATTATAAAGAGAGAACTTGCACCTTTTGGCCAGGTAAACTCGGGAACCACAGCACTAATCACAACACCCAATACAGCGTTGGAAAGGGCAAGCAGAAGGACATAGGCTATGCAGACGCCCACCATATACATTTAAAAGGTAAAAGAACCGTGCCAGCAAAGTAGTCCCTTGTGGGCGTGTCTGCATTGTGCTGTGGGTGTGTGCTGGGGGGCGTGACAATCGCTGGGGGCATTCTGTCACGAGTGTTGTTTTTTCTTCCCAGGTTCTATACATTCCTGCTCCCTAATAGAACCACCCCAAGCACAGTTATGGTCAAAAATACAACTAAAAGGCCCTGCAAAGCATTATGGGATAAGATTAGCATCATTTTTAGCATTCATGAAAGGGTTTCAATGTTTTTGAATTTTACTCATCAGGGACATCTTTGGACGACGAGGTGAACTGCAGCTTGATGTATAATATTTTAAATGCTATTGCATTTGCCTCATCAGGAACATCTAGGGACTGCGAGGTGAACTGCAGCTTGATGTATAATATTTTAAATGCTATTGCATTTGCCTCATCAGGGACATCTAGGGACAACGAGGTGAACTGCAGGTTGATGTGTAATATTTTAAATGCTGCTGCATTTGCCTCATCAGGGACATCTAGGGACCACGAGGTGAACTGCAGTTTGATGTATAATATTTTAAATGCTATTGCATTTGCCTCATCGGGGACAACTAGGGACGATGAGGTGAACTGCAGCTCTTTGTAGAATTATTTGGATACTATAATATTCACTTCCCACTGCTAATCTTGTCCCATAATGCTTTGCAGAGGCTTGATCTCAAAATCATCACCTCTCTCACTGCTTGCTGGAAGCTAATTGCACTTTTGTGAAATGACTATATGCGTTTTAGCATGTAGAAATACTTGTTAATTCACCTTCAATATATGAGTTTTCTGTTTTAATAATTGGAAATCTGACAAAACGAAATATTGCGGATTTATTGTACTAAGTTCGCGCCAATTCTGCCCACCCCTACTTTAAATACCCCTGCACCCCATAATCATAACCCACCCTTACTCTATAAAATACCCCAACACCCTTAAACACTAACCCATCTTAACCCTATAAATATACCCTGTACCCCAAAACCCAAACCTATCCCTAAACCCTAAAAATACCCCTGTACCCCAAAACCAAAACCTAGCCCTGAACCCTATAAATACCCCTGTACCTCAAAACCCAAACCTACCCCTGAACCCTAAAAATACCCCTGTACCCCAAAACCCAAACCTACCCCTGAACCCTAAAATACCCCTGTACCCCAAAACCCAAACCTAGCCCATAACCCTTAAAATACCCCTGTACCCCAAAACCCAAACCTACCCCTGAACCCTAAAAATACCCATGTACCCCAAAACCCAATCTTATCCCAGAACCCTAAAATGCCCCTGTATCCCAAAACCCAAACCTAGCCCTGAACCCTAAAAATACCCCTGTACCCCAAACCAAGCCCTGAACACTCAAAATACCCCTGTACCCCAAAACCCAAACCTACCCCTGAACCCTAAAAATACCCCTATACCCCAAATCCCAAACCTAGCCCTGAACCCTAAAATACCCCTGTATCCCATAACCCAAAACTATATCTGAACCATTAAAATACCCAAACACCCCAAAACATATACCTCAGTACCCCAAAACATATACCCCTATACCCATGCTTGCCTTATCCAAACATTTTAAAAAAAAACATGCTTTTACCATTTCTGCATTTACAACAAATTTCGTTGTAAATGTATGCGTGGTAAAAGCATATAAAATGTAATGCCATGCGTTATAATGGCATTGCGGAGTCATGGTACTTTCGTAATGAAAGTATGTGGAGGGATGGTATGCGGAAAGAAAGTTGCGGAATAATGGGTGTTTACCCTCCCCCGTAAGTACATTGGTGACACGGCGGCCCACATCTCCAGCAACATACTCATATTTTCTCACCACCTATTGGAAAAAAGCACAGGTCTCTCTCATTGATGCCCAGCACCGACATACACTTCTAGACACACCTCCCACCACAAGTGCTAGAATTGCGAACTTTAGAGATGGGGAGCTAGGTTCGAATCTCGGCATCAGCTAAAAATCCTGTGATTCCAGGCAAATTGCTTTGTCTCCCCGTGCCTACCACAAATGAATGTTATCTTCTGTAATGTAAATTGTGCTCATGCCATGTTGTCGAGTTCACGCTATATAATATTGCAAGGAAAATAAAGTAGGGAAACTTGAGTTCACACACTACTGAACGCGCCCTCTTAAGTGCATCAGCAGTGCACTGTGAATCGGAACGTTTCACAGGCCTGTCACAGATAAGAGATGCTATCAAAATGAAATCCTACGAAAACAATATTCTACTGGCCGGCAGCAATTCATACCCGGACAACGTCGGGACGGGCTGCTAGTACTAATATAATAAAGAGAGAGTCCAAACCTTTGAGGCGGGTAATCTCAGGAACCACAGCACCAATCACAACACCCAATACAGTGTTGGAAGGTGCAGTTGCAGCAGAAGGACATAGGCTATGCAGACGCCCACCATATACATTTAAAAGGTAAAAGAACCGTGCCAGCAAAGTAGTCCCTTGTGGGCGTGTCTGCGTTGTGCTGTGGGCGTATGCTGGGGGCGTGACAAACGCTGGGGGCGTGTGGTACGTTCCGCCCTTCATGCAATTTCTTATATCGTGTGCTGTAGGCATGTGCTGGGGGCGTGGGCGTGTGCGGGGCGCAGGATTACGGAAAAAAAAGCGAGCGTTGTGCCCAATACTTCATTGTTTTTTCTTCCCAGGTTCTGTACATTCCAGCTCCGGGTGTCCACCCTGTTCCCTTTAAATACCCCTGCACCCCATAATCATAACTCACCCTTACTCCTGAAAATACCCCAACACCCTTAAACACTAACCCATCTTAACCCTATAAATATACCCTGTACCCCAAAACCCAAACCTATCCCTAAACCCTACAAATACCCCTGTACTCAAAAAACCCAAACCTAGCCCTGAACACTATAAATACCCCTGTACCTCAAAACCCAAACCTAGACCTGAACCCTAAAAATACCCCTGTACCCCAAAACCCAAACCTACCCCTGAACCCTAAAATACCCCTGTACCCCAAAACACAAACCTAGCCCTGAACCCTAAAAATATCCCTGTACCCCAAAACCCAAACCTACCCCTGAACCCTTAAAATACCCCTGTACCCCAAAACCCAAACCTAGCCCTGAACCATAAAAATAACCCTGCACCCCAAAACCCAAACCTACCCCTGAACCATAAAATACCCCTGTACCCCAAAACCCAAACCTAGCCCTGAATCCTAAAAATACATCTGCACCACAAAACCCAAACCTAGCCCTGAACCCTTAAAATACCCCTATACCCCAAAACCCAAACCTACCCCTGAACCCTAAAAATACCCCTATACCCTAAAACCCAAACCTAGCCCTGAACTCTAAAAATACCCCTGTACCCCAAAACCCATACCTATCCCTAAACCCTAAAACTACCCCTGTACCCCATAACCCAAAACTATATCTGAACCCTTAAAATACCCACACACCCCAAAACATATACCTCAGTACCCCAAAACATACACCCCTATACCCATACTTACCTTATCCAAACATTTAAAAAAAAAAACATGCTTTTACCATTCATGCATTTACAACGAATTTCGTTGTAAATGTATGCATGGTAAAAGCATATAAAATGTAATGCCATGCGTTATAATGGCATTGCGGAGTCATGGTACTTTCATAATGAAAGTATGTGGAGTGATGGTATGCGGAAAGAAAGTTGCGGAATAATGGGTGTTTACCCTCCCCCGTTAGGGAAAAATTGGTGGCTCGGTGGCCCACATCTCCAGCAACATACTCATATTTTTTCACTACCCATTTGAAAAATGCACAGGTCTCTCTCATTGATGGCCAGCACCGACATACACTTTTAGGTACACCTCCCGCCACAAGTTCTAGAATTGCGAACTTTCGAGCTGGGGAACTACGTTCGAATCTCGGCTTCAGCTCAACATCCTGTGATTCCAGGCAAATCGCTTTGTCTCCCCGTGCCTACCACAAATGAATGTGTTCTTCTGTAATGTAAATTGTGCTCATGCCATGTTGTCGAGTTTGCGCTATATAATATTGCAAGGAAAAATAAAGTAGGGAAACTCTAGTTCACACACTACTGAACGCGCACTCTTAAGTGCATCAGCAGTGCACTGTGAATCGGAGCGTTTCACAGGCCTATCACAGATAAGAAATGCTATCAAAACGAAATCCTATGAAACAATACACTACTGGCCGGCAGCAATTCATACCCGGACAACGTCGGGACGGGCCGCTAGTTAAGGTATAAAGGGCTACACATCTATAGTGCAAAGTAACCATGATTCTTGCATGTCCTGTTGTAAACTTTCAACTTTTGTGAGAAAGTCAGTGGTATCCTTTATGTACAATCTCCATTGTTGTACAAATTTCTGTTAAAAATAATCAAGATATCTTTCAAGGGGATCAAAAATTGACCCACACCTTGAGACTATCGGCCTGAACGGGGGGTCTGTGAGACTCTTGTGGATTTTCGGAATCATATACAAACGGGGTCGGCGAGGGTTGGGTGTAGTAAGATACAATCTTGTGGGGTCATCTATCCAGCCAAGGTCCACTGCATATTGTAAGATTTGCCCAATATTTCAAGTAATTCAACTGTGGGGTCCGAATCCAATGGTAAATATGTATTTGTATCCATAACATGTGAGTTAACTTTCTTTTGATAAAAAAACGCGTCCATGAGAATTATGACTCCCCCTTTTCGGCTGGCTGGATCGTTAGCTCAGTGTTGTTGGCAAGTGACTGTATTGTGAGTCTGTCAAACTTAGTAAGGTTGTATGTTTTAACCTTCTTTAAATCCAATGCCTTGATGTCTTTTTTATCATAATTTCAAAAGTGTCTAACATTTTATGTGAGATGGGTGCCTAAAAGGTACTCTTTGGTTTAAACCTTCCTTCTGATGTGGAAGGATCATGTTGTTCACTATTTACCACATTGCTGAAAAAATGCCTTAATCGTAGGGTTCTCATGAATCGGTATATAGCTGCTTATAGTTCCATGTGGTTCGGGGTGTTAGCTGGTACAAACAATAATCCTTTGTTTAGGACCTTAATTTTTTGTGTGGCGTGTTGCTTTGATGATATATTGATAATCAAACCACATTTTTCCCGCTCCGTAGAGATTTGCCTGTTTTTCCCTCACCTTGTTGGGCCGGGCCTCCTGTTGCCCCTTTCTGTTGTGGTGGTTGTAATCCTTGGTCCTGAACCTGGGACAAAAAAACCACTGTACTTGGTGCTGCTACATCCTTGATGGATACTGTAGTTGGGCCTGCTGTGTTTACCCCCAATACCCCTGATCGAACTGAAGCTCTGCTTATGGATGTATCCTTGTCAGTCACCAAACTCTCCTCCGATGACTGAGTCGTGGTTTTTCCTTTGGTCAAACCTTCGTCGGGCATATATTTCCGCCCAAGTATAGACTTCATTTAATTTATAGTCTATTGTATCCAGTTTGTATTTTCTCAGCTTTCCTTCCCGTAACTCCTTGCTGTATTTTTCAAGTTTTTGGTTCAATCCTTCTAAGTTGATTTGCTAGGTGTTATTTTCCATCCTAGATTCAAGTTCACTTTTGAGTGTGTGTATCTCTTCCTCTAGTTCCCGAATCATTTTCGACAGTTCTTCAATTATTAGTAGGATAAGGTCTAGGGAGCATTTGTTTAAAATACTGTACCACTTGTCCATGAAAGCTGGTTTAGATGAAATCGGAACAACATGGTTTAATTGATAGACGTAGTCCCCTGGTTATCCTCTTGGGTTTGTGGTATTGTACCGGAGTGGAGGCATGCAGCTTTTGATTTTAACTTCGTCGGGTAAGATACTCTACTTTCTTCTGCAGAGCATTGGATGGTTGGGTAAAGGGCAGCAAGGTTAATTATTTTCAAGGTCTCTTTGATTTGATTGCATGGGGGCACTTGTCTGACAATTGTTTTCCAGAGCTGTGCCAGCATCTGATAGATAGCAAGCTGACTAACCCTAGGAAGCCTGCTGAGGAGGCAGACCGCTGGGTGAGCACCCAGGTCCACAAGGGTCACGTGGGAGACTCAGCCAAAGGTGGGCAGGGTCCCCAGCAGAAGAGTGGGGGGACAAGTGTAAACAGAAGGCGTTCCACAAAGGGTCCCAAAGTAGTCCCCAAGGGAACCAAGGGAAAGGTTCCCAGCCTCCCTCTGAGAAGAAGCAAGGTGCCCCGACAGGCAGTCCTGTTCCCCAGTGGCCCCTGAAGTGTTACAAGTGTGGCGACCTAGGTCATAAGGCGAATGATACCAGTGCCGCCTGTTTGGTAAACCAGCGCCCACTGGTGCTCTGCCCCGGCAGATGGCTAGTGTAGCCTTGGGGGAGGAGATTGATGTCCAAGGTGGGTGGGTTCTTGCACAGATTACCTTAGTCTCTTTAGGAGACTGTGAGATGGTCTCAGAAGCTCAGCTGCCCAGGAACACTAAGAAACATGGGCAGCGAGTGACCATCAATGGCCAAAAGGTGGAGGCTCTTAGAGATACAGGAGGAAGTGTGACACCTGTCAGGTGACACCTGGTGTCTCAAGAGCAGATTATCCTGCATGCATTTTGCCAAGTTGTTGCAGCCAACAACACAGAGAGTCATTGTCCAATGGCTCAGGTTCCCTTTGAGTGGTGGGGTCTCTTGTACTCTTCAGGTAGCTGTGAAGCCCGCCATGCCTCTTGACTGTTTGTTGGGGGACGATTTAGAGAGCTCCCCTTGGGAAAAGGTGGAGAAAACAACTCACTTGAAGATGGTTGGACTGCCTGACTTGGTGTGCATGACCATCCGGTCAATGTCAGCTAGTAGGGGTTCTCAAGAGGACCTGGAGCCTGAGAGGGAGGCCCAGGAACCTGCCGAAGAGAGAAGTGGCGGGTCAGGGGAAACCGGCCCCCGAAGCTCCCACAGCCCAGGAGGAGGTAGACCCTGAGGGGGATGCCCTGGAGCCTACCGGGGAGCAAGTAGCTGAACTGGGGGACCTGCCTGAGCTGACCCATTGGCAGCAAGAAGGAGGCCCCTCCATGGAGGAGTTTTGCATGGAGCAGAGAGAGTGCCCTTCTCTTGTGGGCTTACAGCAACAGGCTGCAAGCCAGGCAGCAGTTGATCAGTCAGGGTCACACTTGATTCACTGGTAGAATGGTCTCCTGTATAGTGAGCCTAAGGTTGCTGAACCTGGGTCAGCCTGTGTGCTGGTGGTACCCCAGAGGTTCAGAGCCTTCCTACTGGGGCTGGCTCGTGATGTGCCATTAGCAGGACATTTGGGGCAGGACAAGACCTTTGAAAGGTTTGTTGCCCACTTTCTTTGGCCCCAAATGCGCAAGAGTTCAGATACTCATTGCAGGACTTGTCAGACTTGCCAGGCAAGTGGAAAGAGTGGGAGGAAGCACAAGGCTCCTCTCCAACCATTCCCTGTGGTCAGTACCCCCTTTGAGCGGGTGGGGATTGACATTGTGGGGCCAATGGACCCCAAGACAGCCATGGGCAACAGGTTCATCCTGGTCTTGGTGGACCATGCCACCCGGTACCCGGAAGCCGTATCTCTGAGGATAGTGACGGCCCCTGTGGTGGGACGAGCACTTATGGGAATTTTCTCCCGAGTAGGGCTCCCTCGCGACTTTATTTCCAAGTATATGAAGTCCCTGTTGCAGGAGTGTGGTGTAACCTACAAGTTCACCACTCCTTACCACCCCCAAGGAAATGGGTTGGTTGAAATGTTCAACTGAACCATAAAGGGCACGATTATGGGTCTTGAGGACCAATGAGGCATAAGGGGGACATCCTCTTACCATGCCTGTTGTTTGCATTCCGTTAGGTGCCACAGAAATCTCTAGGGTTCCGTCCCTTTGAGCTTCTCTATGGACACCCAGTCAGAGGACCTCTGAGTCTGGTTAAAGAAGGCTGGGAGCAATCTCCCAGGAAACCTCCCCAGGATGTATATAGTTACATGCTGGCCTTCAGACCCAGACTAGGCATTTTAGGCAACTCGCTGAGGTGAATCTGGAAGCCATCCAGGAGGAGATGAAGCACTGGTATGAAGCACTGGTATGACCAGAATGCCACTCTGGTAGAACTTCAACCTGGATAGAAAGTGTGGGTCATGGCCCCTGTGGAGACTTGTGCGCTCCAAGATAAGTGGACTAGACCTTTTGAGGTTGTGGAGTGCAAGAGTCCAGTTACCTACTTGGTGGACTTGTGGTCTCCTAGGAACCCCTTGAGGGTCCTACATGTCAACCACCTTAAGGGTAGGGTGTTAAAATATCGATAACAAAAATATAGCTGACATAAATATCGTTGCAAAAATATCGTTTACAAAAATATCGACACCCTATACTTAAACAGGTAAGTACATAAATATCGACTCCAAAATATCGTTGTAATTAATATAGATGTAAAAAATATCGACTTTTTAAAATAATTAAAATTACATTAAATAATAAATAAATATAAGTACTATTAACAAAATACATTACATTACTTTTATTTTTTAACTATTTCAAAAAAATTTACTACACTTTTTAATTATAAACTTAATAAATGTGGACATATAAATTGATTTTACACATTACTTTATATAACAACAATAATACATATATATAATTAAAATACCCCTTTACCCAAAAACCCAAAACTGACCCTGAACCCAAAAAATACCCCTTTACCCAAAAACTGAAAACTGACCCTGAACCCTAAAAATACCCCTTTATCCAAAAACTGAAAACTGACCCTGAACCCTAAAAATACCCCTTTACCCAAAAACCCAAAACTGACCCTGAACCCAAAAAATACCCCTTTACCCAAAAACTGAAAACTGACCCTGAACCCTAAAAATACCCCTTTACCCAAAAACTGAAAACTGACCCTGAAACCTAAAAATACCCCTTTACCCAAAAACTGAAAACTGACCCTGAACCCAAAAAATACCCCTTTACCCAAAAACTGAAAACTGACCCTGAACCCTAAAAATACCCCTTTACCCAAAAACTGAAAACTGACCCTGAACCCTAAAAATACCCCTTTACCCAAAAACTGAAAACTGACCCTGAACCCTAAAAATACCCCTTTACCCAAAAACATTTTCACGGAAATAAGTGGGGCTTAAGGTGGGTACAGAGCAGGAATATCGTCGTAAAAATATCGACTAACATAAATATTGCTGCAAAAATATCTACAGGAAGAAATATCGATGACAAAAATATAGTCTGACCAGAATATCGACAGACAGGTAAGTAATATCGTTAACATTAATATAGTTGTAATAAATATCGTTTACAAAAACATAGTTTACAATAATATCGTTTTTTAAATAATTATAAGTAATGTAGTGTTTTTAATGATTATTTTTAGTCAAAGTAGTATTTTTAGTAGTAAATTATTATTTAATAATGTATTTTCAGTTGAATTTAGTATTAATAGTTCCGTAGCGGGTTGTGGGTTTATAGGGGAGTAGGGTGGGAAGTAATTTAAATATAATGAAATAATACATTAATTAATGTTTTAAATGAATATAAATAGTGTAATAAATAATAGTTAATTAATTTCAATTAGTTAATTGAATAATAATTATGTAATTAATTATGTTAATTTTTTAATAATTTTTAGGTGTGTGTACAGGATTTTTTTAGTGAAAATGTTTTTGGGTAAAGGGGTATTTTTAGGGTTCAGGGTCAGTTTTCAGTTTTTGGGTAAAGGGGTATTTTTAGGGTTCAGGGTCAGTTTTCAGTTTTTGGGTAAAGGGGTATTTTTTGGGTTCAGGGTCAGTTTTCAGTTTTTGGGTAAAGGGGTATTTTTAGGTTTCAGGGTCAGTTTTCAGTTTTTGGGTAAAGGGGTATTTTTAGGGTTCAGGGTCAGTTTTCAGTTTTTGGGTAAAGGGGTATTTTTAGGGTTCAGGGTCAGTTTTCAGTTTTTGGGTAAAGGGGTATTTTTAGGGTTCAGGGTCAGTTTTCAGTTTTTGGGTAAAGGGGTATTTTTTGGGTTCAGGGTCAGTTTTGGGTTTTTGGGTAAAGGGGTATTTTAATTATATATATGTATTATTGTTGTTATATAAAGTAATGTGTAAAATCAATTTATATGTCCACATTTATTAAGTTTATAATTAAAAAGTGTAGTAAATTTTTTTGAAATAGTTAAAAAATAAAAGTAATGTAATGTATTTTGTTAATAGTACTTATATTTATTTATTATTTAATGTAATTTTAATTATTTTAAAAAGTCGATATTTTTTACATCTATATTAATTACAACGATATTTTGGAGTCGATATTTATGTACTTACCTGTTTAAGTATAGGGTGTCGATATTTTTGTAAACGATATTTTTGCAACGATATTTATGTCAGCTATATTTTTGTTATCGATATTTCTTCCTGTAGATATTTTTGCAGCAATATTTATGTTAGTCGATATTTTTACGACGATATTCCTGCTCTGTACCCACCTTAAGCCCCACTTAGAGAGGTCTGAAGTGGGAATGCTCTTGGCAACAGATGCTGGGATGGAGGAGGAGACTGAGCCTCTTCCTGACCTGCTGTCAGCCTCAGAGCAAGATGGGTCAGTGGATGGTGTTAACCTCTCTTCCACCCTGACCCATGAGCAACAGAATGACTGCCGCCAGTTGCTGGGACAGTTTACTGATCTGTTATCCCTAGTTCCTGGTGTCACAGATTGGTGCGTCCATGATGTTTACACAGGAGACAGCTTACCTGTGAAACACAAGTCTTACAGAGTAACTGACAGGGTAAGGGCTTGCATCAAAGTGGAGGTCTCGAATATGATTGCGCTAGGGGTGATTGAGTCATCTAGTAGTCCTTGGGCCTGCCCAATGTTCTTGGTCCCGAAGGCTGCAGCGCCAGGTGCCACAGCCCAACTCCGGTTCTGTGTGGACTACAGAGGGCTCAATTCAGTCACGAAGACTGACGCGTACCCCATCCCCAGGGCTGATGAGCTCATTGATCGGCTAGGGGCTACACAGTACCTCTGCACATTTGACTTAACATCTGGGTCATGGCAGATCGCCTTGACTGATGGGGCAAAGGAGAGGTCAGCATTCTCCACACCAGATAGGCATTTCCAGTTCCGCATCACTTAGGGATGAAGAATGCCCCTGACACCTTTCAGAGGATGGTCAACCAGGTGTTGGTTGGACTGGATGAGTTCAGTGCCGCCTACCTGGATGACATCGCAGTGTTCAGTGGCAGTTGGGAGGAACATCTGCACCACCTTTGGGAAGTGTTGATGGTGCTGCGTAAGGCAGGCCTCACGATCAAGGTGAGTAAGTATCAGATCGGGCAGGGTTCTGGGGTGTACTTGGGACAACAAGTTGGGAGCGGCTAGGTGGCGCCCTTACAAACCAAGATTGAAACCATCCTGGCTTGGGAACCACCCAAAACCCAAAAAAGGTGAAAGCCTTCGTAGGTCTTACCGGGTATTACAGGAGGTTTGTCAAGGGGTATGGCAACATTGTTGCACCCTTGACAGAGCTGAATTCCAGGAAGCAGCTCAAGAAGGTGATCTGGACTGACACCTGTCAGAAACCTTTTGAGGCCCTGAAAGCTGCCATATGCACGTCTCCCGTGCTCCGGGCACCCAACTTTTCAAGTGAGTTTATCGTTCAGACAGACGCTTCAGAGCATGGTGTGGGGGCTGTTCTGTCACAGATGAATGAGGAGGCCCTAGATCAACCTGTAGCCTTTATCAGTAGAAGGCTACTTCCACTGGAACAGAAGTTAAGTGCTATTGAGCGTGCGCCATTTGTTGTGGTCTGGGCACTGAAGAAGTTAAGACCATACCTTTTTGGGACTCACTTCTGGGTTCAGACAGACCTCAGGCCAGTCAGATGGTTGATGCAGATGAGGGGTGAGAATCCAAAGCTGTTGAGGTGGTCTATTTCCCTACAGGGTATGGACTTTACGGTGGAACACCGCCCAGGTACAGAACACACCAACGCTGATGGTCTGTCCAGATTTTTCCGCCTTAGTGATGAGAACTCCCACGAGTTAGGGTAGTTCTCCCCATATTTCATCTGGAGGGTACATGTGTTAGGCCTGGCACCATTGGCGTGGGTCTCCCTTCCATTTTTGCTGTTGCCTCGTGTATTTTTGCTGGTGTTAGACGCTTTGGGCACAGTGCCACTGCTATCCAGTGCCACAGTGCAAGTGCTCCCTATTGTAAATTGATGTATTAATCAGTGGTTCCATGTTTGGCTATTTGGTTTACTTGTCAGGCCTAGTCTAGTGCACTGAGTGTGCCCAGGGCGTGTAAATCCAAATGCTGCTGGTGGGCCTGCAGCACTGGTTGTGCCACCCACAGTAGCAGCCTTGTAAAATGTGTCTAAGGTCTGCCATTGCAGACCCTGCGTGCAGTCTGGTACTGTCATGCTGACTGGGCAAGTGCACCCACTTCCCAGTACCTAAACCTTCCCTTTTCTTCATATCAGTCACCCCTATGGTAGGCCCAAGGGCAGGGTGCATTGTAAGTATAAGGTAGGACAAGCCCTGTGTGTGTGGCATGTCCTAATAGTGAATTACAGCCATTTTCGTTTGTCACTATTGCAAGGCTATCTGTTCTCCATAGGCCAGAATGGGATGTTAGAGTTATTACATTTTATAATCCTAACTGTCTCAGAGAACATGGTAGAAATTTGAGTTTAGTATACCTGAACTCGGTATGATAACATACATATTTTAGTGAGGTTGGTTTTAACATTCTGTGTTTGCAAATACCACTTTTAGACAGTATGTATTTGCTTGTCTAACCATTAAAACCTGCCTCTGCTAGGTTGTGTATTCCTTTGTCTGGTTTTGTGAGTGACAGGCCTGGGGGATTCCAAGAGACAGGCTGAGTCACCCAGTGGTGAATAGAGAGATCTGCATCAAGATGGGAGGGAGGAGTTGCACCTGTACCTTGAATAGGGCTGTGACTGCCTTCCACATTGCTGGCTCCACCCCATGGGGAGCGGCTGATGTCTCTGCCCTGCACACTGAAAGAAGAGAAGTAGTCCTGTAAACAAAGTGCTCCAGGACTGTACTTGCCTTCCACAATACTGACTCCGCATCCTGTGGGGCGTCTGATGTGCCTGCCCTGAACAGTGAAAGGAAAGGAGAAGTCTGGTAAACAGAGTGCTTCAGAACTGGTTTTCTACTGGGCAAAGGCCCCTCTCCCCTCAGAGAACAAAGGATTTTGGGGTATAAATATTGGGACCCTGATCGCAAGAAATTAGATCACTTTTGGACTACAAGAAGAAACCTTTACTGAGGAGAGGAACCTGAATAAACTGAGGAGAGACTATTCCCAAGCTGAAGTGCTGCTTTGGGGATTGGCCTGCAGTGGTTGCCTTACTGCCAAAGGAAGGAGAAAGGAACATTGTGTACTCTACTTTCAACTTCTCAAGGATCTTCAAAAGGCTTGGAAATGAGCTTGCCTCCTACTGAAGACTCAGGGACAAAAGACTTCAACCCCCCCAGCTCCCCAGAGTTCTTTGGAAGTGCCTCCTGCTGTTTTGGGCCTTCTGAGGAACTGCGTGTCACAAGTAGCTGGAAGTGCGACTCAACGACAAGAAGCTTGTCACTGTCGCTGGGCCTGCCGTCGCAACTTCGAAGGAGGGTGTCACCGCTGGAACTGTCGCACTGCACCGCATCGGAGAGAAGCGTGCCACATTGAAGAGGAAGCGCGTCGCCATCACTGCTGCTGCCGTCGAAACTCCGAAGGAGGGTGTCGCCGCTGTAGCTGTTGCACTGCACTGCATCAGGAGAAGAATCTCGCAACGAGGCCGGAGCATGTTGCCGTCGCTGTGCCTGCCGTCGCAACTCCAAAGGACGGTGTCGCCACTGGAACTGTCGCACTGCAGCTCATCGAAGAAGAGCACCTCACACCCCGGAGAAGTGCGCCGCCGTCAGAGCTGCTGCCGTCGCATCTTGGATGTCACCAATGTAGGTGTCGCATCAAGCGGAAGCTTCACGCATCGTGGGAGTAGAGTGTCGCCGCTGGAGCTGCTGCCGTCGCATCGTCCTGGTGTCGCCACTGCAGTCCACGCATCGAACCGAGAACTTCTCGCATCCCCAAGAAGCGTGCCGCATCTGGAAGATCTTCACGTCTTTATTTCTTTGTATCTGATCTTTGCCGCATTCCCATCGCTGCGACAATGCTTGTCGTGGAAGCGCAAAGCAATCTAAGGTACATTGACACAAAGTGTTGCATCTAAGAACTGAACTGAACTAAGCTTAATTTACCATCTTAAAGTAACAGAATTGTGTATTTTTGTCGTTTATGGTAACTCTATATAAAGTATACTTATTTTTTATATAAAACCTGTGTGGTGTCCATTTGTAGTGTTGTCACTGGGTTACTGTATGTGGTCACAAATGCTTAACACACAGCGCCTCTGAGATAAAGCCAGTCTGCTCGTGACAAGCTACCAAGGATGTGAGCAGGGGTTATTTTAGGAGTGTAATCCCCTTATCCTGACTAGTGGTGAGGGTCCCTATTTGTCACAAGTACCTACTTGTGCCAACTAGAGACCCCCAAATCTAACAGATACTATAATATTCACTGCCCACTGCTAATATCGTCCCATAATGCTTTTCAGGCCTTTGGTTGGGATTGTATTTTTGCCCATAACTGTGCTTGGGTGTTCCTAAGAGGATGTGACCACCAATGAATCGTTCAGCATGATATGCTCTTTGTGTTCAAGGCATCTGCTTGATCCACCCCCTAGGTTAGGGGGGACCCTAAAATCATCACCTCTCTCATTGCCTGATATTTTTCACATTCAAAGTTCACTTTTGGGAATTGGTTATTTACTTTTTAGTATGTAAAGTTGCTTTTTCAAAGCATTTATGGGTGCAGTTTAGTAGCTGATTTCGCTGTTTTTAATGGAATGCAAATCTCTGCTGCGAAGCAGTTTCTTGTGCCTTGCAGAACAAGTGGACTGGGCCCTTTGAGGTGGTGGAGCGCAAAAGCGAAGTCACCTACCTGGTGGATTTGCAGGTTCCCCGGAACCCTCTACGGGTCCTCCATGGAACCAACTCAAGCCCCAGTTCGAGAGGTCCAAAGTTAGCATGCCCTTGGCAACGGACGACAGGGAGGAAGCTGAGAGTGAGCCTCTCCTGGACCTCCGGCCTGCCTGAGAGGGGGATGGGTCGTTGGATGGTGGGATCCTCTACCGGACCCTGACCGCTGAGCAACAGAGCGAGTGTCTACAGTTGCTGGGGCAGTTTGCCACGCTGTTCTCCTTGACCCCAGGTGTTACTCACTGGTGTACCCACGATGTGGATACCGGTGACAGCCCCCCTGTTAAACACAAGATTTACAGGTTGGATGACCGGGTCAAAGCCAGCATCAAAGAAGAGGTCTCGAAGATGTTGGTGTTAGGGGTGGTTGGGCAGTCCAGCAGTCCATGGGCCAGCCCTGTGGTCTTGGTCCCGAAAACTACAGCACACAGTGCCACACTAGAACTGCAGTTCTGTGTGGACTATCGGGGGTTCAATACCGTCACTCGGACGGACGCACACCCCATCCCCTGAGCTGATGAGGTCATTGATCGGTTGGAAGCAGTCAAATTCCTTAATACGTTTATTTAACGTTGTGGTACTGGCTGAATGCTCTAACCGAGGGGGCCAAGGAAAGATCTGCATTCTCAACCCAGGAAAGACATTACCAGTTCCGCGTGATGCCCTTTGGGTTGAAGAATGCCCCTGCCACCTTTCAGAGATTGGTCAACCAGGTGTTGGCCGGGCTGGAGAAATTCAGCGCTGCATACCTGGATGACATTGCGGTGTTCAGTTCCAGTTGGGACAAACACCTGCAGCACCTCTGGGAAGAGTTGAAGGAGCTGCAGAAGGCAGGCCTCACGATTAAGGCCAGTAAGTGCCAGATCGGGCAGGGTTCTGTGGTGTACTTGGGACACTGGGTAGGGAGCGGCCAGGTGTCACCCCTGCAGCCCAAGATTGACATCATCCTGGCCTTGGTGCCCCAAGACCCAGACAGAGGTGAGGGCCTTCTTTGGACTCACTGGGTACTACAGGAGGTTTGTTAAGGGATACAGAACCATTGTTGCCCCCTTAACTGAGCTGACTGCCAAGAAGCAGCCAAAAAAGGTGATCTGGACTGATAGTTTACGAATGGAAATGTATAATATGCATACTGGTTAGTAATAGTATATACTGTTCCATTTTTTTTTAAAAGCTCTAATAAATTTGAAAAAAAAAAAAAAAGACTGAGTCCTGCCAGAAGGCATTCGATGCCCTGAAGGCCACCATGTGCACGGCCCCTGTGCTCAAGGCCCCCGACTTCTCAAAGGAATTTGTCATGCAGACCGATGCGTCAGAGCATGGAGTGGGAGCAGTGCTCTCACAACTGAATGAAGAGGGCCTAGACCAGCCTGTAGTCTTCCTTAGCCGGAGACTACTCCCCAGGGAACAGAGGTGGAGTGCCATAGAAAGAGAAGCTTTCGCTGTGGTCTGGGCACTGAAGAAGCTGAGGCACTACCTTTTTAGGACTCACTACTGGGTTCAGACCGACCACATGCTCCTCAGATGATTAATGCAGATGGGGGGGGGGGAATCCAAAACTGCTGAGGTGATCGATCTCCCTACAGGGAATGGACGTTACAGTGGAACACCGCCCTGGCACAGAGCACGCCAAAGCGGGTGGACTGTCCAGATTTTTATGCCATAGTGAGGAGAACTCCCAGGTGAGTGTGTAGTTCTCCCTACTTTCAGCTGTAGGGGACACGTGTTAGACTTGACATCTTTTGGCATGTTTCCCCAGAGTTTTTGCTTTTTGACCTCCTGCTTTTGACTCTGTTTTTGCTGGCGTAACGTTTCTGCTGACTTTTCGCACTGCTGATCAGTGGTAAAATGCAGGCGCTCTCTGTGTCAATCTATACTACTATTATAAAGAGAGAACTTGCACCTTTTGGCCAGGTAAACTCGGGAACCCCAGCACGAATCACAACACCCAATACAGCGTTGGAAAGGGCAGTTGCAGCAGAAGGACATAGGCTATGCAGACGCCCACCATATACATTTAAAATGTAAAAGAACCGTGCCAGCAAAGTAGTCCCTTGTGGGAGTGTCTGCATTGTGCTGTGGGTGTATGCTGGGGGCGTGACAATCGCTGGGGGCATTCCGTCACGAGTGTTGTTTTTCCTTCCCAGGTTCTATACATTCCTGCTCCCTTTAAATAGTAATTCAGTGGTGGTCCCATTCTCTTAGAACCACCCCAAGCACAGTTATGGGCAAAAATACAACTAAACGGCCCTGCAAAGCATTATGGGATAAGCTTAGCATAATTTTTAGCATTCATGAAAGGGTTTCAATGTTTTTGAATTTTACTCATCAGGGACATCTTGGGACGACGAGGTGAACTGCAGCTTGATGTATAACATTTTAAATGCGATTGCATTTGCCTCATCAGGGACATCTAGGGACGGCGAGGTGTACTGCAGCTTGATATATAATATTTTAAATGCTATTGCATTTTCATCATCAGGGACATCTAGGGACATGAGGTGAACTGCAGCTTGATGTGTAATATTTTAAATGCTATTGCATTTGCCTCATCAGGGACATCTAGGGACCATGAGGTGAACTGCAGCTTGATGTATAATATTTTAAATGCTATTGCATTTGCCTCTTGGGGACAACTGGGGAGAACGAGGTGAACTGCAGCTCTTTGTAGAATTATTTGGATACTATAATATTCACTTTCCACTGCTAATCTGGTCCCATAATGGTTTGCAGGGGCTTGATCTCAAAATCATCACCTCTCTCACTGCTTGCTGGAAGCTAATTTCATTTTTGTGAAATGACTATATGCATTTTAGCATGTGGAAATACTTGTTATTTTACCTTGAATATATGAGGTTTCTGTTTTAATAATTGGAAATCTGATGGAACGAAATATTGCGGATTTATTGTACCAAGTTCGCGCCAATTCCGCCCACCCCTACTTTAAATACCCCTGCACCCCATAATCATAACCCACCCGTACTCTATAAAATACCCCAACACCCTTAAACACTAACCCATCTTAACCCTTTCATATACCCTGTACCCCAAAACCCAAACCTATCCCTAAACCCTAAAAATACCCCTGCACCTCAAAACCAAAACCTAGCCCTGAACCCTATAAATACCCCTGTACCTCAAAACCCAAACATACCCCTGAACTCTAAAAATACCCCTGTACCCCAAAACCCGAACCTACCCCTGAACCATAAAATACCCCTGTACCCCAAAATCCAAACCTAGCCCATAACCCTTAAAATACCCCTGTACCCCAAAACCCAAACCTACCCCTGAACCCTAAAAATACCCATGTACCCCAAAACCCAAACCTAGCCCAGAACCTTAAAATACCCCTGTATCCCAAAACCCAAACCTAGCCCTGAACCATTAAAATAACCCTGTACCCCAAAACCCAAACCTACCCCTGAACCCTAAAAATACCCCTGTACCCCAAAACCCAAACCTAGCCCTGAACCCTAAAAATACCCCTGTACCTCAAAACCAAAACCTAGCCCTGAACCCTATAAATACCCCTGTACCTCAAAACCCAAACATACCCCTGAACTCTAAAAATACCCCTGTACCCCAAAACCCGAACCTACCCCTGAACCATAAAATACCCCTGTACCCCAAAATCCAAACCTAGCCCATAACCCTTAAAATACCCCTGTACCCCAAAACCCAAACCTACCCCTGAACCCTAAAAATACCCATGTACCCCAAAACCCAAACCTAGCCCAGAACCTTAAAATACCCCTGTATCCCAAAACCCAAACCTAGCCCTGAACCATTAAAATAACCCTGTACCCCAAAACCCAAACCTACCCCTGAACCCTAAAAATACCCCTGTACCCCAAAACCCAAACCTAGCCCTGAACCCTAAAAATACCCCTGTACCCCATAACCCAAAACTATATCTGAACCATTAAAATACTCAAACACCCCAAAACATAAACCTCAGTACCCCAAAACATATACCCCTATACCCATACTTGCCTTATCCAAACATTTTTAAAAAACATGCTTTTACCATTCATGCATTTACAACGAATTTTGTTTTAAGTGTATGCGTGGTAAAAGCATATAAAATGTAATGCCATGCGTTATAATGGCATTGCGGAGTCATGATACTTTCGTAATGAAAGTATGCAGACTGATATCTAGGGACATGAGGTGAACTGCAGCTTGATGTGTAATATTTTAAATGCTATTGCATTTGCCTCATCAGGGACATCTAGGGACCATGAGGTGAACTGCAGCTTGATGTATAATATTTTAAATGCTATTGCATTTGCCTCTTGGGGACAACTGGGGAGAACGAGGTGAACTGCAGCTCTTTGTAGAATTATTTGGCTACTTTAATATTCACTTTCCACTGCTAATCTGGTCCCATAATGGTTTTCAGGGGCTTGATCTCAAAATCATCACCTCTCTCACTGCTTGCTGGAAGCTAATTTCATTTTTGTGAAATGACTATATGCATTTTAGCATGTGGAAATACTTGTTATTTTACCTTGAATATATGAGGTTTCTGTTTTAATAATTGGAAATCTGACGGAACGAAATATTGCGGATTTATTGTACCAAGTTTGCGCCAATTCCGCCCACCCCTACTTTAAATACCCCTGCACCCCATAATCATAACCCACCCGTACTCTATAAAATACCCCAACACCCTTAAACACTAACCCATCTTAACCCTTTCATATACCCTGTACCCCAAAACCCAAACCTATCCCTAAACCCTAAAAATACCCCTGCACCTCAAAACCAAAACCTAGCCCTGAACCCTATAAATACCCCTGTACCTCAAAACCCAAACATACCCCATAACTCTAAACATACCCCTGTACCCCAAAACCCGAACCTACCCCTGAACCATTAAATACCCCTGTACCCCAAAATCCAAACCTAGCCCATAACCCTTAAAATACCCCTGTACCCCAAAACCCAAACCTACCCCTGAACCCTAAAAATACCCATGCACCCCAAAACCCAAACCTAGCCCAGAACCTTAAAATACCCCTGTATCCCAAAACCCAAACCTAGCCCTGAACCAATAAAATAACCCTGTACCCCAAAACCCAAACCTACCCCTGAACCCTAAAAATACCCCTGTACCCCAAAACCCAAACCTAGCCCTGAACCCTAAAAATACCCCTGTACCTCAAAACCAAAACCTAGCCCTGAACCCTATAAATACCCCTGTACCTCAAAACCCAAACATACCCCTGAACTCTAAAAATACCCCTGTACCCCAATACCCGAACCTACCCCTGAACCATAAAATACCCCTGTACCCCAAAATCCAAACCTAGCCCATAACCCTTAAAATACCCCTGTACCCCAAAACCCAAACCTACCCCTGAACCCTAAAAATACCCATGTACCCCAAAACCCAAACCTAGCCCAGAACCTTAAAATACCCCTGTATCCCAAAACCCAAACCTAGCCCTGAACCATTAAAATAACCCTGTACCCCAAAACCCAAACCTACCCCTGAACCCTAAAAATACCCCTGTACCCCAAAACCCAAACCTAGCCCTGAACCCTAAAAATACCCCTGTACCCCATAACCCAAAACTATATCTGAACCATTAAAATACTCAAACACCCCAAAACATAAACCTCAGTACCCCAAAACATATACCCCTATACCCATACTTGCCTTATCCAAACATTTTTAAAAAACATGCTTTTACCATTCATGCATTTACAACGAATTTTGTTTTAAATGTATGCGTGGTAAAAGCATATAAAATGTAATGCCATGCGTTATAATGGCATTGCGGAGTCATGATACTTTCGTAATGAAAGTATGCAGACTGATGGTATGCAGAAAGAAATTTGCGGAATAATGGGTGTTTACCCTCCCCCGTAAGTACATTGGTAGCACGGCAGCCCACATCTCCAGCAACATACTCATATTTTTTCACCACCAATTGGAAAAATGCACAGGTCTCTCTCATTGATGCCCAGAACCGACATACACTTTTAGACACACCTCCCACCACAAGTTCTAGAATTGTGAACTTTATAGATGGGGAGCTACGTTAGAATCTCGGCATCAGCTCAACAAATCTGTGATTCCAGGCAAATCGCTTTGTCTCCCCGTGCCTACCACAAATCTATGTGTTCTTCTGTAATGTAAATTGTGCTCATGCCATGTTGTCGAGTTCGCGCTATATAATATTGCAAGGAAAATAAAGTAGGGAAACTCGAGTTCACACACTACTGAACGCGCACTCTTAAGTGCATCAGCAGTGCACTGTGAATCGGAGCGTTTCACAGGCCTGTCACAGATAAGAAATGCTATCAAAATGAAATCCTACGAAACAATATACTACTGGCCGGCAGCAATTCATACCCGGACAACGTTGGGACGGGCTGCCAGTTGTGTAATATAGTAGTCCCTACTAAAGTGCACAGAGAGAGCCAGGGCCTGTGAATCAAATACCACTCGTGGGTCTCAAGCTCTGATTGTGCCACCCACGTGAGTAGCCCTGAAAAGGTACATCAGACCTACCATTGAAGAATCTGCGCGCAGTTTGTAACTGCCATGCCGACTTGGCCAGTGCACACACTTGCCATTCCCTAACCTTCCCTTTTCTTACATGTCAGACACCCCTAAGGTAGGCCCAAGGTACCCCTGTGGGCAGGGTGCAGTGTATGTGAAAGGGGGGACAAGCCCAGGTGTGTGTGGCACGTCCCGATAGTGAATTACTGCCAATTTCGTTTTTCACTATTTCAAGGCTACCTATTCCCCATAGGAGAGAATGGGAGGTTTGTTTATAACATCTTATAAACGTAACTGGCCCAGGGAATTAGGTAGGAAACTGAAGTATAGTATGCCTGAACTTAGAATCTAAAGACGCATCTTTTAGTGAAGTTGATTTTTACATTCTGTGATTGGAAATACCACTTTTAGAAGTAGGTATTTTCTTGCTCAGTAATCCTGTGTCCCTCTGCTGGAATGGGGATTGCCTGTCTGGGTTTTGGATGACAGAAAGTTGGGGAGCCAGAGGGGCTCCAGATAGTCTAGGTAGGTCAGGAAAGGGCTGAATAGACCTGGGTCGCGATGGAAGGGGAGGAGATTTCCTTACATGTCAAAGGGCCAGGTCTGCCTCTGACAATGCAGTCTCCACCTCCTGCCAAGAAAGCACACCAGAGAAGGCCGAACTGGTTCTGGCCGGACACAGACAGCCTCTGCCTGAACGATCAAAGAATTTTTGTGTACAAATAATGGAGCCCAGAGTGACCCCTGAACTTTAGAACGCATCTGGTTCAAGAAGACTGCCGAGACGAAGAGCTGGAGAAGCTGTGAGGAGGAACTACCACTTTGCTGTGTGCTTTGCCTGGCTGACCTGCAGGGGCTGCTTCTGTCTTGGGCAGTGAATGGCTTGTATTGGACTTTCTGCAACCTAATTTGTGAGTCTCTCCAAGGGCTTGAGGTAGAGCTTGCCCTCTGTTCACGAAGTCTCAGGAACAGTAAAGACTTCAAGCTCATCTGCCCGCAGCACTTTGGACTTTGTGTGTTGTGCTCTACCAGAGGAAAAGCAACTTGACAACGTCTATAACGCCGGTGCTGACTCCATGTCCTGAATACACCGCAGAGGGCAACGCCGCACCGCAACCTTGGTATCACCGACGATGCTTGTTGATGCCATCACCAAGCCGCTGCTCGCACTGCGGCCTGTGGACACTGCACTCCGCACCGCCTTGCTTTACGAGAACGCCCGTGCCTCCCCGATGCCGCAGCTCCACGCTGAAATCTAAGCCGTTGCTTGCACCGTGGTTCAAGGGCATCGCTCGTAAGTTACACAAAGCACCTCCCTCATCCCGCACCGCAGCCGTGGCCCACCGACGCCGGCACCATCGACTCCCGCTCGTCAACTGACAACTGCGCTTCAGCAACGACGATGACGCTGCTTGCACCATGACCTCCTTGCACCGTGATGAGCACCGCCTTCATCTCGCACCACGACCCTGGTCTCACCGACAACACCATCTGATGCCGCCACTGAGCCGCTGCTTGCACCGCAACCTGGGGGTACGGCACGCTGCACTTCATATCATAACATAACATAACAGGTGTATTCGTAAAGCGCACGTTCACCCTAGCAACTGGGTATCTTGGCGCTGAAATAACAGATGTATAGTTACCCAACTCAATGGTACTCATTTTATCAACCTTAGATGGATGAAAGGCTGAGTGGACCCGCCGGGATTAGAACCTGTGACCATGAGGTCGAACACAGGCTCCTGCAGTGGATGCATTAGTCCACTGAACCACCAGCCCCGGCACACTGCAGCACCCGACGCCTGCCGACCCCAGTGCTCCTGATTCCATCAGAGAGGAGCTCGACCTGTAACGTGGGTGACTTCAAGGGCCTCAACGCCTCCATCTCTCACAGGCACTTTTTGCGGGTCCTCCCGGCACCGTAGCTGGCCCGCGACCAGCTAGAACTGTTGGATTTGTTGTTCACGATGCTGTGGTAGCGCCCGACGGGGCTACCGACATTGAGGAACTTTGGGGCATATTAGCAAGGAACCTCGTTAAAATTATCGCCATTTTATCGGCAGGGAACTGCAGATAAAACGGCGATAATGGGCTTGCTAATATGCGTTATAGAATTCCTATAGAATCCCAGGTTAGATGTGCAGGACATCTAACCTGGGATTCTACAGGAATTCTATAACGCATATTAGCAAGCCCATTATTGCCGTTTCATCGGCAGTTTCCTGCCGATAAAACGGCGATAATTTTAACGAGGTTCCTTGCTAATATGCCCCTTTGTTTTAAACTTATTTTGATGACTACAGACTTCTTTTACATATAGTATTGTTGATTTATGTCGTTTTTGGTCTTGTTTAATTATATAAAAATACTAGCAGCCCGTCCCGACGTTGTCCGGGTATAAATTGCTGCCGGCCAGTAGTATATTGTTTCGTAGGATTTCATTATGATAGCATTTCTTATCTGTGACAGGCCTGTGAAACGCTCCGATTCACAGTGCACTGCTGATGTACTTAAGAGTGCGCGTTCAGTAGTGTGTGAACTCGAGTTTCCCTACTTTATTTTCCTTGCAATATTATATAGCGCGAACTCGACAACATGGCATGAGCACAATTTACATTACAGAAGAACACATTGATTTGTGGTAGGCACGGGGAGACAAAGCGATTTGCCTGGAATCATAGGATGTTGAGCTGATACCAAGATTCTAACGTAGCTCCCCATCTCTAAAGTTCGCAATTCTAGAACTTGTGGTGGGAGGTGTGTCTAAAAGTGGACGCTCTGCTGAAATCTTACTGCACACGTTGGGATCCTGTGCTTGTGAAAACTTTCCTGACTTTATTGCCACTCCTCGTGGAACCCGCTTTGCAGGTCCCGCTTCGTGGGGGGCCTCAAGTAACATCTGTAAACCTTGGCCGTGGAGATCATCGTCTTTTGACTGTGGGTGTGTGTAGCGAGCAGGGCTGCGAGCGAGTTGCGGGCTCAGGACTTCATGTCCCAGGAGCGCCCGCCTGCCCGAATTGCCAGCACCTGGGCCGCTCTCCCTGCATGCACCTCCCCACCATCGCGCTCAAAAGCCCCAGCTCTTGGCTGTCAATTGGGATGCTCTGCTGAAATCTTACTGCACACGTTGGGATCCTGTGCTTGTGAAAACTTTCCTGACTTTATTGCCACTCCTTGCGGAACCCGCTTTGCGGGTCCCGCTTCGTGGGGGGCCTCGAGTAACATCTGTAAACCTTGGCCGTGCAGATCATCGTCTTTTGACTGTGGGTGTGTGTTGCGAGCAGGGCTGCGAGCGGGTTGCGGGCTCAGGACTTCAAGTCCCAGGAGCGCCCGCCTGCCTGAATTGCCAGCACCTGGGCCGCTCTCCCTGCATGCTCCTCCCCACCATCGCGCTCAAAAGCCCCAGCTCTTGGCTGTCAATTGGGACGCTCTGCTGAAATCTTACTGCACACGTTGGGATCCTGTGCTTGTGAAAACTTTCCTGACTTTATTGCCACTCCTCGCAGAACCCGCTTCGAGGGTCCCGCTTAGTGGGGGGCCTCGAGTAACATCTGTAAACCTTGGCCGTGGAGATCATCGTCTTTTGACTGTGGGTGTGTGTAGCGAGCAGGGCTGCGAGCGAGTTGCGGGCTCAGGACTTCAAGTCACGTTGGGATCCTGTGCTTGTGTCTAAAAGTGTATGTCGGTGCTGGCCATCAATGAGAGAGACCTGTGCATTTTTCCAATTGGTGGTGAAAAAATATGAGTATGTTGCTGGAGATGTGGGCCGCCATGCCACCAATGTACTTACGGAGGAGGGTAAACACCCATTATTCCGCAAATTTCTTTCCGCATACCATCACTCTGCATACTTTCATTACGAAAGTACCATGACTCCGCAATGCCATGATAACGCATGGCATTACATTTTATATGCTTTTACCACGCATACATTTACAACGAAATTCATTGTAAATGCATGAATGGTAAAAGCATGTTTTTTAAAAATGTTTGGATATATGTTTTGGGGTACTGAGGTATATGTTTTGGGGTGTTTGGGTATTTTAATGGTTCAGATATAGGTTTCGGTTATGTGGTACAGGGGTATTTTTAGGGTTCGGGGCTAGGTTTGGGTTTTGGGGTATAGGGGCATTTTTAGGGTTCAGGGGTAGGTTTGGGTTTTGGGGTACAGGGGTATTTTAAGGGTTCAGGGCTAGGTTTGGGTTTTGGGGTACAGGGGTATGTTTAGGGTTCTGGGCTAACCCTGTGAGGGGTTCCTTAAAAACAAAGAAGGACTTCTTCTTTTTTCTACATTAGAGTCTCTTCCCACCGATATCGGTTTCTAGCCTTATCTTTGGTGGTACTCCTTATTTTGTTATACAGTTACCTAACCTGGGGATCGGGAGTACCCTTCCGTCCACCAAGGTGGATAAAATCCCTTTGCTCTCCAATTTTGTTTAGAATATAGGGACTCTTAAGACACCTGAAGACCTCTATCACTGCTGTCTGCATTGGCCTCATGGGCCAGACCCTGCTCCCGCCATTCGGCCCCGGTGACTCTTGAATTGCTCCCGCTACCTAGTCGGAAGACAATGTTGCAATACTGGCGAAACTGCAGTGGCGTTGTGATTGTGGGGTGGACGGACCCCTAGAGGTGAGTGTCCCTCAACGAGCAAGTGTGGGGGCCCCTAGAGTCGAGGGCCCCGACTTCGTGCCAACAGATGCTCCAAGCCCTAAATGCAGTCACTGACATTGACTTCTGGTAGTCATTGGCTCACTGCCTGCGGCGGGGAGACACCACCGCTCTCCTGGCACGATGAACTGTTTTGTACTGTCTACCACTCGAACTCAGTAACTCCCCCATTGAACTCACGTTTTAATTGAGCTCACTAAGCGTTTGGGTGACATCATGTTTCGTTGTTGCCCTTTTGGCATTATGGTTGTATTTGTATTATACTTGGGACTAGTGCTAGCATTGCAGTGTCATTTACTATGTTTTCACACGTGCCTGAGGGGGCGGGTTGCAATTACAGTGTCAGACATATGCTCTTGCGCTTGTGTGGCTGGGGTTGACTGGGAGGTGAAGGGGGGTGGTGGGGAAACTGGGATTTACGGCGAGTGTGATGGCTGCAGTTAAGTTTTGCACCTGGAATGTAAGGGGCATACACACGCCTTCCCGTCGGTATCAGGTATACTCCTATCTTAGAAGACACCAGGTACAAATCGCTCTTTTACAAGAGACCCATCTGACGGCCGCGGAGGTCCTCACGCCCCACCATAGGTGGAGAGGGCAGATCTATGCCACAGGCTTCTCGGCGTTTGCACATGGAACTATGATCTGGATACGGCCGGGGGTTCCCTTTGCACTGACACACAGCAACATAGACACGGAGGGACGTTATGTGTTCATACAGGGCAGATTGGACGGGCAACAGATAGTCATAGCCTCCATTTACGCACCGAATGTTGAACAGGGGAAATTCCTGACAAAGCTGTCGACAGTGATCGCACCCTGGCCAGATGTGCCCCTGTTGTTGGGTGGGGATTACAATAGTGTGTTAGATGTCTCCCTTGATCGCTCGCTCCCTCCAACGGTTCTAGCCCCATCCCAGGCGACTTCTAAGGCCCTTCTTGATTGGGCGACGCAGTGGAACTTGCAGGATGCTTGGCGTGTCAGGAACCCCGATGCTAGGGTGTACTCCTACTTCTCTGGGGCTCACTCACTGCACGTCAGACTGGACAGGTTCATGATGTCTAGGGACCTGATACCACACGTGACAGATGCAGAATACCTTGGGCGGACACATTCAGATCACAATCCCCACACTCTGGATTTCGGGTGGAAACGCCCGCGCCCGCCAGTACCCACATGGCGCCTCCAGCCTGATCTTTTGCTCGATACACCATTTCGCGAGGAGATGTCTAGGAGGATACTCCAGTACTTTGAGGACAACGCCGACTCTGCCTCGTCCCCGAGAATTGAGTGGGATGCCTTCAATGCGGTTATCCGAGGTGGTTGTCTTAGTGTACAGGCGGGCCTGCGTAGGCAAGTGGAGCGGGATCTAACGGACGCAGAGGCCGTCCTACTAGATAGGGAGCGGGAGGCGGTGGAGGGTGATGACTCCCCGTTGATTGCAGCCAGGACGGATCATGCCCTTCTGCTGGAGAGGTTGAAGAACCTCAACTACGCAGCACACTCTGCGCGCACCCACAATGCGGGTGACAAGCCTGGCAGGCTCCTGTCCTGGCTGATACGGCAAGATACCCAATCAGCGTCGGTGCGTTCGATCCGCACGGCTCAGGGCGCTGAAGTTTTTACCCAACAGCTGATTCATGAGGCGTTCACGTCTCACTATAGGTCTCTATACAGCTCGCGGCTGAGGGCTACTGAGGAGGAGATCGTAGGCTATCTGACAACACTGCAGCTACCCGTTGTCACCCGTGCCCAACAGTCAGAACTGGGCGCAGCTATCTCCGGAGAGGAACTGCGCGAGGTGATTTTCTCCCTCTCTAACGGTAAGGCGCCGGGCCCGGATGGGCTACCGGCTGAGTTTTACAAAGCCTACTCCTTAGTGTTAATACGGGAACTGCTGAGAGTGTATAAGATGGCATTTGAGAACGCTGAACTTCCGGCGTCCCTGAACGAGGCTGATGTGATTTCGCTCTTGAAGCCAGGCAGGGAGGCACGCGAGCTTGGCTCGTATAGACCATTGGCGCTCCTTAATACAGACTACAAGATTCTGGTGGCGACACTGGCTCGGAGGCTTGCACCCCTAGTCCCAACCCTTGTCCACGCCGACCAGAACAGATTTGTGCCTACCCGCAGCACGGCGTACAATATCCGTCGCTTTTTCAGAGTCCAGCGCTATGCGGTATCTCCGTGGCCGCGCTCGGGTTGCATAATACTCGATCTGGAAAAAGCGTTCGATTCAGTAGAGTGGCCCTACCTGCTCCAGGTGCTCGAGAAATATGAGTTAGGTGATGCCTATATCCAGATGGTGGAACTCTTGTATCAAGCACCCGAGGTCCGGATCTGCACTGGGCGGCTGTTCTCTGACAGAGTGTGAGTCGGGAGGGGCACCAGGCAAGGATGCCCCCTCTCTCCCCTGATATTTGCACTCATGATGGAGCCATTTGCAGCACTGCTTCGGACCTCTGGCGCTGCCTGGGGTATCCCTCTAGCAGACGGGACGCACTCGGTGTCACTGTATGCCGATGACCTGCTGCTATACGTTAGGGACCTAACCTGCATACCCGAGACCCTCACAGACATTTTTCGGGTGTTCGGGGATATGTCGGGGCTCCGTGTCAACTGGGCGAAGTCGGGTGTCTACGCGTTCAGTGATGACATGCCACAATGTTAGGTGCGGATGATGGGAGAGACACTTCAGTGGCACCTGACGGTCTTCCGATACCTGGGAATCCTCATTCATCGGGACTCGGTCGACTTGCTAGAGGGTAACCTTGTCAGGGCCATCTCCTCGCTGACCGCCCAGGTCACGTTTTGGAATTCCCTTCCGCTGAATGTGCCGGCCCTCGTAGCATTGACGAAGATGATAATGCTCCCTAGGCTTCTATACTATTATGCCAACCTGCTGGTGTATGTGCAAACGCACATATTCAAGGGCCTGGAGGCCTTAACCAGGCGCTTGATTTGGAATGGGCGGTGCCCCCTGGTGGCGCTGAGGACTCTCTATGTGGTCACAGAGGCTGGAGGTCTGGCGGTTCCCAATCAGGAGCTTTACTACTTAGCGGCCCAACTCCAGTGGGTTGCCTATTGGCTCAGCGGCAAAAACCTGAATGACACTGCCACCGCCGACACGACCCTGACTTTGTCCCAGGTACTCACACTCTTTCACCCCTTAACACGGGGACGTCCTCCTGACCAGATACACCTAGCGGTCGCAAGACAGTGCTTTGTGTGGGGCCTATTATCCGACTGATCTGCCCTTGTGTATAAGAGTCACGTCTATCTGTAGACTCCTTATTACCCGTTGTACATTACCTATTCACATTTACTTGCCATGAATGTTTAAACTGTAAAAATTCTTGGTTTTGTACTATTTTCCAAACTTTTTGCTTAATTAAGGCAGATCCAGTTTTACACTTTTCTTCTTTAGAGCAGTAATATGTGGTATGCTTGAGTTAAGTTTGAATGTGTTGAATGTGTGGCGAATGTGACATGATTGCAGTTTTGAATGGTGGATTGCTTCAAATGATTGTATTCTTATGTGTCCGTTCTCATCTTGATTTTCTCCCAATGTTTTTTCCTTAATGTAAAAATGAATTTTATAAAATATTGTTGATTTTCTACAAATAAAATTGCGACTAAACAGCAGTTCCCTTTCTGGAATCTAATTTTCTGTTTGTGGAGGATTAATCCTAGTCCAAAGCACTGGCACCCCCTTCTGTTATTTGCTATACAGGCTCGGCCTTGCTGATTAGAGCCAGCCCGATTTTGTTTCCACTTAGGCTCACTAAAGACACGATGCCATATGCCCCGAACTTGCCACTGTTGGGGACCCCCTGGGGGGGCGGCGTGATGTCACACTCCACGCTGCGCAGTTGGGCAGCGGCAGATTTGGATAGTCTGGGAGATTTGCATTGTGAGGGGAAGTTGCTGTCCTTTGCGGCTCTAGCTGCCAGTACTGAACTGCCCTTGGGACAGTTCCTAGTGCACGCTAGGCTTCTCCGAGCGCTGTCCAAGGCTTGGGGGGATTTGTCTCAGTAGCCGACCACACATGTGTTGATACAGTACTTGCACGTGATGGGTGATGGTTCTCATCTGGTGCATTGGCTTGCACAGGCTTTACACCATCATACACAATTCTCCTCCCAGCGATTGAGGGATAAGTGGACGGCTGATCGAGGCAGTGAATGGTCGGACAAACAATGGACCATGATACTGGCTGGTGTAGGAAACGTCCCTCGGAATGCACGGTTTAAGATCATTCAGTATTTTATAATACACCAGGCATACCTGTCTCCGGACAAACTGAATCGCTATTTTGGCCTCACCTATTCAGCGTGCCCCAGATGCGGGCTCCTGGACGCGGACCTACTACACACTCTCTAGCATTGCCCTCATCTTTGTACATATTGGTCGGCGGTTACCGCCACACTAACAGTGGCCACTGGTGGCACCCTTCCCAACACATGGGAGGCATGCCTGCTGGGGCTCTATAAGAGATCCAAACAGACTAAATTGCAGGCACGGTTCTGGGATCTGGGGCTGATAACAGCTAAGCGACTCATTACGAAGCGCTGGAAGAACAGTGCCCCCGCGCGGCCGGTAGACTGGCGTCATTCCTTTGCTAACTGGGTTAGCGCGGAAAGCGTGGCGCTACACAGGGAGGAGATGGCGGGGCTCCGCATGTATCCAATTGCCCAGGAATGGGACACCACTCTGACCGCATACCATCAGGCCTGCCTCCAGTCGGGCATCATATGATTGCCCATTTGTGGTGGGGTGATGACCAAGTAACTATGGCACCCTGGGGCCTGGCCCTCCCCTCACCCCCGAACCCCCCCCCCCCCTCCGCCCTGCCCCCCCCCCCATCGGAGCTACGAGCTACCAGACATGTTTACCGTTCTCCCCCCTGCCACCTCATTGCTACAGTAACCCTCAATACACGACTGCTCCCTCCCTCTACTGGCCACATCCGATGTCCCCAGTATGTTGGCAACACAGCCACACTGCTATACATGCGAACACTAGTCTTATTGTTGTTGATGTGTTTCCCCCCCCCCTTTTCCTTTTTTTTTTCTCTTTCCTTCTCTGTTTGCAGTTGGTGATGTTTCTGCTGTGATCATGATTTCTGTTCTTGCGTTTTAGTTCTATGTAATTATGTACTGCCATGATCACATGACTGTAGCCTCGTGCTCTGTAATATACTGCGGGAAGTGGCTAAGCCCAGTGCACCATCTATATTACCAAGGAAGCACAGCCCTGAACAATTGCTCTGGCCCGTCATGGACAATTGTTGCCCATATGCAGTGGGGTACACTGCAGATTTAACATGCTTGCTTTATTTTAGCTACCGCTAACTGTGGACTGATGCATCTTTCCTGGCTACTGTTTACTTTCACATGAATACGTCCGAAATGCCGGGCACACTGCCGAGTATGAAAAGACTGATGATTATATAACATTGTATGATTGATTGGCTTTGTGTACATTTTACTTTGTGAAAATAAATAAAATCTGAGGCCGTGGGTCTCAAAAAAAAAAAAAAAATCAGGCTGAAGCTGTTATTTATATCTTGCTGTTGTTCTTTGTATTTTCTTGGGTATCAAATATAATCAAGAATGTCCTTAAAACAATTGGTCTTACCCCAAATTCTAGAAGTCAGGGGTAACGCCAAAGCAACAGGTTTTGTTTCCCTGAAATATTGATATTTAGAGTAAAATGATAACATTTTAAAAGTGCTGTTTATTGTCCCAGATATATTCTCGGTTTTGATTTATTTAAATTGTGTCTTCTTACAAAAACTTTTTTCCTGTTGAAATTAGTAAGGATTCCCCTGGCTGACTATGAGTAAACAGAGCACCAGATTTAAAGGTTGTTGGATGATACTCCTTCCGTCAGGGTGGAGGACATTCATCCTGCCACCCCCATGGACTTACCTTGGCCAAATTTAGAGATCACTGCAGGCTCAGTAGAGATCTATGCACCTTTATAAAAACCTGTGTCATGGCGCTGCCTGTCAAGATACACGTTTGCTGAACAGCTGTTAAAATTGACAGAAGCAGGCACCAAAACTTTACTAAACTTTAACAAAAACTAAGGACACCCACACCCAGTGATTTTTTTTCCTGAGTGCGGGAGTAATTATTTGCTTTTTTTCTGTCTCACTAGCAGTGATAGACAGAAAAAAGGGCAACACACCACTCACGCGTCAGATGTCTTGAAAGCCATGACTCACGGCTTGATGCATTGTGCTTGCAATTTTTAAAAAAGTCCCAACTTCTGTGGAAAGACAGCGGCTGGTTATCATGGACGTGTGATGTGCCCAAACCATTATACTTCCTTGATGAGTATTGCCCATTTAGGGCTGCCATCAAAGCTGCAAGGTGTGGTTTAGGTTTTACCATATTCAGGGCAGTTCCCTAGTCCTGCTTGGACCACTGTTTTGAAGTCGACAGCGGGTAGCAGGATGTTCAGCTGGTATTATGCAGTCTTTGTAATTATATTTATGGAAGGTACAAAGTTTCATGTTTTGTCACAGGTGAAGTCAAGAGATTTGATGCATCTGATGATTTTAGTTTTGTAATCGAATCTGAGAAGTGAATCAAGCCTACATTGGACAGGGATTGAGGTCTGTGGAGGCGAAATGTGGGTAAAATTCACCTGACTCCCACTATATGTACATTGAATACAATTCAGTGGCGAATCCTCCGCTAAGGTGGAAGAGCATCGCCCCACTGCTTTTAAGCAGTGTAAATAAAGAGAACATACAATGATAATAAGAAAGTTATTATCATTTTTTGTTTCTGTGCTGCTTTGTGGGCGGGCGGTCGGGCGGGGCTGCTCTGCTCTCAGGGCAGCGGAGGAGTGGTTTGCCTACTCCGAGGGGCAGATTTACAAGCCCCTTGCAAAACCTTGTGACGCAGCGGTGGCATAAAAAATGCGGACACTTACAATGTTACGCATCTAGGGAGATGCGTCACGTTGTAAAGCCCTGCGTCACAGTGTACATGTGTCATGTATAATGCATGCAGGGCGGGCGTTCCCACACAGGAAAGCCTTGTAAAAGGGACGCAGTGAAATCTACAAGATTTGACTGCATCACTTCTAGGATGCCACTGCCACATCAGTAATAAAATGATACCCTATATCCCAGCCAGGACTGTGAGGTCATCGACCCAACATTTACTTTCGGTGCCTTAAATTCATCCGGGCTAGGAAAGGGGGACGGTCATTGCAGGTGGTAGGTGGAAGACTATGGAATGGTCTGCCTCTTTCTCTCAGACAATAACAAGAGCTTCTCAGTTTCAGGCGCAAACTTAAGACCTGGCTGCTCTATCCGTAATGGGGACTATGTTAGGATGAGATTGCACACTGTTTTTCAATCAAGAAGGAGCTTTTAGCGCCGGGACACTCCCTGGAATAGGCGTGCGCTTTATAAATACTCCATAACATAACATAACTGCGTCGAAACCGTACGCCTGCTTGATTCAGGCGTAAGGAGTGATGCAGTGTAGTGAGAATTGGCCTCAAAATGCATTGCTGGAGTTGTGTTGTGCTTGCGAAACACGACTCCAGCAATGCATGATTTTTGAGCCAACAGATGCGTCAGAATTTCTGACGCATCTGTCAATCCTTGCGCCATGGTGCGCCATATTGTAAATATGGCGCATCCATGGTGGCGCAAGGGTACCGCAGGCTGGCACAGGGAAACTAACACATCTGTAAATCTGCACCCAAGTCCACAGTGACTGTTTAGCCGGCCCTCTGGTTCCGGCCAAAACAGTCATGCGCACTTCACATGTTCTCAGTGCAGGATGCATTACGGCCTGCATGGAGAACATGCCCAGGCACCCATTCCTAGGCTGAGCGCAGATCCATGGAGCTCAGACCAATCAGAACGCTGCATTGCAGCGTTGTGATTGGTCAGGGGTGCCTGTGTGCTTGCCCCACCACGCCACCCAAGATTGGTGCCGACAGCCACTGAGTTTGCACTTGTAAGACTTGGATAGCTTTAGGTTTCGGACAGGTCTCAAAATCTGGCAAAACTGACGACAGGTCCAGTAGGAATAGGAGGGTCTCACAAACCACAAAGGCGCAGGAGAACAAGTGGTCACTAGGGGGCCCTAATAACCTCCGCAAGGCACCACGCTTTGTATACACCGTGGGTGCAATACCAAAGGCTGACACTAGGAGCCAGTGGAGTCCCACACAGAGTACTCTGGTCACTATGAACCAGAAATATCTGTTTTGAATGATTTTAAATTGCCGGTGACGCTGCTTGTTTACTCTGTAAGTGCTCGCCCTGTAGCGTAAACAAGCCTTGCATCTCCTGCTGATTCAACGAGGCGCTTGTCAGACCTTCCCCATAGAGCCTTGAGTTTTCTTTCTTTTTATTTATTTTTTTTAAACAAAAAAATATGTTTTATTGCATGAAATCAGCCCTTTTAGAGAAGCCTCCTTTCAAGGGAGCGTGAAAGAAAGAACATATATCTGCACAAGATGCAAGAAGTGCCTGGGAACAGGCATCCTCTACCCTTTAGCACCGCGTCTGCACTTTATTGTTGGGGCAGGCTCTAAGATGGAGCTCAGCCTTTCCTGGAAGCTCATGGACCTGGTCACGGTTAGAGAAGAACCCTCTGGTGACGCGGGTAGTGTTGCACCCAGGCCCTTGCGTCAGACCAATATCTACGCCATGAGCTTTCTGGTTCCCTTTCTAAACACAATATGGAATACATCACTTGCAATAAGATAATCATCCTAAAGTAAATCAAAACTTATCATCTTATTTCACTATTTAATGGATCTCGAAAAGATCCTCCAAAAATTGTTTATCTTATAGTCAATTATCATCACCACACAAAGTGCAATGATGCACAACTTAAGCTGCTTATGTTGAAGCACATTGATGAATAATGTAGGCTGCGACTTTACCTGTCCCTCGTATTATCTATTACATGAAAACAACGGCGCCTAATTAACATATAATAGCATGAATAAACGTAATACTATCTTACCAAAACATGTATACACATAAACATATTTCTCGATTTTTAAAGCTTAAAAAGGCTGTTTTTACTCATTTCAATGAAACGGAAGTGATTGTGGCTCTGCATTGGCTTCTGGGTATGTAAATTACCCCCAAACAGCTGGTTGTTGTCAAGCAGCCGTCCCTCTAGTGACAGTAGATGGTACTGCGCCTGGTAATTGGCATCTCGCTCCAGCAGGTACTTAAGTCACCAGACAATGGTGGGTATTTTAGGGTTCAGCGGTAGGTTTGGGTTTTGGGGTACAGGGTTATTTTTATGGTTCAGGGCTAGGTTTGGGTTTTGGGGTGCAGGGGTATTTTTAGGGTTCAAGGGTAGGTTTGGGTTTTGGGGTACAGGGGTATTTTAAGGGTTCAGGGCTAGGTTTGGGTTTGGGGGTACAGGGGTATTTTAGGGTTCAGGTGTAGGTTTGGTTTTTGGGGTACATGGGTATTTTTAGGATTTAGGTATAGGTTTGGGTTTTGGGGTACAGGGTATATTTATCGGGTTAAGATGGGTTAGTGTTTAAGGGTGTTGGGGTATTTTAAGGAGTAAGGGTGGGTTTTGATAATGGGGTGCAGGGGTATTTAAAGGAAGCAGGGTGAACACCCGGAGCTGGAATGTACAGAACCTGGGAAGAAAAAAAAATGAAATATTTGACACAACGCACGCCCCGCACCTGCCCACACCCCCTGCACACAATATGAGACATGGCATGAAGATCGGAATGTAAAAACAACAGTTGATGGACAGAATGCAGAACAATGTCATACATTCACCCCAGTACAGAGATCTGGGCCTAAATCCATTGTTTTTTTGCACTCCACACCACCCCAGTTCAGACATGGCCATATGCAAATCAAGTTGCAAAAAGGGGGGGTTCACCCAATATCGTCACTGGGACCTGGGTATGTATATTGCTGAGAGAGAGGGGTCCCAGTAATCACACAGAAAATTATTTGCAAACCATCAAGAAAAATCAATTATAAAGACAAAAAAGTCAATCTGCTAGCATTGTTTTTTGCAAATCAGCCTTGACCCTGTGCCTCATGGGAACAGTCCAGCCGAAGGGTGGAACGTACCACACGCCCCCAGCATTTGTCATGCCCCCACAGCACAACGCAGACACGCTCACAAGGGACTACTTTGCTGACACGGTTCTTTTACTTTTTAAATGTATATGGTGGGCGTCTGCATAGCATATGTCCTTCTGCTGCAACTGCCCTATCCAACGCTGCATTGGGTGTTGTGATTGGTGCTGTGGTTCCTGAGATTACCCGCCTCAAAGGTTTTTGGCTCTCTCTTTATTATATTAGTATGGATGACTCATATTAACGTGAAGCAGACAGAAGAGGCCCATCAAGAACTTCTGCTGTACTTCCTTAAGCGAGGGGTGAGGGAGGGTTCACTATGCCCCTGCATGCATGATGCACAGTGCCAGGATGTGAGGTGACTGTGACATGGTATTGTTTCCAAGGCTTTAAGTGGTGTAAAAAACGTGGGGGTCTCTTCAAAGAGTGTGTTTGATGTAATTAAGGGCGTGGTTTAAAACACCAAGGAAAAAAATCTGAGCTTAGTCTTCCGCCCGAATGGTATTATGTTGCTTCTGTCATTGCATCCAGATGTATAATACAGCAAGTACTATTACACCAACAAGAAGCCAGGACTATTGGCTTTGTCAATGGGTGTTAATTGCTTAAAATAAAAAAGCACTAACCAGGGCTTTGTTGAATATAATATTGAAAATACCTCACTCTAAAATGATGGGACAGAAAAAGACCGATAACCACTTCTTTTTTTAAATTTTTTTTTTTAGTTTGAGTTTATTGAACAGTAAAGAAAAAACACAAAGAAAGCTGGAGTACAGAAGAAAACAGTCAATATGAAAAAATCAATAAATTATACAATAGAGGGGAGGGGAGAAGGAGGAAAATTATACAACATTGCAAGGGAGTACAAAATACAGGTGCATCATAAGTCAATTATCAAAAATGATAAAGCAAGCTAAGGAAAATAAGCAATCAAAAATAGACAAATAAACTAAGGCAGTTTGCGTACCTCAATAGAATGGACATCATGGGTGATGGAGGAGGGGGTAGAAGAGGATAAATAGTTGACTAAAGGGAGCCACAGGAGATCACGTTTAATTGCTAGGGAAACAGGGGAAACAAAATTAGTATCAAGCCTATGTTGGAAACAGACTGCATTCCACCATGAACGGATGGAGACACTAGCTGCCTGTTTCCAATTAGATGTGATATGGTGAAAAGCAATGGCAATGAAGAGACCTAATAGGAGATAGTGCCTATCCGACTGTGGAAGTGCAGAGGATAAAGAACCTAAAAAGATGTAAGCAGGGGAAAAGGGGATAGTAAAATGGAATTTATTTTGGAGTTGTGTCCAAACCAAATTCCAAAATTGAAGAATGGGAGGACAGTCAAAAAGCATATGTTTCAGATCAGCAGATAAACAACGGCATGTTTATCTGCAACAAGTAGGGGTGGCATCTACGGAGAAGGTGGATAAAACAGAGGGAGTCAAAAGGGTGCGGTTGTAAATAAAATAAAGAGTTTGGGTGGTATTGGCAGCCCTAGAGGTTTTATGGAGCTTAGTCCAGATTTTGTCCCAAAGTTCAATTGGCCAATCTATAGAGAAATGACATTCCCAAGCTAATTCAACCTTCAATATGGGCCTGTCAGCATAAAACTGAGCAGAATTGTACATGAAAGAAGCAGAAGGAGAAGAGTCCAGAGTTAAAGCTATCGAGCGACAAGCAGGGGAGATAGGATTGGATTCCGGCAAGGATGCAAGATAAGACAGGAGAGCAGAATGTAATGCAGTATATTGAGATCGTGTATTAGAAGGCAAGGAAAACTGAGTCCGAAGGTCTGAGAAGGATAGAGGAAGATTGTGAGAGAGTAGCTGGGAAATCCAGCGGAGACTGCGGGAATGCCAAGACTTCCAAAAGATGTACGATTACGAATTAAAAGTTGTTTATTGTGCCAGATGGGTTGTTCATTTGTCGAGGAGGCGGAAGGATAGGAAGAGGATAAATATGAATAAAGAAGCTTGTGAGAGTGAGAAATAACGGGAGTCCGAAGACCAGTCAGAGGGGAGGTGAAAGACAAGAGCTCACGAAATTCAAAGGGAGAAACAAAAGAAGACTCAATCGTTAACCAAAGGGGGGGATGGAAAGGAAGATCCGTGGAGATCCAACAAGCAGATTGTTTGAGAGAAAAAGCGCGATGATAAGCTTTGAAGTCAGGGAAACGAACTCCAGATTGGGATTTATCCTTTCGCAAGGAAGCCAACGCAATGCGAGGTCTTTTACCTTTCCACAAAAATTTCAACAATATAGAATCAATCTTTTAAAATAATAATCGGGGATATGGATTGGTATCATGGAAATAGTGTAAAGTAGAAATGGGGGGAGCATCATCTTGATTGAACTCAGACGTCCCCACCAGGACAAGAAAAGCGGATTCCATCGAGTAATGGCAGACTCCAATTTTTGGGAGATCTAATCAAAATTGAACTTCAAAGTGTCTGATAAAAGAGGAGCGAACCATACACCTAAGTATTTAATTTTCTGTGGTTGCCACGAGAAACCAGAGACAGCAAAAAGATGTTTTTGACTTAAAGAATTTAAAGGAAGAAGTCCGCATTTGTCTATATTAAGACAGTATGCTGAAACAACAGAGAAAGAAGAAACCTGTTGTAAAAAGGATGGAAGAGAGGAGACTGGATCCGAACAATAGGCGTATACCGAAAGCTCGACTTGCTGGGAAGCAAAGCGAAAACCGGAAATAGATTCATCCTGAAGTATTTTAGTAAGAAATGGTTCCAATGCTAAGACAAATAATAAGGGGGAGAGAGGGCAACCCTGCCGAACTCCTCTCTGAAGATTAAAATAATCGGAAACAGGAGCAATAACAAAAATAGACGCCTGGGGATTGGAATAGAGTAGAGAGATAAGAGAGATAAATTTAGAGGGGATACCGGTCCAAGAGAGAGCCTGAAACATAAAATCCCAACCAATCCTATCAAAGGCCTTCTCCGCGTCCAAAGAGATAGCGGCTAAAGGAAGATCCAAAGAGGAGGCTTTGCTGAGAATATTGAAAAAGACTCTGGAATTATCAGAAGAAAGGCGACCTTTCACGAAGCCGGATTGCTCAGGGCCAATTAAGTCTGGCAGGATAGGATCTAGGTGAAGGGCCAAAAGCTTGGCCATAATCTTATAGTCAGTATTAACTAAAGAGATAGGGCAGTAATTTTTACAGAGAAAGTGATCTTTGTCTTCTTTAGGGATTAAACAAATTAAGGCTTGTTGGAAGGAACCACTAGAATGACCGGAGTCCAGAAAAGTTTGAAATAAATGCAATATTTTGGTAGAAGGAAAGAGGCAAAATGACTATAAAATTCAATAGTAAACCCATCAGGGCCCGGGGCCTTGCCATGACGCAATTTAGAGACAGCGTGAGAGATTTCAGAGAGTGAGATATCGGCAGTCAGAGATCCAAAATTCACAGGAGACGAGGGAGGAGGAGAAAGATATTGGAAGTAAGAAAGGATATCAGTCGAAGAGGGAACAAGTTCTGGAGTATAAAGATCTCTATAAAAAAGCATAAATTCATTGAGGATATCCTTATCTTCAAACAAGAAATCCCCAGTAGACGATTTAATCTGTTCAATTCTCGTGCGTTCCTTTCGGATTTTGAGATAATTAGCAAGTAATTTCCCCATCTTATTTTGACCCCCATAATAATGTGCGTCACATTTCAATAGTAGATTGGAAGCAGCATCGGTGGTGAATTTATTAAAGAAAATTTTGGCCTCAATGAGTTCTTTAAGAGAGGATTCGGAATTTGTGGAATGGTAGGCAAGTTCAAGTTGTTTAATTTTAGCGAGGAAGGAAGATTTAGCTTCATTGGCTTTTTTCTTACGAGAAACAAAATTAATAATAAAACCCCTAGAGGCCGCCTAATAAGAATCCCAAACCATGACATAAGAGGAGGTAGGTGTGTGATTAAGCAAAAAAGAACTCGGACGCAAATTTAGAGAACTGTGTACAAAAAATAGGATCAAGGAGCAGGGAATTATTAAACCCCCATCTGCCAGAGTGGGGAGAAAAGGGAAGGGGATCAATATCAACGAGTACTGGGGCGTGATCAGAGATCAAAGTGGAGCCAATATCGGAATGAATAACGGGTTGGGAGAGGGATTTGCTCAAAAAGAGATAATCAATGCATGACTGGGAATTATGTGCAGGGGAAAGAAAACTATATTCCTGAAGGTCGGGATTACACAGTCTCCAAATGTCTACCAGTTCGTTTTTTTGAATGGTATTAGGCTTCTTTAAATAAACAGTTTTCTCACGTTGCAGCATGGGCATTTTACCTTATTTCTAACAGATTGCCCTGCTGTACACTAAGGTAGGAGGAGGCCGCCACATGCTTTAGCACCCCCAGACTGCCACATTGTCATTCTGTATGTGGCAATCAGCCGGCATACAGAATGACAATGGGGGGGGTGGGGCTGCTCTTGTGCTCCAGGAGGAGCGCGAGGCGCCCCATCAAGAGTGGGTGAGGCCTCTCACAGGGAGCAGTGCTGCTCCCTGTGAATGCCATAATTAAGGACAAAAGGCGTCCGTAAAAGGGATCCTCTCGGACAACAGACGTGAGGTCCCAATTATGGACCGTCCGTGAAATTTATGGACGGTTGGTCACCCTAATCTGTGTGTAGGCCAAGGAGCAGAATTCACAGTGGAGGTAAACAGAAAAAACCCCAATAATAATACCTACAGAGGCATCTGATTAGGAAGGGTAACATTTGGCAGCCTATTGACAGCAAAACACAGCTGGCATCGTTTGCATACATATGTGCAGTGCTGTGTTAGTGGTGAAATGCCCACAAAGGTGGGGAGCGTGGCCCTTACATTTTTTAGGTTTCACCTGCACAGCGCTTCATTAGCACACAAGCCCTGACCTCCACCGACTACATCCTCCTCGGAGACCTGAACTTTCACCTTGAGAACAACAACATCAACTCCACCACCCTGATCAACAACTTCAGACTGAGGCAGCTCGTCACAACGCCAACCCATTCCGCTGGCCACACCCTTTACCCCGTCTTCTACTCAAGCTTCCATGTCTCCTTCCGCCACACCACCAAACTCCTCTGGACCGACCGCCGCTGCATCCACCTCACCTTCCAGAAACCCACCACAGAACCCAACAGATTCCCCGCCGCTGCTGGAGCAAAATCACAGAAGACCAGCTACATACAAACCTCACTCTCAGCACACCCACCGACCCCTCCAACACCGACAACGCTGCCCACAACCTCAGACGCTGGATCGACGACTGCACCAACTCCCTCGCCCCGCTGAAAAAAATCACCCACAGTGACACCACAAAGAGAGTAAGCTGGTTCACCCCAGAACTCCTAGCCTGCAAGTGAACATGCCGGAAACTAGAGAAGAAACAGCACAATGAAAAGACACCGGACAGCCTTGCAGCCCACAAAGACGAGATCCGGAAACACCATCACCTCATCAGGTCTGCCAAGAGGACCTCCTTCAAAGACCGCCTCAACAACAAAGCACACAACAGCAAGGAGCTCTTCAACATCGTAAAGGAACTCTCCAACCCCAGCTCCAACACCAACGACATCCTGCCGTCACAAGCCCTGAGCGATTCCCTGGACACCTTCCTCCACCACAAGATCGCTGACATCCACAGCAGCTTTAACACCCAGACAGCCCCAACAGACACCAACACTCCAGACTCTCCGCACACAATCGACCACGACCCCCTGCCAGCCTTGGCCAACTTGAATATCGATGACACCATCAAGACAATGAGCACAATCCACTCCGGCTACCTGTCAGACCCATTCCCGTACCACATCTTCAACAAAGCCAGCAGCTCCATCATCGCACCCCACCTGTGCAACGGCATCAATCTCTCCTTCGAGACCGCGACCTTCCCAGAGAGCTGGACACGCCAAGATCAACACCCTACTCAAAAAACCCAAGGCGGACCCGAGAGACCTCAAGATCTTCCGGCCCATCTCCCTACTTCCGTTCCCAGCCAAGGTCATCGAAAAGATCGTCAACAGACAGCTAGCCCGATACCTCGAAGAAAACAGCATCCTGGACCCATCCCAGTTAGGGTTCCGCAGCAACCACAGCAGTGAGACTGCCCTCATCACTGCCACCGACGACATCAGGACCCTGCTGGACAACAGTGAGACAGCGGCCCTCATCCTCCTGGACCTTACCACCGCCTTCGACACTGTCTGCCACCGCACACTACGCACACACCTCCACGATGCAGGGATCCGAGACAAGGCCCTGGAATGGACCACCTCCTTCCTCTCCAGCAGAACCCAAAGCATCCACCTCCCCAATTCAAATCCAAAGCCTGCAAGATCATTTGCGGCGTACCCCAGGGATCCTCCCTCAGCCCAACACTGTTCAACATCTACATGGCCCGCTTGCACAAGTCACTCGACAGCCCAACCTCAACATAATCTCCTACGTGGACGACACTCAACTGATCCTCTCCCTCACCAAGGATCCCCTCACCGCCAAATCCAACCTCCATGAAGGAATGAAGGCCGTCGCCGACTGGATGAAGATCAGCCGACTAATGCTGAACACGGACAAGACGGAGGTCTTCATATCAGCTCCAACCCTTCAGCCTGGGACGACTCCTGGTGGCCCACTGCACTGGGGGCAGCCTGACACCCACCGACCACGCACGCACGCAACCTCGGAGTCATCCTCGACTCAACACTCTCCATGACCAAGCAAGTCAACGCAGTCTCCTGCTACAACACCCTCCACAAGATCTACAGGTGGATCCCGACAGATACAAAAAGAACAGTCACCCAGGCCCTCGTCAGTAGCAGACTTGACTATGGAAACGCCCTCTACGTGGGAGCCGCAGCCGAGCTCATCAAACGACTTCAACGCATTCAAAATGACTCTGCACTACTGATGCTCGACGTACCACGCCACAGGCACATCACCCCTCCACCTGAGGAACCTGCACAAGAGGATTTCCTTCAAGCTCCTCATCCATGCACACAAGGCACTCCACAAGACTGGTACAGCCTACCTCAACAGATGACTTTTCTTCTACATCCCCAACCGCCAGCTCAGCTCCGCCGACCTCGCCCTCGCCTCCGTCCCTTGCATCGAAGAACAACCACCGGCAGCAAATCCTTCTCCCACCTTGCCGCCAAGACCTGGAACACCCTCCCACTGAGCCCACGACAGACCCAAGACCTGCTGACCGTCAGGAGGCTACTCAAGATCTGGCTGTTCGACCAGTAGTGCCTCTCACTTTATCCCCCAGTGCCATGAGACCCTCAGGAGTAAGTAGTGCGCTCTACAAGTTCTTGATTGATTGATTGATTGATTTCACTGTGCTTGTTAGGTTTTGCCTGCACAGCGCTTGTGCTGTGCTTGTAAAATCTATTGTTTTTAATATAAATCTTAAAAGGGACTTTTTATCCCGCCCCCTCACTTTCCTGGCTTTTCCTTGGTTCCTGTGCTTGGCACTCACTTTTTAGGTCTTGCCTAAGAAGCGCATGCGCTCCTTAGGAGACCTATAGCCTTCACTCTGCCCTTTGTGGAAGCAAATACTTGTGCTTGTGACGGCATCCACCTTGCAGGAGCGAGCAGGGGCACAACACAAGCACGAGTGTGTGCTTCCAAAAAGAGCAGACTGATCTCCCCTGCACGTGTGCGCTTGCACCACTCATGGGCTTACCTCCTGCTCGCCCTCTCTCTCACAATTAGCTTTCACGGCCGCGGGACCGCGCTTGTGTTTCAATGCTTGTTGGTTTAAGGCACCTCGCACACAATCCTTACTGAGACCTCGAACACAATCCTTACTGGCCCTTTACACACAATCCTTACTGGCACCTCTCACACAATCCTTACTGGCACACTTCTTAATCCCTTGGCTTCAGTGGATTAACTGGTTATACTGGTTGTGTCCACAGAAGTACAGTCTCGCTGAGGCGAATGTGAACAGGTCGTCCACCACCGTGCACAAGAAAGTCCTTCTGCTGTAAGTGTCAGAAGGATTTACTTTCTTTCTTTCTTTATTTTAAACAGGACCTAAGGGAACTTCCCTCGCACCAGAGTAAGTTTTTTTTGTTCTTTTTCTACTGTCATGTGCAGCGCGCTGACGTCACAATAACTGCTTTTACTTTGGCTGTTGCGTGGGTGGGAGGACATCCCTTTGTACTCCACCCAACCCCTCGAGCACCGATCTGTGCCCTCTTTAGTCGCATGGTTTGTATACGGCCTGCTTTGTCTTGGTCCCAGTTCCTACTTACCAATTCAGTCTGACGTGGTTCCTTCGCTTGTCCCTAAGTAGACCAGCCAGCAGCGGGCTACTGAGCTGTGTGCCTGCTCTCGCCTCTTATAGCTGATGGTACTCTTATGGTACCACGGTGAGTCATAGGACCACCCTATCGCTATTCCTATAATGTGCCTACTAGTTTCTTAATCAATCTTGCAGTAAACACCAAAGCGCTATGGGTAGCAGCTGTGATGCAGGACTCCCGATGTCGGTAACTGAACCGCATGAGTCCCAAAATGATAAAGATAAGTTTTACTACATTCAAGATGTCATTATTAAAAATGTTACTTTGTATTTGTACAGTTATACCAAGAGCCTACAGCGTCAAAGTAAAACAAGCATTTGCAATGCAATAGGTCAAGCATTTGCGAGAGTTTAAGCTATTGGCGTTGTTAAATGCCTTTTATTTATATTTTATAAATAAACACATAAATAATGGGCATTGTCATTTACAATGTCAATACCTTAAACTCTGGTAAATGCGAGACCTATTGCATTGCACATGCTTGTTCTCCATTTCTATTGGCTGTAGCATATTTTCCTGCATTTACCAATGCTTGTTACTCACCTGCTTCTCTTATCAGTCTCCTGTAGTCAGATTACTGTTATCATCTGCTTTGGTAAAACTGTTTTTTCATACAGTTTTGCCTTTTTCTTGGCTTGTGTGATGCTTTAAATTAAATTAGTGGATTTATATAGCCCAATTTATTACTCAGAGAGATTAAGTGATTTGCTTAAAATCACAGGATGTTGCTCTGCCGAGACTCAAACCAGGAACCCCAGGTCTCCAGTCTGCAGCTCTGGCAGCTGCGTCACATCCTCTCCACTCCAGTGATACTTGTCAGGGAGCTCTTTCCTTCTTTCCTGATGGTGATTGATTAAAAACAGCTTGTTAGTCAGCACATAGGCAAAACCAATGCATTACCAATGCTTGGTTTCTTTTCTCATTTTCAGAATTGCTCTGCTCACGGGCTCACTGGCCCTCGTTATCTTGCCCCCTTGATAGACTTCATCCTCCAGCGCAGATGCCCCCTTACCCTCCAAGACCCCTCCCCCTCCACTCCCTGTACTTGAACTTGATTGGTCGTTGACAGCACTTTTGTCAGTTCCAGTATGGTTTCTAGGGGCCCAATTCACACAATGAACTTAAGACTCAATACTAAACTTACTACTATTTTGGTATTCACAGAATGCACTTACTACTTTTGGTATTCACAGAATGAACTCACTACTTTTGGTATTCACAGAAGTTAGGATTTTGTCTTAAGTTAGTCTTAAGACAGACTTAAATTAGACTTAAGACAACATCCTAACTTAAGTCTGTCTTAATTTTGTCTTAAGTCTGTCTTAAGTTTGTCTTAAGACAAACTTAAGACAAAAACCTAACTTCTGTGAATACCAAAAGTAGTAAGTTCATTCTGTGAATGCCAAAAGTAGTAAGTGCATTCTGTGAATACCAAAATAGTAGTAAGTTTAGGATTGAATCTTAAGTTCATTCTGTGAATCGGGCCCTAGGAGAGGAGCGGGGTCATGTGACACAAACACTGCAGAGCCTGCTGAATGGGGAAGTGAGGGACAGGGAGACTGGAAGCTGCTGCAGGATATAAACCCACTGAGCTTCTCCTCCCTAGAAACCTTTACCAACTCAATGGGCCCGATTCACAGAATGAACTTAAGACTCAATCCTAAACTTACTACTATTTTGGTATTCACAGAATGTACTTACTACTTTTGGCATTCACAGAATGAACTTACTACTTTTGGCATTCACAGAAGTTAGGATTTTGTCTTAAGTTTGTCTTAAGACAAACTTAAGACAGACTTAAGACAGACTTAAGACAAAATCCTAACTTCTGTGAATGCCAAAAGTAGTAAGTTCATTCTGTGAATACCAAAATAGTAGTAAGTTTAGGATTGAGTCTTAAGTTCATTCTGTGAATCGGGCCCCAGGACTTCATTCTGTGATCTCGAACTTTCTTCTTCATGGAAGTGTGTGATCTTCTAGTTGCATTGTTTACCAAAACAAAGCCAGCTCAGAAAGCTCTGAGTAGTGAGCTGGGCATAAGAACCATTAAGTTTCACTTTCACCTCTTCACCCCCTCAGATGCTCTTACACATACATCCAGTTATTAAAAGAGATAAAACGCTTTGACGCTTGCTTGAAGTGAGACCACTGTTGCTCTAAAAAATATGTTCCCCGAGGATCTGTGCTGACTCGTGTGGGTGCCCTTGTTGTTCTATATAATAAGGAGTGACGCAGCACAATAGGTATAGGCCGCCCTTGAGCATTGCTGGAGTTGCGTCGCGATTGCAACACAACTCCAGCAATGCACTGCCCTTACGACAAAAGATGCAACATGCATCTGACTATCCTTGCGCCGCATTGTGAATGCGACGCATCGGTCGTGGCGCAAGGGTATTTCTACGGGTGGCATCTTTACTGGCTTATCCCTGCTAATATGCAGGGATACACCTGCAATATGCCCTAACTAATATTTCCTTGTAGAAGTTGCTCAGTACATTAAGACTAAGCACATTACAAAAAGCAATGAATACGGTCCCAGTGGTGAAAACCATGGTAACAACCCTGACAAAAACAAACAGCCTTCAAAAATTATTTATGCTGGCTGCAGGACGGAAACAAAATAGAAACCTTAGGAACGGTCCGAGCTGTAACATGTTCCTCAATAAATAAATGCAGACCTGTCTAGGCTTGGCCAAAAAAGGTGATTCAATTACTTATTTCCCTTTAAACCCATTTGAACATGCGTAGAGGAAGTCATTGGTGCAAACTGGGGAGTAGCTTCCATAGGTGTAGAAGGTGTAGTGGCACCGAGGCTCAGATATATAAGGGGCCACTGAAGCGTGCCCTTCCGGCCGTTGGTATAATATTATAATTTATTAAAAATAAAGAAGCAAACAAAGTTTTTTTATCAGACGTAATCAGAATGTTTTTATGTTTCGTAGACCAAGCACATTACAAAGCGCAGTGAAGCCGGTCCCAGTGGTAACATGTTGATAACGAAATCAACTGTTACATACAATAGAAACACAGTGGTTCGGTGTAAACAATTGAATAAACCTTAGTTAATAAAATTAAAGGACAGCACTCGTGAAACATTCAGAAAAAATATATGCACACTGCAAGACGGAAACAGAATACGAACTTTAGCATGGGGTACCAGCGGGACCATGCTCTTGAAATAAATGCAGCCCTGACAAAAACAAACAGCATTCAAAAAGAATTTGTCCAGGCGGCAAGACGGAAACAAAATACAAGAGTTAGGAATGGGACGAGCAGTAACATGCCCCTAAATAAAAAATAAACTCAGACCTGACGATAAAATAGAACATAAAAAAATCCTTTGTGCAGTCTTGCAAATAAACAAAGAGTGCACCAACACAAAAGGAAACTAGCAGTGCTGTGTCTTGCATCAGTGAGAGGGGAGAAAAGAAAACAAACATGCTGAAAAGCCTGGGAAGTCCATAGCTGTTGTGCCTACAACAGCATGTGCGAAAAAGTAATTAACAAAATAGTGCCCTGCAATTGTAAATAAATCAGACAGAGAAGCGTCACATGTAACGGGGCAGTCCTTATGAGAGTTACCAACAGTCGAAAAATAGGGACGAAGGGGTGACTAATGAACAAATTACCCAAAGACAAAAAGGATTTCCAAAATACAGTCAAGGGAGACAATTCAAAACACGGGTGAGAAATGGGCAGAGCATAAAGCCCATATTCTGAACACAACACGTCTTGAAGAGACAGCAGAAGCGCTGCCTAGGCGAGACCTAAAAACACACGGCCTCATTTACAAGAAACAGCATCAGCATTGATGCGTCATATTTCTTGCGCCTGCATCAAATGCCCTTGCGACGCCATGGATGCGCTGAATTTACAATACAGGGCTCCAGGACACAAGGATTAATGGCTGCATCAGAAAATCTGACGCATCTGTTGGTGCCAAAGTAATCCATCTCTGGATTGCGTCGTAAAAATGACGCAACTCCGGAAATGCGTCAGAACACAGAGGCGAGTCCCATTTTAAAAGCCCTGCGTCAATCATTACGCCAGGTCTGAGCAGGTGTAGGGATCCTGATCCTAATTAAGAGAGACCTTACAGCACTGCACTGCACCGAAACCTCTTAAATGAGGTCCATGGGGCTTAATTACAAGCCCCTGTGCACCTCTGGAACGTCACTCTTAATGACGGTCCGGTGGCTCACATTGTGGGGCCATACCTACAAGGCCACGTAAAGCCACCCTGCCTGGCTTTTCATGGCCTTGTAGATATGGACTGAGGCAACGCAGCGCAAGTCGCTGTGTTGCCTCATCCTACAATAGGGAGACATGCCATGGATGTTACGATGGGTGTTTCCAAGCAACACCCATTGTATTTGACAAGTTCCCTGATTTACGGGAATGCGTCAAAAGCCAACTCCTCCCCAAGTGAGGAGTAAGGAAGGCACAACGGGGAGAAATACCGTTATTTCTGCTGCTTTTATTTTTCTGTGCACACACAGAGAGGAAAACTCCTCTTGTGATTAATTCTGTGCAGGAACATGTGACTTCCTTTACAAAACAATTATCCCTGCAAATCCTGAACCATTGCACCATGGTGCAAGGGTGCCTGCGTTGGCACATGGCAGTATACAGTGTGACAGTGCAGGGGAAAAGGACAGGAATGCACTGCCTCTGATAGAGATGGCGCATTCCTGCCCTTTTTTTGTTTGTGACGCAGGGCAGCGCAACAAGATTCCTTGCGGCGCTGCCCTGCACCAAACCTCATAAATGAGACCCTCACAGGCCAAGAGGTATAGAGGTTTTGTGTCTGTCTGTAATGCCTTAAAAAATGCACCCAATGCAAAACCTTTTTGGGGATTTATGACCCAATGTAAATTGGTATTTGAGTTGGTTTGTAAGGAAAAGTAGCGCAAATCATTGTAAAGTGCTGCTTTGCATACTTTTAGGGCATTTTCATGAAATTGTGTCACAGGGAAAATGCAGAAATGCGCCATATGTAATGCAATACAGTGCATTCCTGTCCTTTCCCATTCGCTGGTGCACAATGGGCTGCCTATCACCAGCGCAGGCACTTTCAACCTTGGTGCAAGGGTGCCTGCGTTGCATGCAGGACTGTTTTTGTGAAGAAAGTGACACCATCAAGCACAAAAACAATCCTAGGAGGTATATTCCTGCAGAATATACAACACTCACCTTTGAACTATTGCGCAAAGGTGTGTGTGTGGCGCTCAGCAGCAAAATTCTGCTCCTGACCTAGGGAGAGGGAAGGAGAATGCCATATGTATAGATATGATGCTCCCCAGCTCCCTCTTTAACATGCAACGCACAACAGCAACTTTGGTTTCTGTGCTGTATTGTGTGATTTTGCCGGAAATCTGAGCCACAGTGGCAAAGCAAGTTGTTTGTATTTTTAGTTGTCAAAGTCCTTGGTAATTGATGGATGAATATCTGTGCACTGAATACTTCTGTTATCCTCTCCACAAGGCAAGTCATGATCCAGTGGGAGATGGAAATGACACAAAGGTTTGTGGTCTGTCATCCTTTGCTCTAAAAAACTGCAGAGATGTCATAAAACATAATTAGTAGAAAGCCCTGCCAAGTGTCACAAATCACTTGTTAGGGTAACACATATTAGGCACAGATGTAGAAAGGTTTTGCATCCGGTTTGTGTTACTTTTTTAATGCAGACACAACTCAAATCTTTTGTGACATTTACAAACCAAGGTAAATTGTTGTTTGCGTTGGTTTGTCAGAAAAAGTAAACCAAATCAGTGCAAAGCGTTGCTTTGCATTACTCTGCGTAAAGGGGGCGTTCTGTGGGTGCTACATGGGAGTTCCTGTGCTACAACCCATGGTTTGTTACACAAATCCCTACCTACTAATAATAGTAGACAGTGATTTGCAGCAAAAAAGAATGCACCTTGAAAGCAGGCTGTAAAAGGGGAAATGTTTTCATTTCTCCTATCTGTTCTGACTTTGCATGTGTTCTGCACTGTACAGCACATGTACAATGTAGGATACGTTTTAAAAGTTGACTGGGCATAGTAGTTTGTACTGGAAGGGATCCCTTTCAGTGTAAAACCTCGGCTAGTCTCATGCACACACCCTTGCACTCTGGTGCAAAGGTGTGTGTGGCGCCGGTGCTAGCGAGAGGAGAACAGAGTGCCTTATCACAGTAGTTATGGCGCTCTCCTGCTCTCTCGCTGTCACACAACACAGCGCAGCAACTTTGGGTTCTGCGCTGCTTGACAGTTTTGCAAATCTGGGCCTTTCTAGGTCTTTTCTACGCATTACTGCAATCACCTGAGCTTGTCATGTAATGTGTGGTACACAGCAGGGCTGAAGAGTTGAACAAATAAAGCTGTGAGTGTCAGGACATTTCATATTATGGTCTCTTGCTGCAGCTGGACCTGCCTGGCTTCAACTACCTACAGTGACAGTCAATGATAAAATGCTCTAATTATCCTGTCACGTGGATGGGTTAGGCTTGGTAGGAAACACTGCTATTTTACATACACAAGTTTCTTAAGTTGCCTTCTCATCCTCCACAAGAACATACATTTGCTTGCATGACAGTTCAGGATTGGTTTCTCTGAAACTACATTACTTAGATTTCACCTAAGAAGGCACACTATCATGACACCTTGAACATTTAGTACAAGGACTAAACGTACATTGTGCAAATGATGTTGTTGTTGTTAGTCCATAAGGCGACACTGCTATCACATGAGGAGAAACAAGGTCAGGCTGGCTGATTCTTTGGTACGGAAGCACGAGTGCTGTTTGTTATAAATACAAAAACATTTCTGGGTTTCAGGAGAGGAGCTCTCTTCTGTCATTGCGAGGTCGCTGCCTGACGGAATCCCAGCCCAGCTGATTCCTATTTTCCATCCGCCAGGAGGGATGTTCAACTTTGAACCAAGATTGGACCTGAACACATTTGACCACAGGTAATGGGAAGTTAGATTATCTGGCATAGCACCCGCCCCAGGCAACTAGATCAGGGAACATATAGTAAGAGTACACTATACATAGTACTTATATGCCAACATAAAAATACTGCTTTAGCACAATGGTGGGATTGTTTATACTTTTCACTGTTCTCATACATCTAAGGTCTCTCATTTGCTTCAGTCCATTAATCATTGCAACAAGTCTTATATAATAGAATCACAATGGTTCAATAGATATTGAAATGCCTTGTTGTGCATTTCTTGTGTATCTTTTTGGGTATGCACGAGTGATTTAGCGAAAAGGTTCTAGATTTGTTACCACGATTCCTTGGGGAGTGTGGGTTGTCATTTTCTGAGTTTGCACATTCCATCTGTTACCTTCTTCGGGCTAGGGGTATTTATGGTTGCACAGTGAGCTAGCAGGACTATAGGTCAACATTAAGTATGAGCGCAAAATCCGTTCCGCTCGTGGATTTTGCGAATTCTCGGTAAATTTGCGATCCGCGAACTCCCGCGAATTTACCGCGAATTCGCAAATCCGCGAGCGGCGGATTCCGGGGGCAAAAGTTGAAGCCTGGCTGGCCTGTCAACTTGTAACTAGTAACTATTTTAGGATGGCGCCGGCAAGCTGCCAGCGCCATCCTAAAATAGTTGCTAAGTTAGCTTCAACAGGAAGCTCTAATAGATAAAATAAAGCAGGTGCTCGCACCTGCTTTATTTTATCTATTAGAGCTTCCTGTTGAAGCTAATTTAGTAAGTATTTGAAGATGGCGCTGGCAGCTTGCCGGCGCCATCCTAAAATAGTTACAACATGCCCTTCCTGTGAGCCCAAAAACAATCGTGAGCGTCGTCGAGGCAGGTGTGCCTTCTTCACAAATCTACAGTGGAAAATCAGCTGTGATGCTGAATAGAGGCTTTTGCATCCTTGACTTTCACGAGCGCAATACCCGTGCTGTTCTTGTGACCAAGGGTTTCTTTCTCTTCATCTGCTGAACTGATCTTTCTCAGACCTTTTATACACACAAGAAGCATGTGTGAACTCACATGGTAGCCCTGCCCGTTTGGCCCCGCCCACACACTCGCGGTTTGCACCGTCTTCCCGCCATTCACCCACTATGATGGACAGCTCACTCAAGGGACCCCTGCGCCCGTCGGGGCGATTGCATAGTAACACACACATGGTCGCTCGAACTAGTTGATGCTCAAATTCAGTGACTCATTCATTAGCCCAAAAACAATCGTGAGCGTCGTCGAGGCTGGACAGGTGTGCCTTCTTGTTATGTTATGTTATGTTATGTTAAAATGCGTTTGTATAGCGAAACGGCTACTCTTAAAGAGTGTCCCGGCGCTTTCCACGGGCTGTAGTGTAGAACAACATAACAAGAAAAACAGATTCCAAAGAAGAAGAAACCCGCCTAAACAGAAAGATTAAAAAGCCAAGTCTTCAAATTTTTTCTAAATTGAAGCAGATTGGGGGTACTGCGAAGTGCCAGTGGGAGCGAATTCCACAGCTGGGGGGCCTTGAGGCTAAAAGAGCGCCCCCCAATGCGGGCCTTCCTCACACGCGGGACCACAGCAGTGAAAAGGGATTCAGAACGCAGTGAGCGAGCAGGGCGATAGAAAGCCAATCTCTTCTGCAGATATCCCGCGCCTGAGCCAAACAGAGCTTTGTGCACCAGCGCCAGGGATTTGAACATAATCCGCTTCCGGATCGGCAACCAAAGAAGCGTCTGCAGCAGCCCAGAAGCCCGTGCTCGTCTATGCAGACCAAAAATCGCACAGGCTGCAGAATTCTGTGCCACCTGCAAACGCTGGACCAAGTAATCAGGAAGGCCTAAGAAAAGGGCATTGGCATAGTCTAGCCTGGATCCGATGGGCGCCTGCACCGTAATCCGCCTGTGCTCCGCAGATAGTAGAGGAAGAAATTTGCGGAGCATTTTCAGAATGCCGAAACAAGTGCCGGACAGGCCAAGAACGTGCACTCTCAATGAGAGCTTGTTATCCAGCTTAACACCAAGGTTCTTGGCAACCAAGGAGGATTGTGCCGGGGGACACATGGCAGCCGGCCACCATTGCCGCCACTCGGGATCGATGGCACAGCCGAAAAATAGAAACTCCGACTTACTGGAGTTGGCCTTCAGACTATTCCGCTGGAACCAACCAAAGACCATGTCCAGGCAGTCCCGAATTCTCTCCCCATCAAATGGCTGATCTTTGCCACATGTGAAGAGGAGTTGCGTGTCGTCGGTGTAGGACACGATCTGGGCGCCGTAAGCCTCCACCGCAGCCGCCAGAGGGGACATAAAGATGTTAAACAACGTCGGGCTCAACACAGAACCCTGTGGAACCCCGACTCCCAACTCTACCGTGGAAAATCAGCTGTGATGCTGGATAGAGGCCTTTGCATCCTTGACTTTCACGAGCACAATACCCGTGCTGTTCTTGTGACCAGGGGTTTATTTCTCTTCATCTCTGAACTGATCTTTCTCAGACCTTTTCAAACACACAAGAGGCATGTGCACTCGCATGGAAGCCCCGCCCCAAATCCACGGATACGCAAATCTGCAAAATCCACGGATTTTGCGGATCCACGATCCGCAAATCCGCAAAATCCGCGGATCGTGGATCCGCAAAATCCGCCCATGCTTAGTCAACATATCCTGAGGGTGTGCACGAAATCAGTCTGTCACAATCCTAACGTTTATGCTGTACAACAAACACACAGTTCTCACTGAGAAATTGGAAGCTGGACGACAATCCTTGACTAATAATTAAAGTAAACACAGGTAGAAAAGTCATGTTACAAATGGATACATTCCATTCGATTTAAAGTCCTATTTAGTATCACATCTGGGCCTTTGCAGACTCTTAAAACAGCCAAAAGTCACCAGTGTTTTTCTCTTTGAAAGGTAGCAGCTCTAAATGCAGGCAAACCATTGCGGGACAGCACCTTGTCATTCGAGAAGCCCATAAAGTGGGAGTGGCAGCGCTTGAGGTATCCTGCACAGTGCAGTATGTTTATCAACAGTAAATGAAACTTTATTGAACAATCACACAATTGCCTGGTACAGAGTGGGCTGCACAAAAGGGCAGGAAAGGTGATAATGGGGGTGGGGATGTGGGAATCATGTAAAGGGAATGACGGGAGAATGCAAGATTAATGGAACATTTCCATCTCTGCAAGTCAACTGGTAGCTTAACCTCCCCCTGCCATCCCGCACCCCCTGAAAGATCTGTTGCCACTTCCTGCGTGTGATTGTCCCAGACGTTTGGTGAGATAATTGCATATAATCCCCGGTAGTTTGAAGCTGCTTTGCCCAATGATAAGTACATTTTCACTGGGCCAGATGTGTCTAATTTTCCTGTTTATTGCATACTCCCTGAATGATTAATTCACTGCAGGGAATTCCAGTATCCAACTCCTTCATCTACTATACCGTTATGTAGACCAGTGAAGCTGGCGCATGAGTAAGGTTACTGAGGCCGCTAGGCCATGCGCAACATGCACCAGCAGGGAACACACTGACACACACATGTACAGTTTAGGACTGACCCGAGTGGTCAAAAAATCTTTTATTTATCAGTTAAGCTATACCCGGCTGAACTGTTGTATGCCCACATCACTACCTGTGATGGTGAGCCCGGGTGTCTCACTACATCCCATCCAACATTAGACAGGGGACAGTCTCACCTTGGCACAAGCAGTCATGGAGTCTCTGGACGGATGCAGGATTTTGACTTACCTCATACACGTGCCCTGTTTGATGCTGGAAAACAGTGGTCTCTGCAGGCCTCTCCACTCAGGTGTGGTCCCTTCGGAGGTCTAGTGCTGATCTAGGACATGCGACAGTGGATATGCTCCATTTCTCTCTTGATTGGTGGTTTGCTCGTCATCCTCTGGCATTGGCACACCTACATTTTCCACCTCATACTCCTCAGATTCTCTTATGTCTGTGCCTTGGGTGTGCCAGATCTAGGATATATTTCTAGTAGTCATTTCTTGGCCTCTATGAGCACTGATCATGGTTAAATTCATGACTGTCACTGTCCATGACCCTCTTCCAAAGGGAGTACAAAATATCCACCCTGGGTGTCAATTTTTTATCAGGATGTGGTACCCAATCTGCAAATGTTGATAAGCAGCCCTTCTGGCCTGTCTGGCTGTCTCATTGGCCTTCCTTCACGTCTCATGCATGTCTGTTTTATTGAGGGCTGGATGAAAACAAAAACAATGGTTCTGTTGGGTATGCATTGATTATTTCTTGTACAAGTAATTCAATTATCTTATTATTATCTATAATCCTCAGAAGGTAACACCAAAGCAATTTTATCCATAAGGAACGGATTGCAGCTGTCTGACAGGACTTATGCCTGCAGAAGCCTTCAGAAATTGTTCTGCCGAACTTGCCGCGTACATCAGTAGAAATGAGTCTGAATTATCCACTTCACTTTGAGCGCGCCACTGTGTGCCTCTGATTACCAGGAAAGCGGACTTAACGCAATTCTTCCCGCTTCCATGCCATTCATCTGGAATAAATATGTTGGGGCCATGACTACACAGACCTGAGCCCAACTGTTCAACTACCCAGGATTCACTCTGGTTTCCCTAGGCTGTCTTCCCTCCTCCCCCCCATTGTCCTGATGAAGACCCACAATGACTACTCAATAGTGCATAGATTGCGTTGAAACGTTGACTTTACTTCTTGGTCCAGATCAAGGCTTTGTAAGCAAAAATTAAAATTGGATTAGCAGCAGGGCCATTGTTTTCATTCTGGCCTTCCCTTCCCTTGTACATATTTTATTCACCTTGTACATAATAGGCACTCAACTGTATCACTGAGCACAATATGTCAGTTGATCACTTTTCACCTTAAAACTTCACCTTGTTGACAGCTTTATATTGAAGTATGGGTATATATAAATAATGCAATTTATATAAAACAACTTATTACCCATCAACCTATATTTTTTTGTGTGTTCCTTATGGATAAATGTGCTTTGGTGTTATATTCTGAGGATTATACATAATAAATAAGATAATTGAATTACTTGTACAAGAAATAAGCTACGCATACCCGACACAACCATTGTTTTTGTTTTCATATATATACCCAGGTTCTGAGGGACACAGGGTCACCCCATTCTTTCTTTGATTTCATTGAGGGCTGGAGGCCACCATCCCGGGCCTGAAGGAATGCTGTCCCGGGCTGGTCATTGAAACATCAGGTGCACTGGGGTGCATTTTGTCATGGAGTGGGGTGTGTTGAGGTAGGCTCTCAGGAATCTGTGTAGGTCCCACTCAGTCTTGGTTCTGATCCACCACTCCCTTGAGCACCTTGTTTAATGTACTAATAAATCTCTTGGCGGCACCATTGGCCTGGGGCCATTGTAGCATTATTTTCGGATGTTTTGTGCCCAGCTTTGGTTTATACTGCGGTACAAAAGGGGGTGATGATGGACGGAGCATCTGAACCAATTAAACACTCACACCCAGTCAACAGATCTGGGTTTAATCCATCACCGTTCTTTAGCCCACTCTGCCACCCCAGTTCAGACATGGCCATATGCAAATCAGTCTGACCCTGTGCCTCATGGGAACAGTCCAGCCCGAACTACCAAGCCATGCCTTCCCTGGACCGGAAACAAGCTTCCTAGGACCGGTTTCTGGCATTACAGCCGTCTTCAGCCAGGTTTGCTTGAATCCAGTTGCAAAGTGAGCAAGGGACTCACGTCTGAGCATACCCTGCAAATTTATGGCGACCAAAGTGGTACAAAAGGGGGTGGTGATGGACGGAGCATGTATCAAACACTCACACCCAGTCAACAGATCTTGGTTTAATCCATCACCGTTCTTTAGCCCACTTTGCCACCCCAGTTCAGACATGGCCATATGCAAATCAGTCTAACCCTGTGCCTCATGGGAACAGTCCAGCCCGAACTACCAAGCCATGCCTTCCCTGGACCGGAAACAAGCTTCCTAGGACCGGTTTCTGGCATTACAGCCGTCTTCAGCCAGGCTTGCTTGAATCCAGTGGTAAAGTGAGCAAGGGACTCAGGTCTGAGCATACCCTGCCAACTTATGGTGAACAAAGCGGTACAAAAGGGGGTGGTGATGGACGGAGCATCTGAACCAATCAAACACTTACACCCAGTCAACAGATCTGGGTTTAATCCATGACAGTTCTTTAGCCCACTCTGCCACCCCAGTTCAGAGATGGCCATATGCAAATCAGTCTGACCGTGTGCCTCATGGGAACAGTCCAGCCCGAACTGCCAAGCCATGCCTTCCCCGGACCGGAAACAAGCTTCCTAGGACCGGTTTCTGGCATTACAGCCGTCTTCAGCCAGGCTTGCTTGAATCCAGTGGCAAAGTGAGCAAGGGACTCACGTCTGAACATACCCTGCCAACTTATGGCGAAGAAAGTGGTACAAAAGGGGGTGGTGATGGACGGAGCATCTGAACCAATCAAACACTCACACCCAGTCAACAGATCTGGGTTTAATCCATGACCCCATCTTCTCAGAACCATCAAACATCCGGTTCAGCCACACCGCCCAACCCTCCTAGACCGACCATCATTGCGTCCCTTTCACTTTCAATACCACCACCGTGCCAAAAACCCGGCCCACGCCCACCTCGAGGGAATTGGAGCAAGGTCACCACGGAACACCTGAACTCCGCCCTCCTCCAACACCCACCTACACCAACTCCGCAGCCAGAGAATTCCACCACTGGGTCGCCTGCTGCGCCGACAATCTGGCACCCCTCCGACAGACTGCCAAACAACGTTTTCCCAAGTCCGCTTGGTTCACCACCGAACTCCAAGAAGCCAGAAGCGCCTGCAGACGTCTGGAAAAAACCTCGCGGAACCAGAAGACCATGGAAGCACTAAGCAACCACAAGATCGCCTTGAAGGACTACCACCAGCGTATAAGGGTCACCAAAAGAATTTTAATCAGTGAGAAGGTCAAGACAAACAAATCCAACACAAAGGAGCTGTTCAATGCCATCCAGCAGTTCGCCAACCCCTCCTGCGCAGCCACCGACATCGCACACTCCCAGGAACTCTGCGATGAACTCGGTTCCTACTTCCACCTAAAGATCAAAGTCCTCTATGACAATTTCAGAGAGCCATACAGACGTCAGCACCACACCACCAACCACCACAGAGAAGCTGGCCATCACCTCCTGGGACACCACGTCCATCGAGCTCATCACCTCAACCATGAGGAAGACTCACTCAGGAGCCCCAACGGACCCTTGCCCCCCACACATCTTCCACAGGGCCGCCTCTGCCATCGCTCCTGAACTATGCCACTCTATCAACTCCTCCCTCACTTCCAGCACCTGCCCCAATGTCTGGAAACGTGTAAAGGTGAAACCCCTCCTCAAGAAACCAACGGCCGACCCTACCGACCTGAAGAACTACCTGCATAGCTCTCTCCTTCCCTTCACAGCAAAAGTCACCGAAAGACTCGTGAACGCCCAGCATCCTGCCTTCATTGAGGAAAACTGCATTCTGGACACCTCCCAATCCGGCTTCCGCAGCAACCACAGCACCGAGACCGCCCTCTTTGCTGCCACCGACGACATCTGCATGCTGATCGACCAAGGACACAGCACAGCCCTCATCCTCTTGGACCTCTCTGCCGCCTTCGACACCGTCTCACATCGCACACTAGCTGCCAGCCTCCTCAATGCGGGAATACAGGGCTCCGCCCTTGAATGGATACGATCCTTCCTCTCCGGCAGAACACAGAGGGTCAGACCCCCCCCTTTCCTCTCCTACCCCACGGACATCGTCTGCGGAGTATACCAGGGATCCTCACTAAGCCCAACACTCTTCAACATCTACATGACCCCCATCGCCGCCATCGTCAGAAAACATGGGCTCAGCATCGTATCCTACACTGACGACACGCAACTCATTCTCTTCCTCACCAAGAACTCAGAAATCACCAGACTCAGCTTCCAGGATGGTATGAGAAATGTGGCAGCCTGGATGAAGGACAGCTGCCTAAAGCTCAACTCCAAGAAGACTGAGGTCCTCATCCTCGGACCCTGCACCTCCGCCTGGGACAACACGACCTCGGGAGCCCGCCCACCCCTACATACCACGCCTGAAACATCGGCATAATCCTCGACTCTTCCCTCTCCATGAACCGCCAAATCAACGCTGTCTCCTCTGCCAGCTTCAACTGCCTCTGCATCCTCCGGAAGACTTTCAAAGGGATCCCCACTACAGAAGGACTGTCACCCATGCACTCCTCACCAGCAGACTCGACTACGGCAACGCCCTCTACGCCGGAATCAACAAAGCTCTTCTACGCAAGCTTCAGACCATCCAGAACGCTGCAGCCAGACTCTTCTTGGGGACACCTCACCACAAACACATGACCCAACACCTGCGAGACCTCCACTGGCTCCCCGCCGAGAAGAGGGTCAACTACAAACTCCTCACCCATGCCTTCAAATCCCTCAACAACATCGGACCCAAATACCTCAACGACAGACTATGTTTCCACGTACCCAAGAGAAACCTCTGTTCCGCCGACCTTGCCCTGGCTGAGGTCCCCAGCATCCACAGAATCAAGGCGGTTGGTAGGGCTTTCTCCTACATCGCAGCCAAGACCTGGAACGCCCTCCCTGTCAAACTAAGACGATCCTCTACATTGCACACGTTCAGGGAAGACCTCAAGACCTGGCTTTTCGACTGACCCGGAGCAGCTTTTTCTCCCTCCTCCCCCAGCGCCTTGAGACCCTCGCGATCTATAAACCACTGATTGAAAGCAGGGTACACTGAAGGGGTGCAGAGAATACACTGATGGAGAGGAGAAAGCAGGGTACATTGAAGGGGTGCAGAGAATGTACAGAGGGGGCGGAGAATGCAGGGTACATTGATGGGGTGCACAGAATACACTGATGGAGAGGAGAAAGCAGGGTACATTGAAGGGGTGCAGAGAATGTACAGAGGGGGCGGAGAAGGCAGGGTACATTGATGTGGTGTAGAGAATGCACAGAGGGGGCGGAGAAGGCAGGGTACATTGATGGGGTGCACAGAATACACTGATGGAGAGGAGAAAGCAGGGTACATTGAAGGGGTGCAGAAAATGTACAGAGGGGGCGGAGAAGGCAGGGTACATTGAAGTGGTGCAGAGAATGCACAGAGGGGGCAGAGAAGGCAGGGTACTGAGAGAGCGCAATTTGAATGAAACATATGTCCGTACCATATTTACAAGACTGTAGCATATTTAGAACTTGTAACGTGAAATTAGAAGCCTATAGCATGAAGTTAGCACATGTAACTTAGTAATAAGAAATGTATCTGTATTTATTCTAGAATGTGCATTAGAATTAGAAAGGCCCGTATATATAGGTTGGGCTATTATAGAAATGTGAAAATGCTTAAGAACAGTAGAACGTGCTAAACAGAGTTCATGTACGTATGTAATTATTAAACGGAGAAAGCGGTGCAATGTAAAGTGAAGAAATGTGCAGACTATATAGCACTGTGTAGGAACGAGAGTATAACATTGTATTTTATGTAACAAGGATTCGATTATAATGGATAAGCTACAAATTCGATTATATATATGTGTGTTAAAAGTCATACTGTGTAGAGGAGTTTGTAGGAATTTAGAATAGTGTGATCATATGTGATTTTAACCTAACGGACCAAGGGTTCGCAAGAGTGTAGTCCACTGCATATAATTTAGTGGCCTCTCAGGAAGAGGGGGATAGCTTTGATCTGTACGTGCGAGCCAAGAGTCAAAGGTCTTGTTAAATTAAAGTGACAATGCTGGACGAAAGTTTATGGCTTAAGTGAGATAAGGGACGCTTGGAATTTGGGGTCTTGTTTAGAAGTGACTGTTCACAGGACCAAAAGAGGTTACAATCACATCTGTAATGAATAGAGCTCTGTTGAGGTGATAGACTTTGCTCTGAAAGTGTCAACTGGAATGTCATGAGGTTACCAGCACGATGACGAAGATGGCGCCTAAGAAGCAAGGTCAACTTAACAGACGACGCGAAGAGATGAAGCTATGGAAAAACCCAGAAGCGGGATCACGTGAAATGTGTACGTGGTGGGCGTCTCAAGTGGGCGTTCCACCCATACTGTGATTTTGTATTTAGGGACAGCACCCCGGGGAGAAAGAGTCAGAGCAGAGCAAGAGCAGATGGCCTGAGGAGAGAGCAAGAGAGCAGAAGGAGAGCAGATGGCCTGAGCAAGAGAGAGAAGAGAGCAGTAGGCCGAGGACCCTTAGAGAGCGGATGGGTAGGCAGAAAGGGTACTGCTTCTCGACATAGGTTTCCATCAGAGATTGAGAGAGTTTGAACTTCTTTGGAAGTCAAACTGCTGACACCTTTTTAGGTAAAGGACTTGCTAGTAGGGATGTCATCTAGCATAGAGTAGGGACAGATTTAACTTGTTTATTCTTTTATGTAAATGACGCATCAGATTCACTTTGTGTCTATGCTATTCAATTTGCTAATTCTAGAATTGGTTTTGATTGTATTCTTTTGTGGACTGAGATTCTTTAGAGAATTTATGTTCCTTTTAGTTCCTGTATACATGTTGAATCTTATCTTGAGAGGATTGTATTTACAATTGTCTTTGGTTTTATATTAAATTTTTAAACTTTACCAGTCGTAAGTGGTTCTTCAGAGTTGCGTCAGTCTATGGGGTTGATCTAACTTATGTGGGTTTGCCTTTTACTCAATGACAGTCAATAATCGATCCAAAATTGGATGAATGAGATAGGTATCTAGGTAATCAGAAAAGATATCAAAATCTCATTTGCCGCAGTTGGTAGCAGAGAAAGATGGTTGGCTTCTTGAGGAAGGCAACCTAGGTCAGGTCTAGATTACCCCAAGGTCCCTAGTCATCGACGACCAGAAGAAGAATCCCTGCCGAAGAAGGTGCTGACGGTGCGAGAGAGAAAAGCAGCAGAGTCGGTCGAGAGTGAGTATAAGGGTCATGCGTTGCCAGATTGCGGTGTTTTGTGTTGTACCTGTGTTGTAATGTCAAGCGGAGTTGAATGCCTGTAGTGTGATTGAGGGAAGGTTGTGAGCGCGCGCAACCGGATAAAATCTTAAGTCCAGAGAAGGGCTTAAGTGGTTCGGGTGTATCGAACACCCAGAGTAATTGTCTACCATTGTAAAGGGGGTCATGAGGTACCATTGATCGCCCGCAGGACCGTGATAGGGGGAATGTCTGAGTGAGTGTATGAGTAACGGACGCTGGTCGGACGTTTACTGTGTGTAAGTAACCTATCAGATAAGGCGAGCGTCTGAACGTGAGAGGAAAGACGTCTCGTCAGTTGAGGTGACAATTACAGTTAGACTGTGGACGTACAGTCAAGAAAAGTGATCGCTTGGTCGGAAGTAGTCATTTTTCGGCGTATGAATGAAAACGCATGCAAGACCGTGAGACGAGCTGAGAAAGGAGGGGAACTGCTGCAGAGGGGACGAGTGACGTCAGCGTAGAGCCGCGCCGGGATTGGCCGGTTGGTGTAGAGTCGCGCTGGGATAGGCTGGTCAGCGAGAGCCGCGCAGGGATTGGTTGTTTGTCATCGGGAAGTAAATAAGGAAGAGAAATAAGGAAAATCGTAGAGTTTTGAAAATGAAGTGTTTTAAGCGTTTAAGGGCGATCTTTAAGAGAGATAGAGGAAGCTCGTATGCAGGGGAAGAAGCCCCACCAGAAGGCACACCAGCTTATTATATGGCTGTGAATGTAGGGTTACACTCCATACTATGGATCTCTGAGTGGAGTAAGCTAACAGAAGGAAATGAGGAACCGACGTTCCCGAGATACGGGACGTTTAGGTTAGAAGTATTGAATCAACTGAAAGCGGTAATGCTAGCAACGAGACCTCTACCGAGGCCAACACAGTTCGAAGCCCTTAGTGCATGGTTCAGGGCGGCACACGACAAGAGCTTGAATAGACGCCAAGAAAGAGTGAGACGATCGGTAAAAGCAGTGCAGGATGCTAAATGGGATGATGAAGCTAAAAAGTGGAGGGTGCAAAAAATAGAAGCAGACAAATTGTACCCAATGCTAGAGGCTACGGGAGGGAAAAAGCCTCTAGAAGAAGATGAGGACAGCGAGTCGGATGATGGTCTGATAGAGAGGCTATTAATGGACAGACCACCTCCGTACAATAGAGAAGCCGAAAGTCCCGAACTACAGCAAGGGGACGGGGCTAGGTGGGGGGAATATAAACCGCTCCCAGTAACAGAGTGGGATCCCAAGAAAGGTGAAGAAGTATCTCAATCTAGTCCCATACAGAGAGTAGTAGGAAGATTCGTGGTCCAGAAGGTGCCAGAAACGGAGTGCGCAAGGTCGTATCAACTGCCAGATGCTCTACAAGTACCTGTTACCATAGGTCCTATAGTATCAATCTACAACCCGGAGGGAGCCCTGCAGGAGGAACAGGCACGGTGGGACAGGGAAAGGGCAGAGATGGAAAGTAGGAATAATACGATCAATTCCCAAAGGCAGTTGCTAGGACCAAGAAATCGGAGTACCCCATTGGGTCCAGTAACGGATCCCTGGATAGAACAGGGGGGTCAGAGAGGACAGATGGATCTGAGGGGACCGAAACCAAAATCCTTTAAGGAGTTAAGAGAGTACTTGAAAGAATGGGATGCTGCCGTAGAAACTCAGAATAAAAGAATAGAAACAGAAACAGAATGGAGAGATCAAGATAACAGGATCCTCTCTCACTGCGGAGCTGACGAAAGCAGCCCGGAGTGGGAGGGAGGGAGTCAAGGAAGCAAAGGAGATACTTGCCACACCATCGGTGGCAATAGACAATTGTGTGAAGACAAGAGTACAGGATGTGGGGGGATGCCTCGCCCCATCCTTAGTGAGGGAGAACGAAAGACACAGGAGTACCGAAATAGTTTCAGGTGCACTCACCATGCCCCGGACGAAAATGTGCGACATTGGAGTCACGAGGGTATGGAGAGTCGCGAAGGGTCTCGCCATCCATCCGGTGATCACGGACGGGATCGCGGGAACATGGAGGGCCGTGAAGGACCTTTCCGTTTATTGAGTGACACCAGACAGCAAGGGAATAGCAGTGATTTAGAACAGAACGGAGGATCCTATCTCGCATCTAGAGAGGCCGAGCTAAAAGGACAGAATGCAATAATGGGGAATAGAACATTGTTCCACCATACCCCTAGGGAAGATGGAAAAGCTTGGGATCTAGAGAGGTGGGAACAAAGAGAAGCAAGGAGGACTCCTCATAACTCACCTGTGCCCAGATGTAGGACTCGTAGTGGGGGTGAGAGGGATGTAAACGAACCACCTAGGAGTGAGGCACTGAGAGCTGAGATAAAAGCAAAACGGCTCGATGTAACCAGTTTGAAGTCAGATTTGGATGAAATTATAGACGGTACATTGCCAATGGAAAGGATCGATCTGTATGAACAGGATGAAATACTGTTTATATCTAAGGATGTTACTCGGAAAGCGAGGTCAGTTCATGAAAAATTATCTGAGTTGGCAGACAGGTATATGATAGACTTATCACGAACTAAAGCTTTACAGGGTAACCATAGGTTAAACTGCACGGATCAGGATCTAGATGAGCGTAGGACGATTGGGCTGAAAGTACACATAAAGGAACTGATCTCGAGTATCAGATTTTGGAGGAATTTGGATAAATGGGAGGAAAGATGGTCCAAGAGGGGATCCGTCAGAAGGAGTACACTTGCGGGGTCCCCGGAGGGAGGGCTAATGCGAATGGAAGCTTTCCCTTTGCGAGAGATCGCGAACGGAAACTACGTGCATGTGCCCTGGAGTAGGGGGGATCTAGCGGCATTTACCAATTCTTTCCCAAAGTTAAGGGAGAACCCCGTCGAGTGGTACAAACAGGTAGAGAGGTTCGTGAAGATCTCTAAGGTGCTGTGGGTCGACTTGAACACCCTGTTTGATATCGTAGTACCCGGAGATTTGTGGACGGCATGCAAACTTAGTGTCGAATGGCCCATTTGTGAACCAGATAGGGATGCCCGGACGAATGGTCCATCAGAGAGAGTCATGGAAAAGTACGAGAGGGTAATTGCGTGGTTAAAAGAGAAGGTGCCGTTGCAGGACATAGACTGGGTTAAGATAGATCGAACAACTCAGGAACCTAAAGAGACCGTTCACGAGTTCTATGAGAGATTGCTGAAAGCATTCAAACAGTACAGTGGACTGGACGTGATGGATCCTAAGGACATAGGACAGTTCGTGTCGAAGTTCGTTCTGGGATTAAGATCAGACATAAGCTTAATGATTCAACAGCATTTGATTTGTTGGCAAAACAAACCTTTAGATGAGATTCTGAGGTATGCGAGGTACTGTAGCGACGAAATAGATTCGAAAGCAAAGAAACTTAAGGAGAAGCTGATGTTGGTGCAGATGCAGTCAGCTGGAAAGGGTGGACGGCGGCAACAGGGAACAGGAACCCTAGGGAAGAAACAGAATAATCAAAGCAGAGATGAGGAAGAAAAACCGAGACCTAGGGTAGATATCGCGACACTGAAAAAGACAACGAGGTGCCATCAGTGTAACGAGGTGGGACATTGGAGACGCGAGTGTCCCTATAATGTCGAGACGGGGGAAATAGAACAGGAGGAGGATGAGGTTCAGAACAACCTGGTAAAGGGAACAGCCGTCCCGAAGGGAAAGTTTATCAAAGGGGGGACTCAGACTCCTCGAGCTCAGTTCCCTCAACCGCCTCGCATTGCAAATGGAGGGAAAACCTATAGACAACTGCCACTGTTCGTAGGAGGAGAAGAATGCTACTACGTTGATCCCCTTATGGGACAACGAGTGAATAGGGAAGAAGACTGTACTCTAGGAGCAGCCCTGGAGGTAGACCAGAGAGGACCATACGTAGAGGCTGAGGTGGCTGGATGTCCTACGACCTTTTTGGTGGATACGGGGGCCACTCGATCCACTTTGAGATCGGCGGTAGTCCCAGGTCTGCCAATGTCGGGAGAGACGATTCAGGTGGTAGGAGTCGCAAATAGGAGAATGACGAATTCCCTGACAGAACCAGTGTCAGTGAAGATAGGGAATTACAGTGATGAACATCAGTTTGTGATTTGTGATTCTAGCCCTGTGTGTCTGCTAGGAAGAGATCTGTTGTGTAAACTAAATTGCACAATATATTGCACACCTGAAGGAGTAGAAGTGCAGACTAACGACGATGATGCCGATTTTAAGGTTGTAAACTCGCAGGAATGCGTGGAACTATATCCTACCCTAACGATGGAGGAGCTTCCACAAGACTTGAAGGAGACAGTGTCAGCTGAGGTGTGGGATTTTACTGGAGAAGAAATAGGACTGATTAAAGGGGTAGAACCGGTAAAGATCATGGTAAAACCCAATGCCGAGTATCCAAGAACACCACAATATAAGTTGACACCGGAGACAATTGCAGGAATAAAGCCTGTGATCGAATTCATGATTAAACAGGGAATACTGAAGGAGATCGTGGGAAGTCCATGTAACTCCCCGATTATGGGTTTGCAGAAGCCTAGTGGTAAATACAGAATAGTGCAGGATCTTCGAAAGATTAATAATATCGTTGTTTCATGTTGTCCAGTGGTACCGAATCCATCAGTGATATTATTTCAAATACCGTTCCAAGCTGAATGGTTCACAGTGATAGACTTGGGCTTTCTTTTCGATCCCTTTAGATGAGGAAAGCCAGTATCTGTTCGCTTTTAAGCTGGAAAATCGCGTTTTAACATGGTGTCGTATTCCCCAGGGGTATACAGAAAGCCCATCGATTTTTAACCAGCTGCTGAAGAAAAATCTTGAAAGTCTAGTACTGCCCATGAATTCGGTTCTGGTCCAGTACATAGACGACCTACTTGTGGCGTCAGAAACTGAGGAAGCTTGCAAAGTAGACACCATCACCTTACTAAATCACTTGGCCGAGAACGGACACAAGGTGTCTCCAAGTAAATTGCAGTATTGTCTGACAGAAGTGCAATACTTGGGCCATAGGATTGAAAAGGGAAAACGGAAGGTGTCTCCAGACAGAATAGAGGCGATCATGAAAATGAACGCGCCTAAAACACAAAGAGAAGTCAGGATGTTTCTAGGCATGGTTGGTTATTGTCGGCAGTGGATAGCTAACTTTTCACTGAAGGCAAAACCTTTCCAAAAACTGACGCACAAGGGGGTGAGTGATCCGGTACCATGGGACAAAGATTGTTTGATGGCATTTTTGCAGCTGAGGGAGGACTTGTGTCGTGCCCCGGCTTTGGGAATGCCTGATTACGAAAAACCATTCTCACTTTACTGCTGTGAAAGGGAAGGTTGTGCGTTAGCAGTTTTGGCCCAGATACACGGAAATGCCCGTAGACCAGTTGCATATTTTTCGGCTACCTTAGATCCAGTAGCCACAGCGTTGCCCGGATGTCTCAAATCCGTTGCTGCAACGGGTGTCAGCATTGAAAGATGTGAAAATGTGGTGATGGGACATCAGTTAGTGGTGTACGTACCGCATTCTGTGGAGTTGTTAATGACCAGGACCCAGACTCAGCATTTGACGAATAGCAGGCTCACACGCTATGAGCAAGTCATATTGGCTGCTGAGAATGTGACCCTAAAGAGATGCTCTGTCTTGAATCCTGCTACTTTGATGCCACTTCCTAATGATATTGATGATGAAATTTGTACAGATCATGACTGCCTTGATGTGACTGAACTATGCACCAAACCAAGACCAGATATCGTAGATGAGCCATTGACTGACCCTGATGAAATATTCTTTGTTGATGGTTCATGCGTAAGAGACGATATCGGTCAGCTGAGAGCAGCATATGCAGTTTGTACCATTACCGGAGTGGTGGAAGCCGCCTGCCTGGAAGGAGTACATTCCGCTCAGGTAGCTGAAATCATTGCTTTGACCCGTGCCTGTTTGGCAGGCAACAAAATTCGAGTCACCATATACACCGATAGCCAGTATGGTTTCGGGGTAGTTCACGACTATGGGCAGTTGTGGTCTCAAAGAGGTTACATGACCTCCTCGGGTTCTCCTATTAGGAATGGAGAATTCGTGAGATTATTGTTAGAAGCATTACAAGGTCCAGAAGCTATAGCGGTTGTCAAATGTGCTGCGCACACAAAGAATACAGATTTTGTGTCGCAAGGGAATCGGTACGCAGATGAGGTCGCACGTTACTGTGCGGAACAGGGGTATTCTCACACCAAGGTAGAAGTGGGGGGAATACAAGAAAGAACTGATTTGACTATGCTGTTAGACACTGTAGACACGTGGGATGAATTGAAGTGTGTCCAGGAAAATGCACCTGATTTTGAGAAAAAGGCTTGGGAAACAGCTGGGTGTACCAAAAGTGAGATGAATTTTTGGATTTCTGCAGATGGGAGAGCAGTTTTACCAAACGAACTTGTTAGTCCAATGGCAAGGAGATTGCATGGACCAGCACACATAGGTAGAGATGCCATGGTGAGAGTATTCAGACAAACGTGGTACAATCCGAAGTTTAGAGTAGCGGCAGAAGCAGTATGTCAGCGTTGTGCTATCTGTCAGCAACTAAACGTAGGAAAAAGAACACCAGTCACATTGAGTCACATAGGGAGGTCTGGGGGGCCTTTCAATAGAATGCAGCTGGATTTCATTGAAATGCCCAAGTGCAATCGACTCAGATACGTCTTAGTGATTGTCTGTATATTTTCCAGATGGGTTGAAGCTTACCCTACACGTAGGTGCGATACACTTACAGTAGCAAAATTGTTGCTTAGAGAGTTGATACCGAGGTTTGGGGTGCCAGCCTCTTTGGAATCGGACAGAGGAACTCATTTCAACAGCGAAATAGTGAAGATGCTGTGTTCAGCCTTAAGTATCGACCAGAAGCTCCACTGTAGTTATCGACCAGAAGCTTCGGGGATTGTAGAACAAATCAACAGCACAATAAAATCCAGACTCGCCAAAGTTTGTTCATCGACATCCCTGAGTTGGCCTGATGCACTTCCATTGGTCCTTATGAGCATACGTAGCACACCCGATAGAAGGACAGGTCTCTCTCCACACGAGGTGCTAATGGGGAGAGCTATGAGACTGCCATCGGTTCCCACTGCAGCATTGTTGAACATCACAGACAATTTGATCTTGGACTACTGCAAGGGACTATCTGATGCCATTCATTCTGTGTCCCTCCAGGTCCAGGCTGCAGAGGTTCCATCAGCACAAGACTTGTGCCATGACCTGTGTCCGGGGGACTGGGTCCTGGTGAAGAAGCATGTCAGGAAGAACTGTCTAGATGTGCGTTGGCGTGGACCATTCCAAGTCATACTAGTTACGAACACTGCAGTAAAGTGTGGAGGCTTGCCCAACTGGATACACGCCTCACACACCCGAAGAGTTCCAGCACCTCTGGAAGAAACAGCTCCTCTCTCGGATGAAAATCCAGCAGAAAGCGGAGAAGCCACAGAGAGGGAAAGTCAAGCTGTAGAGGTGATCGAAGAGGCTGAGCCTGTGTCGGAACAGGCTGATGACGGTCAGGACACCAGTGAGACCGAACTTGCCTCAGAAGAAGAAAATAGCTGGGAGTTCGAGTCAGACACCGAACAAGCTATAAGTGATCAAGAGACGAGTCCAAGAACAAGGAGCAGGAGGACAAGGAATGGAGAAGCTAGTTGGCCGGAAAGAAGGAGAAGGTCAACTTTGAGAGCAGATTCAGAGAGAACCCTTGTCCCGATCTCTGAAGATTCAGATCTAGACGAAGGAGCTACGGACTCAGGCTCTGAGAGTCCGAGAAGATCAAGAAGGGTACGTGTGCCCTGCAGAAGATACGCCACCCCAGAATGGACTTATCTAGCAGATGTCCTGGAGACAGAGATCTGGGAGAGTGAGAGAAGTGCAGGTGACCAATCTCGATCAAATTGTGACAGTGGAGATATGGATGTTGACTCCTGGAATCGAGTCTGAGGAGTTACTGATCTTTACAAGAATTGTTGTAGATGCATAAAGACTTTTATAATTAAGAGATAAAGAAGAAGATAACCTAGCGCCGAGTGGAAAGAAGAATCAAATTAGGGATTACATTTAGAGGACGGAGAAGGGTTAGGGTTGTCTGTCGCTAAAGATAAAGGACATTGTTGTGAAAAAGAGACTTTTATTGATTAAGAGTGTTTTACAGACTGAGAAATCAAATAAAGCAAGTAAAGATCTGAAAAAGAAAACTTTTCCTCGAAAAAGGAAAGAGCTACATTGTTTGATAACATGGAGAATGGCAACCCAAACCAAAAAGCCAGATGCATAATAGGTACACTAATAGCAGTAGTAATTTTTCTCATTATTACAGTAGTTACCATATCATACATAGTAGGACATACAAGCGTAAAGGAGACAACAGATGTAAAGCCTGTAACGACTTTGAAACCTGCTCTTGTTGGAAAGAAGGAGGAGAGCAATGTAATTCGTGAAAAGGCGTTACTGGCAGATGAAGCTCGTAGGTTACACGTAGACGAGTCGCAGGGAAATTTTAGATCAAATGCATATGCCAAGTTATTATACGAGTATATTGATGCCATGGAGGCCAAAGATTGTTATGTTTGCATGCAATTGCCGGCTTCCGTAGATGAAGGCATCAGATATCTTCATCTCCCACTGACATATGGGATAACATGTAGTTTATTGCTTAGTATATTTTATGGTAGAGAAGGGTTTGAGTACTACTTTTCAAATTATGATTCGGTACTGCCTGAAGTCCCGAATTATAAACAAATGAATAAGTGGGACTATCACAAAAAGGAAGATAGATTAGCAAAATTCTTTCTTCCTTGGGATACATTAGATACTTCATATGCACGCCAAAACAATCTGACTTGCAAAGTGTCAGAAATTGAGAAGAAGTTTATTGGACAGGTAGATGACCGGTACAGGAGACAGAAGATTCTAAAAATGTCAGGACAGTGGAAAACTGATTGGACCGAAGAGGAAAAAGCACACAAAAGGAAGGGTAGCAATGGTCCAATAGCTTTGGATAGAACGCAGAAAGGAAAGTTATGTTTAACTCGAAGCAAGACATATTATGAGAGTGTGTTTGTAGGTGAAGTTAATTGCGAACATGCTTTTCGGTTAGAGTATTATACGAAAGATTTCATGAAAGGGATGCAAGCGATTCCTAATGTATATTTTGTATGTGGAAGAAATGCCTATGTAAAATTGCCTGACAATTGGTATGGTTCATGTTATTTGGCAATTGTCTTCCCCAAAATATATCATGCAAAGGATTTAGAGATCATAGAAGGAAAGGCTTCGGAAAGAGCGAAAAGGGAAGTAGGAGATGCTGAAGTAGTTGGAGACATATTTGGAGCAATGTTTCCTCTTTTAGGTTTAATACTTAATGATGTTAAGATCAGGAGACTAGCTACAGTTGTGGATAGATTGTCTGCTAGTACTGCAAGGTCATTGATGCTAGTAGAAGGAGAGATGCAGTCGATTAGGGCAATGGTTCTTCAAAACCGTCTTGCTTTAGATGTTCTGCTAGCAAAAGAGGGCGGAGTTTGTAAGGCTTTGAAGGTCCAGGAATGTTGTACTTATATTCCAGACAATTCAAAACCACTTGAGAAGGTTATACGGAACATTACTGAGATACATCGAGAAATTGAAGATTTAACAAAAGTAAATGTTTGGGAGAAAGTAGGTCATGGAATGGGAAAGGTTGGAAGTTGGTTTGCCAATCTTGGTAAAAGCGTTATTTGGTACATCTTGAAACCTGTCTTAATAATATTAATTTGCATAATCACATTGTTGGGTTTGGTGAGACTGTACAAATGGTATAGGTCAAACCTGTTACAAAGGTCCATGAGAGAGCAAGAAAGGAGATTAGCTGCTTTACAAGATCAACAGTATAAAAGTTTAAGAGCTCTCGAGACGATAAAAAGAGGGAACCTTGTAACTAGTTCTGTGTAAAGTGACATTCAAATTGAGGTGTTAGTGATGACCCCTAGAGGTCATCAAAGGGGGGAACTGAGAGAGCGCAATTTGAATGAAACATATGTCCGTACCATATTTACAAGACTGTAGCATATTTAGAACTTGTAACGTGAAATTAGAAGCCTATAGCATGAAGTTAGCACATGTAACTTAGTAATAAGAAATGTATCTGTATTTATTCTAGAATGTGCATTAGAATTAGAAAGGCCCGTATATATAGGTTGGGCTATTATAGAAATGTGAAAATGCTTAAGAACAGTAGAACGTGCTAAACAGAGTTCATGTACGTGTGTAATTATTAAACGGAGAAAGCGGTGCAATGTAAAGTGAAGAAATGTGCAGACTATATAGCACTGTGTAGGAACGAGAGTATAACATTGTATTTTATGTAACAAGGATTCGATTATAATGGATAAGCTACAAATTCGATTATATATATGTGTGTTAAAAGTCATACTGTGTAGAGGAGTTTGTAGGAATTTAGAATAGTGTGATCATATGTGATTTTAACCTAACGGACCAAGGGTTCGCAAGAGTGTAGTCCACTGCATATAATTTAGTGGCCTCTCAGGAAGAGGGGGATAGCTTTGATCTGTACGTGCGAGCCAAGAGTCAAAGGTCTTGTTAAATTAAAGTGACAATTCTGGACGAAAGTTTATGGCTTAAGTGAGATAAGGGACGCTTGGAATTTGGGGTCTTGTTTAGAAGTGACTGTTCACAGGACCAAAAGAGGTTACAATCACATCTGTAATGAATAGAGCTCTGTTGAGGTGATAGACTTTGCTCTGAAAGTGTCAACTGGAATGTCATGAGGTTACCAGCACGATGACGAAGATGGCGCCTAAGAAGCAAGGTCAACTTAACAGACGACGCGAAGAGATGAAGCTATGGAAAAACCCAGAAGCGGGATCACGTGAAATGTGTACGTGGTGGGCGTCTCAAGTGGGCGTTCCACCCATACTGTGATTTTGTATTTAGGGACAGCACCCCGGGGAGAAAGAGTCAGAGCAGAGCAAGAGCAGATGGCCTGAGGAGAGAGCAAGAGAGCAGAAGGAGAGCAGATGGCCTGAGCAAGAGAGAGAAGAGAGCAGTAGGCCGAGGACCCTTAGAGAGCGGATGGGTAGGCAGAAAGGGTACTGCTTCTCGACATAGGTTTCCATCAGAGATTGAGAGAGTTTGAACTTCTTTGGAAGTCAAACTGCTGACACCTTTTTAGGTAAAGGACTTGCTAGTAGGGATGTCATCTAGCATAGAGTAGGGGCAGATTTAACTTGTTTATTCTTTTATGTAAATGACGCATCAGATTCACTTTGTGTCTATGCTATTCAATTTGCTAATTCTAGAATTGGTTTTGATTGTATTCTTTTGTGGACTGAGATTCTTTAGAGAATTTATGTTCCTTTTAGTTCCTGTATACATGTTGAATCTTATCTTGAGAGGATTGTATTTACAATTGTCTTTGGTTTTATATTAAATTTTTAAACTTTACCAGTCGTAAGTGGTTCTTCAGAGTTGCGTCAGTCTATGGGGTTGATCTAACTTATGTGGGTTTGCCTTTTACTCAATGACAGTCAATAATCGATCCAAAATTGGATGAATGAGATAGGTATCTAGGTAATCAGAAAAGATATCAAAATCTCATTCGCCGCAGTACATTGATGGGGTGCACAGAGTACACTGATTGAGAGGAAAAAACAGGGTACATTGAAGGGGTGCAGAGAATGTACAGAGGGGGCGGAGAAGGCAGGGTACATTGAAGTGGTGCAGAGAATGTACAGAGGGGGCGGAGAAGGCAGGGTACATTGAAGTGGTGCAGAGAATATACAGAGGGCGAGGAAAGTGCCGAGCATAAAGGGGAGTGCAGATAGGTACGGGAGCGTCTCTCGGAGCACACATTACATGTGGCTTCTTACATGAATACAGCGAGAAGGCAGGAACCTCTACGGGGCTTGGACAGCAGGGCTACATGCCGCTGTGATCTTTACAAGCGATGGGCAGGTGCTGAGCTGCGGGCGTGTGGTTAGGACGGGAAGTAGGGGCTGGAGATGAGAAGGGGGAGATTGAAAATAGGAAGAAGCGGGTTGATTGCAGGGGCGGACTGGCTGTAGCAGGCACTGGGCATTTCCCCGGTGGGCTGCCATGGTGGGGGCCAGTTTCCGGTTCCCTGGAGGCTGTTTTTGTTACCGGGGGCCGGCAATTTCGGCCCCCTGTAACAAAATCGGCCGAAACTGGCCCTAACAAACAGCTCGGCAACACTTTCCTCCTCCCCTCCAGGGGGCTGGCCGAGCAGTTTGCCAGGGTCGATGTTGGTTCCCAGTCCGGACCTGGTGGATTGGACAGGGAGGAAAAGGCGGGAACGTGCAGAGGAGTTAGTGGTGTATGAAGGTCTGGGGAACACTGTGGGCCAGATTAACAAGGCCCTTGCGCCACTTTTTCGTCATTTTTACCAAGGGAAATGTGACGCAAAAGTGGCGCAAGGGCCTTGTAAATAAGCCCCAGTGTGTCTTGACAGGTCTTCCCCGAAGGTATTTACAGTTGCTTAAGCCCGCAACCAGTACCAAGGGAGAGGAGGAAGGGATTGGGGAAGGGGTCTTCTTTGAGCTACCTTTCGGGAAGGGAAAGCCCATACTGACTACATTGTTGGAATCCGTTATCTCCACAGTCCGAAATAACCAAATAAACCTAACCCAAACCGGTCACCAATTGGGTGTGGCCTGCACAGGTGTCTGTGGGAGGTGACCAGTGGCCATTCAAGTGAACCAGTTCTCACTTTTGAGAATGTACTTTAAATCCAGTTTGCACCGGCATTTCTTTCCGCTTGTGTTGGGAAGAGCGATCTCATGACGCCTAAAGCATTTCAGCGCACAGTGCATAAAGGCCGCAGCGGCAGTGGTTAATTTGTAAAATAAAAAGTGCCGGGGCTTTACTCAGAAGGCAGTGCTAACTGGAGAAATGTGCTGGGGCATACTGCCTCCTGACTAGAGCCCTGACACTTATTATTCTGAAGAGGATTTGGTCTACTAGCTACAGCTGCTGATTTCGGATCTGGGGAACCAGGTTTGAGTCTCGGCATGGCTCAACATCCTGTGATTCTGTGGAAAATCACCTGCCTTCCAAATGAGTGTGTCCTTAACTGGTGCTATAAGCATCAGTGCTGAGAATTAGGTGCCGGTGCTGAGCACCGGATAGCACCTGCTCATATTAAGCACTGCGTGACGGGGCACACAGCATCCCAAAGAGAGGATATCAAGATAGAAATACCAGATATAAACACAGAGGAGAGAGTGCAACCAGCGAAGGCAAGAAAATAGGAGGGGCGGGAGAAGTAGAAAAGAAGGGAGGAGGTGAAACGAGCTAAGAAAGGAATGAATGGCAGAGCTCAGAGCAGGGTGATAGAAAAGGAGGAGTAGAAAAGCAGTGAGGGGCAAAAGGTAGTGAAGGCGGTAGAGGAAATAGGTGAATAAGAGTGTGAGGCACACAGATAGAGCAGTGGAGGTGGGGGATTAGAGAACAGGCAAAGAAGGTGTGTTGGGGATATGGGAGAGTGAAGTGAGCACGTGAAGAGAGTAAGGGGACGTGCGCTGCAATCAGAGAGGCAATGAGCTGCAGGCAGAGGGGCCATGTGCTGCAGGCAGAGAGGGGCTGTGGAGTGCTCGCGAAAGTGAAAGTGACTGGCAGCTCACGATGAACGCCGTGGAGTGCTCCCCAAAGTGAAAGCAACCGGCAGCGACCATGCCAAGTCCCTGGCAGGGCACCGAGTGATGGCCAGGAAGGTGGGGCAAGAGAGAGGGAGAGGGGGGTTGGTGAATGAGGGAGGGACTCAGGGTCTGCAGATGCCAGGCAATAAGCTCGTAGTACGCGCTGCTTAAAGAAGTGCGCGCGCATCGCACTGAAAGTTAAAAAAAAAAGGAATGCAGCGTCCAGTGAGTGGAGCGCACACGAGAGCGAGCAACAGGCCATATGTTTTGAATTATCGCGCCCGTGTCTGGGCACGATAATTGAAAACATATGGCGCACATGTGGGTAACGCTCGTGTGTCTGAGACCTATTGCTTGCGGTTACCCGCGTGTAGTGAGCTTTTGGAAGCCTCATACAAGAAGTCTCGCCCAGCAGCGCATGCGCGCTACTAGGCGAAACCTAAAAATGGGGACGTTTGGCACATTCTGGCCACACCACTGACTCTGCCTACTGATTCAATCCTTGAGTTAGCCCCGCCCTCAGAGTCTCCACCCACAGTGCCCCTACTTTTTGCCCCCCCCTTCGACCACTGCATAGAAATGGTACAGCAGGAACACCAAGCAAGGAAACCCTCCAATAAGTGATAAGATTATGGCATTACCTCGTCGTCAGCCCTCCCCATCCCAGTCCGGGTTCATGTGGTTTGCACTGGGACGCTGAGGGCTACCACTCGGAGTAATGAATATTACCGTTAAGTAAGCGGACATTACCTCCTGGTCAGCTCTCCCTGTCCCAGTCCAAACCACATGAACCCGGACTGGGGCGGGGAGGGCTGCCACTCGGAATAATGAAAATTACCGATAAGTAGCCAGACATTACCTTCTCGTCAGCCCTTCCTGTCCCAGTCCAAACCACATGAACTTGGACTGGGACGGGGAGGGCTGCCACTCGGAGTAATGAATATTACCGGTCAGTAACTGAACAATAATCAACACCCAGGGAATAGGGAGAGGTAACCAAACAATGCAGTGACAAAATGCTAATTTGGATTTGTCACTAAGCACTTCAGATTCAAGTATTCTCTCTCAGGATATAGGGCCCGATTCACAGAATGACCTTAAGACTCAATCCTAAACTTACTACTACTTTTGGTATTCACAGAATGAATTCGCCCCTGCAGGTCTGATTGTGGTGGCCCTTATCCCTTCCAGGCGCTGTGCCTTTGACTTCTGTGCTTATACTGTGCTGAGATGTTGCATACTTGGGTAAATTGGGCTCTTGGTGGGATTTGTGACTCTGGGGCATGGTTTGTCTGCAGATGTGTTGTTGGCATCAGTGGTTGTTTGTGCATGTGGATGTGTCAAAGTGTGACCTGCTCCTTTACAGATGTGCTCCATACTTAGCCACCTCAGTGCCGTGGTGTGCAACATGTCATGATATATTGACTGCAGCGATGCTATTCATCATTTAGTGTCACTTGCATTGTCAGTGTGGCTCACAGTAGACACGCCGCTTTGCTGGGTTTGGCACATGTGCATGGGATGGTTGTGAGATTGGTGATGTGTGGACAGGGGCCTACTTGCGGTTTCTAGATGTGCTGCAGTGTGCCAAGGGGATCAGGGACATGATCCAGAGTCATTGTGGGTGTGCACTTTGCTATACTTAATTGTTCATGTGTGCCATTGTGCCCATATCCCTCATTCTCCCAGTCCCTGGTCGTTACTCACCCTGTTGCTGTTGTGTCAGGTCATGTTGAGCAGTGTCCGGTCCCCCAACTCCTGCCACCATCACCCCACTGATGACTGTGGACACCATTTACTCCATCTCATCCAGCTCCTCATGTGGCACTAGACTCCCACCTCCAGTCTGCATTGCTGCCTTCTTTTGTTGCTGAGTTTCTGCTTGGTTTTATGCTTCACATCATTCCAGAGCCTCTTGACCTCTTCCATTGTCCTCTTCAGCACTCCGACTGCATTCACCTTGTCCATGATGAACTGCCATCTTCCATTTTTTGTTGCAAAAGACACATTGAAGGTGACGAGAAGTAGTTGATGGTGTTCTATCACCTCAGTTATCATGATCCTGTGTTCCTGCGGACTGAACCGCGTCTTCCTCTTCTTCTTCTCTTTGCTTTTACCTGATCCCGAGGTACCAGGCTGGTCCTCCGTGGGGCTTGTGGGGTTCTGTACTTGCTCTGGCTACCTCCATTGTCTTTGCAGTTGTTTTTTTTGTGTGTGTTTTTTTCTGCTTTTAAAATGATTTTTCCTGCCTGACGTGTGTAAATTGCAGGCCAGGTACAGCTCATCGCAGGTTTTCCTATCGCGGTTGGGTCCATCGCCACTTTTTTCACGTTCGTCTTTGGTTTTTTATCACTGTAATTTTATTGCGGACATTAGACACGCTGTCGGGAGACTATCACATGTTACCGCCGTGTTGTGAATACGATGTTAACACGGTATTATCTTCCTGCGATAGGCGGCAATAATTAAAATTGTGTGAACCTATTTAAGCAATGATTATTGCACGTTCTTGAGAATATCCCCTATTGTGAGTAGATGCATGAGTACCTTTGTCTATTTATAAGTAAGTATATGACTGTCTGGCTGGATCTGTGAGAGAATACATGAGCGTCTAAGTGGAAAAGGGAGTGGGTGGGTGCATGAGTGAATCTCCTGTCATAGGTCCCGTGGAGGCCCATTGTTGTATTCTCCTATGTTAGCATGAGCACCTTGTAGGGAACTTTTACAATGAAAACTTTAGGCTATGAGAAAGCCGATGATTTTGGGCCCCCCCCTAACCTAGGGGGAGGACCAAGCAGATGCCTTGAACACAAAGAGCATAAACAAAAAGCACATTTTGTTGAACTTCAGTGGTGGTCTCATCCTCTTAGGACCACCCCAAGCACAGGTATTGGTCAAAAAACAATCCCAACCAAAGGCCCTGCAAAGCATTTTGGAATGAGATTAGCAGTGGGCAGTGAATATTATAGTATCCAATATCAAAATAATTCTAGAAAGAGTTGCAGTTCACCTAGTCCACATCTAGTAAGATGTCCCTCACAAGTCAAATGCAAAGCATTGAAATTATTCTTACATCAAGCTGCAGTTCCACTAGTTGTTATTAGATGTCCCTCACGAGTCAAATGCAAAACCATTGAAACCCTTTCATCAAGCATTTGCATTTGACTCGTGAGGGACATCTAAGGCCCGATTCACAGAATGAACTTAAGACTCAATCCTAAACTTACTACTATTTTGGTATTCACAGAATGCACTTACTACTTTTGGCATTCACAGAATGAACTTACTACTTTGGGCATTCACAGAAGTTAGGATTTTGTCTTAAGTTTGTCTTAAGACGAACTTAAGACAGACGTAAGACAGACTTAAGGCAGACTTAAGACAAAATCCTAACTTCTGTGAAAAGTAGTAAATTCCTTCCGTGAATGACAAAAGTAGTAAGTGCATTCTGTGAATACCAAAATAGTAGTAAGTTTAGGATTGAGTCTTAAGTTCATTCTGTGAATCGGGCCCCTAGAAACCACCAGTTGAATTGCAGCTATTTGTAGAATTATTTTGATATTGGGTACTATATAATATTCACTGCCCACTGCTAATCTCATCCCATAATGCATTGCAGAACCTGTGGTTGGGAATGTTGTTTTGCCAATAACTGTACTTGGGGTGGTCCTAACAGGATGGGACCACCACCAAATCGTTTATTAAGATGTGCTTTTTTGTTTCCAAGTCATCTGTTTGATACTCCCCCTAGGTTAGGGAGGATCCCAAAATCATCACCTCTCTCACTGCTTACTAATTTTTTAGTTTTACTTTTGTGAAAGTACTGCATGCATTTCAGCATACAAAGTTAGAGATACTTGTTTTATTATAACTGGCATTGTGTATGATGCTATTTGCAATGTTTTCACAGTTCAGACAAGTATACTGTGTTATCAGCTATTTCAAAGTTTTCAGCCCATTATGTTCTACTGTTGATTTACTTTGTTTTCCACTGCCACGCACTGCTCTCATTCAACATTTGTCCCAAATGCGCAGTCAGATTGTATGCTTATACTCAGGCCACTGGTCTGGCTGCTTATCGCCCTTAAGCAGTTGTGGAAATTCCTCTTATGGCCTGGGAGCACCAGATTTGGTTTAATGACCCTCTACCCCATCCTCTTTCCTTTGTTCGTATGGGCCCTGTAAGTTCTGATGGGGCCACTTGGACTTTTTTGGCTGGTTGTACTCCACATCCTAAGTATCTTAATGCTAATTCGACATAGGTTTGTTTATTGTATGGACAGGTGGTTCTCCTCACTCAAAGACCTAATAGTGCATAGTCACTATGTTGAAAAACCTGTGGAGAAATCGAAAGTGCCTGGTTTCTTCCCTTGCAGAGTGGCCAAGCTTGTAGGAGCTGTAAGAAGGTCAACAAAAACAAAACAGATTTGTAATTCCTAAACTGTAACTCAAGCTTTGTGATATGCTGCCTACTCCGTGTCCGTGTGACAAATGATATGTAGGCAGCATGATACACCCAGCAAAGAACAGGGGGGCATATTACCAACAACTAGCGATAATTTTTGTCTCTAACTTGTTTAGAGACAAAAATTATCGCCGCACATCGGCGATTTTTATCGCAGATAAACCTTGCTAGTAGCAAGGTTTATCGCAAATGCGATAAAAAACGGCCGAAATGCATGAATATCGCTGAAAAGTCAGCGATATTCATGCATTACCGAGCTAATGCTCTTAGCCATGTTATCCACCTCCCATTGGATAACATGGCTAAGAACTGCTCAGGGCAGGTGTTAGCTTTTGGAGATATTCCCGCTTAGCGCGAATATCTCCAAAAGTTGATAATAGGAGATAGCGATGTTAGAGACTGTTTTCAGTCGCTAACATCTTGGCACGCCCACTTTGCATCTCATTAGTGATAAATATCACTGACATGCAAAGTGGGGCCCAAGATGGTCGCTATCTCCTACTAGCTGTCGCTAACTGGTGTTAGCAGCAGCTAGGTAATAGGGAGATAATTTTATCTCCGCCTTCTTGGTTTTTAAAGCCAAAAAAGCGGAGATAAACCCCCTTGATAATATGCCCCAGGGTTTTATAACACACTAGAGCGATAACAAACAAGAATGAGTCATACCCAGTGCGAGGCACTACAACACCACAGAGCACAAGAGCAACATCAGCCTCCTATGGGTTTTCTGTGTATACTAGGAGGAATATTTCCAAGCTTTTATCGCCACCACAACATCACTTTTCATGACGTTGTGGTGACGATAGGAGATTCGCCTTATCGTGGCTTATCGCTGCCCTGTAAATAAGGTACCCTTTCACGCAATACTTAACGTGAAAGGCGAGGACAATAGGTGTTACGGTGATTGTTCTGCCGCAACACCCATTTTTGACGCTGCCCCATATTTACAAGGGTGGCATACATATTGTGCAGTGCCAAAATTAAGACCAGGGAATACCTGGTCTTGCCCTGGTGCAACGAGGAGGAATGTCCCATTTCACCTCATTTTTGCTGTTTCTATGTGTGCTGTGTTGTGCAGCACACACAGAAACAGCAAAAGGCCATTGATTGTTTATGTGCAGAAAGGTGACCCTTCCTGCACATAAACAATATTTTAAAAAAATTACGTTTTGCAACTTTTATGTGTGCTGCACTAAGCAGCAGACATAGAAGTTACAAAACGCCACTTAAAGATTCTTTATGTGCAGGAAGGGACACTTTCCTGCACAGAAACAATCTTCCCCTGCAACGGGGACACCCAGGTACAAATGTGCCTTTTTTGTTGCCAGGCATCAAAATTTAACGCCAGTGCAGGGGAAATGCAGGGCTACACCATATTGTTGTAAATATGGTGTAGCCCTTCGTTTCAGAAGTGGAAGATCAAGGCCTTAAGCCAAGGAGGCTAACGCAGCGCTCCACACTTCTACTTTAATATGCCCCTAGATATCCAAGAAGGAGAGGGGAGGTGTTAGAGTGAGGGCTCTTAGAAGATTACATTCAAGATACATTGTGGAAATGAGAATACGGGCCCCTGGGAGCCTGAACAGTGATGAAAAGGTTTGGACACACATAGGTTGAGGGATCTGTTCATCAAATACATCAACCTTTTATACACACTCTAGGGGCCCGATTTACAGAATGAACTTAAGACTCAATCCTAAACTTACTACTATTTTGGTATTCACAGTATGCACTTACTACTTTTGGCATTCACAGAATGAATTTACGACTTTTGGTATTCACAGAAATTAGGATTTTGTCTTAAGTCTGTCTTAAGTCTGTCTTAAGTTTGTCTTAAGACAAACTTAAGACAAAATCCTAACTTCTGTGAATACCAAAAGTAGTAAGTGCATTCTGTGAATGCCAAAAGTAGTAAGTGCATTCTGTGAATACCAAAATAGTAGTAAGTTTAGGATTGAGTCTTAAGTTCATTCTGTGAATCGGGCCCTAGGACTTTAGGTAATAGCACCTTTTTAGTAAATAAGTTTGCACTATGCACCTAGTCACTTTATTCATTAGGCACAGTCACTTTGGATGGCAGCCTTTGCGGATATTTAGGAGCCCATTCAAGGCATATTTCCAGCAAAGGCTACCAGAAGCACTTCAGTCACTTAAGTCAATTCAATTCAAGTCAAGTCAACTTAACTTAATTCGGCACACAGCCATAAAAGTTTCACAAAACAAACAATTCATATTTAAAATACAACATTCAGGTTTAAAATACATTCTTTTGAACTTTAAAATATTATTAAAAAAAGATAAAATACCTATACAAGCTAAAAACATGAATGTACATAAATGAAGTAATAACCATCGAGTTTAGTTTCTTTTTAACACAAAAGAAATCCAAATAATTTCCTCATTCCCCCTTGGTTACTGTACTTCATATCGTTTCCTAATGCTCATTGCTGATTTAATAAAGTTTAATACTGCAGTGCAAATAACAGGATTAGTCAATGATTGCAAATATCTGAAACCTTCTAAAGATGTACATGGGCAAATGTTCTTTAACAAGGTCACCAAAAATCTGCTCCTTGGATCTTTATATAGTGCACAAAAAAGAATAAAGTGCAAAGTGCTATGGACAGTACTATTTTATTTTTTTGCAGAGTTTTATACAGAGCGAACTTGACCCGAATTGGGTATCAGAGCGCTTTACATAGCACCAGTTACGTTACATGAGGACACACATTCATTTTTGTTAGGCACAGGGAGATTAAGTGATTTGCCCAGAATCACAAGATGTTTTAGCGTCATTACCGAGACTCGAACCCAATTCCCCAGTTCCGAAATCGAGCACCCTAGCCGTTAGGCCAACTCCTCTCCCCACTATTATCGCATGGGCAAGGAATGAGGTTATCTGTCCACCCGGATTCTTTGGGAAACCCTAACAGAAAATGCAACGTGCCAAGAAGGAATCTTGTTAAAAGAAAACGCATCTAGCTTTGTGGTGAAGGAAAGAAAATATTGCTGTTTGTGTGTAAAAGGGCAGCTAAGGCAGGGTACCTCCAGTTGTGAATAGTGCATTTTTGCCCAGACGCATACTCCTCTTTAACTTTGCCCATTTGTGGGGATGCTTGACGGGGTGTCAAAGTACTCACCCAGCCCAATCTGGTGTAACCTATCCCTCACAAGCCGAAGACAAGGATCCTCAGACAATTGTCCAAGTTAGTGCAGTCTTTGATGATCCTAGGAAAACTGTAACTCTAGAATCTCGCCCCATAATGCTTTGCTGGGCCTTTTGCTGGCATTGTATTTTTGCCCATAACTTTGCTTGGGTTGGGCCTAGGAGGATGGGACCACCACCGAATCGTTAAGCATAATATGCTGTTTGTGTTCAACTCGTTAACCGCGGCGGTAATTCCGCCACGGTGCAGGCGTTTCCGTGCGCGGGCAGGGCCGCGTCGGCCATTGGCCGACGGCAGCACTGGGAAGGTAGTGCTGCCGTCGGCCAATGGTCGACGGCAGCAAGGAAAGGGTTAAGGCATCTGCTTGCCCTCCCCTAGGTAAGGGTTGACCCCAAAATCATCAGTTCTCTCATTGCCAGATGTTTTTTAAAGTTCACTTTAATGCATTGTTTACATGCTTTTGAGCATGTAAGGGTAAAATGGATGTACCAAAGTATGTGGGTATAGTAGTTAATTCCATTCCATAAGGTTGCGAAATCCGTGTTTTTTGTGAAATGCGTAATTGTCAAATATCTGCAACTTTCGCTACTGAAAAGCTGTGACAAAACAGCATTGCAGCACTTTTCACTACGCCCTTCTTGCCGCTTCATGACGCAATTAATGAAAGATACGTCTGGAATCCTGTTGTATCTGTCAGTACAAAAGTCACGCATTACTGCAGTTGTGTCACAAGCATGACGCAACTCCAGTAATGCATGTGGCCAGCCTATACCTGTGACACTGCGTCATCCTTACGCCTGCAATGAGGCAGGCGTAAGGTACTTACTCAGTGGCGTCCTACAATTGTTGCAGTGAAATCTGATGGATTTCACTGCGCCACCCCTATGAGGCTTTGTTGCATGGTATAATGTGGCACTGGGCTTCACAAGGTCACGCATATGCCCAGATGCATCACTTTGCAAATACGGCCAAACGTGGTGCAAGAATCACGCTGCTGAATATCAAGAAAATGATGCACCAGTGGAGCAAAACTGTCAGAAGGGGCTCATTAATAAGCCTCCCTGTCTTTTACCCTAACTTGGAGCACAATGGCTGCCATGCGCCAACGCAGGCGCCCGTGCGCCATGATGCAAGGTTGAATGTGTTGCAGATTTGACTGATGTTGTGGCTCCAGTTCTTCTCGAGACGTCTACAGGTGGAGCTGGACTAGTGGAGGGTGGAAGTAAACCAGTTGGCCTTCTTGAGTGTTGTTTGCCTGGTCTTTTCTTGAGGGGTGCCAGGGTGTTGGTGTAGTTGGAGATCCATTGCTGGAGGTTGCTCGCTGCAATTTTAGCGTCTGTAACCGTTGGTGGATTGGTGGTGCTGAGGCAGTTGAAGGGAAGTTCTTTGATGGCCTTGATTCAGCCAAGACAGGGGAAGGGGGCAATGATGGCAATGGTGTACGGTGGGCGTGGTAAAGGTGTGGTGTAAACAATGATGGTCAGTACAGGTGAGTCCAGTGGTGTTGCTGTAGTTTAAGTACCCGCTGGTGGAGAAGACGGGCTAGAGCATGTGTCAGGCTATGTGGGTTGGTGCGTGACTAGCTGCTTGAGTGCGATGTTGGCGAGGTTCCCGAGAAGGGGCGTGGTGTTCTGGTCACTGGGGTTGTCCAGGTGGAACTTGACGTCTCTGAGTAGGATGTAGTCAGTGGATGGGGGTGCCTCGAGTACGATGAGGTCTACAATAGCATCAGTGAATGGCGGGATATTCAATGTGATAGCGGGGTCGGGACACTCGGAAGAGGGAGTTGGCACTCTAGTGTTGCAAGCGGATGTGACGCGGAGGGCGGAAACGACAGGGGCAGAGACGAGTCCAAAGGAGAGGAGGAACAGGGAAGAAGAAAACCATGAGGACGCTGGAGTAGAAACAAGGGAGAAAGGAAGAATACAGTCTACTCCACGTCAGAGAAGAGAGGTCAAGGGAGAGCAGCAGGATAGCGCCAGGAGGCACTGCGCTAGGCCATAAGGAGAGCAGGGCAGTGGGACTCCCCTGGCCACAGCCCAGGAGGGTTGTGGCATAAGGCAAGTACCGTTTTTGAGCCTCTTTTCCTTAGGAAGGTGGAGAAAAGGGCACCCATTAGGTTTTGGGCACTGAATGCATGTGCATGTACACACAAAGGCACTAGAAAGGTGTTGGTGACGTGAAGCACTAAAACAGTGGTTGCTGCTCCTGGTATAGAGCCAGCAACACTGATGAAAGTCAAGAGCACCCTGGGTGAGAGTGAATGGTGAACCTCTATGTTAAAATTTACTGTACAGATGCCTGACCTTGTTTCCTATCTGTTTATTTCGAGGGTATTAGACTACCTCTCCTCTTCATCTGGGGCGGCCAGGAACAGGAACCAAAGGACCAAACAACAGGGAGAAAGGAGTTCACCCTGGACCGAGTAAAGGAACTGACCCACTTAAACGTTGTCCCCCCCCTGTTGACTGATGGAGAGGGTCGACCAAACAGTCATTGCACACTTGAGTCCTCAGTCTACCCCAGTGCAGTGGTGGCGTGATGTATGCGATGCAGACCTTCCTACCTTTGTGAGCAGAAGCGTCTCTACCATTCACATCTCAACGGCACACCAGGCAGATCTTGTCACCTAGGTCAGCAACGTGTCTCCATGTGACCTAGCAGACTTCACCACCAGGTAAGGGTGATCAACGAAGCCTCAATGTCTACCACCAAAGCCCAGCAACTCCACAGCACCTTTGCATCCCTCTGCGGGTCCCAGACGCAGGCCCAGCGAGGCCTCCAGGTTCCGGGGACTGTCCGCACTTTCAAGGTTTTGGATGCCATGGTGTTGCATGTAGTGCACAATGATAAGTGATGCATCACTGGTTTTACCCAGCAATGCGCCTCTTATCATGATTGTAGCACTGGATTTCCTCTTCCCCTGGGACTCTGGCAGGTAATCCTGGTTGTTGGGGGGATTGGGGGTTGTTGATCTATGTTGCACTTGGCCCTGGCTGCTCCAATCTGCATTCCATTGGTTTTGTTTCCTATTTTTCATTGGAGGTGGATTTACATGCTAAAAAGTAACGTTGGGCTGACTGGCGTAAGTTTTTTTGCCCACAAATTGGCCTTTCGTCAGTTTTTGCACGCTAATGCCAGAATTTGTATCGCCGTCATGCTAGTGTTACAGCAGTTTTCACTGCGGATACCTGAAACTATCTCCATTTTGCGACTTATTGTAAATACATCAATAACAGCGTGATAGTTTTTGGTGATAGGCCACGTTAAAAAAATTGCAGCTAACTGACGTTAGCGTTAGTTAGCAGCAATTCTTGTACATAACATAACCCCCTCAGTATTTAAAAAGCAAGAAAGGACTGTTACGTCCTCACAACACATTTCCTGTTAGCAACATCTAGAATGTGCATTCAGTTATATTGTCATGGGTGTCAGCCATATTGAAATTCCGCATTTGGCAATGCTAAAACACAAACAATGATCTTGATTTCAAGTACCCAATCTATCAAGGGATGGGAATATGACACTCATATATGTTACATTCATTCTGGATTAAACAATAATACTACCTTAAATATCGCAAGAAAATTTATTTAGAACCTATTTGGAGACTAAGGGCTATTTCACATATTTTGAGGGGTACTCCTGCAGTTATCCAACATAATGTTAGCATAATTCACTTATTAATAATATATTTTTAACAATTATTGTAATTCGATCATGATGTTTAAAATACAAAATAATAAAATATTATTAGCATGCACATTTTCTTCATAAACATAAATTGCTAATGCTTCATGTCATAAACATATTGGACCTACCCTGTAAAGTGCACAAACTCATTCGCAATTAATGTCAATATCCAAACTAACCCTAATTGGGGTACAACATTTGATTCCACTATTTAGCTTGCAACAGCAGCCTCATTCATTGTAAAGTGCAAATGCTTCAGTAAACAACCCACTCTTGTAAATATACACCAAAAAGTATAAATAGCAAGATCTCTAGAGGCCCAAATAAAATCATCAATCCAGTCAAAAATACATACAATAAATATTTAAATCTTATCTATACTACTATTATAAAGAGAGAACTTGCACCTTTTGGCCAGGTAAACTCGGGAACCACAGCACCAATCACAACACCCAATACAGCGTTGGAAAGGGCAGTTGCAGCAGACGGACATAGGCTATGCAGACGCCCATTTAAAATGTAAAAGAACCGTGCCAGCAAAGTAGTCCCTTGTGGGCGTGTCTGCATTGTGCTGTGGGAGTGTGCTGGGGCGTGACAATCGCTGGGGGCATTCCGTCACGAGTGTTGTTTTTTCTTCCCAGGTTCTATACATTCCTGCTCCCTTTAAATAGTAATTCAGTGGAGGTCCCATTCTCTTAGAACCACCCCAAGCACAGTTATGGGCAAAAATACAACTAAAAGCCCTGCAAAGCATTATGGGATAAGCTTAGCATAATTTTTAGCATTCATGAAAGGGTTTCAATGTTTTGGAATTTTACTCATCAGGGAAATCTTGGGACGACGAGGTGAACTGCAGCTTGATGTATAATATTTTAAATGCTATTGCATTTGCCTCATCAGGGACATCTAGGGACGGCGAGGTGAACTGCAGCTGGATATATAATATTTTAAATGCTATTGCATTTGCATCATCAGGGACATCTAGGGACATGAGGTGAACTGCAGCTTGATGTGTAATATTTTAAATGCTATTGCATTTGCCTCATCAGGGACATCTAGGGACCATGAGGTGAACTGCAGCTTGATGTATAATATTTTAAATGCTATTGCATTTGCCTCTTGGGGACAACTGGGGAGAACGAGGTGAACTGCAACTCTTTGGCGAATTATTTGGATACTATAATATTCACTTCCCACTGCTAATCTCGTCCCATAATGGTTTGCAGGGGCTTGATCTCAAAATCATCACCTCTCTCACTGCTTGCTGGAAGCTAATTTCACTTTTGTGAAATGACTATATGCATTTTAGCATGTAGAAATACTTGTTATTTTACTTTGAATATATGAGGTCTCTGTTTTAATAATTGGAAATCTGACGGAACGAAATATTGCGGATTTATTGTACCAAGTTCGTGCCAATTCCGCCCACCCCTACTTTAAATACCCCAGCACCCCATAATCATAACCCACCCTTACTCTATAAAATACCCCAACACCCTTAAACACTAACCCATCTTAACCCTATAAATATACCCTGTCCCCCAAAACCCAAACCTATCCCTAAACCCTAAAAATACCCCTGTACCCCAAAACCAAAAACTAGCCCTGAACCCTAAAAATACCCCTTTACCCCAAAACCCAAACCTATCCCAGAACCCTAAAATACCCCTGTATCCCAAAACCCAAACCTAGCCCTGAACCCTAAAAATACCCCTGTACCCCAAAACCCAAACCTAGCCCTGAACCCTTAAAATACCCCTGTACCCCAAAACTCAAACCTACCCCTGAACCCTAAAAATACCCCTATACCCCAAAACCCAAACCTAGCCCTGAACCCTAAAAATACCCTTGTACCCCATAACCCAAAACTATATCTGAACCATTAAAATACCCAAACACCCCAAAACATATACCTCAGTTCCCCAAAACATATACCCCTATACCCATACTTGTCTTATGCAAACATTTTTAAAAAAACATGCTTTTACCATTCATGCATTTACAACGAATTTCGTTGTAAATGTATGCGTGGTAAAAGCATATAAAATGTAATGCCATGTGTTATAATGGCATTGCGGAGTCATGGTACTTTCGTAATGAAAGTATGCAGAGTGATGGTATGCGGAAAGAAATTTGCGGAATAATGGGTGTTTACCCTCCCCCGTAAGTACATTGGTGGCACGGCGGCCCACATGTCCAGCAACATACTCATATTTTTTCACCACCAATTGGAAAAATGCACAGGTCTCTCTCATTGATGCCCAGCACCGACATACACTTTTAGACACACCTCCCACCACAAGTTCTAGAATTGCGAACTTTAGAGATGGGGAGCTACGTTAGAATCTCGGCATCAGCTCAACATCCTGTGATTCCAGGCAAATCGCTTTGTCTCCCCATGCCTACCACAAATCAATGCGTTCTTCTGTAATGTAAATTGCGCTCATGCGATGTTGTCGAGTTTGCGCTATATAATATTGCAAGGAAATTACAGTAGGGAAACTCGAGTTCACACACTACTGAACGCGCACTCTTAAGTGCATCAGCAGTGCACTGTGAATCGGAGCGTTTCACAGGCCTGTCACAGATAAGAAATGCTATCAAAATGAAATCCTACGAAACAATATACTACTGTCTGGCAGCAATTCATACCCGGACAACGTCGGGACGGGCTGCTAGTATTTACATATAAAGTGAGTGCATATACATCCAACTCCCATTTTATTCATAAACATTTGCATCTCACTACCAAAATAAAGGGCTGTGCTCTTCCCAAAAAAGAGATATAGCTCTACTTATGTGACCAAAGTGCTGTAAGAGCCCTATTCTGCATTGTCCAATCTATACTACTATTATAAAGAGAGAACTTGCACCTTTTGGCCAGGTAAACTCGGGAACCACAGCACCAATCACAACACCCAATACAGCGTTGGAAAGGGCAGTTGCAGCAGAAGGATATAGGCTATGCAGACGCCCACCATATACATTTAAAATGTAAAAGAACCGTGCCAGCAAAGTAGTCCCTTGTGGGCGTGTCTGCATTGTGCTGTGGGTGTGTGCTGGGGGCGTGACAATCGCTGGGGGCATTCCGTCATGTGTTGTTTTTTCTTCCCAGGTTCTATACATTCCTGCTCCCTTTAAATAGTAATTCAGTGGAGGTCCCATTCTCTTAGAACCACCCCAAGCACAGTTATGGGCAAAAATACAACAAAAAGGCCCTGCAAAGCATTATGGGAGAAGCTTAGCATAATTTTTAGCATTCATGAAAGGGTTTCAATGTTTTTGAATTTTACTCATCAGGGACATCTTGGAACGACGAGGTGAACTGCAGCTTGATGTATAATATTTTTAATACTATTGCATTTGCCTCATCAGGGACATCTAGGGACGGGGAGGTGAACTGCAGCTTGATATATAATATTTTAAATGCTATTGCATTTGCATCATCAGGGACATCTAGGGACATGAGGTGAACTGCAGCTTGATGTGTAATATTTTAAATGCTATTGCATTTGCCTCTACAGGGACATCTAGGGACCATGAGGTGAACTGCAGCTTGATGTATAATATTTTAAATGCTATTGCATTTGCCTCTTGGGGACAACTGGGAAGAACGAGGTGAACTGCAGCTCTTTGTAGAATTATTTGGATACTATAATATTCACTTCCCACTGCTAATCTCATCCCATAATGGTTTGCAGGGGCTTGATCTCAAAATCATCACCTCTCTCACTGCTTGCTGGAAGCTAATTTCACTTTTGTGAAATGACTATATGCATTTTAGCATGTAGAAATACTTGTTATTTTACCTTGAATATATGAGGTTTCTGTTTTAATAATTGGAAATCTGACGGAACGAAATATTGTGGATTTATTGTACCAAGTTTGCGTCAATTCCGCCCACCCCTACTTTAAATACCCCTGCACCCCATAATCATAACCCAACCTTACTCTATAAAATACCCCAACACCCTTAAACACTAACCCATCTTAACCCTATAAATCTACCATGTACCCCAAAACCCAAACCTATCCCTAAACCCAAAAAATATCCCTGTACCCCAAGACCTAGCCCTGAACCCTATAAATATCCCTGTACCTCAAACCCAAAAATACCTCTGAACCCTAAAAATACCCCTGTACCCCAAAACCCAAACCTACCCCTGAACCCTAAAATACCCATGTACCCCAAAACCCAAACCTAGCCCATAACCCTTAAAATACCCCTGTACCCCAAAACCCAAACCTACCCCTGAACCCTAAAAATACCCCTGTACCCCAAAACCCAAACCTAGCCCAGAACCCTAAAATACCCCTGTATCCCAAAACCCAAACCTAGCCCTGAACCCTAAAAATACCCCTGTACCCCAAAACCCAAACCAAGCCCTGAACCCTTAAAATATCCCTGTACCCCAAAACCCAAACCTACCCCTGAACCCTAAAAATACCCCTATACCCCAAAACTCAAACCTAGCCCTGAACCCTAAAAATACCCCTGTACCCCATAACCCAAAACTATATCTGAACCATTAAAATACCCAAACACCCCAAAACAAACACCTCAGTACCCCAAAACATATACCCCTATACCCATACTTGCCTTATCCAAACGTTTTTAAAAAACATGCTTTTACCATTCATGCATTTACAACGAATTTCGTTGTAAATGTATGCTTGATAAAAGCATATAAAATGTAATGCCATGCGTTATAATGGCATTGCGGAGTCATGGTACTTTCGTAATGAAAGTATGCAGAGTGATGGTATGCGGAAAGAAATTTGCGGAATAATGGATGTTTACCCTCCCCCGTAAGTACATTGGTGGCACGGCGGCCCACATCTCCAGCAACATACTCTTATTTTTTCACCACCAATTGGAAAAATGCACAGGTCTCTCTCATTGATGCCCAGCACCGACATACACTTTTAGACACACCTCCCACCACAAGTTCTAGAATTGCGAACTTTAGAGATGGGGAGCTACGTTAGAATCTCGGCATCAGCTCAACATCCTGTGATTCCAGGCAAATCGCTTTGTCTCCCCATGCCTACCACAAATCAATGTGTTCTTCTGTAATGTAAATTGTGCTCATGCCATGTTGTCGAGTTCGCGCTATATAATATTGCAAGGAAAACAAAGTAGGGAAACTCGAGTTCACACACTACTGAACGCGCACTCTTAAGTGCATCAGCAGTGCACTGTGAATCGGAGCGTTTCACAGGCCTGTCACAGATAAGAAATGCTATCAAAATGAAATCCTACGAAACAATATACTACTGGCCGGCAGCAGTTCATACCCAGACAACGTCGGGACGGGCTGCTAGTGCTATATAAAGTGATGTACAGTAATAAACATCCGGCATCAATACACAAGGGTCAGTCTCAATAAAAACAAAGATGTCCTTTCAGATCACAGAGAGTGAATCATCTATGAGATCTCTTCTATATTTTAAGCCAGACCGGTAACCAAGACCTAAAATGGAGAATTTGAAGAGTGAAAAAAATGCTACAACTCAGACTCATAAATGGACATTGGGCTCAGCATTAAGGTTGTGGCCCCACGTTTTCTCAGGTCCAAAAAAAGAATAATCATCTGTGATTCACACTGGTGCAATTCCAGTTCCCTAATACGTATTCGCAAATAAACCTTAATGTGTTTTACGCCATAATATTGAAAAGATGTTATATTTCCTTAATTCTCTTCCCACAAATGTTTTGGCATGGGGTATGCTTGATTTATGGCCCTAACATACTGCAAACTCCTCAGTTTTAGCCAGTTGATTGTGCTGCTCACATATCGCAAGCCACAACCACATTCCAATACAGCAACCACAAACTCTCCTTCACAAGTAATCAATTCCCGGATCATGATTGTCCTGCCCTCAAAGGTCTTATATTCAGTACAGTTCATTCCAAATTTGAAGGTCTTACAGGTGGAACTTTTTCTACAACCCAAACTTCTGCTGGTCAGCCAATCTGGTTCTTGATGTTACATAGTTGTACTTAACATATCTCCCAAAGATAGTGCCTTATCTTGGGATGCTGACCTACTACATCTTTCAAATGTTCACCATGCTTTCGAATGTGCCAATTCCTATTGATCAAGGAACTAATAGAGCTTTGTTCCATGTTGTATCCCATAAAAATCATATTGCTTGGTCCCAGTCTCCATCCACCCCACATGTTTCAGTGAATATGGCCTGTGTGCTCAACTGCTCCCTGTTTTTTGTAAGGACCCTCTGTTTCACTTCTCTAAGGACCTGCAATGCATATCCCCATTCTGAAAATCTCATATTCATCACATTTGCTTCATTTTCAAATAGTTCATCTGAAGAGAAAATTCTTCGAGCCCTGAGGAACTGACTGTAAGGAATCCATTTTACTAATATGTTAGATGGAGTTACAGGCAGTCTTTTTTGGTAAACCTTGGAGTCCCCCACTACTTACAATTTCACATCCAGAAAATCGATGTTTTGCATACTCCAATTTGCAGTAAGTTGAATGTCATATGGACTGGCATTCAAGATCTCAAAATATTCATATAAAGATGCCTCATCTCCTTCCCACAAAATGAACAAATTGTCAATGAAATGTACCCACATGGCAATCTTATTGGTGTGGTGCGCACTGCATTCAGCCGAAGCAACTTCTTTCTCCCACCAACCCATATAGATGATGGCATACGTGGGGGCAAAGGCTTCCCCCATCGCGGTTCCCTGTTTATTGGAGATATTTTTTTTATCAAATGGAAAGATGTACAGCCTGATTCATGTAGCTAAAAGCGCTCGCAAAATGGCCAGATTCTGAGAATCTGGCCCTTTGCGAGTGCGATTTTTGCATTTGGTATTCATGATCCCAAATGCAAAAATCGCTATTAAAGAATTAGCAAACATGCGAGGATTAGCATTTAAGGAATCTCTATTAGAGATTCCTTAAATGCTATTCATGACACATTACAAAATTGCGATTTTGCAAATTTGGGCCGCTATTTACCGAGAGGTCAGACCTCTCGGTAAATAGCAAAAACGTAGAAAAATGCTTTTAAAAGCATTTTTCTAAGTTGCATGTTGCACACACACATGTCCTTTGGACATGTGTGTGCGCAACACCTGTTTCAATTTGCATTTAAGGGGTGCTACAGGGTGTCCTTTGGACACCCCTGGCACCCTTTAAATCGCTATCTTATTTGCGAGTAGCAAATTGCTAATCGCAAATAAGGAATACTCCCCATGCATTCCTATGGGCCTTTTGGCCCATAGGAATGCATGGGGAGTTATTCCTTATTTGCGATTAGCAATTAGCTAATCGCAAATAAGGAATCAGTGGGAATCGCAATTAATATTGCGATTCCTACATGATTACCATTTTGCAAGTCTCAAATAGCGATTCCTTATGATTCGCTATTTGAGCCTCGCAAAACGGCCCGATCATGAATCAGGCTGGTAGTGGGTAAGACAAAAGGAGAGCATCATGAAAAGCATCATAGTGTGTTGAGTAAATGCCATAGGCCTCGATCTTAAAAAGTAACAACATAACTCTATCCCATATTCATGCAAAATTGAAGTATCTAGGGAGCAAACATCCAATGTTACCATGATGTAGCGACTGCGCCAGGGGATGTTGTTCACCTTACATAAAAAATCATTAGTGTCCTGTATGTATGATACAAGGCTGGTGACATAATGACATAGGAACAAATCCAAAAATCTGGAGACATTAACAGTGACCCATTCATGCTGACAATTGGTCTTCCAGGGGGATCTTGAAGATCCTTATGAAAGTAACAACATAACTCTATCCCATATTCATGCAAAATTGAAGTATCTAGGGAGCAAACATCCAATGTTACCATGATGTAACGATCCTTATGTATCGTCAGAAGAATATAAAAAATTACTGCCATCCTGGGGTGGTCAGTCTTTAAATAGAGACATTCCTCACATGACAGCAGTCCCTGTTGGACCCATCCCTGAAGCAAAACATTATATTTTTCATTTAATCATTGGATTATTTCTTAATTCTTGATAGTGTTCTTTGACCTTTAGTTGCCTTTTAATTTCCGTGGTATAATGGTTGGTGCTTTAAATGATGACAGTGCCTCCTTTATCTGAGGGTTTAATGATGATGGCTTTGTTGTTATGCAATGCATTCAATTCACGCCAGTCCTGCGCAGAAAATGTTTCTGATTTTTTTGCTGTTCTGCTGTTGTTAACTTGTAATGCCATCAGTTAGCAATTCATGAAACACATCAACCAAATTACCAGTCGGCAATTGTGGAGTGAACCTATTCTTGGGCCTCAGACCACTATCATTAGTTTAATCAGTAGAAAACTCATCTGATTAAGTAAAGGGTTGCCCATCACTCTAGCGGCAGAACCAGGATCGTAAATCTCTTTATCCGTATCCAAAGTGTTAACTTCCAAAATGTCGAAATATCACCAACAGTAAAATATGTGGGACTGGAGGTGATGGGCTGCATATTAGTGGTGGCCCTTAAGCTCTTCATGGCAAAGTATTTCCGTAATTTCAATTTTCACACACATTTGTAAGCTTCTATTCTTAAGTTAACAAAATCGGGCCCTACCGAGGGGCAAATGCTGAAACCATAATTAAGCACCTTCACCTTTTCAATAAAGAGCGACACTTGATCAGTGGTATTTTGACGTAATTTATTCATTCAAGCTGAAGTATATCATCCATGCATTTCAGCTGACAATACCAGCCTTGGTCACGATACATGATGCCATTTTGAGTGTATTTAAATACAGATAACAGCAATATTCCTATTCTAAAATAATTAGAAAAATACCTATATTTCTAATTATTTTAGAATCTATTCATTGAATGTTTTTGTTAGGTTAAATGTGGAATTTGCATAAAATGTTTAATGTACTTTCATCATTGTTTTGGTGTAGCTGAAGGTATATGATTTGTCCTTAATGCCTGCCTCTCTTTTTTACCTAATGATGCTAATAACATAGCCCACTTAGGCTTCATTGAAAAATCGTGAACTGATATTGCTGTTAGTAAAATGCAGAACGAGGTGTTTATATTTGAACATATGTATTATTAATCAGCATTACCTAATTTTCTGTATTTTAAAAATTAATGTTGATACTCAATGGATATGTCTTTTATGTTTAATTTTTACTGTCTGTATTTAAATGCACTCAGTCAGTCAGTCAAACCACCTTATTCAGTTAATAAAAACCATAAAAGTACAATACATATATCAAATTACACTACACAAAAACATCTAAAATCCAAATCATCAATAAATATGGGCGACCTGAAAAAGGAAAAATATTACAAAGCCAGAAATCATTGAAGCACATAAAAACCTAAGCTCCCATTTACATTTATATGTATATATAAAAGAGACATTGATGCAAAATTAAGCACATGGGAATTAGAGAGTTTAATTGACAATGATGAGAAAAAATACCTGACTGTGGATTTCCCTAAAATAGCGACTATGTATTTCCTCCCAAAAGTGCACAAAATGCCACAAACCCGCCATGGAGACCAATTGTGTCAGCAAAAGGCTCATTGTTGGAACCTATGGCTTACTACATAGACTATTTTTTAATTCCATATGTGGTGGATTTGAAATTCTTTTATCAAAGACACAACAGATTTTTTGGGCACACTAAAAACTTTGGAATGGCAAGACAGTTATTACCTGATAACTATGGACGTTATAGCCCTATATACCAACATTGACAACACCATTGGTTTAAATGCCTGTCAATATTTCCTAAAAGAAAGGAATATCCACTACAAGAAACATAATGATATGCTGATGAGCATGATTACCTTTTGCCTCACAAACAATATTTACCTTTTTGGAGAGGAACTGTTTTGTCAGCGAAACGGAGCGGCGATGGGTTTTGCCTTCAGCCCTAGTTATGCGTGCATAGCGATGGGCTGGTGGGAGAATGAAGTGGCGTGGAATACAAAAAATGATCAATTCACCAGACGCATAGTAACCTGGAAAAGGTTCATAGATGATCTCTTCATCGTCTGGAGTGGAAATGATCAAGAATTCCAGCAATATTTTGACATTTTAAACAACAGCACACAAGGTTTGAAATTCACTTATGAAATGAATAAAGAAAAAGGTATTTTCCTTGATGTGGAAATCTATGTAAGGAACAAAAGACTGGAAATAACTTTACATCGAAAGGCCACATCCACCAATGCGACCCTTGAGGCAACCAGTTTTCATCAACCATCTTTACTTTCAAGCATACCCTATGGGGAGTTCCCCCATTTACGAAGGATATGTAGTGAAGAAAATGAATGGCGCAAACATAGCGCTGGGACAATCAAAAGTTTCCAAACAAGGAGATACAGCAAAGGCACAATAAATAGATGCTGGAATAAAGCAAATGAAAAAACAAGAGAAGAATGTCTAGCATCGAAAGACAAGGGAGATAATGTGAAGGATGAACCCATAAGACTTATCTTGGATTTTAGTCAAGAATCCAAAGAAATCACAAAGATAATAAGAAAAAATTGGAAGATCCTCCAATTGGATTCTACCATAGGAGAAAAAATGGGGCCCCATCCGATGATAACGTACCGAAGAGCAAGGAATTTAAAAGACCAGCTAGTCCACAGCCTTACAGGCCAAAAACAGTGAAAACAACATGGCTCAATACAAGGGGCTTTATAAAGTGCCATAATTGTAAAATCTGTGAGATAGCAAAACCCACTGAGGATGTAAAAATGGCTAATGGAAAAACTTGGCAAATCAGAGATCTAATTACGTGCAAGAGCCAATATGCAATATACATCATTGAGTGCCCATGTGCGTTAAAATGCGTGGGCAGCACTATCTGCAAACTTAAAAAACGCATTTTGGAGCACGTCAGAGCCACCAAAAACAAGGACAGAAACAATGCGGTGGCAAAACATATGGAAATTGGAAAGCCTTGAAAATCTATGGCATTGAATTGGTTCCAACAAATGAAAGAGGTGGCCACCGAGAAAAAGCTTTGCAACAAAAAGAGTCCCGACACATTATGAACTTCCGAACTATAACTCCTTTCGGTCTAAACCAATCCGAAGAATTATACATCCATCTGTAAATAAATTATCAGCTTCTTTCAGACTTTTACATAGATATGCACCGGAAAATATTAATAGAGAAATAAATTAAGGACTACAAAAGAGATTGTAAATACATGCCCACTGGAGGGCTTCATTCAAAACAATGGACATTTAATAATGTACAGATGGTCGGATAAATTAAATCTTTATTCGCTTGGAACTACCAGATCATTGGCATTTTCGAAAGGGTTGTCCCACATGTAAAAACAAAGGTTTTGTGAAAATATTGTTTTTGCCAGTGCTTGATTAGATACATTGTTTCAGTGTAAATAACTTAATTGACCATCACCTTAGGTCACTAATGGGAGTACTGTTTTTTGAAAGTAAATAAATTATAGAAATAAGGGCCAATATACAACTAAGAAATGCTCTTCTTATGTAGAAATGTGTTATTTCTGATTTTAAAACTATCACTGGTGCGAAATATGTCAATAGAAAAAATGTTAGTGGTTAGAACTACCAAGACCAGAAATCCTGGGGGTAGGAATCTAATGACAGACAGGAAATGATGTAGCATAGAGTTTCCTGTAGAAATCAAAAAATAAAAAAACAAAAAAAAGTGAAACAAATAGACCGTGAACAAGGTATAGCAGATACCGGAACACGTGGGTTGATCCTGTATATGGCGATAAAAATGGATTTAAGAATAAATTAAAAGACCCTGAATGAAGATTATTGGTGTGCGGCTTTAATTGTTTCCTTCGGAGACTTTTTGTGGACAAATATATATATATATATATAACAACGAAAAATATTAAAAAGCCAGAATTCATTCAAGCACATAAAAACCTAAGCTGACATTTATACAACTGGCAACTGGCCTACCTATAACCCAATGCCCATGCCACCTTTCCAGGATGTATACAATCATCCAGCTAACTTTCCCATGTATGGGTGGCAACCACCCTTTCAACAACCTTTTTTTCCCCAGAATCCCTACAGGCCCCCTTTTTTAAACCGGGGCGGGAGAGGACGGGGAAGGAGAAAAAACGCCAACCAGGGCAACCAAGTCCACTGGGCACCGGAGGATCCGAGTACCAACCAGAACAAGAACAAACCTCAACAGGCAGGACCGAGCAATCGGAAAACCTAATAACTAACCTTTCTACCAGACCCCTTAGCAAAGATGAGGAATCAGTCCTCAACAAAGGGCTAGGTTTCGTGCCAACAGCTAACTTGGACAAGTTTAAGCTCCACTGTGAACTAGCATCCTTCTTTAGAAAATTGAGATTAAAAGCCTTTTTCAAAAAGAAAACCAACACGGAGGACAGTGCTGATACCAATGAGACAGGACTACGGAACAAATCCACATTTATGCCACCACCGCATACGGTCCCGGTTGAAGTTTCTACTTTCGAGCAGGCGGTCTTCAATGAGGTGGAAAATGCCTCCCCGAAAAAACCATTCATGAACCTTACAAAACGGGAGAGAACTGCACTTGACAACCTACAGAATTCGGACACCATCATCATTAAACCCGCTGATAAGGGCGGAGGGATAGTCATACTTGACAAATCAGCATACCAGACCGAATGTCTCAGACTCCTGGCGGATCACAGAAACTATCGGAGATTACCAGTGGATACTACGGATGATCTTAGAGACGAAATTACTTCACTCGTGGAACACAGAGAAGCAGAAGGATACCTTTCAAAACAAGAGGCGGATTTCCTATGTAAAAGTGAGGGTAGGATTCCCTACTTTTACACGCTCCCAAAGATGCACAAAAACAAAATACCACCACCCGGTAGACCCATTATCTCTGGGATAGGTTCACTTCTGGAACCTTTATCTTGTTTTTGCGATGTTTTTTTCAAAACCATGGTACAGAAAACAAGTACTTATTTACAGGATACCAAAAGTGTATTACGACTCTTGGACCAGCTCACCATAGATGACGACACCATCCTGGTGAGTTTTGATATTGAGAGCTTATATATGATTATTCCTCAGGATGCCACTCTGGAGGTGCTCAAAAGAGCTCTTGACAAAGAAGAATGGACTTCTAGAACACCAAGAGAGTTCATCTTGGAATGTGCAAGACTGGCCCTAAAAAGGAACTATTTTCAATATGAGGACAAGATCTTTCTCCAAACTGGGGGTACTTCTATGGGCAGTACTTTTGCTCCTAGTGTAGCAGGCCTGTATGTACACGATTTCGAGGAGAAATATATCCTCAGCAACCAAAACCCCTACAGTTCCAATATCCTACTTTGGAGAAGGTATATAGACGACGTGCTGACCATTTGGAAAGGCACTGAAGATACCCTATTATCCTTCTTCAACTGGATCAACACACTGAACGACCATTTGAAGTTCACTTATGTGAAGGACCTTAATTCTTTGGTCTTCTTGGATCTCACCATAACAAAAACCAATGGGAAGTTGTCAACGGTCACTCACTATAAATCCACCGCTAAAAACAACCTACTTCGGTTCGAAAGCTTCCACCCGAGACCACTGCGGGAGAATTTACCGTATGGACAATATCTACGGCTCCGCAGAAACTGCAGCGAACTTGATGACTACAAACAGCAGGCCCAAGATCTTACTATCAGATTGAAAAACCGGGGATACCCCGATAAGATCTTACACAAAAGTCAGAAACGAGCCCAAAATCAACATCGAGTTGCTCTTTTGGAGGACCCAACAAAGACCGCAGAGGAATCCCCCCTAACATGTGTCACCACGTACAATACCATCTCCAACGAGGTAACAAAGATAATAGGGAAACATTGGAGCATCTCAACACCGGCAACCTGAGATGGGAAAAACCACTGTTCTCATATAGGAGGGCACGAAGTATCAGAGATGCAGTAGTGAACACCAGACCCAGAACAAACGTGGTAGAGAATGAGACAGTTCTCAATACATGGGGGTTACCAAAAGTGACAGGCCATTATAAATGCGGCAATTGTAGTGTATGCCCTTTCACTCACAACACCAAGACCCTACAACTGGAACCCAACAAAACCTGGACGATCAGAGGGCATACTAACTGCAACAGCAAAAACGTTGTGTACATGTTGACTTGCCCCTGCAACCTACACTATGTGGGGATGACCAGCAGAAAGATAAAAACACGTATTGGAGAGCACAGGAGCACTATTAGGTGTAAAAAGGCCAATACTAAACTTACCGAACATTACTTGTCGGTAGGGCACAATCCCGACGAAATACAATGGACCATATTTGAGCAAATAAAACCAGGAGCCAATATGAACCAACGCCTTTTTGAAAAGGAACAAAGGTGGGTTTACAGACTTGCAACGCATAAGACTGGCCTAAATGACAATATTCCATGGAACACAGTGATGGGATAACTTCCCTTACTGAACCCTGTTCTGTGAAAGAAAGTCCAACAGTGGTCACTCTACTTTGACGTCCATGTCAAAACCTGGACTCTTAATTTGTCCACGATCAGCATCTGGACTGGCCCCATGTCCATTTGCATCAGTTCTGTTCCTTCCCCCATTATTGGTTCAAAAGGTTTTCCTTTTCTTTAACTTAAGGAATGACTAGACCCGGTTCCTTTAAGGGCCCCGTCTTTCCATTTGGACGCGGTTCCTTTAAGAGCCTCGTCTATTCACCAACGCGGTTGCTGCAGCAACCGCTACAGCAGATTTCGCGTGATCAGAACTCTAGCGGGCACCGCCCCTGTGTCCCGTTCTGATTGGCCCGCCAAAAGCCCCGGACCAGCGCCACGCCCATTCAGGAAGTAACGCAGAGCTTACTTCTCGGCGTCGCTGATCCATCGGAACACTTCACGGGGCATTCGCGAGTAGCAACCAAGTAGGTTTGTACTCAAGATGAGCAGAAGCCGCAAGTAAGTGCTTTTTTGAGATAGATGCACGATGCATATCATGCGGCAAGATATGCCGGCCCTTCAATAGATGCATCGGAATGAGGCGGGATATTAACTATATGTTCGCCCTTTATTTTTCAAACTCTGTAGGTGACGGATACTTGCCGTCTTGGATAACCCGATGCCCATGAAGCGATAGTTACCGCTTCAAGTGTAAGCAGAGCAAAATCTCCCTTTTTCTTAATTTCATCAAGAGAGTAACCCGCTTAACTGCGGCACAATTCCTTAGTTACTGATCACTTCCAGCAGTGCCTGGGCATGCTTGACGCCGCATTTTAGTGGCGAGCGCTCTCCCACACCTCCTCCTCCCTCTCACTTCTCCCAGCAAAACAGCTTATTAACAAGATGCTGGGTTGTTTCTTTATTTAAGCACATTCACGCTCCGGTAATTACCACCTGAGCACTACTGTCTATCACTAGAGATAGACCACGGGTACGACCTGATATATAAGGTGTTCTCCTGCCACCTTATGTTTGGTGAACCCACCAAGCACATTATCTGTTAATTGTGTACCCTCGTTTTGTCTTCCCCAGTACGTAAACCCAACCCTATACATTTTTTCTTACAGGTTTTCTCCTGAACCAGGAAAAGACACATTTTTACACCAGACCACAATTTGTGGTCTTTATTTGAACGAGGGCTGGACGCGCCTTAGCGTGTGCGGACCACCCCGCTCAAAACTCACGGTCCTGACGAAAACCAAATAATTTTTCCATATGGTTGAAACATGTAGACCTATTTTTAACTAAATCACATAGCACACTACTCTATTTTTAATTTATCACACTTCTCGAGACACCAAAGCCTTCCTAAATAGGCACAGGTGCCACATTGTTTTTAGCAGGGTTCAAGCACTCAAGAATAAAGTCTTGGAGTGAGTAGTCTTGGCCCCTTTTTAATACACATATCACTGTAATTTTTCTGCACATATAAAAAAACAAGAAACCCGCTCCACTGTAATCAGGTGTCGCAGCACACCCTATGGGCACTCGGCCTATGGGGTGGGACCCCGAGGATGAAGCATGTCACCAACCAGGTTGGTGAGTGAGGGGTCTTCTTCAAGGACAAACACTGTCCGGTAAAGGGTTGGGGCATTTTGTGCTAACCTGAGCCTTAAGCTCTAGATACAGAAGAAATCCTTCTCTGTATTCTCCTTCCAAGGGGGTACTCCTCTATTGTTGTTAAATTTATACATATATAACAACAAATCACCTAAAAAAGCAATTCAGAATTAAAATGCCAGCATAAAACAATAATCATGTACGCGTCACAGGTACTTTTAAAGCATTTGTTGTAGGATACGTATTTTTCCTAAGTCTAACAGCTGCGACTAAAAAACTTGTAATATTAAATATCTCCCCATGGTCATTCAGCAGCTGAAGGTAGAGTAAAGCAGGTCTGACCTGCGCAAAACCTTTTCACCTTAAAATTGTAAATTAAAACCTCCTCTGGATAACACTATAATAATCACAAAAGATTATAAAATGCGTAGTATCGTGAGTGGAAAAATTGTCAAATGTGCAAGGGCCAATTTCATGGTGTAAATAAAAAGGACCCCCTGTTTGAGTAACAGAATATGTTTGACAGGGAAATTAAGACAATGCAAACAAGAAAAACAGATGCAATAACATTAGGGAGAAAACAATAAGTAACAAGCAAAACAAGTAATTAAAAAATACAAAATCTTGTTTATTATTAAGTATATATACTCAGATTAAAAACATAAAATTTCTGACATATAAAAATAATAGGACTTTTGACCTATTATAAAGCATCAACACAATACAGCATTACAAATAACATCGTAAATTCTTAATTCCTAAGGCAATTGTGGACAATATCAATCCTCTTCTCGACGCGCGTTTCGGCGTTTTCACAGGAACGCCTTCTTCAGGAGCCACATATACAATCTGAAAAACATGTACAGCAATTCAGATTCTCTTTTTAGGTAAATTATATTAACATTTTAATCGGCACCTCTATACACACAAACATGCGAACAGCTTTACATATCGCCAACTCCCTACTCATGTAGCCAAATATGAGGCTACATAAGGTACAAACTCTACGATATTATATTTGAGCAGTAGTGTAGCATATATTAATAAGACAAGGTCTTGTGTTAATTAAAGCATTTCGCCAATTTTCTCTAGGAATTCCGTAGCCAAGGTTTGCTGGGATAGGCATGTTATCAATAAACAATGGCTAAAAGTACATATATATAGGTGTACTATCTACACTCGGCGAAGACCAAATAAGTTTGTCCGAACTTAGTTCATTACATTTAATATGATGGAGAAGGTATGATAATGTTATCGATACCCGAAGGATGCATTATCTACATTTAGCGAGAACTCACTGAATTTATCTGTGCTTGTATCCTTGCATTTGATATGGTAGAAAGGGTATGATAGATATTACCCAAATATGTGCTGGTCAATCGGCACATACAATCTATGGAAGGAAGTGGTGGCAGCCAGTAAGTATTTCTTTATTTGTGACTACACAGTATTGGTAGAAGGACCTGATAATTTCACTCAAAAACTTGGTGAATAGGGTTTCTAAATTATTCAACACAAGTACCACGTTTCTTACCTAAGACCGCAGATGTCTATGTTTGCCGAGGACGGGGCAGCAGCTGTTGATCTAACTTTATTTTCTGTGTAAGATCTGTTTAGTACTGCAAATGCAAAGATACGCATAACTTATATTTGTTTTTATGATATTACTATTTTATTACCGTAACCGGTTCGGAAAATGGATATTATCAATGAAAAGCCTCTACTCTTAAAGCTATTTTTATCTTGGAACTAATAATGAGAGTTTTTAATATTCGTATTGACTTACATTGATTATATTATATAATTTGTGGTGCTCAGATAGCCCAGGACAATAGTAGATAACAGTAGATTTATCTGCTCTCTCAGTGTGAATCGATTACTCCTGGAAAATGCGACAAGAATGCAAAAAAGGTATTACTTTAGGCAACCGAGGTGCACAGAGTGGAATTCATTAAAACCAGTCAGCACAGAAAAGGCAGCGTCGATATCTTACCGAGAAACCAGTGAATACTGCCTGTTATAATGCACAAGGATCGCAGCTGATATGCCTGCTCCCTTCGTGTATTGCAGTGCTAAGGGGTAAACAGAGGATAAAATCAAGGTCTTATTATATGTGGCTGCGCCGAATTACATCTGAAATACATTAGGGTTGGTTAAGCAAAAAGCGGCATTGCTGAAGGCTTACCGATAATGATAAACGGTTTACACGTGCAACAGGAACTTTTGGAACGCAATTGCCAAATTTGATATTTTAACGTCGTGTTGTAATGCTGGAAAATGAAAATACAACACAATTGGATATTCCGATAGGGACCCAACAGTCTTTTTCTTTTTAGAAATTAAAAAACAATACAAAAGGTTTGCAGCGGGGGACGGAGTCCGAAGCTTACCGGTAGTTAAAATGAATACCGCTGGTACATCAACCCGCGGGCGTCACGATCGATAGGTCCAGTGGCGTCCCGCAGCCGTTGGAAAAAGGAAATCAGCGTGGTAACCTGACTTCCTTCCTTTTAAAACGGGCACGACTTGATTACAAGTCTAAGGTGATTGGATGCACAGAAAGCCCGCGCAACGAGAGCTTGAGTCAAAATGATATAAACAACGGACTTCACTATTGTTAATAAACAACTAGGTGAAAGTAGATATCGAAAATGGACTCCATTTTCGCAAGTTATAATGTTGCAAGCGGATTCGATTTGATAACTTGAGTCGAAATGTTATAAACAACGGACTTCACTATTGTTAGTAAACAACCAGGTGAAAGTAGATATCGAAAATGGACTCCATTTTCGCAAGTTATAATGTTGCAAGCAGATTCGATTTGATATCAATGTTGCACCGTAGTAGCAAAGATACCAAATGTCGAAAACAAACTTCATTCCAATAATTTTACATTGTTACTCGAAGGTTAGTGGTGTCAACAGTATTACACCATGGTAATTAATAACTAATATCTCGTTCTTCATTTTACAAGTGGGAACTACATTTGTGCACAACTAGGAGTCACTCTAATGAGTGAAGTTGGTGGAGCATATTCACGCATATGGGACTCACAAGAATGCCAATAGAGTCTTAAATATCCCCATTCTTGTTATTTACATCTTGATATTTATCCATGAATGCAATAATTACTGCGTATTATTAGGTATCATAGCCCATGTGTTCTAGTAGATTAGATGATAAATTTACATATTGGGATCTTCTAAAGGGGAAGAGATATTAGGACCATGACGGATCTTGGAAATATCAAGGTACATACAGGGTAAATCTACCATCTTAAAGACAGATTGCATTTTCCCAAGGGATCTCGTTGTTTAATCCTTTCCTGTGGGTATCGAGGATAAAAATCCAAAAAACTTCTCGTTTTTTTCTTATAGCGCATCCTCCTTTGGTATCTGGGGTCTTAATCTTTTCCAGGATGCGCCAGTGTATGTCTTCTGTTGTATGGTTTAAATCCAGGAAATGCTTCACTAGGGGTGCGGCCAGTTTTCGAGTCTTAATAGCTGATCTATGTTCGGTGAGGCGCGTCTGGATTGCCCTACATGTCTCACCGACATAGCCCATACCACACGGGCAACTAATGAAATAAACCACATTAGTGGTTTTACAGTTCCATAAGTCATGTGCCTTGAATGTTGTACCATTATGGTTAAATGTTTCACCACTTAAGATGTTTTTACAAATTCTTAATAGATTGTCTTTACATAGTCCTAACAGATAATTTTTTTGAATTCGGTGAGAATATCTATCATCAGCTGAAAGGCGTCAGTATGGGTGCTTCAGTTGCCCCATCGATAGCAAATATATATATGTCCAGATTCGAAGAACATTTTATATACAACGAAATGGCACCCTTTTTCGAGTCTATTTCCCATTGGTCCAGATACATTGATGACATCTTTTTTATCTGGACCAATGGGAAAGAAACACTCCTAGAGTTCTTGGAGTGGATCAATTTGACAGATGCTAATCTGAAATTCACTGCAAATTACAGTGAAAATCAAGTGGAATTTTTGGATCTCCTCATCAGAGTTAATGTTGATAAATTAGAGGTGGATCTTTTCGTGAAAAAGACAGCACAAAATACTTTACTTCATTTTAACAGTTTTCATCCAAAATGCCAAAGAGAGAGCATTCCGTTCTCGCAATTCCTTAGGGTCCGCAGGAACTGTACTAATTTACAAGATTACGACAAACAAGCTGCAATCATGCGCACGAAATTCTGTGAACGCGGATACCCACATAGGTTGATAAGGAATTCATTCAAACGCGCAAGATTTTTTGATCAGGATTCGTTGCTCATCTCCAAAGAAAAAACAGAAAATGATCGAATTGTGTGTGTTACCACCCATTCGACAATGAATGAACGGATTAGACAAGTAATTAATGCCAATTGGCATATCCTAAATTGTAACCCTTCTTCTGCTGCTAATCTGTCCAAACCCCTGTTTGCGCACAGGAGAAATCGGAATCTTAAGGACAAAATAGTCCACTCCAAATTTAATTCTAAGCAACAGAATAGTGATCAAACCCAAAGATCACTATTAAACAATCTTCCGGTGCGAGGCTCGGTTCCATGCTCCTCCTGCAAATCTTGTAAAAACATCTTAAGTGGTGAAACATTTAACCATAATGGTACAACATTCAAGGCACATGACTTATGGAACTGTAAAACCACTAATGTGGTTTATTTCATTAGTTGCCCGTGTGGTATGGGCTATGTCGGTGAGACATGTAGGGCAATCCAGACGCGCCTCACCGAACATAGATCAGCTATTAAGACTCGAAAACTGGCCGCACCCCTAGTGAAGCATTTCCTGGATTTAAACCATACACCAGAAGACATACACTGGCGCATCCTGGAAAAGATTAAGACCCCAGATACCAAAGGAGGATGCGCTATAAGAAAAAAACGAGAAGTTTTTTGGATTTTTATCCTTGATACCCACAGGAAAGGATTAAACAACGAGATCCCTTGGGAAAATGCAATCTGTCTTTAAGATGGTAGATTTACCCTGTATGTACCTTGATATTTCCAAGATCCGTCATGGTCCTAATATCTCTTCCCCTTTAGAAGATCCCAATATGTAAATTTATCATCTAATCTACTAGAACACATGGGCTATGATACCTAATAATACGCAGTAATTATTGCATTCATTGATAAATATCAAGATGTAAATAACAAGAATGGGGATATTTAAGACTCTATTGGCATTCTTGTGAGTCCCATATGCGTGAATACGCTCTACCAACTTCACTCATTAGAGTGACTCCTAGTTGTGCACAAATGTAGTTCCCACTTGTAAAATGAAGAACGAGATATTCGTTATTAATTACCATGGTGTAATACTGTTGACACCACTAACCTTCGAGTAACAATGTAAAATTATTGGAATGAAGTTTGTTTTCGACATTTGGTATCTTTGCTACTACGGTGCAACATTGATATCAAATCGAATCCGCTTGCAACATTATAACTTGCGAAAATGGAGTCCATTTTCGATATCTACTTTCACCTGGTTGTTTACTAACAATAGTGAAGTCCGTTGTTTATAACATTTCGACTCAAGTTATCAAATCGAATCCGCTTGCAACATTATAACTTGCGAAAATGGAGTCCATTTTCGATATCTACTTTCACCTAGTTGTTTATTAACAATAGTGAAGTCCGTTGTTTATATCATTTTGACTCAAGCTCTCGTTGCGCGGGCTTTCTGTGCATCCAATCACCTTAGACTTGTAATCAAGTCGTGCCCGTTTTAAAAGGAAGGAAGTCAGGTTACCACGCTGATTTCCTTTTTCCAACGGCTGCGGGACGCCACTGGACCTATCGATCGTGACGCCCGCGGGTTGATGTACCAGCGGTATTCATTTTAACTACCGGTAAGCTTCGGACTCCGTCCCCCGCTGCAAACCTTTTGTATTGTTTTTTAATTTCTAAAAAGAAAAAGACTGTTGGGTCCCTATCAGAATATCCGATTGTGTTGTATTTTCATTTTCCAGCATTACAACACGACGTTAAAATATCAAATTTGGCAATTGCGTTCCAAAAGTTCCTGTTGCACGTGTAAACCGTTTATCATTATCGGTAAGCCTTCAGCAATGCCGCTTTTTGCTTAACCAACCCTAATGTATTTCAGATGTAATTCGGCGCAGCCACATATAATAAGACCTTGATTTTATCCTCTGTTTACCCCTTAGCACTGCAATACACGAAGGGAGCAGGCATATCAGCTGCGATCCTTGTGCATTATAACAGGCAGTATTCACTGGTTTCTCGGTAAGATATCGACGCTGCCTTTTCTGTGCTGACTGGTTTTAATGAATTCCACTCTGTGCACCTCGGTTGCCTAAAGTAATACCTTTTTTGCATTCTTGTCGCATTTTCCAGGAGTAATCGATTCACACTGAGAGAGCAGATAAATCTACTGTTATCTACTATTGTCCTGGGCTATCTGAGCACCACAAATTATATAATATAATCAATGTAAGTCAATACGAATATTAAAAACTCTCATTATTAGTTCCAAGATAAAAATAGCTTTAAGAGTAGAGGCTTTTCATTGATAATATCCATTTTCCGAACCGGTTACGGTAATAAAATAGTAATATCATAAAAACAAATATAAGTTATGTGTATCTTTGCATTTGCAGTACTAAACAGATCTTACACAGAAAATAAAGTTAGATCAACAGCTGCTGCCCCGTCCTCGGCAAACATAGACATCTGCGGTCTTAGGTAAGAAACGTGGTACTTGTGTTGAATAATTTAGAAACCCTATTCACCAAGTTTTTGAGTGAAATTATCAGGTCCTTCTACCAATACTGTGTAGTCACAAATAAAGAAATACTTACTGGCTGCCACCACTTCCTTCCATAGATTGTATGTGCCGATTGACCAGCACATAGTTGGGTAATATCTATCATACCCTTTCTACCATATCAAATGTAAGGATACAAGCACAGATAAATTCAGTGAGTTCTCGCTAAATGTAGATAATGCATCCTTCGGGTATCGATAACATTATCATACCTTCTCCATCATATTAAATGTAATGAACTAAGTTCGGACAAACTTATTTGGTCTTCGCCGAGTGTAGATAGTACACCTATATATATGTACTTTTAGCCATTGTTTATTGATAACATGCCTATCCCAGCAAACCTTGGCTACGGAATTCCTAGAGAAAATTGGCGAAATGCTCTAATTAACACAAGACCTTGTCTTATTAATATATGCTACACTACTGCTCAAATATAATATCGTAGAGTTTGTACCTTATGTAGCCTCATATTTGGCTACATGAGTAGGGAGTTGGCGATATGTAAAGCTGTTCGCATGTTTGTGTGTATAGAGGTGCCGATTAAAATGTTAATATAATTTACCTAAAAAGAGAATCTGAATTGCTGTACATGTTTTTCAGATTGTATATGTGGCTCCTGAAGAAGGCGTTCCTGTGAAAACGCCGAAACGCGCGTCGAGAAGAGGATTGATATTGTCCACAATTGCCTTAGGAATTAAGAATTTACGATGTTATTTGTAATGCTGTATTGTGTTGATGCTTTATAATAGGTCAAAAGTCCTATTATTTTTATATGTCAGAAATTTTATGTTTTTAATCTGAGTATATATACTTAATAATAAACAAGATTTTGTATTTTTTAATTACTTGTTTTGCTTGTTACCCAAGGGCCAATTTCACCCACCCTACTCCAGCCTTGTAGATAACCCAAGAAAAAGTGAATTAAATTAAAATGGAGCCTAGTTAAAACAAAGCAAGCAATGGAAGGGTTTTGTGACAATTGTCAAAATAAGGTTCAATCCTGGGGAGAGGTTTTTAACAAAACATAGGTTTTGACTGAAGGTTTAGGGAACTCAATCGCCTCTCTCTCAACCAACATTAAATTCAGAACATTTATTTTTATCCAGCCCAAGTCCTCTTTTCTTATTTTGCCTGGGAATTCAAAGAGATCTGGGCGCCCTAGTTAGTTTAGGATGTGCTTGATGTAGTGTCGCAACGGGATGCAGCTAACTCGTTCCAAAGAAACACAGTCCCTGATGATCTTGTGATTCAGTGTTAATTCTGGGTTGAGCCAGGTCTTAAGCAAACAGACCACCGGAGCAAGTCTTATCCAATCTGACACATAACTAACACCTAACTTTTAGTGTGTTATGAAAGTTGAAGTATATTGGGGGACCGACAAAAAGGAGCGTAAAAACTTGTTTTCGACTATCTGTACCCCCTCCAATGGCTTATAACCCCAGATAGCATAGCCATACAGTGCGAATGCTATGCATTTAGACCTATAAATACAAAGCATGGCTGTGATTGGCTTGGCCCCCAATTGCTGTGCAAAACCTTGAACAGCAGCCGTTGACCTTGCCATTGCTTTTTATTTTGCTTTCTGTTGGGGGACCCATGAGCCCCTCTCATTGAATAGTACCCCCAAATAAGAAAAAGAGGTCACTCTTGACAGTTCTACGCCTTCACAGTAAAACGTTTTTATTCTTTTATTTTTCTGAACCATAGTCATTGTATGTTATTTAGCCATGTTGACTACTAGGTCCAATGATTTCATATAGGCTCCAAAGGAATTCAAAAGCCTCTGGAGCCCTAAGGCTGGACGGGTCAATAAAACCGTGTCATCCGCGTAAAGGAGCACAGGGATAGCCCTGTACCCCACTTGCGGTATATCTAAACTGGCCGAGTCTAAAAAATACCTAAATTATTTATATATAGGATAAAAAGCAATGGAGCTAAAATCCAGCCCTGACAGATGCCTCTATCAGATTTAAAGTGCCTTGTGCATCTTCCTTCTTGGTTTACCCTCATCCTTGCGGAGAGAACACTATGTAAGTCAGCCAAGAAGTGAACAAAAACTGGGTCTACTCTCATGTCTAGCAGGATCTATTTACCAGGTCAAAAGCAGAATGGTGTTATGTATCATGATCAAGGCTGTCGTTGTTTTTGACAGCCAAAACACATGGACGACGATATACATCAGATTACTTGGATAAATAACTTCAAAATACTGCCGCCCAAGTGCCGCTCTTTACTGAAAAGGTGAAGGTGTGGGAGATTAGAGGACACAGATGGCAGTCGCACCACTTATGTGGCACCGCTGATGTTCGGTCTTCAAGCTGGCAAGCGGTTGAATATATATATATATATATATATATATATATATATATATATATATATATATATCCAAAACCATTTCCCACAGGGGAAACAACGGGTCGCACAGCCAGCTCGGATTTAAAACAGCAATCCTTTTATTTTTGTAATTTCAAACAGGGCAACAGCGCATTGATCTACGCGTTTCGGTGTCACTCCACCTTGCTCACGATCACCGGGTTTGCCCCACCCTTCAACATATATACACATTTTTTTCAAAGTTTGGCATTTCCTGTCACATGTTCAACTAAGGATTCTGGTCCTTGTAGTTTCACCAATTGTTTGTGACAAAAATCATAATTTTAAATGTGCACAGCACTCATAACAAATTAATTCTTTCAGTGATTATTAAATGTTCATAATGCGCCTTCCAATAGGCTGATGTCTCTGTTGTTGTGCTACCTCTTAGTAGGTATCATTTTAATTTCCATTGCCTTTATATTCGCCAATGTCTATAACTCTTATGTTGTCTGATCAGTTTCAAAGGTGCACATACAATTCCTCCGATTTATTCATCCCATTCGGGTGCAGGGTCCTCAGGTTTATAATGAATCTTGATTCAGCTTGCCTCAGTTTTTTGGCGCGATCACCTCCCCGCTCACCTTTTGTGATTGTTTGTATGCCATAAAATCTCAGTTTTTGCCAATCTCCCTGGTGTGATTGTTCCATATGTTTGGCTATGGCATTTGAGCGGTCCTTGTGAATTGTGGCACGCATGTGCTGCAAAATGCGATTTTTTAGTTCCACAGTTGTGCTCCCCACGTATTGCATGGGGCACGGGCATTCCACTACGTACACTGTAAATGGAGTCTTGCACGTAATGCATTGTTTGATTTGCCATTTCTTTTTGTTGGCTAACGTGATTTCCTTGGTCTGTTTCGCAATTTGGCACATTTTGCACCCATGACATTTGACGAATCCCTTAGTTTTTAGCCAATCATCCTGTCTTTTCTTCTGAAAGTGACTGTGTATTAGGTGATCCTTCAGGTTTTTTGCACGCCTGTAAGTTATTGTTGGGTAAGTTCCCATGAACTCCATTACAGTGTTGTCATTTGTAAGATTTTCCAATTCTTTCTGAGTATTTTGGATATTCTGTCACTTTCTTGGGAGAAGTCCATTATCAAACGGATTTTATCTGTTTCCGTATCATTCTCTTTGTTTTTTCTTTTGAGGCATTCCTCTCTTGTCTTTCTGCTGGTTTTTATTAGACTGTTTTTTACTGTTTGTACTGGGTATTTCCTTTTTATGAATCTTTCCATTGTTTTTTTGCTATTCTTATTCCATTCTTCTTGTTCACTGCATATCCGTCGGACTCTCAAAAATTCTCCGTACGGTATGCTGTTAAGTAATGTTTTCTGGTGGAAACTGGTGGCTTCAAGTGTGGCATTAGTTGATGTTAACTTTCTGTGGAGCGTTGTGTGTATCTGTTGGTCCTTAATATAGATTTCTGTATCCAAGAATATGATTCTTTCCTTGCTCATGTTATAAGTGAATTTTAAATTTTTCACGCTATTGTTCATTGTTTGAAAGTATTCTTGGAATTCCGCTTCGGTACCATCCCAAATGATCAACAAGTCGTCGATGAATCTCTGCCAACTTACAATTTTATTTACAGATGTTTCATTCACTGAGTTCCACGCTATTTCCTGCTCCCACCATCCCATTGTGAGACATGCGTATGATGGGCTAAAGGAAAAACCCATTGCAGTCCCGCTACATTGTTTGAAAATTTCTCCTCCAAATGTAAAGATGTTTTGTTCCAGACAGATTTTGATCATTTCCAGTAGCATCTGGTTGTGGCTACTGAATTCCAAATTTCTCTCCTTCAGGAAGAAGTTGCATGCTCTTACACCCATTTCGTTGTCAATATTGGTGTATAACCCAATAACGTCCATTGAGATTAGCCAATAGGATTCTTGCTATGGTGTGTCTAGTAAGATTCTCAGTAGATCACTCGTATCCTGTATGTAAGATGTTAATTTTGACACAGAGGGTTTCAAGAAGTGATCGATGTATTCCGCCATTGGTTCCAGCAATGATCCCTTTGTGGATATTATGGGTCTGCCCGGTGTTTTTTTTTGGTCCTTATGAATCTTAGGCAAGAAATAAATAGTTGCATTATTGGGTGAGTCACAGTAAGGAATTTTTGTTCCATGTCATCAATCAACCCTTTTATTTTCCATGAGGTTAATTTCTCATCAATTCTGTTTTTGATCTCCATAGTTGGATTGTTTGTCAATTTTTCGTAATGCATGTGGTTTCTTAGTTGTCGGTTGGCTTCCTTTACATATGCATTTCGATCCAAAATTATCACGTTGCCGCCCTTGTCGGCAACTTTTATTTCTATTTTGTCATCCTCCGATAGATTTTTTAGTGCCAGTCGTTCCTCTTTTGTTAAGTTATCTTGACCAAAGTTCAACTTTAATTTATACAGATCCTGTATTACTGCTTCCTGAAACAGGTCCACTTTGTTTCCAGGAGTGAGTTGTGGGTAGAACTTTGATTTTGTTTTTTTCCCACTTAGTCCTGCCCCACATTGTGTTACCGCTTCTGATAGAGTTACATCTTGCATGGGGTCTTGAGTTATGTTCATCAGCGTTAGAAAGCCTTCTGCATCTTTGAGTTGTACATTTCCTTCTGTTGTTTCAACTTGGATGGTATTTTGTTCTTTCAAAGTTTTTTCTCTTAAGGCTTTTGCTAGCTTGATTTTCCTAATGTACAGATATAGGTCAATTCTCACCTGCACCAGGTTCATGTGGCTTTTAGGACAAAAGTTTATTCCCCTCTTTAGTAGGGATATTTCTGTTGTTGTTAATTGTCTTTCTGATAGATTTATTACTTGTAGTTCATCCATTATTTCCGTCTCTGCCTCATTGTTCGGGTCTCCACTCCTGTTCTCTCTGTTCCGCCACTTGCTCCTCTTTCCTCTTCTACTACATTTTTTCCCGGCCATTGCCGTCCTCTTCCTCTTCCTCTCCGAGACTGGAATTGTGGCGTTGGGCGGTTCTGCTCCCAATATCGCTGTTGTAAAATGAGGCGCATGTCCCCTAAAAAAGGAATCCTTCTGGTTGTTTGATTTTCATCGCCCAGTGTTTGTTCATTGGACACTGTGGAGGACGCTAAACTCGACATACTTGACATACTTGTCCAAGCCATTTGTTCTTTGAGTCCATCAAATTTTCTAGCAAACGAGAATATGCGACCTTCTGCATAGTCATTTGTGTCTCTAATGTATTTTGAATGTTTTCGGTCCATCACGATTTCCTCATGTTTATCTACTTCTGTCTCTAACTCCTCCTTGAATTTGGTCATTTCTGATGTCAATTTTAGGGTAGCAATTTCTTTTTCTGATTCCTGTAATTCTTCTTTGAGTTTTTCCAAAGATATTTCGATATGTTTGATCAGAATTACAATCAATCCCAACGATGATTGTAGTATGTGCTCACCCCACTCTTCTAATAATTCATTGGATGCATCACTGTTGTTTGGCATCAATAAGATTCTCAATCCCCTGGGCACCATCTTTGCCTCTAGGTATTTGTTCAGCGTGATGATTTCCCATGACTTGTTCATTTCCTTGCGACTCAATTTTTCCCAATTTTTTAATTTGCTTCTGGCATCCGTTTTTCCTGAGGTTGAAGCTGCACCCGTTTTTTCTTTTGGGTTGCTCTTGTCAAACAGTTTGGTTATTTTACTGAGCGTTTTGCCTCACACTTTTCCATAATTGCGCCGTGTGTTTCAATATCCCTTTTAGTTTGCACTCGTTTGTTATATTTTTGCCGGACTTGCTATTCTATTCCCAGTTTTTGGCCGGTATACTCTAAGTGACTCACTAGTAGTGCTAATGTCCCGCTAATCACAGTGGAATTTTTTGCGGTTTTGCAACTAAATCACTCGAGTTCCCGATGTTCAACCGATTTAGAGTTATAAGCAATTTCACCCGCATTCATTCAGTTCACACGCCTACCGTTTCCTTCAGCGTGTGTTCTTTTCAGCGGTTCCACTCTTCTAGTTGATAGGCGTGTTGGTGTTGTTAGAAGACAAATCCTTTCTTGTGCTTCAAAATCGGCGTTCACTGCCTCCCAATTAATAGCTCCACCACAACGGTTCCTTTCCGGGAGTTCACGCAGCGCTCACACATGTGCGGTATCCAGCAGCAGAACCAAGCCGCTCATTATATCCAAAACCATTTCCCACAGGGGAAACAACGGGTCGCACAGCCAGCTCGGATTTAAAACAGCAATCCTTTTATTTTTGTAATTTCAAACAGGGCAACAGCGCATTGATCTACGCGTTTCGGTGTCACTCCACCTTGCTCACGATCACCGGGTTTGCCCCACCCTTCAACATATATACACATTTTTTTCAAAGTTTGGCATTTCCTGTCACATGTTCAACTAAGGATTCTGGTCCTTGTAGTTTCACCAATTGTTTGTGACAAAAATCATAATTTTAAATGTGCACCGCACTCATAACAAATTAATTCTTTCAGTGATTATTAAATGTTCATAATCTTATGCGCCTTCCAATAGGCTGATGTCTCTGTTGTATATATATATATATATATATATATATATATATTACCTACTGGCGGTCGCCAGTAGGTATATATAGTTAGGATTTTTTCTCTATGGGATTTTTGAAAATTCTATGTCTAATAACTTTGGCGTTTGTGGACGGAATTGGCTCAAATTTTCAGGAAAATGGAACATTTTGTTTCTGAGCAGCACCTGACAATTTGGGGGGGTTTCATCAAGGGGGGGCCGAGAAAAAAGGGGGGTCCCAAAACACGTTTTTCCCATGTTAATTTCCATAGGGCGGTTGGCCTCACTTTTAGCTCGAACGGCTGAATGGATTTGCACGAAACTTGGCAAAATTGTAGGGACTGTTAGCCCGATGTGCCTTTGCTAGGTCTCAATATATGTGCTCCAGTGGATTTTGAGTAATTTAGGTTCAAAAAAAGATATATATCTGGGCGGAGCCTAACCACACATCTGAACTGATTGGCTGTCAGCACTTCATCCAAGAAGTGTTGGCAGCCATCTTGGGACCAATATACATGATAGCACCTCATCAAAAAGCATTGTAGTTAATAGAGGGTTTTAGGACTTTAGTTACATTATAAATCATTTGTTGATGGTACCATACTCGTTTTAGGAATTGTGGTGGGTTCTAAGGTGATTTTACCATGTGAAAAAACCTTCTGCTGTGATATCATGAATATTGTTTGAAAGAAAACTAATATCTCATGATTTTCCCACAGTGGTTTGGAAGGGGATCTATAAGCTAAACTGAAAGCATATTTTCTGTAAATTCACATTATCTTTCTCAGTCATGTGAAAATGAAGTCTGACATTCTCAGTAAAACATGTACATCCAACAAGGACAGAGACTGTCAGTTGATTCCTTTGTGTTCTACTGCAGCCTCCTAGAGTGTTCTAAAGAACAACTAGAGCGCTAACAGTCCTACTTATTACAAAGGTATGGCACACCTGAAGCCATCTTGATTGGAATAAAGTGGTAACTCTTAAAACATTTAATTTAAAAAGAAACAACATGAGGGGGTATATTTTGCCATAGAAAGTATGATTAGTGCTGCAGAATGAAAAATTAGGGCACATTTTGAGTGACTTCTCAAGTCCTTTTCTATTTCATTAAAACATTCTGACATGCAGTCTCCCAAAATGGCCACCAGAGACAAAAGAGCCCAAATGTAGCCCAAATATCACCCAGATGTAGCCCAAGTATAGCCCAATGACAGAATGTCCCAGAGTGTTCTAAAGAACAACTAGAGTGCTAACAGTCCTACTTATTACAAAGGTATGGCACACCTGAAGCCATCTTGATTGGAATAAAGTGGTAACTATTAAAACATTTAATTTAAAAAGAAACAACATGAGGGGGTATATTTTGCCATAGAAAGTATGATTAGTGCTGCAGAATGAAACATTAGGGCACATTTTGAGTGACTTCTCAAATCCTTTTCTATTTCATTAACACATTCTGACATGCAGTCTCCCAAAATGGCCACCAGAGACAAAAGAGCCCAAATGTAGCCCAAATATCACCCAGATGTAGCCCAAGTATAGCCCAATGACAGAATGTCCCAGAGTGTTCTAAAGAACAACTAGAGCGCTAACAGTCCTACTTATTACAAAGGTATAGCACACCTGGAGCCATCGTGATGGGAATAAAGTGGTAACTCTTAAAACATTTAATTTAAAAAGGAACAAAATGAGGGGGTATATTATGCAATAGAAGGTATTATTAGTGCTGCAGAAAGAAAAATTAGGGCACATTTTGAGTGACTTTTCAAATCCTCTTCTATTTCATTAAAAAATTCTGACATGCAGTCTCCCAAAATGGCCACCAGAGACAAAAGAGCCCAAATGTAGCCCAAATATCACCCAGATGTAGCCCAAGTATAGCCCAATGACAGAATGTCCCAGAGTGTTCTAAAGAACAACTAGAGCGCTAACAGTCCTACTTATTACAAAGGTATGGCACACCTGAAGCCATCTTGATTGGAATAAAGTGGTAACTCTTAAAACATTTAATTTAAAAAGGAACAAAATGAGGGGGTATATTTTGCCATATGAATTATGATTAGTGCTGCAGAAAGAAAAATTAGGGCACATTTTGAGTGACTTCTCAAACCCTCTTCAATTTCATTAAAAAATTCTGACATACAGTCTCCCAAGATGGCCACCAGAGACAAAAGAGCCTAAATGTAGCCCAAATATCACCCAGATGTACCCCAAGTATAGCCCAATGACAGAATGTCCCAGAGTGTTCTAAAGAACAACTAGAGCGCTAACAGTCTTACTTATGACAAAAGTATGGCACACCAGAAGCCATCTTGATTGGAATGAAGTGGTAAGTCTGAAAACACTCAATTTAAAAAGGAACAACATGAGGGGGTTAATTTTGCCATAGAAAGTATGATTAGTGCTTCAGAAAGAAAAATTAGGGATCATTTTGAGTGACTTCTCAAATCCTCTTCTATTTCATTAAAAAAAGTCTGACATGCAGACTGAAACATGCACTTTGAATACCAGCAGCAGACGTCCCTGGTGAGCAGTAGCTTTACTACAGTGATCTAATGTGCAACTAGAGTGCTAACATTCAGAATTTATGGCAAATGTGTGACACATCTGAATGCCTTCTTGATGGAACCAAAGTAAACAAGCATTGAAAATGCAATAGATCTCGTCCTCGTTTAAGTTAAAGCCATTCTGTTTGTAATGAGGTGGCTTTTTAGCTTTGCTTTTATTAGTGTTTTTTTAACTTTCATGTAAATAACATGCATCTGTATGCATATAAGTATATGTATGCATGCATTTATGTTTGTATTTATATAGATATACAGATGATATATGTTTATATATGTATGTATATATATATATTCACTGAAAAAACCATAGGCTATAGACCATATATAGTTAGGAATTAGCATTTACAAAACCTTGAAAATTCACTGAAAAAACCATAGGTTATAGACCATATATAGTTAGGAATTAGCATTTACAAAACCTTGAAAATTCACTGAAAAAACCATAGGTTATAGACCATATATAGTTAGGAATTCGCATTTACAAAACCTTATTTTACTCACACAAAACCATTGAAATTCCATATATAGTTAGTTGCACTAACTATATATCGCGCACCCGCAATCCACTGCTGATGATGTCACATATTACATCATTCATGACATGGTCAGTGACATCACTGATGACATCACTGATGCCATCTCAAATGACATCACTGATGACATCTCAAATGACATCACTGATGACATCACTGATGACATCTCATTTGACATTACTGATCACATCACTGATGATATCATTCATGTGATAATACGATGAACCTCTTCAGACTCTAATATAACCTTAGATACAATCAGTGTAAACAGACACTCACAGACTGTCACTCATCCATGGAGTTACTCACACACCTAGTCAGTCATGCAAGAATCAATCACACCTCCATTTCCTCAACTATACAGTTATACAAACTTTACTTATTCAAACATATACTAACACATATTTACTCTCTTATACAATCCCTGATACAAGTTCACAATGATCCATACAGCCACTCACACATTCACTGGCTCTTATGCACAGTTATTTATATATGTCAACTCTCACATGTACTGTGTTTTACATATGTACTTACTTTGACATGTAGCACTGAGATATCCATTCACTCACCAATACACTCATGCACACAGTCAACCGCCCATACAGCTGTTTCCACATGCACTTTTGAAACCATACATCTAGTGAATCAACTGCTCACACATCTATGCACAGAGTCATACACCTCCCAGCCACCCACACACACACTCAGTCTCCCATACAAATACTTGGGCAACCAATCAATAACCCATATAGTTACTCATATAGCTACTTATCAACACATGCAACAGTTTACAGAACAACAGACATAATGATGCACAAATTAAGACAGTTTAGTCACTAACCCATGCACTCAGTGAGACACATTTAATCACTCACTCATACAGTCAGTCATGCACCTACTAAATCCTTCATCCAGACACTTATACATCCACTCATTCTTCAATATGTAAGACATATTTTAACTTTACAGAAACATACAGTCACTGGATGTTGTCATCAGTGATGTCATCAGTGATGTCATTTGAGATGTCATCAGTGATGTCATCAGTGATGTTACTGACCATGTCATGAATGATGTAATATGTGACATCATCAGCAGTGGATTGCGGGTGCACGATATATAGTTAGTGCAACTAACTATATATGGAATTTCAATGGTTTTGTGTGAGTAAAATAAGGTTTTGTAAATGCGAATTCCTAACTATATATGGTCTATAACCTATGGTTTTTTCAGTGAATATATATATTAATATAATAAAGAGAGAGCCCAAACATTTGAGGCGGGTAATCTCAGAAACCACAGCACCAATCACAACACCCAATACAGCGTTGGAAAGGGCAGTTGCAGCAGAAGGACAGAGGCTATGCAGACGCCCACCATATACATTTAAAAGGTAAAAGAACAGTGCCAGCAAAGTAGTCCCTTGTGGGCGTGTCTACGTTGTGCTGTGGGCGTGTGCTGGGGGTGTGACAAACGCTGGGGGCGTGTGGTACGTTCCGCCCTTCATGCCATGTCTCATATCGTGTGCTGTGGGCGTGTGCTGGGGGCGTGGGCGTGTGCGGGGTGCGGTAAGCATGAGCGAATTTTGCGAATCTGGCGTTGGCGAATTTGCGTATTTGCGAACTCGCAATCCGCAAAATCCGCAAATTCTCGCAAATTTGCAGATTTTTTTTTTGTGTTCGCAAGGGTTTCTGACAGTTTGCGAGGGTTTTGTACAAGTTCGCAATTGCGAACTTACTTGTCGGCTCGCAACGGTCGCGACTATGTTGTTTCTATGTCTGGTTCATCATCACAGGTTCACAGCACCCTCTGTTTCACCACTGCCACCCTGTTTCACCCATGCCACCCTCTGGTACATCAATGCCACCCTCTGGTTCATCACTGTAGATTATGGGGGGGAAAAGCAAGCACACCTGCCCTGCTTCAACTGACATGAATTAATTTGGGGTTGATTTATTAATGTGTCACTGTTTTAAAATTCCAGTCTGGCACCTGCTTCCTTATCTGTAATTTGCTTTCTGTTGCAGTGCAATTTTTTTTTCCAGGACCTTCGTGGCCTACTTGTAGCTATTCTATGAGCCTGCTGTGAGGGTCAGAGCAGGGTCATAGAATTGTTGATACTAGCAACTGAACTCTGGAGGGGCCCCAGCCAGGAAGCACTACAGGGAATGGTTACTAATGATGAGTTTGAACTTTTGCACCTGCTGAGTGCTTTCAGTTTTGCAAAACTCTTTTTTCTGCAATTTCGCGGGATTCACGGGGCGCGAACTTGCGCGAGATCGAATTCGGAAGCCGCGAATTCGTGCGAATATGCGATTTGTTTTTTTGCGGCGTGTTAGTTCGCAAGGTTTTGTGTGTTTTAGCGAGCCGCTTGTAGCGCAACGGCGCGAAGTTACCCTCAAGGTCGTTCACGGGCGCGGCCATCTTGTTTGCATGACGTATTTCCGTTTCCGGGCGCGATGTGTAATCTCGCAAAGTGTGCGGCTCGCTAGTACAATTTCGCGTGTGATCGCGAGGAAAATCTCGCGCGAACTTACCCACGCGGTCGTGAACGGGCGCGGCCATCTTGTTTCTCATTCATTGCTATGGTTCTGGGCATGCTTTTTGTATCCTCTCTGAATCTCTGCCATCCTTTGCTTGTTTGAAGTTTTTTTTTATCTATCTTCTTATTATCTATCCCTCTATTTTTCTAGCTCTATATTTTTGTGTTTTCTGCTACTTTTGGTTAATTTTAAACTACCTTTTTAAATTCTTTTCTTTTCTTCTTCCCTATTCTATTTCTTCTTTATTATTTACCGTCCTTTCTGCCCAGACCATGGTAAAGGGAGCCGGGAAGCACCCTGAGAAGGGGAAGGGTCCCGCAACCCGTGCCCGGCTCCCGTGCGGGCGTTTGAGGGGGGAGCAGGTCACAGCCCGGGAGATCTTCAGCCCGGAGGAGGTGGCCACACTAGTTTTTTATGTTCAGCGCCGCCTCCCCAGGACCATCATGGCAGGCGGCAGGATCGCTAGCCGGTACGGGCTCCGGGAGCGCCGGAAGCGGTGGGAGAAGGTGTGCCGGGCCATGTACCACCACTCTCGGGTCCGGCGCACCTACAACCAGGCCACCCACCGCTGGACGGATGTCCTGGACCGGGAACGCGATCTTCTCGACCTGCTCGGTCTTGAGATCCCCGGGCTTGGTGAGTAGTAGTAGCTATTTCTTTACTACTCTGTTTTCTCCTGCTCTGTGTGTTATTATATTGCAATTTTTTGTTTTTTACCAAGAGCAATAATGCTGCAGATTACATTGTAGGTAAATTATATTTCAAAATCTTCTGTGCATTTCAGGTGCACTGCTCTCCTTCTCAGTAGTGTTGCTACTATGCTTATTTGTTTTCGATTTTGTGTTCATTTCATTGGCCTGTGAAATTATGTATGAGTGTAGTTTAAAGAACTGCGTAATGCTAGACACTAAGGGTCAGATTTTTAATTACAGGCGCATCCCTGCAAAGCAGCAGGGATGCGCCAGTAATTGTGCTCCACGTCACCACCACCCATGGTGCGCCGTATTTACAATGCGGCGCACCATGGGCCCAAAACGTCACCAAAGCGTTACGCATCTGTGCCGTGAAGGCGGCGTATTGCTGGAGTTGCGTCGCAACGATGGCGCAGCTCCATCAATGCTCTGGGGTGCCCTATCTCCCCAATGCTGCGTCAAGCCGTACGTCTGCTTCAAGCAGGCGCAGGGTTTGAGTCACGCATCATTGTCCTCAAAGTGACTGATTGAAATCTTGTAGATTTCCCTCAGCCACTTTTAGGATGTGTTCCTGCGCAGGAATGCCCTCCCTTGCGCCGGAACGCCCCCTGATGGCGCAGGGCTTTACAACGTGATGCATCTCCCATATGCGTCACGTTGTTAATATACGCCGCACCATTGTGCCTCTTTTGTTCTGCCGCTGCGTCACAAAAGTCACGCAACAATGGAGCAAAAGAGCCGCAAGGGGCTTCTGAATCAGCCCCTACAGACTCAAGTCCAGTCCTTCCTTTGTACACATGGCGATAAGAAGAAATAGTGGTGGTGGATTGATAGTTTGAGTATTTTAAAAGGAAACTTTTAAGTGTTGTCGCTGATCTGCAATCACGATGGACTTTGTCTGTCACTTCGCTTCACTTTGCTGCCTGCCAGTCCCCGGCGAACCTTTTTAGTACTTTGTTTAGTGAGTTACATAAGAACTTTCCAAGTCGACGGTCCGCAAATTAAGCAATACTAATAACGTAGTAGACCACATGAGATCGGTCAATATATCCCGTGGAATAGTTGTCTATTTGCTATTTCGCCAAAATATTTTGTTATTGTTCTTTTGAAATGTTTGATTTGGTTGACAAATATCATCCATGTTTAATGGTCTTTCTTTCTTTCATGTTGTACATCAGCTCCCCCCAGGGGCAAGAGGACACAGGAGGAGGAGGGTTCTGTTCAACAGGATGCAGGCCAGGATCGGGCAGGCGAGGGCTCCTTTGCTGGCCCCGGTAAGTTTTAATTTTAATATAGAGTACCTATTTTTTCCTAGCGTTCCTCATTCGATTTTTTCTAAATCGTCTTTGATCTTCTTGTAGACTAGATCTAAATTTTTATCCTGCCTCAACTATGACTCCCTGTGGTATTACTAGATTATTCTTATTAGTCTGTCTGTGTAGCTAACTAAGATTGCACATTTAACAATTCCATTGGACTCCCATTCTAGTCAGCAATAGTCTTTTCAAGTCTTCTAAATGTTTATGCTTTGACAATTGCCAACAATAAAAAGGTGAATGACCACCAAGAAAGAATAAGATACTATTTTACTTTTGATTTGGATAGCAGGACAGTCCATTCTACTACTGTTGCAGGGACAAATCTGCACAAACAGAACTATGGACACTAAATAATGCATTGCTTAGCTTATCAATTATAATAGGCGCTGTTAGACTTTCCACATACCTCGGTGATAACAGACTTTGTAGTTGAACCCCCAATCTCCTTACTGACTAGATAGTGTGGCAGAGTCATTTAGCTCCCAAAGTCACCGATGATTGATCCCCAATGATGATTAGATTATCCAACGCAGGACAAGAGTACGGAGTCAGAGTCAAGAAGTGTCAGAGGCACAGACTCATGCTTGCAAAAATTCCAAAACCTTTAGCTCAGCCACTCTAGTCTGGAGGACCAAAAAACACATTTATTAAAATCAAGTTTGTCATAAAACTAAACGTTTAACTGAAAATGGAAAAGTGCTTAGTGCTGACGATTAATTGGACACATTTCTTGTGGTCGAGCCGAGCTCTCACCTGGTTTGAACTTGATCTTGCTCATGTTCTTAGAAGTCAAGCTTCTGTCTGTTAGGAGAAAAAGTGGTGCGTGTTAAAAATAAAAAGCAAGCATTCATCAGTTGTGCCAAAAAGTGCAGCAAGACAACAGCCTTCCCTGGAAAAAGGGACATTTTTACTTTAGAGTAGACAGTCACAAATTATTACATTGTTTTCTGTTTTTTTTTCACATTTCTTTATTCCTAGACCAAATATTATATAGTAGTGAGTGGTGTATTCTAACATTCTTAAATGTACTTTGTAGGTGGAACATCTGGTGGCGGGGCCAGGGCGGAGGTGGTGGTGGTGGATGAGGGGAACACTTCTGGAGAGGATGCGGTGCAAGTGCCGGACGACACCAGTGTGCCTGTGAGGGTTCACACGGTGGTGGCGGGCAGAGGTAAGCTATATATTCCTTACTTATTGAGATTGAAGACTGCAGAGTGTGCTTTCTGCATGGGTGTATTATAAATCAACCAGGTAGTAGCCTCCTCTAAATGTACTTCGACTTAGCTGTGAAGTTTTTGGCGAGAAGAATCCCAATCAGATCTGAGATGAACTTGATAGATGGGATGAACTAAAAGTGAAAGAAGGGTGTAAGTAAGTGTGGAAGGATGAGAAATTTAATGATGACTGGCAAAGAAGAATGATATGTGTTTGCTTGGTCCCCGAGGTGGCTGGGAAGGAAAGAATATGGTATGGTGCATGGCTGGGTGAATGATGAAGCAAGGATGGGTGGAAGGAGAACAGCCTGGGTGGGTGAAACAGAAACTGTATGTGTGCATATACTTTGAATGGATGGATGTCTGGATCATGGTACTATCTGACTCTTAGATAGCATATGTGTATCTAGGGAGAGTAGACGGTCACTGGATGAACTAAGTGTTACTTTGAAGAGCATGTAACACCGCACTCGCACGTCCGTACCAGTGTAGGAAAGGCAAGGAAAAGAAGTTGTAATTTTGTCCAAATACTACCATGAATAGTAGCAGTAGTTTGTATTGCAACTGCAAGCACAGCATATATCCGGTTATTACGGTGGACACTCCCTACCTCTCTTAATAAGTTTAGTTTAGTAGTAGTACGTCATTCATGTGTGGGTGTATCACTGTTCACTCGATAAAAAGCAAAGCACCTAAAGTCATCCCATATGTAATCAAATACATCCCATGTGAAGTGATAGATAATCAGATTATTTAGCTTCTTCATTTTCCTTTTCTAGTACTCATTTGCACTGTAGGGTGAAAGTTAAATTAATTAAGCAGTAGCCCTTTTAACAGAGTATTCTCAGTGCCACCCGTAATAGAAAAGTAAGAGCTTCACCACCTGCATGTACTGGACCGGTACAGTAACGCAAGTCTGTCTCACTCATCATGGTGTGCTTCTGTTTTTCTCGGGTGCAAGTTCACTGCGTTGGCATTATGCCGGCTTGCATAAGATAACGTACCAATTTTCCTAAACAAGAGAGGAGAAGAAGAAGAAGACTGGTGTACTGTCATAGTCGACTGTAATGGAAGTCCATAGGGCTCATAGAATTTGTTCCTTAAACTCCCACTAATGTTAGAGCAAGGATGAAGAAGTGGGAGGTTAGATAGATACTGGCCTCAATAGTTATGTACTGTGCTTTCAAGTTGCTAGTTGTACTGTGACACAACTTTCTGCTCAATCATTTTGTGTTAATCTTAAGGAGCATTGGTTACAGACTATGTCTTTCTTTCTTCATATAGTTGCTCCTTCCAAATCAAACAAACCATCAAGAAAGAAGCTGGCTCGAATGGCCCCTCAACGGAGGTTGGATGCCACTGTCGCCGAATATCGGCGGCTGGTGGCCCTGGAGGAGGAGGACACGCAGTCTACGGGTACAACATCCACTGGGACAGCTGCATCCTCCTCCGTGCCCCCACGGGCTGCCAGCCAGCGCAGTGCTCCAGCGGTACGGAGCCGGGCTACCAAAGCCAACCGCCACCGCCGAGCAGCAAAGACAGCAGCTGCCCCCCACAGGAGCTGCAAGGTACGCCAGCACAGCTTATGCCTCAGAGTGTCCTACCTGGAGCAGGAGGTCCTAAAGTATAAGACCTTGGTGGAGGGCCTCCGCTCCGACCATGCCACCCTCCGCAAGGAGTATGATGCCCTGGCCGCTAAAGTGAACAGCATCCTGCCGTAGTGTCCCTTGCCCCTTTTTTAGAGACTTTTGGGGGGTGGGAATTGGGAGTTAGGTTGTTTTTGGGACTTTTGAAGGACAATCGTTGGGGTTAGGGAGGGTCTTGCGGGAGATTATTTTGTTAGGGCTACACAATATACTTTTTGAAACTTTATCTGAGCATACCTGTTTTTTACTGCTTTTGAGTCTGGTGGGTGGGGGTTTAACAGTAAGTTTGTTTTACTGAAACTTAAGTCTGTGTCATTTTATTCCTTTAAGTGTAAATGGCTAAATGTTTTCAACACTAAGTGCCTCTCACAGAGTAAGTGAATTCAAGTGTCTTAGGACTTTAGTAGTACTACCGTCAATCTATCGTCTCTCCTAATACTCCATTATACTACCTCCCACCAAACGCTTATCTTACCTGTAATTTGTGTTTGAAAGTACGGCTAGGCCCAGGGCTGGCTCCACCGGAAATGTAGATTAAGGTTGGCAATCCTGGGCGGATGAAATGTCCTCATTGCACTGGTACTAGTGGTGCGACACAGTGGCAGTTGCATGCCTATGGAAAAAAAGAAAACAAAACCTGCTTTGTCCTTACTGGAGCATTACAACGGTACGATAGAGAATATAGCAGGTGACAGTACACTAGAACAGTGCCACAATGTAGCCTAACAAATGGTAAAGTATTGAAAGTATAACTAGTACTTGCGTTGAATTTCTTTGACATTGGCTACTACTACAAGAAATAGTACTGAAGCTGAGTAAGTCTAGAATATATCCTCCGATTCCTTCACCAGCCTGTTGCTATGACCTTATCCTCCCCAGCAAGTGTGTGGAATTATTGCTGTCATTTAGTCACACATCAATCAAAACCACACAGCCCGGGGGAGGAGGGTTAGGATTTGGAAAATGGATGGGAATGGGGGTTTCTTTTTGGGTAGGTTTTGTTGAGAGAAGAAAAAAAAGCACAGCATGGACAAACATTAATTGAAGATAAAGAAATCTTTGGGTACAAAGCTAAACAAAAATCTTTTAAGTGACATAAAGGAAGTGCATGCACTACTGCATGCATTGTTACTGAAAAGTAAGTAGTACTTTCGACAACCGTGAATGACAGAATGCGACAGTACAGGGCTGCAGCGTTTTCACTTGCCTATCTCTGCACTCAGAGAAACACTTCTTACATTAAATTAGGTTTAAAAAATAGCTGAAGTAAAACCTATAGAATGGCTGTAGGGATCAATTTAGAAGCAGAGAGAGTTCCAAGAAATGCAGAGTCACACTCATAGAAGTTCACAGCAATAACATTACTTAAATTTTTTTTGAAAACAATGGATACTGTATCTGTATGTTGTTGTAGTTGTCCTGTTGAATTTGGTAAGTAAGTTGCACGCATCAAACTAATCCTCTTATTAGCGGCACTCCTCCATTCCAGCTGACGCTTCGTCCATCAATGTTGGTGACCAGAAGACACCCTGTCCACTGCCTGCCTGGTGGATGCTGAATTACTGAAACCCGGCCTGTAATTATTGATGGAAAAACAGGAAGTGATATTAGAACACCACTGATAAATAAATATAAGGTATGTACGCTGTGTAGTGCAAAAAGTCACACTTTGAGTTTCCTAATAGACAGTACAATATTTTTGAAAGTGCGTACTCTGTCTGAGTCTCCTTTTGAAGGATAAATAGGTATGGGCAAATTAATTTAGCGGATCTTTCCCCTCAAGCTAGGTGTACTGTAAACTGTGTTTTAGAACAAAATTAGACCTTCCCAGCAGTGCTCCCACCCAGACCCTTACTAAAGCCAGTGGCAAAAATGTAGAAGACCCCCAATCTGATCTCAAAAAACGAGGCCTAGTAGAAAACTGGTGACAAAACATACTTTGAAAGTAAAAGTAGGCCCAAATACCCCCTTACCCACGGTGGATTGTAATTCAAACCACTTGCAAGCAAGCAAAAGTATCCATACCCAGCATCGCTCCAAGACTCGCAAACCCCCCCACAAACAGCCCCCCACCCAAACACATGCAATACAAATACTGCTAACCCTAACGAGCCCTAAGTTAAGAATAGTGGCAAACGCTTTCTTTAACTATGCCAAATCCCCCCTTTCCCACCATGGATTTTCTTCAAATCACTTGCAACCAAAATTACACATTCCCACGAGTGCTCTAAGACTCCAGAACTCAGTTGCAAAAATCTAGAACACCCAGAAACACATGCAATCCTGCTGCTAGGGCTAACCCTAACGAACCCTAAGTTACAAAAAGTGCCAAAAGGCTTTCCCTCATGGATTTTGTCCAAACCACTTCTATCCGGTATTAGACCTTCCCAGCAATGCCCCAAGACCCGCCAACCCACCCGCAAAAAAACACAACACCCCCAAACAGCCAAAAAGGAAAATCTCATACTTACAATATTTATCGGCCTTGGGTCCAAACGCGCTGTGCAGCTAGGTCATAACTCCCGTTTTCCACCATGGATTTGCTTCAAACCTCTTGCAATCAAAAGTATCCATAGCCAGCAATGCTCCCAGACCCCGAAACCCACCCACAAACACCCGGAACCCCCCCAAAGAGCACCTCAAAGGCAAGCAAGTCAGCAAAAACGCAAAAAAAGTTTAGCCTCCGATTTGGTCCAAACCACTTTTATCCGGTATTAGAGCTTCCCAGCAATGGCCCCAGAGCCGTCAACCCAGGCGAAAACTAGTAGAAGACCCCCAAACAGCCAAAAAGCAAAAGTACAAAAATGGGGACTTCGTCATTTTCATGGCAATTTCCAAAATCACTCCGCGCGCGCTCTGCAGCTAGGCCCTAACTCCCCTCTGCCACCATGGATTTGCTTCAAACCTCTTGCAATCAAAAGTATCCATAGCCAGCAGTGCTCCCAGACCCCGAAACCCACCCACAAACACCAGGAAGCCCCCCAAACAGGCCCCCGAAAATGCTACATTGACCGAAATGTCAGAAATAGCAAAAACGTTTCCCTCATGGATTTTGTCCAAACCACTTCTATCCGGTATTAGACCTTCCCAGCAATGCCCCAAGACCCGCCAACCCACCCGCAAAAAAGCACAACACCCCCAAACAGCCAAAAAGGAAAATCTCATACTTACAATATTTATCGGCCTTCGGTCCAAACGTGCTGTGCTGCTAGGTCATAACTCCTGTTTTCCACCACGGATTTCCTGAAAAGCAAATGCAATCAAAATTAGACTGTCCCAGCAGTGCTCCCAGACCCCAAAACCCACCCACAAACACCCAGAACCCCCCAAAGAGCACCTCAAAAGCAAGCAAGTCAGCAAAAACGCAAAAAGAATTTGCCTCCGATTTGGTCCAAACCACTTTTATCCGGTATTAGAGCTTCCCAGCAATGGCCCCAGAGCCGTCAACCCAGGCGAAAACTAGTAGAAGACCCTCAAACAGCCAAAAAGCAAAAGTACAAAAATGGGGACAGTCATTTTCATGGCAATTTCCAAAATCACTCCGCGCGCGCTGCAGCTAGGCCCTAACTCCCCTCTGCCACCATGGATTTGCTTCAAACCTCTTGCAATCAAAAGTATCCATAGCCAGCAGTGCTCCCAGACCCCGAAACCCACCCACAAACGCCAGGAAGCCCCCCAAACAGGCCCCCGAAAACGCTACATTGACCGAAATGTCAGAAATAGCAAAAACGTTTCCGTCATGGATTTTGTCCAAACCACTTCTATCCGGTATTAGACCTTCCCAGCAATGCCCCAAGACCCGCCAACCCACCCGCAAAAAAGCACAACACCCCCAAACAGCCAAAAAGGAAAATCTCATACTTACAATATTTATCGGCCTTCGGTCCAAACGCGCTGTGCAGCTAGGTCATAACTTCCGTTTTCCACCACGTATTTCCTGAAAAGCAAATGCAATCAAAATTAGACTGTCCCAGCAGTGCTCCCAGACCGCAAAACTCACCCACAAACACCCGGAACCCCCCCAAAGAGCACCTCAAAGGCAAGCAAGTCAGCAAAAACGCAAAAAATATTTAGCCTCCGATTTGCTCCAAACCACTTTTATCCAGTATTAGAGCTTCCCAGCAATGGCCCCAGAGCCGTCAACCCAGGTGAAAACTAGTAGAAGACCCCCAAACAGCCAAAAAGCAAAAGTACAAAAATTGGGACAGTCATTTTCATGGCAATTTCCAAAATCACTCCGCGCGTGCGCTGCAGCTAGGCCCTAACTCCCCTCTGCCACCATGGATTTGCTTCAAACCTCTTGCAATCAAAAGTATCCACAGCCAGCAGTGCTTCCAGACCCCCAAACCCACCCACAAACACCAGGAAGCCCCCCAAACAGGACCCCAAAAACGCTACATTGACCGAAATGTCGGAAATAGCAAAAACTTTTCTGTCATGGATTTTATCCAAACCACTTCTATCTGGTATTAGACCTTCCCAGCAATGCCCCAAGACCCGCCAACCCACCCGCAAAAAAGCACAACACCCCCAAACAGCCAAAAAGGAAAATCTCATACTTACAATCAATGTTCCCTCTAATTTTTTTCCTCTGTGTGCGGCAGTGGAGGGTCTCTGTGTGCTGCAACCATGGCTATGTGCGCCAGGAACCAAACCGCGCGTGTGTGCGGCGCCAAATGTCACTCATTTTTGGTGCCCTTCTGCCCTCTGTCCCACTCGTTTTTGGTGCCCTTTTAATCTCTCTCCCACTAGTTTTTTTGCCATTCTGCCCTCTGTCCCACTCGTTTTTGGTGCCCTTCTGCCCTCTGTCCCACTCGTTTTTGTGCCCTTCTGCCCTCTGTCCCACTCGTTTTGGTACCCTTCTGCCCTCTGTCCCACTCGTTTTTGGTGCCCTTTTGCCCTCTGTCCCACTAGTTTTTTTGCCTTTCTGCCCTCTGTCCCACTCGTTTTGGTGCCCTTCTGCCCTCTGTCCCACTTCGCTTTTCCATGTTTTCGTGCCCCTTTTGCCTCCTGTTCCGCTCGGTTCCCCAGCCACTCTAGCCTTTTGTTTAAGTATTGATGTTAATCAGAGCCCCTTCACAGGCTCCGATTAACAGTAATACTTAAACAAAAGGCCAGAGTCTGCAAGTTGGGGTCATTTTGGGAACTGGGCCAGGAAATGTAGAAGAGATCAATGTATTGTTCTACTAAAGACCTCAGAAGTCATCTTACTGGATTTCCCAATTACGGATCAATTCCAGCTGTGTTCGGAAGCAAGTCCTGCAGCAGCTTCTGAAGGCCAAACAATGGTTGTATCCCACTGGGGAAAAGATAGACTGCAAACACCAGAGGCCTAACTACACAGAGAAGCCTTACCATAGCTAATCTCCTGTAACTCCTGTATTAATACCACCAACCATGTGCCTGAGCTCACCTCACCACTAAGGACAGCAACCATCCACTATTACTTTAGTACACCATAACAAACTGAAATGACTGCATGCAATGGTTTGCTTTGAGTGCACAAGACTAACCCTAATAACAAACAGTAACCAATAACACTGAACTAACCATTAACCACGGATTCCGAGCAATGTGCTGCCCGGCATAAAGCGCTTCTCCGCCTCATCAGGGGTAGTAAGAAATATATAAAAGCAATAACAGTTAAGATTGAGAATTTGATCTGTTCTCTGGCAGAAGTGCAGGGGTGGGTGCTTAAACTCTCACCTTTATTCATCAAAATCAATTATTGTCCCAAAAGAAAAAAGCGATTAGTGATGTAAGCCATGGGTATACATACAGGAATGGTGTCAACTCCATCTAACAAGTTATTTATTGATGTTGCAATTGAGGAGGTGTGTTACCTTGTAACACAAGTGTATAATAAATGCACCTCAAGTTGTTTCACCACAAATAGTCTGTGGTTGTTCTTTTGCACCAGGTGAGTCATCGCTTATAACTTCTGCTCTGGGGACGGGGTGGGCATATAATGCAACATCACCGACATCTACACTATGCATCGAATGAATCTCTCATAATGCAGTCTGCATACACAACTGTTAAGAACAGACCCATTCACAGACTCTGCGATGCCCCCCTGTCCCCACATGCAGTGCACTTGTGCCTCAGATCCAAGACACTCCAAGTGCTCTCACAATGCATCTCTATCCTGACTAGTAACGTGCCCGGCACCTCAAGACTTAGAAAATCAATAAATACGTTTAATAGATTATTTCAAATTCCATTTGAACTTCTTCTGTTATATGTATTACATTTATCCAAAGTATGGTAAAAAGACCTTTTTTTACATAAATACTATTGCCAAATTAAAATTAATATTCAATTTACATACTTCAAAAGGATGTGAAGTCCTTTTGAGTATTTGAACCTGTGACCTATGGATCAATAACCATTCACTCGTCACGACAGCACACACTACCTGTTGAGCTTTCTTCACACATTGTGTATTTTTTCTACTCAGAACTCGCAGGCATGAACCTCCTAAAGAGAACTCCATAAGCAGCAGAGTCGTAGGGAAAAATACTGGCGGGAACAACTCGCCATTTCGTCCTTCTGAGGTTGATAAAATGAGTACCAATGAACTGTAGTATCACAGCCTCTTAATCACCTTAAGGTAAATTTGAATCAGCTGCACAAACTTGGTCCCTTTTATCTATGAACCCCACTGAGCCGGTTACGTGAATTATCTTATTGGCGCTAATTGGGAACGAGGAGTTATTTGCCAGCACCTGCGGATTATAATGGTGTCCAATATATTATTCAAATGGTCAGTGCTTTTCTACAGCAGCTAAAATCAATATTCATATTTTTTTCAATATGGACTTTCTGGAAAACAGCACTGGCCCAAATGGAGTAAAATAGAACCCCTTAAATAATTAAATAATGTATTGCTGCAAAGTAGCGCCACGCGGACAGGTACTTACATAAAAAAACTATATAGCATTGGCCAAAAAGAAGCTATCAACCTTCAAGGGTCTGTGTGCGAGGCAAAAACGAACTGAACAAAAAGTTCAATGGGTTCAGCACATGCTGCACTGCTTTCTCCATAACTTACAGGCCAAAGACTTTTGCAACAGAAACATGTGCGATGTGCAGCTCTCATGATTCACTCCAAGTGAGACAGCTCAGTGGGTTTGTGTCCCTACGGCAGAGATGGGGATGAAAAGTGCAGGTCTGATAGCCCGGACAGTTAATGCCACTGCAACCGAGATGTTCCTGAAGCCTTCATTCGCGTCACATTTCTATCTCATAATAAACAAAACAATTGCCAGTACTGTGCACTATTTTGCAACCAGGTGACAGAAGAAGCTAATAATCGCTACTTCCAGAAAAGACCACTCTTTCAGTCAAAGTTACTGGTAGAAAAATTAGAACTCTTTTTATTATCATTTTGTAAATTGAGTTTGTTTTTTATGTATATATTTTTTTCAAAGCGAAAGATTTTTTTTACATATAAGTGTACAAACATATATTTACAACCTCAAACATTCATCCTATATAGAAAATGGAGGAGTACAATTTTTTTAGAACAAGGGGGATTGATGAATTATGTAGACACTAAAGACACAGATAGACACAAGACACGTGTACACAAGACAGTGAACATATACATGACATTTCAGGGGAGGGTGGTAATTGGTAGTCTAGGTTTGTCAAAAAATCTTCAACTCATTCAGTCGCTGCAATTTAATAAGGAGCTAAATCATAATCCTATTTATAATCATAGGAATGATGGCATACAGTACATAAGCTCAAAAAAATCACAGAAGTAACTAAGACCAAACACTACTTTCCAATATTTCCTTATCACTCTTATTTTAGAGCAAATATTGATCAAAGGCCAACAGTTTGGCCAGAACACAACTACCACCTCGGTCGACGCGTTTCGAATCCTTAAATTATTATAAAGGATTCTCTTCAGGACCAAAACAAAATCAATCTGGAAGACATAATAAATAAAAGCGTTCTGTCAGTGAAACATGCATATAAAAGGGAGACTCTCAACTCACATTCAGCCACCACATACTCTGAGGAAGCTTACCTGTCGCAGAGTTTCAATAAAGATTTGAAATTGTGATGAGCTGGAAAGGATTTAAAGAAACATGTGTCAGCGCGAGGCCATGAAGTAGTCTTACCCCATTGGTAATCATGGAGAGGAGATTCTGTGAGAAACTACTCACTAGCAAATTGCTCAGTCAAATCCAGGTATGGGTTGAATTCTTCTCACACATTTAGTGTGGGTCTATGGCAGCCCTCAGCGCTCGGTCAGATCAGGTTGAAACACCTCGGGTACAATTCTGAAATATAAAGGGGAGATCTATGATTCAGGCTGAACGAGCTATGATGATGGAATCTTTTGTGAATTGTATCATGGTCAATGTGCTCAGAATAACGGGCGTTCGGGTGAATGGTCATTTTGATGCTGTATGCAAGAGCCGGTTTCAGTGCAGCATTACGTTTAGGCTGTGTCCTCGGATGTCGCGGTAGCGCGTACTGCCATAGACATGCTCGAACTAAAGCGCGCAGTTTTTTGTGCTCAGTAGAGCTCGTTGTATAACAAGGAAAAAACCATGTCCTCTTTGCTTACTTGTGATCCGCCGTCCGTCTCCTCCGGTTAATTCGCCATTATGGATTGACGCGATGTGTTTAGATCCGGGTTCGTCTTCTTTTAATGGGCGGTATTTCCGGGTTAGTTCGCGTGCCTCATGGGAGTTGTAGTATTCCTCTAAAAATTCTTACGCGAAGCCCTAGGTATACTGCTGAACTATGATGCTGTTAATCATATATCGCCCTTGTTTCATAATACTGAGAACACTGGAAATGCGCTTGGTGAAAGACGAGCGATGTGTTTTGTATTCTACTGGAGGGCATAACGTGAAATGTGACAAGTGAGGGATGATGTCGAACGTGAATTCACCAAAGTTAGACATAAGTATTTTAACGGTGGAAAATAGCTCAGATAACTATAATGTCGAGGTGAATAACATGGGGCTGCAGGTCCAGAGTGGACAATATAAATAGGGTGCTGTTGAATCCATAAATATGCTGGATATGGCCATTTGCTCCAAGGAGGAGTTCTATAGTTTATATAATTCAGACATCTCGTTAAGTCCTTGTGTTGTGGTGTTAAATTTCAATATTAGCATTGCCTCGCGTTGTCGCAGCTTGGCCTCCACGTCTCCACCTCTAGGGTCAGTGTCAATTTTAGAAATTATTGTCCATTTAAACTCATGTTCACTGTGCGTTTTCTCTATCCAATGTTGTACCAATGGAGCTGTGAGGACTTTTTTCTTAATCCTGGACTTGTGCTGAGACATTCTCTGTCTCGCCTCTTGGGATGTCTTGCCTATATATAGCTTTTCACACGGACAGAGTATCCCGTAGACCACATTTTTCGTTTTACAGTTGGTAAACTGGTCGTGTTTCCAAAATATCCCTGAATGCTGGAACAGATTACCTTCAATGGTTGATGCACAACAGAGACATGTGCCACATTTATGATGGCCTGTTATAGGTGGAAGGCTCAAATAATCACGCAAGGTTGGCGTTTTCGGTTTTGGGATCGCAGCTCGAACAATATGGTTAGCAATACTTTTATCCTTTTTATATGCAAAAAGGGGGACGTCTGTGAGTTGGTCATCAAGGTCCTTTACTAGATGCCAGTTCTGATGAATCAATTTTTTGAGGATATTGGATGAAGGGCAGTATGTGGATACACAAACGGTGCGTTGTTGGTGGATTTTTTGTTTTTTGGTCAATAGTTCTTCACGAGGTGTCCACCAGGCTCTCTTGATCTCCCCTTTATATTTCAGAATTGTACCCGAGGTGTTTCAACCTGAACTGACCGAGCGCTGAGGGCTGCCATAGACCCACACTAAATGTGTGAGAAGAATTCAACCCATACCTGGATTTGACTGAGCAATTTGCTAGTGAGTAATTTCTCACAGAATCTCCTCTCCATGATTACCAATGGGGTAAGACTACTTCATGGCCTCGCGCTGACACATGTTTCTTTAAATCCTTTCCAGCTCATCACAATTTCAAATCTTTATTGAAACTCTGCGACAGGTAAGCTTCCTGAGAGTATGTGGTGGCTGAATGTGAGTTGAGAGTCTCCCTTTTATATGCATGTTTCACTGACAGAATGCTTTTATTTATTATGTCTTCCAGATTGATTTTGTTTTGGTCCTGAAGAGAATCCTTTATAATAATTTAAGGATTCGAAACGCGTCGACCGAGGTGGTAGTTGTGTTCTGGCCAAACTGTTGGCCTTTGATCAATATTTGCTCTAAAATAAGAGTGATAAGGAAATATTGGAAAGTAGTGTTTGGTCTTAGTTACTTCTGTGATTTTTTTGAGCTTATGTACTGTATGCCATAATTCCTATGATTATAAATAGGATTAGGATTTAGCTCCTTATTAAATTGCAGCAACTGAATGAGTTGAAGATTTTTTGACAAACCTAGACTACCAATTACCACCCTCCCCTGAAATGTCATGTATATGTTCACTGTCTTGTGTACACGTGTCTTGTGTCTATCTGTGTCTTTAGTGTCTACATAATTCATCAATCCCCCTTGTTCTAAAAAAATTGTACTCCTCCATTTTCTATATAGGATGAATGTTTGAGGTTGTAAATATATGTTTGTACACTTATATGTAAAAAAAATCTTTCGCTTTGAAAAAAATATACATAAAAAACAAACTCAATTTACAAAAAGATAATAAAAAGAGTTCTAATTTTTCTACCAGTAACTTTGACTGAAAGAGTGGTCTTTTCTGGAAGTAGCGATTATTAGCTTCTTCTGTCACCTGGTTGCAAAATAGTGCACAGTACTGGCAATTGTTTTGTTTATTACATTGTGGCGCAGCCTTACTGTGCTTACCGCCAAACCCGTTAAGTTTTGACATTTCTATCTCAGCATGAAGGTTTGGCTGTCCTGCTGCAGGGACCTGTGCGCCTACGTCACACAAAGCAATCTGAAACCTTGGAAGCTATGAAACCATGTGGCCCTTTGTGAAAACATTTGTTAATTGCAGCCCCGTCATGCGCTGCAATTAACAAACATTTTCACAATGGTTCACAATCAGCCTCCAACTGCGCTCCCTTAAGAGAAGACATTTAGCAAGTCCAAAAGCACGGACTTGCTAAATGTCTTCTCCCAAATCTACTGTGGAAAATCAGCTGTGATGCTGGATCGAGGCCTTTGCATCCTTGACTTTCACGAGCACAATACCCGTGCTGTTCCTGTGACCAGGAGGTTCTTTCTCTTCATCTGCTGAACTGATCTTTCTCTGACCTTTTATACACACAAGAGGAATGTGAACTCGCATGGAAGCCCTGCCCATTTGGCCCCGCCCACACACTCGTGGTTTGCACCGTCTTCCCGCCATTCATCCACTATGATGGACAGCTCACTCAAGGGACCCCTGCGCCCTTCGGGGCGATTGCATAGTAACACACACATTGTCGCTCGAACTAGATGATGCTCAAATTCAGTGACTCATTCATTAGCCCAAAAACAATTGTGAGCGTCGTCGAGGCTGGACAGGTGTGCCTTCTTCCCAAATCTACCGTGCAAAATCAGCTGTGATGCTGGATAGAGGCCTTTGCATCCTTGACTTTCACGAGCGCAATACCCGTGCTGTTCCTGTGACCAGGAGCTTCTTTCTCTTCATCTGCTGAACTGATCTTTCTCTGACCTTTTATACACACAAGAGGCATGTGAACTCGCATGGAAGCCCCGCCCGTTTGCCCCCGCCCACACACTCGCGGTTTGCACCGTTTTCCCGCCATTCACCCACCATGATGGACAGCTCACTCAAGGGACCCCTGCGCCCTTCGGGGCGATTGCATAGTAACACACACATGGTTGCTCGAACTAGTTGATGCTCAAATTCAGTGACTCATTCATTAGCCCAAAAACAATCGTGAGCGTCGTCGAGGCTGGACAGGTGTGCCTTCTTCCCAAATCTACCTTGGAAAATCAGCTGTGAACCTGGATAGAGGCCTTTGCATCCTTGACTTTCACGAGCGCAATACCCGTGCTGTTCCTTTGACCAGGACCTTCTTTCTCTTCATCTGCTGAACTGATCTTTCTCTGACCTTTTATACACACAAGAGGCATGTGAACTCGCATGGAAGCCCCGCCCGTTTGGCCCCGCCCACACACTCGCGGTTTGCACCGTCTTCCCGCCATTCACCCACTATGATGGACAGCTCACTCAAGGGACCTCTGCGCCCTTCGGGGCGATTGCATAGTAACACACACATGGTCGCTCGAACTAGTTGATGCTCAAATTCAGTGACTTATTCATTAGCCCAAAAACAATTGTGAGCGTCGTCGAGGCTGGACAGGTGTGCCTTCTTCCCAAATCTACCGTGCAAAATCAGCTGTGATGCTGGATAGAGGCCTTTGAATCCTTGACTTTCACGAGCGCAATACCCGTGCTGTTCCTGTGACCAGGAGCTTCTTTCTCTTCATCTGCTGAACTGATCTTTCTCTGACCTTTTATACACACAAGAGGCATGTGAACTCGCATGGAAGCCCCGCCCGTTTGCCCCCGCCCACACACTCGCGGTTTGCACCGTCTTCCCGCCATTCACCCACTATGATGGACAGCTCACTCAAGGGACCCCTGCGCCCTTCGGGGCGATTGCATAGTAACACACACATGGTCGCTCGAACTAGTTGATGCTCAAATTCAGTGACTTATTCATTAGCCCAAAAACAATCGTGAGCGTCGTCGAGGCTGGACAGGTGTGCCTTCTTCCCAAATCTACCGTGCAAAATCAGCTGTGATGCTGGATAGAGGCCTTTGCATCCTTGACTTTCACGAGCGCAATACCCGTGCTGTTCCTGTAACCAGGACCTTCTTTCTCTTCATCTGCTGAACTGATCTTTCTCTGACCTTTTATACACACAAGAGGCATGTGAACTCGCATGGAAGCCCCGCCCGTTTGACCCCGGCCACACACTCGCGGTTTGCACCGTCTTCCCGCCAGTCACCCACTATGATGGACAGCTCACTCAAGGGACCTCTGCGCCCTTCAGGGCTATTGCACAGTAACACACACATGGTCGCTCGAACTAGTTGATGCTCAAATTCAGTGACTTATTCATTAGCCCAAAAACAATCGTGAGCGTCGTCGAGGCTGGACAGGTGTGCCTTCTTCCCAAATCTACCGTGCAAAATCAGCTGTGATGCTGGATAGAGGCCTTTGCATCCTTGACTGAAACCTTGGAAGCTATGAAACCATGTGGCCCTTTGTGAAAACATTTGTTAATTGCAGCCCCGTCATGCGCTGCAATTAACAAACATTTTCACAATGGTTCACAATCAGCCCCCAACCACGCTCCCTTAAGAGGAGATATTTAGCAAGTCCAAAAGCACGGACTTGCTAAATGTCTTCTCTTAAGGGAGCGCGGTTGGGGGCTGATTGTAAACCATTGTGAAAATGTTTGTTAATTGCAGCGCATGACGGGGCTGCAATTAACAAATGTTTTCACAAAGGGCCACAAACAGCCCGCAGCCAGAGCCGGAACTACAGTTTTCACGCCGCTCGCGTTTTAAAAGCGGCGGCGCGAAAGCACTCGCAGGATATGTGCACGCTTCCCTCGGGACTCTGCGCGCTCAGTGTAATCAACGTGCGCGCGTGCGCGCCCGCGCGCGTTACAGGGAACACTGCTTACAATATTTATCGGCCTTCGGTCCAAACGGGCTGTGCAGCTAGGTCATAACTTCCGTTTTCCACCACGGATTTCCTGAAAAGCAAATGCAATCAAAATTAGACTGTCCCAGCAGTGCTCCCAGACCCCAAAACTCACCCACAAACACCCGGAACCCCCCCAAAGAGCACCTCAAAGGCAAGCAAGTCAGCAAAAACGCAAAAAATATTTCGCCTCCGATTTGGTCCAAACCACTTTTATCCAGTATTAGAGCCTCCCAGCAATGGCCCCAGAGCCGTCAACCCAGGTGAAAACTAGTAGAAGACCCCCAAACAGCCAAAAAGCAAAAGTACAAAAATGGGGACAGTCATTTTCATGGCAATTTCCAAAATCACTCTGCGCGCGCGCTGCAGCTAGGCCGTAACTCCCCTCTGCCACCATGTATTTGCTTCAAACCTCTTGCAATCAAAAGTATCCATAGCCAGCAGTGCTCAAAGACCCCGAAACCCACCCACAAACGCCAGGAAGCCCCCCAAACAGGCCCCCGAAAATGCTAGATTGACCGAAATGTCAGAAATAGCAAAAACTTTTCCCTCATGGATTTTGTCCAAACCACTTCTATCCGGTATTAGACCTTCCCAGCAACGCCCCAAGACCCGCCAACCCACCCGCAAAAAAGCACAACACCCCCAAACAGCCAAAAAGGAAAATCTCATACAATATTTATCGGCCTTCGGTCCAAACGCCCTGTGCTGCTAGGTCATAACTCCCGTTTTCCACCACGGATTTCCTAAAAAGCAAATGCAATCAAAATTAGGCTGTCCCAGCAGTGCTCCCAGACCCCAAAACTCACCCACAAACACCCGGAACCCCCCAAAGAGCACCTCAAAGGCAAGAAAGTCAGCAAAAACGCAAAACAAATTTCCCCTCCGATTTGGACCAAACCACTTTTATCCTGTATTAGAGCTTCCCAGCAATGCCCCAAGACCCGCCAACCCACCCGCAAAAAAGCACAACACCCCCAAACAGCCAAAAAGGAAAATCTCATACTTACAATATTTATCGGCCTTCGGTCCAATAGCGCTGTGCAGCTAGGTCATAACTCCCGTTTTCCGCCACGGATTTCCTGAAAAGCAAATGCAATAAAAATTAGACTGTCCCAGCAGTGCTCCCAGACCCTAAAACTCACCCACAAACACCAGGAACCCCCCCAAAGAGCACCTCAAAGGCAAGCAAGTCAGCAAAAATGCAAAAAAAAATTTGCCTCCGATTTGGTCCAAACCACTTTTATCCGGTATTAGAGCTTCCCAGCAATGCCCCAAGACCCGCCAACTCACCCGCAAAGAAGTAGAACACCCCCACAAGTGCAGAGTCTTTCTTCATTGGGCGTAATCCAGCCCTCTGCTTTGAGGGAAATAGGAGTCTGGAGGAGGAGGATAGAGGAGCATGTTCTTGTGAACTTGTGAACCTGAGGAATGCAGACTGCGGCACCTTCAAATCAATAAGCAAACAAGTGAAGACAGTTCTGCTGATGGGCTTGTTTTTGTGATCAGGTGATTAAAGTTTTAATTATATTAACTGTGCAAAACAAAGAAAGACAGACACACAGGAATAAAAGTGAAAAAGGACGAAAAATAAAGTTATTGATTCATTGGCTCATTTTCAGGGCTCGGTGTCAGGGAATAAGAATAGGAGTTCGTCCTCATACTCTGCGAATTCAGGCACGAGTATGTCAGTGTCACCTAACAGAGAAGAAATTCCCTCATCTAAGTTGCTGTCCTCCTCATCTTCATCCGGCATGGTTTCTGGTACTTTGTAATCTGGTGGTATGAGGTGCTGATCCATCTTGATCATTGTTAACCTCTCCACTTTTTTGGGCGAGAGGCGGGTCCGTTTGGAAGTTACAATGCCACCAGCAGCACTGAAAACACGTTCAGAAGACACGCTTGCGAGTGGGCAAGACAAGTAGTTTATAGCCAGGTTGGAGATCTGTGGCCACAATTCTTTTTTCCCATGCCAATACGCCAATGGGTCAGCATTAAGATAGACCTCTGTTGAGTCATTCAGATAGTCCTGCACCATCATCTGAAGGTTCTCCAAGGTTCCTCCACTTTGCTTACTTTTTGCTGGGCCCTTTTGAGAACCAAACCCAAGCTGATTTAGCCAATCCTCTTCTTCACCTAATGTTACTGTTGTGTCTGGTGCAGATGATCCGGTTGCCGGTGAGAGGTCACTTGTGCCACAGCCACAGGTGCAGAAGTGGATTCTTTTGACTGGGGATGGCCTGCTGATGCTGATGTACTGCCTTTTCCTTCAATTTTCTGACGTTCTCTTTCAAACCTCATGGCTGACACAGCTAGCCAATGTTTGTACTTTGTAACATCTGCGTCACCAAAAGCAAAGAATGCTCTGCCTGCCAGTGCCTTTTTGTAGCGTGGATCCGAATAGTAGCACAAATGTAATGCTTTTCTGAGTGGATCATTTGAAGACGTTCATCGCCAAGTAGGCGCTGTAATAATTTCTCCGCCAAAACAAAAGCTTCTTGCTTTTCTTCATCTTTTTGAAACATAGAAGACACCGCCTTCAGTTGGTGCTCCAGCATGCGCAACAATGGGATAGCTTTTCCCAAATTACAGTCCTCCCTGCTGACTGCACGTGTGAAGACCTCAAAAGGACGAAGCATGTCTGTCAGGCTTTTAACTAGCTCCCATTGCGCCGCATCTAGCCTCAGGTCCTTCTGAGCTTTACCCAGTGTTAAGAAATACTGATCGAGTACAGTAAACTGCTCATACAGACGCTCAAGCATGTAGAAGGTTGAGTTCCAACGTGTTGGCACCTCCTGGATGAGTGCTTTCACTGGCATTCGACGTTCATGTAGCAGGCCCCTCAGATGCTTCCGGGCCTTAAAAGAATGACTGAAATGGCTGCACATTCTTCGGCAGGTGGCCACTAACTCGCACGCTGGACTGTCTTCATCACTCAAGAATTTTTTAACAACCAGGTTTATACAGTGCGCCAAACACGGCACTCTGAAATAGTGACCCAGCTCCATGGCCTTAACTACATTGGCAGGTGAAAATAACAAAGACCCCCTGGGTAGTGAAGATCTATAGACTCCTAGGGCAGGGTAGCAACAGGTGCGAGAAAAAGTCCTAGGACATCTAAGCATATGAGTGAACAATCAGGTCAGACCAGTGATTAAGAAGGAACAATCAAAAAATTGTCAAATTTGTATAAAAAGTATATTTTTAATCAATGTATTTAAAAATCATATTGTGAATGACCAAAAGGCCAAACCATATGATGGGTATAAAAAGTTCTTAGGTTACATACAGTTCTAATAAACAATTAGCATAAAACTTATATTCAACACAGTGAAGGTTATCGACAAAAACATAGGTATAGTGACATAAATAATGAAAAAAAGCATAAAAACTCGACGCGCGTTTCGGCAGAGGACCGCCTTCTTCAGGAGACACAGATTAAATCCTGAAATATATTCATAAGGGAAGAAATAAAAAATATATATTATCTATACATTCATGATTTTGTGTCAACATATCAGCGAAAATATAACAAGGTGGCAAAAACCCTATTTACTGTTACTAACGCATTTAAAACATCATTCCTTACTTTACAACTGACCATGACTAACGATTTGTACACTCAAAGCCAATGATTGGCAGATTAACATCTGGCGATTGTACAGTATCTGACTCAGCATAAGACCATCATGAATAAGTCATTGAGAACAAGCCCCATCATTTATGAACACCCAATGGAACTTCTATATTCTGGCTGATGTTTACTCAATTCACAGTATATAAGATTGGATGTTTGTCTTTTAAGATGTTAAACATTACAAACATATTTGGTCGCTTGACTCTCATTACGTGTTAAAGGAAGTCATGATGTAACATAACATAATACTCAATGGACAGCAATACTTACAACAATGGAGACTCTATCCATGCAGTAAGAACACTGAAGGTGAAATCTTCATATAATTATTTTGGATGAATATATAATTATCGGATGGTAGGGTTCCTAATAATGAAAATAACACTAGTAAATGGAGGGAACCTAAGACATATTCATCTAAGGTTAAACACAATGGGTCAAACATTCTGCACAAGACATATGGATAGTACTGCAGGTTCAGAAAGAATCACTAGAACGGTGAGAAGGAGATGGATGGAATACTCAATGAGATAGACCCCGCACGTGACAACAATGTTGGTTAAAAGGTATTGGGTAGATTCGTAACTATTCAGTGCCTATGCTTGAATATTCACCTGATATTTGTGTTAATGTTCTAAACACTTTTGACGATCGTATGATATAACGATTCCACCGCCAGGGGCAGTCTGCTCATTCCTGGTCAAAGTATGCACTATTAGGATCCCAAGCGCAATCTCACAGCTGCTGGATGAATGAAAGCCGTGGTGGAAAAAAAGAAGAAGGGGGAGAAAATAGGGACCAAATTTACTGGAAAATTAGTTGTTCTGTAAAGAGTACGCATCTATATATGGCTGAAATAGACGATAAATAGATAATGTATAGTACAGGTATTTAATTCATTAGTGCCATCTCTGTACCTGAAAATTCCCAGATGGAGAATGCGAATTATGATGTATAAGGGTTAATCTTTAGAGAGACGTTGATGGCAGTTATGTAGATATTTCATATCGGATAGATGGAAAAATGGGCTAGAAGATAAAAAAGGGAAACGGGCTTACTAATCATTAATAATGGCTTTAGTCTCAGCAGTGATCTTGTATCTATTCAACTAATGCTTGGAGATTCATTATAAATGTCTCAATTACCTTAGTTTAAAATAACGTAGCGGTTAGTGGTATTCACGCTTTAAACAGGTCAACTGATGATGGCGCCTTGTTGTGGGGATTAAAAGAGGCTCTGAAAATAGAGTCATGGTAAGGAATTAATATTATAAAGTCTCACTGTTGGTAAAGAGCGAGACAGTATTTAATATCATAAATTCTCGGTGTACCCAGCATACCCAACGTAGCGAGGTTCTTACCGTGAATCAAATGGTAGAAGGCGGACAGCAAGATGGTGCTGCTCCGAGGTTCGTCGTGTGGGGACCCGTCCTCCACGTAAACAGAAGATAGCCACCGGGTGGCTAATTCCTTATTTAAAGAAAAGTTTGGCGCGAAAAAAGCCGGTAACACTCGTGGTGCCGATGATCTAGAAGTAGGACTAATGGGACGGAAACGATGTAAAAGTACCCTGTTCCAAGATGGCGCGTAAAAACGCTCGAGTATGGTCAATCCCAGAAGGCTAAAGGCGCGTGTGTTTATAAAGAGCGTATATGGTTTGTTCGTCAAGTATTAATAATAATACCGATTATCTCAAAAAGGAATTTTTTGTATTAATTTTGGACAACAATGATATATTGAAAAAAGATCCAAAACGTTAAATCGATATTTAACGTTATTCCTATGGATGTATGTGTGTAAATATACCACAGAAGTGAAAAAACTAACGATACGTAGATATGATGTTTGCAATCTGCTCGATGATTCCTGCTGTTGATAGATCTCGAAATAGGACTGGTTGGATCTCAAAGATCCAAAGCCTGTCCCATTTAAATATGGCGCGTAACAATGATCAAGTTCTCAAATTGTTCCAAATCAAAATAGTACTTGGAGACATTGAGGACATTCGCGTTCCTAATATAGTGGGCATCAAAAATGTTTCTAATCATTGGACATATATATGAATTAATAATTATTTATCAGGATGTTCTAAGTAATATCCGTGGAAACATAACCAATCTGGCGTTTTTTGGGGGACAGCCAGTGAAAGACCTTTGTGTTAAACTCATTCAAAATGTTTTGTGCTGTATGACGTTTCTCCAAGCCAAACATGGCTAGTGTTGCATGTTTCCGAGCAGCTTTAAAAACTTGGTCCGGGTCAACACCTGCGTTTAGCTTTGCTTTAACCCCTGAAAAAGAGACCCAGTGTGCAGTGATGCACATGTAATCATGACCTGCACCACTGGTCCACATGTCTGTTGTCAGATGTATAGTGTGAACAGCACTCTTCTGCAAAGCTGCCCCAATCACCTCCAGCACATCTTCATGTAGTGCTGGAACCGCAACTCTGGCAAAATAGAACCGGCTAGGAACCTTCCATTTAGGGCAGAGCGCTGCCACTAATTCTAGAAAACCAGCCCCTTCTACAAAAGAAAAAGGGAGAAGGTCCAGAGCTAGCATTTTAGCCAGCCTACTGTTATACAGACAGGTCATTGGGTGGCTGCGACCATGTGGCGCTGCTGAAAACAACATGCTTCTAATGTTGCCCTGGACCATGCTTTTACGGGATGATGATGATGATGACTTCTTCGACCCAGTTACGCTCGCTGATTAACTTTTTCGCATTGGTGTCTCACTCTCTCCCACACTCTTAGTGTGGCTCACAGGGGGTGTGCTGCTGACAGGGGTACTGGGTGTAAGTGAAGTGTTTGACACTTCTTCCTCCTCGTCATCATCAGATGAAACATCAATGTTTTCTTGACTTGCAATTCGGGCTTCCTTGATCTCCTTTAGGTGCCCAAACCATTGGACAGCGTGCTGTCTCCTAAGATAACCTCTCTGGCCTCCGGTACCATAGTTGGTACCAAACTTACCACGACTAACTGCATGCTTACAAATGCTACAAATGGCAAAGTTTTCCCTTTTTGGGCAAACACTAAAGAAGTCCCAAAAATGTCTGTGGGAGCCGGAGGAGGCGGCGATACTGGTGGTGGTGGTCATGCTGCTAATGCCAGATGAAGTGGAGGATGTGGATTGCCGAACTTTACTACGTTGTGCACTTTCACCACCACTAATTGAGGTCGAGGTGGAGGGAGGTCCCTTCTGGCGAGGAAGAAATATGGAAGCGGTAGGTGTTGGTGTACTAGTTAACTCCAATGATTGTGGTCTTTCCATTGCCTCCTCGTCGACAACATCATCATCACGCTCAGCAGTTTCTCGGGCTAGGGTCAAAATATCTGTTTGCTGCATGCCCGCTGGGGCTGCAGTGACCTTTATGATGACTGCGTCGTCGTCGTGAGAGTCTTCATCAGCAGGAGTATCCACCATTTCTTGTTGAGCCTCATCACACTCCATAACTATGAGTTTTTCGACGACCTTCCTTTTACGCTTAACTACCTTTGTCAGATCATGGTGTGCCTCACTCTCAGACGGCAGTGATGGTTCCCAATTTAGATCCGTATCATCAGAAGGAGGTGGGTTTGAACAAGATGTAGCCACCACCCTTGATCTTTTCCTTGCTAGGGATGTGGAAGACAATGAATGATCATCTGGAGGAGTGGCTTCCTCAAATGATACCTTGGCTTGATTGTCGATTTCCTGATGTGCCCCTATTTCGGGAGGAACAACTATTGTGGGCACTTGTGACCCTCCATGCACCTCTGCTTGCGCATCTCCTTGCGCTGCCTCTCCTTCCACATGTACTTGGGCTTGTACTTGCACATGTAGTTGTTGTTGCGGCTGTGGTTGTTCAACACTCGTCAGATGAGTTACAACAACCTGTGTTGATTGAGGGACATTGCTGCTACTTTCTTGCGATGAGCCAACAGCACTGGTCGATGGTGATTGAACAACTAGACTAAGTGCCTCTGCAGCACTCAAGGGCTTGGACTTAAGTTGGCGTGGTGGTGGTGGCACTGAGCCCAATGGTGCGGGGCTGCTGCTCCCAGCTTGGTCCCCAGCAGATCCCGCTGCTGCTGCAGGCGTACTTTTTTTTTACTCCCAAAAATTGTGGCGGGCGGCACACCAGTCTCCTTGGTAACTTGCTTCTTCTGCTCCTTACTGGCAACTTTCTTGCTAGAGGAGCTACGGGGAACTTTTTTTGGGGCCATCTTCTTCAGAGGTCAGGACAGCAGGCCGCAGTTGCACGAGTTGCAGAGTTGTCTGTGGCCAGGCGTGACGTTATGCTGCACACACACACCGCTGCAGGACTTCTTCCTGGCACTGGTGGTTCTCTTGAGTCTTGTGCACCTAAAAGCAATGGAAGACAGAGGAACATCAGTTCAGTTATACACCCCAAAAACTCAAAAACCACATAAAAATCAGCACTATCCCATGCCATCCAAGCCCTCCATGATGTTTAAATTCAAGACACCCCACAGAAAGACTAGGCCCATGCACCACTCACTACCCCTGGTCAAAAGGCCACAACAACAGCCCAAAAAATCGAACAACACAGAAAAATCAGCACAATCCCATGCCATCCATGCCCTCCATGATGTTTAAATTCAAGACACCCCACAGAAAGACTAGGCCCATGCACCACTCACTACCCCTGGGCATAATGGTTGAAAACTAGGCAAAATGGTTGCAGGCCTAAGAACACTGCCTGCATTCAAAATGGCCACTTGCCTCCCAGCACATAGCCTGCCTGTACCAGCACTCAAAATGGCCCCCACCCACATGGCCTGTCCCCATGAACACCCCAAAAAATAAAAAAACACAGAAAAATCAGCACAATCCTATGCCATCCATGCCCTCCATGATGTTTAAATTCAAGACACCCCACAGAAAGACTAGGCCCATGCAACACTCACTACCCCTGGTCAAAAGGCCACAACAACAGCCCAAAAAATCGAAAAACACAGAAAAATCAGCACAATCCCATGCCATCCATGCCCTCCATGATGTTTAAATTCAATACACCCCACAGAAAGACTAGGCCCATGCAACACTAACTACCCCTGGGCATAATGGTTGAAAACTAGGCAAAATGGTTGCAGGCCTAAGAACACTGCCTGCATTCAAAATGGCCACTTGCCTCCCAGCACATGGCCTGCCTGTACCAGCACTCAAAATGGCCCCCACCCACATGGCCTGTCCCCATGAACACCCCAAAAAATCGAAAAACACAGAGAAATCAGCACAATCCCATGCCATCCATGCCCTCCATGATGTTTAAATTCAATACACCCCACAGAAAGACTAGGCCCATGCAACACTCACTACCCCTTGGCATAATGGTTGAAAATTAGGCAAAATGGTTGCAGGCCTAAGAACACTGCCTGCATTCAAAATGGCCACTTGCCTCCCAGCACATGGCCTGCCTGTACCAGCACTCAAAATGGCCCCCACCCACATGGCCTGTCCCAATGAACACCCCAAAAAAATCAAAAAACACAGAAAAATTAACACAATCCCATGCCATCCATGCCCTCCATGATGTTTAAATTCAAGACACCCCACAGAAAGACTAGGCCCATGCAACACTCAGTAACCCTGGTCAAAAGGCCACAACAACAACCCAAAAAATCGAAAAACACAGAAAAATCAGCACAATCCCATGCCATCCATGCCCTCCATGATGTTTAAATTCAAGACACCCCACAGAAAGAATAGGCCGATGCAACACTCACTACCCCTGGTCAAAAGGCCGTAACAACAGCCCAAAAATCGAAAAACACAGAAAAATCAGCACAATCCCATGCCATCCATGCCCTCCATGATGTTTAAATTCAAGACACCCCACAGAAAGACTAGGCCCATGCACCACTCACTACCCCTGCTCAAAAGGCCCCAACAACAGCCTAAAAATCGAAAATTCCAAAATTGTAGTTGCAGCAACTGTAATGCCCCAAACAAACTTACTTGTGAAATTTCTAATCCAAAAGTGATCCAAAGAAAGTCAAAAAGGCCTCAAATCCAAATATCCAGCAGCATCCACAAAAAGTAATCCTTCCAGGTCAAGATCCGAATGAAAGTGACCAGCACATGAAGAAAGCACTGGGAGGAGCCTGCTGGACAGGAACAGGAAGTTGGAGACTGTGGGGCACTTCCTCCCCCCCCCCCAAAATGAACTCCTTGCAAAAAAAAGTGCAGGCAAATGTCAACCTGAGGAGTTATTCTGATAAAAATCATCATTTTCAGAAGGTTTATGCTGCTTGCTGGTGGATTTCTTGTGCAGAATTGCTAATTTTGTAATTTCGCGAGTGCGAGATTGTTTATGCCCGCCGCATCTACGTGTTCGCAATTGTGAACTCCCGCGATACGTGATCACGGCGTACTCGCGTTGACAAACTCTCGCTGTGTAAGGTGGCAAGCCGCGATGACGTAATCGCGGTCGCCAAACTCCCGCGGGATCCGTCAGCAAGATCCAAAATGGCGCAGCACTCGCAAAATATTGAGAAAAACAACTCGGCAAATTCTGAATGACGGTAAGTGAACGCCGCACGCCGCAAAATTGTATCACCAAGAAAAAAAAATCCGCTGCGTGCGAATTTGCGGATTTTCGGTAAATTCGCGAGAGTTCGCGGATTGCGAATTTACCGAAAATCCGCAAAATCCGCGAGCGGAACAGATTTTTCTCCCCTGCTTATGCAGGATTTCGGAAAAAAAAAAACCAGCGTTGTTCCCAATATTTCATTGTTTTTTCTTCCCAGGTTCTGTACATTCCAGCTCCGGGTTTCCACCCTGCTCCCTTTAAATACCCCTGCACCCCATATTCATAACCCACCCGTACTCTTAAAAATACCCTAACACCCTTAAACACTAACCCATCTTAACCCTATAAATATACCCTGTACCCCAAAACCCAAACCCATACCTAAACCCTAAAAATACCCCTGTACCACAAAACCCAAACCTAGGCCCTGAAACCTATCAATACCCCTGTACCTCAAAACCCAAACCTACCCCTGAACCCTAAAAATACCCCTGTACCCTAAAACCCAAACCTAGCCCTGAACCCTAAAAATACCCCTGTACCCCAAAACCCAAACCTAGCCCTGAACCCTAAAATAACCCTGTACCCCAAAATCCCAAACCTAGCCCTGAACCCTTAACATACCCCTGTACCCCAAAACCCAAACCTACCCCTGAACCCTAAAAATACCCCTGTACCCCAAAACCCAAACCTAGCCCTGAACCATAAAAATAACCCTGTACCCCTAAACCCAAACCTTCCCCTGAACCTTAAAATACCCCTGTACCCCAAAACCCAAACCTAGCCCTGAACCCTAAAAATACCCCTGTACCCCAAAACCCATACCTATCCCTAAACCCTAAAACTACCCCTGTGCCCCATAACCCCAAACTATATCTGAACCCTTAAAATACCCAAACACCCCAAAACATATACCTCAGTACCCCAAAACATATACCCCCTATACCCATACTTACCTTATCCAAACATTAAAAAAAAACATGCTTTTACCATTCATGCATTTACAACGAATTTCGTTGTAAATTTATGCGTGGTAAAATCATATAAAATGTAATGCCATGCGTTATAAGGGCATTGCGGAGTCGTGGTACTTCCGTAATGAAAGTATGTGGAGTGATGGTATGCGGAAATAAAGTTGCGGAATAGTGGGTGTTTACCCTTCCCCGGTAAGTACATTGGTGGCACGGCGACCCACATCTCCAGCAACAAACTCATATTTTTTCACCAGCCATTTGAAAAATGCACAGGTCTCTCTCATTGATGGCCAGCACCGACATACACTTTTAGGCACCTCCCGCCACAAGGTCTAGAATTGCGAACTTTAGAGCTGGGGAGCTACGTTCGAATCTCTGCATCAGCTCAACATCCTGTGATTCCAGGCAAATCGCGTTGTCTCCCTGTGCCAACCACAAATGAATGTGTTCTTCTGTAATGTAAATTGTGCTCATGCCATGTTTTCGAGTTCGCGCTATATAATATTGCAAGGAAAAATAAAGTAGGGAAACTCGAGTTCACACACTACTGAACGCACACTCTTAAGTTCATCAGCAGTACACTGTGAATCGGAGCATTTCACAGGCCTGTCACAGATAAGAAATGCTATTAAAACGAAATCCTACAAAACAATATACTACTGGCCGGCAGCAATTCATACCCGGATAACGTCGGGACGGGCTGCTAGTATATATATATATATATATATATATATATATACATTTCCTACTGACGGTCTCCAGTAGGTAGTTATAAATAGGACCATGTTTCCATAGGGAAAGCTTTGTTTGACTTGCCTATATTTTTGGGGCAGGTTGCCGAATCTTAGCAGAATTTTCCAAAAAAAGTGCCAAAGTAAGTCTTGTTGTATATGCCAAGTTTTGGGTTGATCCGTCAAGTGGGAGTCAAGAAAAAGGGGGCTAAAAAAAGTGTCTTTTCTCATTTTCATTCCCATAGTTAATGTAATCAAACTGACAGCCGGAACCGCTGGATGGAATTACACCAACTTTGGAAGAAAGGTAGACGTTGTTGTGCAGATTGTGCTTTTTGTTGTTTGCTGCAAATCAGTTCAGTAGTTTTTGAAACATTTAAGAAAATATAGTTATGTAAATGAATGAGGAGGCATCTTCGCCCCCCCCGGGACGCCACTTCCCTGGTACACTTTATAATATATGAGTGGGCAAGGCCATTGGACTCGCCCACAGCCCTGGGGACGGCCACCTCCCCATGGCATACATAAAATAATGCAGCGGCCGCATTAACCCCCGCAGCACTGGGGACCACCACCTCTCAGGTCAATCATTAAATTGTGGACTTCCACCACCCGGTCCACTGCCTGCTCTTAAAAAATGTAAAGAAAACTTTTCATTTTTCTTTTTGAAATGCTTCCCGTTTTTGTTTAATGAAAACAGGAAGCATTTAAAAATAAAAAAACATTGCTTTATACAAAAGCAAACACAAATATGGTGGTCTGCTGTGTCAGCAGGCCACATACCTGTGTTTTAGCGATTCCCAATGGGATGCAATGAGGTAGGTCAACTGCAACCCATTGGGATTCGCTAACCGTATAAAACACACTATTGCACATAGCTGTTTGCGAATTGCAAAAAGTCACTATTAGGTCATCGCAAACCTGAGTCTATGTACATACGGCCCTATATCCTTTACATCTCACTCCTAAAACCATATTTAAATATTTTTTTAATAATTTGAATTAATGATTTTTAAAATATTAAATGCATATAAATGATATTACATATTTAAAACTCTGGTATCTTAATTGATACCTGAGTATTATTCGCCTTCTCAACTCATTACCTCTATATTCATTACATTCTGCTCCTAAAACTTTATTAAAAAATGTTGTAACAATTTTACATATTTTTTTTTAAATATTAAAATAATCTAAATTATCTTACATATTTAATACTCAGGTATCTTAGTTGCCATTTCCCTACACATTACCTCTATATTACTTACATCCTGCTCCTAACACTTTATGTACATACGTTTTAAATTATTTGCATCCATTAATTTAAAAACCATTACATTTCTTTAGATTACATTAAATGTATAATACACAGGCATCTTAGTTGATACCTGAGAATTAACACACTTCCCCGCCCATTACCCCTATATCCTTTACATCTGACTCCGAAAAATCTTTTGTGACCTGGAGGTGCCCATGTAAAAAAAGGGTGTTGGCTGGAAAGATAGGAGGAGAACCGATGCGGGACATTGCTGTCAAATCCTATTCATGACTCCAGGGTGGGTGCTGCAGCGTGATCAGAAGCCAGACTGGTAGTCATGCGGGAGATGGTTAGCACTAGTGTGGTCACAGAGTTGAACATAAACTATGATACAATATGGTCTTCCATGATCTTGCCAAATGAATAGTAGGTGAGTGATGTGAGGTCATCCCGGACTATGTAGGCTTCTTTTGGAGTTGGATTAACTAGCATGTCTGGAGAGCTGAAGGGAAGATCAATTTAGTGAGGGAGGCATTGCTAATGGTAAGCAGGAGTAAAGAGCATCCCTGAGAGAGCTTGAAGAAGGATGATGGTAAGACATCATCTTCATAAGACGTGGCTCTGAGGGAGTTGAGTATGTCGGAGAGATATGGGAGGGCTAGGACTTTGAAGGCTGACCATTGCAGAATTCTACAGAGAGGGGTGAGTGTGTAATAATTGAAGCAGCCTCCTGCCGTTAAAACAGCGACAATATTTGCGCCGTTCTTGAGAATATACCCCTCACTCTGATCGCTCAACAGAGTATAAGCAAACAGAGTACTGACATCAGCCAGCCATAAACTCTATTACTAGCAGACGGTGGGCTGCCCTTTTTTTTCTCTCCATAATAATGACCCCCACAACTGCAGAGAAAACTCCCAGAGTGTTTCAGGAGATTGTTTATTTGTTTCCTAAAATCACTCTCATGCTTTAGGTGGGCACCTGAAAGATTGTGGCTGCACCAAACTATCACTGTCCAGTGCCGCCGTTTCAGATCATCAGGGATAACCGCTGGTCTGCTGGTGTTCTCTAAATATGGTGGTCCTCTGTCCATGATAGTGGTGAACAAAATGTGTTTGGCTGCCCTAAAGGACTGACATACAGCTACCATGCTTTAAAATAATCAATCAATCAATCAATCAATACAATTTGTAGAGGGCACTACATACCCGCAAGGGTTACAAGGCGCTGGGGAAGGGAGGAGGGAGGGATGCTGTTGCTACTGGTCGAACAGCCAGATCTTCAGTTGTCTCCTGAAGATTAGAAGGTCTTTGGTTTGTTGTAGGATGAGGGGGAGGGTATTCCAGGTTGTGGCGGCGCGGTGGGAGAAGGATCTGCCTCCGGCTGTGGCTCTACGGATGTGTGGGGCGGTGGCCAGAGAGAGGTCTGCGGAGCGGATTTTCCTGTTGGGTGGGTAGAAGGAGAGTCGAGTGTTGAGGTAGGCTGGGACAGTCTTGTGGAGTGCCTTGTGTGCGTGGATCAGGAGCTTGAAGGAGATTCTTTTGTCGACAGGGAGCCAGTGCAGGTTCCTGAGGTGGGGGGTGAAGTAGTCGTGGCGCGGGACGTCGAAGATCAGGTGTGCAGAGGCATTCTGGATTCTTTGCAGACTGTTGATGAGCTTGGTCGGTGCGCCGGCGTAGAGGGCGTTTCCGTAGTGGAGTCTGCTGCTGACTAGGCCCTGGGTGACTGTTTTCCTTGTGTCTGTCGGGATCCATCTGTAGATCTTGCGGAGCATACGGAGGGTGTTGAAGTAGGTAGAGGAGACAGCGTTGACTTGTTTGGCCATGGTGAATTTCAAGTCGAGGATGACTCCCAGGTTGTGTGCGTGGTTGGTGGGTGTGGATGGTGTCCCCAGTGACATGGGCCACCAGGAGTCGTCCCATGCAGAGGGGTTGGGCCCAAGGATGAGGATCTCCGTCTTGTCTGTGTTCAGCTTAAGGTGGCTGTCCTCCATCCATTCGGCAACGGCCTTCATTCCCTGGTGGAGGTTGGATTTGGCGGTGAGGGGGTCCTTGGTGAGGGAGAGGATCAGTTGTGTGTCAGCGGCGTAGGAGATTATGTTGAGATCGTGATGTCGGGCGATGCGTGCGAGGGGGGCCATGTAGATGTTGAACAGCGTCGGGCTGAGGGAGGAGCCCTGCGGGAGCCGCAGATGATCTCATAGACTTTGAATTGGAACGGAGGGAGGCGGACTCTCTGGGTTCTGCCGGAGAGGAAGGTGGAGGTCCAGTCCAGGGCCTTGTCTCGGATCCCTGCTTCGTGGAGTCGAGTGCGTAGTGTGCGGTGGCAGACGGTGTCGAAGGCGGTCTAGAAGTATGAGGAAAATACTTTATTTGGAAGAAGGAATTCCTTGAGTCACACTATAATAACATTGAGTGCATCTTATGTTCAAGTCAATTGAACAGGACAGAAGTTAAACATGAAAATGTAATGATTTGGGGTTTTTAGACTAATGGGTTGGTGGAAAGTATAAATTATATAGTGATGGAGAATGTTCAGTTATCCAGTGCTAATTGAATGGTGTGCAGGAGTAGACTCAAGAAAATAATTTTGGCTAGTGACCCTTATTCTGTCACAAGAGTTATCCTGGTAATGTCATTGAATGGAATGGACCTTGTACAAAGGAAACACAGATTTGGGTGCAAGAAAGCAGGAGATGCGAAAGAAGTGAGAATTAAGCAATTGTTTGGAGATACATTTCTAAATTAGAAGAAACAATGGAGGGAAAATCATTCGGGCAGGAGTCAAGAAGAGAGTTACAAATCAATTCATATTTAATATTATCTGACGGCAATAAATGAAAATCATGTTGTAAATCATCAAAACTTATAAAGGAGTTATCATGATAAATGTCCTTAAAATACCAAATACCAGTTTTTATCCAGGAACTCCAAAATGTATTATGTCTGACTAATTTTACTGAAGGATTATACCAAAGCGACAAGCTCAAGGTATTGGCAATAGAACATTTGAAAATAGAGCCTAAATCACGTAAAATCAATCTAGTGGATTTTAATATACTGCGCACTGGAAAGATTCACCTTTTCTATCTCTGAATAAGTGGTGGGAGTTTATTATTTGCACAAGAAAGGGTGCTAATTTAACCTTATTTGGAATTACTCACACTAATTCCAATTATTTAAAATTTTTGAAACCAATTGATGACTACTTAATGTTGAATCCCTAGTTGATGCAAGTTTCTGTATTTATACTTGTACATCTATTACTATTTTTTGCTTAGTAGCTCTGATTTTACCTATTATGATATTTTTAATATTTTCCTTTTATTTTTTCTCACTGATGATATCCTTTAGTTTTGCAGGTACTTATAGTGTTTTATTATTGCTCTTATTCATAATACTAAACTGTTTATCGTTATTTATATTGTATTGTATGGATGACTGTTTGTACCTTTTTGGTACTCTTTTCTGTATGTCATTTCTTATCAAAATCCTAATAAAATATTTTGAACAAAAAAAAGTGAGAATTAAGCAGGAGACATGCATATGAAATCGGGACTTCAGAAACTATGTACAAAAAGCACAGTTTGAGGCTGGTAATTGGGCAGCGTTAAATAGGAAAGGCCTAACGAAGGGTGAGAGCCAAAATCCATTTGCACACAACAAAATTGGCATATGGAAGTTTGAATTGTCTTTGCAAATGGAGGAACTGGAGTGTGGTTATTCCTTGTTGTGACTATTCAGCCTATTCAAGGAGATATTATATATGATGGACTGATGTGCACATGCAAGCTGCAATGAAGCAACACTCCTTATTATAATATATTTTATTTTTCTGCTGTATCATGCTGTATCAATATTATGTTTGGTGACAGCGAGTTCTTTTCTCTGTATCCATTCAGATCACTGTTGAAGACTATGCTTATATGGTGGCTCTCTATGAATGTTATGAATAGGTGTGCTGTCTGAGCCCTTTTTTGTGTATTTTGTCATATGCACACTTTGTGTGCAATCAACACCGTGGGGTAGTGGGTGTTGTCAGGGCCAATTGATCACCCACCTTTTAAACTTTGATTGTATAATTTACAAATGCCACGTTTACACCATGTTATGAAATACGAATGTCTGACATAATATCGACAGACAGAATATCGAAATACAAAAATATCGGCACAAAAATATCGACATCAAAAATATCGGAATCATATCTTCATAAAGGTAAGTACAAAAATATCGAAAAAATAATATCGTAGTACAAAAATATCGGAATTAAAAATATCGTTTTTTTAAATGTATTAATAATACTGTAAAAATAATTTTCAAATACATATCATTTTACAAATATTAATTAAAAATATTAAAACAAAATTAAAACTAATACATATACATTTAAAATAAATAAAACACTTAATAATTTAATGTAATATTATTTTTTTTAATGTTATTCAATTGATTTCATGTAATTTTTCTTGTTTTTACCCTATACGCCTGTACCCAAAAAACCCAACACTGACCCTGAACCCTAAAAATATCCCTGTACCCCAAAAACCCAAAACTGACCCTGAACCCTAAAAATAGCCCTTTACCCAAAAACTGAAAACTGACCCTGAACCCTAAAAATACCCCTTTACCCAAAAACTGAAAACTGACCCTGAACCCTAAAAATACCCCTTTACCCAAGAACTGAAAACTGACCCTGAACCCTAAAAATACCCCTTTGCCCAAAAACTGAAAACTGACCCTGAACCCTAAAAATACCCCTTTACCCAAGAACTGAAAACTGACCCTGAACCCTAAACATACCCCTTTACCCAAAAACTGAAAACTGACCCTGAACCCTAAAAATACCCCTTTACCCAAAAACTGAAAACTGACCCAGAACCCTAAAAATACCCCTTTACCCAAGAACTGAAAACTGACCCTGAACCCTAAAAATACCCCTTTACCCAAAAACTGAAAACTGACCCTGAACCCTAAAAATACTCCTTTACCCAAAATTAATTAATATTATTTAATTACCAATTAATTATTAATTAACAATAACAATAAAGTAAATATATTAGCACATTAGCTGTAATTAATTTAATTTAATAATTAATATTATTTTTCCCAATTAATTAATTATGAATAACAAAAAATAATATATAAAAAAATTACTATAATTAATGTAATTAACTAATTAATATTAATTAATTACCAACTAATTAATAATTAAAAATATGTACAATATTATATTAATTAATTAACTAATTAATATAAAATAATTACCAATTAATTATTAATTAAAATATGTACAAACATATATTAATTAATTATTATTAAATTACTTCCCACCCTATTCCCCTATAAACCCATAACCCGCTACAGAACATATTTAGCAATTAATCAATTAATTAAAAAGTAATTAAAAATTAATTCTCAATTAATTAATTAATAATTCCTACTAATTAATAATTAATTTAACATAATTAAATTACTTCCCACCCTATTCCCCTATAAACCCACAACCCGCTACAGTAGTAAAAGACAATATTTAATTAAATTACATTAAAAATAAATAATAAAACATAATAAATACAATATAATATACACTACATTTATTTAAAAATTGATATTAGTAACATCGAAGTTCTTTATTTCGATATTATTGACATCGATATTTAAAACTTCGATATTACTGATATCATACTAATATCGATATTAAGACTGTCGATATTACTTACCTTCGATATTTTGTCCCATCGATATTTAAACTTCGATATTATTGTATATCGAAATTTAAAACTCGATATTTTGTCTGTGTACCATGAAATACAGTGAGGCTAAACGAATGTGCGGACGTTTATCTATTTAGAGAACACTACAACCCACCTTTTGTTTTTTTTTATATTTCTTTTTATTAAGACAAGGCATCAAGAAAGACATTGTTGCATTTTGCAGAAGAGGTTCGGCAACAACTTCAGCATATGGTACAGAAAATATAAGTCAGGTAGGGGCATGGAGCACAAATATCAGGCAAATTAACATGTAAGGGTCATGGGGAAAGAGGAGTATCAAAAACAACAGTTGCAGGTGGTACACAAATATTTCCTCTGTATTGGTTCCAGGGTCCCCAGATATTATTCCACTTTCTAGGGCGACCCCGTGCCAGATAAACAGTTTTTTCACAGAACATACACCAATCCATACTTTCTTTCCACCCTTCTAGCGTAGGTGGCCTAGCCGCTCCCCACTGCTGTGCTATGTTCCGCTTAGCAATCATGTACCCTAGAGTGACCCATCGAGATTGTGCAGTGTTCAGGTCTGTCGGCTCCCAAATATTCAATAAACATCTCCTAGCTTCCGGTAAAAGAGCCACACCTGTCACGTCCTGCATGACGTTATGGACACTGCTCCCATAGTCTATCATATATCGGCATTCTCACAGGATATGAAGAAACGTCCCCAACTGGCCGCAGCCACGCTTACACAGAACATCTTCCGTTAAACCCATTTTAATCAGACCCTGTGCAGTATTTTCAATTGAACGAGCCTCAATCTCGCCGGGATCGCAACTTCCCTAGGGGAAGAAACTGCTGATTGCCAATCCTCGTCATCAATTTCGATACCCTCCTGCGTCCACTTATCCCTTAAATCTACTAAGAGATCTGCTCTATGGTTTATCAATTTTTTATAAATGAGAGAAATGGTGCTATCGGGTAGATGCCCATCCAGTATTCGATCCTCCAATGGGGACGCTTCCGGTATCTCTTCCCCATCGGGGAACACCGACCTCAAAGCATGTCGCACTTGCGCATAGCGAAAATACTCCGTCCCACTCAGTTCATATTCAGTCTGTAGTTCAGTAAACAATTGAACTCTTCCCTTCTCCCAAACATTCCCCACAGTGGTAATCCCTATCAAGTCCCATCGATCAAAACCCTTCAAGTTCCACAACCTGTCCAGGTTGTCAGATCCAAATAACGGGGAAGCCATAGTCAGACGGTCTTTCCATCCCAGTGGACAAAGAGAGTCGTGCCATATGCGCATCGCAACTCTAGTCGGTCCCGTTAAACCTTTCTCTATAGTTTTGGTGTACAGCGCTCTACTGTAATCACCGCCAGGGAGCAGCCATTTATCCATTGCATAACCCGGATCCATATTGGACCCATAGGTACCATGATTTATAGCTCCCAGCTGTGACGCCCAGTAGTATCTCTTAATATCTGGGAGGGCAATGCCTCCGTCGTACCATGGGAGCGTCAACTTGGCCAATGCTATACGCGGTCTTCCTTCCCAAAGTAGACTGTGCTGCAGTCCCTCTACTTCTCGAAAATAGCTAGATGATACCACGTCCAAGGTATTCTGGAGGGCATAAAGCCATACGAGACCAAGACATCACAAACAACATTAAGGGATTTCCTGGGAGAAGTCAAATAAAGCAATATATCATCAGCATGTAATGAGATACGATCTTAAAACTGCGGGGACCAATGAATACCCTTTATCGAAGGCTCCCAACGGATCCAGGCCGCTAGGGGCTCAAGAGCCAACGAAAACTAAAGGGGGGAAAGCGGGCACCCCTGTCAAGTGCCCCGCCCAAGACAAAATGGTGCCGAGACATGATTGTTCACAACAACCGGCGCAAGAGGTTCAGTGTATAGTAAGCGCACCCAGGTAATAAACTCAGGACGAAACCGAATTTAGCCAATACAGCCCAGAGATATGGCCATTCCACCGTATCAAAGGCCATTGTCGCGTCTAACAACATTATTACGTCCGGTTCTCGCAATGTATGCGCCGTGGCTAGAACCCCGTGCAACCGCCTTAGTTTCAATGCTGTATTCCTATGTGGGATAAATCCAGATTGATCAGGATGTACAAAATCACTTATGACTTGACCAACCTATTAGACAACACTTTTGCCAGAATCTTGGGTTCCAAATTCAGCAATGAGATCGGTCTATAAGAAGCGCAATTGGATCTCGGCTTCCCCTCCTTAGGTATCATTACTATCGAAGCCACTCTCTGGTCTCGGGGCAACACCCCACATTCTCGAGCTTCTAAAAACATGTCCTTCAAATAGTGGGCAATCTTATCTGGTCTAAGTTTATACAACTCGACCGGGAGACCATTGGGACCCATTGCTTTCTCAGAGTTCAAAGAGCGCACTGCCAAGGCAATCTCATCAGCAGTAAGTTTACCATCCATGAGGTCACGATCCTCCTCCGACAAACATGGAAGTTGAATATCCCTCAATAATAGGCGCAAATATTCCTCCGGTCTATCTGAGACAGAAGTATAAACTGTAAGAAAATGATCCGCAATGCCATCTATTATCCCTTGTGGGTCGGTAACATAAGTCCGCTCCTTCATCTCAATCTCAGGAACCACCCGATCCGCTCTGTCTTTCCTATCCAACCAAGCAATCAATTTACCGGCCTTGTCCCCAACATGATAAAGACGCCCTTGCTGTTCCCGGCTCAAGGCTTTAGTACAATCTGTGACCAGCGTCCTGTACTCAAGCTGCTTAAGTTGCAAAACATGTAACCTAGACCGGGTTACTTCCTGTTCTATTTCCATCTCGATGTTCGCTATCTCTGATTGAACTCTGACCACTTCTTTCTCTTTCTGTCTGTTGACTCCCGCGATCAGTGACAAAGCTTGACCTCTAATCACTGTCTTAAAAGCCTCCCACAGCGAAATCGACGATGAGACCGACCCCTCATTCTCCTGAAAATAGTGCTCCAACGTTTGTAACAGTTCCTTACGAGTCTTAGGATTACGCAAGTGCCACGGGTTAATGGGGGCGATCCTACCACCTGAACCCAAGGTCATCTCAAATTTGAACCAGAGCGGCGAGTGATCAGAGATGCCTCTAGCTAGATGTTTCAGGATGTACCATGTTACAACGCATACCATTACGACTACCTACCATTACAACGCGACCATTACAACGCATACCATTACAACGCATAGCGCTTAGAGGTGCTGGATAGTGGTAAGTATAATTTACTATTCCAACTCCAGTCCCCGTGGACACTAGGGAAGGTGTTGGATAGTAAATTATACTTATTCCCTATCCTAGAGCGCCCCCCAGCGCAATGCGTTGTAATGGTATGCGTTGTAAAAGTTGCGTTGTAATAGTAGGTAGTTGTAAAAGTTGCGTTGTAACAGGTGTATACCGATGTTTCACTTCAGTAATATACAACGCCTGGGCCGCCGGCACTAGGGCATAGTCGATTCGAGAGAGGCTATCATGGGCACCAGAGTGGAAGGTATACTGTCGCTGAGTAGGATGAAACAATCTCCAGCTATCTACCAGACCCAGAGTCTCTAAAAAGTCAGGTAGCCATTTTTGTGTCCGTCCCACATCCCGGGGCGGAAACCTGTCCATGGCGCCGGAAACCCCAGAATTGAGATCCCCACCTAGAATCAACAAACCACTAGGGAGGTCTAAAACAATCTTACCCAAGTCAATATAGGTAGTGGTTTGCAGGCCCGGGGGGACATAAATAGAGACTAAGGAAAGAGTATATCCCTCCCAACGTCCCAATACTGTTATATATCGACCCCTCTCATCTGCAATTATGGAGTCAACTACAAATGGGAGAGAGTTTCTAAGAAGTATCCCAACTACCCACCTTTGTGATGCTCATCCCATAATGCTTTGCAGGGCCTTTGGTTGGGATTGTATTTTTGCCCATAATAACTGTGTTTGGGGTGGTCCTAAGAGGATGGGACCACCACTGATTCATTCAGCATGATATGCTCTTTGTGTTCAAGGCATCTGCCTGGTCCTCCTCCTGGGTTAGGAGGGACCCCAAACTCATCACCTCTCTCATTGTCTGATATTTCAATTTCAAAGTGCACTTTTGTGAATTGGCTATATGCTTTTTAACATGTAAACTTTTTAATAAACATTTGTGGGTGCAGTTTATAAGCTGACATCTCAAGAGTGCAGTGAAGTTCATTGCTCAGGATTAGGGGGGGCTGCCCAGAATGATCATGCAATGCTCCTACCCCCAAAACATTGCCACAGTCTTTCTGCCCCCCAAACTTCTCCAGGCAGATGGGGGCAATAGCCCCTTAGATTAGACACAGTCTTTCTACCCCCCTAGGAGTAGCCCCTGATCTGCCCCCCCGAGGCTAGGCGCCAGCGATTATGCTAGCTTTTATGTGTAGGGGCTGCCCAGAATGGGCATCCCAATGTCCACCCCCCAAAAAATACCCACAATCTTTATGCCCCTCTTGGAGGCATATCAGGGCGATAGCCCCCGATTCTCCCCTCCCCAGTGCGGCAGAAAGCCCACTAGGCACTGATTTTTTTTTCGGAATGTGTCTACCTGTGGATTTTGGGTCCTAGCGCAGCTGGCACCTAAGGAAACCTAGAAAACCTATACATTTTAAACAAGCATTTGCAATGCAATAGGTCTTGCAGTTGTTAGAGTTTGAGCCATTGGCATTGTAAATGGCACTGCTTTTTAGGTTTGGCCTGAGGCCGGAGCTTCTAGCTCCGCCCAGGAGAAATCTATTGTCCCTACAGTGTACTGCTTAGTCCCACCCTCTGTTCCATTGGCTAGCTCCATAAATGGAGGCTAGCCATTGGAAGAGATTGGCCGTCAATCACATTTTCCAGTGAAAACGCGATTCGGGGGCGTTTCTGGGTCTTTTTTTAAGCCCCGCCCCTTGTTGCCGTGTGTCCCGGGCCGCGCTGTGATTGGCTGCAGGCACGGAACACCCCAGTGACGTCATTTCCCGGGCCGCGCTGTGATTGGCTGCCGGCCGGGACACCCCCGTGACGTCAGCCAATCAAAGCACGGCCGGGACCTGACTGCTGTCGTGCTCTGTTAACACCCGAACCCGCTATCACCAAAGATAGGCTGCTACAAATTGCGCAAAAATTAATAAATCACAGCACCCTTTACGTTTCCAGAACAAACAATTGCGCACATTTAAATTTCTTTCAGGCAGCAGGGACCCTGACAAAAAGGCTCGTTTAGCTGCCTACCCTTCCTCGGCTTCACAGCAAAGGAGTTTTACACTTCAGTTGGAGTTTTCAACCGACTGATGAACCCTCCCGGGACGGCGGTGTTTCAACAAAAAGCAAAGGGATTGTTTTAATTTGAATTAAAACAATATTTAAAGATCTAGGCCCTCAAATTCCGCCCACTTTGGCCACTGCTTGTTGTACCTCACCATCCCATGCTCTCTGCATCCATCACGGCCTTCCCCGCTCACGGAGAGAGGGTCAGATGAAGCATGTAGGGGGAAGCTGGACTTGACCTCCACTCCTCGCCTCCTCCATGGCAGTACCGGCCTTGACCCCGGGACGCACAGCCCTTACCTCCCCGCTGTGAGTGCACACGTGCTCCTTGAGCCTCCAGCCCTTGCTGAACGCCGCCCCGCAGTCCTTCATGGGGCAGCTCATCTTCTTGGCAGGGGCAACCTCCCTGGGGAAAGCCACACCCGACATCGCTTACATTGGTCTATCATTCTAAACGTAAACATTTCGGGTGTAAACCTATGAGCCAACTTCCGGTGGTCTCTGGTCTGCTTTAGTCATGCGGGAGAACTTTCTTTAAGTATACTTACCGAACTTTCTTGAAACTTCCCAAGCCAGTGTCTCTCTCTCTGCAGGGGGGAATACTGCCCTTGCTGGATACACTTGACGAACGCGAGCGCTTTAATTTTTCGGAGTAGACTCACTGTATGACTGGGCGCTTCCCGCCTCTACCAAAGTGCCTGGACTCCCTTGCTGTGTGCGCTGCCTGCTGGGCTGGGGGGGGGGGGCTCCCATGGCTTCCGGGCTGGAGGTTCAGGTAACAAGGCGGTAAACAAAGCGCCAAGTGTCCCCGCCGCTTTACGATGGGCGGCTCTGATTGCGCCATTTGTTTAAAACCAGAGCGCTCCCTGCTCAGCAGCTGTTGCTATTTTTTCACACGAGCTCGGGAGAGAATACACCGTATGTTTGCTGGAGAGACACAAACACCCTCGACCCCTCCCAGGCACCGCGGATGGGGTCACCATGACTATTGCAACAGTTGTCCTTTTCTTCCTTCACCTTCGGTGGCACCAGTACATCCATTCACGGTGCATCTTGGTGGACAGGCGCAGTACCTGGGCTTTTTTTAGTATTTAGCTTTGTAGGCGCTAGTCCTGCCAGAGCGTCTCGAGTTAAGAGCTACTCACAAGAGACAGAAGCTAACCCTGTCAGAGCACGCTGTAGGACAGAGCTGCTCTCAAGAGACAGTACCCCGTTCGTACCGGATCCCGCTGTGGGACAGAGTATCTCACAGCAACCAGGCACCAAGCACTGCTTACAAGAGCCCTGCCTCCTGGACCCTGAGCATGCCACGGGGCTGAGCCTGCCATGAGCCCAAGGCGCCTAGAAAACTCCAGGAGCTTGATGTGCTGTTTGGAGAGGAGAGCCTCACTTACTGGAGGCTGCGACACACCAAGGTACTGTCCTCGAGCTGCTTCTGTTGACGAGAGCGCGAGCTGCGTTATGAGCTATTGTGGTATCTGTCTATGTCCCTCTCAGTGCACTTTAACTCGCTGAAAACATAATTAATATTTCGCATAGTGCTTCATTTGTTAGGCCGTGTATATGACATGGTGTGTTATCTAAACAGTGAGCCTCCTGGTTACTAGGGCAACGCTCCGGAGCTTCTCCTCTTCCAGCTCGGCTCTTCCTTCCGACTCGGGCCGTGCAGAGGCAGCACACTTCCCGGGCTGGCGACGGTGAAATCGACACACAGCACTTTTGGGCAAAGCAGGCCCCCTCCTCCCTCCGCAGGCTTCAGCTGCGCCGGGTGGCACACTTGCCCCTTTCAAACATGCTGGCAGTCCGTCTCTGTTTTATAGATTACATTGGTAAGCAGTGTGTTTACATTCACACCTGGTTTCTGCCACAGTTATTTGAAGTCAAAAGTGCGGGCGAATTAAATCAGAGTGTTACAACAGTGCTCACCTCTGTTTCTTGTCTTGGTGCATAATAAGTGTGGAACTATGCTGCATTCGTGTTATTAATAATGCATATTACACGATTCAATCTAGATTATAAATCTAGAATTTGATGCCATTAATAATTCATTATCACTCAGCACCCTATTAATTTGTCAATGTCAATTAATACTGTAATTTTCACAAATCGAGGGTTTCTGACTTGTTTCTTCCTGAAGCATTGCTTAATATTCATGAGTGTGTGAATGTAGCTGTTGGGCATTTGGAAACAATGATTGGACGGTCCCGCCTGTCACTGCAGAGCCAGGCATTGGATGGAGTAGACCTATTAACAGCAGCTTTCCGAAGTAGAGGTGTGCAGATGGGCAAATTTGTAGAGAGCCAAGCCAGTATGGAGCCAGAGCTCCGGCTTGGCTCTTAAGAGCCGAAGCACAAGCCGAGCCAGCAAAAGATTTAGCAAGTAAAGCATGCAACAAATATCCTTTAAAAGTATGATGAAGACTATTTGAAATTAAAACAGTTTCTTTAACCTTTCATTTATGTGCATTAGAATATACGTCTGTAGTGTGTGCCATTTTTTTTTAAAGTAATCATTTCTAAACATGAACTTATAAGCATTCACGAATATATGTATGCCCTGAGGACGTCGCCAAAAGTGCGGCAAGGAGTATATTTGTTATGTACATAGTATATGTGGCCAATGTTGTTGTTACAAGTTAATGAACATTATTTGCTTTTTAATGATATATAATGACATTTTGGTTTAGCGGATTGTACATTGAATTACTTCAAGGTGCCCCCAGATACTACTCACTCTCTACTACTCACTCTCAATGCTACTCTCCAATCATTCTCTACTACTCACTACTACTCTCTACTCACTCTCTACTACTCACTACACTACTCACTACTACTCACTCTATTGGCCTTGTAAATGACAATGCCATTTATTTATCTGTTTCCAAAACCAACACATAAATAAAAAGTTTGTCATTTACAATGCCAATAGCTCTAACTTTTGCAAAGGCGAGACCGTTGCATTGTAAATGCTTGTTTATTTATGTGTTGGTTTTTAAAAGGTAAATAAAAGGCATTGCCATTTATAATGCCAATAGCTCAAACTCTCACAATTGCGAGACCTATTGCATTGCAAATGCTTGTTTTAAACTAAGTCGTCATTTAGCACTTTATTAACAGACAGACTGTAATTTGTTTATGTGCAAATGTAACATGTACAAATCAAACATTCTCTCTTCTCAATCCCATGGACTCCATTGAGGAGACATGTTCGCAGTCCTGTATTCCACAAGTGCAACTCTAGTGTGTACGAAGTAAAGTCACAGCTCTAAACTGGAGAAACTTTAGGGCTGAGACACCAATGTCATATCCTAATTCAGTCGTCGTTTCATGCACGCTGACTGTGTTGTAAACTGAAGTTATGAAGGGGTGAGCAACCCAATATACCCTTGCAGGCTTGGGCAATTGACACGTTTAAGAGAAGGGGCCAGCAAGGGATTTATTTTGCTGAGAATTCTTAGTTACAGCACAAGAGGGACTGCAAATTAGGTACCCTCGCTACTAGAAATTAGCAGCTGAATAAAGTTTCACACATCTGTAGTGTTACCACACTAACACATTAAAGAGGTGAAAGAAAAACAATAACCAGGTTTTTAGTATCAAAAGATTGTTATTTTCTTTGCAGCAGGGAAATAAATCAACAATAACAGTAGGGTACAGAGAAATGCATTTGGGATATAAAAGGGAGCGTCTTGTATGTTCCTAATATATATCTCAAAATAAGTCTACACTGCTAATGGAAAGGGGCGACCATTCGGTCCCCCCGAACGTATGGTGGAGTACCACGATCCCCCCGGGAAGCCATCTTGGGCGGGAGGCGAGCCTCGGCTGGTATGCCCGAAGCGGCGTAGCCGGGGCGCGCCTTTTTCCCGCCCTGGAGTGGGCTGGCCTAGACACTGACGCGGCCGGCCACGCCCTTTGGGGCAGGCAGGGGCGGGTGTACGCCCGCCCTGAAGACGGATAAAAGGAGCAACAAGCCAAGAGAGCATCCTCTTGTTCCTGTGCTCTGAAGCTGCACCTCCTCGCTGCACGTGAGCTCGAGACGGAACGAAGAGCCAATTTTGAGCGTTGTAATCTTTCTTGTTTGTTTTACAGATACTCTGTTGGAGAATGCCTAAAAAGGCGGGAAAGAGAATGACTACCGAGCAGATGCTGCGTGTTCTCATGAAGGAGGTGACCGACCTAAAAAAGCGAATGGCGGATAAAGACGAGGAAGGGGGGCCGAAACGGCCTTTGGCAGGAACAGCTCCAGGTGGAAAAGGCAAGAGGCCCAGAAGGGGAGCAACGGGGGGAGACGTCCCAGTTCCCTGTAACCCACGTGAGGCACCCATTCCTGTGCCGGAGGAAGGGAATCCGATTCCCGTAGTGGTCACCCCCGTGTCCGGAGAAGATATGCCGCCCGAACTGGCAGCACAATTAGCAGCGTGGTTGGGTAAAGGTAGCAAGGGCGCCACGGCTGACGACGCACGGGTGTTGATGAGGCAGCTGCGGGAAACAAGGGAAGCGACGAAGGCGCCATTGCCGGCTGCGGCAGTCGCAGATACAGCTTCCAGTTCAGGTAAGCGGCCTTTGCCAGTTGCGAGGGATGAGTCGGCACCCTCTCGAAGGGAAAAGTTGGGTCAACATGTCCCTCTAGCTATCAAAGAGAAGATATGGGCAGAGGAGTATATAAACATCTTCTCGTTGCTTACCGATCATTATGAGATGGAGCATGTTAAGAGCCAGAAGGAGCTCATGCATCCGAGTGTTTGGCGCGCAAAGATGGCCGCCTTCAAGGTAAATGAAAACATTGGCAATTGGGGCAAAGCATGGGGGGTTTTTACATCCATCTTGGGTGAATGGAGGCCCGAATTACTGCCTGAATTGCCGATTTATCAGTCACGGATCATGGGGTATTCTGTATCACACGAGGGCAATCATTGGTTCTGTTACGATAATATTTTCAGAAAAGCGAAAGAGCATGATAGAAACTTAACTTGGGATTGTTATGATTCTGTGTCCTGGTCCAAAATGGAGGACTCTGGTATGTTGAAAGTGCCATTAGTAGGGAGTAATGTTGTTGAATCCTCCCGCCAATATGCGGGGACGCCCTTTCGATCAGGTACGGGTAACGAAAATCACTCAAGGCCAATCGGAAACACAGGTAAAAGGGGGGTATGTTGGAACTTTAACAGGGGAAAATGTACTAGGCCCCAGGGGTCATGCAAATTTAGGCACGAGTGTAGTGGGTGTGGGCAATCATCCCATCCTGAGTCCATGTGCAGAGCCAAAAATGGTGATAACGGGGGTAGAGGAGGCGCCAAACAGGTCTGACATAGTCCGTGGGGCGCCTTTACCTACTCCAATTGATACCAGGGCAATGATTCCCTGGCTCAACGAATACCCGGATCACGCTTCCGCTCGGGTGTTGCGGAACGGGTTTTCATATGGTTTCCGCATCCCAGTGGGGGATTTTCAGGGTATAGCAAAATGTAAAAACCAGATATCGGTCCTGCAGCATACGACCGTGGTACAAGAAAAGATCGGGAAAGAGGTGGCTCAAGGTCGAGTCGCCGGTCCATTTAATGTACCACCAGTGGCTAACTTTGTTTGTTCCCCTTTAGGGGTGGTCCCCAAGAAGGACCCGGGTGAGTTTCGGCTGATACATAATTTATCAGCCCCACGTGGTCTTTCCGTAAACGATGCGATAGACCCGGAAGTGTGTTCGGTGCGGTACGCATCCTTCGATGAGGCCGTAGCCATATTGAATCGCCTGGGGCCCGGGGCGCTGATGGCAAAATCTGATATCGAGTCAGCGTTCCGGTTGCTCCCGGTACATCCAGACGATCAGCGTCTTCTTGGTTTCATGTTTCAGGGTCATTATTACATGGATAAGTGTATGCCGATGGGGTGCTCTATATCTTGCGCCTATTTCGAAATGTTCAGTTGCTTCCTGCAATGGGTCTTCACAAAGAAGACGGGGTTTCACCATGTTATGCATTATCTCGATGACTTTTTGTTTCTGGGGGCAGCCGGGGATCCGGAATGTGGGCAGGCTTTGTCTGCATTTTGTGTCTTGATGAATCAGTTTGGCGTGCCACTGGCGCCAGGTAAGACGATGGGTCCCTCGACTTGCCTCGAGTTTCTGGGGATCGAGCTCGATTCCAAAGAAGGTTGTTTTCGTTTACCAGGAGACAAGGTGTTAAGATTCAGGGCATCCCTGCAAATGTGTATAAGTGAGTCTAAGGTTAAGCTACATCAGTTACAGCAATTGGTGGGACAATTGAACTTTGCCCTAAGAGTTATACCGATGGCCCGCCCCTTTTCTCGCTCGATCGCTCAAGCCATGGTCGGCCTGAGGGAGGGTCATCATTGCACAAGGCTCTCGGCAGAGGTTCGCCAGGACATGCGCATTTGGTTGGCATTTCTGGCGGATTTCAATGGTCGCATTGTCTGGAACAAACCAGCCGTGTCCTCTGAGGAGCTGGGGCTGTGGACAGATTCGGCTGGGAGCATTGGTTTTGGTGCCATATTCGGCACGCAGTGGTCGGCACAAAAATGGCCGTCGTGGTGGCATGATAATGGACTGACAAGTAACATTGCTTTCCTAGAACTTTTTCCCATTCTGGTGGCCCTGAGAACTTGGCCTGAGGGATTCAGGGATCACTCTGTGGTATTCTGGTCTGATAACATGACCGTGGTTGAGAGTATCAATAGCCAGGCAGCACGATGCAAATGGATTCTGAGATTGCTCAAGGAAATCGTATTACTATGTATGCAATTGAATGTACTATTTAGGGCAAGACATGTCCCGGGGGTAATGAACAAAGCGGCTGATGCGCTTTCTCGTTTTCATATGCAGGCCTTCTGGGGTTTTCTGCCCACAGCGGACCCGGTGGTGGCACCCTTTCCCGAAGCTCTCTGGTCTCTCGGTGCCCCGAACTTCGTAACCTCGTGGGAGAGAGTTTAGCACCCAGGACGAAAAAGGCATATGAAGGGGCGTTCCGATCCTATTGGGCCTTTTTGGGGGCTGCTAGGGGGGAGCTTTGGGGCCAGGAAGAGTCTGTAGTAAACTTTTTGCTGTCTTTACATCAGGCAGGCAAATCAGTGGCTACGGCCCAGAGGCATCGGGCCGCCATTTCCTTTGTGGCTAGGGCTCATGGGATCCAGGACCCGACAGCGTCTTTCGTGGTGCAAAAAGCGCTACGTGGGTGGCAACGCCTTGAGGGTCGCCCAGTAGATGAAAGGCGCCCGATAGGTTTGGATAGGTTGGCCCTGTTATTATCCAGACTCCCTGCAACATGTTCATCCCAGTTTGAAACAGTGTTATTCCGAGCCGCTTTTACGCTGGCATTCCATGGGGCCATGCGGGTGAGCGAACTAGTGGCGAGGAACAAGCAGGATGTGATGGGGGGACTGTGCCGAGAACACGTTCAGATCAGAGGGGAGACAATGACTGTCTCGTTTTTCAGGTCCAAGACCGATCAGGGTGCGATGGGTGATTGCATAATCATACAAAGGATTCCCGGGTCCTCCATGTGCCCGGTGAGTTGTGTAGAGACATATTTAACACAAAGGGTGGCATCATGGGGGGGGACCTTGTTGAGACACGCTGACGCCACCCCACTGACGAGGTTTCAGTTTCAACGGGTGCTTGCGATGTCAATTACTGCTGCGGGCTTGAACCCGGGCGAGTTTGGGACCCATTCCTTTCGGATAGGGGCTGCTACAGAGGCTACAGCCAGGGGTCTGGATGTTGAACAAGTTAAACGTGTGGGGCGTTGGTCCTCCAATTGTTATAAAAGGTATGTGCGGTTGCACATGTTGTGAAGCTGTAATGATGTACTCACGCTTCTTGTTTTTGTTTGGTTTCAGTTGCGCAAGCCTACGAGGCGGGGCGGACTATGCAGTCGACCCAACACCGGGCCAGCGGTCAGACATCACCGGCTGTGAAAGAGGAGGTGTGGGTCGTGGGCCACTCATACGTGAGGCGTGCCGCGGACGTATTCAAAGCAGGTGACATGATTCACGTGGCTGGGGAATACGGGTACAGGGTGTCCTTCTACGGAAGGGGCGGACTCTGTATTGACCAGTTTCAATCATTTTTCGAGGGTTTGCTAGGGCGGATGAGGTCACCGCCGTCTATAGTCATAGTACATCTTGGGGGCAATGATTTGGTCACCACTGGTAGACGACTTCTTCTTGAGGCGATGCTTTCCACTGTAAGTTGGTTGGCGAGGAGAGTTCCAGGGTGCACGATTGCATGGTCCCATATGATCCCACGAAAAGTATGGCGGGGGGCTATTTCTGTTTCTGCTCTGAATCATTCAGTAAGGAAAATTAATAACAAAGTGAGTAGGTTGTTCCGTTCCAATACACTGCATTCTATTTCGCATGGTTGTATTACTGGTGACAGTATGTATCTGGGGGATGGTGTTCATTTGTCCCGGGTGGGGAACGAGTTACTCATAGGGGACTGTATAGCTTGGCTACAGACCTTAAGACATGACCTTTAGGTAGGAGTGTTGTGGGGGGTCCGGATAGCCGGTCAACTATCCGGCCTGTGGCGGTAAGGTCATGATCGGTGAGCACTAATTGGTAGATCCCTATGAGTGGGCGTCACCCATTACGGATGGGAGCGCTCGAGGGAGGTGGCCATTGGCCCCTCAACGGGGAGGCGGTTCCTTCTAAGGATGGGCCGCCGAAAGGAAAGGAAAGGCGGTCAAGGCCCCTTCCTGGGTAGGAGGGGTTACAGCCCCCTCCTGGAGAATTTCCCGGGGCCAGGTCATCAGCGACGGCAGATGTGGTAAGTTGTGTGGGGTTTGGGAGGGGGGTCTACGCTACCTTCTAGATACCTCACACGAGTCCTCGAACGACCTTTAAGTGGCGTCGAGTTTAATGGGGCCCCCGTCAAGTCAAGGGAAATTGGTAGTGGCACTTGAGGTACGCCTCTGTGCGGTCGCCCCTCACAAGTGAGGGGGTCATTTCTGGTTTAGGGATCTTGACACCGGTTACGACCTTGCCGTTGGCCCTTAAACGTTAGGATGTACAATTTCAAATTACAAGTTAATATTTTGTAGGATGTTAGTTCGGCTAGGAGAACCTTTGTATTAGAGCATATGTTAAGGTTAGCCAAACATCGCAAATGTGGAAATGAAATTGTACATAATATGAAACTGTTATTTTCATGTTTTAATTTTGTTTCATATTTTAATAAATACGGCCGGGAGGGTCACTCCCTCCCGTCTTCCAAAAGTTCAGAACTGTTTCCGGTTTCCCATCCTTGGGGATTGTGTTGCAAGGGGGTGGCGGGTATCTCGGCCATATGGAAAGGGGCGACCATTCGGTCCCCCCGAACGTATGGTGGAGTACCACGATCCCCCCGGGAAGCCATCTTGGGCGGGAGGCGAGCCTCGGCTGGTATGCCCGAAGCGGCGTAGCCGGGGCGCGCCTTTTTCCCGCCCTGGAGTGGGCTGGCCTAGACACTGACGCGGCCGGCCACGCCCTTTGGGGCAGGCAGGGGCGGGTGTACGCCCGCCCTGAAGACGGATAAAAGGAGCAACAAGCCAAGAGAGCATCCTCTTGTTCCTGTGCTCTGAAGCTGCACCTCCTCGCTGCACGTGAGCTCGAGACGGAACGAAGAGCCAATTTTGACCCACCCACCAGCCCCTGAGGACAGCTACTTGTTGTGAATAAAGTTTTTGATGTGGTGACTCTATTTTCTTTCAGGTTGTGACGATTGTCGTGATATTTTGAATCTGCAATAAAGATGGTCATGTATTGGATATTTTCAAATAAAGTATTTGCACTAGTGTTGATCAATAATCATGCTTATAATATATAATTCTTTAGTAATTTAGTTTTAGATAGTTTGTCGTATTTATTGTCGGCGGTAAGGTCATGATCGGTGAGCACTAATTGGTAGATCCCTATGAGTGGGCGTCACCCATTACGGATGGGAGCGCTCGAGGGAGGTGGCCATTGGCCCCTCAACGGGGAGGCGGTTCCTTCTAAGGATGGGCCGCCGAAAGGAAAGGAAAGGCGGTCAAGGCCCCTTCCTGGGTAGGAGGGGTTACAGCCCCCTCCTGGAGAATTTCCCGGGGCCAGGTCATCTGCGACGGCAGATGTGGTAAGTTGTGTGGGGTTTGGGAGGGGGGTCTACGCTACCTTCTAGATACCTCACACGAGTCCTCGAACGACCTTTAAGTGGCGTCGAGTTTAATGGGGCCCCCGTCAAGTCAAGGGAAATTGGTAGTGGCACTTGAGGTACGCCTCTGTGCGGTCGCCCCTCACAAGTGAGGGGGTCATTTCTGGTTAAGGGATCTTGACACCGGTTACGACCTTGCCGTTGGCCCTTAAACATTAGGATGTACAATTTCAAATTACAAGTTAATATTTTGTAGGATGTTAGTTCGGCTAGGAGAACCTTTGTATTAGAGCATATGTTAAGGTTAGCCAAACATCGCAAATGTGGAAATGAAATTGTACATAATATGAAACTGTTATTTTCATGTTTTAATTTTGTTTCATATTTTAATAAATACGGCCGGGAGGGTCACTCCCTCCCGTCTTCCAAAAGTTCAGAACTGTTTCCGGTTTCCCATCCTTGGGGATTGTGTTGCGAGGGGGTGGCGGGTATCTCGGCCATACAGATGACACAATGATTTCAAATCAGAAATAAATGAAAATCAAAAGTGGATGATTAATAACAAGCAGAATTAGACTCAGTAGTCGACGTTTCGGTCTTTTGCGACGTTGGCGGTGACAGCGTATTTTCAAATAGCTGTTTTGAAAATACGCTGTCACCACCAACGTTGCTATTGAGTGTTGCCTCGTTCAAGCCTTCAAAGTTTGAATACCTATCAACCATTGTTGAAACAATATCCACAAATGATACCCGGACTTCTCTTGCTGTGTATATGAATTCTATGCACAAGCATTTTTAATTTGGACGCTCCTGATCAATTTCCGCAAAGAGTATTGCGAACTTACTGCAAGTAGCACCACTGACCCCTTCGGGAACTGTCTGTCTCAGAACCACTATTTTTTCCTAGGGTCATCAACTCTAATGCTTAAAGCTCAAGTCCTGATGATGGTCTTATGAAATCACCTGCAAAAGACCGAAACGTGGACTACTGAGTCTAATTCTGCTTGTTATTAATCATCCACTTTTGATTTTCATTTATTTCTGATTTAAAATCATTGTGTCATCTGTTAGCAGTGTAGACTTATTTTGAGATATATATTAGGAACATACAAGACGCTCCCTTTTATATCCCAAATGCATTTCTCTGTACCCTACTGTTATTGTTGATTTATTTCCCTGCTGCAAAGAAAATAACAATTTTTTGATACTAAAAACCTGGTTATTGTTTTTCTTTCACCTCTTTAATGTGTTAGTGTGGTAACACTACAGATGTATGAAACTTTATTCAGCCGCTAATTTCTAGTAGCGAGGGTACCTAATGTGTTGTAAACTGACATTTCGCTCTGCAACTGAAGAACTGATCCGTAACTGCTAAATCAGAAGAGTGTGCAATAACTGTCGCCTCCTTAATGCCCTTTTCCAATCCCCGTCTAATGGCTGCAACGCAGGGATGGAGGACTTCATCCCCACATTCCCTGAATGAAAAAAATTCTTCAAAAAAGCTACCCTTGTGATTTATAGGAACGAAAGCTGGTTTCAATAATAAAAGCTGGCCTTCAGGAAAATGCACAAACTGTACCTGATCAATGTACTACGAACGCACGATAGACTGCGGAAAGAGCCTTAAAGTCAAGGCGGACGCTACACGCCACAAGGCACTACGAACTACGAAGGTCACTTCGTGAATCGCAAAGACTTTTCCGACACACAATGAGGTGATGGATCATGATGGCGTCATATAATCCGAGTCTGTGTGACAGAAAAACTGTTTTATACATGAGAACCTTCGTTAAAGCAAAATAAATGAAGTTTCCAAACACTGAATCACGGATTAAATAATGATCCTAAGCATTAAGGATTAGTGAAACTCTGCCTTTTTATAAAGCGCTTATGACGTTTGGTTTCAAAGCCAAACGAAGGAAGATGGCAGCCGGGGAGGAAGGGTGCGAACCAAGGCTCACATTACGCTTTTTTCTTACCAAAAAATCTACTCTGCATTAAACTAGTTTCAGCAGAAAACAAAATGGTCCTCATTTCAAGATCACATCATATTAGCACAGGCACACCACTCTGGCTATAGAGGAAAGGCAATTTCCTCTCTTGGCATGTTTCAACAAGGAAGTCAGGCATCCTTGCCCGTGACATGGGCGGAGTCTGTGACGCGGCCGGAAGAGGCCGGTGTTGCGCGTTGATGCGGGGCTTCCATGAGGAAGACAGAGCCCTGCAGTACCGGTGGAAAAGCAGAGAAGTCCCGGGTCCCAGGAGGGGGCCTGGGTGAAGTGGAGAGGAGGGGTGTGTTTCGGCATCGCACAGAAGCTCGGTGAATGGGGCTCGCTAGTGCGCTTAGGCATGGAAAGTGGGGTGTGAGGAGGGGGATGTGTGCGTGTGTGTGTGTGTGTATGTGTGTGCGTGTGTGTGCGTCTGTGTGGCTCTTGCGTGTTTGTGTGTGTGTGTGCATGCGTGGAAGTGGCTGTGTGTGTGTGTTTGCACACAGGAAATCTGAGGCAGGGGATGTGTAAGCATTTCATTTCTAATTGAGCGCGTTAACCAAAAGCGAAAGCGCACCCACACAGCAAGCAGCCAGCAGCAAAAGCGTGCTCACAAGGTCAAATCTGAGACACAAAAAGCGCGCGTCCGACTTGTGTTCACATTCCCAGAAGTCGGACACATTAGTTGTCAAGCTTGGAAGCATGCTTCGCATGCTTTTCCAGCTCGACCTAAAAACTACACACCCAGGGAAATCCAGGATGTGGTGACTTGTGTGGCTTTCACTACGTTCTGTTACCCAGAATCCCTTGCAAACCTCAAACTTTGAAATAAAAAACATTTTCCTTACATTTCTGTGATGGGAAGTTCTGGAATCTGCACAGATCCATAGAATTCCACCCACCCAGCATTCCCTAAATTCTCCCCATTAAAACGGTAACTTACTTGTTTGGGCAGACCTACTACCCACCACAGGAAATGGCCCAAAACGCAACTTGGACACACCACATTTTCAAGGTGAAAACTGACTGTTTTTTTTGCAAAGCGCCTAGCTGTACATTTTGAACCCTAAGGATTTGCTGGCGCCTAAGGAAACCTAGCAAACCTATACATTTTTTAAAAATAGACATCCAGGGGAATGTAGGATGGGGTGACTTGTGTGGCTCTCACTTGGTTTTTTACCCAGAATCCGTTTCAAACCTCAAACTTTGTAAAAACAAAACACATTTTCCTCACATTTCTGTGATGGAAAGTTCTGGAATCTTTGTAGATCCATGAAATTCCACTTGACCCGCATTCCCAAAGTCTTCTGATAAAAATTATACCTCACTTGTGTGGGTTTGCCTAGTGCCTGAGACAGGAAACGGTCCAAAACGCAATGTAGACACACCACATTTTTACAGTGAAACCTGACCCCTTTTTCAAAGTGCCTAGCAGTAGATTTTGAAACCCTAGCTCTGCCGGCACCTAGGGAAACATAGCAAACCTATACATTTTTTAAAACTATACATCCAGGGAAATCCAGGATGGGGGGACTTGTCTGGCTCTCACCAGGTTCAGTTACCCAGAAGCCCTTGCAAACCTCAAACTTTGTAATAAAAACACATTTTCCTCACATTTCTGTGGTGGAAACTTCTGAAATCTGGTGGATCCACAAAATTCCTCCCACCCGCATTTCCCAAAGTCTTCAGAGAAAAATGGTACCTCAGTTGTGTGGGTAGTTCTAGTGCCCGCGAAAGGAAACTGCCCAAAATGCAACGTGGATACACCACATTTTTACAGTGAAGACTGACCCTTTTTTTGCAAAGTGCCTAGCTGTAGACTTTAAACTCTATCTCTGCAGGCACCTAGGGAAACCTAGCAAACCTATATATTTTTTAAAAGTAGACACCCAGGGGAATTGAAGATGGGGTAACTTATCTGGCTCTCTCCAGGTTCTGTTACTCAGAATCCCATGCAAACCAGAAACCTAGTAAAAAAACGCATTTTCAACACATTTATGTTGTGTAAAGTTCTAGAATCTGCTTGGATCCACAAAATTCCACCAATTCAGCATTTCCCAAAGTCTTCCCATACAGATGGTACCTCACTTGTGTGAGTAGGTCTAGAGCCCACGACAAGAAATGGCCCAAAACACAATGTGGACACACCACATTTTTACAGTGAAAACTTACCCTTTTTTTGCGAACTACCTATTTAGAGTTTGAACCCTAGCTCTAGGCAGCTGGGGAAAATTAGCAAACCTATACATTTTTGAAAACTAGACACCCAGGGGAATCCAGGATGGGCGTAGCTTGATGTCTGGCTCTCACCAGGTTCTGTTACCCAGAATCCCTTGCAAATCTCAAACTTTGTAAAAACACATATTACAAAATGACCTATCATAAAACGACTTGGATGTGCAGGGGCTGCACCTGGGTTTTTGGCCCCGGACTCAGCGGCTATCTAGGGTAACCTCCCAAACCCACACATTTCTAAAAACTAGAACACTCTGGGAAGTCCAGCGAGGTATGGCTTGTGTGGACCGCCCAACGTTTTCCTACCCAGACTCTCCTGAAAACCTTAAATTTGGCTGAAAAAAATCTAATTTTTCTCACATTTATGTATGGGAAAGTTGTGGGATCACTCTTTATTTTGTTTTTATTTCAGAAAGACATAGGTGTCTTTCATACCGATGTTTCCCTGTTTGTTTCCCAAATGAATTGCTATATACCTGGTACATAATAAAAAACCATTGCAAGATGCTGCTCAGTTATTGGCTCTGGGTTCGTCGGGTTCTTAGTGAACCTGCAAGTCATATATATCCCCACAACCAGAAGGGTTCAGCAAATGTAACGGTATATTGATTTAAAAAAATCTGACATTTTTAGAAGAAGTTACGGGTGAGAACATTGGCAGAAATGGCTGTTTTTTGCAACATATTTTCAATTTTTCTTATTTTCAACTGATAGGGCCCGATTCACAGAGCTAACTCAAGACAAAATCCTAAACTTACTACTTTTGGTATTCACAGAAGTTAGGATTTTGTCTTAAGACAGATTTAAGACAGACTTAAGACAAAATCCTAATTTAAGTCTGTCTTAAGTCTGTCTTAAGTCTGTCTTAAGACAAACTTAAGACAAAATCCTAACTTCTGTGAATACCAAAAGTAGTAAATTTAGGATTTTGTCTTAAGTTAGTTCTGTGAATCAAGCCCTTAGTTTCCATAAAAAACACCTTGACGGATCTACACAAATGACCCCTTGCTGAATTCAGAATTTTGTCTACTTTTCTGAAATATATAGTTTTCCACGATCCATTATTTTTTTCATACCCATTTCTACAAGTAACTGGAAGGAGGTTGAAAGCACAAACAATAGTAAAAAAAGGCTATGTCCCAGTAAAATACCAAAACTGTGCAAAAATGTTGGGTTCTCTGACAAAAGTCTGTCAGTCCCTGAAAGCTGAGAAGATGGTGATTTCAGCATCATAAACCCTTTGTTGATACAATTTGCAGGGAAAAACCAGATGCTATGATCTGCAGCACTTTTTCCCTCATTTCCAAAAAAAACAACTTTTTGTTGTATTTTGGCTAATTTCTGGGTCCCCTCCAGGGAAATCAACAGACCTTGGGTACCTTTAAAATCCTAGCAATCTAGCAAAAGAAGGGTTGGAGCAAGATGCCTGCACCTGTCGTAGTCAGTGACTCTTGAATGGTGTGATGGTGCTTGGGAAACCTAGGAACACAACCCTATAAGTTCCTTTTAAGGACAGAGTCCTAAACAAACAACATAAGCTGTGGAATCAGCACCCATCTACAAAGTACAATTGCAAATAATGTCCTTTAGAACAATGGTAAGCATCCGTATCAAATAAACAGGTCCGAGCTTGGCAATCGTATATTTTCAATCCTTTATTTTGATTTCACAGTAGAAAAATGATCCAATTCACAATGGATTTTCTTTTTTTCTAGCCAACGTGTTTCGTCTCTACAACTGAGACTTCTTCAGGGCTAAAAAAACATATAAAAAGTTTTTTTATAAAAACACTCATATATACACTTACATATTATTAACAGCAAAGATTTACAAACATCTATATACAAAAAGATTTTCATGGAGACAAGAAGAAATAGTCCAAGTTATTTACAACTGTGAGGTGGGTTATGCTACTTGCTTTTTATTAGAAAGGGAAAAGCTCCACTTGTATCTTTGACACTGATATGTTAGAACTTTAAGACATGGGACATTTTCTGCACAAAATTACCATGTCATTTAGAATATTCAACAAAAGATATATTCCACAAAAAATATTGGTTTCTCTATGAATAAACTTTTTGTTAGTGCTAATCATTAGGTCTTGTATTTTCAGCACATCAGAGTTTTTCTACACACAGCTTATCCTTTAGTTTTTACAAAATGAGTATCAGAGAAGATATTACACTCAGTTGTGATTAAAACACCATATCTAGTTTTGAATAAACCGATCATACCTCAAACATCTGTCTTATGGTATGCAGTATGAGCTGGCGAGTCCTTAATATGCTTGAAAAACTTGTGAGAGATCTAGAATGTACACATAGATTATATTAAAAAATCTACTCATAAGATGTTTAGAAATTGCAGAGAACAAAAAAAGGACAGTCCATTAACTAGCCCATAGCATGAAAAACAATATTCTGTCAAACTGCATGGCTATATCAACAAATATAAGATTGCCAAGTATTCTATGGTTATCAAGAACTGCAAGTAATTTCCATCACAATAAATCATCCCGAATATCTTGGGAAAAACATTTGAAATGTTTCTAAAAAAAGCTCAACATGAAGTAAATCAGACTTCTGTTATTACAAATCAAAACAAATATAAAAATTAATAATGTATTCTGACAAACAGAAATGCTGTTACAATTAGAATTACTAATACAGTCATTCAGAGGTATATATTGCGATAAAATGAGTACCTGTCATGTCCTACGAGTATTCAGAAATGACTGTTTAAAAGAGAGAAAAAAGAAGAAAATCTATCAGAACACAATATATTCAGGAAATATATCTTGTAAACTTTACGTATGAAGCAATTTGATTCGAAAACCGTTTTCGCTGAAGTTAATGTAATACAAAAATATGGAATGTGATAGTTCAAAACAGCAAGGTTGTTATAAAGTCTCCCATTGTATATTGGGAATCCAGAAATCAAGAAATGATTTGACACCGTTTAAGCACTGCTACACACGGTTTATTGTGACCCAACAATAACATAAGACATTTAAATCACTGGAATATATTGTTTATAACGTTCGTTTTTGACATCTAATATTTTAGTGAACTTGTATATTAGGTATAGATTAGATATAATCTCAATCCTTAAATGTATGAACTTAAATAATATATAAGGAAGGGATCCGTAAACGAATAAGACTAAGTAAGTTGTATGATGTATTGATAAAGAACGGCACCCGATAGAGTCTTAGTTTCATGGGCCAAAAGGACGCCAATCGGAATAAGCCGATCCCAAACAATTGAAAGTTGTCAGACATCTTGAAATGTCTTTTGACTTGACCTAACCTTCCATAAAAGTAAACAAAAACGAGAAAAACGTGTCTGAAGTATCATTCCCATAAAAAATAACTAGTGCAAAGTGAGTGATAGATAAAATGAAGAAAACTGTTGACTGCATAACGCAGCGTATCTAGCAATGAAACTTACCTTTGAAACGGCATGGTGACCCGCTGAAACGAATGGCACGGATTCAAAAGTAGCGAATGAGGAGTTTGAAGGAAAACTGGCTTATATAGGGGAATGATTGAATAATTAATAACACGTGAGAAATAAAGATTTAAAACTCGAAAAAGCGGAAGTGAATATCGAAGTAAATAAGGAAGCGAAAATGGCGGCCATCTTATAATGCCGGCAATACATATCCTGTACACATCTTCCTTGATCATTATAAGCGCAAAAAAAAGTATATATAGGAAAATAAGCAAAATGAGGCAAGCCTATTGAGGTATAGTATTAGTACCAGAATAAATGATTTTAAGTAGGGTTTGTAATTATCAATAGGGTCTCAAGAAAAGACCTGTATTCATCACGTAATTAAAAGGAAAACAATATATACACAAAACAGGAAAAACCGCGGTTAGATGAGAATTGGAAAGCAAAAGATTATAGAAAATGAAAATTGAGCAAGAAAAGAACGTATGTTAGGCCCTCGATGTTCAAAAATGGGAACTACCTAATTAATGGTCTTAGATGGACTAATGCGGCGGCCATCTTAGAATGTATAATAACGAGTGGCATATTTCCTAATTTATTGTATAAACAGACCATAGCGAATAAAAGTGTTTGGTGTATGTTATGAACGGAGACCCAAATGTTTCAAAAGAATAATATTTAATCAAAACATTATGGGTATCATGACCAGTAAACATGTAAGGAGAATCTTCAAAAGAAGAAATATAGAAAACCCTTCAAATATTACTGATTAGACCATAAAAGGCCAAAGTAATGAATAATAAAAAATAATAAAAGGAATTGTAAAGAAAGGAAGAGAAGGAACCCTAAAGTGAATAGTGCCTCCATATTCTGTATTTAAAATGAAAAAAGTAGTAAGAGAGTTACTAAGGATGCTTATTAGTACTAGAATTATTAAACAAAAAGATATATACAATTTCTCTCTAAAAAACAGTCACCCCTGATACCGTGCAAATCGTGTCAGAAAATCAATAATAAGTAATCAATATATACATCAGAAAACAAAATTATTCACTAACCGAATCATTATAGCAGAAAGAACAACTTTGTAAAGCATTACATTTTACAGAAAAAATGAAGATCAGCATTAGAATATCATAAAAAATGATGAAATTCATTATTTTGATTTATCTCATATTGAACACATCTCAGACGGCAAATCCATGTAGATTCTAATTGTCTCAAATCATGTTCTTTATTGCCGCCTCTTGGATTGGTCTGTAGATGGTCAATTGCATGGAATTTGACTAACCTCTCATTAGGATGTTCAGTACAGATGTGGTTAACCATTGGATATTTTAAATCACCATTTTTTATAGCTCTTATATGTTCCTGTATACGTATTTTCAGGCAACGAATACTGCTTCCAACATAGGTCTTATTGCATGAACATTGAATTAGATATATGGTGAAAGTGGTGTTACAATTGATGAATTCTCTGATCTCAAATTTTATTGAACCATTGTATGAGAACTCAGTGATTTTGTTTACACCAAATTGGCAAATGCAGCACCCCCACAGACAAAAAACCTTTAGGTTTTTCAGGGAACCAAAGTTGTTTGTTAGGGGTCGATCTAACATAGCTTGGACATAGTTTGTCTTTTAGGGTTTGTCCTCTTTTGTATACCACTCTTGGTCTGTCCGAAACTATATCTTTGGGGATGCTTTCTGATTTGAGAAGGTGCCAATTCTTACGTAGTATATTGAATACATGGCTGCTGTAAGAATTGTATTTAGTGACGAAAGGTACATAAGCTAGTTGTTTTTGCTTAGTCTTTTTTGATTTGGAAGAGCTCAGAATGTTGGTTCTATCTAGAGTGCGAGCCCGCATCTCTGCTTTATTTAGACAGTTAGTGTCATAGCCCCTTCTCCTGAAATTTTGTTTAATCTGTGATATGTTCCGGAAAAAATCACAGTCTCTGCTGCAATTACGTATTGCACGTACCATTTCCCCATAGGGAATAGCCTTGATGGTAGATTGGGGATGTGCACTAGTGGCATGCAATACACTGTTGCATGCTGTAGGTTTCTTAAACACATCACTATGGATTCTCCCTTCATGAACATATAGTTTTAGATCAAGAAAATCAATTTCAGTGGCCGAAAATTTGATTGTCAATTTAACATTGAAAGAGTTGACATTCAGATAGTCAAAATAGGACATTAGATCATCCACTGGGCCATTCCATATTAGAATGATATTGTCTATGTATCGAGCATAGAATATCATCTGGTCACACCAATTTTTTGCTTGTGGGCCCCAGACATGCTCTACCTCAAAAAGCCCCATAAAGAGGTTGGCATACGATGGAGCAAATCTTGAGCCCATCGCAGTGCCCCTCTTCTGAAAGGCATTATTCATAAGGATCAGTTCTGTCATTTCCAACAGCATAAAGGTATGTTCCATTCTATTGCAGTCACGTTGAAATAGAAAGTATTTCAGTGCACGTATTCCTTGTTTTAACTCAATACATGTGTACAAACTTTCCACGTCCATGGTGACAAAAAGTAACTGAGAATCCTGCCAAGCAAAATCTTCTAATTTACAAAGAAGATCGCCACTATCTCGCAAATATGATGGAAGATTTTGTACAAAGGGTTTAATGAAGGTATCAACAAATTCCGAAAGGTGTTCTGTTGGTCCACCATTACCGGAAATGATAGGTCTTCCGGGGGGAAAGGTTCCCCCTTTATGAATTTTCGGTAAGATGTACAAACAAGGGAATCTGGATTGATGAGCTTGTAGGTATCGATATTCATGGTCAGATAGCAAACAAGATTCATGCCATTCATAAAGTTTGGCATTAATCAGGGTTTCTATTTTGGATGTAGGATTTTGACCAAGTTTACCATAACAATTGGGGTCGGAAAGTTGTCTATTTATCACGTCTAGATAGTCACTTTTGTTCATTAGAACAACACTCCCTCCCTTATCAGCCTCTCTTATTACTAGATTCTCATCATTCTTGAGAGCCATAAGCAAAGTCCAATCACTTCTAGATATATTTGTATGATGTTTACATTTATGTGTTCTAAGATGGTCGTCCTCCAGTTTGTACAAATCCAAACTAACTCTGTTAAAAAACTCATCAATAACAGAGTCCCTCGTTTGTGGAGGTATGAATTTGGATGCAATGCGTAAACCACTATAAGTACTACAATCCTCATAGAAGCCTAATAGATTGGAAAATTCAAAAACATTTCCGATTTCTTCCTCATCATAGAGGGTCGCTAGCATGTGAGAATGATGAATATCATTAATACTAGGTACATCTATGGTAGAAGATTTGGACACAGGAGGCAAAGGAGGATGCTCAGCAAAATGTTTTTTTATTTTTAGTTTTCTTGTGAATTTGAAAAGATCAACATGAATATCATCAAAGTTACATTTCTCTGTTGGACAAAAATTCAATCCCTTGCACAAAACATTGCGTTCATTGTCAGTTAACACTTTGGTTGATAGATTAAAAACACTAATGTCATTTACAACGGAATTATCATTAGATTAGACTTCAGACAAAGTACCCAATCCATCTATTTCTTTTGGGTTGTGTTCTGTTCCCTTGGTCTTGTACCTGCCCTTGTATTTTGTGCCACCCCGCCTTGTTCTTGGTTTGGATTTTTCTTCCGATTGCCTAGGCGGAATCTTTGTACCTCTCGTAAAAAATCAGACGAGGTATTATCTATGGCCATGGTGCTGGTACCTTCACCAGGATCACTTTCTAGGGAAGATAGAGAGGTATTGCTGGAGGAGACACTAGTGTTACTTTTATCAGTTTTCTCCGGTGCTTCACTGATCACATCGTCATATTTACGAGAAAACGTAAAGATGCGGCCTTTTTTGTAATCACCATCATCTCTGCGTATCTTTCTTTGTTTTTTTTCTTTCAAATACAGTTGATAATTATTCAGCTCTTTCTTAAGAATTTCATTGTTCTTCTGTATTACATCCTTAAGGCTAGATTCATTAATTTCTTTCTCCAACTTCAAGATCTCTTCTCTGATTTTAGCTACTTTTCTTTCAGCGTTAGTAATCAAAATGCCCATCATTTTATAAGAGGCGGTGTGCAGACCCTCCTCCCAATCAGTTAGTAAGTCCCTATCCAAGTCCTCAAAGCTTGGAAAAATCATAATCCTAAATCCACGAGGGATACGTTTGTTCTCAATATATTTTTTCAGGGTTGCCCCATCCCACCATTTTCCTAACTCAGACTTCTTGAGTTTCTCCAAGCGCATAAATTTGGATTTGAGGCCCTCATTGGGACCTAACGTATTTTCCTGTGCTAACGGCCTGTTCTTCGTGGTACTACTGAATAAGTAATCAAACATCTGTTCTCTATTATCATTAAAACCCACAAGCAAATAATTGGTGTGACCAGATGATATTCTATGCTCGATACATAGACGATATCATTCTAGTATGGAATGGCCCAGTGGATGATCTAATGTCCTATTTTGACTATCTGAATGACAACTCTTTCAATGTTAAATTGACAATCAAATTTTCGGCCACTGAAATTGATTTTCTTGATCTAAAACTATATGTTCATGAAGGGAGAATCCATAGTGATGTGTTTAAGAAACCTACAGCATGCAACAGTGTATTGCATGCCACTAGTGCACATCCCCAATCTACCATCAAGGCTATTCCCTATGGGGAAATGGTACGTGCAAGACGTAATTGCAGCAGAGACTGTGATTTTTTTCCGGAACATATCACAGATTAAACAAAATTTCAGGAGAAGGGGCTATGACACTAACTGTCTAAATAAAGCAGAGATGCGGGCTCGCACTCTAGATAGAACCAACATTCTGAGCTCTTCCAAATCAAAAAAGACTAAGCAAAAACAACTAGCTTATGTACCTTTCGTCACTAAATACAATTCTTACAGCAGCCATGTATTCAATATACTACGTAAGAATTGGCACCTTCTCAAATCAGAAAGCATCCCCAAAGATATAGTTTCGGACAGACCAAGACTGGTATACAAAAGAGGACAAACCCTAAAAGACAAACTATGTCCAAGCTATGTTAGGTCGACCCCTAACAAAAAACTTTGGTTCCCTGAAAAACCTAAAGGTTTTTTCGTCTGTGGGGGGTGCTGCATTTGCCAATTTGGTGTAAACAAAATCACTGAGTTCTCATACAATGGTTCAAAAAAATTTGAGATCAGAGAATTCATCAATTGTAACACCACTTTCACCATATATCTAATTCAATGTTCATGCAATAAGACCTATGTTGGAAGCAGTATTCGTTGCCTGAAAACACGTATACAGGAACATGTAAGAGCTATAAAAAATGGTGATTTAAAATATCCAATGGCTAACCACATCTGTACTGAACATCCTAATGAGAGGTTAGTCAAATTCCATGCAATTGACCATCTACAGACCAATCCAAGAGGCGGCAATAAAGAACATGATTTGAGACAATTAGAATCTACATGGATTTGCCGTCTGAGATGTGTTCAATATGGAATAAATCAAAATAATGAATTTCATCATTTTTTATGATATTCTAATGCTGATCTTCATTTTTTCTGTAAAATGTAATGCTTTACAAAGTTGTTCTTTCTGCTATAATGATTCAATTCAATTCAATTCAAAGAATCTTTATTCGGTGATTAAAAAACACCATAAAAGCACATTCCAGTACTAATAAGCATCCTTAGTAACTCTCTTACTACTTTTTTCATTTTAAATACAGAACATGGAGGCACTATTCACTTTAGGGTTCCTTCTCTTCCTTTCTTTACAATTCCTTTTATTATTTTTTATTATTCATTACTTTGGCCTTTTATGGTCTAATCAGTAATATTTGAAGGGTTTTCTATATTTCTTCTTTTGAAGATTCTCCTTACATGTTTACTGGTCATGATACCCATAATGTTTTGATTAAATATTATTCTTTTGAAACATTTGGGTCTCCGTTCATAACATACACCAAACACTTTTATTCGCTATGGTCTGTTTATACAATAAATTAGGAAATATGCCACTCGTTATTATACATTCTAAGATGGCCGCCGCATTAGTCCATCTAAGACCATTAATTAGGTAGTTCCCATTTTTGAACATTGAGGGCCTAACATACGTTCTTTTCTTGCTCAATTTTCATTTTCTATAATCTTTTGCTTTCCAATTCTCATCTAACCGCGGTTTTTCCTGTTTTGTGTATATATTGTTTTCCTTTTAATTACATGATGAATACAGGTCTTTTCTTGAGACCCTATTGATAATTACAAACCCTACTTAAAATCATGTATTCTGGTACTAATACTATACCTCAATAGGCTTGCCTCATTTTGCTTATTTTCTATATATACATTTTTTGCGCTTATAATGATCGAGGAAGATGTGTACAGGATATGTATTGCCGGCATTATAAGATGGCCGCCATTTTCGCTTCCTTATTTACTTCGATATTTACTTCCGCTTTATCGAGTTTTAAATCTTTATTTCACACGTGTTATTAATTATTCAATCATTCCCCTATATAAGCCAGTTTTCCTTCAAACTCCTCATTCGCTACTTTTGAATCCGTGCCGTTCGTTTCAGCGGGTCACAATGCCGTTTCCAAGGTAAGTTTCGCTGCTAGATATGCTGCGTTATGCAGTCGACAGTTTTCTTCATTTTATCTATCACTCGCTTTGCACTAGTTATTTTTTATGGGAATGATACTTCAGACACGTTTTTCTCGTTTTTGTTTACTTTTATGGAAGGTTAGGTCAAGTCAAAAGACATTTCAAGATGTCTGAGAACTTTTAATTGTTTGGGATCGGCTTATTCCGATTGGCGTCCTTTTGGCCCATGAAACTAAGACTCCATCGGGTGCCGTTCTTTATCAATACATCATACAACTTACTTAGTCTTATTCGTTTACGGATCCCTTCCTTATATATTATTTAAGTTCATACATTTAAGGATTGAGATTATATCTAATCTATACCTAATATACAAGTTCACTAAAATATTAGATGTCAAAAACCAACGTTATAAACAATATATTCCAGTGATTTAAATGTCTTATGTTATTGTTGGGTCACAATAAACCGCGTGTGGCAGTGCTTAAACGGTGTCAAATCGTTTCCTGATTTCTGGGTTCCCAATATACAATGGGAGACTTTATAACAACCTTGCTGTTTTGAACTATTACATTCCTTATTTTTGTATTACATTAACTTCAGCAAAAACGGTTTTCAAATCAAATTGCTTCATACGTAAAGTTTACAAGATATATTTCCTGAATATATTGTTTTCTGATAGATTTTTTTCTTTTTTCTCTCTTTTAAACAGTCATTTCTGAATACTCGTAGGACATGACAGGTACTCATTTTATCGCAATATATACCTCTGAATGACTGTATTAGTAATTCTAATTGTAACAGCATTTCTGTTTGTCAGAATACATTATTAATTTTTATATTTGTTTTGATTTGTAATAACAGAAGTCTGATTTACTTCATGTTGAGGTTTTTTTAGAAACATTTCAAATGTTTTTCCCAAGATATTCGGGATGATTTATTGTGATGGAAATTACTTGCAGTTCTTGATAACCATAGAATACTTGGCAATCTTATATTTGTTGATATAGCCATGCAGTTTGACAGAATATTGTTTTTCATGCTATGGGCTAGTTAATGGACTGTCCTTGTTTTTGTTCTCTGCAATTTCTAAACATCTTATGAGTAGATTTTTTAATATAATCTATGTGTACATTCTAGATCTCTCACAAGTTTTTCAAGCATATTAAGAACTCGCCAGCTCATACTGCATACCATAAGACAGATGTTTGAGGTATGATCGGTTTATTCAAAATTAGATATGGTGTTTTAATCACAACTGAGTGTAATATCTTCTCTTATACTCATTTTGTAAAAACTAAAGGATAAGCTGTGTGCAGAAAAACTCTGATGTGCTGAAAATACAAGACCTAATGATTAGCACTAACAAAAAGTTTATTCGTAGAGAAACCAATATTTTTTGTGGAATATATCTTTTGTTGAATATTCTAAATGACATGGTAATTTTGTGCAGAAAATGTCCCATGTCTTAAAGTTCTAACATATCAGTGTCAAAGATACAAGTGGAGCTTTTCCCTTTTTCATAAAAAGCAAGTAGCATAACCCGCCTCACAGTTGTAAATAACTTGGACTATTTCTTCTTGTCTCCATGAAAATCTTTTTGTATATAGATGTTTGTAAATCTTTGCTGTAAATAATATGTAAGTGTATATATGAGTGTTTTTATAAAAAAACTTTTTATATGTTTTTTTAGCCCTGAAGAAGTCTCAGTTGTAGAGACGAAACGCGTTGGCTAGAAAAAAAGAAAAAAAGAAAATCCATTGTGAATTGGATCATTTTTCTACTGTGAAATCAAAATAAAGGATTGAAAATTTACGATTGCCAAGCTCGGACCTGTTCATTTGATACGGATGCTTACCATTGTTCTAAAGGACATTATTTGCAATTGTACTTTGTAGATGGGTGCTGATTCCACAGCTTATGACCTTTAAAATCCTCATCATGTTGGAAGAAAAGGTGCAAATTTGGCGTGGAGACCTTATTGGGTCAAAAAGTTACAGGGGCCTAAGCGCTTAGTTACCCCAAATAGCTAAAAAAAAGGCTTAGCTCGGGGAGGTGGAAAGGCCCCGCAGCGAAGGGGTTAGCAAAAAGAAATTTCTCCTAAAAAAGAAACCAACATTACAGGTGTGTCAAACTGCATGTGTGTGATCCTTATGAGTTTGCCTAAGCATAGAAATGTACTCTAGCATTGTATGCTCCAAGTCGAATTGTTTGCTAGACAGCACACACTCACCTATACACCATGGTTGATTTGACTTTTCACTGTCCCCCCCCCTTGCACAACGCAGCACAGCGAAATTTAGTTACTGTTTTGCATGAAAAGAAATCTTTCCCTGACACTCTGGTTTTCCCTGGAGTGTCAGTTTACTCAGTTCAGGAAACAAGTGGTCTCAGGCCCTCAGGAACCAAAGATCCAGATTTCTTGTTGGGGCCCTTGCCCTTTGTAGAGGTATGAAGAGCTCTACAACAAAACTTCCAGCTCATGAGGCGTACCTGAAGGTCCACCAAAGGGCAGTAAAACCCCTGTAATACGGCAGAACACTAATAAATTGTGTCACGTACATATCATCAGTAGGAGAGGGGACACACACCATCCTGAGCTGGACCTAAAGGACTTCCAGTAGGTAGTCTAGCTACTCTAAAATGGCAGAGGACTCAGAGCTAGCACCTCAGTCTGAGTCAGTCCCTTATGAGTTCTTTCAAGTCCACGTTATCAGGAGTGGAGATACACACAGAATCAGCCGCGGCCACTGCAGGTCAGAGCTATGGACCGGCTTGAGTGGGATTTCAAGAGATGACCAGAAGAGAAAATTATTTATTTATTTATTAATTACTAGCAGCCCGTCCCGACGTTGTCCGGGTATAAATTGCTGCCGGCCAGTAGTATATTGTTTTGTAGGATTTCGTTTTGATAGCATTTCTTATCTGTGACAGGCCTGTGAAACGCTCCGATTCACAGTGCACTCCTGATGCACTTAAGAGTGCGCGTTCAGTGGTGTGTGAACTCGAATTTCCCTACTTTATTTTTCCTTGCGATATTATATAGCGTGAACTCGACAACATGGCATGAGCACAATTTACATTCCAGAAGAACACATTCATTTGTGGTAGGCACGGGGAGACAAAGTGATTTGCTTGGAATCACAGGATGTTGAGCTGATGCCGATATTCGAACGTAGCTCCCCAGCTCTAAAGTTCGCAATTCTAGAACTTGTGGTGGGAGGTGTGTCTAAAAGTGTATGTCGGTGCTGGCCATCAATGAGAGAGACCTGTGCACTTTTCAAGTTTTCAAGTTTCAATACTTTATTCGACAGCATTGTCATAAAAGCATTTTATCCCTGTTCTAGACATAAATAATACTATACTAAGTTAAGATCGATTTAAGATACACATTAAATACAGAATGCTGGCGAAATCTTTCCTCTAAAAAATATTTATACAGTTTAAAAATACAGGGTCACTATGCCTAATACATAAAAAATAAATCTAGCTTAAAACGAAATACTTTTCATCATTCATGATTAATCGCAGTTAAAGTGCGGGTGCGGATAATCGTGCATTTTTCAAATCGGTGGTGAAAAAATATGAGTATGTTGCTGGAGATGTGGGCCACCGTGCCACCAATGTACTTACCGGGGGAGGGTAAACACCCATCATTCCGCAACTTTCTTTCGGCATACCATCACTCCGCATACTTTCATTACGAAAGTACCATAAATCCGCAATGCCATTATAACGCATTTTATATGCTTTCATCACGCATACATTTACAACGAAATTCGTTGTAAATGCATGAATGGTAAAAGCATGTTTATTTTTTAATGTTTGGATAGGGTAAGTATGGGTATAGGGGTATATGTTTTGGGGTACTGTGGTGTATGTTTTGGGGTGTTTGGGTATTTTAAGGGTTCAGATATAGTTTTGGGTTATGGGGTACAGGGGTAGTTTTAGGGTTTAGGGATAGGTTTGGGCTTTGGGGTACAGTGGTATTTTTAGGGTTCAGGGCTAGGTTTGAGTTTTGGGGTACAGGGGTATTTTTAGCGTTCAGGGCTAAGTTTGGGTTTTGGGGTACAGGGGTATTTTAGGGTTCAGGGGTAGGTTTGGGTTTTGGGGTACAGCGTATATTTATAGGGTTAAGATGGGTTAGTGTTTAAGAGTGTTGGGGTATTTTAAGGAGTAAGGGTGAGTTATGATTATGGGGTGCAGGGGTATTTAAAGGGAGCAGGGTAGGATTAGCACACGATATGAGACATGGCATGAAGGGCGCAACGTACCACACGCCCCCAGCGTTTGTCACGCCCCCAGCACACGCCCACAGTACAACGCAGACATGCCCACAAGAGACTACTTTGCTGGCACAGTTCTTTTACCTTTTAAATGTATATGGTGGATGTCTGCATAGCCTATGTCCTTCTGCTGCAACTGCCCTTTCCAACGCTGTATTGGGTTTTGTGATTGGTGCTGTGGTTCCTGAGATTACCTGCCTCAAAGGTTTGGGCTCTCTCTTCCTTATATTAGTATGGATTATTTATTTTAGTTTATTTAATTATTTTATTTAAGTTTATGACTTTGACACACCCTCTTTCTGTACTATTGGACCCTTAAGCTCTTTCTGTACACCCTCCATTGCTGAGACTCTGACCGTCATGCGAGCGCTAGTTTTTTGGAGGTAACCCTTTGCCCCTAAGAGGAGGTATTGCCTCCTAGTGAGCTCTGGGCCAGCGGGTCTTTTCACATGGACACCCTTTTTTTTTTTTACTTTATTTTCCATTTTTACATAAAGACAAAGAAAGAAATATCAGCAATGAAACTGCAATATGATGACATAGAATGACTATTATAATGAGGCTGGGAAAAAAAAACAGTTCAATTGAAACATGAATACCAATCATAATATCCACAATGAAGAAAAAAAACAAGGCGATGCGATACATAAGCACCGACTGCGACCAATATAATACACATAATGAACATGCGACCAATATAATATACATAATCAACAAATCAAACATGTGACATATCTGAAATCAATTTACACAGTTAGGAACAAAAACAATAAGTGAACTAAATGTGGTATAATCGTATCCCCGCTACTCTTCTCCTAAGTCCGAAGAGAGCTATCCCACTCTGGTTGGGGTAATGCCGGACTGAGCCGGAGAATCATGCGCTAATTGGCGCCGGGATATGTAGTCCCTATATGGGCCCCAAATGTCAATTGGTCTGGAAGAATCAGGGAGTAAAGTGCTAAATTCCTTGCAGTTCACATTGCAGAACGCAAGGCTATTTAACCAAAAGCGAAGAGTAGGAGCACGTCTACTACCCCACAGTAATGCAATCGCTCGTTTTGCCAAAAGGAAGCCCAACGCAGCAAGCCTACGAACCTTCATAGGGAAGTACATTACATAACCCAATAGGGCGATCTCAGGTAAAGGAAGGAGGAGCATGGACAACATATCAGCCAAGGTGGAGTGGATATCTACAAAAACAAAGAAGGATAAGGGGGGGGGGCCCAGGGGAGGAGTGGTTTATAGACCAAATGGTATCTTGTCCCCCAACTATACAGTTAAACACAAGAGAGATGCCACAGGTCTTTGTCTTCTTCAAATCTCATGCTGAACCCTTGTAGTATTCTGCATGCATAGATAGAACCAAGAGGTTACTACAGTTGAGAGGAAAAAGGCACAGGAGATAGATAGATGTAGATGTAGTTCCAAAAGTCAGAATCCATTGAAAAAGTACCCATCAGCCCACTCAATAGTGGAACTTCGTCATCTGGGATTTTGTATTCGTAATATGGTGTCCAAGACAGCCCTTCCTCAGAGAGATCTTGAGGCTAGCTGTGGACCCACAGGTTGAACCTTCAACCATAGAGGATGACTGAGTTTAAGGCTGATAGTACTTAGTTGCAGTGCTCAAGAAAATTGTGAAAACAAAAAGATAGGAGGAAAGGTGATCCAAGTGATTAAAAATACCTATCTTGATGGCGATAAGAAAACTGTATTGGGTTTGCCCATCAAGTTGGTATTATTAAAAGCAGAGTGATAATAGCGAGAAAATATATGCTATTTACCAAAGATGTTCAGTGGTCAACATGTTTCAGCCTCTGTCGGCTTTCGTCAGGACCTAGCACTCACTACTGCAACACTTACTTGTGCTGTGATAGACTACAGTACACACTAGTTTAAGTACAAGTAAACCATAATTTATTAGTTTACCCAAAACAGTTTATGTTTTCAATTTATATTCAATTTACAAACACGAAGGACAAGTAAGTGAACCTAGTTATGGTATATTCCAATGTTGGTGCACGAGTGTGTCATCAAGCAAGCTGTTTATTAAAACGCGCTCTGTCTACTTGTTTCAGAAAGCATGAATATAACCCCAAGTGGGCTAAGATATCGCCCAGAGTTGCAAAGACCCCAAGATTAACACAGGTAAACAAACAGTAGTTCGACATTCATGCCCAAAGGAGGCCCTTCCGTGTATCTACACAGGACTTAATATACTCATTGCTCTGTTGCAGTGCAAACCTCAAAGCCTAGACGACATTTCTACATAAACAGGACTGACCGTGGGCAGGATAAACACAAGGTATGCTTTATTCCGGCACTCGCGTTGGCCTAAGAGTAGTGGCTCGAGGACCCCTTTTGTAATAAACACTTTGCTTTGTTCTTTATTTTAAATAGTTCCCATGGACTAGACTCACACTGCCCTGACGAGAATCCTGCAAGTCACTAATCAGGCTTCGAAACGCGTCGGCACCCCCCTTCTCTCTTGGCCGGTTGGCCATTGTTATTGACGCAGAAATGGGCAATATTCCTGAAATTCAATTGATTATATCCTGTTCAGGTCGTGGGAGTAGAATTATTTTTGAAAACACTTTGTTCTCTCCTCTCCCCGTGTTTTAGTAAATGTTTGCAAGAAGTTTTTCTTCATTCACAAATGTACAAGGTTATTTGTGTCCATCTGTTAGAATTTATTTACAGTGATATTTGTTCTTTGGTAAAAAGTCACTTTTTTGTAAATGTCAATTATATGTTTGGTTCACTGTATATATGTATAAAGTGTTTGTGAAATTGTGTATGGCTAAGACATGAAGTTGATAGTGGTCTTAGGTCTGTGTTTTCTGAATTTCTCCTTTGTGTTTGTAAATTGAATATAAATTGAAAACATAAACTGTTTTGGGTAAACTAATAAATTATGGTTTACTTGTACTTAAACTAGTGTGTACTTTAACTAGTTTGGAGGCATAGGCAATTATTTCTATTTCATATTAGTGTGGCCCTGCCTACCCTCCTTCCCATTGGGCCCAGCCACCCCTGTTTTTTCTGGTGATAGACTACAAGCATTCTTAAAAATGATATAACATCTCCCTAATTTTTGGGATTTAGAGCCTCACCTCACCTGGCAACGGCTCAGGATGAAGGAGGCCACGCACTCTCCGTCGTTACCTCGTGCTGTACTAAGCCGAGGAGGAGGTGGATATCTAGCCAATACTGGTTTATTTTAGGGCAAGTCCAGGTTAAATGTGCAAAGTCGGCAAAGGGGGCCAAACATTTCTGACAGTGGTGAGGCCTGGAATTGTCAATTCTGTGTGCGTGGGCCGGGGTGAAATACATCCAGCGAAGAAATTTAAAATGAAGCAACTTATGACGACTATTCAAAGAGCCGTTGGTCGTGTTCCTACAGCAATATGCCCACTGGTGTTCAGTGATAGGTCCACCCAGGTCTCCCTCCCAAGCAGCCCTAAGCCGTGTGTCATCTATTGGGTTGAGCGTACCGCACTGTTTATACAATTTGGAAATCAAGTGTGCACTATCTGGGCTCTGAATCAATAAGGTGAGGGGAGGGGTTATGGCCGGAGCCAAAGGAAAGGAAGGAAATTCAGCCCTGAAGGCAGAGCACAGTCGGGTGAGAATTAAAGTGTCCATAAAGGAGCGGTCGCTAAACCGAGCCTCCTCCGCCAAGGATAATACATGCCCGTCCGGGAACAAGTCTCCGAGTGTACATATGCTGAACTTCGCCAGCGTGCGATCAACCAAAGTCTCACCAGTAATAGGAAAAAGGGTGGAGTTGGGCAAGGGCAAGGCAGGGGAATATAAAAGATCCATACCCCAAAGGCTACGCAATCTGATCAAAGCCCAGCAGGTGGTGGAAACTGTTTGGATGTCCCGGGGGTCTTGAGGGAAGCCGGTGGGAAGAACTGTAAGAAGCCTTCTCGGGAGGACCAGATCTGCCTCCGGTCTCAAATACGGGATGCGTGCGTCCAGATGGAACCAGGCGTATGTATAGCAGCACTGCGCGACTAAATAATACAAGTACAAATCTGGAACACCTAGCCCTCCCTTTGAGGGGGCAAAGTCAAGACCTTCCAACTGACTCGGGGTGTCTTGTCCCCCCAGATCAAGCGAATCAAAATAGAGCGGAGTTGCGTGAAAAAGACTTTAGTTAGAGGAATAGGGATATTATTAAAATAATACAAGAACCAGGGTCAAACTATCATTTTAATGATTGCAATTCCGCCTGCCATGGACAGGGGCAAGTGTAACCATCGGGCAACCTACGATTCCAATGCGTCAATAGCGGAGCCATAGTTGAGACGAATAACCAATGCGGTGTCAAGATGAATGTGGATACCAAGGTATTTAATAGAATCATCACACCATTCCAGCGGAAACTCGAAAGACCAAGGAACTGTGCTAGCTGTGAGCGGGAATATGACAGATTTGTGCCAATTAATATGCAGCCTAGAAAAATTGCCGAATCATATGATTTCCAGAATCAATGGTGACAGATTGTCGTGAGGAGGACGGACATACAGTACCATGTCGTCTGCGTACATTGAAAGCAAAAGAGGGCCCGTGCGGAATTGCAAGCCGCGCTGCAGATGGTTCTCCTGAAATTGGTGAGACAAGGGGTCCATGGCTAAAATAAAAAGGAGAGGGGATAGGGGGCACCCTTGCCTAGTGCCACGGGACAAAGGGAAAGAGTCAGACAAAGTGCCATTAAGACGCAACCGGGCCGGGGGCTTAGTATATAGAAGTGTGACAGTTGCCGCGAAGCATTCAGGCATACCCATCCGACGCATGACTGAAAGGAAAAAAGGCCACTCAAGGGAGTCAAAGGCTTTCTCCGCATCAAGTAAAACTGTGGCGGCCGGAGTGGAGGGGTCAATGCGGTGTAGCACGGTGAATAATGTCCAGAGATTAAGAGAGGTGGGCCTGTGTGGAACAAAGCCCGACTGCACAGGGGAGATGAAAAATTCCATCAGCAGTGATAGTCTAATGGCGACAAACTTTGGCTAATATCTTGTAATCTAAATTTAACAAGGACATTTGCCTGTACGAACCGCACTGCATAGGATCCTTCCCCGGGTTTGGGCAATAAAATGATCACCGCTTCTCGAAACGTCGGAGGGAGGACACCAACCTCCAGTGCCTCGGCATACACCTCAACCAAGCGCGGCACCAACAGGTCTTTATAAGCTTTATAGAAGTCAGCAGAAAAGCTGTCAAGCCCCGGGGCAGAGGATGCACGTAGGGCATCGATCGCCTCAACAATACTGTCCGACGTGATTGGGGTCAGAGGAAACTCCTGCATGTAAAGCTCCAGATAGACCAAGGCCATCTCGGATAGGTAATCCTCCTGACCGCTGGTATCTCCAGAGAGGCGTGATGAATAAAGGGTCTTATAATAAGTGAGAAACAGGTCGCAGACTGCGGGGGTGGAGTGGACGTGGGAACCGTCCATTCTGGCCATAGAAATGATATGCATGGGGCCTCTGGGGGGACGAAGCGTGTTAGCCAATAAACGGCCCGGGAGCTCACCTTCCCCGTACCGCCGTGCCACACAGTGTTTATTAAGGAACAATAGTTCCCTCTCGGCCGCCTCCCGAAATTAGACGCACAGTTCCAACCTGCGGGCAGCAAGAGAGTGCGAGGGAGAGACGAGCAATTTGCGATCTGCTGCCGCAATTTTCTCCTCAGCCCAATCCAAGTGGAACGCAGATCACGGAGAACCCCGGCATGTTTTGAAATACAGACTCCCATTATATAAGCCTTAAAGCCCTCCCACAAGACCGCCCGAGTGTCGACAGAGCCAGTGTTCAGGTCAAAATAATCTTCTATAGCCTGTCTGACTTCCTCTTTGAAAACAGCAGGCAGGCCCGAGCCGGGCCCCGGTGTCATCGGGCGCCGGCGTCGTCCAGGATTGATCCCCAGCAGCAGTGGCGGCATCAAAGGCTGTCGCGTAGCCCTGCGGTCAAAGGGGAAGGTATGTGTTCGTAGCAAGGCTCTCACATTGCAGAATCGGGGCTAGTAACATCGCCCGACCGGCGGAGTTCTAAGCTGATGCGGCCATCTTGGTCGCCTCCGTAGCCACGCCCCTCTCATGGACACCCTTCATACAGACCTCCAGATCTTGGGGAAAATCTATTTTGTCTTTTGGTGTGTGCTCTTTAATCTGCTTTTGGAATATGACTGCAGGCACTCAACAAGCAGTCATCAAACTCTGTGGTGAGGATATGGGGTATAGGGGTGAGGATGTGGCATAAGAGAGGCGAGGATGTGATGTAACACCCAGAGCTGACGACTTTGGAACTGGGAACCAGGTTTGAGCCTCGCCGTCGGTTCAACATCCTGTGATTCTGGGCAAATCACTTAATCTCCCAGTACCTACCAAAAAATGAATATGCCCTTGTGTGATGTAACTGGTGTTCAGTGTAAAGTGCTCCAATAACTTTGGGTCAAGTTTGCCGTATATAAGAAGCATTTGCAATGCAATAGGGCTCGCATTTACGCGAGTTTGAGCTATTGCTATTGCAAATAACAATGCATTTTATTTTGTATTGTATTGTAAATGGGAGACCTATTGCATTGTAAATGCTTGTTATCAACCTCTGACCCTGTCACCAGGTAGGTAGCTCTCCCACGCCACCACACAGCCCTCCTGTGTGCCCTGAGCCACTGCTGCCGCTAATACTGGTCTGTGTCTGCTTGTTTACTTTCTGTGCTCTCCGGACTTGTGCCCCTCTGTGCCTCACTTTGCCTGTGTACCCCCCGCTCTGTGCCCCCACCTGCTCAGTTAGCATTGTTGTTTGTGCCCCTCTGTGCCCACTTTTACCTTCTGTACCCCGCTGTATGCCCGCTCGTCCCCATCCATGCTCTTTCCCGCCGCTGCGTCCCCGCCCTCCTCTGCTCCCATTCGCCCCACCACACCCACATCCCAGCTGCTCCTCCCTCTCACTCCCGCTCATATGGAGGCCCCACGGTGGTGAGGAAAGCAAACTTTGACCCTGTCACCAGGCAGGTCGCTCCCCCACGCCACCACACAGTCCTCCTGTGTGCCCTGAGCCACTGTTGCGGCTAATACTGGTCTGTGCCTGCTTGTTTACTTTCTGTGCTCTCCGTACTTGTGCCCCTCTGTGCCTCACTTTGCCTGTGTGCCCCCCGCTCTTTGCCCCCAACTGCTCAGTTAGCATTGTTGTTCATGCCCCTCTGTGCCCACTTTTGCCTTCTGTACCCCACTGTGTGCCCGATCGTGCCCGTCCACGCTCTTTCTGGCTGCTGCATCCCCTGTGGCCCCGCCCCCCTCTGCTCCCTTTCGCCACCCCGCTCCCGCCTGCCAGCTGCTCCTCCCTCCCACTCCCCCTCAAATGGAGGCCGCGAAGCGGCTGCGCGCAGCTGGCACGCCGAAGGTGGGCTTAAGGTGAGCCGTCTGCGCCAGTCCGCGCCTGGACTGCGCCCAGCACCAGGACCCCTGGCCCCCGCACTCACCACGACACACACCACTGCTACGACTCCAGCACCCTCCACGCACTCAACGGCGGACGGTCACGCACCTGCTGCCTGGCCACCCCGAAGCACAGACAAGGACCCTTCTCCTGCTGGATCTGTAGCTTCACCACCATCCGGCCCACCAACCCATCCACCAAAGAACCCAGCTTCCTCAGATGCATCCTGCTCAACACCTGCTCCGCTCGCAAACAGACCGTCGAACTCTGGGACCTCCTCAACACCAATGCCCCAGACGTCGCAATAGCCGACGGAGACCTGGCTGACCCCCACCTCAGCGAAAGACATCGCCATAGCCATCCCAGAAGGCTACAAGATCACCCGCAAGGACCGCACCAACGGAGTAGGTGGATGAATTGCCATTGTCCTTAGAAACACCCTCAAAATCTCGACAGACTCAGACGACACCCTCAGCACCGCTGAACACCTGCACTTCAAGATCCACACCAACCCCAACACCACCCTCAGAGGTACCCTAGTCTACAGACCCCCCCGGACCCTGACCTCAGTTCAGCCACTCCATAGCCGACTTCATCAGCACACACGCCCTCACCTCCACGGACTACATCCTCCTCGGGGACCTGAACTTCCACCTTGAAAACAACAACGACTCCAACACGTCCACCCGGATCAACAACCTCAGCAACCTCGGACTCAGACAGCTCGTCACCACACCGCTCACTCCGCCGGCCACACGCTTGACCCCATCTTGTCAGCAATCACCCACGTCTCCTTCAACCGCACCACCGAACTCCACTGGACCGACCACCACTGCATCCACTTCACCTTCCGGAAAACCACCACCCACCACCGCACCCAGCCGATTCCTAGCTGCAGCTGGGGCAAGATCACAGAGGAGAAGCTAACAACCGCCCTCGCCCAGAGCCCACCCGCAGACCCGACAGACCCCACCACCGCATTCCGCAACCTAAGACAATGGATCCACGACTGCACCAACACCGTCGCCCCGCTCAAGAAACCCCCAACACCCAGACCAGCAAGAGAGCCAGCTGTTTCACCGAAGACCTCCAGGCCTCCAAGCGAACCTGCCGAAAACAAGAAAAAAAATTGGACCCACGAACGAACACTGGAAAGTTACACAGCCCACAGGAACGCCACCCGCCGACACCACCAACTCATCCGTTCTGCCAAAAGGACTACATTCAGAGACAGCATAGACAACAACGCACACAATAGCAAAGAGCTCTTCGGCATCGTGAAGAAACTATCCAACCAACGACATCCCACCGTCACAAGACCTGTTCGACTCACTGGTCACCTTTTTCTATAGCAAGATCGCAGACATCCATGACAGCTTCAACACCGTCATCACCCCAGCAACTGCCGGCACTCCCGCCCCCACGGCCATCAACCGCACCAACTGCCTGCTCGCCTGATACAACATCAACGACGACGACACCATCAAGATCATGAACACCGTCCGCTGTGGATCCCCAGAAGACCCCTGCCCACACCACATCTTCAACAAAGCCAGCAGCCCCATCGCACCCCATCTCCGGAAAACCATCAACATCTCCTTCGAGACAGCGACCTTCCCGGTGAGCTCGAAATATGCAGAGATCAACGCCTTACTCAAGAAACCCAGGGCGGATCCCAAGGACCCAAAGAACTTCCGACCCATCTCCCTGCTCCCGTTCCCGGCGAAGGTCATCGAAAAGACCGTCAAGAAACAACTGACCAGCTTCCTCGAAGAGAACAACATCCTGGACCCGTTCCAATTCGGATTCCATAGCAACAACAGCACCGAAACTGCCCTCATTGGCGCCACCAATGACATTAGGATCCTGCTCGACAAAGGAGAAACCATGCCCCTTATCCTCCTGGACCTGTCAGCCGCTTTCGACAGTCTGCCACCTCACACTAAAAGCACACCTCAACGATACCGGAATCCAAGAGAAGGCCCTGGACTGGATCAGCTCCTTCCCCACCGGGAGAACCCAGAGTGTCCTCCCCCCCTTCCTCTCCAAAGCCACCGAGATCATCTGCTGCGTACCCTAAGGATCATCCCTCTGCCCAATGTCATTTAAAGTATACATGGCACCGCTCGCCCACGTTGCCCGAAGGAACGACCTTAACATCATCTCCTATGCTGACGACACCCAGCTGATCCTCTCGCTCACCAAAGACCCCCACACCGCCAAAACCAACCTCCACGAAAGAATGAAGACCGTCGCCCACTGGATGAGGAACAGCCGTCTGATGATGAACTCGGACAAGACAGAAAAACATATAAATTATTTCCAAATTGTAATCTGAAAAACGCGAATCTATAAGCCTTAAAAGAACCACAAATTGTAAAAATGTCAATAGGTTTTTGTAAAATATAAGAAATACTCATGGCTGTATTGTAATTTTTCAGATTACAATTTGGAAATAATTTATATGTTTTTCTGCTTTGTCTGTTTGTATATATTTTGTATATATTGCGGTGTGAAAGTGGTTTTGAAATTACGTTGATATCTATTTTTGGATTTTCTGATTGTAAATAGACACTCGAATATATGTTTTTTATGTTGTCTTGCACATAAGGTCTTAAAAGATAAACTTGGTCAAATTTAATTTTCCAAACAAAAAAATGAATAAATGACTGAAATTAAGATAAAATAATAAAACGATATTAGTTGATCGAAATAAACATTTGTTCTATTTCTTATGTTTAGCCATAAATAGGGCAATTACTTAGTTAGCAGCATGGACATCTTCTTTCGTTTATTACTAGCTTGTGGCAAGCTGTGCTGTTGGGAGCCCAAACCCAGTAGTGCTGTTCTAACTTCAAACAGTAGCAACATTCCCCCCTCCCCAGCGCCTTGAGACCCTCACTGGTATGTAGTGCGCTTTACAAATGCTTTGATTGATTGATTGATTGATTGATTGGTTGATTATCCGTGGTAATAGTGGCGAATTAATTTAAGTTTTCGGGCCGTAGAATGAAAGAAACCCAAACCTATTGTCTAGGGTTGTAAGCACTGTACTTTGCATTGCTGTACTTTGCAAACCCTGTTTACTCCAGCCATTTATCTCCTGAAAGAATGCCCTTTCTAGTGGCTGATGTGCCCTTGTTGATTTCAGAGTGTGACAGCAGAAGTATTCAATGTCAATTGCTTAAAAAAGGAAGGCAGCTGGCTGTCATCAGGGTCCAGGGATCTGGTGTCACTTCCTGTAATGTCATTTGATCAAATAGCATGCGATGTAATTTCTGAAACTTCTAATATCTGGGTGAAATTACGGATTTGGTGCCTGTAAGAGTGATGCTGGAAACTACTTTTAATTGGGCGTTTGGTGCTAAAAGAAAAACTCTTTGGATGAGTAGACCTTCAATTACTTTTCAAAATAAATCAAAGTACAGTCAATTTTGTTATACTCACGCATTAATTGACCTGGTATGAAATGCCTGGTCATTTATGCTAAAGATATATAGGTACAGGACACTTGGCCTGATTCACAGAATGAACTTAAGATTCTATCCTAAACTTACTACTATTTTGGTATTCACAGAATGCACTTACTACTTTTGGCATTCACAGAATGAACTTACTACTTTTGGTATTCACAGAAGTTAGGATTTTGTCTTAAGTCTGTTTTAAATCTGTCTTAAGTCTGTCAAATTTAAGACAAAATCCTAACTTCTGTGAATACCAAAAGTAGTAAGTTCATTCTGTGAATGCCAAAAGTAGTAAGTGCATTCTGTGAATACCAAAATAGTAGTACGTTTAGGATTGAGTCTTAAATTCATTCTGTGAATCGGGACCACTGTCTTGTAACTCACAGGCCTCGTGAACATCACAAATGCCAGACATAATAATACTCTTCTGTCTAATTCTCAGACTCGTGTTCTTTCTCTGAGAAATGATCACCTTTTGCAAGAAGGCGACCATTTTGCACTTAAGGAAAAACATTCCGTCAGAAGGACATTGGAGAGTAAAATGTAGCCCTTTAAAATAATAAACACTTAACTGCTGCCTCTGCATAGTGACATTTCTAAAGCATTCTCTGCAATTATGTATCCTGAAATATCATGCAGATTACCTTCCCTCCTCCCAAGCCTGGCACGTAATCTTGGATAGAAATAGGAAGCTAGTTCCAATACTGCAGCTACCATTGGTGCAGCAAGTGCACCGGCACCGGGGCCCAGAGGCTTGCACAGTTCAAATAGAACTACGTATACCAAAATGTTTTCCAATCAGAATATTACGATTTTAATAATGACCTACCAAAATACTATTAGCTCCAAACACATTAACCTTTTCAGTATATATTTTTAAGGTGCATAGATGTGAAGTTAATAATAGCAACTATACTTACCCATATGTACATACCTTTATCATATAGTGGTCAACATTTTTGCCACAATTTTTCAACAGTTCAATATGTTTGTCCTCCACTTTCCAAGATAAAAGCTGCACAAACAGCAGCACATTCTAGTACATATAATGCAGTTCATTATTCTAGCTCAATTTTTCATTCTTGCAGCCAACCGATTGCCTAAAACAAAGCAAACAAGTACAATTTCCACTGCTAAATTTCCTTCTCTGGAAGGTGTAACATAGTTTTGGAGCGCCTAGCGGGCACAGACGCCCATAGCCAGCACCATATCATCTAGCGTGTCCATTAATGGTGGCCTTAGAGCTGTATCAAATCTATTTCTACGCTGCTCTGTCACCCTTCAACATGGGCGTCGTTCCTGAATTTCCTCCCCATCCAGCCTGAAAGGCGAAAATGAACTGATAAGCCTCTGTATAATTCATTCTGTCAGTTATTCGAAGGCCCCTACTGTGAAGAGACGCCGTTGCAAGATGGCGTAAAATGCCACCCAGCCAAGCAGCAGACAGACAATGCAGAGGGTCTGCCTTTCTGTTTGCGTGCTCAGCCGTGACCTGCCCCGCGGCCTTTTCCGTTCCAATCGTAATGGGAAACAAGGTAAACTTAAAGCGCGGTGGACATGTTGGGCCTGATTCAAAGAATGAACTTAAGACTCAATCCTAAACTTTCTACTATTTTGGTATTCACAGAATGCACTTACTACTTTTGGCATTCACAGAATGCACTTACTACTTTTGGTATTCACAGAATGTACTTACTACTTTTGGCATTCACAGAATGAATTTACTACTTTTGGTATTCACAGAAGTTAGGATTTTGTATTAAGTTTGTCTCAAGACAAACTTAAGACAGACTTAAGACAGACTTAAGTTAGGATTTTGTCTTAAATCTGTCTTAAGTCTGTCTTAAGTCTGTCTTAAGACAAACTTAGGACAAAATCCTAACTTCTGTGAATACCAAAAGTAGTAAGTTCATTCTGTGAATGCCAAAAGTAGTAAGTGCATTCTGTGAATACCAAAATAGTAGTAAGTTTAGGATTGAGTCTTATGTTCATTTTGTGAATCGGGCCCTATGTAATTATGCATGTGGTCGCTGTGCTATACATAATGCGCATGTATGTCAAAGCTATGACGCGTGTGCTGTGGCTAAACCATTACCATGAAATAAAATAAGTAGTCTTCAAAGGAACTAATAAATAAGTACAGCGTAAGTAAACTGTACTTAGTTGGTGCTGCCTCGGCAGAAGACAAAATTACGTATCCGATCGCCAGCCAACAATAAGCCAGATAAGAACAGCAGTGCCAGAATTAACCAAAGGCAACCTAAAAACTGCACATTAAAAAAACCTCTGCCAAGCACATTATCCTTCTAGTTCTTTTTTACCACACTCTAACATATTACTTATCTCTCTTTCGCTTCCTCATTCTCATTCCACCTCTTAGTTGTTTTTGGGCTACCTGAGCCATCTTTCTTCAGCTCGTCTCTCTACCCGCCTCACCTATCCATCTTTCTCATCGCCGTGCTTACCTTGCTTCCTCCTCTACTTCACGCGGTTGTTACACTTTCTCTGTACAGCTCTATCCTACTCTCCTAAGCACTCTCTATTCCTTTTACTCAACAGACTTGGCTGTGACTGTGTAGAGAGAGAGTTGTATACAAAGAAAGAGAGAGAAGGGATAATGCATGTAGCGTCCTCACCATCCTGGGTACCTGCAAATGACTACACCACACACAGCTTTAGAATCACCCTTCTTTACTCTTCTGCGTCTAACTGTGAACCCAACACTTTAAATCAGCCTTCATTGCATTCTGCTCTAACAGTTTTCAGTGCTTTGTTGTGATGTGCCCTGCTATGTTTTAATGGTTTTATTATGTTACTTTGTTTATGTAAAGGTGAATGTTCTGTTGTTTACTTTATAGATGTCAACAAATGCTTCTGCTTTTCCAGCTGAAAGCTACATATGCATTGAAGGTCCTATAACTGCCACCCATGTACCACTGTCAAAGGTGGTAACATTTTGCAGGTCAACCACTTAAGACACCAGAAGTAGAAGAAAAGGGGGAAGAAAAAGAAAAAGAAATATTTTATTTTGGAAAATGTGTCATCGATGAAAAGTTGATTTAATTGCAATGCACAATCTCTAACAAATGAAACAAGTGATAGAAATAAAGTATAAATTGCACGATAGCATAATTGGATGACACTTTGTTAAAAAAATATTCACATATAGTAGCAAAAAAGTTTTAAAAATTATTATTTAATTCTATTGATGTACATTACAGTTCTGTTTGGGGTAGTGTATATAAAATCCGCCTGCGATCTAGAGATAAGAATCAGAAAAAGTATCAATTTAAGAAAGTGAAAGTTTTGGCTATCTAACAGTGGCTGCTAAGAATCAACTTATATATATAGCATGGCAGACTAAAGAGGAATTTAGGAGTTGCAAATAAAAACAAGCTGGACTTTATTGGGAAAACGAGACGTAATAACAGAATTAAAAACCTACCACGGGGAGTTAAAAAAAAAAAAAAGAAGTGCAAAGTGCTTTCTAAAGGCATCTTGTCACAAGAGCGGGGTTTTACGTTGTCACTGTCAGAGAATTTTTAAGCTTTCGGGAAGGACAATACATTACAGATCTCATCCAATCTAAATTTAGAAAGTATCCGTCAGTCATAAGTAAATCTTACAAATGTTAGATAAGTCTCCATTCCAAGGTTGTTCTTTAAAAAGACATTGAGGCTCATTATGATGGCGGGCGGACTTGGTCGGCCCGGCACCACAGCGGTGTTTGGTCCGCCTGACAGACATGCGGCAGTCCCACCACTGCTATTAGGATGCACCCGCCATACTGGCAGGTGCATCCTGGGTCTTTATCATTGTGAGCGGTGCTGCGTGCTGCTGCACTGTCCGCAATGATAAAGGTGCATGCACCGCATTTCCCTGCACCACGTGGCATGCACCACGCGGTGCCTGCCACTTGATTCATGGAACTGCAACCCCCCAGTGCACCTCCCACACACAGAGGGGGCCCGCAACGGGTCCCCAAAGCCAGTCTCTGCCTGTCTTTTTGCGGCAGGATATCCACCGCAAAAAGATAGGTGGAAAGGGATACCGTAATCCCTACGGTGGTGCCTGCACAGCACCGCCGCAATGTTGCCCTGGTTCCGGGTTCCGCAAGGCGGCTGGAAAAAGACCGCCTTGCGGAACCACGGCGGATGGACATTCCGTCTGCCATGGAACCTTTGTGATTCCCACTGCCAACCTAATTTGGCGGTGGGAATTTTCAGTATGATGGCGAAAGGAGTGGACCGCCACCACCGGGCCGGTGGTGGTGGTCCTTCCACCATCATAATGAGTTCCTTAGTTCCTTCCAAAGGATTGTTTGACTTCTTCAAATTGTTTGTTAAATTCAGAATAACAAAGAAACATTACTTTGACCTAGCACTTACCCTTACTAGTTATATGCATAAGTTGTAAAACATTATTCAGTCTGCTTTTCACTGACTTAACCCATAGTATATTTAAGTGTTTCCCCAGCCTCAAACAGCCCCTTTCGACTATATAGAGACCCAAAGTAAAAGTGGAGTCATGTTAAGTTTGTTAAATTCGATAATGTTTAAATTAAAAGTACTTTAGGGTATACCACAGGGGTATCTTTTATTATGCTGCACCTCAGGAATTATTAAAATGTTCATAAACACATTACTGGTTGTTTAAGGGTACCATAGCACCATTATCCCTTGAAACATTGTGATACAATGTGCAATCTATATACGGAAGAAAGATATTTGTTACTAGATCTATAATCACGAATTAAGCCATAGTCGTTAATCGACACGCAAAATTTTATGGTAGCACAGGTCTGAGTTATTACTAATGCAGGTAAACAAACAGATGACATAGTGTGATCTCAGGATCAGTTTAGAAGTCAAGTTCCTACTTTGTCAAGGAGAACGGGCCTAAGTAAATACCTATTATCTCTCCTTGTGCTAGCCGACCTCTTGCACGCTCAAGACGTGGAACTACTGACAATTTTATACTGTTGGGCATCTTCTTTGGGCAGGGCTCTGTTGGTCAGATGGTTACCATTGTGTAGTGCCCACACTAGCCGAAGGCCTTGCTATACGATGATTGGTTTCCATCGGTTACATAGTTACCGATGTGTAGTGCCCTCATTCGCTGAAGTCCTTGCTGCAGAATGATTGGTCTAAGTGTCTTTCATGTGAGTCACGATAGTCATGGGAAAGGTAGTTCCCAAGTCTGTGGATTCAGCTTGTGTGTGATTGCTCCAGTGTCCATCACTTGAGCCGCAGTAGTCAGGGGCTAGATAGTTCCTAAGTTTGAGGGCTCAGCTTGTGTGTAATTGGTCTAGTGTCCATCACATGATTTGCGGCAGTCATGAGCAAGGTGGTTCCCAGGCCAATTTATCAAGCATGTCCTCAATGTTATCACCAGCAGAGTCTTTATATATTAAGCATGCCAGAATAGTTTCAAGGTTGACTGGCAGTTAGTTTGGAAGAGCATATCTCCCAGTATTATCAACAAAAAAGAAGATCGGTTATAGATTTTGGACCCGATTCGCAGAATGAACTTAAGACTCAATCCTAAACTTACTACTATTTTGGTATTCACAGAATGCACTTACAACTTTTGGCATTCACAGAATGCACTTACTACTTTTGGTATTCACAGAATGAACTTACTACTTTTGGTATTCACAGAAGTTAGGATTTTGTCTTAAGTTTGTTTTAAGACAAACTTAAGATAGACTTAAGACAAACTTAAGACAGACTTAAGACAGACTTAAGTTAGGATTTTGTCTTAAGTCTGTCTTAAGTCTGTCTTAAGTTTGTCTTAGTAGACCCTGAGTTCATGTTTGTAGTCTATGAATCCACCATTGTTCTTATGGTTGTCGTATGTTGGTCATATCCTCTTGGATTTTCTCATTCACGTACCACTCAATGTTATTGTCTGCGTGTTTCTTTTCTAGGCAGTGCCTGGTTAGTTTTGTCTTATGTTGTCGTTCTTGCTCCTAAGAGTACTTCGATGTTCACTTATTCTCATGCTTACTTCACGGGTTGTCATTCCTAAAGGGAGCAGGGTGGGATTAGCACACGATATGAGACATGGCATGAAGGGCGGAACGTACCACACGCCCCAGAGTTTGTCACGCCCCCAGCACACGCCCACAGCACAATGCAGACACGCCCACAAGGGACTACTTTGCTGGCACGGTTCTTTTACCGTTTAAATGTATATGGTGGGTGTCTGCATAGCCTATGTCCTTCTGCTGCAACTGCCCTTTCCGACGCTGTATTGGGTGTTGTGATTGGTGCTGTGTTTCCTGAGGTTACCCGCCTCAAAGGTTTGGGCTCTCTCTTTATTGTATTAGTATGGATAAGGGCACTTAAACATGTGGATTCTGTGAACCGAAGTTCATTTGATCCTTCAAAACACACACAGTCTGGAGCCCCAGGACTTCTATATTACATTTCCTCGTGACTTTGCACACTCTGCATCCTCCGCATCATGCATGCCCCACGGGAAGTGGCATGTTCTGCCTTGTGCTATCTGTTTCCTCAGGCGGGTATGTACAAGGATATCCCGGAGGCTTCTGCCTTTCCTAAAGGAAAACATTGGTTTCTCAATGTTAAATCCTCCTGAGTTCAGGATATTCCAGTGTTTGTTCACTAGTTTCTTCAATTTGTTAGGACTCGGACTATTGCCTAGATGCATCAACCTATTTAGGCAGTGCAAACGGTGCGAATCGCAAAATTCGGCCGTTTGCGATTCCTAAATAGGTTTCTGGGATGCATCAAGCATTTTTTGAAAATCGCTATTTTTAGCGAATTCCAAAAATGCGATTGCTTTTAAGGAATCACAAATTTGTGATTCCTTAAAAGCAATGCATGATTATTTTTATAATTGCGATTTCGCAATTAGGGGGTGCAAATTACCACGAGGTTGAACCTCGTGGTAATTTGCAAAAATGTGTCAAAATGCCCAAAGATGCATTTTAAAACACTGTCATGTTACAGACACACATGTCCTTAGGACATGTGTGTGTGTAACATGCACTTTAAAATACATTTCAGGGGTACAGGGGATCAGTGGCAGTGATCCTCCTGGACCTCAGTGCTGCTTTTGACACCGTGGACCATCAGGTGCTTCTCCAACGGCTGTCGGGGGTGGGGGTCACGGGTCTGGCCCTCAAATGGTTCGCTTCCTTCCTGGAAGGTCGTACATTTAAGGTGTGGGAAGGCCAGGAAAAATCATCGTCAACCCCTCTCCAGTGTGGTGTGCCACAGGGCTCTTCATTGAGCCCTACCTTGTTCAACGTTTACATGGCCCCCCTGGAGAGTGTGGTACGGCCGCTGGGTATTAAAATCATCAGTTATGCTGATGATACTCAGCTGGTGGTAGGCCTTTCCCAGTCGGCGCACCGTCCCGACCGGCTGCACACGTGTCTTGAAAAGATCTACACGTGGATGTGCAGCTCAGCCCTAAAGTTAAATGGCTCCAAGACGGAACTGATGCTGCTGGGGAACTCCTCTCCATCTTTGTCCCCCAGCAGCTGGCCAGACTGTCTGGGACCGATGCCCCCCCCCAAGCAGGAGATCAAGAGCTTGGGGGTATGGCTGGAGCAGGACCTATCGTTTAAAACCCACGCCAAAAAGACTGCTGGCGTGTGCTTTGGCCTGCTCCGCTCAGCCCAGAAGATTCTGCCCTTGCTCCCAGTGGCCACTCGAAGGCTTCTCATCCAGGGACTTATCATCTCGCGGCTGGATTTCAGCAATGCGCTATTCCTGGGCGCACCCGAATCTACCCTGAACAGACTGCAGCAAGTGCAGAACGCGGCTGCCAGGCTTTTGACGGGTCTCCCTAGGCGTCAATCTGCCCGCCCGGCGTTGAGGGCACTGCACTGGCTCCCTGTGAGGGACAGGGTGAAATTCAAGTCACTCTGCATCGCACACAAAGTTCTGCACGGGGTAGGTCCACCTATTCTGGAGGAGATGGTCCAGCCTTACAAGGCCTCTCGTTCTCTTCGCTCTGACCACCAACATCTCCTTCAGGTTGGCAGGGTGAAAAAGGCAAGAACTGGTGGCAGAAGGTTTTCAATAAATGTGGCCTCCTTGTGGAACTCATTGCCCCTACAACTGCGCTCGGAAGCTAGTCTTCTTCGGTTCCGTAAACTTTTAAAAACTTTTTTGTTCTCCGTTTAATCCCTGCATTCTTTTAGTAGTGTTATGTTCTGGTAAGCGCTGGGATGCCTATTGGTAACCAGGCACTATACAAAACTCAGAATAATAATAATAATAATACAGGGGGGGTTTCTTTGGACCCCCCCCCGCACCCATGGAATGCATTAACATTTTGCGAATTCCAAATTGCGATTCCGCACTATAATACCTTGGCATTACCTGCTGCGGTGCAGGGGGGGTGGCCCAAGGCCCGGTCCAGGCGCGGACGGGCGCAGATGGGCTTGCCTTTGGCGTGCCGCTGGCGCACCCGCTGCGCCCGCCCGCTGTGCAGTCGGGAAACCGTCATCCTTTTATCCTGAGTGGAGGAGGGCGTGAAGCGTCCTACTGCTAGACCGCTACCCTATTCCTCCCACCAAGATGGCGACCCCCCTCTTAGCCTTCCAGCGTCAGCACCTGAGTCGGCTGTACCGGTCAAGGAACGGCTGCAAGGGGCCTCGGTACGACGTAATTCTCCCACCGAGGGACCAGGGATGCGTGCTGATAAAAGTGAGCGATTAAAATAATTACAGTGTTTAAAAATATTTCCAGCAAATCTGTTTGTTAAATGCCAGTAGGCAACAGGGATAGCGTAAGGAGCCCCCGGCTTCCGCCTCAGGGGAAAAAAAAGCAATTCTAAACAGACACAGTCAAACGGCCCTTAAGTCATCTGGGAGGGCGTGAAGCGTCCTACTGCTAGACCGCTACCCTATTCGTCCCACCAAGATGGCGTCCCCCCTCTTAGCCTTCCGGCGTCAGCACCTGAGTCGGCTGTACCGGTCAAGGAACGGCTGCAAGGGGCCTCGATACGACGTAATTCTCCCACCGAGGGACCAGGGATGCTTGCTGATAAAAGTGAGCGATTAAAATAATTACAGTGCTTAAAAATATTTCCAGCAAATCTGTTTGTTAAATGCCCGTAGGCAACAGGGATAGCGTAAGAAGCCCCCGGCTTCCGCCTCAGGGGAGAAAAAAGCAATCTTCAAGTACTAAGCCTTGTCTAAAGAACTGACTATAAATATGGCTGGTGCGAGTGTGATGGCAGCCAGGTGCATCATTTGATTAAGTGTGGGCGGTTAACTCCGCTCTGCCAGTATGAGATCTCTGCACTTTATTTGGAGTGCAAAGTTTGTAAAAACTCTGCACTCGAAGCGGAGTTTACCGATGCCATATAATTGGTGGAGTCTAGGACTTACCTCCCAAATGGTGGCTATCCGCTGCGGCACAGCCTAGCCGCCAGTCTCTCCTAGCCACCACTGCCTTCACTTCCTGTTCTGCTCGCACACTCTGCTGATTATGTATAAGTCAGTACTGAAGGCTGAGCCTACGCTGCTCTGGCTCGGAAGTCAGAATCAATATGGGAACCTCAGCCAGATTAATGCGGCCAGGGGCGGCTCTAGGCTCATGGCGGCCCTGGGCAGGGAGCGTAGGTAGGGGGTCCCGGAAGAGGGGGTCCGGGCGGGGCGGGGCGGAGCGCGGAGGCCAGTGAAGGGGGGTCAGGGTGTTTGGAAGTGGAACAGAGCCGGAAGCCACCAAATCCCTGCCAGGGGCGGCCACGCAAATATGGATCCATCCTCAGAAGATTATTATATTAAGGATATATATTGGTGTGGCGGCCCCTGGGGTTTGGTGGCCCTGTGCAGGTGAACAGCTTGCACATGCCTAAGGCCACCCCTGATGCAGCTGTTAACTCCAGCTCATCAAAAACTGCAGTGCCATTCTCACTATCAGGGGGCATATATACGATGAATTGGTGCAAGGCAGCACCAGAAACCATTTTGATGTGCTGCCCTGCATCAGTTCGAAAGGACAGAAATGCACAGCATTTACAAGATACAGACAAATTCCTGTCCTTTCATCCAGGGCCGGGGCAAAAATTGCAGCCATGCGCCAACGCAGGCATCCTTGCACCAAACAATCACGAGAGGAATTTTTCTTGTTCTATGTATGCTGCAGAATGCAGCACATGTGGAAAAAGGAAACAATTAGGAGAAATTTATACATTAACATTTCTTCTCGTTTATGCCTGTCCTGGGGAGGCATACGTTTTTGGCGCAGCCTCAGATTCATGCTATGTTGTAAATCTGGGACAGTGTCAAAATCCATGGATGTTGCATGGGAACACCCACAGCAACACCCATGGCAAGCCTCTCTGCCGCAGTGTGAGGCAACACAGCGACTTGTGCTGCGTGGCCTTACACTTTACCTACAAGGCCATGATAAGCCACTCTGGGTGGCTTTGCGTGGCCTTGTGGATTGGAGGCTGCACATTGTTCCACTGTAGCATCAAAAAAACTGATGATTGCTGGCGCAAGGGGCTTGTAAATATGCCCCTAGGTAAATACGTTGCAATCCAGTCCTCACTTCGAAGTAGGGCAGAGCAGCAAAATGACTTGCGCTGCCCTATGTCTAAACCCCACAAATGAGGTCCAAAGGCCTTTCCACTTATTGCAGAAAGCCTTGACTGCTTGACGCGCCATCCTTGGAGAGTTTGGTGGAGAAAAGGAGCAAGTGGGTCTCGTGATGGTGTGCGGATTTATTTGAGGTCCTGACACATCACCAGTGAACAAAGGACCCTGGGACCGATAATTCTGGTTAACTTCCCCAGAACCCGAGAAATAGCCTCAAAGCACTTTCCAGTTGTTCTTGACCCTACAAATCACCCCCCAAGTTTTATCCAATCTCTCCTTAAAGTGAATGGAGCCAACATTGCTTTCCTCTGGATAGCCTATTACTTACCCTGTGCTCCACTGGTGGCAGGCAGGACTTTATGTCAGATAAATACAGATTTCACTGCGAGAGGGACTTTCTGGGGTCAAGTGATAGTAACACCTGCTACAAACCCTACTTGAAGTAAGGTTTTGTGCAGCATTCTGCCTTTCATCGGTGTGGCATGGATGCAAGACACTGTCCTGCCTTTCATCGGTGTGGCATGGAAGCAAGACACTGTCCTGCCTTTCATCGGTGTGGCATGGATGCAAGACCCTGTCCTGCCTTTCATCGGTGTGGCATGGAAGCAAGACCCTGTCCTGCCTTTCATCGGTGTGGCATGGATGCAGGACCCTGTCCTGCCTTTCATCGGTGTGGCATGGAAGCAAGACCCTGTCCTGCCTTTCATCGGTGTGGCATGGATGCAAGACCCTGTCCTGCCTTTCATCGGTGTGGCATGGAAGCAAGACCCTGTCCTGCCTTTCATCGGTGTGGCATGGAAGCAAGACCCTGTCCTGCCTTTCATCGGTGTGGCATGGATGCAAGACCCTGTCCTGCCTTTCATCGGTGTGGCATGGAAGCAAGACCCTGTCCTGCCTTTCATCGGTGTGGCATGGATGCAAGACCCTGTCCTGCCTTTCATCGGTGTGGCATGGAAGCAAGACACTGTCCTGCCTTTCATCGGTGTGGCATGGATGCAAGACCCTGTCCTGCCTTTCATCGGTGTGGCATGGAAGCAAGACCCTGTCCTGCCTTTCATCGGTGTGGCATGGATGCAGGACCCTGTCCTGCCTTTCATCGGTGTGGCATGGAAGCAAGACCCTGTCCTGCCTTTCATCGGTGTGGCATGGAAGCAAGACCCTGTCCTGCCTTTCATCGGTGTGGCATGGATGCAGGACCCTGTCCTGCCTTTCATCGGTGTGGCATGGAAGCAAGACCCTGTCCTGCCTTTCATCGGTGTGGCATGGAAGCACGACCCTGTCCTGTCTTTCATCGGTGTGGCATGGAAGCAAGACTCTGTCCTGCCTTTCATCGGTGTGGCATGGATGCAGGACCCTGTCCTGCCTTTCATCGGTGTGGCATGGAAGCACGACCCTGTCCTGCCTTTCATCGGTGTGGCATGGAAGCAAGACCCTGTCCTGCCTTTCATCGGTGTGGCATGGATGCAAGACCCTGTCCTGCCTTTCATCGGTGTGGCATGGATGCAAGACCCTGTCCTGTCTTTCATCGGTGTGGCATGGATGCACGACCCTGTCCTGTCTTTCATCGGTGTGGCATGGATGCAAGACCCTGTCCTGTCTTTCTTCGGTGTGGCATGGATGCAAGCCCCTGTCCTGCCTTTCATCGGTGTGGCATGGGTGCAGGACCCTGTCCTGCCTTTCATCGGTGTGGCATGGATGCAAGCCCCTGTCCTGTCTTTCATCGGTGTGGCATGGATGCACGACCCTGTCCTGTCTTTCATCGGTGTGGCATGGATGCAAGACCCTGTCCTGTCTTTCATCGGTGTGGCATGGATGCAAGCCCCTGTCCTGCCTTTCATCGGTGTGGCATGGATGCACGACCCTGTCCTGTCTTTCTTCGGTGTGGCATGGATGCAAGCCCTTGTCCTGCCTTTCATCGGTGTGGCATGGATGCAAGCCCCTGTCCTGCCTTTCATCGGTGTGGCATGGATGCACGACCCTGTCCTGTCTTTCATCGGTGTGGCATGGATGCAAGCCCCTGTCCTGCCTTTCATCGGTGTGGCATGGATGCACGACCCTGTCCTGTCTTTCATCGGTGTGGCATGGATGCAAGCCCCTGTCCTGTCTTTCTTCGGTGTGGCATGGATGCAGGACCCTGCCCTTCATCCATCCTCTGAAACTTTCAGAAGATGTGATTTCCAGGCAGACCTGGCTCCAGAGCAGAATTCATTTTACTATATGAGGCTGGTGGCAGCCGGGGAATCTGCGTGATTTATCTTCCACTCTGATAAATATGTTCAAAAAGACAGCCTGGTTAGTCCTGTAAAACAGCTTTCAAGATTAGAACTTTGTATGTCTCTTGGCGGCATTTTGTTTGATGGGAGGCCTGGCTAATAAATCATTACACGTTTTTAAATTAGAAATGTCATTATAGTAATTGACAGACTTGGCAGCTCAGTGGGTGCGAGCGGCATGCAGGATGTGAACTGGGGGAGGGGGTTTCTCAGTGGCGGCTCGTGACATTTGAAAGTGGTGGGGCGGAAACTGATAATCATACTGCACCGTAGCGAGCGAGCGTAGCGAGCGAGCCCGAACCCCCTAAGGAGGGTTTGGGGGGGTTTCCCCCCGAGAAAATTTTGAAAAAATCGTGGCAAAATGGTGCATTTTCAAGCAAATTTGAGAAAGCCGGAAGGTTAATAAAGCAATTGTGAAAGTGCAGGTATTACATTATTAAAGAGCTGTCATATAACATAGGTAGCTGCTTATTCAGTATAACCACAGAGCTTCATAACAGAATTCAAGATACAATGCTGAGAACCTCACAGATTGTTTTGATTTAAACTGCAAACAACAAAAGAACCAACTAAACAGGTTCAGGTTGTCAGGCTTTTTTACCAGGTGCTGTAAATAAAAATAACACAATTTATTTTTGAGACATTGGGTAAATCAAACAAAGACTGGGGGGGGTGAAACATAACGGTACCATTTTTACCTTGCAGTATTCAATAGCTAACTGTTGTATGTTAGGATTTTAACTTACGAACTGCAAGTGACAAAATGATTTCTCTGACAAATGCAGTGACTCACTGACCTATTTAAAGCATTTTGTGATCTGCATCAGGTACATGTTTGGGCCTGATATATTTTTACTAAAGGGCTGCGATCAGTCTGTTACCCAAGCATTGAAAATGTAATAGGTCGCGCCTTTGATTAAGTTAAAGGCATTTGCTTTGCTAATGGTATTGTATAGCAAAGCAAATGGCTTTAACTTAATGAAAGGCCTATATTAATGCTGCTCTGCAAGCTGCAAGGGTGAACAGTGCGCCCCTCTATTAATTTTACATGTAAGCTAATGAATGAATGATTATAATGCTGCCTTGCATGCTGTGCTGTAGTACACACTGCTTCTTCATCAATATAAAAGTTAAACTAATGGATGAATGATTATTAATGCGGCTCTGCAAGCAATGGAGGGCCCCTCCATTAATAATCCATTTAAACTCATGCAAGGATGAATATCGAAGCTGCCCATCGGCTGCAGATGACACTGGGCCTCGTCATCAGTACTAAAAGTCAAGCTATTCAATTAATATTAATGTTGTACTGCAGGATACCCTGGATGAATGACTAGGACAGTGTGCGTCATCATTAATATTGAAGGCTAATCAATGATTATTACATGTTCTCGTATGAAAATCAGTGTGTCCAGCCAATGAAAGCTATTGTAATCAATGCATATTAACGCTGATGTGCAGGACGCCCCACTCCTTCATGAATAAAGTTGGCTAAACCATGAATATTTATTCGCTCTTCGGGCTGCACTGGCCGGCGTGGTGCCCCTTCGTGGTAGAGGGCCGTGAATATTCGAGTGACCAACGAGGCTTAATGTTGCACTGGAGCGGTATGCCCATTTACTATAAATAAAGTCAGATGCATCAATCGATATTAATTATATGATGGCTGCACAGGAAGGGTATTATCAATAAATAACAAAACAATGCATAGCAAATCATGTTTTCAGGATGCGAAGGGACAGTAGTGTGCCCAGATAGTAAAAGAAAAGGTGTGCTAATCATTGGGTATAAATGCAGCCCTGCAGGGCACACAGTAAAACGCTGTCATGAATAATATTTTAGACAGAACAATAATATGTATTCTGCTCTTCAGATTGTCTAGAGAGGACATTGCGCCCATCACAAATATTAAAGGTAGGCTAATCAGTGGATAATAATGCTGCTCTGCAGGCTGCATTAAAGGACGCATCAGCCCATGCACTAGTATTAAAATCAGACAAATGAATGAGGACATTCATTCATTCAGCCAAGGCTGCACAGGGATGAAACTATGTTAAAGTCAAACAATGCACATTCTTCTCTTCAGGCAGTGAAGAGACATGATTACAGTCACTAGTATAAAAGTTAGACTTATGGGTGGCTGCAGCGGTCACTGTGACTGGTGCGGTTTTGCGCTCGCGTTTTTTGTCAACGTTTAATTTAACCTAAATAGACATTTAATTTGAGGCAAGGCGCTGGAGAGAGTTCAAGTTCCGCTTGCCTTGGATGTATTGTCAGATTGTGTGTCTGCTGAGACAGGGCTGGTGCCAACACAAAAACAAACATGAGGGCAGCGGAGGGGGCGGTGGCACTCACTGGAGAGCATTTCTACTGCTTGAAATAAATTGCTGTGGGCGACGGTTGACCTCTTTCACATCAGGAACAGGGATGATCATGTGAATCATATCATCCCTGTTCCTTCGGTTCAACTTCAAGGAACATATAATGCATTAGATGCATCTCGAACAGTCCAACTGGAGCTTCCTCGGCTGCCGGGGAAAAAGGACCACCACGTCCCCGAAGATTTCTCCCCGAGCAGCTCTCACAGGAACTCCCCCTGCTTCTTCAGAAAGTTGCTGAGCATCTTGTAGATAAAGACACATCAAACATGGTCACTCTTTTAAATAACTTAGTCAGGTGCGATTTCCCCAAAAGTAAATACATTTAAAAAACAAGCATTTACAATGCAATAGGTCTTGCATTATTAAAGTTTGAGCTATTGGCATTGTAAATGGCAATGCCTTTTATTAATTTGTTTTTAAAACCTACAATCCGTGCATAAACATGCACTTTGAACATATAGTCCTTGCTTACAATGAGCAAGGCTGGCAGTAAAAGAGACTGCCAGCCTTGCTTCTCATAAGCATGGACTATAAGTACAAATCGCTTGTTTACGCACCGATGTAAATGAATAAAAGGCATTGCCTTTTACAATGCCAATACCGCAAACTTTAAGAATGCGAGACCTGGAACACGAGGGACTATTTTATTTCTGAAAAGTACGTGCCACCCCATGTTAAAATCTCTCTCCTTGGTACATTATGTACACAAAGGAACGCTTATTTTAATTGTTTTGCACTGCAGCAAGTGTTTTGTATTGCTATCATTAGTGCTCAAGTGTGAGTGCCAAACCTATTGGCTTTACAAATGTTTGGTGCACAGTGAAAGCATAAGAGAGGGAGAGTGAGGTGGAGTGTGTGTGTGGAGTGTGTGTGTGTGTGTGTGTGTGTGTGTGTGTGTCATGAGTGTCATGAGTGTCTAGTGTGTGTGTGTCATGAGTGTCTAGTGTGTGTCATGAGTGTCTTGCTTGTAACGGTATCTGAGCCTGTCAGAGGCTTTAAATTAAAGACTGTAAATTAAAGGCATAGGCCCTGTAGAGTCCCGAGGGAGTAAGTAGTGATGCCTCCTCCACTTCTGACATCACGCTGCCCCTCCCTGTGATGCGAGGGGTCAGTGGGAGTCAGAGCTGGATTTACTAGCACTCTCCCATTCATTCCCCTAGGTGTTATGACATCAGAGAGGGCAGAGGTGTATGGGTTCGAGGATGAGCTCCAACAAGCATGCTGAAAGCACTCCATCAGCACTCATCAAATCTTAATTTGGACCGGGGCTAGGCTGCTACAGTGTAGGAACTTGTCCTAGGTGGCCTCAGTGTGTGTGCAGAGTCTCGGGTGCTAGGGGAGAATGAGATTCTGGTATGTAATTCTGCGTGAGAGAAAGAGTGCAGATCTAGCGCTCTTCATCCAATACTGGGTCACAGTCAAATAGAAGCATTCTAGAATGTTATTTTGCTTGATTGTATCTGGTTCTGATCCGAGGCCTTCTGTGACACTAACATTTTAAAGGATTCCCCGGGGAAAATATCCAAAGAGGGGTCTTAGTCCAGCACATCCCCTGCTTTTAATGTGTCTGGTTGGTTTTGAGGCCTCCTTTACTGAAGCGTCCATCCACTGAAAAAACAAGGAAAGGTGAAGCAATTTGCCTGGAATCACAGGGTGCTAAGCCAGCGCCAGGACTCCTGTCTGATTGCCTAGTTCCAAAGTCAGCAGCTCTGTAATGACCCATCCTCTCCCAGCCAATAACATCGAGGGATTCTAGACACTGAGTCTGAGCACAGCCATCGCTCACCACAGCAAGAGAAAACATACCAGAGGGAGCACTTTACACAAGCACCAGTTAAATAATACAGGGACGCATTCATATTGTGAACTAGGGAAGGTAAAGCGATTTACCTGGAATCACAGGGTGCTGAGCCGGCGCCAGGACTCCAGTCTCATTGCCTAGTTCCACAGACAGCAGCTCTGTAATGACCCATCATCTCCCAGTCAATAACATTGAGGGCTTCTAGGAACTGAGTCCGAGCACAGGCAGCGCTCACCACATCAATGAAAACAAACTTGTGGGAACTTTTTACAAAAGCACCAGTTACATAAGACAGGGATGCATTCATATTGTGAACAAGGGAAGGTGAAGTGATTTGCCTGGAATCACAGAGTGCTGAGATGATGTCGGGACTCGAGTCTGATTGCATAGTTCCAAAGTCAGCAGCTCTGTAATCCATCCTGTCCCAGCCAATAACATGGAGGGCTTCTAGGGCACTGAGTCTGAGCACAAGCAGTGCTCACCACGTCAAGAGAAAACAAACCAGAGGGAGCGTCTTACATGAGCACCAGTTACATAACACAGGGACGCATTCATATTGTGAACAAGGGACGGTGAAGCGATTTGCCTGGAATCACAGGGTGCTGAGCCGTGCCGGGACTGCTCACTACAACAAGTAAAAACAAACTTGTGGGAGCTTTTTACATGAGCACCAGTTGCATAACACAGGGACGCATTCATATTGTGAACAAGGGACGATGACGCGATTTGCCTGGAATCACAGGGTGCTGATCCGGTGCCGGGACTCCAATCTGATTGCCTCGTTCCAAAGTCAGCAGGTCTGTAATGACCCATCCTCTCCCAGCCAATAATATTGAGGGCTTCAAGGCACTGAGTCTGATAATAAGCAGCGCTCACCACATCAAGAGAAAACAAACCCGAGGGAACGGCTTACATGAGCACCAGTTGCATAACACAGGGACGCATTCCACCCATTTCAATGTTTCTGTGCGCGGGGCCTGGTGTTAAAAGGCTGATTCATTGGACCGTTCCACCAATGTACAGGAACTGAAGGAATAACATGGGGTTGTGTCACAATAGGCACTACTGAGTAATTTAACACTCTATGTATGCACTTCTCAGCACTTATGCAATACATTTAATGGGAGAGTGGCACTTCTCAGTAGCAGACAGGTAATCGAAATGTGAGCACCTGCACTTTTCTATGTCCATTTAAAACTCTGAGACTCGTGTATGTAAACTGCCATATATTCGTAAACAATGCCTTGCATGTTAATTGGCCTACCAGAAACCATGGTCTTTTAAACCATAATTTAATACAAAAACTTAGCTGATGTAAACACAAATCTGGGCCGAGCAAGCATCGCTTCATTTTAAACACGCACAAAGTTACCACACTCTGTGAATGACTGTGCTCAAATTAAATACATGTTTTTTCAATCACTGCACACAAATCTAAAGATGCCAGCCCAGCCACACCAACAAAAGTAAGAATATCGGGTCCGAAACCCCTGCACTTTCTGTCCCCGGTGCTTAAAGGGTGTTCAGGTGTTGGTGGAAATACATGCGAGTGTGATTCGAAAATTTGAGCAGCCAGCATTCGCAGTGAGATCTGCTCGGAGCGCACAATCCGTGCTGTGCATTGCTTATTCCAGCTAAATCCACAGAGCCGGGGTCTGCAGCGCTGCTCCTTGACTCAACCTCAGGACGTGCCCGTAAGCCCCCCAACACTCCCAACTCAACGAAGCTGCCCTCCTGACCCTGCCCGCGAGCCCCCCTGAGAGCAACAGTTCAAGACTGCAAACACGGCCACGGGCCACCGACGAGCCACACTCAGGCGAGGGCCACACTGACACTTTGGCTAGCGGCACGCACGGGCACAGTCACTATAAAAAAACTTACGTGGTCCGGACCCCCGTAGCAACTGGGCACTGACTGGGCACACAACACAACTGCACTGGTCAGCAGCAGCAGGCAGGAGCACACCACAACGACGACGAACTGCGGAGCAGCGGAACTGGTCACTCACGCGTTGACTCTCAGTGTTTAGTTCTACAGTCTACTTTCACTTACTACTACTTACTTGTTGTAGTTGTGTTCTGGCACGCGCCATGCGCGGTGACGTTGAGACAGCGTTCAAATGGCCAATCACCTCGATATGGCTGGATCTAGCCATATGGTGATTGGCCATACAGTGCGGCCCCTCAGCTGCCAGCCAACACCCACACGCGGCACCATCCTGCTGCAGCAGCCAATCCTGGCGCAGCGTTACCAGCAACACTGCACCAGGATTGGGCTACGAGCAGGATACTATCTGCCCTTTTAGAGACCGGGGACCCCGGGTCCCTGCCTGACAGTGCCTGTGCTAAGGAGGGGGGGGAGGGAAGGTCTACCACTGCAGCGCATGCGCGGGCCAGTCAAATTTGTGAGTACTCCTTCATTCCACATGCGTAGCCTGAGTCTCACTCTCCGACACTGCTCCCTCTGCCTGTGCGCTGCCTGTCACTCTGCCGCAGCCCCGCCCCCACCCACCACGGCCCACTTCCATATACCATGCCCGATTCTGTCGGGCTTGTCCCGGCCGGTAGCGCGCAGTGCGCTCAGAAATTTATTCAGATAGAATGCCTTTGAGAAAACATTCTCAAATGCTTGTATTGATGTAGTGCGGTCGTCCATGGCTAGTGGGGCAACGCCCCAACGCCCCCAATGGACGCACCGCCACTGGGGTTTCTGGTCCTGCTGAAGACCTGCGGCCTTTGCTGCTCTGTTCATGCCGCCACACACTTACCATCTGATCTGTCTTTCCTGATGGTCCAGCATCCTCACGGGCTCCTTGCAGGCCCTGGGAAACCTTAATCAGCAGCGAGCGAGATTCGCCCTCGAATCAGGATTATCCGGGATTACCGAAGCAGCGCACGCTTCCGCATGATTGATGTCAGGCATGTTTGAAAACATATTACGAACTTGTGTACCTTGGGAAGAAGGAAAAGTATGCATTATCATTGTTTTATCGCCCACTTTCACGGTGCATAAACTTGAATGATGCAGTTCCAGCACATCACCTGAAGCGGTAAGGGTAACAAGGCCTTATATAGGGCCGTATTCACAGAATGAATTTAAGACTCAATCCTAAACTTACTACTATTTTGGTATTCACAGAATGCACTTACTACTCTTGGCATTCACAGAATGCACTTACTACTTTTGGCATTCACAGAAGTTAGGATTTTGTCTTAAGTTTGTCTTAAGACAAACTTGAGACAGACTTAAGACAGATTTAAGACAAAATCCTAACTTCTGTGAATACCAAAAGTAGTAAGTTCGTTCTGTGAATGCCAACAGTAGTAAGTGCATTCTGTGAATACCAAAATAATAGTAAGTTTAGGATTAAGTCTTAAATTCATTCTGTGAATCTGGCCCATTGTGTGTACCCTCGAGCAAACACCTTCGGTCTGGAGTCAGAAACATTTTGCTGGAATTTAGGGGCTCGTTACGATGGCGGAGAGACCGCCTCCGCCATCTGGCTCCCATTTCCCCCTGCCACATTAGGATGGTGGGGGGAATAGTGCCACAAGCGTAGCGGGCACAAAGAGCGCCAGCCACGTTTCCGGCACAGGTAATTGTTGCGATTGCCTGGCGGAGCGGTTCTGACCGGGGATATTGTGGCGGTGCCGAGCAGGCACAGCCCCACCGATCTCAATGCTGGTGTCAGCAAGCCTTTCCATGGCGGTTGAACCACCATGGAAAAGCTGGCGGAGGCTGGCTTCGGGGGCCTGTTACGGGCCCCCTGGGGGAGGGGCGGGCCAGTTGTGCACAGGGGGTATCCATGGTACCCCCTACATTTCCATGCACAAGGTGGCAGGCACCGTGCAGTGCCTGCCACGTTGTGCATGGCAATGCGCAACATGGCCATTTACCATTGAGGCGGGTACTGCAGCCAGCAGTACCAGCCGCAGTGTTAAATTGCCATATGCAACTGCTGCGGTGGCGGTCGCATCATAATAAGGGGTGAGGGAATGTCGCATTACAGGCAGGCGTTTCCGATTCAGGTACGATAGCGGATCGTAATCAGCCCCTTAATCTTTTATTAATCCTGGCTTACTCCTTTAAAATAGAAGAATAAAACCCCCCATTTAAACTTTGGAGTAGAGGGTACTCCGTTACAATACAGTTCCTTCTCTTCACCCACACACAGTTCCGCCCCAGTGAAAACTGTAAAATGACCCTTCATGCCAAGGGGGTCATTGTTTTTTTTTAACCTGCTTTGGGATTTTCTTTTAGAAAATAAAAAGAAAGTTGAAAGTTTGACATGCAACTAATCATGTTGTTGGAGCTGCTCACCAAACTTTCAATGCATTTCCAGGAACCGCCATCAGAGTAAATGCAAGAGATGTCTGCTGGGCCAGCGGGTGAGTTCTCCCTCAGGGCAACGGGGTACTTTACTCTGTTGCCCTTGTGGGGGTAAATTCCCATCCACCGCTTCCTCTCTTTCCTGGCTTCTCATTGGTTCCTGTTAGTGACACTTAACTTTCCTCCATTTCTATTGGCTGTCGCATGTTATCCTACATTTACCAATGCTTAAACCCTCCTCTGCTTCTCTTATCAGTTTCCCGCAGCCAAAATACTGTTAACATCAGCTTCAGTGAAACAACATTTTCATAATGTTTTGCCTTTTACTATTGCATCATATTTATATAACAACTAATCACCCGAGAGATTAAGGGTCAGATTTACAAGCCCCTTGCGCCGCCGTTGCGTCACTTTTGTGACGCAGCGGCGGCGCAAAAGATGCGCCATGGTGTGGGGTATTAACAACGCGAAGCATCTGGGAGATGCGTCACGTTGTAAAGCCCTGCACCATAAGGAGGCGTTCCTGCGCAGGTGGGGGGGGGGCGTTCCTGCGCAGGAACGCCTCCTAAAAGTGGCTGAGTGAAATCTATAAGATTTCGCTCAGTCACTTTTAGGCCAATGCTGCGTCAAAACCCTGCGCCTGCTTGAAGCAGGCGTAAGGCTTGAGGCAGCATTGAAAGAATAGGCCCCCCCAGAGCATTGCTGGAGCTGCGTTGTGCTTGCGACGCAACTCCAGCAATGCGCCACTTTTACGGCACAGATGCGTGACGCATCTGTGCCGTTTTGGCCCCATGGTGCACCGCATTGTAAATGCGGGGCATCATGGGTGGCGGAGCTGTGGCGCACAATAACTAGCGCATCCCTGGGGATGCGCCAGTTATTGTAAATCTGCCCCTAAGTGATTTGCATCAAATCACAGGATGTTGCGCGACGCCGCCGAGACTCAAACCAGGATTCCCAGCTCTCGCCGCTGTGCCACATCCTTTCCACACCTGTGTTATCTGTCAGGGAGCTCTTTCCTTCTCGCGGACAATGATTGGTAAAAACAGCTGTTTTATTCATATTATAGGCGAAACCAATGCATTCCCAATGCTTGTTTATAACTAGGGCTCCCAGTTTTATGGTATTTTTCTTTTTTTACTTTTCCGTCTGTATTTATCCATATTTATTTTTGGGCCATTTTATCTGTATTTATCCATATTTATTTTGTGTTTTGCGTATAAACAAAGTTGTAAAACTATACGTTTCGATATCTATTTAACTGATAGATGCACACTCATACTTTGATGTCTGTTGTGTTTTAGCTATTTGAGCTGCCAAATATTACATAACGATACATGCAGTGGTAAATACTAGCATTATACCCTAAATGTATGTTGGCATATGCCGTTATTTAAAGAAATTTCATCCTGTTTTTGCTGTGCATCTGCTCAGCTCGTGGCCTATCTATCTATACTACTATTATCTATACTACTATTATAAAGAGAGAACAGACACCTTTTGGCAAGGTAAACTCGGGAACTACAGCGCCAATCCAAACACCCAGTACAGCGTTGGAAAGGGCAGTTGCAGCAGAAGGACATAGGCTATGCAGACGCCCACCATATACATTTAAAAGGTCAAAGAACCGTGCCAGCGAAGTAGTCCCTTGTGGGCGTGTCTGCATTGTGCTGTGGGTGTGTGCTGGGGGCGTGACAATCGCTGGGGGCATTCCGTCACGAGAGTTGTTTTTTCTTCCCAGGTTCTATACATTCCTGCTCCCTTTAAATAGTAATTCAGTGGAGGTCCCATTCTCTTAGAACCACCCTAAGCACAGCTATGGGCAAAAATACAACTAAAAGGCCCTGCAAAGCATTATGGGATAAGATTAGCATAATTTTTTGCATTCATGAAAGGGTTTCAATGTTTTTGAATTTTACTCATCAGGGACATCTTGGGACGACGAGGTGAACTGCAGCTTGATGTATAATATTTTAAATGCTATTGCATTTCCCTCATCAGGGACATCTAGGGACGGCGAGGTGAACTGCAGCTTGATGTACAATATTTTAAATGCTACTGCATTTGCCTCTTCAGGGACATCTAGGGACGACGAGGTGAACTGCAGCTTGATGTGTAATATTTTAAATGCTATTACATTTGCCTCATCGGGGACAACTTGTGACGACAGGTGAACTGCAGCTCTTTGTAGAATTATTTGGATACTATAATATTCACTTCCCACTGGTAATCTCGTCCCATAATGCTTTGCAGGGGCTTGATCTCAAAATCATCACCTCTCTCACTGCTTGCTGGAAGCTTATTTCACTTTTGTGAAATGACTATATGCATTTTAGCATGTAGAAATACTTGTTATTTTACCTTGAATATATGAGGTTTCTGTTTTAATAATTGGAAATCTGACGGAACGAAATATTGCGGATTTATTGTACCAAGTTCGCGCCAATACCGCCCACCCCTACTTTAAATACCCCTGCACCCCATAATCATAACCCACCCTTACTCTATAAAATACCCCAACACCCTTAAACACTAACCCATCTTAACCCTATAAACATACCCTGTACCCCAAACCCCAAACCTATCCCTAAACCCTAAAAATACCCCTGTACCCCAAAACCCAAACCTAGCCCTGAACCCTATAAATACCCCTGTACCTCTAAACCCAAACCTACCCCTGAATCCTAAAAATACCCCTGTACCCAAAAACCCAAACCTACCCCTGTACCCTAAAATACCTGTGTACCCCAAAACCCAAACCTAGCCCATAACGCTTAAAATACCCCTGTATCCCAAAACCAAAACCTACCACTAAACCCTAAAAAAAAACCAGTACCCCAAAACCCAAACCTAACCCAGAACCCTACAATACCCCTGTATCCCAAACCCAAACCTAGCCCTGAACCCTAAAAATACCCCTGTACCCCAAAACCCAAACCTACCCCTGAACCCTAAAAATACCCCTGTACCCCATAACCCAAAACTATATCTGAACACTTAAAATACCCAAACACCCCAAAACATATACCTCAGTACCCCAAAACATCTACCCCTAAACCCATACTTGCCTTATCCAAACATTTTTAAAAAAACATGCTTTTATCATTCATGCATTTACAACGAATTTCGTTGTAAATGTATGCTTGGTAAAAGCATATAAAATGTAATGCCATGCGTTATAATGGCATTGCGGAGTCATGGTACTTTCGTAATGAAAGTAAGCGGAGTGATGGTATGCGGAAAGAAAGTTGCGTAATAATGGGTGTTTACCCTCCCCCGTAAGTACATTGGTGGCACGGCAGCCCACATCTCCAGCAACATACTCATATTTTTTCACCACCGATTGGAAAAATGCACAGGTCTCTTTCATTTTTGCCCAACACCGACATACACTTTTAGACACACCTCCCACCACAAGTTCTAGAATTGCGAACTTTAGAGATGGGGAGGTACGTTCGAATCTCGGCATCAGCTCAACATCCTGTGATTCCAGGCAAATCGCTTTGTCTCCCCGTGCCTACCACAAATGAATGTGTTCTTCTGTAATGTAAATTGTGCTCATGCCATGTTGTCGAGTTTGCGCTATATAATATTGCAAGGAAAATAAAGTAGGGAAACTCGAGTTCACACACTACTGAACGCGCACTCTTGAGTGCATCAGCAGTGCACTGTGAATCGGAGCGTTTCACAGGCCTGTTACAGATAAGAAATGCTATCAAAACAAAATCCTACGAAACAAGATACTACTGGCCGGCAGCAATTCATACCCGGACAACGTTGGGACGGGCTGCTAGTATATATATAAATACACATATATACAAACATATATTTGATGTTTTAATAATGTACTTTTACAATGTATATGACTTTACCACACATGCATTTGCGTTATAATGGCATGCGTGATAAAGTCATATGCGTTGTAAAAGTTTTAGAAATGATGTGGTGTGGCTCACTGGTTAGAGGTGGCAGACCCGGAAGCAGAGAACGGCCTGGGACCAGGGTTCAATTCCCGACGCGGCAGGGTCGTGGACCAGGGTCAGCGGACTCGATAATTCCCGCCTCGGTGCCTACTCTAACCAGGGATTACACTCGGCAACTCTGGGCATTAGCTTGCCTCATCTCCACAACGGCCCCACACATTCGCCGGGGATGCCTGGTTTCACCTTGGAGATACCCAGTAGGGACATCTCACAGGGATAGCCAGGACGGGTTCCCCAGCGGTCTACAGCGCCACGACGCCTCAGGGCAGCAGTGCGCTTTACAAGACACATACACTTACATTTATATGTCTTTGCGGAGTAATAGTCCAGCGTTATAAAAATTGCAGAGTGATGGTATGCAGGATGTTGGTTTGCGGAATATCATCACATATTCCCGGGGGAGGGATAGTCCCTTTCTTGATATATCCGTGGAGGCGGACCTTGTGTCCGGATGCGCGTAGCGCGAGGCCTGTGCGCAACAGAAGTGGAAAATCTCCAGTGTGCGCTTCAGGCGTCACCGGAAGTTAAGGCGAGATTACATTTCCTGCACAATGGCCCCTGTTTGCGCTCCTTCCGGCCTTTGGGAATAGCGCCATGCCTGACCTCCATACAGTAAAGCAGGTGCACGTCACTGGGAGCGCGGGGCAAGCACACCCGGAGCTTGAATGTACAGAACCTGGAAAGAAAAAACAATGAAATATTGGGCACAAGGCGTGCTTTTTTTCCATAATCCCGCGCCCTGCACACGCCCACGCCCCCAGCACACGCCCACAGCACACGATATGAGACATGGCATGAAGGGCGGAACGTACCACACGCCCCCAGCGTTTGTCACACCCCCAGCACACGCCCACAGCACAACGCAGACACGCCCACAAGGGACTACTTTGCTGGCACGGTTCTTTTACCTTTTAAATGTATATGGTGGGCGTCTGCATAGCCTATGTCCTTCTGCTGCAACTGCCCTTTCCAACGCTGTATTGGGTGTGTGGATTGGTGCTTTGGTGCCTGAGATTACCCGCCTCAAAGGTTTGGGCTCTCTCTTTATTATATTAGTATAGATTTCAGGTGATAGGCCATTTGGACCAAGAGGTCTACCACTTTAGAGATGTTTGATGGCTTCTGCCACCTCAGGCGGTTCAATATTTTTCTCAGGAACTGCCCTACTATCAGGGTGAGATACTTGGTTTCGGTAGATCCTACACAAATTGGATCAGTTGAACTGTGGTCCTGTCACCCGCTGCGTGATATAGATTTCCCAGGTATTTTGGCTAAAGTGTCTGCAATGTCCATGGCTGTGTAGACTGCATTTTCCTGGACTATATTCACACCCAGCACCCATCTCTGCCCTGCCTCTCCCGCACCATCCAATCTAAGAGCAAACATGCCTTATTACCCTCCTCATACAGCTTGTGTTCTTGGCCCCATAAATGTGAAAGTGGCAGCCGCCACATTCAAATCTTTCAAACAAAAGCACGCAAACAATGCCTAGCAGGATGGATGACGTGAATCCTACACCTTGTAGTCCCCTTTGCCTTATGTAACATTTTTTATACACTGATTGACAAACACGCATCAGTCATTGTCTCTGTATGTGTGATGTAAAGGGCTCGGACCACTAATTATAATACTGTATGCATACATGCCGACAGACCCAATTGGGGCTGTCTCTCCGCCTGAAATTACATCTGCTTGTATAGAGGTGAATTCGGAAAATCAATTTTCCCAAATATTTTTTATTTAATTTCCCACTTTACACTTCTTAAATGTTGGCATGTATGTGTGTGCTTTTATGTGAAAAAGCTATTTCAGATCTTATGTACCTAAAAAATTGATACAGAATTGATTGGAAAATGTAACATCTGGCCTGAGGAGTCAACTTTCCGAAATAAAATCAAACATTGAAAAGTTAGTCGCAGCACCAAACTTCCCATTAAGTTTTCTGTTTTGCATATTTTTTCAAAATAAAATAAAATCTTTAGTAAATCGAGTATTTTGTTTGGTGTGTACTTTTTGTGCATTTAAATTTACAAATTGTTAGCTGGAACCACAGCTTTCAGTAGTGATTCAGTGGGGGTCCTCGGGAAGTCAAAAGGTTGGGAGCCACTGATGTAAAGCGCTCCAATTCCTTCCGATCAAGTTCAAGCTATGCAAAGCTGCACAAAAACATAGTGAATGGGTGCCATACCACAGGTCATCACTAGAGGTCCAGAATTAAGTCAGGTAGGCACCTCAGTTTGTCGTTAGTTCATCAAAGGGTCTCTGAGGTTCCACCTCTTGGCATAAACATCTATTATCACCGGGAGTAAATCGTTTATTGATCGTAGCCCATCAACATTATATTGAAACGTCTTTCATGCACTATTTCGTTGGACTTTGCTTCTGCAAAGATCCTTCAATAATTAAGTTTTAAATCCTGATTGACAACCATCGCCAAACAGAGTGCAGATAACTATCAAAGAATTTATACAAAGATATGAATGAAAGGGACTTTCGATCTCGGCTACATGAAAATAAAGAACGCTTATGAAAGTGATGGTACCTTTATAAACATTCCTACAAGTAAAAATGTAATGCTATCTTAGCAAAACATGTACACACGTAAACTACTTCTGATTCTCACAGCTAAAAAGACTCCTTTACCCATGACAATGAAACGGAAGTGATTGCGGCTCTACAGTGGCTTCTGGGTATGCAAATTACCACAAAACAGCTGGCTGTTGTCAGGCAGACTGCCCTCTAGTAACCGCGGTTGGTACTGCACCGAACGCTCGGTTGTCGTGTTCCATTGCATTTCTCCTTCAATCTACTCCGTTCCGCTCCACTCCACACAACGCATGCGCACACCCTCTCTCCCTTTTCTCTCACTCGCACACACCCTCTCTTTTTTATTTTCACAATAGGAACAGTACTGATACATGAGGAGAAGATTACAAGTGAGCAAATTACAAAAGCAAATGTTAAGTTACACGAGGCAAAGTGACAATTGTGAGCAAACAAAATACAAGAGGAAGCAAAAGGTACATTACAGGAGGAAAAAGTGACATGTGTGCAGGTTACGAAAGCGTACAAAGTACAAGTAGAGGTATAATCCATCCAGAGGCGCAACTTGAGACACATTTCGGGGGGGGGGGGGGGGGGGCTAAGAAAAAATTTCGGGGGGGGCTGAACCTTTAGTCAGTAGGCAGAGTTGAGCTGCAGGGGCTCTTAGAAGGGGTGAAACAACTGCAAGGCCGAATTAACATTCAAATGGTCTTTTAAAGACGTGTAAAACGTTCGGGTGCGGCTCAGTGTGTGCCCGGGATCTGTCTCATCCCGGGCTGCTGCACACGACAGGGGTGCTGAAGCCCGGTGAGTCCAATGGGTGCTGCGCACCTGAATCCATCTATCTATATCTATCTATACTACTATTATAAAGAGAGAACTTGCACCTTTTGGCCAGGTAAACTCGGGAACCACAGCACCAATCACAACACCCAATACAGCGTTGGAAAGGGCAGTTGCAGCAGAAGGACATAGGCTATGCAGACGCCCACCATATACATTTAAAAGGTAAAAGAACCGTGCCAGCGAAGTAGTCCCTTGTGGGCGTGTCTGCATTGTGCTGTGGGTGTGTGCTGGGGGCGTGACAATCGCGGGGGGGGGGGGGCATTCCGTCACGAGTGTTGTTTTTTCTTCCCAGTTTCTATACATTCCTGCTCCCTTTAAATAGTAATTCAGTGGAGGTACCATTCTCTTAGAACCACCTCAAGCACAGTTATGGGCAAAAATACAACTAAAAGGCCCTGCAAAGCATTATGGGATAAGATTAGCATAATTTTTAGTATTCATGAAAGGGTTTCAATGTTTTTGAATTTTACTCATCAGGGACATCTTGGGAGACGAGGTGAACTGCAGCTTGATGTATAATATTTTAAATGCTATTGCATTTCCCTCATCAGGGACATCTAGGGACGGCGAGGTGAACTGCAGCTTGATGTATAATATTTTAAATGCTTATTGCATTTGCCTCATCAGGGACATCTAGGGACGACGAGGTGAACTGCAGCTTGATGTGTAGTATTTTAAATGCTATTGCATTTGACTCATCAGGGACATCTAGGGACCACGAGGTGAACTGCAGCTTGATGTATAATATTTTTAAATGCTATTGCATTTGCCTCATCAGGGACAACTAGGGACGACCAGGTGAACTGCAGCTCTTTGTAGAATTATTTGGATACTATAATATTCACTTCCCTCTGCTAATCTCGTCCCATAATGCTTTGCAGGGGCTTGATCTCAAAATCATCACCTCTCTCACTGCTTGCTGGAAGCTAATTTCACTTTTGTGAAATGACTATATGCATTTTAGCATGTAGAAATACTTGTTATTTTACCTTGAATATATGAGGTTTCTGTTTTAATAATTGGAAATCTGACGGAACGAAATATTGCGGATGTATTGTACCAAGTTCGCGCCAATTCCGCCCACCCCTACTTTAAATACCCCTGCACCCCATAATCATAACCCACCCTTACTCTATAAAATACCCCAACACCCTTAAACACTAACCCATCTTAACCCTATAAATATACCCTGTACCCCAAAACCCAAACCTATCCCTAAACCCTATAAATACCCCTGTACCTCAAAACCCAAACCTACCCCTGAACCCTAAAAATGCCCCTGTACCCCAAAACCCAAACCTACCCCTGAACCCTAAAATACCACTGTACCCCAAAACCCAAACCTAGCCCATACCCCTTAAAATACCCCTGTACCCTAAAACCCAAACCTACCCCTGAACCCTAAAAATACCCCTGTACCCCAAAACCCAAACCTAGCCCCGAACCCTAAAATACACCTGTATCCCAAAACCCAAACCTAGCCCTGAACCCTAAAAATACCCCTGTATCCCAAAACCCAAACCTAGCCCTGAACCCTTAAAATACCCCTTTACCCCAAAACCCAAACCTACCCCTGAACCCTATAAAAACCCCTATACCCCAAAACCCAAACCTAGCCCTGAACCCTAAAAATGCCCCTGTACCCCAGAACCCAAAACTATATCTGAACCCTTAAAATACCCAAACACCCCAAAACATATACCTCAGTACCCCAAAACATATACCCCTATACCCATACTTGCCTTATCCAAACATTTAAAAAAAAAACATGCTTTTATCATTCATGCATTTACAACGAATTTCGTTGTAAATGTATGCGTGGTAAAAGCATATAAAATGTAATGCCACGCGTTATAAAGGCATTACCCTCCCCCGTAAGTACATTGGTGGCACGGCGGCTCACATCTCCAGCAACATACTCATATTTTTTCACCACCGATTGGAAAAATGCACAGGTCTCTCTCATTGATGCCCAGCACCGACATACACTTTTAGACACACCTCCCACCACAAGTTCTAGAATTACGAACTTTAGAGATGGGGAGCTACGTTCGAATCTCGGCATCAGCTCAACATCCTGTGATTCCAGGCAAATCGCTTTGTCTCCCCGTGCCTACCACAAATGAATGTGTTCTTCTGTAATGTAAATTGTGCTCATGCCATGTTGTCGAGTTCGCGCTATATAATATTGCAAGGAAAATAAAGTAGGGAAACTCGAGTTCACACACTACTGAACACGCACTCTTAAGTGCATCAGCGGTGCACTGTGAATCGGAGCATTTCACAGGCCTGTCACAGATAAGAAATGCTATCAAAACGAAATCCTACGAAACAATATACTAGTGGCCGGCAGCAATTCATACCCGGACAACGTCAGGACGGGCTGCTAGTAATTCATATAAGACAGCATGGAGAGTCAAATTAAGGAAGCACAATTTTCTGTATTTATCCACTTTTAAAAATGAATGCAGACAGAAAACACATTGGGCCCGATTCACAGAAGGAACTTAAGACTCAATCCTAAACTTACTACTATTTTGGTATTCACAGAATGCACTTACTACTTTTGGCATTCACAGAATGAATTTACTACTTTTGGTGTTCACAGAAGTTAGGATTCTGTCTTAAGTTTATACTTAAAACAGACTTAAGACAGACTTAAGACAAACTTAAGACAAACTTAAGACAAACTTAAGACAGACTTAAGACAGACTCAAGACAGACTCAAGACAGACTTAAGACAAAATCCTAACTTAAGTCTGTCTTAAGTTTGTCTTAAGACAAATTTAAGGCAAAATCCTAACTTCTGTGAATACCAAAAGTAGTAAGTGCATTCTGTGAATACCAAAATAGTAGTAAGTTTAGGATTGAGTCTTAAGTTCATTCTGTGGATGCCAAAAGTATTAAGCGCATTCTGTGAATACCAAAATAGTAGTAAGTTTAGGATTGAGTCTTAAGTTCATTCTGTGAATCGGGCCCATTGTTTTGTCTGTATTTATCTGTATAAAGCCGGAAAAACAGAAAACAGGAAGCCTTATTTATAATCCAATCCCCTTGTTGCTCTCCCATCCCTCAGTGCTCACTCCCTCTGTTCATCAGAGGCATTTACTTGTACCCCCTCTCCATGCTTCTCTGTTCCCTATTTTTCTTGACCCATTTTTAGGTTGAGCCTAGACAGAGCATGCGCTGTTGCAAGACCTGTAGTAAACAGAATATGGAGGGTAATCCCGCCTGCTGATTGCCATTGGTTCATTCAGGTGTTGCTCTGCTTTCCTGGCTCATTATTGGGTGGCGTTCCGAAACAACAATTCAGTTTTAAGATAAGCAGCAAGGACCAACTACAGCTTAGTTACGATGTAGGTCTGTATCTGCTTCGTACAGGGACTACTTAGTTTTTTTTAAATTACCGTGGCGCACACTACTCAGGCTGCCAGCTCATAAGTTTAATATGCGCGCCGCACGCTTTCATTACTCAATTCTTATTACCATGTTGCTCGCTTCATGGGCCGCCATGCATCTAACTTATGTGCACGGGTGCCGTGATTTCTTCTGTGAATGCCAAAAGTAGTAAGCGCATTCTGTGAATACCAAAATAGTAGTAAGTTTAGGATTGAGTATTAAGTTCATTCTGTGAATCGGGCCCATTGTTTTATGTCTGTATTTATCTGTAAAAAGCCGGAAAAACAGAAAACAGGAAGCCTTATTTATAATCCAATCCCCTTGTTGCTCTCCCATCCCTCAGTGCTCACTCCCTCTGTTCATCAGAGGCATTTACTTGTACCCCCTCTCCATGCTTCTCTGTTCCCTATTTTTCTTGACCCATTTTTAGGTCGAGCCTAGACAGAGCATTCGCTGTTGCAAGACCTGTAGTAAACAGAATATGGAGGGTAATCCCGCCTGCTGATTGCCATTGGTTCATTCAGGTGTTGCTCTGCTTTCCTGGCTCATTATTGGGTGGCGTTCCAAAACAACACTTCAGATTTAAGGCAAGCTGCAAGGACCAACTACAGCTTAGTTACGCTGTAGGTCTGTATCTGCTTTGTACAGGGACTACTTTGTTTATTTTTAATTACCGTGGCGCACACTACTCAGGCTGCCAGCTCATAAGTTTAATATGCGCGGCGCACGCTTTCATTACTCAATTCTTATTACCACGTTGCTCGCTTCACGGGCCGCCATGCATCTAACTTATGTGCACGGGTGCTGTGATTTCTTTCAGCACGGCGCCGCTTTCATATATTTCCGGAAGCCATCTGCTCAGCCTGCTTGTGCAGCTAAGTTGTCACCAACTGTACAGTGTTACATTTCTGTTTCACTTCATATCTTAGTTACACAGATGGGAGCTGAGGCTTGACCGTGTGCCTAAAGTCTGTAATCATTCAAAAGAAATGTAAGTTCAGGTATTCAGTGTAAAGTAAGTCCACTATTTAATGTAACAATATTTCTTTGGGAAAAAAAATTGGCAGCGGTGGGATTCAAGCCTATGCCTCCAGAGACTAGAGCCCAAATCCAGCACCTTAGGCCGTTCAGCCACGTTATTACATGTGCATTTGGTCTTCCATCTGCTTATAAGTCTGTCCTCCAGTTTACTGATGGCAGTTAGCTTTCCCCAAAGCCAAACGCAATTTCACTATTGAGGCCACAAACAACCTAGTAAATGCTTTGGGAACTGTCTCCCTATGGACTGCGAGTACAAAGCCATGGCATGCGCCTGCCACTGTTCAACCACAAACATACAGCGTGTGCTCTGTCGGAGCGTGTACATTATTTCCACAATACAGCAAAGCACACCTCTACAATCTACAGCCTCTCAGCGCTATGAACTATCCGATACCTTGTGTGCATCTGGCATCACGTTTACCATTAAAACCAGCAACTCAAAATGATCGTCACTAGTCACGCATACAACATGTAGAAACATTAAATGAGGGGAAGAACTGATGTTTAGTAGCTAATTGATTGACTTGGGAGCATGATGTAAGTAGTTCAAATCCTTGGTTTTCGGACACCAAATTGTGTGATCTTGGGCTAGCAACTTTTTCAGGAGCCTAAAATTTGTGTTGCATTACACAGTTTGTTCACTGCTACAACGATACTTAAGCATCTCGTGGCCATAAAAAATGTCCTTTGAGGTAAGGCATTTTGCCATTGGATACATCCAGAGCCTGTGTGGTAACGGAAAAAGCTTTGATAACTGGGGGAACAGCTAAATGCGCCTATAATATTGTGAAACATATTATGCCTAAGAGAAAGCAAATTGATTGGTAGATTCTCCACCACATTTAGCACGACCTCCGTAAATCCTGTGGTTTTCCATTACCACATATCTCTCGACCAGGAGCAGTGTTACCATCATTAACCCTGGGCATAGTTCGGGTATTAGCGCTACGCGTAGCTACGCAAAGGGCACTTCGCACTACGCAAGCTAGGCTTAGCTACGCGACCTGTGTAGTGCACTGTGCAAAATGCTGTTCGCACTGATTACACATTGCCGAATGCTTGTCCGCACTGTGCAATCATTGCAAACTGCATCTTGCATAGTGCAAGGGATCGTCTTCTGCTGCTCGAGTAGATTTGTGCTTGAGTGGCAGCTTTCTCGACGCGGACTGGTAGTTTCTCATCGTGAGCGGTCGCGAACATACGTGACCACTCGCAATGAAAAACCTGACCTCCCCGCATTGAGAATCTCGCCGGGAGGTTTACTTTCCACGCTCGCGATCAACAACTTGATGATGCTGATCGCAAAAGAGGAAAAAACCTCACTGGGATGTTATTTTGCTGATCGCGAAAGAGGAAAAAAACTCACCGGGATGTTATTTTGCTTGCACGCGGTCACCAACTTGACGTTGAGGGCCGCGAGCAAGCAGAAAATGACCACTACGCCTGTGAGCATGCAGAAACTACCCCCAGAATAATTCATCCAGTCCTGGTTTTTCATTTGCTTTTATATGTTATTTTGGGCAGTTTTATATAGTGCAATGAAACTGTGTACTTGTCTGCACTGCAAAAAAAATCTAAATAATTGCAAATGGCATCCTTCACAGTGCAAGTTATGATAAAACAATTATCTGTATGCTAACATACATATAGTAGTATCACAAAAGTGATTCTGAAAAATTAGCACGCAGTGAGAGAGGTCATGATTTTGGGATCCTCCCTAACCTAGGGGGAGTACCAAACAGATGCCTTGAAAACAAAAAAGCACATCTTATTGAATGATTTGGTGGTGGTCCCATCCTCTTAGGACCACTCCAAGTACAGTTAATGGCAAAAAAATATTCCCAACCACAGGCCCTGCAAAGCATTATGGGATGAGATTAGCATTGAGCAGTGAACATTATATAGTATCCAATATCAAAATAATTCTACAAAGAGCTGCAGTTCAACTGGTGGTTACTAGATGCTGTGTACCAATCAATCATTTGTAAAGCGCACTACATACCCATGAGGGTCTCAAGGCGCTGGGGGCGGGGGGGCGCGCTACTGATCGAACAGCCAGGTCTGGAGTATCCTCCTGAAGGTCAGCAGGTCTTGGGTCTGTCATAGGTACAGTGGGAGGGTGTTCCATGTCTTGGCGGCGAGGTGGGAGAAGGATCTCCTACCGGTGGTTGTTCTTCAGATGCGCAGGACGGTGGCAAGTGAGAGGTCGGCGTAGCGTAGCTAGCAGTTGATGATGTAGAAGGAGAGCCGTCTGTTGTGGTAGGCTGGGCCGGTCTTGTGGAGTGCCTTGTGTGCGTTGGTGAGGAGCTTGAAGGATTTCCTCTTGTTGATGGGGAGCCAGTGTAGGTTTCTCAGGTGGGGGTGATATGGCCGTGGCGAGGTACGTTGAGGATCAATCATACCAAGGGATTTTGGATGCGTTGTAGTCATTTGATGAGCTTAATGGGGCTCCCGCCTAGAGGGTGTTTCTGTAGTCGAGTATGCTGCTGACAAGGGCCTGGGTGACTGTCTTTCTTGTATCTGTCGAGATCCATCTGTAGATCTTGCGGAGCATGCGGAGGGTGTTGAAGCAGGAGGAGGAGACAGCGTTGACTTGCTTGGTCATTGAGAGCGTTCAGTCGAGGACGATTCCCAGGTTGCGTGCGTGGTCGGTGGGTGTCGAGGCTGCCCCCAGTGCCACCTGCCACCAGGAGTGGTCCCTGGCTGAGGGTTTGGAGCCGAGGATTAAGACCTCCATCTTGTCCGAGTTCAGCTTCAGACAACTGGTCTTCATCCAGTCGGCGATGGCCTTCATTCCTTCGTGGAGGTTGGCTTTGGCAGTGATGGGGTCCTTGGTGAGGGAGAGGATCAGCTGAGTGTCATCGGCGTAGGAGTTATGTTGAGCTCTTGCTGTCGGGCTACGTGTGCGAGCGGGGCCATGTAAATGTTGAACAGCGTTGGGCTGTCGGAGGATCCCTGGGGTACGCAGCAGATGCTCTTGGAGGCTTTGTTACAGAATGGGGTGAGGCGGACGCTCTGGTTCCTGCCGGAGGTGGTCCAATCCAGAGTCTTGTCTCGGATCCCTGCGGCATGGAGGCTTGCACGTACTGTGCGGTGTCAGACCATGTTGAAGGTGGCAGAGAGGTCTTAGAGGATGAGAACTGCGGTCTCGCCGTTGTCCAGCAGGGTCCTGATGTCATTGGTGGCAGTGATGAGGGCAGTCTCGGTGCTGTGGTTGCTGCGGAACCCTGACTGGGAAGGGTTCAGGATTCTGTTTTCTTTGAGGTATCGGGTTAGCTGTCTGTTGATGGTTTTATCGACGACCTTGGCCGGGAAGGGGAGTAGAGAGATGGGCCGGAGGTTCTTGAGGTCTCTTGGTTCTGCCTTAGGTTTTTTGAGTAGGGCGTTGATCTCGGCGTGTTTCCATATCTCTGGGAAGGTCGCGTCTCGAGGGAGAGATTGATGGCGTTGCGCAGGTGGGATGGGATGGAGCTGCTTGCTCTGTTGAAGACGTGGTGCGGGAATGGGTCTGACGGAGAGCCGGAGTGGATTGTGCGCATGTTCTTGATGGTGTCATCGATGCACACGCTGGCCCAGGCTAGCAGGGGGTCGTGGTTGATGGTGTGCAGAGGGTCCGATGTGTTGCTGTCTGTTGGGGCTGTCTGGGTGTTGAAGTTGTCGTGGATGTCTGCTAACTTGCGGTGGAAGAAGGTGCTGAGGGAGTCGCACAGGACTTGCGACGGCAGGATGTCGTCGGTGTTGGAGCTGGGGTTGGAGAGTTCCTTCACAATGTTGAAGAGCTCCTTGCTATTGTGTGCATTATTGTCGAAGGCAGTCTTTAAAGGAGGTCTTCTTGGTGGTGGTTGTGGATGGCGTCCTTGTGTGCTGCGTGGCTGTCAGGAGTTTGTTCACTGTGTCAGGACTATGCCGACCCCCATTAAGAGACCTCTGTCAGTCCCAGCAGCAAGGGGAAGATTTCCTGTTTGGAGGCTGTTTCCACTTTGGGGTTCCCTGCAGAAATTAGCTCATGACCACTGTCGGTCGGAGGTGTAGCCCGCCTCCGGCTTGTGCCGCCATTTCGATGCGGTTAGCGTTCTAGTCTTTTCCAGCAGTCCGCCATTTCCTAATTCCGCACGTTCTATGTGGCGCACTTCAACTGTCCCTTTCCAGCAGTTAGACGCCCTGAGTTTGGCTCCTGTCAATTCACCGCGTTCTTTCATAGTTTCCCGCATTTTCCAGTCAGCTTTCACAGAGACTCAGTTCCGGAACCCTTGGAGCGTGTTTACGTTCCGTGCCCGTGGATTCCTGCATTCCGGGTTGTGTGCCCCTGCCTCGCCGCGGCCTGTGTCTGGCTGTGCGGACTCTTTCTGTCAAGCGCTCCTCGTCTGGGTTTCGTTCCAGTGGGCAAGTACCTCCCGCATTACTCAGAATTGCGGTAAGAACATTTCATTCCCCAGACTTGCTGGCACTATCGTTGCCCAGTGCCTGTTGGTCAAGTCATCTGCTTAGAGCGTTCCAGTGAATAGAATTCCGAACTGTTCAGAACTATCCCGATCCAGTTTGTGTCAAGACTTTGAGTGTTTCACTCTGTTCTCGAAATTCGACAAGTAAATGAGAGTATATATTATGTGCATATGGTAATACTGTTGTCTACCACCTCTACACTTCGCATCATCCTTTCTACCGCCCTACACAAGCAACAAGAGTACCAACCCTCACATGACTTATTGGGACTCAGTAAGAGAGAAGCTAACTCCACACGATAACCAGGTATGATTGAGGAGAGTCGAGAGTGAGAGAGAGTGTCGCCCATGATTTATTAGAACGTTAGTAATGTTCTGCTCCCTGTTGCAGGTGTTCCCCAGCCACTCCTTCCAGAGGTAGTTACGAAGACACCAGTGTGGAAGACTCTCTTTGTTGTTTGTTATCCACTTCCCCTTTCCCTTCCATTCCTGGGCTTGGAGCAATCCGGGTGCAGGGGTGTTTGGGAATTCGGAAATTAGCATCGTCGAAGATAGCTGCTCGCTCCCACGGAGATCTGGATATTTCAGGTACTGCTTCTGACACACTGTGCCATTTCTTCTCTAGTTTCCGGCAGGCTTGATTGGAGTCTAGGAGTTCTGGGGTGAACCAGCTGGCCCTCTTGCTGGTGTCTCTGTGGGGGGGTTTCTTCAGGGGTGAGGGTGTTGGCACAGTCCTCGATCCAGCATCTGAGGCTGTGGGCAGCATCGTCGGTGTTGGAGGGTTTGGTGGGTGGGCTGAGAGCGAGGTTTACATGTAGTTGATCTTCGGTGATTTTGCTCCAGCAGCGGCAGGGGATCTGTTGCATGCGGTGGTGTGTGATGGGTTTGTGGAAGGCAAAGTGGATACACCGGTAGTCGATCCAGAGGAGTTTGGTGGTGTGGCTGACGGAGACGTGCAGGTTTGAGGAGAAGACGGAGTTGTGTGTGTGGCTGGCGGAGTGGGAGGGCGTTGTGACGAGTTGCTTCAGTCCGAGATTGGGGAGGTTATCGATCAGGGTTGTGGAGTTGTTGTCGTTGTGTTGTGGAGTTGTTGTAACAAACCACACAGCCTGGTTTGTTATAGGACAGCCCCAGTAAGGCCTGCCCCTGGACTCCAGCATCATGCCTGGGGCCTCTCCAGTTAAGGAGATTGAAGCGAACATGGTGTGAGATCCAGTTTGTGAGTGGTCAAGAGCAGGAGTGTATTAGGTTCTCTAGTTTTTCTCCTGCAAACTTCTTGCAATTCTTGTGAATGCTACAGTTATCAACCATTGTTAAAAAAGCACCCCTATGGATACAATCATTTTTCTGTCCCCACCTCCCTAGCCGGGAATTAAGATTCTCCAACAAGAACCTTCTCTCAATCCCTAAAACTAAAAAGGTGCAGATGGGTGGACGACGTTTCTCCCTACAGGCTTCAAGACTCTGGAACAATCTGCCACTCGATCTGAGAATGGAAAGTAACCATCTTAGTTTCAGGAAGTCGTTGAAAACCCTGCTGTTTGTCTGAATTTGGAGAATGAACGTTGTCCAAAGTGCTGGGATGCCTTCGGGTAGCCAATCGTGATACAAATACGTAATCATTCATTCATTCATTCATTCATTGTTTGCGAATTTGTCTCCATGGGTTTCTGTACAGCCAAACAGGGATGTGCATGTCCTTTTAAGCTGTTTAAAAACATATTGCCAACAAACTCAGAGTTGTAGGACAACAGGTTTATTGTTAAACTTGTGAGAAAATGTCACATTCCTCCAGCACTCACAATGCAATAATGCCACTTTGTAGGGAAAATAGACTGTATGTGTAGTGAAAGGAGTAAACTGCATGAAGTATGGAAACTTTGCACATCTCTGCTGTATGAAGAGAGCAACGATTAGAAACATGGTGTAGAGACATAGTATGTGCAGGCAGGCTAGAGACTTAGAGTGAAAAAAGACCATTCAGTTTCTCTCAGCCTGAGGCCCTGATTAAGAGTTGCTCGTTATATTCTGATGCATAGGGGCGTGGCTTCTGTGCAATGCAAGATGGCGGAGATCCTCTTAGCTCCTCTGCATCGTGGAGTCTCTGAAGAGGTTTGCGACCGCTTCTGGGCTTCGCCTGTTTTTTGCAGCATTTTTCATAATAACAATTTCCCACCTAATGTTTTTCCATTATCACCCTTGACTCCTTTTTTAAACATTTCTCCAGACTTAAATGTAAAAGCCACTCTTATATATATAAACTCCTTACTGCGGCTAACTCAGAAAGACCAAAAACATCAAATGAACTGACTTGGGAACTTGACCTCTCAATTACATCTTCTATTAAAGAACGGGATAAACTATGGCAAAAGATTTTCTCCACTTTTAAAGCTGCCAATATTACACAATCGTTGTTTTTCCTATATAATAGAATTTATCGTACTCCTGTTTTTCTTCACAAAATTAATTCATTCCACTCTCCTCTTTGTTGGTCCTGTTTATCATCTAATGGTACTTTACTTAATTTATTATATTACTGTCCAAATTTTTTTTAATTCGTATGGTTCAAATGTACTAAGATTTTTCATTTTTGTAACCTATTATCTATCTAAAATATATTTCTTGGTTCCTTGTGTAATGATTTTCATACTATTTCATCGAAGTTGAAACTCCTAGATCTTTTTATTGCTATGGTTTTCAAGGTTATCCTTGTCTGCTGGAAAGACAACTCCAAACTATGTATATTAACCTGGTCGAACTTTATAAGTGATGATCACAGGATCTCTACAGTTTCTTCTCTTTCAATACCTCAAATAATGAAATCTGACTTACTCTGGTTACCCCTTACTTCTTTTCTCTCTACACACTCCTCTTTAAATTAGCCATTAATTCTATTTCCTTCTCTTCACTTGTTGTCTCTATTTCTTATCCCTTTTTCCTCTTCCTTCCTCCTCCCGCTTTCTTTTCTTTCTTCCCCCTTTTTTAATTAATCTAAATATAGATTTCTGATATTAATTTTTAGGTACCTTATTGTTCTTTCTATTTTTACGCATAAGGTTGCACTTTTTTCTATTTCACTATTTGTGTTATAGTGCTAATTCTCTGCCTTTTCTAATTTGTTTATGTATGGTATTATTTTAACTATTCAATAAAAATTATTTAACAAAATATATATTTTTTTTATTTAAGAAGTTTTATATAGCGCTGGCCTGACCCGGGGGTATTGGAGCGCTTTACATAAGATACAATGCAGATAATCACATAGAACAATAATAGGGAGGTCGGCGGCGTAGAGTTCTGCTTCGATGTCTAGCTGACATAGGTCCTGTTTTCGGGTTCCGACTGCTCCTAACAGTTCCCTATGGAGCGGTCGAGGAACAAGGCTTTGAGTTGACTCTTGAATTTTACAAAGGAGGGGATAGTTCAGATGTTGGAGGGAATGGAGTTCCAGATTTTAGGGGCACTCCCGGCGAAGGATCGAGCCGCAGTTTTTGTTTTTGATTTTTCAGCGGGATGAGTAGGAGAGAGTTCGAGCTTCTGAGGTTTCTGGCCTGGTAAACAGTCAAAATATCGAGTACAAAATATTGAATGGACATAATATTGAGTTTAAAATATAGAATAGACAAAATATCGAATGGACAGAATATAGACTTCAAAAATATAGTTTTTTAACCCCGTCCCTGCTCATGACGACCTCCGCTCATCATGAGGCACAGTGGAGCTTACTTTGCAGCACAGGAGGGGAAAACCTCTAGCAGCCAAGGTGTTAAGGTAAGTAATGTAATATCGAATGTTAAAAATATAGAAAGTTAAAATATCGAAGTATATAATATAGGTTATTAAAATTATCAAATTTTTAATAATATCGAATTTTTATAATGTTTTTTATGTATTATATATTTGAAAAGTGTGTATTTATGTTATAATTAATTGTAATTAATTAATTTAGTTTTTTAAATTTTTGCGTAATTTAATTCTGTAGCAGGTTGTGGGTTTATAGGGGAATAGGGTGGGAAGTAATTTAATTGTAATTAATTAAATATGTACATTTATTTATTGGTATTAATTTTTGATTAATTGTTAATTAATTTATATTTGGTAATTAATAAAATTTTAATTGGCAATTAATTTTAATTAATTGATTAGTTGCTAATTATGTTAATTTTACTAATTTATTTTCTGTAGCGGGTTGTGGGTTTATAGGGGAATTGGGTGGGGAGTAATTTAATTATAATTAATTAAATATGTCAAATTATTTATTGGTATTTATTTAGAATTAATTGTTAATTAAGTTTTTATGGGTAATTAATTACGTTTTAATTGCCAATTCATTTAATTTAATTGATTAATTGCTAATTATGTTAATGTTACTAATTTATTTTCTGTAGCGGGTTGTGGGTTTTAGGGGAATAGGGTGGGAAGTAATTTATTTATAATCAATTAAATAATAACATTTATTTATTTGTATTTAATTTGAATTAATTTTTAATTGTGAAATAATTAATTGATAATTTGTAATTAATTTGTATTAATAGGTAACTAATTGTAATAATTAATGTTAATTAGTAATTGTAATAGATTAATTATTATATTATATTAAATTGGTAATTACTTTTAATTATTTTTTATAGATATTAATTTATATTTTTGTAATTAATATATGAAGTATTTACTTTTGCTACTGTTGCACTCTCTGGAGTGGGAATAGTCATTTTAACCCCTACGCTATCCAATGCTTTCCCTACTGTTGCACTCTTTGGAGTGGGAATAGTAATTCTTACCCCTACGCTGTCCAACGCTTTCCCTACTGTTGCACTATTTGGAGTTGGAATAGAAATTTTTACCCCTACGCTATCCAACGCTTTCCCTACTTTTGCACTCTTTGGAGTTGGAATAGTAATTTTGACCCCTACGCTATCCAACGTTTTCCCTACTGTTGCACCCACTGGAGTGGGAATAGTAATTTTTACCCCTACGCTATCCAACGCTTTCCCTACTGTTACACCCACTGGAGTGGGGATAGTAATTTTAACCCCTATGCTATCCAACGCTTTCCCTACTGTTGCACTCTTTGGAGTGGGAATAGTATATTTTACCCATACGCTATCCAACGCTTTCCCTACTGTTGTACTCACTGGAGTGGGAATAGTAATTTTTATCCCTATGCTATCCAACGCTTTCCCTACTGTTGCACTCTCTGGAGTGGGAATAGTAATTTTTACACTTCTGCTATTGTACGGTAATATTATTGGATATTATTTAATTATATTATGTTACTATATATATATGTTTTAACAAATATGATTTAATTTTTTTTATAACTTTCATTAATTATTTAATTATTATAAGTTAATGTAAGTATTTTTAAGTATATTTTTGTAATTCATTTTTAATATTAATTTAATTTAACATTGTTTTTAATAAAGTAGATATTTTTATAAACTATATTTTTGTAAACGATATTTTTTACTCGATATTTTTGTACTTACCTGTTTGTAGATACAAACTCGATATTCTGTCTGTCGATATTTTGTCAACGATATTTTTGATAGTCGAAATTATGTCCCTCGATATTATGTCAGTGATCCTTCTGGCCTGACCAGCTTTTTTGAGTTTAGCCGCCAAATATTCGGGTTTGCCAATGTGCAAGGCTTTTTGAGTGAGACAGGCTGTTCTGAAACTAGCCCTCCTTTCCAATGGGAGCCACTTGAGTTCTCTGAGTGCAGGAGAGATGTTGTTGAATTTCTTGATTTCTGTGACCATTCTGGTTGCCGTGTTGAGCATTGTTTTGAGAGGAGCAAGATGTGATTTTGCTATTCCTGAGAGGACTGCATTTCCGTAGTCTAGTCTTGATAATACCAATGTTTGGGTGGCCTGTTTGAGATCATTGGGCGGGATGAACGTTTTTTTTTTGTTCAGTAGTTTTAGGTTAAGGAAGGCGCTTTTATGCTGAGTTCTTGATGTGTATGGACATGTCGAGTTTCGGGTCTAGCGTGATGCCTAGAGATTTGACTGAGCCGGCCAGGCTGAGGTTGCCATTGAGCGCATCAATAGCTTGTAACCATTCGGACGTAAAGTTATTGATTTTTATTTTTCGGGTGCGGTTGTTTAGGAAAGAGGAGAACCATTGGAGGACCACCTCGCCAAGACCAGCTCTTTCTTGGAGAGTTCTAATGAGAAGTTTGAGGTCTACTGTGTCGAATGCTACCGATAGGTCAAGGAGAATGAGAAGGCAGCATTGGTCTGAGTCGAGTGAATTGTAGATGTCGTCGATGATGTTAAGGATCGCGGTTTCCATGCTGCAGCCTTTTCTGAAGCCAGACTGATGGGTGTCGAGGAGTTTGATATTGTCCAAGTGTTGGGTTAGTTTTTGGAGTATGCATCTTACTAGGGTTTTGGACAGAAGAGGGAGGTTAGAAACCAGTCTGAAGTTATTTAGATCCTCTGTGTAATGGCCGGGTTTTTTCAACAGAGGCGTGACTTGCCCAACTTTAAGGTAGTCTGGCACGGCTCCATTTTTCATGGAGCAATTTATGATCGTGCAGCAGAGAGGTGCGACGCGATAAAGTCTTACTACAAACAGATTGCCGCAGCTAAAAAGAGCTATCTCGAGCAGAGAATTGACAAAGCTGATAATACCAGCCGGGAACTCATTAGAATTGTGAAGGAGTTTGTCAATCCGGTTGTAGGTACCCCTGTCCATTCACACACGGAAGAATGGATTAAACAGCTTGCCGACTTTTTTGTGGCCAAAATCTTAAAGATTCAGGACACCTTTTCATCTGTGTATTCCCGAATAGCTGACCCCGCTTTGGGGGGTAAGTTGACCTATTCAGATACTTCACAGGCTGAATCTGGGCCCCTACTATCTGTCTTTCCCCAGCTGTCCTGTGAGACTTCGCTTGAGCTGCTATCTCGGCTGCAATCTGGCTCGCCTCTGGATGCCTGTCCGGCGAAATGCTTGGGCAGGGTGGCCTCAGCGTTGAACAGCTTGCTGAACCCCCTGCTTAATCTATCTTTGAGCTCAGGGGTGGTTCCACGACAGTGGAAACACGCACTCACTCTGCCGTTGATTAAGAAGCCTCTGCTCGACCCCCTGCAATGGGCTAACTACAGACCGATCTCCCTCCTCCCTGCTCTGGCGAATGTGTTGGAGAAACATGTTCAGCATACTCTGTCCACCTTTATTGAGAACAACAAACTGCTGCATGACTCCCAGTCCGGCTTTCGTGCGAACTACAGCACGGAGACCGCTCTGGTAGAGGTTTCCGACGCCATCAGGGAGACGCTCGATCATGGGGGAAAGGCGATGTTAGTCATGTTGGACCTATCGGCGGCGTTCGACACCGTCCCACACGCAGGTCTCCTCTCAAGACTCAGGGAGATTGGTCTGCGAGGGACGGTGTTGGACTGGTTTCAATCCTTTCTTGCCGACCGCCGACAGGTGATCTGGGCTCCGCGGTTCTCGGCCGAAATGCCTTCGCTGGAGGTGGGGGTGCCTCAAGGTTCTATCTTGAGCCCCACCATTTTCAACATATATATGGCCCCTCTAGCGGAGGAAGCGGAGGCGTTTGGGGCCCGGGTCATCTCATACGCTGATGACACCCAGCTGTTGTTCACCTGCAGGAAGGGAGAGGTCTTCAACGGCGGCAGAATTAAGGACTGTCTGAGTGCAGTCTTTGCGTGGTTCCAGCGGCACAGCCTGAAATGCAACTCAGACAAATCTGAGCTGCTTTTTTTCGGCTGTGCCCCAGACCCGGGTTGGAAGACATGGTGGCCCCAGGACATGTTCCCCCCAGAGAAACCATCTACTCAGGTAAAAAATCTCGGAGTGGTGTTTGACGATGAGCTTTCCTTTCGTCCACACATCCTGGGATTAGCAGGGAAATGTTTCAGCATCCTTAAGATGCTTAGGAAATTTCTTCCTCTGCTTTCACTGCAGTACCGTAGGAATGTAGTCCAGGCGCTTGTGGGATCCAGCCTGGACTATGCAAATGCGCTCTTTGCAGGCCTGCCTAAGTATCTGTTATCCAGACTGCAGATTGTTCAGAATTCGGCGGCCAGAGCCATCTATGGCCTGCCCAGGAGAGCCAGCGCCTCAGTGCTCCTGGCTAGGCTGCACTGGCTGCCAATCTCTGGGAGAATCAGATTTAAACTCCTCACTCTGGCGTTTAAAGCTCTCCATGCGATTGGGCCTAACTATCTGAGGAAGCGTACTGCTTTCTATGTGCCACGTAGGTCATTGCGGTCGGCGGACCTGGCCAAAATGGAGGTGCCTGTGGTCAAACGTGTCCGGATGGGAGGTCGCTCCTTCCAACACGTGACAGCCTGCTTGTGGAACGAGCTCCCACTCTCCCTTCGGAAAGCGAACAACCTCCTGGCTTTCAGGAAGGAGTTGAAGACTTTGCTCTTCACCAAGTAACTAGCGGTAACTGTAGTGTGTATGCCTTTGGTTTTCCTGTTTCTTTGGGCCTCTTTGCCAAAGCGCCGGGACACCTTTCGGGGTAGCCGTGCGCTCAAAAAGTTCGGCTTACATTAACATTAACAAGGTGCAAGGGAGAGCTTCAGCTTTTTGGTCAGTTGGGGTGGGATGGGGTCTAGGAAATGAGATGAGGGTTTGGCGGTGGAGATGAGATTGATTATCTCGGTTTCCTGCATGGGGCAGAAGATTAGCCAGGGAGTGGTAGAGGTAGAGGGGACAAAGTCATCTACCTCCAACGAGCTGTTCTTTCTGAGGGGGGTGATGTTGTTGTCTAGTGAGAGTTCAATCTTACTGATCTTGTCGTTGGCAAAGTTGTTGCAAGTTTGTTTGGACGCCTGTATTGAAGAAGTAGCAGGCTAAGAGGTTTGTTGCCTGATGATGTTGTGTAGCTCTTTGGGCCTGTTTTTTGCAGTATCCAGCGCAGCACGGAAGAATGATTTTTTGTTCTTTATGTGGTTGTTATAATTCATGTGAGCTGTTCTGAGTTGTTCTCTAAATGTGGTTGTAGGATTGTTCCTTCAGCGTCTTTCTGTGGCTCTTAGTTCTCTCCTTTCGGAGTTGATGTCATTGATGAACCATGATCTGGACGGAATGGCTCTGCTTTTTTTTATCTTCATGGTGGCTAGTTGGTCAAGCATGGCCTCCAATTTTGAGTTGTTTAGTGAGGTGAGTTTGGTTGTGGTGAGGTAGTAATTGGCGCTGGGAAGGAGCGAGCTTATCCTTTCTGCTATGGCGGCCATGGGAATCTGGGAGAGGTTTCTATTCCATTTGGCGGGGTCTTGCACGGGTGGCTAAGAAATATTTTTTCTTTAATGTAGAATAAGATCAAGTGATGGTCCGACCAGTCCATTGGGATAATGTGGTCGATCGTAATAGAGTCTTGTTGAGCAATAAAGGCATCCAAGGTTGCTCCTTTGTAATGCGTTGCCTCTGAGCAGTTTTTGGATATGTTGTTGTTGAAGGTTGGATAGCGTTTGAATTAACGGGTTGTTTGTCTCATTCCAACGTAGGCTTAGGTCACCAAGAATTAGGTTGTTAGCGTCCCTTAGTGCGCAGTGGGCAATCAGGTCGGCCAAATGTTCCCAGAATGCAGTGGTGTTGCCTGGTGGGTGATAGAGAAGGTGGCAGAGTAATGATCCATTATCCTTCGTTTTGATATTGACGGTAAGACATTCAAAGGAGCTGTATTTACAAGAATCCATTTCCATGATGGCTATGTTGTCATTATGAATGATAGCTACCCCTCCCCTTGTTAATCTTTTAAGTCTTTGTTATCGATGGTAAAACCCGGGGAGACAGGCATATCTAAGCACGGAGTGGAGAGATCATTGAGCCAAGTCTCCATGATGAACAAATGTCTATATCCTGCGAGAGGATGGCTTCTGCTAGTTCAGTTGCATGCATAGAGGCAGATCTACAGTTAATGAGCATGCAGTTTGTGGAAAGCTCTTTTTTACTATGAGTCTTTCCAGGGGGGCCCTAGGTAAGGAGGTGAGGAAGGGCGGGGTCTAGGGTGATTTCTGAGGGGACGGTCTCTTCTGAAGCCGGTGATCACTTGGATCTTGGATTTAGGGGATTCATTAGGGGGAGAGTCTAATGTTGAGGCTAGATCGGTTCCTTCTTTGCAGGACAGTGCGATAGGAGGGGAGTCGTATAATGAGGCTAGATCGGCCGCTTCTTCAAAGGACATTGCGGCTTTGGTTCTTGTGGGCTTGATGTCAGGATCACATTATTAGTTTTTAAGAGTCTCTGTAGCCTAGGCAAGGGGGCTTTGGTTCCTACAGGTTTTTGTGACGGGTTCTTTGCGACCAATCTGGCGGGTCTCTGAGTTTGTGTTGAGGGGGTCACTACGAGTCTGTGTAGCCTGGGCGAGGGGGCTTTTGTTCTTACGGGTTTGTGTGACAGGTTCTCAGCGACCAATCTGGCGGGTCTCTGAGCCTGTGTTGTGGGGGTCACTATGGGCCCAGAAGGGCGCTTAGGGAGGTTGGGACTGGACGGAGTGGGCACCTTGGGAGCTTGGGAGGGGGTTGCTGGGGCTTTCGGGTCTTGTTGTAGTTGTTGAGGATTCCGTTCAGGCCCCTTGATATCATTTCTAACTGGCTTTCAAGTGAAGCGAGGCTCAGCGCCATGTTAACGTGGTCGCGGGTGAGGGAATCTTGAGAAGGGTCCCCCTGTGGGGTGGAGGCTGTGACTAAGTAATGTTGCCTATTGCTGTTTGAGCACCCCATGTTGCTTCTGTTTGGATCCTGTGTAGGGGTGAAGTGGGTCATGTTGTGGTTTCGTCCAACTGAGGTCTGCAGGAGAGCAAGTGTGGATAGTGGTCAGTGTCGGCAGGGCATGATCATGCTGTTGATGGGGGTGGATTGTAGGGGGAAGTTGAGTTTGGCATTCCTCTGGGAGTTGTAGATCACGATTCATGTGGGAGAAGCAGTGGGAGGTGGTGGCATTGGGCGAGGTGGTGCTAGATTGCTTACCCTGGGTTATGTTGCCTGGGGGAGAGAAATGGGTTAGGGAAGGATGAAGCGACTGGAGGAGAGCGGTTCGGAGTGCGGAGAAGAGGAGGTCGAAGGACTCTCAGTTCTCATTGTTGCCTGTGTCAGGACTGTGCAGTTAGTGTAGATGGTCACAGACGTGTTCCCACCCCTAACTGAGCGGTTAGGGAGAGAGATCATTAGTTTGCAACTATATGGAGTAGTCGTGGTTTTAGAGATGTAAAGTTGTGATCTGAAAGTGGCACTCCAGTTGTCTGGTCTTTCGGTGTGGAAGATAAAATCCATCTTGATCTGCCCTTTGGAGGAGCACTGGTATGTGTCCGTGAATAGTGTTTCTGGGTACTGTCTAATTAGTCTATGCTTGAAGTTTCTTCTCGCTTTAGGAGAGAGGTTGGGGGGAAGCTAATCGCGAAGAAGTTTGCGCCGTGGGGTTTCAGGAAGGATGATGTGTGGTGGTTGAGGGGAATTGGCGTGCCTAGTGACATTGCTAGATTTCTAAGCGGGGACCGTGAGACTGAAAGGGTGTCTTGGATAGTTAGCTGTGGACGAATTCGGTTAGAAGGGGGTTAAAATGGATTCTTGGGCTGGGTCTGGGTGGTTGGGTTTAGCAGCTGTGCGTCCTCTTCGCGGCTGGGGGGGAGTTAAAATTGTCACCTTGGGTTGGGACAGGGTGGTGCGAGTAAGGGTAGAGGGTTGACCTCCTGTCGACTAACACCCTGTCAGGCATGTCTGGCTGTTGTGAGGTGGCGGGGCTCTTCTTCACTGCGCACTACTGCTAGTTAGTGGCCCTTTACGTGGATAGGTGAATTTCTTTTCAAGATGTGATCCTGCCTGTAGTGGTAGATGGATCTCAGTGGGCCAGGTGCTGTCCCCTTGCCGACTATCAGTGAGTAAGGTAGAACTAGATGCTGCGTGGTATCAAGGCTCCACTTCCCTGAGCTGTGGCCATTGGATTCCTGCTCTTAGAAGGCCCTTGATCAGGTTAGGTGCCTTTGAGGATGAGAGAACTTGACTTGGGTGCAGAGGGATCTCTATGAGATCGAGTTAGGGTCAGAATCGGTCATCTTGGGTCAGGCAATAGACCTCCTGCCGCCCATCACAGAGTCAGGCATTTCTGGCTGTGGCGTGATGGCATATTCTCACTTCGTTCTGATGCAAGGTCATCAGGTTTCTGGTGTTTGAAGGCCTCTAGTAGAGGATAGGTGCCTTTATTATGCTGGTGAGCTCCCGCCTTAAATGCTGATGGATCTCTGTGGGACCGAGACTAGTACGCTGTCGGCCATCTTGAATAAGGCACTCTCGATTCGGGGAGCGGGGCTCTGTGAAGGGCTTGAGCTTTTTGGTGCAAGGTCATCAGTTTTCTGCTATTTGAAGGCCCTTGCAGAGGATAGGTGCCTTTGTTAAGCTGGAGAGATCCTGCTTTTAAATACTGACAGATCTCCGTGGGACCGAGACTATTAGGTGTCGGCCATCTTCCATCTTGGATGAGGCAATCTTGTTTTAGGGAGCAGGGCTCTGTGAAGGGCATGAACGTTGCTTTGGCTCTCTCCCAGGCCTCCTCAAGTCTGTTGGTGCTAGTAGGAAACCTTGGTTCGCGTCTTCAGGGTGCCCTGGTGCTAAGCGGGCCTTAGCGCTCGTTGGAGGGGGCCGTGTGTCACCATGCATCACTAAATAGGGACTTAAGTCTGGGTCCTAATTACGAATTTGACGGTATTTAACAAATAATTAAATATTTCAACCTTCAATAAATTTTGTCAGGACAAAGCTACTGAAATTAACTAGGTAAAAACAAAAGGGCCCAATTCACAGAATGAACTTAAGACTCAATACTAAACTTACTACTATTTTGGTATTCACAGAATGCGCTTACTACTTTTGGCATTCACAGATTGCACTTACTACTTTTGGTATTCACAGAATGAACTTACTACTTTTGGTATTCACAGAAGTTAGGATTTTGTCTTAAGTTTGTCTTAAGACAACCTTAAGACAGACTTAAGACAGACTTAAGTTAGGATTTTGTCTTACGTCTGTCTTAAGTCTGTCTTAAGTCTGTCTTAAGTTTGTCTTAAATCTGTCTTAAGTCTGTCTTAAGTATGTCTTAAGTTTGTCTTACGACAAACTTAAGACAAAATCCTAACTTCTGTGAATACCAGAATTAGTAAATTCATTCTGTGAATGCCAAAAGTAGTAAGTGCATTCTGTGAATACCAAAATAGTAGTAAGTTTAGGATTCAGTCTTAAGTTCTTTCTGTGAATCGGGCCCATGGTAATTACCGTATCATGCTGATTTGAGGTGTTAAACAACAAAATCTGCTTGTTATTCCCCAATAACTCATAGTAGGTGTTGTTTATCACACCCAACAAATAAAGTACCCTGTGGTATCCTTATTTAGCAGGGACAGTATATAATGCCTAAACTCCTAATTAGGCCCCATGTCGGGAGCATAGGTATATAGGAACTGGTCTGATGGTTAATTGCAGGGTGGGACATTTTGGGTGGCTGGCTCCTGGATGGTTCCACAAAACGTTGCAGTGTTTGAGAGAAACAGCTATTAAATGGTCATAGGAGCTGGAGTCTGACATGGAAGAACTGTGTGTGGAAGGAGTTACTGTGTAGAGAAGGGGGTGTTGATAAAGATGTCTGATATTTAAAGTGCAATGCAGTGATGTGCAACGAAGAAGGCGGAGCTATCTAGTATGGTCAGGGAAGCGGTGCTGGTGGTGAGTTGATGAATTTGGGATTGTACTGCCAAGAGTGCTCATTCAAGAGACATGACTTCTAAGATGAATGAATTAAAGTTTTATTTGTACCTAACATTAGGATATTTATTTGTAATTTCTCTTTTTATGTGTTAAGTCTCCACAGTCGTACAGTTACTATAAGTAAAATTAAACTTGTAGGGGCTGATTCACAGAATCTGAGATACAATCCCAAACTTACTACTTAAGACATTTAGTAGTAGTAAAGTTAGGACTCCTAACTTTACTACTGCTAAACTGAGATAAAATCCTAAACTTACTACTTAAGGCATTTAGTAGTAGTAAAGTTAGGATTCCTAACTTTACTACTACTAAACTGAGATAAAATCCTAAACTTACTACTTTTGGTATTCACAGAAGGCATTTAGTAGTAGTAACTTTAGGACTCCTAACTTTACTACTACTAAATTGAGATAAAATCCTAAACTTACTACTTTTGGTATTCACAGAAATCATTCAGTAGTAGTAACATTAGGACTCCTAACTTTACTACTACTAAACTGAGATAAAATCCTAAACTTACTACTTTTGGTATTCACAGAACGTATTTAGTAGTAGTAACGTTAGCACTCATAACTTTACTACTACTAAACTGAGAGAAAACCCTAAACTTACTACTTTTAGTATTCCCAGAAGACATTTAGTAGTAATAAAGTTAGGACTCCTAACTTCACTACTACTAAATGCCTTTTGTGAATACTGAAAGTCAAAAAGTTAAGATGTAGTCTCAGTTTAGTAGTAGTAAAGTTAGGAGTCCTAACTATAGGAGTCCTAACTTTACTACTACTAAATGCCTTCTGTGAATACCAAAAGTAGTAAGTTTAGGATTTTATCTCAGATTAGTTCTGTGAATCGCCTCCGTAGTTTGTGAATTCAAAAAAATAGTAAACAGAGATCTGTGGGTAATTTGTCACGCTTCTCACATTTTGTGAATGTGTTTAAATGGCCACAATGTGTGGTTAGGAAATCATAAAAAATTGCAGATGTGTTGGCCAGGTCAATATTTATATGCAGTTAACTGTAAGGGGTAAACCAACTACATAGATACAGGCTATGGGCCCGATTCACAGAACTAACTTAAGACAAAATCCTAAACTTACTACTTTCGGTATTGACAGAAGTTAGGATTTTGTCTTAAGTTTGTCTTAAAACAGACTTAAGATAGGATTTTGTCTTAAGTCTGTCTTAAAACAGACTTAAGACAGACTTAAGTTAGGATTTTGTCTTAAGTCTGTCTTAAGACAAACTTAAGACAAAATCCTAACTTCTGTGAATACCAAAAGTAGTAAGTTTAGGATTTTGTCTTAAGTTAGTTCTGTGAATCGGGCCCACAGTTTCCACACTTTTTAATGCACTTGAACCCCCAGCTGCCTGTAACATCCTCCAGTGTGCACACAGGTCTCTTTCCATCTCATCCTCTCCCTGTCTAACCCTGCCTCATTCACCCCTCCCTTCAGACTCCCCTGTCTGCCTGCCTCTCCTCCACCTGCCCACACACATCCACCCTGTCATTGTTTTTCGCCCCCTCCCCCCCCCCCATTCCTACGTGGTTTCAATGATGGCTGTGTACTGTTCAATGAAGTCAAGGTCACTTTGACACTGAAGCACATCTTGCAAAGGATGTTAAATGTCCCAGAGTGAAGGGAACACATTAGCCCAAGTCATTACGAGTTAAAGGTTAGAGGAAGAAAGGAGACATGCAGGGATAGGCTGAGAGGACAAGGGAGAGAGGGAGAAAGGGACAGACAGGGGGAAGGGGCCTGGGCGGTGGGCAGAGGAAGGCAGAGGCCAGGGACAGAGAGGGAAGATGGGTCCAGTGAAATAAACAAAGGAGGGACAGGTTCTGACAGTGGGAGACGAGAAAGAGGGAAGATGGGGGCAGTGAAAGAAACAAAGGGGGGACAGGTTCTAAGAATGGGAGACGAGAGAGAGGGAAGATGGGGCCAGTGAAAGAAACAAAGGGGGGACAGGTTCTGAGAGTGGCTGACGAGAGAGAGGGAAGATGGGGCCAGTGAAATAAACAAAGGGGGGCAGGGTTTGAGAGTGGGAGACGAGAGAGAGGGAAGATGGGGCCACTGAAATAAACAAAGGAGGGACAGGTTCTGAGAGACGGAGACGAGAGAGACGGAGAGAACGAGGGTAGAGGGAGAGAACTGAGCGAGAAATCGCGGTAGAGGTCAAAGAGAGGGCATGCAGAGGATGGGAAGGAAGGAGCTGGCCATTTAAATGGAAAAAGGAGAGGTGACTACTAGAAGTTGTAAGTAAGGAGCAGTTTTCTATGCAAACTTTTGATAATGTGGAGGGCAGGCCAGGTTTTGAGACAACATGCAGACTGCAGAGATAAACAAAACATTATTTACATGCGAAGACAGCGCTGTGTTAAGTGGGTGACAGGTGTTAGAGTGAGGTGAGCTGTCTGTCCACTGCTGGGTCACCACAAGACCCCTGCTTCTGCAAGGAGAGCTGATGAGCTCAAGGGGTGGAGGTAGAAAGTGCATCTGGATGCAAACATTGAAGGAAGATTATGCAAATATAGGAGTGACGTCTGTCTGTTTCCAGGTGAGTGATATGTATCAGCATAACTGTCATTTCCATGTACAGGTCATATAAAAAGGAATTGGAAAAACAGCCTGCATTTGTATCCATTGAATGAAAAAAAATGTTAATTGCAATTACAAATTTTTCTATGAGTATTTTATCGGCCTGGGGGGTAAATTCGGCTCTGCTTGTGGAATTTGCAGAATATGGGCAATTCCACGTTCAGCAGGGAATGCAAATTGCCCAAAATTCTACAATCAGCGGTGTAGCGGAATTTTTTCCTTGTTTGCGCTCTCAAAATGCGTGTTTGCGTGTGCGGGAGCAACTTACTGGGATCCCTGCGTTCGCCGACGAGTTTTAATGTCCATTTGCGCCCGGCTACATGACCCCCCCAAGAGTGTGCGATCGCGAACACGTCATTCGGACGAGCCATCGGACATCCACGTTCGCAAACAGTAAACACACATTGCGAGCGGGCTGGACAAGTGAAACAAAATGGCCGTGACCGCATGGTCAAGTTCGCGGGATATTTTCCCCTGAGCAATCAAACAGCGTCCCCGAACAGGAAAAACACATCGCAAACGGGCAGAGCAAGCAATTCAGCGTGCTCGCGGAATTCTGCCTAGCTCGCAGAGTTTTTTTACCATTTCGCTGAACTTTGCGTAACACGGCTACGCAAATTCTGACCACCCCTAGTATTTTATAGATATTTAAAAATACACCTAGAGATTGTCTTAAGCCAGAAGAGCTGAATTAAGACGCCAAACAGGAACATTAGGAATAATTTTGAAATCGTCCTGAAGCATCAGCACTGTCCCCCTAACTGATCCTAAAATACTAGCAGGCGGTATTTGTCTTTTGAAAGGTGCCAACCCTAAAACAGACGGGGAGTGGAAAATAGCTATGGGTGTGTGATGAAAGTGTCATTTGCTTTACTTCTTTCATTTTCTTATTTTTTTCCTATTTGCCCTTGCACATTTATTCTACCTCAGTTTCAACCAGGGCAATCTGGCACACTGGCAGGGCCAGAAGGGCAGCCTGACAGGTCAGAGTTGGGGCCAGGTTTTTACCAGTATGGGTTTGGTTTTATGGGATGGTTGGCCAGTTTTGTGGTTATGCACTTATAAACATCTTTGTCCCTCCTTTCAGGGCTCACCTTGGTGGGGCGCACTGATTGCGTGTCACTTCTTTGTGGTGCACAAGTGCATCACCTGACGACCTCTTTGGCTGCTTCCATAATACAGTGCAGGAGCAGAGACAAAATGTTTATGTCATTTGTTTGTGGTCATAACCCCATGCAAATGAGGGATCGCCCCTTTAAAATAGCGCTGGTGCTATTTGTGCCCTGACGCTATCTATAATATAGAAGGGGCAACACGAGCATCTGTGACCCTTTTATAATTTTACAATACCCTGGGCACACAGAAAATGTGTGAAATTTCTCCCCGTTGTGCCTCCCTTGGAGGCGTAAGTTTTTGGCGCTGCCTCAGACTTACAATTTCTCGTAAATCTGGGGAAGTGTCAAAAAGCCATGGATGTTGCTGGGAACGCCCCTTTCACGCAGCTTTCTGCGTGAAAGGGGCACATATTTATAAGGCCATGAAAAGCCATGTAATGTGGCTTGATGTGGCCTTTTAAATATGCCAGCGGCACATTGCCCAACCCAAACGTTAAAAAAAGTGACGTTCCGGCATCGCAATAGTACCAGTAGTGTCCAATAAAAGAGACCCTATGTTTCCAATATTCTGTCAGTGATCCCTCTGCTTTAATCACCTCACCCCGCATGCGCCTCTAACCTTCTTGAGCTTACCCAATGGCTCTCATCCTTTGCTACAGCACCACTGCTGTTGGCAAGTGTGTCTGTACTTCCTCAAGCTAAACACAAACATTGGCAAAGCCAACAGGTCTGTACATCACAACGCTTGCTCACGCTCGCTTAGTGGGTGTAGAGATCTTTCTATAGAGGTGAGCTCTCGTTGAGCCTGCACACACCCAGGGCCTGTGTTTGACAGCTACCTGGTGACTAGCACAGGCTCTCCTAGGGGCGGAACTAGACCCGAACTTCGTTGGGGGGCCAGATTCCCAGCCAGGGACACTGGTTGAGCATGGTGCAACAGTCTTTTTTGGTGCCCCTCCCCCATTTCCTCCTTCTTCATAAATTCCCTCACTACCACTCACTCACCAACAATGCACCTCGTCTCTCTAGCGCACCTTTCTAACAATCATTTCATGTTTTTTATAGGGCTACCCGTATTTTACTCACACTCAGTTCTGTGATCTGCATGATACAAGTTCTTTGTAGCAGGCACATTAGCCCTCTGTGTTGTGTGGGTGACAGGAGTGCCTATGTGAGTGTGTGCTGAGCGATACAACATTGTGAGAGTAGGGTAACACAAGTGACTGCAGGGTGAGTGAGGTGACTGTATGAATTTGGGTACAGATGTAAGTGCAGAGGGGGACAAATTATTGTATGGTTACTGATGGGCTTGTTTGAGTGAGATTGCAGATTGAGCAGTGAGGGGGACAAGTGAGTGCAGTGTCACATGAGTGCAGGGTGAGCAGTGTGCTTGTGTGACTGCAGAGTGAGGTACAGGGTGAACAGCACAAGTGCATTGTGAATGCAGAGTGATCACTGTCAGTGTAGAGTGAGCGGTATGCACATGTGTCCGCTGTGTAAGTGGAGGGAGAACTGTGTGAGTTCATGGCGAGTGCATATGTTCACTGTGGTCACTGTGAGTGCAGGGTGAGTGGGTGAATGGTTTGAGTGCATGGTGATCAGTGTGAGTACATTGTGATCACAGTGAGTGTGAAAGTGAAGGGCGAGAGGGAATTGTCTGAATGCAGGGTGCATTCCCAGACATTTGAAGTAGCTCAGCATGTTATTGAGGGCTGGGGTAGGGTTTCAGATATAAGTTAAACTATTGCTATTATCGCATTATTCAGAGTCCAGGGGTGAGGATAGAGGAAATTGTTCTCATCCTGCAACAAACTTCCAGTCTTGTGATTAGGGTTGTCATCTCATTATATTGATGTCCCAGATGCTACAAAAATAAGATGTCACCTAAAGTCTACTTTCAGCACTTATCTGTGCATACTTTGAACAGCAAACATAAATAGAAAGCATTTTTAAATATGTTCTAGGGCTGCTTGAATGATCTATGACTGATAATTAAAGGTGAACAAAGACAGAAAAGTCACATTATAAATGAATACATATTTTTGTATTTATAGCCCTATTTAGTGTCATGAGGAGGTCTTCGCAGGCTCTTTAAACAACAAATGGCTGGCATTTTTATTTTTGCAACCTAATTTGATATTCCTTTTCATAAAATGCATTCTCACACTACTGAAATGCCTTCTCATACTACTGAAATGCCTTCTCACACTATGACAGTAAAGATAAAACACAAATGTTAGTAGTAGGCAGAGTGGGAGCTCAGGGGGTTCTGGGACCAGAAAAAAAATAAGCCTTGTTAAACAGTATACACATTTTTATGTATTTATTTATTTATTAAGCTTATTGAGCGCGACAGCTACCCAAAAAGGGTTTCCCGGTGCTGGACAGGCAAAGTGCTAGGTAACCTAACGTTTGAGATAGTGAACAGCGTTATTGGTTGAAAAGCCAGGTCTTGATGGCTCTGCTAAAGCGGACGTAACTAGTTTCTTTGTGGATATCCAGGGGGAGAGAGTTCCAGAGTATGAGACCTAGGTATGAAAACGATCTGCCACCCATCCTAGCGAGTTTGATTCTAGGTACATTAAAGTTACCTTGGGATGAGGACCGAAGGTGGCGAGAAGGAGTGTAGGGACGAACAAGGGAATGTAGGTAAAGTGGAGCTGAGCCCAATTTGATTTTAAACATGTAGCTCAGGGTTTTGAATTTAATGCGACTCTCTACACTGAGCTAATGTAATTCTTGTAGGTGTTCAGAGATGCGGGCTGTTTTGGGAATTTTGCACAGTAGTCTTGCAGCGGCGTTTTGAACCAACTGTAGTCGTCTTGTCACTGCCTTGTTAGCACCTAGGTAGTGGACATTTCCGCAGTCCAGCTGGGAAGTTATAAGGGCATGGACCACAGATTTTGGGGTTTCGCTTGGCAGCATCCAGATGATTTTCCTAAGCAAGATTGTAAAGCAGGTTGCCGAGACCTTGCTTACCTGTTGGTGCATAGTCAAGGCATTATCAATGGTAAAACCCAGATTGCAGACTTGGTCTGATGGGAGAGGGAGGGTGCCCATCTCGGTAGGCCAATGTCTAGAACTCCATAGATCTGGTCTTTGACTCAGAATTAGGACTTCGGTCTTACCACCGTTCAATTTGAGGAGGTTGTTGTTCATCCAGGTGGCAATTTTCCCTAAGCCTGACTGCAGGAGGGATGTGGAGTCAGGGCCAGGGTTAGAAAGGGAGAATGTGATCTGGGAGTCATCCGCGTACGTGAATAGGGTAATACCTGCTTGTTCAGCGATGTGGGCCAACGGTCTGACATACAGATTAAAAAGTAGGGGGCTGAGCACAGAGTCCTGGGGAACCCCATAGGGGGAAGCATGAATATTGGAAGTTGCCGTGTTAGAAAGATTTGAAACGTGCAGTGTGTAATGAAAGAGGAGAGCCAGTTCAGTGCTGGTCCGCAGATGCCCAGTGAAGTTGATGTCCTTGTGAGTATGGGATGTGAGATAGTGTTGAATGCTGCGCTGAGGTCAAGTAGTATAAGCGCAGCTGTGTCTCCTCTGTCAAGATGGTGGCGCAGGTTCTCCATAACCCCCAGTAGTGTTGTACCAGTGGAGATACTGGATCTGAAGCCGGATTGCGTGGGATGAAGAATGTGATTGGATTCGATGAATTGGGCGAGATGGGAATGGATGTGCCTCTCAAGGATCTTGGAGAAGGCTGGCAGAAGAGAAATAGGGCGGTAGTTGGATAGGTCGCATGGATCTGCCATAGGCTTTTTTAGGAGAGGTGTCACCATGGCGTGTTTCCAACGAGCCGGGACAGTTGAATCTTGCAGGAAAAGATTTAGGGTTTTACAAATCATGCATAAATGGGAGTTGTCCAGTTGTTTTAATATTGGGATGTGGAGTGGGTCTTTGGGTGAAACAGATTTTAATTTACCTAAAATATTTGTCAGGGCGTCCAAGTTGAGAAGTGGCCATGAATCCAGGTGTACGTTTGTGCAAGGCAAGTCAGACGTAGCGAGGCAGGTGGTGGTATTCGAGGTGGTTGTCTGTGAGTCCTGGGTCATATTTGAATGAGAGTTGGCTATATCCTGGTAAATAGTTTCAATTTTTTTTCATATGAAAGGTAAGGTAAGGTATGTAAATATGCAAATAGTCTTGAAAGACCTGTGAAAAACATGGGATGCCGTAGATAAGACTCCAGACACTGCCCAGGCGAGCCCGAACTGCAGCAGCCGGGCTAAGACACACGACGGGGGCAGAGGTGAGGGGGCCAGAGGGGCTGAAGTACTTTTAGCCCTATGGCCGTTGCACGCCTGGGCTCCCCACAGCTTGATGACCAGCCCCTTGCACATCCAGCCATAACAACAGGCCAAGCCCGGCGCACAACGCCCATCGGGTTCAATGGGCTTCAGCCACCCCCCCGTACTAGCCCCCCCCCTCGTCGTGCATGTCAGCCTGGCTGAAACAGCTTCCTGGGCGAACACAGCCACACCCGAGTAAGTCACAGGTCTTTATAATACCATTTACTAACGAGGTTTTGCTGTGTTTTCACCCCTTCTTAGAGCCCCTGCAGCTCCACTCTGCATATTGCTGGAAGAATCAGCGCCCCCTCCCCGCCCCCCCAAATTTTTTGTAGCCCCCCTCTGAAATTTGGCTCTAGTTGCGTCTCTGGCCAAGCCATACCCCGCTCCTGCCATTGTCTCGGTAGGGGACGTGCGCGCGTGAGCACACGAGCCATGGGCAGGGCCTGGCCTCGAGCCCCGGGTCTCTCTGTGAAGTCTGCGGGAAGCCCTGCACACCTGCATGCTCGGGCTGCCGGGCTGGAAATGAATGTCGTATTATTATTGCTGTTGTTGTTCTGGAGGCAGAGACGTCAGCAGATGCGGTGGAAGCATGAACACCGGCAAGCACGGCCTGCGCCTCGACGCTCCTCATTACCCACTTCACTGAGCTGTGAAATGAGCAACGCGCCATCCTGGAATGGAGAAGGGGCCCCAAGGTCATTGCAGGGGGGCAGAGGGGCGAAGGTGACAGGCAGACCCGGGGAGGAGCCGTGAGGTGCGGGGAGCTGCAAGGAGGCGCACCGGGGGCACAGGTGTCTCCCAGGCCCACGACCTGCTCTAACCAGTGTGCTTCACTGCCGCCCTGGCTGCCCACCCTGCTTAATTTGTAAATGAAATGGTGCCGGTGCTGAAGTTCTGCTCTGCAACTCGCGGCTGGTGCAACTGAAAGTGCGTGCACGGATTTCCAAGGCTGTATGGGGCACATGTACAAGGGCTTTAAAGCGGAGATAAAACTATCACCCTATTTACAAGAGGGTGCTAACTTGCATAATCGCATGTTAGCACCCTTTTTTTTTCCAACGCCTCCCTTTGCATCTCTAATGAGATGCAAAGCGGATGTCACTGGGCGTACACCGGATGAACAACCTTGCAAATATCGCTGATGTTCACATCGCAATATTTACAAGGCTGCCCCAGCGTTTTACCACATGTTAGTTTTTGGAGAAAACAGCTGTTTTCTCCAAAAACTAAGGTCTGCTAAAACGCAGACTTACCTATCCCCAACATTGGGATGGATTAGAGTCGTATAAGCTGAAATTTTGATCGCCCTGGAGAGACGTGTTGTTAATAACGCTTTACCACGGGGATGAATTCCAGATATAGTCTGCGATAATAAAATTATCGCTAAGCACAGTCGGCGAGCCGTTGATAAAATGCCCCTAAATTCTTAAATCCACCTCATTCGTCTTTAATTCGCCAACAGACACCACTTCGCCTTTATCTCACTTCTGCATGTCCGTTCTTTCTCACTTTGTCGGTGTTAATGTCTTTCTCTTACTCAATCTTTCCAGTATTAAAAATATTTCCTCTATTTCTCTTGGTAAATGTCTGATGCAGATAAATGAGTACGGCCCCCAGAAATAAGTACTGGTGTCCCCCACCCGAAACCACCGGCCCAAATTAAGCACTGCCCACCCGCTCTGGCTACTCCTGCAGATCTCCAAACACCGCCCGCGACCCTCAACATTTTGGATAAGTGCAGCGCCGCAGCTGACAGCGTGCAGCACCTGCCAGGTAACGGCTACTTTTCATTATTTGGAAAACCGAAGAATCAAGGCAAACTATAGTAATTTGTAAACTTTCATTTATCTCCAATTTCCCAGTAAATATCCATGCCAAATCTTGAAACCATCACTGTGTTGATTTAAGTCTACAATCATGGATAGGATTTTCTCTGCTGACCTTATCAGTAGGGTGTCTTACGTCAGCATTGCCAAACAGTGGAACACAGCTTTGTTTCACCGGTGTAATTTTTAAGAATAGTCATTAAAATATTTGACACCAGTGATAGGGACCATAAAAACATGGGGGCATATTAGCAAGAACCTAGTTAAAATTATCGCAGTTTTAGCGGCAGGAAACTGCCGCTAAAACAGCGATAATGGGCTTGCTAATATGCATTAGAAGCCCAGGTTAGATGTCCTGCAAATCTAACCTGGGCTTTTATTGGAATTCTATAATGCATATTAGCCAGCCCATTATCGCTGTTTTAGCGGCAGTTTCCTGCAGCTAAAACGGCGATAATTTTAACGAGGTTCTTGCTAATATGCCCCATTATGTCATCCTTTAAGTGGGTGCAACTGTGTGAAAGGGGCAGATTTACAATAGCTGGTGCATCCCTGCATATCAGCAGGGATACGCCAGTTATTTTGAGTGACAGTTGAAACCCCTTGCGACACCATGGATGCGCCTTTACTATGCGGCGCACCGTGGCGCAAGGATCGAGAGATGCGAGAAGCATCTCACGGCGTAAACGTGACGCAGTGCTAGCGCGATGCAACTCCAACACTGCTAAGAGGTGCCCTATACTTGCTGTGCTGCGTCACTCCCTACGGCTGCTACAAGCAGGCATAAGTTTTTGACGCAGCGAGGACATAAAAGTGACTGAGTGAAATCTTGCAGATTTCGCTGCGTCACTTTTACGGGGCTTCCTTGTGACAGAACGCCCACCCTGCATACATTATTCCTGACGCAGATATAATGTAGCTCAGGGCTTTACAACGTGACGCTTCTCACCAGACGCGTCACGTTGTAAATATGTTGCATAGTGGCGCATTGTGTACACCGCCACTGCATCACAAAAGTGGCGCAACGGCGGTGTAAAAGTGTCGCAAGGGGCTTGTAAATCTGCCCCCAAATGCTTGTGAGAAACAGGAGCTGAGAAAGAGAATGCAATGAGCTAGAGCCGGCTCGGTGTAAGGGAGGTTAAGTGTGTGAGAAAGACAAGTAAGTGGGGTTTGCAAGAGAAAGGACTCGAAAGAGGGAAAGGAGCGAGGGCGTGCGTTTGTGTGAGGAGCATTTCACTGAGTGGAGAGAGTGTGAATATGTGAAAATGGGGTGGTCGAAGGAGTGCGCAGTGTAGAGGGAGGAAGGGAGGTAGATTGTTGAGATGACAAAGCGTGAGGTTCATGCGTTTGAGACAAGGCCAGTAGGTCTTGACTTTGACACTATTGGCTTTGCCAATGCATTTGCCACATGCCGTACAGCATCCACTAGATGCCTGCAGCACGGTGAAACGCTCAGAAAAAAAAGTTGTGATGTCGTGGCTGTGTGGTCGTGTCATTTTGTTTAAACTTGAAATTGCAAAATGACAGACACCATTTTATTTGTTTACGGATCTGAGATGGATCAGTTGGAGAGAAAAAGAAAGAGTACATTAAAAATGCTTTTATTGCAAGTGGGCTGGCTATAATTTGAAAGGAGAGAACAGATAGAGGTAGAGGCTGAAAATGAGAGAGCGAGAGAAAGGAATATCTAATAGAGAAAGGGGGAATATAGAGACAGAGGGCCAATAGTCGAGAGGGAACAAAAGAGCAGCAGAGAGCCATGTTGTTTTTTATTTCCTTAAATGTGCCATACTCAACACTTCTCTCCCTCCAGCCCCTTTTACACAATGTTTAGGAAAGGTCTTTGTATTGGTATTGGAAGGAGTGAACCTATGACAAATGTGCATATGGGCGGCAGTCTTTGGATCTACAGGAAGTGAGACACGCACAACTGTAGGATATGACAAAGGGAAATGAAATATCAACAAATTTTGAATTTTGTCAGACCTTGCTTATTCGTCCACCTATACATTCCCATCAGTGAAAGTTCCTGCTCTACTGATCTCTCTGTAACCTACATGTCACTTAAACCTCAACTGTGCAGTTTCTGTGAGCGATGTAAGCTTGTTCTAGTCTGCTCTTCTGAATCTATCCAGCCAGCAATGGAAGATTGCACTGACTGCCTTCGCAGGACAGGAGCTTGTTTTGCTACTGCCAAGCTGTACTTGTTTGCTGAGGAAGTAAAGCTTGCACTGCCTGCACCTTGTTTCAGTGGGCCCGATTCACAGAATGAACTTAAGACTCAATCCTAAACTTACTACTATTTTGGTATTCTCAGAATGCACTTACTACTTTTGGCATTCACAGAATGCACTTACTACTTTTGGTATTCACAGAATGCACTTACTACTTTTGGCATTCACAGAATGAACTTACTACTTTTGGTATTCACAGAATGCACTTACTACTTTTGGCATTCACAGAATGAACTTGCTACTTTTGGCATTCACAGAATGAACTTACTGCTTTTGGCATTCACAGAATGAACTTACTACTTTTGGCATTCACAGAATGAACTTACTGCTTTTGGCATTCACAGAATGAACTTACTACTTTTGGCATTCACAGAATGCACTTACTACTTTTGGTATTCTTTTTTTTTTTTAAATGTTTATTAAAGAGTAGCAAGACATCACATTTCGGCATATAAACAGAAGATAAAACAGAAAATATACAATACATAGGGCATTACATCTGTGTCATTGCTACCCATTTTTGTATTATACCCCAGAACCCCACCCTAACCCACCCACCCAGGGATCGCTACAAGGGGAGAGAATAAAGAAAAGAAAAGAAAAAGAAAATATGATAAACTCATATTATGAAACAGGTGAATCCCATTATGTTTCATTATATACAATGAAGATTTTTTTTTTTTTTTTTGTATTTTTTTTTTATTTTTTTTTACTAGTTTAAATTATCCAGCCAATTAATTACCGGCTCCCAAACTGATTCGCCCTCTCTTCGAGCCCGTATGCCTCTCCTCTTGAAAACCAACAGCTCCCACTTCGCCACATTCAAAAACTTATTAAACCACTCATGTTCTGAGGGGGGAGAAGGATCTAACCACACTGTTGCTAGACATAATCTAAATGTAGCCATAGCTATATAAAATAGCTTCCGTTCTGGCAGCGTCATACTTATATCTGCCACCCCCAATATAATGGCTTGCGAAGACAGTTGTATCTGATAACCGAACACTTGCTCCAATCGTTGTTCTATTTTAATTATCAGTGGAGTTAAACTAGAGCAAGAAGAGAACATATGGATACTGTCAGCTGCTATCTCCCCACACCTAGGACAATTATCTCCTGTGATCCCGCCCCATTGTTGTATACGGCGTGGAGTTATATACAAATTAAACCATGTTTTAAAACATTGTACCTGGAGGTTAGCAGATATAGTGGCAGTATAACTAAAACATAATGAATTTTCACAAACCTCCTGCCCAGCTTGTAAACCAATCTGCCATCGGTTAAAGTGTTTAGGTAGATCATCACTCCGCCTTTCATTCAACATTTTATAGATTATAGAGATATTAGAGTGCCCCCCTCTGATAGCCTCAACTAGTGGGATAGGGGTCCAACTAACATATTTCCGGGAGAGAAAGTCGCGAATCTGTAAGAACTTAAAGAAATGCTGGTTACTAATATCAAATTTATGTTTTATGTATTCAAATGTCCGCACCCCCTGAGCAGAGACCAAATCCCCCAACATTATTACTCCATGTATAGTCCATTCTCTGAAATACCCGTCTGCAAATATTTCAGGCAGGAGGGTATTACCCATTACCGGAGTATACACATGTATCCTTCCTATATTAAATAGTTTCCGCACAGGGGTCCAGACTTTAAAGGCTGCCAGTAAGACTTTAAACCTCACACGTTTGAAATACGCAAAATCGATATGCCTGAATAGTAACCCCTTGACCTCTTCCCCATAAATTAAACAATACGTAGAAAGCTCAGAGACCTCTAAGTCCACAGAGTCCATTAATACAGCAATGTGTCTTAATGTAATTGCCCAATAATAAAGCTGAAAGTTTGGTAAAGACCAACCCCCCCTCTCCCTGGGTAACGTCATATATTTATGGGCTCGTCTAGGTCTTTTACCTGCCCATACAAACCATGAGATTAGATGCTCTAACTTCCTAAACCATACTTGCTCAAACAAAACAGGAATCGCCCTGAAAAGATACAATATTTTTGGTAGAAAAATCATTTTAACAACATTGCAGCGACCCATCAGTGTTAATTGAAGATTGTTAAACTTTCTAGTATCTTTTTCTATCTTTCCTAACAGTGGTTTAAGATTGATCTCGACAATTTCTTCGGGATTAGAGCTTATTACAATTCCTAGGTATTTGGCCCTGCCAATAACCCGAGGATCCACCAACATGGTTTTATCATTGCATATAATTTGAGTCTTGGAATTATTTAAATGGTATCCAGACAACTTGCCAAACTGTGAAGTTAAGTTTGAGATCTCTGGCATTGCTGCCTGAGGAGTGTCTGTCAGAATGGCTAGATCGTCTGCATACCCCAGTATTTTCGTGTTACCACCCCTGGATCTCACTGGACAAATCAAATCATTTAAAAGAATTTTTTTAATAAGTGGGTCTATATAAATTGCAAATAATAAAGGGGAGCAGGGGCAACCCTGGCGTGTACCTCTTAAAATATTAATTGAACCCGTCTGGATCCCCATAACTGAAATATGGGCCGTCGGCTGTTTATACATGCTCTGGATAGCCCTTATGATTCCTTCTCCTAGGCCATAATATCTCAATACGGCCCATAAAAAAGGCCAGGAGACCCTATCAAAGGCCTTCTCTGCATCTAACAGAATTAGGGCCATAGGGTCTCCTGAAACCTTAGTAAAATCAAACAGCGAAATAACACGGCGTATATGGTCTATAGTTTCTCGCCCGGGCACAAAACCATGTTGTTGGACAGAAACAAGTTTCTTAATTACCCCAGAAATTCTATTGGCAAATATCTTGGCATAAATTTTAATATCACTATTGATGAGCGTGATAGGGCGGTATGATCCCAATTCTGATGGATCTTTATCCTTTTTTAAAAAAGTTATAATTCGGGCACCTCGCCAGGACTCCGGAGGAGCCTCACCACCCTGAACTCTGCGAAATAGTTCTAACATGACCGGGGTGAGCTGAGGTCGAAATATCTTATAAAATTCTCCCGGCAGAAAGTCTGGGCCAACAGCTTTGCCCCTCGGAAGAGAATCCATAGCCTGCCAAAGCTCCTCAATACTAATTTCTGCGTCTAGTGATTCTCGTTCTTCTGAGGTTAGTGGATCCACCCCGATCCCCTTTAGATATTCCTGAATTTCCACCTGAAGGGCATCGTTATCACAAATATCATCATAATATAATTTTTGATAAAACTTCTGAAATGCAAGAGCAATGGCTTTCTCCTCAGACACAGGCCCCAAATCCGGATCCTGAATCGTCTTGATACGTATAGTTGCTTCTCTGTCTTTAGTTCTTGCGGCTAACAAATGCCCTGCTCTCTCACTACTCTCAAACATTTTAGATCTCCAAGCAATAAATTTGCTAGCTGCTTTCGCCTGTGAACGTTCTGTAATTGCAGATTTTGCTATAGCAATCCGTGTTAGGGCTAAATCGCTATCCCCACCTGTCTGTATCGAGTGAGACAGATTCACTTCTGCTTTTTCCAATTCTTTATACAGCCTCTGTAAGTTAGCCTTCTCTTTTTTTTGAGCATCCCAGCCATATCTTGTAGTTTCACCCCTGATCGCAGCCTTAAGAGTATCCCAAATATTCTGAATACCTGTGCTACCCTTATTTTCCTCTAAAAACTGCAAAATCCAGGGGGACATAGTATCCACGAATTCCTTTTCACTAAGCAGGCCACGATTAAACGTCCAGACATCACTTTTGCTCTTACATGCCTGTATATTCATCACCAGTACGAGCGGATTATGATCCGACATCACTCGAGGATATCTAATGATACTAGAGCCTTGACTAAGAGCTGGTGATATAAAAAAATAATCAAGCCTGGAACAGATTTTATGTGGTGCTGAAAAAAAAGTGAAACCCGGATCACCCCAATTAAAACATGCCCAAGCATCAATTAGCCCATGAATCTCTATCAGATAGCGTAGAGCCTTATATACTTTAGGTTTTCTCCCAATATATGCGCTCTCTGGTTGATTCAATAATCCACAGTCCATATTGATATTTAGGTCTCCACAAATTATAAAAGGGGATGGCCATCCTATCAGCTCCAGGCTAAGCCATTTATACAGTTCTGGGTCGTCCAAAACTGGGCCATATAAAACACAGAGCGTGATATTTTTGCCCTGAAAATCACCATATACAATTACCCAGCGACCCAAACTATCTGCCAGAGATCGAGTTATATTCACCTTCCCTCGTCTTACTAGGATTGCAACTCCTTTAGTCTTAGCCTCAAGTTTAGTCCAAGAGACTAATTGAAATCCCTCAAATTCCAGCAATTTATGACGACTAGCTTCTATATGCGTTTCCTGCAGGCAGAGAACATCTGCCTGCAAGAATCGCAGATCTTCCCTCACTCTTCGCCGTTTGATCGGATTATTTAGCCCACATATATTTATGGATACAATTCTAATATTAGCCATCTCTTAAAAAAGATATTCCAGAAAACATGTATAACCAGCATTTCATAATAATATTCAATACGGAGAGTTTATCAAAAGACAACGTTTCAAATCCTACCATTTGTGCCCCTCGTCGCAGATCCCCCTCCCCCTCCCCCCCACCCCCCCTGACCCCTCCCCTCCAAACACAGGCAAAATAGGTCCTCAGACCCGTGTGATGCCTCCCACTTCCCGAGTGTGCCCTGGTCGCTCCCTGTCTATATACATACAAAAGTGAGCGAACATTCCCAAATAGAATAGAATTGAATCCCATGTAGATCTACCCAGGGGAAAATCGATCAAATCAAGAGATCAAAAAACCACTGCATGTTAAATCTACAAATATACTGATAGACTTAGAGTCATTTAGCCCACAGGTATTTCTTTTAAATAGTCCTCGGCCTGTATCTCAGAAGTGAAAACCCGGATTTTGCCACGAAAAATAACTTTAAGCCGTGCGGGATTCATTAAGAACACCTCGCACCCTTTCTTCTGGAAAGGGTTGATCAATGAACGGAGCCGCCACCTCCGTTCCACTGTTGCGTGGCAAAAATCCGGACGCACAAAGAAGGTATGGCCTTCAGCAGTTCTTTTGGTATCAGGACGTGCTTTTTCAAAAATGGCTTGCCTTAGTAAAAAATTACCAAAAAAAATGAGGATGGCCCTAGGTTTTGCTCCTGGATCAGGATCTTTTTTTTTGCGTAAGGGGAAATCGATGGGCTCTTTGAATCTCAGTGTCCCATGACCAATGAGAAAGCTCCGGAAAAGCAGCTTGAAACAATTTTATCACGAAACCTCTAATATCTTGACCCTCTTTTTTCTCTTCAATTCCTAAAAGTCTGAGGTTATTCCTTCGCAGCCTATTTTCGGAGTCTTCCAACTTCCACATTATATCTGTCAGTCTATCGTCATTGGCCGTTGTTTGAGTCTCGGTCTTCTGTAGCCCTGTCTCTAGCTCCACAATCCTTTCCTCGAGTGCAGCCGTCCTAGCAATCACTTCGGAACATGCTTTGGTGTTTTTCCGGATAGCACCCTGAATCTTCATTGTAGCCAGCTGAGCCCTCTTATGTTCCTGGCGTGCCTCGCTTTGTATCGATTTTAAGATTGCATAGATCAGAGTATTGGATGGAGGGGAGTTAGTTTCATTACGATCTTTTTCTTTCTCATGGGCCTTAGACCCCCCTAATCCTGTAAGACTAGTGGTAGCCGGGGCGTAGTCCCATTGGAGGTTGTGGCTCATTTCGGACCCTTCACTATCTACCTCCTCTGAAACCTGGATGGGTGTGAGCTTTGTCTTACTGTGACGAGGTGTGGCCCTTTTGAGTGTGTCCGCTGTATTTGGTGGACTAGCACTGTCCTCGTCTGATGACAGATCCCCACTTACGGAACCCCCAGTGGACTCCCCCTCAGACTCCTCTGCCACTGAGAAGAAGCTATCCGCGTCCAGAGCCTCCGACAGGTTGCCATCATTTGGTTCCGCTTTCTCTCCTGCGGGGGTCTGGAGAATACCTGACACCCCCTCCTCCAGCAACTGGCTCTCAGGGGGACTTAATAATAATGAACTTGCTACTTTTGGCATTCACAGAATGAACTTACTGCTTTTGGCATTCACAGAATGAACTTACTACTTTTGGCATTCACAGAATGAACTTACTGCTTTGGCATTCACAGAATGAACTTACTACTTTTGGCATTCATAGAATGAACTTACTACTTTTGGCATTCACAGAATGCACTTACTACTTTTGGTATTCACAGAATGAACTTACTACTTTTGGTATTCACAGAATGAACTTACTACTTTTGGCATTCACAGAATGAACTTACTGCTTTTGGCATTCACAGAATGAACTTACTACTTTTGGCATTCACAGAATGAACTTACTGCTTTTGGCATTCACAGAATGAACTTACTACTTTTGGCATTCACAGAATGAACTTACTACTTTTGGCATTCACAGAATGCACTTACTACTTTTGGTATTCACAGAATGAACTTACTACTTTTGGTATTCACAGAATGAACTTACTGCTTTTGGCATTCACAGAATGAATTTACTACTTTTGGCATTCACAGAATGAACTTACTGCTTTTGGCATTCACAGAATGAACTTACTACTTTTGGCATTCACAGAATGAACTTACTGCTTTTGGCATTCACAGAATGAACTTACTACTTTTGGCATTCACAGAATGAACTTACTACTTTTGGCATTCACAGAATGCACTTACTACTTTTGGTATTCACAGAATGAACTTACTACTTTTGGCATTCACAGAATAAACTTACTACTTTTGGTAATCACAGAATGCACTTACTACTTTTGGCATTCACAGAATGAACTCACTACTTTTGGTATTCACAGAATGCACTTACTACTTTTGGTATTCACAGAAGTTAGGATTACAGACCTAAAACAGACTTAAGACAGACTTAACACAAAATCCTAACTTCTGTGAATACCAAAAGTAGTAAGTGCAGTCTGTGAATACCAAAATAGTAGTAAGATGAGGATTGAGTCTTAAATTCATTCTGTGAATCAGGCCCTATATGTTGAGTGATAGGGAAAGCTGTTGCTCTAGTTGTACCTGTCCTCTGCTTGATAAAACTGTACACAGTTTCTGTATTGGTGTGACTGTCCTATGAAGAAGAGGTGTTCCACTACGGTTTTCCCCCAGAGTAATATATACCGTGAACTTGACCCAAAGGTATCGAAGCACTTTGCATGAGGACCAGTTATATTACAGAGACACATTCATTTCTGTTGGGCACGGAGAGGTTAAATGCAGACCTATTTTAAACCCACCACCTGTGCACTACCCTGCCCTCACACCCGCACGCACCCTACAGCTTCTTCAAACGATCTCCGCCAAAGAGCCCCGTTTACGGCAGCCCGTCGGGCATTGCAGCACCAGCCACTCGGGAAGCATGGCCCAAGGATGAAGCATGACATCCCTCGGGGTGTGTGAGGACATCACGAAGAAAGACCTCCCCTTCCCCTGCACTCCCTGTTAGGAACTGCACACACTTTGATACTTAATGTTTTGCATAACATTGTAGGCCATTTTTGGAATTGTGACCTGCAGCACTATGCACACTAGGGTTTTTAGCCCTTAAATGTAACATTTAAAGCAATATGCTGTTGGCTGCAAAACCAGGAACGGAAGACTGTATTATATGCAGGAAAACTGGAATTATGCGGCAGTGGAGGACAAATGATGCTACAAGGTTGAAAAAATTATGCAGGTAGGACAGACAAATTATGAGGCATAATGTGGCACAATCTGTAGCAATGTTCTTTCTTTATTTTGTATTCTATTAGCTATTATAAAAGCGCTTAAGCAAAACTGCACCACATTAGTACCTGTCAATCAACAACTGAAAGCTTATATGTTATACTTTGCAACACATCTGCCATGGCTCAGAATTATATGTAGTGCTTTTTGGTTAATAACTTTTGATCTGATTGAGCTAGAAATTAATTATATTTTTTTGGTGCAATATTCAAATTATGAACAGATGGTGTATTAGGTGGCAAATCAGGAAAATCATGATTATGCGGAAAAAGTGGCAGACATATGAACAAATAATTCCAGTGCCCCTAATTACATATCATAGTGCCAATTGTCAGACTTCTGAAATGCAAAATACAATGTAGTTCCTGACTTTCAGTCTTTTTTCTTGTAAGCAATCAAGGGTTAAACAGTGCAGTGGGGAAGAGAGCAGAGACAGCCTTTCTAATGCAAATGTAAGCTTCTCACTGCTAATGGGCTCATTGGATAAACAAGTAAGCATGTTAAAAAGATATTTACCAGAACAATATGAGCAGCAGCAGCTAAATAGTCTGAAGAGACTATAAGAAAAACAAAACAATGTGCTGTCACCCTCTTCCTGGTCCCATCCTTGGCCAAGGGGTCTTTGTGATTTATGTGTAGCAACTAAAAGAGCCCTTCTCAATCAAGTGCATCACGTAATGTAGGTTTGGCCCTGCATGGATGACAAAGAAGAACATGTAATATAGAGAGGTCACCTGTGACTGCTCCCCTGACTCGACTCAGCTCTTGCAGACCCCATGTGGACAACTTTTGATGGAATATGCTCCTCATTTACAAAAGATGACGTAGCTCTGCAAGTGATTTTGCTGTGCTGAGCTTTGCCATTTGAAAGCGCTGGGATGCATCATTTTAACAATAATAGGACACATCTGTGTGCTTTCCCCTGCGCTGGTGCACAATTGGCTACCATGAGCCAGTGCAGACACCCATGCACAATGCTGCAAGGGTGTCTGCATTATGGGGATGATTGTTTTTGTGCAGGAAGGGACAGCTTCTGCACAAAAACAATAATTGATGGCATTTTCCTCTTTCTAATAAGAGGAAAAAACACCAAGAAATAAAAGTACTTCACCTTGTTGTGCCACTCCTATGCCTCCTAACAACAGAGATGGGTCTAGGCTCCAACTCAGCAAGGCTGAGCCATTAAGATAATAGAAACAAAACAATTGCCAATGCTGAGGCTGACTACTTAGTTTGTTAGATGGAATTCATGATACTAAACATGAAATTCAGCTTTAAAGATTGCTGCTTATTCAGACGTGAAGTTTTTAAATTCTTATTTATTTTAACAATCAACAACGTTATTTGTTGTGCATTTCAATACAAAACGATCATAGACATTACAAAAGACAAAATATTTACACCCTGAAAGAAAAGAAAGTTTTTAAACCAAATTGTTTGCCAACAAAAATTCTTTTTACATTGAGTGAACCTTTAAAGTGTTTTTGGTTGCTTCAAATGTGAAAAACATACATTTAAATGTGGCAAGGAACCTTTTTTGTTTTGTATTGTAGGATGGTTGTTTGTATGAATGTGATAGGAATGTGAAATTGGCCAAATGTATAGAATTTTTGTTGTCAAACAATTTGGTTTACAAACTTTCTTTTTTTCAGGGTGTGTAAATATTTTGTCTTTTGTAATGTCTATGATCATTTTCTATTGAAATGCACAACAAATAACGCTGAAAAAAGCTGAATTGCATGTTTAGTATCATGAATTCCATTTAACAAACTAAGTAGTCAGCCTCAGCATTGGCAATTGTTTTGTTCTAATACTCCTACAGCTCCGGCATAGGAACACATTCCCAGCTTTACAAAACGTTGTAAATCTGTGAATGTGCCAGGTTCCGTGGATGTTGGGTAGGAACACCCACAGCAACGCCCATGGAACTTCCCCTTTCACGCAGAGTAATGCACAAAAGGGGCCTTATTTACAAGGCCTGAAAAGTCATGCAAGGCGACTTTACGTGCCCTTGTAAATATTGGCAGGTACACTGCGCCTCCGGAGCGTCATGAAAAGTGAGGCAGCGGCAGAGCAATGGCCTTGTAAATGAGGCCCATAGTTCGCATGGACTTGTCCCTCTTGCACAGGTCTTTCTGTATTACTCGTTTCTGAACCCTCCTGTACCCACCACCGACCACCTGCAGTGGGACACACAAATCCTGCTCACCGTTGCTTGAACAGAAACCACAAAACGTAAAACAGCGCAGGGGCAGTCTGCTCCACAATGATGCGTGGAGAGCAAATTTACTTGAAGAACAACAATGAATAACACAAAGCGCGCTTAGCGCTTTGTTATTCATCGCCGTCTACCTCTGGGATTTATCGCCCTGGTAGCGCGTTATCAACAATGATTTGCTCCAGGGCGATAGCAATTCCAGAGATAGTGGGGGACATTGCCTTTTTGCACGGAAGCCACGCTATGATGTCCTGACATGTAGTGTATTGAAGCAAAATAACAACCCAGGCAATATACAAATACTGGCAAAGTTCAAGAACCAACAGGAAAAATATATAATAAACAAAAAAGCACTGAATTAGCATTCAAGGATTGAATTTAATAAATTTGATTAAAATGTCATGAAGATATTTATTGGCATAGAAACAAATAAAAAATACATTAAAAATCTTTACAATCAATATTCACTGGATATACATCATTTTGTTGAGTAAAAAATTCCCAATAGTATGAAGGGAAGATGGGTTCCGTCTACGCGTTTCGACACGTTGGAAGTGTCTTCCTCAGGAGGCTACCATCTTGTAGCTAAAAATAGATAAATAATGTTTATTCAGATTGTTTTGTTCATGCTAGACAGTGCACATTATTCAATACATTATTCAAAGCATTTTACTTGAACATTTAAGCTAGGAATTCGAAAGTGTGACATGATGTACCGCTTTTGCAACTAAACATTGTATATGTTTTTTCTAAACAATGGTAACCCAAATACGATATACTAAAGTACACATTTTTCCATCTTGTCATGGAGAGAGTTGACATAATGATAAAGGAAGAAATTGACAAAGGTGAAAAAAGGGAGGGAATGAGAATCAATCAATCAATCAATCAATCAATCAATCAAAGCATTTATATAGCGAGCTACTCACCCAGAGGGTCTCAAGGCGCTAGGGGAGGGGGGTCCGCTACTGCTCGAACAGCCAGGTCTTGAGTTGCTTCCTGAAGGCGAGGTGGTCCTGGGTCAGGCGGAGGTGGGTCGGGAGGGAGTTCCATGTCTTGGCGGCGAGGTAGGAGAAGGACCGTCCCCCTGTGGTGGCTCTTCAGGTGCGGGGGATGGCGGCGAGGGCGTGGCCGGTCGATCAAAGCTGGCGTTTGGGAGCGTAGAAGTTGAGGCGGCTGTTGAGGTATCCTGGGCCTTGGTTGTGTAGGGCTTTGTGTGCGTGGGTGAGGAGTCGGAAGGTGATTCTCTTGTTGACTGGGAGCCAGTGCAGGTCTCTCAGGTGTCCGGAGATGTGGCTGCGATGGGGGATGTCCAGGATGAGTCGTGCTGAGGCGCTCTGGATCCTCTGGAGTCTCTTCTGGAGTTTGGCGGTGGTTCCGGCGTAGAGGGAGTTGCCTTAGTCCAGACGGCTGGTGACGAGGGCCTGGGTGACCGTCTTCCTGGTCTCGGTGGGGATCCACCGGAAGATCCTGCGTAGCATGCGCAGGATGTTGAAGCACGACGAGGAGACAGAGTTGACTTGTCTGGTCATGGAGAGGGAGGAGTCCATGATGAAGCCCAGGTTGCGTGCGTGGTCTGTTGGTTTGGGTGCGCTGCCTAGGGCAGGGGGCCACCAGGAGTTGTCCCAGGTGGAGGGTGAGGATCCCAGGATGAGGACTTCCGTCTTGTCCGAGTTCAGTTTCAGGCGGCTGTTCTTCATCCATTCGGCTACCTCTTTCATCCCTTCGTGAAGGTAGGCTCTGGCGGTGGCGGGGTCGTTGGTGAGGGAGAGGATCAGCTGGGTGTCGTCGGCGTAGGAGATGATGTTGAGGTTGTGCTGGCGTGCGATGTCTGCGAGGGGGCTCATGTAGACGTTGAAGAGGGTTGGACTGAGCGAGGAGCCTTGAGGAACGCCGCAGATGACTTCGGTGGCTTCAGATCTGAACGGGGGAGGCGGACTCTCTGTGTCCTTCCGGCGAGGAAGGAGATGATCCACTCCAGTGCCTTCTCCTGGACTCCGACGTTGCTGAGGCGCTGTACTAGGGTACGGTGGCAGACAGTGTCGAAGGCCGCGGAGAGGTCTAGGAGGATGAGGGCCGCTGTTTCTCCGTTGTTGAGCAGAGCTCGGATGTCATCGGTGGCTGCGATCAGGGCGGTCTCGGTGCTGTGGTTGGCCCGGAAGCCAGACTGCGAGGGGTCGAGGGATCCGTTCGTCTCGAGGAAGGCGGCCAGCTGCATGTTGATGGTCTTCTCGATGACTTTCGCAGAAAACGGGAGCAGCGAGATGGGGCGGTAGTTCTTGAGGTCGGTGGGGTCGGCTGATGGCTTCTTGAGTAGGGCGCTGAGTTCCGCGTGCTTCCAGCTCTCCGGGAAGGTAGCGGTGTCAAAGGAGGTGTTGATGATGTCCCGCAGGTGGGGTGCGATGACAGCGTCGGCCTTGTTGAAGACGTGGTGAGGGCAGGGGTCGGTTGGAGATCCGGAGTGGATGGAGTTCATCGTGCGGACAATGTCTTCGGTGCTGATCGGGGTCCAGGCGCGGAGGGTGGGGGTGGAGGGCGGTGGTTCGGTCGTGGCGTGCGTCGGTTGAGTGCTGAAGCTGTTGTGTATGTCCGCGATCTTGTTGTGGAAGTAGGAGGCGAGGGAGTTGCAGAGGTCTTGGGAAGGGGTGATGTCGTTGTTTCCGGTGTTGGGGTGTTGGGGTTGGAGAGCTCTTTGACGATGTTGAAGAGTTCCTTGCTGTTGTGTGCGTTGTTGTCCAGTCATTCCTTGAAAGCGGTTTTCTTGGTGGCGTGGATGAGTTGGTGGTGCTTTCGGGTGGCGAGCTTGAGGGCAGTCATGTTGTCCGGAGTTGGGTCTCTGCGCCAGGTTCTCTCGAGGGCTCGGCAGTTCTTCTTGGAGCTCTTGAGTTCGTCAGTGAACCATAGGGCTTTCTTGCTACCGGGTCTGCTAGGGGTGGTCCTCAGGGGGGCGAGTTCGTCTGCGCAGTCGCTGATCCACTTCGTGAGGTTGGTGGCCGCCTGGCTTCGGTTCGTTGCGCTGGTGGGCGAGTTCATGCTCAGGAAGGTCGCGAGCTGGTCGGCTGTGATCTTGTTCCAGCTTCTGCGTGCAACCTGTTGCTGGTGGTGGTGGACCGTGGTCCTTCTGACGCTGAAGTGGACGCAGCTGTGGTCCGTCCAGTGGAGTCCGGTGGCGTGGCTGAAGGCGATGTCCTTGCTGGATGAGAAGACGGGGACGAGTGTGTGTCCGGCGTAGTGGGTGGGGGTGGTCACCAGCTGCTTGAGTCCCAGGTTTGCGAGGTTGTCCAGCAGGGTGGTGGTGTTGCGGTCGTTGTTGATCTCCAGGTGGAAGTTGAGGTCCCCGAGGAGGATGTAGTCAGCGGAGGGGAGGGCGTGCGGGCTGATGAAGTCGGCGATGTCTTCGCTGAATTGTGTGCGTGGTCCCGGGGGTCTGTAGATGTAGAATGAGAATAGTACATAAAATATGGGAGAAAGACTGGTGTTTGCTTAAAACGACAAATTGAGCATGCTCTTATTTGATTGATCAACGTTTCCTTTTTAACCTATTTAATATGTTGTAGCCTATTATTCAATATCTTAGTAAGGGAATGAAAGGCAATACTTAGTTCATTTTGTTCGATGTTATGACCGTTACCTGTGTCATCTAGTCAAAGGTTAATGCTTACCATGTGTTGCCTTCATTAGAGTAATGGAAAAAAGGAAAATATGAAATAGGTCCAATCCTGATCTCTGCGTGAGGCTTCTTTTTCTGTATACATTTACAAAGAGAAATAAACCAAGAAAGCCAAACATGTGATTGTAGTATTAATTAAGGAACATGTTGGAAGTTCGGTTCAAAGATACATTTGTTGAAGTTTGTCTCCTATATTTATACTATAAATTACCTAATGCATACGTATTTGGTCAATTGCTCATATTTCACAATGCGGAAAAAGGAATTGCATAATTTTAATTCGGCATGTACATTTCTAGAGCTTTCGTCTTAATTCTAATGCGTTATCATTTAATGTTAATTGGGCTTGCTGTTTGGGGAAATGTACCTGAATACGGCTGTGCTGTTATTCTCTCTGCCGAAGAAACGTGTCAGCGATTGTTGCCGCTCATCGGTTATAAAAAGATGAAAGCTCAATGGCTGCAAAGAGTTAAAAGTATGCATTGTTTTAATACGTAATTCTTTTGGTAAAATGGGACTAACCGCAATAACCTACATAAATCTTTCCTTCCATGTACCTGGAATCATTTGACATTACGTGTCCGGGATAAACAACGTAACGCACTTCGAATATCTTGAGCCGAAGGGAAGATGTTTTATAGCTTGATAAAACTTTCAAACGTATTCAAACGCAGTGAACAAAGATAATTGTTTTATTGAAGTGCGCACAATTGTTAGCTACATGAAATTCGGCTGGATTAAAAAAGCACAACGGTAATGAGAACACAGCGGTTTCCTCGTTTGCCTGATATTGTAGAGTATGTCAGGAACGCCGACTTTGCACCTCTTGAGAGATGCAAAGGTAGGTGTAGTGCAAAAGGGTGCTAACATGCGAATATGCATGTTAGCACCCTCTTGCTGATAGGGCAATGGTTTTGTCTCTACTTTTCTCGCTTTTAAAGCCAAAAAAGCGGAGATAAAGCCCTTGCTGATATGTCCCAAAATTACTTTTGCCCCCTCCCTCCTCAAAAGCTAAATGTGCCAAAGTCAATAGGCATTGTCTTTGAAACCTACTGCTGTGTTTTGCTTACTCTTTTTTTGACAATGCTGTGCAGCATCAGCCAATAAATAAAGAAGAGAAATGCACTGGCGCAATTCACGCCATGCACGCTTAGTGTGCACACATTACAAAACTGTAAGTCCACGCCAGGGTAATGACCTATGCACGTGTCACAATGCGCACCTACTGAATAAAGCGGTTCCATTTTATTTAATTTTTATATTATTTGATCCAAAATGACAAGTACCACGGGGCGCGCTAAATAAAATAAAAACATTAAAATGTAAATTGGGCTAAAGTGCATCTGTGCAAGCAGAGTGGCCTGGCAACAAATGAGAGTGGCAGGGCCATCCAGGAATTGTTTTTCTATAAGCAAAACATTAAAGGACCGCCAAGGGTGGGCGAGCGAGCAAAGGAGAAGTTCGAAGGGGGAAAGTCTGGGGTAAAATACAAAAACAAAAATAAAGCTCAGGGAGGAGGAGAAGGGATTCAGATGGAAGCGAAATGCAGCAGACCACATAAAGAGCAAAAAGGAGCGTGTGGGGGATTTGGCAGAGAGAGAAGCACACAAGAGAGCAGCACTGAGGAGAGAGCATTAGCAAAAGTAGGATGTAGTTACATGGTGGGGGGAGAAGCGCATAAAGGCGAGACCTAGAAAAATATATGCACTCTAATGGAGGGAGTGCTAAACAAAAATCAAAGGGGCATATTACCAACAACTAGAGATAATTATCGCTATGTTGGATATTTTTATCGCCGAGCTGCGGCGATTTTTATTGCCGAGCTGCGGCGATTTTTATCGCTTAGGAACCTTGCTATTATCAAGGCATATCTCCTAAGCGATAAAATCGTCCGAAATGCATGAATATCGCTGAAAAGTCAGCTATATTCATGCATTACCGAGCTAATGCTCTTAGCCATGTTATCCACCTACCATTGGATAACATGGCTAAGAACTGCTCAGGGGCAGGTGTTAGCTTTTGGAGATATTCGTGCTTAGCGCAAATATCTCCAAAAATTGGTAATAGGAGATAGCGATGTTAGCGACTGTTTCCAGTCACTAACATCTTGGCACGCCCACTTTGCATGTCATTAGTGATACATTTCACTGACATGCAAAGCGAGCCAAAGATGGTTGCTATCTCCTACTAGCTGTCGCTAACTGGTGTTAGCGACAGCTAGGTAATAGGGAGATAATTTTATCTCCGCTTTCTTGGCTTTTAAAGCCAAAAAAGCGGAGATAAACCCCCTTGATAATATGCCCTAAAGTTTCCTTAAAGTGAGCAGTGAAAGGATAAAAGTAAATCAATCAAAAGAATCGTACAGAGGATATGCTCCAGGGAAGGGACAAACACAATAAGAAGGTGGCCTGTCTCCGGACGTAGCGGTTGCTCCCCCTTGCCTCCTGCAGCTCTGGGTATCGTAGCGCTGCTCTCCTCCACACTGCTGCTAATTTGAATTCAGACATTTTAAGCGCCTCGCACTGCTGAACATTTATTTATTGTGCCGTGTGTTTGCCTAATAGCGCCTCGCATTGCTGGACAATAATAGCGCCGTATGTTGAGTATTGATTTTAATGGTGCCTGTGTGCTTAACTGTGCCCACGGAAGTATTTTAATTTGCATTACCTTTATTTTCATTCCTTGTGCCCCAATATCGGCGTGTTAGCCTTTGTTTTCTGTTTTCTGCTTGTTGCCATTTTGATGTGCCTCCAGCCCGTCCCTCCCCCCACGCTCCCGCCTCCCAGCCGCCCCGCCCACGCTCTGCCCCCCTCCACCCTCTATTAATGACAGCTGGACAATCGCGCAGCGTTTACGAGCAGCGGTCGCGCCCCAGGCGCGCCGAAGGTGCGCCAAAGGTAAGCCTGTCGACGCCTGTCCGCGCCTGGACCGCGCCCAGCGCCATACCCCCTTGTCCCTGCCGCTCCCAACTCTCTAGATTCACATATGATGCCGCTACTCTCCTCGCCCTCAACCCCGGACGCACACCACTATGCTGCGAATCTACTCCTGGACGTACTGACGGCCCATTCGCTTGCCTCCCCTGCAAGTTCAACTGCTTCAGGACTCTCGCCAAATCCACGTCCTCTAATCACAGTTCCGACTCTAACCGCCTAAAGTGCATCCTGCTCAACACCCGCTCGATCCACAAACACGCAACAGAACTTTGGGACCTACTCGACACTGCGTCACCTGACATCGCCTTCCTGACTGAAACATGGATGAACACATCATCAGCACCCGACATCGCCATAGCCATACCAGACACATACAAGATTATCCGAAAAGACCGCACCAATCAAACAGGAGGAGGCATCGCCATCGTCCACAGAAACACCATCAAAATCACAACCAACTCCGACGACAATCTTGCAACCGCCGAACATCTCCACTTTCAGATCCACACCGACCCCAGGACCACACTTAGAGGCACCCTCATCTACAGGCCTCCAGGTACCCGCTCTCAATTCAGCGATGACATCACGGACTTCGTCAGCCCACACGCCCTCGCCTCCGAGAACTACATTCTTCTAGGAGATCTCAACTACCACCTTGAAAACAAACACGACAGCAACACCATCACCCTTCTCGACAACTTGGCCAATCTCGGACTCAAACAACTTGTGGACACCACCACCCATGTAGCCGGACACACGCTCGACCCCATCTTCACCTCCAGCAAGCACATCTCCTTCGATCGCACTACTGCTCTCCACTGGACGGATCACAGCTGTGTTCACTTCAGCTACAAAACCACCCTGACCCTTAACCGTCCACAGCCTATCCCTCGGAGAAACTGGAACAAAATCACTTCCGACCAACTCCTCACATCACTCAACCAAAACCCTCCCACCATCTCAATGGACCCAAACCAAGCGGCCATCAACCTCAGGCAATGGATTACCCACAGTGCTGACGAATTAGCACCCTTGAAAAAGCACCAGATGAAATCAGCCAGCAAAAAGGCTCCTTGGTTCAATGACGAATCCAAGAAGCTAAGCCGCACCCTGGAAAAGATATGGAGAAAAAACCCAACCTCCGACAACATGGCCTCCCTCAAGTCAGCCACCCGCAAACACCACCAATTGATTCGATCCGCCAAGAAATCAGTTTTCAAGGATTGTCTCGACAACAACTCTCATAACAGCAAGGAACTCTTCAACATCGTCAAAGAATTCACCAACCCCGCCGCAGCATCCAACGACATCACTCCCTCCCAAGACCTCTGCGACGCGTTATCCTCCTTCTTCTACAACAAAATGGCCGACATCCGCAACAGCTTCGAGAATACTCCCAGCGATCTACCCTCCCCACCCCCTTCAGATCCTACTCCGCCAACTAACAACCTCAGCGCCTGGAACCCAATCACCACTGAAGACACCATTAGCCTGATGAACTCAATCCACTCTGGCTCGCCCACCGACCCCTGCCCCCACCACATCTTCAACAAAGCTGACTCCGTCATCGCACCCCATCTCCGTGATGTCATCAACTGCTCGTTTAACTCTGCCTCCTTTCCAGTGAGCTGGAAACACGCCGAACTCAGCGCCCTTCTGAAGAAACCCACAGCAGACCCTTCTGAACTTAAAAACTACCGACCCATTTCCCTCCTCCCTTTCCCGGCCAAAGTCATCGAGAAAGCCGTCAACAGCCAACTCGCTGCCTTTCTCGAATCCAACAACTCCCTTGGTCCATCCCAATCCGGGTTTCGAGCCAAACACAGCAACGAAACCGCCCTCATTGCAGTGACCGACGACATCCGAACACTCCTGGACAACGGAGAAACAGTGGCCCTCATCCTACTCGACCTATCCGCTGCTTTCGACACAGTCTGCCACAGTACCCTTATACATCGCCTCAGCAACATCGGCATACAAGGAAAAGCCTTGGACTGGATCATCTCATTCCTCGCTGGAAGAACTCAAAGAGTCTAACTTCCACTATTCTACTCAAGGGCCACCAAAGTCATCTGCGGCGTACCACAAGGATTATCACTCAGTCCCACCCTCTTAAACGTCTACATGAGTCCTCTCTCCTCCATCGCGCGTCAACACAACCTTAACATCATCTCTTACGCCGACGACACCCAATTAATCCTTTCCCTCACCAAAGACCCCAACACCGCCAAAACCAACCTTCACGAAGGCATGAAAGAAGTAGCCGAATGGATGAAACATAGCTGCCTTAAACTCAACTCAGACAAAACGGAGGTGCTCATCCTAGGATCTTCCCCCTCAGCCTGGGATGACTCTTGGTGGCCTTCTGCTCTGGGCGCAGCACCCACACCCACAGACCATGCACGTAACCTTGGCTTCATCCTATACTCCTCTCTCTCGATGTCCAGACAAGTCAACGCCGTCTCGTCCTCCTGCTTCAACGTACTGCACATTCTCAAAAAGATCTTCCGCTGGATCCCCCTCGAGACAAGAAAGACTGTCACCCACGCTTTGGTCACGAGTCGATTGGATTATGGTAACACACTATACGCCGGAATCTCAGCAAAACTACAGACAAAACTCCAGCGCATCCAAAACGCGTCAGCAAGACTCATATTAGACATCCCTCTCCAAGATCACACCTCTGGAGATCTAAAAGACCTCCACTGGCTACCCCTCAACAAAAGAATTACTTTCCCCCTTCTCACCCACGCACACAAAGCCCTCTACAACCTAGGACCCGAATGCCTCAACACTCGACTGTCGTTCTACAAACCCACCCGCCAACTAAGATCGTCCAATCAAGCCCTCGCCGCAATCCCGCGCATCCGGAAATCCACCATGGGTGGCAGATCCTTCTCCTTCCTGGCTGCCAAGACCTGGAACTCTCTCCCCACCCACCTCCGCCTTACTCAGAACCACATCTCCTTCAGAAAAGAACTCAAAACCTGGCTATTCGACAATTATTGAACCCCTTCCCCCAGCGCCTTGAGACCCTCTGGGTGAGTAGTGCGCTATACAAATGCTCGAACTTGAACTTGAACTTAGCTAAGAAGAAAGCAAATAAGAGTGACAATAAAAGCCACCAATTGAGGCAGTGGGCGGGCTTTAAGTCCACTGTACGTTTTGGCATGATCCACACAAGGGGCCTCATTTATGAAAAGTGACGCATCGCTGCGTGAAAACAGCGATGCGTCACTTTTCACTGCGCCCTCCTTGTGACACCAATGATGCGTCATATTTACAGTATGACGCATCATTGCGCAAGGAGTTATAGATACGTCAGTATTTCTGACGTATCTGTATGGCGCAAAAGTGACACATTGCTGGAGTGTGTCAGAAAAGAGACGCAACTCCAGCAATGTATCCTTTCACATGGAGCAAGCCCCATGAGAAAGTGCTGTGTCAGTCTTACGCCTGCTGTGAGGCAGGCGTAAGAAATTAACGCATTTGTGTCCTAGAAGTGGCGCAGTGAAATCTCATAGATTTCACTGCGTCACTTCTACCACCCTTTCTTGCGTCAATACGCCCTCTTGCATACATTATACCTGGCGCAGGTATAATGTGGCGCAGGGGTTTACAAAGTGACGCATCTACCTAGATGGGTCACTTTAAAAAATGACGCAACAAGGCGCATTTTTTACGCCACTGGTGCGTCACAAAAAGTGACGCACCAGCGGTGTAAAAGTGACGCACAGCCTCATAAATGAGGCCACAGATCTTTCACTTTCAGACAACTAAGAACAACAGGGAAAGCAACATCAAAAAAAGCAGTCTGACTGGTCGTGACGTAGACATACTTTCAGCACGAATACAGCAGCCCATTTGCATAGAGCTGCACGTGCAATGCAGGAGCATGGAAAAAAGATACAAGGTCAGGTTGAGCATGTTCTTGTAGAGGCCTAACTCTGGTGATTATTATGTATGTTCATGAATTTCCAACTAAGGTTTTTTTCCATGCAGGTATTTGGTAAAAAAAAATTATATTTTGGTTTTTGCCATTGGAGCGTGATAGGCAAAACTTTCCATATGTTTGTGGAAAGATGAATCCAGTACCTTCCTTCGATGGTGCTAATTATGCATTCAACTGCACGGATATGTGAACACCCATATGGCAGACCTGATTCATCAAGGTAAACTTACACTTTTGTGTAAGTCTCTGATTGTTTGTTTTTCAAAAAAGTATTTTACCAGTAGTATCTTTACGACTATGGAGTCTCCACACATTAAAAGATAGCATAGTCTTAAGTTTTACCTTTGCGAATCAGACCAGCCTTATAAACAGGCACCTTTACTAATAATGTCATCACAATGCTCCTCTGCCCAGGCTTCCCTTGAGAATCGGTCATCGTACCCTTGACTGGACTGCCCTTGCATTCTTTTCTGCCCTACTCCCACCATGGTTTGCATCCAGGCTCTGTGCCTTAACAACTTCAGCACCATTCTCTGGCACCCATCCTGGCCCAAACCCACCGGGTATCCTCCCTGTTACACAGTGCTTTAAATGGGCCGTTACTGGCCGGTACGGAGTACCGGCACTAAATCATATTGAGAAGGAGAGTACTGGCAATTCTGAAGAGAAACGTAGGGGCATATTATCAACAACTAGTGATATTTATCGCAAAATTTATCGCCGGATTTTATTGTAGAGATAACGTGCTATTAGCAACGTTTCTAAAGTGATAAAATATTCGGCGATAGCGGCAAAATGCGTGAATATCGCTGGAAATCCAGCGATTTTCAGGCATTAACGCTAATAGGGTCTTAACCTGCATATCCATTGGATATACAGGTTAAGAAGTGATCAGAGGAGGAGCTTCGCGGGCAACCAAGATGGCCGCGTAAGCTCGGAGCTCCGCGGACCTTCCGATCCTCCTCAAATATCCTGGCTGAAATCCTGTTCCACAAGGGTGGATTCTTATTGCTGATGGTCTACTGAGGCGAGAACTGTTTTCCGTTTTCGAATCGGTGATTCCTACGCTGAGCTACGTCGAGTGGAATTCCGTGCCAGTGCTGTGCCATTGTCTCTCCGGACTCCGTCACTCCGCACGGTCGATCTGCGGAGTGACTGCCTGTCGTCTCTGCTGGCGGAATACTAGCGCCCGCAGTGCGTTTCCAAGACGGCCTGATCTCCCCGTCCAGCTCTTGGGCTAGGGCTTGACTGGCACAACCCTTTGTCCTCATCGGACCCAACATGGCGGGCAGAGGGGACCCCGACAAGACATCGAACAAAGGCGTCCGCGGGAAAGCACAGTCGCAACAGAACAGGATTGAGCGCTATACCCAGCCGAAGACCCCGCCTGTTACGGGACCCTCTGCCAAGAGCCTCCCACCTACGGGCTCGCCCGACGGCTCCGAGCCTACCCGGAGCGACATAATGGGAGCCATCACCAGTTTTCGGGCTGACATGCAACAGCAACATGAGGTCTTGACACACAAGGTGGACACTATGGCCGTTGACCTGACTCTTATTAGAGCCGACCTGGGCAAAACTAATGATCGAGTCAAAACACTGGACATTAAGACCTCCAGCCTGACGGCCGACGTTTCGGACCTGCAAACTGAGGTCCGGAACCTGCGGATGACTGCGGTCCAATTCTCAAGGAGGCTGGAGGACTTTGAGGGACGTGCCAGGCGGCAGAACGTCCGCATTGTCGGTGTCCCGGAGAGCTCGTAAGAAGCGGCGACGGACCTCTTTGTTGAAGACCTTATAAAGACCCATCTGGCACCGTCTGGCCTTAGCAACTTTTTCTCGGTGGAGCGAGCCCACCGGGTGCCGGGAGGCCCGCCGAAGTCGGGCGTCGCGCCTAGGCCTATTGTGGCGCGACTTCTCAACTTTCGCGACCGGGATGCGGTCCTGCAGGCATCCAGACGACATGGACCGCTTAAGTACCAGAACGCTGAAATACATTTCTATCCGGATTTTACCAGGACGGTACAGCGGCAGCGCCAGAGCTATGCCGGGGTGAAGCGGAGATTGCGAGATATGGGATATAAGTATTCCATGACGTTTCCTGCCAAACTCCGGATTGAACATGAGGGCCGAGCCCTTTTCTTTGACTTTGCCGAGAATGTGAGTGACTGGTTGGACACTTTGTCGCCGCGTCGAGACGCCCAAGACGATCATGATGGAGGTGCGGCTGGTGGCCCGGATCTATGAGACTTGGCTCTACAGTGGGAAAACCGGCGCTTGACCTCCCCGCTTCATGTGACTATTGGTTATTGTTTTAATTGACCCTGTTGACTTTCCTGTTGGTACATGGAGGGTGGCGGGGGGTGTTCGCGGAGATTCCTTACTCCTCTGGGTCTCTTTTTGTAGAGTAGTTTTTTGGGGCGACAGGCACACTGCTGGTTGGGGGGGCTTTTTAGTCTTATGCAGGGATGCAGGGTGGGGGGTGCAACTATGCAAGTTTATCTGTATGTTTGTTCTTTCTCTTCTCCTTTCTTTAGGCAATGGCTCGTGTTTACTATTGTTTACTTGATGATCGAGTTGGCTGGGGTCGGGTGGGATGGGTTGCGGGATGATGGGGGGTAGGAAATTAAAAGTGATCAGTTGGAATGTTAATGGGTTGGGTGACCGAGTTAAGAGAGGGGTGGTGATTCAACTGATTAAGAGACAAATGCCCGATATTGTGCTCCTACAGGAAACACACTTGGTAGGGAACTCTTGCAAGGCCCTTAATCGTAAAGGCTACAAAATGGTGGCCCACTCTGGGTTCTCTTCGGTCTCCCGGGGGGCGGGTATCCTGATGCGTGCGTCCCTTCCCCTTGAGATAGACGTCACTGTGATCGATGAGAGGGGACGCTACGCTGCAGTGGCGGGAAGATGGGAGGGGCGTTCCTTAGCGCTACTTTCAGTTTATGTTCCCCCGGGCCTGCAATCCGGTACCTTCCAAGACCTTGGTGGTGCCATTTTGTCCCTGCCTGCTGGCCTATTGATAATGGGGGGTGATTTCAATTCAGTCTGCTCTGGCTCCCTGGACCGCCAAACCGCCGAGAGATCTCCGCGGTTCCCAAATGTGGTTGCCTTCCTTTCTTGATTCTATGGGGTTGGTGGACAGTTGGCGACGGCTACATCCCGTGCTCCGCCAATTTTCCTTCCTTTCGAGTGCCCATGGAAGTCTGTCCCGTATAGACTACGTTCTTACCCTGGCTGCGCATGCGCCTGCCGTGTCTGCGGCCCGTTTTCTGGCACGGGGTATTTCCGACCATTCCCCGTTGTGGGTCTCGTTTGATTTTAACGTCGTCCTGTCTGGCCGTCCGGTGGCGGTTAACCCGTGGTATTTCCGTAATCACAAGACTCGTGCGCTCCTGGCTAAGGCCATCGACCTCTATTTCTCTGAAAATGTAGGCTCGGTTGGCTCGGCTATCACCTTGTGGGAGGCATTCAAGACTGTGTTGAGGGGTGAGGCTCTTGCTCTCATTGCGGAGGCCAGGCGAGTCAGAGATACCAACCTCGCGCGTATTGAAGATGAGGTTTTGTGCCTCGAGTCCCGTTTGGGGCCCGAGCCCGACCCTTCTCTTTTGCATGACCTCTCCCTTAAACAATCGGAATACCACGATCTCGCTACGAATGCCGCCCTTATCCTGGCCAGGGAACAACAAGGTCGTATTTACGACGTTGGGGACAAAGCCGGAAAGCTGCTGGCTTGGTTAGACAGGCGCGAGATGGCTAGCCGCGTGGTGCCGGAGATCTTGGGCGACGACGGGGTGACCGTCACGGACCCAAGTGCTATTGCCGAGTCGTTTGCTGATTATTTCCGGGGTGTCTATACTTCCAACTCAGACCGCTCTGCAGCTGACTCGTCTGCGTTCCTCTCGACAATTGACCTCCCTTGTCTTTCTGGAGAGGACCGTGCCGACTTAGATCGGGACATATCCGCTGACGAGGTTGCCTTGGCGATTCGTGCATTGCGGTCGGGTAAGGCGACTGGTCCCAATGGTATCCCGGTCGAGTTATATAAAATTCGACCGGATGTGGTATCCCCGTATCTGCGGGCTATGTTCCTAAGGGCTCGGGAAGAGGGCCTCCTCCCCTCGGATCAGCGGTTGGCCACTATCGTGGTTATTCACAAGGAGGGGAAACCGAGAGATGTGTGCAGATCCTACCGCCCCATCTCTCTCCTCAATGCGGAGCCTAAGATCCTAGCTAAATTGCTCGCCAATCGGTTGATTGGAGTCATCGGTGATTTGGTGCACCCGGACCAATCGGGTTTTATTCCTCGCCGTAACACTGCCCTTAACCTGCGTCGGCTCCATGGTGTCATGGCCAGAGCTCACACCCTGGAAGAACCGGCGGTACTTGCTTCCCTTGATGCCACGATGGCCTTTGACTCCCTTGAGTGGAGCTATCTTTGGGCGGTGCTAGCGAAGCTTGGCTTTGGACCGGGCTTCCTGAGTTGGGTGCAACTTCTTTACGCTTGTCCGTTGGCTAATGTTACAGTTAATGGCCGCATGTCAGCGTCCTTTGCCCTCCACCGAGGCACCAGGCAGGGTTGCCCCCTGTCACCTCTCCTGTTTGCTTTGGCTTTGGAGCCGCTCGCGGCCATGCTACGTGTGCACCCGGACTTGCACGGTATCACTTGGGCCCCGGGCTTTGAGGATAGAGTTTCCCTATACGCAGATGACATTCTGCTCTATCTTACTTCCCTCTGCAAGTCACTCATTGTAGCTTGTGACGTGCTCAGGCTGTTTGGACGCCACTCTGGCCTGGTCATTAACTGGGCTAAGTCTTCTCTTTACATTCTAAAGGGGGACACGCCGCGCCTCCCCAGAGGCTGCAATATCCAGTTGGCCGGACAGGGCTTTAAGTACCTGGGAATATACATTTCCGGCAGTTCAAAGGCGCAATATGATCGTAATCTCCTTCCCCCTCTCCAGCGGCTGCGGAGAGATGTGGATAGTTGGCGCAGGCTCCCGCTCTCTCTCCTGGGCCGGGCGGCATTGTTTAAAATGATGTCCTTGCCCAGGTTCCTGTATGCCCTACAGAACACTCAGGACTCGGTTCCGGCTTGCTATTTCCGAGAAATCGAGAGCCTGCAATGCGCCTTGCTCTGGGAGGGTCGACCCCGTGTCGCCATCCAGAAGCTCACATTGCCGTGGTACGACGGAGGCATCGCCTTGCCGGACGTACGGCGGTATTACTGGTCCTCTCAGCTCACTGCCATCAACCACGGTTTTTATGGCCCAGTGGACAGCCCAGGCTACGCAATGGACAGATGGCTTTTGCGCCGTGGCAACTACTATCGCGCCCTGTATTCCAGATCCTTCGATCGGCGCCTCACGGGCCCGACCAAGGCAGCGGTTCACACTTGGCGGATGATCACTAAAGCACAGGGTTGGCAGGGCAGACTGACTAGATTCACCCCACTGTACGACTCTGATATCCTGGGCAGACTGTGGCACACCAAGGGTTTTGATAAATGGGATCTCATAGGTATCTCCAGGGTGGACGACATGGTTCTTAAAGGCGAAGTCAAGACCTTTCCCCAACTGCAGGCCGAATATCATTTGGGCGGCTCAGAGTTTTTCCGCTACGCCCAGCTGAGGCACGCGTTGATCTCTGCTAGGCCAGTGGAGGGCGAGATCCCCGAAAGTTCCCCCTTGGAGGACAGGATTCTGGATGGCCATATGCCTGACAGCGCTATTTCATTGTCCTACAAAAAACTGATAAATGTTCGAACTGATCTCCTCCTGTGCCTGAGAGAACAATGGGTGGTAGACGGCCTGGAACTTGACGACGAGGACTGGCAGAGTGCAGTGTCCTCCCCTAAGGAGGTCGCCATCTCCTCACGTCTCCGACTGGTGCAATTCAAAATCCTCCACCGGGTGTATGTCACCGGCCCCCGGCTCGTGCACATGGGCTTCTCGCCCGATGGCCTCTGTCGTCGTGGTTGCGGGTTTCTCGCTACCTTTATGCATATTCTGTGGGAATGCCCCGTCATCGCTTCTTACTGGGCAAGAGTACACCGGATTATGGGAGAGGTGACTGGTGTTGGGTTGGCTGCGGAGGCGCGGAGGTGCCTCCTCAACGTCTGGGAACCGACTGATTACAACACGGCGCAGACTCGCTGGGCGACACTGGGCAATATGATTGCTAAGCGAGATATTGCCCAAAGTGGGGTGCTGCTACGGCCCCCCTGGTGGTACAATGGAAAGCCAACATGGATTGGTGCATGCTCAGAGAAAAGACGGTTTATGCTGCCAGGGGGAGGCCTCAGACGTGGAACAAAGTGTGGGGGGCATGGAATGCATACAGGGGTGATGTGTGCTTACCACCGGAACCTTATGCTGTATATGAGCCCCCTGGCCAAAATAGTGGAGGAAACAGTGGAGGAAACAGGGCTTTTAATGTTTTCCTACGCTGATGATTCCCAGCTGCTTTTTTCTTTATCAGCTGCAGATTCTGATAATTCCTCCACCCTACAACTCGGACTCTGTAAAATCGCCGACTGGATGCAAAAAAACTTCCTAAAACTTAACGGCGAAAAAACCGAGTTAATCGTGTTGGGCAAAAATAAAGAACTTTGGGGACCCCAACATTGGCCAACTGAAATGGGCACCCCCCCTACCCCGGTTACTCATGCTCGCAACCTGGGCGTCATTATTGACGACTCACTCAGTTTACATCAGCAAGCGGTAAAGACTTCAGCCACCTGCTTTGCCATATTAAAATGGCTAAAAAAGATCTGTTGGATGCTGCCTGAAAACACCAAGAAAACAGTTGTCAATGCCCTAATAACATCTAGGCTAGATTATGGCAACGTTTTGTACCTGGGGGCGAACAAAGCTACTGTCCGCAGGTTGCAATCAGTGCAAAATGCAGCAGCCAGATTTCTCTGTAAAATTCCCATCTCTACTCCAACCACTAAATACATCAGGAAGTTACACTGGCTAAAAATTGAAAACCGAGTTAAATTCAAATCTCTATGTTTTATGCACAGGATTTCCACCAACACCGCTCCTAAATATCTGCAAAACCTGGTGCGCCCCTACCGTCCTTCCAGATCTCTTCGGTCTTCCACGGCAAATCATTTTGAAATTCCAAGGACCAGGCTGTCACGCATGGGTGGCAAGTCCTTCTCATTCCTAGGACCTTCGCTCTGGAATTCAATGCCACATACATTGCGGTCTGAGTCGAATTACATCACATTCAGAAAAGCCTTAAAAACATGGCTCTTTAACATCTAGTTTCTGTAACCGCATTGCTATTGGGATCTGCCGCGCCGGGAAACCCTTTGTTGGGTAGCTGTGCGCATTACAAATGTAAACAAATAAAGATAAATAAATAAAATTATGCTGATTGTACTTCTCCTGCTCTTTCCCCCCCCCCTTTCCATCCTACTGTTCATTCTTTTATCGATTCTCTACCTGTCCTCCTCTGCCTCTGACCGACTCCTATACGTCCTTGATACTCCATTGCCTATCTTACGCACCTTTTGGCGTTTCTTTCTTGGTTTGGTTATCTTTTATAAAAAATAAAAAACAACCTGCAATGTTCTGATGTAAATCGCCTTGCACTATTTTCATCCTGAGAATATGCTGCCTTGCCTCTGGGATGTTAGGCTGAATAGCTGTGTGCTCTTTTATAATAAAGGTTTTAAAAATTAAAAAAAAAAAAAGAAGAAGTGATCAGAGCAGGCGTTAGGTTTTGGCAATATTGCCCTTAGCACACATTTTTTTATCGCTATGCCTGCGTTGATAATAGGCGATAGCGATGTTAGCGACTGCTTTCAGTCGTTAACTGGTTGGGTACGCCCACTTTGCATGTCATTAGCGATAAATATCGCTGACATGCAAAGCGGGCCCCGAACCGGTCGCTATCGACTACAAGCTGTCGCTAACTACTGTTTGCGACAGCCTACTAATAGGGCGATAAAATTATTGCAGCTTTTCGCCCAAAAACAGCAGCAAAAATCGGCGATAATCTCATATCGCCCGCCTTGATAATATGCCCCGTAATACTTTTAATTGAAGACTACCGGCACTTCTAAGGAACAAGCAGGTACTCTGGTACCGAGTACCTGCACTTCTATTTGTCCATTTCAAGCACTGCCGTTACACACTTCCGAGGACTGATGGATGCATAGAGACTCTTTTATAGACAAAATCAGATACCATGAATTCTTGCTGATTGCTGCTCTTCTTTCTCATGAACAGTAGGTGGCGCTGTTGCTCCACGACCGCCACAGTGTCAAAAAAGCTTTCTAGTCGCAAGCTGCTTTATTTTCCCAGTCAAAGCCATTTCAAAGTGTCAGGTGCTTTGTGATTTCAAAATGCTATTGTGAATAGGAATGAACACACAGATAGCGAGCACTTGTACTTCACAAGGGAAGTGGGTGGCGGAGACGTGCGCCCCCTCTTGAGACTTGCACAAATACTTTGACATGGAATTGTAGGTCACAAAAACACATAGGGCCACATGTATTAAAGGTCATGCAACGCAGAAAGAGAACTTGCTGCGCTGTGTGACAAGGAAAGGGCACGAATGCACCCTATCTACAAAGAAATAACACATTCCTGCTCTCCCCCTGCGCTGGCGCAATGAGGGCAGCCTAGCACCAATGCAGGCACCCGCGCGCCTTGGTGCAAGGGTGCGTTCGCTACACCCAGGATTGTTTTTTGTGACGGATAGTCAAAGAAACAATCATTACACAAGCTTCATCCCCTAAAGCAGAATGGAGCACACTCCGAAACGAAAAAAACGAGGAGAATTTAAGGTATTTCTCCTCATTGCATCTGTCCTGGGAAGGAGCGCCAGTTTGACACATTTCTAGGTTTTCTTGTCTTAATAACTCTGGGAACGCGCCAAAATCCATGGATGGTTGCATGGGAACAATTGCTCTCTACCATGGACGTCTCAGCTGCGACCCATGACCACCCTAATGGCGTCCATGCTCTCTACCCATGTAAGGCCTTCCCAGTGCAAACCAATGCATGCAGCAACTTGCGCTGCCTTAACCTGGCATTTGTTAAGTGCAAACTAATAACCCCTAAGGGTCTCAAGGCGCTGGGGGCCATCGGGGAGATTAGGCAAACTATTGCCCAGAGTCATATGGTGTGGGCTGAGCTGCCACCGGCGATAAAACCATGAGCCCCATGCTCCGGAGTCAGCTGCGCTGGCCGCTGCGCCACACCTCTCCCCTCTCTTCTTTTACTCCAGATTTACTATGCCACATAAAGCCACACAAATGGCTCTGCGTGGCATAGGAAATCTTACTTAAGGACTTGCGCTGCCCTTGCATGCCCCTTCCACTATAGCGCAAAGGTGTGCGCATGGCGCTCAGCAGCCTGATATCGCGTCAAAGCTAAAGACAGAGCAGGAAAGCGTCATATCTCTTTGGATATGACGCTTTCCTGCTCTCCTCCTGTCACTCAACGCAGCGCAGAAACTTTGGGTGGTGCGCTGCATTGTGTGACAGGTTCGTGGATGTGGGCCATAGACATAGGGCCCAATTCACAGAATGAACTTAAGACTCAATCCTAAACTTACTATTATTTTGGTATTCACAGAATGCACTTACTACTTTTGGAATTCACAGAATGCACTTACTACTTTTGGAATTCACAGAATGCACTTATACTTTTGGCATTCACAGAAGTTAGGATTTTGTCTTAAATTTGTCTTAAGACAAACTTAAGACAGACTTAAGACAGACTTAAGACAAAATCCTAACTTCTGTGAATACCAAAAGTAGTAAGTTCATTCTGTGAATGCCAAAAGTAGTAAGTGCATTCCTTGAATAGCAAAATAGTAGGAAGTTTAGGATTGAGTCTTAAGTTCATTCTGTGAATCGGGCCCATAGTCTGGAGGCATAGGGCGGGGCACAGACTGGGGTCCTACAGATAGCCAACTGTGTGCTTTCCCCAAGTAATATTCACTTCATGATGTTAGTGTGGCATTGTAGCCCTGGCCCCTGCCCCTCAACGGGACGGGGTCACAAACATAGCCAGCGAATGCTTAGTTGGAGGTCTGTTTTCTATACAGACCCCATCCAAGCCTTCACAAGATTTTGCAAGCAGCAGCAAGCTGATTCCCACCCTATTGAAGGGGCCATGAATTCCACAGCTTCACCAACACCACGGAGAATGCTCGTCCTGCCATTAGGACCCAGGAAACTTTTGAGGCCACGAGAAGAAGAACTACATCCAATCTCAGGCACCGAGGTTGGAAAATAGGGCAGGAACGTGTCTTGTAGATGTTGAGGACTCGTCCTGTAAAAAGAATGAAACCCAACGCATGTTGCTTTGGGCCCTGACCCCTGACCCTCCTGGTAGGTCGCTCCCCCTCTGCACAGCTCCGCCTGTGTGTCCCTGCCGCTGCTGAGGTCTCGTCCGTAAGTGTGCTTCTTCCGTCTTGGCGCCCCATTCTTTTGCCTTCTGTGCCTCTGTTTTTTGCCCTGTTTTTTGCCTTCTGTGCCAGTGTTTTCCCCCTCCTTGTGCCCCGTTTTTTGCCTTCTATGCCACTGTTTTCCTCCTCTTTGTGCCCCATGTTTTGCCTTCTGTGCCACTGTTTCCCCCCTCCTTGTGCCGCGTTTTTGCCTTCTGTGCCACTGTTTTCCCCCTCCTGTGCCCCATTTTTGCCTTCTGTGCCACTCGTCTCCCCCACCGCTGTGTCCCCTACGGCCCCACCCCGACTGACCACTGCCCATTCGCTGCTCCCACCTCCCGCTGCTCCTCCCTTCCACCTCCCCATATATGCCGGACTCTGCACGTGAGGAGAGCGACCCCTGACCCTCCTGGTAGGTTGCTCCCCCTCCGAACAGCTCCGCCTGTGTGCCCCTGCCACTGCTGAGGTCTCGCTCGTAAGTGTGCTTCTTCCGTCTTGGTGCCCCTTTTTTTGCCTTCTGTGCCACTGTTTTCCCCCTCCTTGTGCCCCGTTTTTTCCCTTCTAGGCCACTGTTTTCCCCCTCTTTGTGCCCCGTGTATTGCCTTCTGTGCCACTGTTTTCCCCCTCCTTGTGTCCCGTTTTTTGACTTCTGTACCACAGTTTCCCCCCTCCTTGTGCCCCGTTTTTTGCCTTCTGTGCCACTGTTTTCCCTCTTTGTGCCCCGTTTTTTTGCCTTCTGTGCCACTGTTTGCCCCCTCTTGTGCCCCATTTTTCGACTTCTGTGCCACTGTTTTCCCCCTCCTTGTGCCCCGTTTTTTGGCCTTCCTTGCCACTGTTTTCCCCCTCCTTGTGCCCCGTTTTTGCCTTCTGTGCCACTGTTTCCCCCTCCTGTGCCCCATTTTTGCTATCTGTGCCACTTGTCTCCCCGCCGCTGTGTCCCCTGTGGCCCTGCCCCCCTGACTGACCACTGCCCATTTGCTGCTCCCGCCTCCCAGCTGCTCCACCCTCCCACCTCCCCATATATGCTGGACCCTGCGCAGCCGCACAGCGGACGTGCGCCTAAGGCAAGCCCGTCCACGCCTGGACCGCGCCCAGCGCCAGGAACTCAGGACCCCGCACACACCACGCCACCCACCTCCGCTACGACTCCAGCACCTTCCACGCACTCAACGCCGGACAATCTTGCACCTGCTGCCTGGCCGCCCCGAAACGCACCCAAGGACCCTTCTCCTGCCGGAACTGCAGCTTCACCAGCATCCGGCCCGCCAACCCACCCAACATGGAAACCAACTTCCTCACATTTATCCTGCTCAACACCCTCTCCGCCTGCAAACACGCCGTCGAACTCTGGGACCTACTCAACACCAACGCCCCAGACGTCGCCTTCCTGTCTGAGACCTGGCTGACCCCCTCCTCGGCACCTGACATCGCCATAGCCATCCCAGAAGGCTACAAGATCACCCGCAAGGACTGAACGAATGGAATAGGAGGAGGAATTGCCATCGTCCACAGAAACACTCTCAAAATCTCAACACATGCCGACGACACACTCAGCACCGCGGAACACCTGCACTTCCAGATCCACACCGACCCCAACACCACCCTCAGAGGCACTCTCATCTACAGATCCCCCGGGCCCCGACTGCAGTTCTGCGACTCCATCACCGACCTCGTCAGCACACACGCCCTCGCCTCCACGGACTACATCCTCCTCGGGGATCTGAACTTCAACCTCGAGAACAACAAAGCCAACTCCTCCACCCTGATTGACAACCTCGGACTCAGACAACTCGTCACAGCACCCACACACTCCGCTAGCCACACTCGTGACCCCATCTTCTCAGCAAGCACCCATGTCTTCTTCGACCGCACCACCGAACTCCACTGGACCGACCACCGCTGCATCCACTTCACCTTCCAGAAACCCACCACACACCACCGCACCCAGCAGATGCCTCACCGCAGCGGGGGCAAGATCACCGAGGACCAGCTAACCGCCACCCTCGCCCAGAACCCACCTGCAGACCCAACCAACCCAGACGCCGCAGCCCGCAGCCTCAGACAATGGATCAACGACTGCGCCAACACCCTCGCCCCACTCAAGAAACCCCCAAACACCCACACCAGCAAGAGAGCTGACTGATTCACCAAAGACCTCCAGGCCTCCAAGGGAACCTGCCGAAAACTAGAAAAAAACTGGACCCGCGAAAGAACACCGGAAAGCTACACAGCCCACAGGACTGCCACCCATCGACACCACCAACTCATCAGATCTGCCAAAAGGACCACCTAGACAACAATGCACACAACAGCAAAGAGCTCATCAGCATCGTGAAGGAACTATCCAAGCCCAGCTCCAACACCAACGACATCCCACCGTCACAAGCCCTGTGCGACTCGCTGGCCACCTTCTTCCATCGCAAGATCACAGACATCCACGACAACTTCGACGCGGTCCCCACCCCGGCAACAGCCCACACCCCCGCTCCCACGACCACCACCCGCACCAACCGCCTGCGCGCCAGGACCAACATCAACGACACCATCAAGATCATGAACACCGTCCACTCTGGTTCCCCGGAAGACCCCTGCCCACACCACACCTACAACAAAGCCAGCAGCACCATTGCACCCCACCTCCGGAAAACCATCAACATCTCCTTCGAGACAGCGACCTTCCCGGAGAGCCGGAAGCACGCAGAGATCAACGCCTTACTAAAGAAACCCAAGGTGGACCCTAAGAACCTCAAGAACTTCCGACCCATCTCCCTGCTCCCGTTCCTGGTGAAATCTCATCAAAAAGGCCATCAACAAACAACTAACCAGCTTCCTCGAAGAGAACAACATCCTGGAACCACAGCACCAAAACTGTCCTCATCACCGCCACCGACGACATCAGGAACATGCTCCACAACGGAGAAACCTCAGCCCTCATCCTCATGGACCTGTCAGCCGCTTTCAACACAGTCCGCCACCGCACACTAAGAGCACGCCTCCACGACGCTGGAATCCAAGAGAAGGCCCTGGACTGGACCACCTCCATCCTCTCCGGGAGAACCCAGAGCGTCCGCCTCCCCCCTTCCGCCCCGAAGCCACCAAGATCATCTATGGCGTACCCCAAGGCTCATCTCTCAGCCCAACGTTGTTCAACGTCTACATGGCACCACTCACCCACGTCGCCCGACAGCATGACCTAATCAATCAATCAATCAATCAATCATAGCATTTGTATAGTGCGCTACTCACTCGGATGGGTCTCAAGGCGCTGGGGGGGGGGGGTCTGCTACTGCTCGAAGAGCCAGATCTTGAGTTGCTTCCTGAACGAAAGGTGGTCCCGGGTCAGCCGGAGGTGGATGGGGAGGGAGTTCCATGTCTTGGCTGCCAGGTAGGAGAAGGATCTTCCTCCGGTGGTGACTCTGCGGATGCGTGGAATGGTGGCGAGGGCGAGGCTGGTGGAGCGTAGCTGGCGGGTGGGAGTGTAGAAGGTCAGGCGGTTGTTGAGGTACTTGGGTCCCAGGTCATGGAGAGCCTTGTGTGCGTGAGGAGTCTGAACGTGATCCTCTTGCTGACGGGGAGCCAGTGCAGGTCGCTCAGGTGTCCGGAGATGTGGCTGTGTCGGGGGATGTCCAGGATGAGTCGTGCGGAGGCATTCTGGATGCGTTGGAGTCTTTTCTGAAGTTTGGCTGTGCTTCCGGCGTAGAGGGTGTTTCCGTAGTCCAGTCAGCTGGTGACGAGTGCCTGGGTGACCGTCTTCCTGGTTTCGATGGGGATCCACCGGAAGATCTTTCAGAGCATATGTAGGGTGTTGAAGCACGATGACGAGACGGCGTTGACTTGTCTGGTCATCGAGAGGGAAGAGTCCAGGATGAAGCCCAGGTTGCATGCGTGGTCCATTGGCTTGGGAGCGGTGCCCAGGGCAGGGGGCCACCAGGAGTCATCCCTGGCGGAGGGCGATGATCCCAGGATGAGGACTTCCGTCTTGTCTGAGTTCAGTTTCAGGCGGCTGTTCTTCATCCACTCGGCGACGTCTTTCATCCCTTCGTGTAGGCTGGTTCTGGCGGTGGCGGGGTTGTTTGTGAGGGAGAGGATCAGCTGGGTGTCGTCGGCGTAGGAGATGATGTTGAGGTTGTGTTGGCGTGCGATGGCTGCGAGGGGGCTCTTGTAGACGTTTTTCTTATTAAGTAGGACTTTACAGACAGCATAAGTTTAACGTGCTACACATAGACTCTCATTCTAGACCCATTGACACTTTTGTGACTTATGTTTTGCCACCGGTCACACTGTACACATCACTTTTTCATCCGTTACTGGGTTCAAATTCCAGTGCAAAGAGGAAGTGACGCGGTGCAAACCTGCCCGTCAGCTGTATTGTGCGTATAATCAGGCTCCAGGAGGGGGTCACTGTAAAGCGCGCATAGGATCACTTATAACTGAGCTCAGGGTCTGCAGGAGAGGGGCTGGTGTGTAGGTAAATAAATGCTGTTTACAGATAGGAGAATGGAGGGTATTTTAAGGCTGCATCTGACAATACGCAAGCTCCTGTGGCATCGCAGTGGCAAAACTCAAAATTACGGAGCGGTGAACCTCTCATATTTCTTAGATATTCATCTGCTTTCAGATAATGGGGGCTCCCGATGAGTAAGGGGCTCTCTGATGGTCTGCCTCTATACATACAAGCACACGTGCACCGTGGCGGCCAGCCTTATGTCCCTGTGGCATTGGAGACGAGGATAGCATGCGGTAGTCAAGTCTGGGCATTCTGCCTCCATAGCCAACTGTGCCTATGAGGTGGGCGCGAGGGGGCTACACTCTGCCTTGTTTGCCTTTAGCTGTATCTTATCAGACCCCAGGTTGCGTTTATCATTTGAACTCGCGTTTAATGGCTTGTACGGGACGATGTGCGGCATTATCCACTTACATACAGGACTTAATGGTTAAAGAAAGTAAAAACGCGGAGAGCAACAATGAGCTAGAGTGAGGAATAGAGAGAGGTGCATTGGGAGAAAGAGGTGACAAGAAACAGGGAAAGAAAAAAGAATGAAGGAACGAAAGACAAGAAGTGGCAAAGACAAAGATAAAGCAACAGAAGAGGATAGAAAGAAATTAAGTGGAGTCAGGACAAAACAAAGATATGAAAAGGAAGAAATCAAAAACTGAGAAAGAAAAACAAAAAGATACGCAGAAATAAAGAAGAAAAAAAATGGGTGAGGGAGATTGAAAAAGAGAAGGGGAAATTAAGCAATGAAGAATTGAAGGGAAGGATAAAGTGAAGAAAAACAGCAGACGAAAATAAGGATATGAAGCCAATAGTTGAAAAACGAAGTAAGAGGTAAAAGAAGGGTTGCGAAAAAAAATCACTTTGAAGAAAAACGGAAAGTAAACAACTAGCAATAATGAACAAAAGAAAGGGAAATAAAGTGTGAAACGAAAACGGGGTTCACAAATAAAAGAAAAAAGAGGAAGAAAAACCAAAGAGAAAGAAAATAATAACATGAAGAGAATCGCCGAAAGAAAGAGGCAAGAAAGAAGAGTGGGGAGGAAACAAAACGTGCTAAAAAAATAATGAAAACTGAAATGAAAGAAAGAAATGGCACAGGAAAAAGAACGGCAAAACTAGAGCAAATACAGGGAGAGAATTTGTGTAGGAAACGCGTGCATGTGTGTGCATTTTCCTTGTTATATATGCACATATATTTGATTAAACAAGCAAAAACAAAATTATACATCGAATGTTAAAAACAGAAAGGGCGAGAGCAAAATTAACAGATAGACTAGAGTAAGTACAAACAAGCGCAGCACTTGTGCTTTGGCTTGAGATGTTGACAGCCAAAGCATGAGTGCCGCGATTGAAAGCAAAGAGAGAGTGAGTGAGGGGAGGAATAAAAAGAAATGCGGCCCCCGCTCTGCTTAGTGACTGTTTTGAAGCACACTAGTGCTTGTGGCGACATCCGCCTTGGGGAAGCGAGCAACAGCCAATTAGCATGTCCGCCGCTGCTCGCTCCCGCAAGGTGGATGCCGCCACAAGCACAAGTGTGTGCTTGAAAAGGAGCAGAGCAATGGCTAAAAGCCCTCCTATGCAGCGCATTAGGCAGCGCATGTGCGCTGCATAGGCGAGACCTAAAAACCGACACTTATTGTGAGTTGCCTTAATGCTTTAAGTCACAATAACTCTTCTTAACTAGCTTGCCATCACCAGTGCGGAGAGCCTATGCGCTTATTGTCCTGCAGACTCAACTCGTCTATGATTGGACTGATAAAGTTAAGTCTGTCGTACTGAGATATAAGTTTCTGTCCCATGAGAGCTTAAGCCTCTAAGCTGTGTTAAGTCGCTGCAAAGTTTCGTTTAACCTTTCTACGTATCTAGGTCAGTTTTCACTGCTGTGGCTTATGCTGTGCCAGTTTGATGTGACAGAGGTTCTTGCATGGTTGCTGCCTGTGCTGTGCAGCTTTCTGTATGGGGAAGTATGGACTGATGCTGTTAAACATGCTTTATATACGCCTCAGTGCTTAGTGATGGGCAAGTAGAGCTATATAAATGGAATGAGGAAACTTGCATCGCAGCTGCCAGTGCTGTACCCCGTCTGTGCAGAAGAAGGAAGATTTCATCTTTGCTGGCCTTGCTGTACATCTTGAAGTGTGAACTGCTGCTGTGTGCCTTTTCTACGCCAGGACGTAATGCATTGCTGCTGGCTGTGCTTCTGCAGTTCTGTATGTTACAGGAGCTTGTTCTGCTGCTGGTTATGTTACTTTTTTTTTCTTTGTGCTTGAAGCTTGCTCTGCTGCTGGCTGTACTTCTGCAGTTCTATTTGAGATGGGAGCTTGTTCTGCTGCTGGCTGGGCTTCTGCAGTTCTCTATGAGATTGAAGCTTGCACTAGTGCTTACTGTGCTTTAGCTGTTCTGTACATGAGAGAAGCTTGCACTGCTGCTGGCTGGCTGTGCTTCAATGAATCCATCAATCAGAACATTTGTAAAGTGCACTACTCACCCGTGAGGGTCTCAAGGCGCTGGGGGAGGGGGTGATGCTACTGCTCGAATAGCCAGGTCTAGAGTAGTCTCCTGAAGGCTAGCAGGTCCTGGGTCTGCTGTAGGAGGATTTTCTAGGTGATAGGAGCTTGTTCTGCTGCTGGCTATGCTTCTGCAGTTCTCTATGTGACTGAAGCTTGTACTGCTGCTGGTTATGCTACAGCTGGTCTCGGTCATAGAAGCTTGCACTACAGCTGGCTGTGCTTTAGCTGCACTCTGTGTGATAGAAGCTTGCACTGTGCTGGCTGTGCTTTACCTGTTCTGTGTGAGAGAAGCTTGCACTGCTGCTGGCTGTGCTTTAGCTGCACTCTGTGTGATAGAAGCTTGCACTGTGCTGGCTGTGCTTTACCTGTTCTGTGTGAGAGAAGCTTGCACTGCTGCTGGCTGTGCTTTAGCTGTTTTGTGTGAGAGAAGCTTTCACTGCTGCTGGCATTGGTTTGTAGTTCTGTATGTGATGAAAGGTTGTTCTGCTGCTCGCAGTGCTTTAGCTGTTCTCTGTGTGAAAGAAGCATGCTCTGCTGCTGGCTATGCTTTAGCTGTTCTGTGTGAGAGAAGCTTTCACTGCTGCTGGCTGTGCTTCTGCAGTTCTGTATGTGATGGACGGTTGTTCTGCTGGTGGTTTTGCTACAGCTCTTTGTGTGATTGAAGCTTTCATTTCTGCTGCCTGTGCCATACCTGTTCTAGAGACAGGCAGGATTTTGATATGCCAGCATGTTGAAAACAAATTTGAAAGTTATATTAGAGATTTGAAGATGGGCATCCCAGCGCACCCTACAGGAGGCCATTATGTAAATTTGCCAAGCAGGTACCAGCATGAGAACTACTTTTTATCAGACATCACCCAGATATTACATAAATATTATCTGAATGCCTTTCACATTTCAAGATATCTATGTGAGATATATTTACCAGCAAAGGATTGAAATGGAACCCATTTATAGATAGTTCATACGTACCCTGAAAATTAGGCATGAAACAGGATGGCTGTTAGCCACCCCCACATTATCAATAAAAGGGGAATGGGAAATGCTTATTTAATACCGGTTTAAACAATAAAACATGGAGAAATGCCCTTGGCAACAGGCATGGACTCAACAAGAGCAGTGTCAGGCAAAGCTATGATGTGTTAAATATGTGATTTGAGGCAACCGGGTATTGCACTGCCCAAGTATATAGCCCAGAAGAGAGACTAGTTATTTATGAATCATAGCCACTTGTTTTTCAAAAACAATTTGTTTTCCATTTGTGTTTTCCTGAAATGTTCCCTTTTATTTTATTGCTTAAACAATGGCTTAGATACAAAATATGAAAAAGTGCACGCACCATGTTTCGTACCAGAAGGTTCTTTCTCAAGGCCCATATGATAGGCAGGCCTCATACATTAGCAGTGAGCTACATTTCAACTCCAGAAAGTTGCTTAGCAGGGTTGTCATAATCCAATTGTTATACGGTTCCTACAAATTTAGTCGGAATGTGTATTAAGTCAGCAACATTTTAGAAGAATGGGACAGAGTCTACTAATATCATCAGTAAAAGTTGGCTAGCTCACAGTACCAATCAATCAATTAGTAATTGCTGAGTGCGGCTACTCGCCCGTGAGGGTCTCAAGGCGCTGAAGAGGAGCATTAGGTGGAGGGGTGGCAGGTCCGACTAGGCACTGTCGATCATTCGAAGAGCCAGGTCTTGAGATCCTTCCTGAATTGTGTCAAAGACGGGGAGACCCTGAGGTGGAGAGGCACAGCATTTCAGAGTTTGGCGGCGAGGTAGGAGAAGGATATTCCTCTGGTCCTGGTCTTGCCGACCAGAGGGACGGTGGCCAGGGCCAGTTGAGCGGAGCGGAGTTGTCTGGTGGATACGTGGAATAAGAGGCTGTGGTCCAGGTATGCTGGTCCTGCATTGTGGAGGGCTTTGTAATCATGTGTGAGGTTCTTGAGGGTGACTCTTTTCTTGACTGGGAGCCAGTGGAGTTCTCGTGGGTGTTCAGAGATGTGGCTTCATTTTAACCTCCCATGAGGACTGGCCCTTTCACTGTAGTTGCACGGTATAGCCAATTCAGTCGGTAAGCACTATTTTCTTTAATGAGTTTCTCTTACTGCAGGAATTATATGCTTTCCTGCAACATGAACTGGGGTGGCTTTGTGAGCAAAATAACGATGGATTAAACCCAGATCTGTGACTGGGGGTGAATGTTTTGCCATTGTGCAACATTCCGTCCATCTTCTTGTGTGTTTTGCTGTTCACCCTATGTGGGAAGGGTATGCCCAGACGTGGGTCCTGTGCTCACTACGCCACTGGAGTCAAGCTATCCTGGCTAAAGACGGCTGATAGCCAGAAACCGGTCCTAGGATGCTTGATTCCGGTCCAGGAAAGACATGGCTTGGCAGTTCGGGCTGGACTGTTCCCAAGAGGCACAGGGTCCAGACTGATTTGCATATGGCCATGTCTAAACTGGGGTGGCTTGGTGAGAAAAATAACGATGGATTAAACCCAGATCTGGGACTGGGGTGAATGTTTTGCCATTGTGCAACATTCCGTCCATCATCTTGTGTGTATTCCTGCAACATTCAGCACACCACGCGTGATTACACTTTCCAAGCAGCCCCTGACTATCGCGGCCACTTCTTTGAAGTGAAATAGGTCTTGCATTTACAAGAGTTTGAGCTATCTGCATTATAAATGACAATGCCTTTTATTTGTGTTAATTATCAAAACAGATAAATAAAAGGCATTGGCAATTACAATGCCAATGGCTTAAACTCGCATATGCGAGACCTATTGCAATGCAAATGCTTGTTTACCAAAGTTTACCAAAATGCCATTGGGGTGCAAAAAGAGAGCTCACACTTTCTGTAATGTGGGTCAAGGCTGCAAGACAAAATCCTGAGACTGATGAACCACTCATCTTGGATAAATGCCTGTGTATGCCCATCAAAGAAATCACTCCACACAAGTTAAAATACAGTTGAGAACTCCACAGACTTGAAACCAGACTTAGGGCCCGATTCACAGAATGAACTTAAGACTCAATCCTAAACTTACTACTATTTTGGTATTCACAGAATGCACTTACTACTTTTGGCATTCACAGAATGAACTTACTACTTTTGGTATTCACAGAAGTTAGGATTTTGTCTTAAGTTTGTCTTAAGACAAACTTAAGACAGTAAGACAGACTTAAGACAGACTTAAGACAAAATCCTAACTTCTGTGAATATCAAAAGTAATAAGTTCATTCTGTGAATGCCAAAAGTAGTAAATTCATTCTGTGAATGCCAAAATAGTAGTAAGTTTAGGATTGAGTCTTAAGTTCATTCTGTGAATCGGGCCCTTAAAGATTTTCAAAGCCACCACGCCCACACAGTGATATTCATAGCAAAGGGCTGTGCAAACACATGAAGAACAGAGAACCAAATAACAAACCAAACACAATAGATGCCGAAGTGTCCTATCTATGAACACTCATTAGTAAATCGGGATATGTAATTTGCACACCGACTAGTTTGCAAATGCGTGTGCAGCTTGGGGTGGAGCTTATGTACTAATAGGTTGCATCACAAATTGTCCATTAGGAGTGGGTCACACAACAGACCTCTCTATGGAATAATAATTAGACAGGTCGCAATGTGCAAACTCCTGTGATTGGCTGCACATGCACAACAGGTGGCTTATTGGAGGCAGCAGACCTCTGACCCCGGAATTTGCACCCCCCAGTCGCAAACATCTTTCATAAGCAGCTCGTGAGCAGTAAAGCCACAGGTGCTTTATGATAGGAGTCGGACGCAGCATTCCCACCACCTCTGAGCTCCGGTTTGGAAAGAGTTGTAAAACCTGTTTCAACAATCGGAAAGGGTCTACCATTCCTAAAAGAGCTTTTGTACATTGGGAACATTCCTCTTTCTGTCGCAAATCGAGCTATTTTCGTATCACAAGATTCACCGCTGCAAAAGCACTTTGTAGATCTGGCCCAGAAGGCTCAAGCACTGCACCTCCATACTCCTTTTTTCCCCCTCTAATTTATATAGGGCGAACTCGACCCAAAGGTATCGGACCACTATACATGAGCACCAGTTACGATACAGAAGGACATATTCATTTTTGGTAGGCATGAGGAGATTAAATGATTTGCCCAGTGTAAGAATTCAATATAATCCAAACAGTAGTAAAGATGATTTATTGGCAGCACGGCTTCACATCTGCTCAGGTTGAACTTCAGTGGCAACTGAAGCCAACAGGCGGAATGCAGACCAAAACAACCCAAGTGGAATGTAGAATCCCACACAAAAAGGTATAAAATGAATGCCATACAATGTACAATGTGAACACATACAGCAGAGCATATATATACATAAATATAACTGGGAATAATGATAACCATGAGATATAACATATCTCCCTTATCGAAATAACAAATACAACTGTAAACAACCAGCAAGCGATTTTCTTGCAATGCTTGCTTGACAATAACAACTTAAATTAAACAAAATCATTAAATCTTTTTGGGACATTTCTCAAACGGTTATGGAAGTTAACTCTTGAGGCTACTGTCTCACCAGGTTGTTTAAAAACACTATTACAAGTGCTGTAACCATTACTCTCAGAATCATTAACTTGACTGGCAACATTGACAGAACATATAGCTATCCTCCTGGTGTTCCATACCTTCCCTTCTTGAGAAATGACACTATTGCTAAAAATCTTTTTAATTTGTATTGCTTTACCAAATTTTCCAGAACTTTTATTTACAAAGCTGGGTCTCAAAACTGTAACCCAGTCACCCACCTTGAAATTGGGCACTCTTACTTTCCATTTATTATCATACCATTTCCTGGTTTTAAATTGTTTAATCTCAACTCTCTTTGCAGTACTATATACACACTCTTTATCATTTACAAACTCCTTGCATCTTTCTCTGAACCACCATGGACATACACTGGATGCAGGATCTCTTCCTTTTAATAACTTGAAAGGACTGATTTCAGTGGTGGAATGTGAAGTGATTCTGTACATCCACAAACGCTCTCTCAACGCACTCAACCAATCACTACATTATTTTAAAGCATCTGAAATAACATTTTTGAGAACTCTGTTAAAACGCTCAACATGTCCATTTTCGTGTGGTTCATAAAGAGAAGTAAATTTATGTTTAATGCCACAATTTTTGAGGAAAACACTCATCCCAGAAGATGTAAGCTGCACACCATTATCAGATATTAATATTGAAGGACATCCTTCTCGTGCAAATACTTCTTTGAAAAAACTAATGGCAGCTTTGGTGGTAGCTTTGGAAACAAATTTCACCTCAGGCCATTTGGAATGATAATCAACAATGACCACTGTAAACCTTGAATTCTCAGGTAACATATTAAACGGTCCAGATATGTTGAATGGAACCTTTTGCCAAGGTTCTTTAGGCCAAGTAACAACTTTCATAGGTGGAGTATTTACCTTCAGCATTTTTTCTCTGGATACACAGTCATTGCACTCTCTAACAACACAGTAAATGAATCTGTCCATACCTGGCCACCAGAAAAAAGATTCTGATTAACCGTTTCATTGCCGAAATACCTGGATGAGTTTTGTGAGACACTTTTAAAATTGCCTCTTGAACTCCTTTATAGGAACACATTTTCCAGCTTTGAGAATCAAATCATCCTCCATTTCTAGCTGATCTGACACATTGTAAAAAGGTATCAAATCTGACCTTACTTGATGCTTATTGGGCCACCCTTCTAAAACAAATTTTTTGCGGTCACTCCATCTGTCATCACCTTTTTCACTTTCCACCCATAATTCCTCCGTAATTTCTGGGGACTGTAGAGGGACAATATCATTAACGCTTACAACAAAATCTGCCTCTTTAACAACATTAACTTCATCCTGACTACACGATAATCGTGATAGAAAATCTGCAGTTACATTCTTTTTACCTGGAACATATTCAGTTTTAAAAATTATACTCTTGAAGCCTCGACACCAATCTAGAAATCCTGACTGTAGAGTTCCACCCTCCTCCAGTGGACAGTATATTAACCAACGGTTTAGGATCCGCCCTGAGAATAAACTTGCTACCCCAAATACAGATTCTATAGTGTTCTACTGCCCATACACATGCAAGTAATTCTCTCTCGATTACCACATACTTACACTCTGTTTCATTTAGAGATCTAGACGTAAAAGCAACATTCCACTCATCCATGCCTTCCCTTTGAGATAAAACACTACCTAAACCATATAAGCTAGCATCAACTGTAATAATGCATTCTTTTTTCATTCTAAAAGGTTTTAACGTAGGTACATTTATAACATCCTTTTTTATGTTCTCAAAAGCTTCCTGCTATTCATTTTCCCAGACAAACATAACTTTTTGCCTTAATAATTTTCTTATTGGCTCCATCTTGGTGGCAAAGTTTCAATAAATTTTCAATAGTGCTCGCACATCCCAGCAAATGATAATAGCTGATCTTTGTTACTGGGAGTTGGAGCATTGATTATAGCATCAACATTTGACTTCTTCAGAACTACTCCGTCTCTAGATAATGAGTGACCTAAATACTCTACAGAATATTAAAAAAGTTTACACTTATGAGCTTTGAGTGTAAGGCCATGACTGTCTAATCTTTTACATACTTCATTTAAATGTATTTCATGCTCTTCATCATTCCTTGAGAATATTTCAAATGTAATCTTGGAAACATTTAATTAACCATCAATATCTCTGAAAATTTGGAACATTACCCTTTGAAACACAGATGCTGCTGACGCCAACACGAAAGGCATCCTAGTATATTGGAACAGACCTTGCGGAGTAATGAATGCTGTGAACTTTTTTTATTCTTACATGAGTTCTATTTGGTGGTAAGCAGATCTCAAATCTAACGCAGAATTTGTTTTAGCACCTTCCTTTATGGAGACCACCTCATTGACATTAGTTAGTTGATTGGCAATCTATAACAATGTTTGCATTTATCGCCCTCAAGTTCACACTTACCCTGAGTTTTTGTATGGTTTGCGTACCAAAACAATGGGCGAAACCCACTCAGAAGACTCAATAGGTTCGATAAAACCTTCATCCGATACATCTTTCAACATATTACCTAATTCATCTCCTATATTTATGGGCGCCCCTCTTAATTTTTGTTTTAAAGGTAAAGCATTATCCTTCAATACAATTTAATGTGTAAAATTTTTCAACTTACCCAATTTGGCACAAGAAACATTGCTATAGGTCTTGATAAACTTTATTATCTTATCCACACCACTACTACTTAGGTTAATGACAGCCACATTATCCATAGGTTCTTCACTTAAGGATACAGGTTTTCTGGACCGTGGGTTGAGAATTATCCCCAACTTCCACTGGTCGCGCCACCCTAGCACATTTACTCCTCTCACAGCAATATATAAATTAATTTGTGCACACCTTCCCTTGAAACACAAAGTCACATGTAAGAAACCCTCTATTTCAATTCTTGAGCCATCAAAGCTTTTAGCACAAATATCTGATCGTTGTAAGTTATTATAATCACACACATTAATTCATTTCTCCTTGAAATACTGTGTGGTATTAATGGTCAAAGGTGATCCAGAGTCTACCATCAGTTCTATATCAGTTTCCATGATAGTGAAAGTACATATAGGAGATTTAAGATCTACATCAGGATTCTTGTTTAGAATAGACAAAACAAATCCTTTGTTGTGTTCTGCTATTTCTTTAATGCGTATAACTTTGTTAACTTCAGTAGTACTGGAAGCATTTCGCGTCTAATTAGGATGACGTTTCATATCTCTACAAACAATTCAGAAATGCCTTAATCTACCACAAACTCTGCACTCCTTTTTAATGGCAGGACAACCAGGAAAAGATGCAATGTGAAATGTACTTCCACACCTGTAACACACAGTGTGATTATTGAAAGTGTAATACCTCCTGTAATTCTTGAAGAGCTTTGAAACAACTTTTCCATGTGAAGTATCATTTTTAGACTCAATTTTAACTCTTACAACACAAATCTTCACATCTTTGGTAGACTTATTCAACTTCTGTTTTACAATATCCATCCAATTTTCCGATTTTTCAGTAGCTTTCGCTGTAGCAATTGCTTCCTCTAAATTAGGATCTCCCATGACCCATAACTTTTCCTGAGTTTTCTTATTTTTAATATGTACAATAATTTGGTCTCAAATCATTTCATCAGGAATACAACCAAAGTTGCAATGTAGGCTCAAAGATCTAAGTGCGGTTAAGAAATCATCAAAGGATTCTTCCTCCTTCTGTGCCCTGGTAAAGAATTTTAAATCTGTTCAATGCTATATTGGTAACAGTTTTAAATCTCCTTTCCATTCTAGTTAATGCTTCTACATAAACATTCATATTGTCTCCACTGCCATTTTGTGCAACAACTTGAGGAAGAGTTCTAAAAATATCTTGCCCTTCCGAGCCTAAACAATGTAGAAAAATACTTTTTTTCCTTTCTGCACCCATATGCTCACGATCTATAGCTTTCATATAGGTGAGAAATTCTTCTTTCCATTTTGACCAAGGCATGGGTGGGTCCCCTTTGTTTTGTAGGAACTTAGCAGGAGGGTCAAATTGCATTATGCATAAACTGTCCACAATATATATATTACTGAAATATAGGATATGATACTATATAGTTCCTTTTCTCATATAAACTGGTGGTGTACACACAAAGCAACTGAACCATAAAAATTTCTTATGCAACAAAACTGTGTGACAAATATGAATACGATGTTGACTCACTTCGTATGTAAGTATTCACGTCTCCATATTCACTTTTTTTTAACACTGAGGAAAATCGCCCACAAAGGGAACACTTCGTAGAACTTTGCCACTGTGGGAGCGATTAAAAGGATAACGCTCGCTGTAGAAGCGGACCACTCTGAATAACAAAACCGGCTAAACATAACACATTAATGCAAAAACATCGGCAAAACACAAAGCGCTAAAGTGTTGTCACTGCAACCCTCAAAATGGCCACTGGTTACGTTGCACGCACAGGCAGGGTGGTGACGTATGGACGATGGATGCTTGCCTGTTGCGTGTTCTTACTTGAGAGACTCCAGGGTGGAACGTAGAGCTTCTGGAACTCGGATGACGGTGCGAAGTCTCGAGTCAGGTAATGATCCGTTTGTACTTTTTGAAATTTAAATGTCGGCAGAAATTGCGCCAAAAACGATGAAAATTACACAAAATCTCAAAATAAGCGGAATTTCACACTGCAATCCGCAATTAGCTTATAAAACAATACGCACCAATAGTAAGTCGACTCTCAAAGTATCCATAGGTATTCAAATAAATAAATGTAGGAAATCCAACGTAGGTTCCCAAGCACACTCCGTTCCCGTGCTGCAATTAAGACAGGAGTGGATTGAAGTTCTTCACCTCGTCCCCATTGAAGGAATTCAATATAATCCAAATACCAGTAAAGATGATTTATTGGCAGCACGGCTTCAAATCTGCTCAAGTTGAACTTCAGTGGCAACTGAAGCCAACCGGTGGAAGGCAGACCAAAACAATCCAAGTGGAATGTAGAATCCCACACAAAAAGGTACAAACTAGTGAATGCCATACAATGTACAATGTGAACACATACAACAGAGCATATATATACATAAATATAACTGGGAATAATGATAACCATGAGATATAACACCCAGAATCACAGGATACTGAGCCAACGCCGCTCTGCGAGGCTAAATCCTATCCAAGTTCATTATAGATGAAAGTTTTGAATGTGACACGCAGTGCAAACATTTTTCCAGTTTACTGGCAAAGGGAATTATCACCCTTGTATATAAATAAAAATTGGCAAACCCATAGGTCTCGCTAGGGAAACCTTTTGGATTTGCTAATGCCACCTTGGGCCACCATATGCACTCACACCAGTCTGGTGGCCCTCTTGGAATAATTTTTCCTTAAAGCAAAAGAAATATCATTGCAAGATGACCTTCATGATTATGCTGGCATGTGCAGTGGCTATCTTTAAATAATTCTTGTGAAAATAATATAGAAATTATTCTGCGAGTATCGGACTAAGGTAGACACTGAAACTATCTAACCATAAGGCAGGGCAAGCCCAAATCCCACCCTGTTGATTGTGTTGTAGACAGCAGGTCTTCGACAACAGTCAGCTAAAGCTGTCTGTAGAGATACCTAACGGGAGATCAAGGAAGAAAGCTAGAGGAGTGCTTACTTGTGTCATCAGCAAACTGGGAAATGATCATGCTGCATTCCAAACAGACAAAACCAAATATCAAATACAAAGAAATCCTAGAGATATAAAAATGACACTCCCAATAAATATGTCCACAGACAACAGAAAGGGAGAAAATGTGCTTGCTTTGTAGTTTAGTAAAAGGGATTTGACTCAACCGGGGAGGGGGGGGGGCTTGGTCAATAAGATTGGGCGGTGTGAGCTTCAAATTTTCAAGCAATCGCGCTGGCATTTAATGTTAAAATACATTACACAAGAACAGACCTGCCATCTCACATGGTGCCACCGTGTGACAAACGATATCGTCTCCCGTCACCCAGTCACCCGGTCAGGAGACGAAATAACATGGTGGCAGGAAAAAGAGATGAAAAACTCTGTAAACAGTGGATTTTCAGATCGTTTTCGAAGACTTTGAAGTGTTGATGTCCATAAAGGGATGTGAAAACACCCTAGGACATGGGCACCAGCCTCATACTCGGAAAGCTTTTTTTCTTCTTTTTGGAGGAGGGGTCTTGAGGTCAGGGCGGGTCCAAAGCTTCTATTAGGTACTTCTCAGCACGAGGCCCTGCCCCTTCAAGGCCCCTCCCCTCCTCACACGGTGAAATCTTTGTTTTAGTTGGCAGGTATGCAACAAGGAAGGCGCATAAGAAGGGCTACAGGGACGGTGGAAAGGAAGAAGAATGTAGATTGGTATGGGCACTAAGGGGCCGATTATAATTGCGGATAATCCGCATCCTCCGAGCCGGTGGAAGCCACCGCCGGCCTGGAGGATGCGGATTATCCGCTGCGGACTGGAAAAAGACCCCCCACCAGATTAGGATGGCTGGGGGATCTATTTTCCGGCTGCCGCTTTTCCGCCGCGGTAGCCTTCCGACCGTGGCGGAAAAGCTCTCACATGGCTGGCGATGTCTATCAGACACCCCCAGCCATATTATGATAGCTGCGGTCATATGCCTTTCCACTGCGGCATTTCCGCTGTGGAAAGGCATACAGTGTTGTCTTCGGGGGCCTGTTGCAGGCCCCAAGGGGTTAAGGGGGGTTAGGGGTGCACATGGGGGGTACCTATGGTACCCCCCTGCCTTTGCGTGCACGAAGCAGCAGGCACCACGCGGTGCCTGCAGCTTCGTGCATGCAAAGGTAAACATGCATTTTTTTAACATTGCAGCGTTTGCTGGCAGTCACATCCTGTAACATTGCGGCTAATTAGGACGGAGGGACCGCCGCTGCCCCTGCGGACGGTCCCTCCTCCTCCGGGGTGGCAGACGGACGCAGGTCCGTCCGCCATCCTAATAGGCCCCTAAGTTAGAGAAAGCACAAGATTCTGTAAAATAACCAACATTTTTGAAGACTTTCAAAACAGACAAAGGGAGAGAGTGTGAATTTGTGTATATGTAAAATCTCTGGTGAAATCTGACAGACACCTCACCAAAGCCGACTGACACCACCTGTATCCAACTATTTATCAGAAAATATATTTAATTTAACCTCCCTACCCCCTGAAGCTACGCCCCTGGACTCAACCTTTGACACTGAGCCATTGCTAAAACTACTCAAGGGTGGTATGGAAGGATGACATATGAGACAATCAATTCAATTAAATTAATCTTTATTTCTGTTTTACAAACCATAAGATACACGTTAACAAATTACACGTCGCAGTAAAAACATTTTATGACATAATCTTCTTAAAAGGTACTGCTAGACCAATGCATACATTTTTTTGAAATCGTGTTTCTAATCAAAAGACCTTTGTTAATCCTAAAAAAATAAATATCATAAAAGCTCTTTTTTAAAAAAAAGGATCATAAGAACATTAAACATTGAGGAGTCATGCAAATTTCATCAAAAAAATACCAGCAGCCAAGCTTACTTCCTGATCTTAAGAATGCTATTAGTACAAACAAATATATGTATGCCCTATATAATGTTTTAATTGTTTTTCCTTTTTAAACCATGTGGTAAGTATAATAATACTAATAATGTTCTTCATATACTAACTAAAGTGCAAATGCAGAGAACCAGTGTAGTTTGGGATAGTAAGTTAAAACTTCTTTTCTTCTTATTAGGCCTGCTCCAAACAGGCACCTACAAACACTAAAAACCACAGTTTGGGATGTTTCAGATTGTAATATTCTTTCTGCCTCATAGCAGGATCTTATACCAAACAATCGGCAGATGGGTTTGATCCATTTATTTCTACATTTTTTATAGGCTGGGCAGAAGAACAGTATATGTACATCGTTTTCTTTAGCACCTCTATGGCATATTACACAACACTCCAAGCCTTCATCCCCTTGTTTCTGGACCCATTTTGATGTATTCAACTTTATCTGTAATGCACCGTATCGGAAGTTCAAATATAAAGATTTTGCTAACTGGGGCTGCACCTCGTCCAAAAAGGGCTCAAAACCCCAGGTTGGTTTCATAGAGAGGAGCGTTGGGGCATATTACCTAGAAATAGCGATATTTATCGCTAAGCAGGGCTAGCGGGAATAATGTTATTGCCGCGCTACGACGATTTTTATCGCTGAGATACCTTGCTATCATCAAGGTTTATCTCAGAAACTATAAAAATCATTCGAAATGCGTGAATATCGCTGGAAATACAACAATATTCACACATTATCGTGACAATGCTCTTAGCCATGTTATCCACCTCCCATTAGATAACATGGCTAAGAACTACTCTGGGCAGGCGTTAGCTTTTGGAGATATTCGCGCTTAGCGCGAATATTTCCAAAACTACGCCTTTGTAAGTAATAGGAGATAGCAATGTTAGCGACTGTCGCTAACATCTTGGAACGCCCACTTTGCATGTCATTAGCGATAAATATCGCTGACATGCAAAGCGGGCCCCAAGATGCTCGTTGTCGCTTATTAGCTGTTGCTAACTGGTGTTAGCGACAGCTTGGTAATAGGGCGATCAAATTATCGCCGCTTTAGCGGGAAAAAGTCCAGCTAAAGCGGCGATAAGGGCCCTTGGTAATATGCCTCTGTATTGTTAGAGTACCAGTGGCTAAATTATGATGATAGCTGTCTCAAATATAGGCCCAAAAAGTTATCTTAAGCACTTACTTCGATACCATAGACAGACCAGCAGGATCGTCCCAAAAATAATTAAGACCTAATTTATGAAACCAGTCATAGACATGCTTCAGCCATGGTAGCCATGCACCATTTTGTAACCTTAGAATGTCCTCCAGCCTTTCCTTGTAGTGGACGAGCTCAACAGTTGACCACAGTCACACCCAGAGGCAATCAAAACTTTGAACCCACAAACAAAATGCACAATAAAAACACAACTCAAATTCAGAGACCCAGTGACAACATTTTTGTACAGACCCCCTACTTTGGGCTGACTTACAGACAGAAGCTGATGATGTGCTTCAGTACCAAATGTAACAGGTAGGAGCTGGGATCAGATGGTACCTTTTAGAAATCCGCCTTCAGCGAGCAGGAACGCGGCAGAGCATGGGAAGACACAAGGGCAGCGACGAAAGAAAGGATTCTGGGCACCGAAGGATGCTTATCCCTGTTCAGGCGGGAGAAAATGCCCTGTTTGATGGGAAATCAAATCCGGTGTGGCCAAGATGGAAAATACACAGGGCAGTACATGGATGTACGGTGTTATCACACGAAGTATTACATCGCAATACTTTACAACGCGTCTTTTACAACGCAAGTCGTTACCACGACTTGCGCAGTAGGGGTGCTGGACTTCGGAATATTTACATTTACTATTCCAACACCAGCCTACATACAGTAGGGAAGGTGTTGGAATAGTAAATCTACTATTCCATAGTCTAGAGCGCCCTCAAGCACAAGTCGTGGTTACAACTTGCGTTGTAAAAGATGCGTCGTAACTGCACTGCGGGGTAACATCCGTGTTGTAAAGGATGTTCCCCGCAGTACATCTAGAAGTACCCAAACAGAAGAGGAAAAAGAAAAAGAGGAAAGTTAAAGGCAAGGTAAGAAAGGGGGGAGAGAATATGGGAAACCCACAGTCAGGATGACTGAAAACTCCAGGTGGATAAAAGCTCCACTGATCACCATTGCAAACATCACTTTGACGAATTTCATGAGAGGGGTAATCTTCATCAACACAAGGTGCAGATACTGACAATAAAGTGATGCTTTTGAAAATAAAGTCCTTACATGGGTTCAGACTAATGGACAACTCTGGGGCTGTGCAGGTGGTGCCTCCGCACTGGGTGCCAAGTTCTCAAGGTGCCGTTAATTCATGCACTTTAAAAAGAAAGCTCCACTGGGAGTTCAGAGTGTGTGCACTTTAATGCACGCTCCACTGGGAGTTCAGAATACGTGCACTTTAAAAGCAAGCTCAACTGGGATTTCAGAGTGTAAACACTTTAAAAGCACACTCTACTGGCAGTTTAGAGTGTGTGCACTTTAAAAAGCACGCTCCACTGGGAGTTCAGAGTTTATGCACTTTAAAAGCAAGCCCCACTGGAAGTTCAGAGTCCTAGACAGCCACACACAATGGAAGACTAGGTGTGACTGGATGGGCCATCACTGGCAAGACGGGAGGGAGGAGTAAGAGACAGCCTCACTTACATCTGAATACGCTGTGTCCCTCCATCTCAGGAGTGTAACGAAGCTTGGAAGTTCACTTGCTGCCTGTCACAGTGGATTCTCAAACAAGGACTTATATCCACCAGTGAAACTGCACTATTCAGTGTGTCAAGAGTTCTTTCGGGTGCCACTTGAGCCACAAAACATATTATAGCCTCGGAAATGACAGCAGTTGAGTAGACCAATCATGAAAGAGAGCAGCTAAGGGGCCAGGCTGCCACTTGATGATACACTGGGCTCCGAAGCCTCCAATTACCATAACAACCACCTCTCCTCGACCCTGAATGCAGAGCACGCTAGCAGCAGCTGAATGCTGACTGTTTCACACATGCTGGCACTTCACACCTCCCGACTGAATGCGCTGCTGAGCCCAAGGACCACAAATTGTGTGACAACCAGGTGTCAATGCTGTAATGCGGGAACAATGACTCATTTGCGTTACTCTAATCCCTGTTGCGTGATGCTTAGCAGAGCTGCAAACACCACCACTCCAGTACATTTCTGGGCCTCGCTGATTCTGGCAGGAGACCTTCGACTAAAGATTCAATTACAAAGCCAACCAAGGCCCTGTTATTTCCCTAGTGTTTCCAGAAATATTATTCTGTACACCGACCTTGATTGTGGATGACTGATTTGTGTTTCTCTTTTTTAAACAAAAGGTCTTGACTGGAGTCAGGCCACATCTGGCGACTCTTATATTCTACCCTGCACCCAATTGGGAGTGCAAACCAGTGTAGCAACCGTAACGTCAATGGAAAGACACTTGTCCATTGAGCCCTGACGAATTTCTCATCTTCAGACGAAATGTGCCAGCTGCCCAGAAAATCTCAAATCTCGTGAGAACCCACAAATTGAAAATAAAGGCTTACTGAAAACGTATTACATTGACTCTCTGGACTTCGTTACTTGCCGCACGCAGAACAATTTCCCTGCTTAGGATCTGATCTACAGATGCATCATCTGATGGCTGGTGCCAGGGCTTGTTGCGCAAGAACCCCTGACATAAATGAAATTAGAGTGAGATGCAGAAACTACGGTCCGCCATCAAAGTGTTTTTTCTTCATTTCTGGACCTGTGTATGCTCTCCCAGGATGAAGAACTGTTATGCTGCTGAAGGACTCCCACTCTGCTGGACTTGACCTGCTGCCTGCTGCCCTCTTTCATGGGCGAAGAAGACTGGACCGCCATCTCTTGAACCCATAATCCAAAGTAAATCCAAGGGCTAGTTGGTTGTCCTCTGGGACATAACAGGCTTCCAACATCCTTGCATCTGCACCTGGACTCTGCCGTCAATGAGTTTGCCTTGCCAAGTAGTGCCATCCCAGTTCTGGACACTTGGACATGGGCTTCAGGTGCGTTGCCAGCCTGTGGATCCAGCGGAACTGACACATCTCCTCTGCTGCGAGGTGCAAATCCAAGCAGAACCACATCTCCTCTGCTGCATGGATTTCACCCGTTGCAAAAGACTCACATCGCCGCCACATCCCGCATCGCCTTCGGGACTGCTGCTGTGCGATACTTTCCCAGTACAAGCCTTCACACCTCTTGTTGATAGAATCCTCTGCGACAATGCCAGACTCCGCATCACAGCCTCGCAGCTCTTCGAAACGGACACATTGCTGCAACTGCAGGCTACATCCCCGAGACCAGACTTCGCATCTCAAGTCCTATCGATGGGATCCTTTACATTTACGCAACAGGACCTAGCACCTCAACATCACCGCATCTCGGAACCAACACATTGCCTTGGTTGCACAATGCATCTTTGAAGCGGACCCACACAACGCTCCAGAAACCAGTATTGAAGGTAATGCTATTCAGCTGGCCTAACTAGGTCCTTGTAGTCAGCCCACGTTCCATCACGGTCGGCCTGAACATGTGACTTTGTCCCAGTACTGCATGCCAACTGCAGATATTTACAGTTGGCGCTTTATGCCTTTTGGCGTTATTTCTTTTTTTTAAGTTTACAATTAAACATCTCAGCTTCTACTAATTTCATTTTTGTTGGTTTGGTCTTGCTTTATTTAAATATATCAAGAACTACCCGCCCGCCAGTCTCCAGCTGCCCGGCCGCTCTAAACACCACCAAGAGCGGGGGCGCCAGGAGGAGACCGGCGAGGGGCTTGACTACGAGGACCAGAAGCCCTTGCGAGGTCCTGTGAGGTCATCGTGCGCCAGGCGGCGCTATAAATCACCACTAATTCCATTGAGTGGGTGAATCTGTGAGGACCTGTTTTGCCGCCGTACCTGCCCTCCCGCTTTCATCTTTGGCCAGGATTACTGCCAAAAGCACTGCCAAAAGCACTTTTAAAACGGCTGTACCCGCCCGCCAGTCTCCAGCTGCCCGGCCGCTCTAAACACCACCAAGAGCGGGGGCGCCAGGAGGAGACCGGCGAGGGGCTTGACTACGAGGACCAGAAGCCCTTGCGAGGTCCTGTGAGGTCATCGTGCGCCAGGCGGCGCTATAAATCACCACTAATTCCATCGAGTGGGTGAATCTGTGAGGACCTGTTTTGCCGCCGTACCTGCCCTCCCGCTTTCATCTTTGGCCTGGATTACTGCCAAAAGCACTGCCAAAAGCACTTTTAAAACGGCTGTACCCGCCCGCCAGTCTCCAGCTGCCCGGCCGCTCTAAACACCACCAAGTGCGGGGGCGCCAGGAGGAGACCGGCGAGGGGCTTGACTACGAGGACCAGAAGCCCTTGCGAGGTCCTGTGAGGTCATCGTGCACCAGGCGGCGCTATAAATCACCACTAATTCCATCGAGTGGGTGAATCTGTGAGGACCTGTTTTGCCGCCGTACCTGCCCTCCCGCTTTCATCTTTGGCCAGGATTACTGCCAAAAGCACTGCCAAAAGCACTTTTAAAACGGCTGTACCCGCCCGCCAGTCTCCAGCTGCCCGGCCGCTCTAAACACCACCAAGAGCGGGGGCGCCAGGAGGAGACCGGCGAGGGGCTTGACTACGAGGACCAGAAGCCCTTGCGAGGTCCTGTGAGGTCATCGTGCGCCAGGCGGCGCTATAAATCACCACTAATTCCATCGAGTGGGTGAATCTGTGAGGACCTGTTTTGCCGCCGTACCTGCCCTCCCGCTTTCATCTTTGGCCTGGATTACTGCCAAAAGCACTGCCAAAAGCACTTTTAAAACGGCTGTACCCGCCCGCCAGTCTCCAGCTGCCCGGCCGCTCTAAACACCACCAAGAGCGGGGGCGCCAGGAGGAGACCGGCGAGGGGCTTGACTACGAGGACCAGAAGCCCTTGCGAGGTCCTGTGAGGTCATCGTGCGCAAGGCGGCGCTATAAATCACCACTAAACCCGTCTCGCGGGACGCGAGCGGGACGCTGGGCGAAGCCTGGGCCAAGGGTGGGCCCGTCTTAGCCCGTCAAAGACCGGAGGAGACTGGGCTGGGCCCACCCCCCTAAAACCCCTCATCAAATAAGAACCGGAACAGTAAGTAACACGTGACCACAAAGTCATCTATGTGCTGATTAGAAATCACACTTCTGCACTGTCTCTTTTCTCCATTTGTATACAAATGTCTACCAGAGGCTCTAGGAGCAAAACTCTGAAAAAACATGACATCTACTGTTGGTCCTATCGATCTCTTCCTAACTAAAGTGAATCAAACCATCGACCAAACGGTAATGCTAATCGATCGACGAGTCTCCTATGAATTAGACCAAGCTAGGCTCTCATCAATGGGAATGCTGGCTAACGCACAAACCCCGAACGTCCCACTGCAAAAATCCCTAAATCTGGAAACAAACGCGGACATCCACGTGATTCCAAACACTGTTGATCTTTCTGTATCATTACAACTCTCAGACTCACAACTTAGTCAGGGTCTCGAACAGACCCCTGATATCTTTACGAGTCCAAAGCGAATCTCTATCGAACTCACACAAGGTGAATCTAGAGGGATTAGGGAAGGAGCAATTCCCAAAGTGCAGCATCATAAAGAAAAACCCCAAAAAAACTTAACAACTAAAGAAACTGCCAATTCAAACTTAGATCCACCTACAAAAACGAGTGATTCAAACAATGTTTCAAATTCAAACAAAGACAAAACTGCTGCCTCTTCGATATCCAATAGTAACACCATTGCCGAGGTATTATTAGTCGAAGATCACAACGATAGATCTAATCATAAGCAAACTCACAAGAAGTCGGCAGCCTGTACCACAACAAAAAATGTAATTAATACCAAAACACAAGCTTCTTTACTAAAAGAAATTGCGGAAATAGTTAAGCACCAGCTCCAACTGCTTCAAAAAAGCATACAAATCATAGAAAAGCAATTAGCAACACTGGTAGCAATCTCAAAAACAAATCCTATTCAGAGAAACAAAGAACATTTAAACCTCTCTGGACCTAAGGTTCTATCAAATGTCGTAAAATCTACAGATAAACCAAAACAACCAGCTAGTAGTATGGCTACTACAAATAACACCAATGCAAAACCAGTAGAGAACATAAACAAAAATACGAACCATTCGACATCTTCTTCAAAGAATAAGATTTCTCAAGAAACTACTAAAACAGTTATGGGCACACTAAACAAATCGCCAGGAAAACTCCCTAGTCAGGATGGCACAGATAAAAAAGCTCCTCCAACAAAAACACCTTCTACAGGTCCCACACCAAACACCTTTGGCCATGACCAGACACAGAGACAACCTAACAAACCAGAACGGTCAAATAAAAAACGGTCAAAATTGGTAAATCTTCCACCGGAAGCAGCATCTTTTGTGGTCATCTTAACAGGTGTCCCAGAACTGAACTATGACACAGAAGAACCAACATGGTCATTACTAAATAAAACTTGATATTGGTTAAACACCAACAGACCTAACCATTCAAATAATATTACTAGAATTTCGACCGCGAAAAGGGTTTCATGGATAGGCCATCAATCAAAAACAATATCGGGAGACTGCATAATAGTCAACCTCGAAGACCCCTGTGCCGTGGAATACATATGTTCATGGGACTCATCAGGTAATACAGGAGGAATACAGGTTAAACGTCTATCTTTCTTTTACCCCCAACAAACTCGCCGTCATGATGACTTCAACTACCCCCCAGAATGGTCCTGGAATCATCAAGATCATGAACAAAAAAACTGGAACCAGGGGCATTGGGGGCAGGGAAATAACCAGAGACACTGGAATCAGGGGGATTGGGACCAAGGAAATAACCACTCGAGTTGGCACCCGGGAGATTGGGGACATGACTACAACGAACGGGGTGATTGGAACAACTATGGTAGAAGGCCAAGACAACCACACCATAGAGATACATGGGCTGGAATACCAACATCAAACAGTTATAGCTGCCTGGATATGGTGGACTGACCATCATCAGAGCCCTGTACCACACCCAACTCGCACAATAAAGGATCACGCTTTGAAAGACCAGTCAAACATCTTGTGACTACGACCTCAAATAAAACCCAAGGTATAACAAAAGCGAGACAACTGGAACCAAAAGTAATGACACAATCTCAACCCATTGTAAAACTGGCTGAAGCATCTCAGTGCATAACCGATGCAAGCAACAGATCAAAAATCACCCTACAAATCCCCCCAAGCCCGCTTGCTATTTCTAGTAAACATCAGGACAGGAACTTGTTATCCTGGAACGTGGCAGGACTAGCAACAAAACATATGGAAGGCAGTTTTTTAGACTTGGTTTACTCAAGCGACATAGTTTGTCTACAAGAGACATGGCTAAATAACCCAATCCATTTTGTGGGATATAGAACATTCTTCTCCCAGGCAATAAAATCAACATCAGGGAGAAGCAAAGGAGGCTTAACAATATATATCTCCAATCTTTGGACATGTCACAAAGTAACTCCTGTCATACTCCATCAGAATTACCAGATTCTGATCATCGAAGGTACTAATCAAGAGGTTTACATTCTTGTAAACTTTTATAACAACATGACCACAAATGAGCAGTCTAAAACCTTAAAAGAAATTCTTGAGGAGATTAACGAATTAAGGAGAAAACATGCCAGAACTTCACACACAATAATCTGGGGAGGCGATTTTAATCTTCATCTATGCAAACACAGCGACGCCTCCATCTGCGGGATTACAGATGAATATGAAAATCCGATACCTCACTTTTCTCATACCAACGAAGGCACTAATATGCAGGCCATCATGGCTGAAATAGACATAGGGTTTGCAAATATGCTAAAAACACCGATTACTAAGTTTTCTCCTACTTTCCATGGTAGAGGATGTGAATCACTAATAGACTACATTCTGATATCCTGCAGTAAAGCCAAATGTATCAAATCATTTGAAGTGGAGAGAAACGCACTCAGCGACCATTTCCCACTTAGACTAACATTCCAAGAACCAGATCTTCAAAAGAACTCTGAAAAGACTTTGCCCGGCTTGCTACATCAAGAAGTACTAACTTTGAACAGGAAAAACGGATATACCCTTAGGTGGGGCAATTTAGATCAAGAACTTACCAGTGAGAAAATAATTAAAACATGCAAGAATGAAATTGACAAATGCTTAGATCCTTCCTCAAATTCAGTAGAGATTATGAATAGCTACCAAGAAATAGCAAATATAATAAGTCTAGAATTAACCAGACCTATCAAAAAAAACAACAATAAACCGAAAAGCGGGTGGTTCAACACAAAATGCACAAAAGCATACTCAAATCTAAAGAAAGCTTTAACAAAAAAACCAAGAAACAGAGAAGAGGTAATAAAACTAAGGAAAGCCTACGCACATGCAATTAAACAAAGGAAAAAGGAGGTACAAGTACAACTTTGGACACAACTCCTAAAAAGCAGTGCCCTAAAAGACAGCACAGCCTTCTGGGAAACAGTTAAAACTCCATTCCTAACTGATAATAACGCTGGCCCCTCCTTGGATGTTGCCATAAATGCAGAAGACTGGGTAAACCACTTTTCAGGGTTTTTTGGGGAGGTTAGGACTGAAGACTCAATTTCTCAAGATCTTCTTCCGCCGGTCCAATACCCGATTGAGATACAATTTACACTCAAAGAAACAATCAATGCTATAAAATCTGCAAAAAATGGTAAAGCGCCGGGACCAGACTCTATCCCTATGGATCTCTACAAAATCCTACCTGATTTATGGGCCCCTCTTCTGACCAAAGTGCTTAACGCAGCAAAAGACACTGGCTTTCCTGATTCTTGGTCAACTTCGATCCTGGTCCCCATATTTAAAAAAGGCAACAGAGACAGTCCAACCTGCTACCGCCCCATATCCCTCCTGGATTCAACTGGAAAGATGCTAGGCCGCATACTTCTAAATCGACTCCAGGAGTGGTCAAAAGAGCAAGGGGTACTCTCAGACCTCCAATACGGCTTCAGGGCCGGCCTAAGCACCGTGGATCAAGTCCTAAACTTAACATTACTTGTAGGGAAATATGTAACAGCAAAGAAATCCTCCCTACATATGGTGTACGTCGACCTTACAGCAGCCTTCGACTGCGTGGAACACTCGAAGCTCTGGGCAATCATGTTACAAATGGGGATAGATCCACCTATAGTGGACATCCTTCGTGAGCTATATTCTGGCGCAACTGGAAAGGTCAGATATGGAATAACAGGACAAATAACTGATAGCTTTCAAATTCAGAAAGGGGTCAGACAAGGCTGTGTGTTGGCCCCTTTCCTATTCACACTTTATACGAATGGCCTAGAGGTCGCGCTGCTAAATGGCGTTAAAGATCTGCCGGAAGCCGGTCGTCGACAGATTCCAGCGTTGCTATACGCCGACGATGCGGTAATCCTGGCAAGAACACCCGTCCAGCTTCAGAAGGCCCTAAACAACTATTGTTCCTTCATGACCAGTCTCAATTTAAAAGTGAACATAAGGAAAACCTATGTCTTTGTTGACAACCTGCCTCTAGAAAGAGCTAACATCTATCCTTATCTTGGTATAACTATCGATGAGGCGTTTAATTGGAGAGAGGCAAATAATTCCAGAAACTTAGCCCTCACAAGAACAGTTGGCGCCTTAAAAGCATTCTCACTTCGCTTGGGAAAAAGACCACCTAACGAAATGATTAAGATATATAACGCAAAATCCATCAGCACCGCCACCTTTGGAGCAGGAGTCTGGGGTACAACGAATGTAGAGCAACTCCAAAAGACTGAAAACTCCTTTTTAAAGTTTCTCCTGGCGGTTCCTAACAGCACTACCACATTTGGGTGTCACCGTGAACTCGGAGTACACTATATATCGGACATAATTAAGATCCAGCCTATCATGCTATGGCGTAGAATATGGGCCACGGAAGGATGCCACCTCACGAGAACAATAATAGAGGATTGCATGAAACTAGACCATATGAAAAAGATAAAATGGCTGGCATATGTAAAATCATTTCTTACTGATATTGGCCGTCCGAGTTTCTTTGAAGACCCATTATCCGTAACAGACATTTCAAAAAAAGACCTAAAAACACTGTGCCTGTCACATTTATCTGAAATCCGAATGTTATGTGAAATAGGTAAACCCTCAGTGCAACAATGTTTAATGATACAGTTGGTTCCAACTATGCAACCTTATTTACAATACGATTTATCGCAATATGAAAAGTTACTTCTTACTCATTTTAGGCTTAACATATACCATATTCTGGTTTTATTTCCCATTCAGAATGTATGGACTCACAACACTGCAGTGTGTCCGTGTGACTCTACGTCCTCACAGTCCACAATCCATGTCATATTTTTTTGCAAATTTTATATGCAATTACGCAGGAGGTGGATATTACCACTACTAAAAGTCATGAACATCCGTAGATGTCGCCCTGCCTATTTAGCTCTGCAACTTTTGGAAAATTCGTTGATGACAAAATCTGTGGCACAATATCTAAAACTTTGTATTAGGCACCGTACGAACCTGTAAATGATGTGTAATAGTTTTTAATAACTTTTTTACAATGAATGAAAAATGTTTTTTAATATTTTATATCGTTTTTATGTACTTTTATGGTTTTCACATATGGAACCCGAATAAAGATATTTTGATTTGATTTGATATCAAGAACTATTTTTCTAACCTGGTGTGAGATACTTTTTGTGTGTTTATTTTTACTGTTTTACTGTTTGGAGTGCTGCACAAATACTTCATTCATTGCCTCTAAGTTAAGCCTGACTGGTCTGGCATAGCTACCAGGGAGTTGAGTACAGGTTAATTTGAGGTTTGCTTGTGCCTTACCCTGGCAAGTATTGTGGTTCCTGCTTGAACAGGGCTTATATTCCAGTCAACCACCAACCCAATTTCTTACTGCTTCTGCTTTTGACATGGATATCATTTTGTTACTTGCAGTTAGTTCATTCTAAGACTGCAGCAAACTGCAAGGCACAGGTTTCCAACTTTTTCCCTCAAAAATTTTATTTTTGGGTTATTGACACATTCTTATTAGTATAGATAGCGCCCCCAGACAATGACGTGTGTTTTTGTGTTTCTCCAGACGAATCACTCTTAAAATATACTGCCTAGCAGTAGGAATGGCACTTGGCTTCTAGAAAGTATTATGTTAATTGATTTCTCCACTATTTAGGCTAGGATCAGAAGTCTGGAAACAGGACAGCAACTGTTGACTTCATGTGGATTGAGTGATGATTTCTTTATTGACTGCAACACAGAGGCCTTTCTCCAAATTCTAGGGAAACATCTCAAACTGAACATACTATTTTGTAACTTAGCAAGGTGTAGCTCTACCATCTCCGGTGCTAGGTGTACTATTCACGAGGGGCTTGGATCTGATGGAGCACCTGATTTAATTCTATCACCTGCACATCTGTGAGAGGAGTGAATTCATTAGGAGTCAATAGAGCTTTCATGATTAGAATGAAACAGATTATCAGCCTGCACATTTGAGGAAAACTCATTGAAAACCTCATTGACTTCTGATTGAAAACAAATAGCAAGTTTGATACAGAAGGTTTGATTTAGGCCTAAGGTGGTCTTATTGTTAAAATTAACAAGTGTATTAAATCTTTGAAAGAGTTCTTTAGGTGAGTTTTTAGCAGATTAAATTTTTTCGATTAAGCATGAAAATCATGATTTTGAATTCCCTAATACACTGCTTGTATTAATTTCCCTCACATGGAACATCATTTCTTCTCCATTTATGCTCCTGTCTATGACAGAGTTGTTTCTGGGATCTTGGGGGCATATTACCAAGGCTGGAGATATGAGATTATCGCCTGTTCTGGTTTTAACCTGGGCTTCTATGGGAATTCACAAGGGCATATTATCAAGCCCATAATATCCGCTTTAGCTGCAGTTTTCTGCCGATAAAAGCTGCGATAATGTATCTCCCTTTCTTGATATTATGGCCCTTTGTTCGTTTGAGCTTTATCAGAATTATGTGTTTTTATGTGATTTCACATGTATTTGCTTTTCTAGGAAATGAATACAGTCTGTTTGTGAGTGCTGCAGAATTGGCAAAACGATTGTATAATTGACAACCAGCCCTGCATGACACAAGGCTTACTGTAAGTGGGCCTTTTGGAGATAAACACACATCTGGAGTTGCTGCTGAGCGAGGCCATGAGCGCAAAAGATAGATACGTGCAGCCAAATTAATAGACTGCAGACTGCCATGTGCACTGACTCATGCATCTAAAATCAATGGTTTACACTTGACATTAACCTTAAGCTTTACTCTTCTTCTCGCAACCCCAAGGTAATGAGTGACTGCGGGTGTCTGAGAGTTGAAGAACTGAATCTTTGTGTCCCGTTAACTAAAAGCAAAACACTCCAGGCATCGACTTTCCTTTGACTCCTGTCCGTGGATGTCTGAAACAGGAGATCGTATGTCCTTGACTACAGAAGGCGCATTTTCATGTGCCCGAGGTGCACACTCGGCCACGTTATGATTAAAAAGTTCAGATGATGCAAGTTGAAAATAATATTTGTGTGTTCCATATTAGTGTATAATGATATTGTTTTCGATATGTTTGCTATTTACATTATAAGTATAGGATAACAATATTTTTGCACTTTGATATGTTTGACACCATACTTTTGTGCCACGATCTTTGTGGTACTGATATTTTGTCCGTGAACCACTAATACTGTTGTGGGGTGGGGGGAGTTCCAAACTGGGTGTGCACCTCCGACAATAGGAAGGTGAGAAATCCTGAAGAAGAAATTGTGCTCTTTTGCCCTGAATTAAGAGCTTTGGTGACAGCACCACCACAAGCCAAGAGATCTTGTGGGGCAGTGGTACCGGGATTACTGCAAGAAGAAGAAAGGGGTGAAGAGCTGCAACAAATCACACCAGTTCAAGCACCTGTGCTTGCACCAAGGTCTCCAATGCACTAAAAGCAGAGACTGATCCTCATTGAGAGTTGTGACTGAAACAACCGTATAGCAAGAAGACCTGGGTGAAGGCACAAGCACTGGACAGAGAAGAGTCACCCGTGAAGCAGAATAGCCACAGACTCATAATCAGGGAAGATTGAAACAGAGTTTGGCAGTTGATCGAATCCCTGTCACAATACCAGAAGAAGCAGAGGCAAGTGATGAAAGTGACTCAGGAGAAAACCAACAAAAGTGGTGAAGACCAAGGAGAGTAAGGAATAATCACAACCTTTGCTAGAGTGAGCTCTTAATATCACAAAATCATCCTGTGTGTAAAAACCGGTTAGCTATCGCACAGACACGTTTAACTTAGGGAAATGTGTAATGTGTTTATGTTGCAACAAAATAGTAATACAGTCAAAATGCAAAACAATAATACTAAAGCATACTAGAAAAATAGAGCAAAATGTAACAAACAAAATAACACTAACCTGATGAAAATCCAGCACGGGTAGCCTCATATATACATTTTTAAACTTTTAGGTAGACATAGCACCAAAAGCAAAAAGCGCTAATGATAGTCAATGATCGCTGTAGCCTGGGACCTAGGCAAAATCTGAGGTTGAAAGTGATGGAGCACAGCTGGGATACACCAACCAGGTTTGTCCTGGTAAAAGATTTAACCTTCTGACTTTAGTCCCTTGAGTCCCAATCCACCACAGGAGCACACTTCTAAAGCCCAGGACCTCAGGGAAGGCACATACAGGCTCACAGTGTGCCAAGCAGAAGCCACAGCAGAACCCAGTCTAGGTCGAGTTGCAGCTGTTTAGCTGGGTGCTTCCAGGAAGTGGCCTCTTGCACCTTATTTTCTCATGGTATCCACACAGAAGGGGACGCAGCTGACTCATGGAGTCCACATTTTTTGTCCTAGGTACAAGAGGAGGCAGGGCTCCTCTCAAGTCACATACAGCAGGTTCAGGCCTCCTCTGATCTTTTGCTGGTTAAGAGAGTGTTCTGAAGTGGGTGCCTTGAAATACTATATTTTTGTCTCCCACAAATTAGTGGGGAGTTAACTATTGGCCCCTCCATCACCAATGGCGTGAATGTTTCAAGGCTGTGACCTAACTACTTTTGCAGTAGTACCTGTTTGACTTAAACAATGTGTAGTGCGGTACAATGCAATGCGTCCTGGCAAATCCAAGATGGCAAACATCTTTCACCACACTTAACTTGGGCTCTGAGGATTGGGGGTGTGTAAGGTGAGTACAGTGTGATAATCCTAGTGTCCTTCCACATCCTACACTGAAATCCAGGTTAAGGCAGGCACTGTCCCCACAACAAACCAAGCTGCAGAAGGACAAAAGCAGGGTCCGTCATCAGTAACACAAGAGTTGTACTGGCAACCTGTTCTCTCCCTTTCAAGTGTTCCCTGAGCATGACATGTCAGACCTGTCAAGCAAGAATGATACTTTACTGTCAAAAGGTGGTCCATAGCCCCTATCCTCTGTATTTATTGGAGTTCAAAAGACTGCCTGTTCAGGTCAGCCGATTTCTTCCTATTGCAAGGCTTCTCACTCCTTTTTCATACCTATTCAAGGCTTGAGTATGGAGTGGGAGCTTGCAAATGTTTATGCTAATTAGCCTTCTGACAGTTCACGCAGGTAAAGGGCAACTTTATTAAAAGTCACTTTTCCTTAATATTCATTAACAATCCAACTTCACAATTGAACTCAGTTTTTAGTTCCTATCAAAATAATTTTTAAAATGTACATGTTTTTTCTAGCTTGTTCCTTTCCCGAGATACATTATTAGAGTTTAACTTGCTGCCCGTTGTTTCTCTATGGGCCTGCCAGCGTTCCTACAGTGAAAATAGCTTTTGGGTGCTGGTCACTGCAACAGTATTCTAAGGACATATTAAACTTCTAGGGCCTCATTTATGAGTCCGTGCGTCACTTTTACGCCGCTGGTGCGTCACTTTTTGTGGCAGGCTTTAACAATCCTGGAGGCAGAGTGCTTGGTTTTATGTGAGAGGGTTCCCTAGCATGAGCTGAGCCCCTCTGCAGCTTTCGGAACCATCTCCTTATAGCTGTTCTATGATATTGCCATACCATATACTCTTAAATGGATTATAATCCTCGCGGTTAATGCTAACTTTGGTTTGGCTGTATCAAAACATGTTGTGTAAAGTGTCAAACACTTTGGAATACTACCCCCCGCCAATTCTGGCGGCAGGGTTAGCATTCCATCCTTCTAGAGGGAAAAGGCATGTATGTTACTGCTTTACCCGGTTAAAGTTAAACAGAACCTCAGCATCACAAAATGGATGCTGCTGCCACAGACACGAGTCTGACCTCCTGCTGCTGGACAAAACTCCAGCAAGGGAGGCCTGGACAATAGGTTTCCTGTCGAGGGAGGTGCTAGCACCTCCCCAGACAGCCTGTAGTGTATTGGGGCAGGGTGGGTTGAATGGAAAGAAGCTTTTCCAGACACTACCTGGGGCACACAAGGTGCTCCATGCATAGCCTGGTTCGAACCAGTTGCTGGGGCACTCCAGCCCCGCTCTGGTGCGAAACTGGACAAAGGGAAAGGGGTGTAATCACCCCCTTCCCAGGTCCACCCATAGGAGGGACCTAGCAGGTAATCTAGCCCCTAAAATCAGTATAAAGATAGGAGCTCTGTCTAGAGACTTTAGATTATCCTGGACTGAAACTCTGAAACAAAACTCTTGGACCTTCGACTTTCTATATCGACTAGAAGACTGAATACATCTCCCTTGTGGTCAAGGAGTGACCACCCTGTGCAAACAGGCACTACCAGTAACTTGCTGGTTTGCTTTGTCGGCGCTCCTGCCGGAACCCGAAGACTCGGTGACTCAGGAACTGGACTTCCAGTCTTCTCCAACTCCGATCCACATCCACAGCAAAGCTCAGACCCATGGTGGACACGAGAGATGTGGGACCGGATACCCTGGACTACTTGCATTTTGCTAACTGCTCGACTCCCGAGGTACCCTCGCAGTTGTGCATTGGGATATTAGAAGCGCCATTCGCACCAAAGCTTAGCCCTCCACACTACACGAGTGACGCGTGGGGCCTGATCCTATTTCAGCTCGATGTGTCTTCCCGGTTGCTAGACTGCTGGCTAGTTAGACCTGTGAAGACTTCCTTTTGAATTTACACCACTGGCTTGGTTGCTCCAGGCTTGCTCCAGCTTCCCTGCAAAGGAGAAGCTCCCCAGACCTTGCTGGTCTGAATTGAAGCCAATCTACACTTCCTGTATGGGTTGCAGTTGCCAAGGCTTGTTGGGTCCAATCCAGAGACCGACACCGCAGTCAACTAGATCCTTCGCGGGACAGCTCGAATCCAGCTCCTGGTTGTCGTCGACACCTCCTGGTCTTCGTGGCTGCAGAGACAAGCTTCACATCTTCACCTGAAATCACTCAACATCGCCTGGTTCCTTCCCGGTTCCTTCCTGGTCACTGGCTAGTGATACAGACTCTATCCCCTCTGCTTTCAGATTCTTCACTTCTTCGATCCACCCTTGGATCCACCCGGACACTCTTCCACTGGCCGCCTGCAGCACCTCTTTTGCAGATCTCCGTTGAAAGCATCGACGAAACCCGACACGAAAAGACACCTATGCACCCGGCTTCCCTGGGTGAGGTAACTCGAGTACTCCGGTGCTCCCGTGAGTATTGACTCTTCAATTATCCTAGTTAAAAGGGGTTTCACAGTACTCCACCTGGAAGTGTCCTTAATCAGTAACTTTGTAACTTCTTCGTTCTCCATTATAAGTCAATGGTAACTCGCAACTGTGTTTAGACACTGCACACGTCTCCCGTGGGTCTCCTACTTTCTTACCTTAGGTTGTCTAGTGTAGCCCCAGCGATTCCCCAGGTCCTAGGCCTATTCCCTATTCCTGAAGTGGTTCTTTTACCACTTACTTAGTATATGGTTTGTGAGGCCCCTAGGGCAAAACTGTATTTGTGCACCTTATCGTATGCTAATTGAGTAACTTGCGATGTACTTCGATCTCTGACCTCATGAAGAAGTCAGACGGGTTGTGTTAGAAATAAATACATATATATTTGATGTAGACCTTGTGTGGTGTTCTTTCATTTGGTATTCAAGGGATTATAATTGGTAAAACAAACAGCTTTACATGATCATTGGAGTTTAGCCTAAGACTGCTGATCCATGCTACCACTAGGATAGCTTGTCTATAAGGTTGAATTTACAACCACCATCAATAAGGGTCGTTTAGACTGGTGCAAGGTGCCCACTAGAATAGTAGACATCATATGCCAGGCTAACTTCTCACAATACACCGGGGGCCCGAATCACAGAACTAACTTAACACAAAATCCTAAACTTACTACTTTTGGTATTCACAGAAGTTAGGATTTTGTCTTAAGTTTGTCTTAAGACAGTCTTAAGACAGACTTAAGTTAGGATTTTGTCCTAACTTTAGGACTCCTAAACTGAGACAAATCCTAATTTTAAGACTTTCGGTATTCACAGAAGGCATTTAGGAGTCCTGAAGTTAGAAGTCCTAACTTTGCTACTAGTAAACTGAGAACAATCCTAATTTTAAGACTTTCGGTATTCACAGAAGGCATTTAGGAGTCCTAAAGTTAGGACTACTAACTTCTGTGAATACCGAAATGAGTAAGTGCCTTCTGTGAATACCGAAATGAGTAAGTGCCTTCTGTGAATACCAAAATAGTAGTAAGTTTATGATTGAGTCTTAGGTTCATTCTGTGAATCGGGCCCATAGTTTTTAGCATGTTAGGAGGATATCGTCTAGGTAAATGATAAGTCTGATTACTTCAGCTCGGAGATGAGCGACAATGGGCTGCATTCGTTTTGTTAGAACCAGTGTGCGTAAGAAAGCCCTAAGGGAAGAGAGGAAAAATTATAGGGTTGTCCCTGCCATTGAAACTGAAGAAATGTCTTGTGATAATGATGGACAGGAATAGTAAGATAAGTATCCTGCAGATCCAACTGAACCATCCAATTGTGTTAGAGCATAGAAACCCTAAGATGGATGGTAGTCTCCATTTTAAAATGGGGGTAAATCACAAACTGGTTGAAATGTCTCGGATTGATGAATGGTCTCATCTTTTTCTTTTTCTTCTGTACTAAGAAATGGGAACAGAAGAAACCTGAGGGATCGAGAGGAGAAAGCTGAAATGCCTGTTTTTGTAAAAGAGACTCTGGGGCATATTTACAACACAATGGAGAAGCGAGGCATTAAGCAAACATTGCTAACGCCACGCTTCTCCATTCTGTAAACACAGGGATGAACCATATTCACAAGAATGTGGCACACCCCTGCGTTTCCCCTAGTGCTGGCGCTGAGTATAGCTGCCTAGTGCCAACGCAGGGACTGGTGCGCCATAGTGCAAGGGTGACTGTGTTAAGGGGAAATTATTTTTTTGTGCAGGAACGTGTTCCTTCCTGCACATAAAGAATTATTCATGGAGTTTTGAAACTTCTATGCGTGCTGCTTAATGAAACACACATAGAAGTAGCAAAACGTCCTTTTGTTTGTTGATTGTTTATGTGCAGGAAGGGCGCCGTCCTGCACATGCACAATCAATGGCAATTTGCTGTTTGCACAAGGCATAACACATGGAAGCAGCAAAAACAAGGTGAAATAAAGCATTTCTCTTTGTTTCGCCTGGGTAAGATCAGGTTTTCCCTGGTCTTAATTTTGGCGCTCCCTCCTATTTACACCACCCTTGTAAATAGGAAGCAGCATCAAAATAAATGGGTGTTGCGATGGAACACCCACCACAACACCCATTGCCCTCCCCTTTCACACTAAGTATAGCATGAAAGGGGCCTTATTTAAAGGGCATCGTTAAGCCATGGTAAGTGGCTTAATGCTGCCTTGTAAATAAGGCGAAGCTCCTATCGCCACCTCAACGTCAATAGAAGTGACGTTGTGGTGGCAATAGGGGCTTCAAAATAAGCCCGTCTATTTCTAGAGATATTAGCTTCGACATTTCGGTTAAAAATCTTTGGAGGAGAAGGAAACATGGCGTGAAAAGGTATTGTATACAGTTCCATAGCATAACCATAGACGGTATTTAAAACCCAGGGGTCTGAAGTTATGGATTGCCACTTTGTGAGTAACAATTAGAGTTGGCCTCCGACAGGAAGGTAGCCAGAAAAGAGACTCACCTGTCTGGGTGTTATATCTGTAGCCCCTTTTCCCGCTGCCACAGAACCTTCTACCTCTACGGGGGTAAAATGTAGGCTTGTAGTCCTGGTTGTTTGAGCTATAGGAGTCTCGTAATCCCTGATTACGGAAGTTATGGCCAGTAAACGTACTATTGCCTCAACAAACCCAGACAAAAACATGCTGGGAAAACACTTTAAGTGACTGCTGAGCCTTGTTGAGAGGGCAAAAAAAGAAACACATTTGCCAAGTTCTTTTAGAAAGGTATCCCCAAGCAAAAGACGTTCCGCTTTGATTCTAGGATCCATAGTAGCAAAGTTTGCTAACTTGGTGTCCAGCTTCAACAACAAACCTTTCCTTCTCTCATGCGTAATTGAGGAGTTGGCATTGTACAGCAAACAGAAGGCTCTTTAGACCCACATGGAAAGATCTTCGGGATCAACAGCAGAGTTCTCAAACCTGGCAGATTCTGCTACATCAAAAATATGAGGCAGCGGACCTTAAATATCTAAAGCTTGTCCAGGCAGGTAGAGTAGGCCTTATATACCCCTTTGCGGGGATCTTTGCCAAATGTAGAGAAAAAAGTGAGCATTGAATGATCAATAGATGGGGTGGCCGAGATATTAGAAGGTAGTGAAGATCTGGGTCACTCCTATTTCAATTTGGCCCTAGTCTGCTTGTCAAGAGGTAGGTGTAGTCCGGAAGCAATATACTCCCCGATGTGATCAGCAGAGAACCATTCAGTTGAATTGCAATGGTGTATAAATGTAGGGGTCTTTGTATCTAATATAGTTTTTGCCCCAAAAGAATCATGCGAGGGAGGGACCACTTTAGCTTTTTTGGTAGGGAGAGCAGAAAAATGTGCTGTGTCCCCCAAACCGTGTTTATCATCATCCGTATCCCGATCATTCGTGTCATCATATGTATCAGAAATATGAGAAATGATAATAGGAGACGATTTGATATTAATATTGTTTGCCTTTGCTTTGCATTTAGTAGCTGTCACATTAAACCCCTCCTTCAAAGGAGGCCTGGGAGGAACCACGTCCTCAGCCGAGTAAGGGGGAACCTCACTAGTCACTAGCGCAATATTTGGTTTGGCCTTTGTCTGTAAATTTTTTGCCAAAATCGGAAACCCCATGGCTTTGTGCTTTCTGCTTTCCCTCGCAGAATGGGCCATAATCGTCTTTGACATCAGATTGATGATTCACTCAGATTATCCTTAAGGGTATCTCCATCCTCATCATTATCCTGTAAAATAGGATAATTATCTATTTCGATTACTGCAATCTTTTTACCACAAACATATCTGGAGACAAAAGTTGTTACATTTGAATGGGGAAGAGAAGAAACAAAGGGGCATATTCTCAAGGACTTTGTAGCACTTTATCGCAGCCAAAGTCGCGACAAATGTATCGCCCCCTTCACAAGCTGGTGCTAACAGCCCATATCACCAGTTTAACTGTGATAGCAGCCGCAACAAACAGCTACAGGTGACCCTGGCAACTAAGGCTAATGAGATGCAGAGTAGGCGTTCCCGTGCAAAAAGCCACAACAACAACACTCCGCAACATTATCAACGACCAGCCAGATTGGCGATAAGATCACAAAACAGGCGATGAGGTGCGTTAGCAGCAGGAATATAACACCTGCTATTACCTGGTGTAAAGTCGGACGACAACCAGCACCATAAAAGGGAACCCAGGCCAGAGCCACACCAGAAGAAAAACAGATGCCATGGAGCTACTGATCATGCATCTCGGACACCCAAGAGGTTCAGACAGCCACTGAGTCAGCGCTGACCAAACAGCGGACCTTCAGGAAACGCACCAGTCTCACAGACTTAACACCAGAGGATGACATTGCACACTACAGGCTCAAAAGGACAACAATCCTCCGCATCCTGACCATCATTGCCCACAGGCTGACGGTACCAACAGAGCGGACAACCAACATCCCTCCGCAGACAAAGCTGCTGGCTGTGCTGCACTTGTTAGTCTCTGGTAACTTCCAACCAACAACCACTAGAGTTGGAGGAGTCTCACAGTCAGCCCCATCAAAGTTCATCATAACTGTATTAGATGCCATCATCAGCTTGGTATCCCAGCACCTTCACTTCCCCCACACTGCGCAGGAACAGCTGGAGACCAAGCAAGGCTTCCATGCCATAGCTGGCTTCCCACACGTGTTAGGGGCAATTGACTGCACACATGTCCTTCTTGTGTCCCCTGCCTAGCTCTCGCTTGAGTATAATGAAAGAGTCAGCCATGCAAAATTATGTGAGGGCATGTGCCTGGTGGGGAGCTAAACTGGGGTGGTATGGTGAGCAAAAGAAGAATGGATCTAACCCAGATCTCTTGACTGGGGTGAATATTTTGATTTGCTCTGCATTCCGTCCATCATTTGTGTGTCCTTTGCTTTCTCGCCCTAAGTGTGGCAGTTCAGGCTTGACTGCACCCATGAGGCACAGGGTCAAGATTAATTTGCATATGGCTGGGTCTAAACTGGGGTGGCATGGTGAGTGAAAAACACAACGGGCCCGATTCACAGAATGAACTTAAGACACAATCCTAAACTTACTACTATTTTGGTATTCACAGAATGCACTTACTACTTTTGGCATTCACAGAATGAACTTACTACTTTAAGCATTTACTGAAGTTAGGATTTTGTCTTAAGTTAGTTGGCAGCTCTAGCCATTACGACACATCCTCTCGTCTAGCTCCGCATGCTGCACCGTGTCCCAGCAGGAGAGAGCAGCTTAACCTGGGGAACGGTGGAATTTTGGGCGCCATGTGGGCAGTGGCCAGGAATCTTTGGCAAAGGAAGCTGTTGTGTCTCAGGGCCCCGAATGTGTGCACAAACAGGTTGTGTTGGAATTTCTTTACCACAAGGGTTATTTCAAAATATGTGTATCATTATGTTGTGTTTATTCTGCAAGATCCTTTCGGTATATTTTTGTAGCCACACTGCTGAGATATGTTGAGGTTTCTGTTCTCAGACGTCATTAAGGGGGAACTTCGGCTCTTGTACAGCTTAATTCATGGATGCCGGGTTCAGGTTTAGATCTGTTGTGCCCGAAGTGCAAGATGGGTCACAGTGGGGACGGGTATGGAAAATTAGCACTTTTAATTGAATCAAGGCATGAATGAAGAAGTGCACATGCGCCCAAAAAATCTCTTTCTACAATATGTATAGTGAATAAAATGTAGAATTATCCCTTTAAAAATTTTTTAAACTATTTTTGCATAATTAGAGAGTGGAAACCTGGTCCCTTTTTTGGGCTGATGCTGCTCCGCATTGGTCTGAATTTGGGCTTGTATGTGGGCAGCGTTGGGCTTGGGATGGGTCTCAGTATGTGACAACACTGCTTACACTCCCCCACCTCAGCTGCAGCAACGTATGGTTTAATTCTACCACGCTACCTGAGAGGAGCGCTGCTGCTGGATCCTTGGAGCTCCCAGGTAAGCACGGGCTCCTGCTTGGCACCGATGGCATTTACATGATCCTCGATTTGGAATATATGACGTTACAACGCAAACAATAAAAACGCATGCTTTTACAACACGGTTTTTACATCGCAACTACCATTACATCGCATGATTTTACAACGCATTTTTAAAAACTACCATGACAACGCATTCCATTACAATGCATACCATTACAACACAGACTTTTTCCATTTCACACTTCTCCTGATTCTGCTGTGCACCCAGAGTCCTCCATGCCCCCTTGAGCCCTGCTTAAGTAATTTGAGTCCAAAATTCTAGACCTATTCGATGTTGGAATGCCTGGAAAACTGGGGGTATATTATCAAGGCGGGCGAGATGAGATTATCGCCACTTTAGCGGCCGTCTTCGGCCGCAAAGCGGCGATAATTTTATCGCCCTATTAGAAAGTCATCGCTAACAGCAGTTAGCGACAGCTTGTAGGCGATAGCGAGCATGTATCGCTAATGACATGCAAAGTGGGCGTACCCAACCTATTAGCAACTGAAAGCAGTCGCTAACATCGCTATCGCCTATTATCAACACAGGCGTAGCGATGAAAAAATTGGTGCTAAGCGCGAATATTGCAAAATCCTAACGCCTGCTCCAACCACTTCTTAGCCTGTATATCCAATGGGAGTTGGATATTCAGGTTAAGACCCTATTAGCGATAATGCCTGAATATCGCTAGATTCCCAGCGATATTCACTCATTTCGCCGCTATCGCTGGATATTTCATCGCATTGGAGATAAACGTTGCTAATAGCTCGTTATCTCTGCGATAAAATCCGGCAATGCGCGACTATAAAAAAAATGTCGCTAAGCTTATTTAGCGATAAATATCACTTGTTCTTAATATGCCACCTGGAGTCCAAACTGGAAGAAAAAGCTGAAAGCCTAGTTACCGAATTTACTGAGATTGTATTCGTGGCCGAGCGCCTACTGCCTGACGTGGGTCGGCACTTTGTAAGAAGAAACATTATCAACAGAAGAAAAGATAGAAAGGGAGCATGTAGGTAAAAAGATAGCGACACATAAATGGCAGAGTGAGCAGGGTAGAGAAGAAACATTAGAATGTGATGGAAAGAAGGCAAAAGAGAGAGGAGAAAGGAAGAGAGAATGGAAAAGAGATAGAGAGAATTGGATGAACACAGGCCAAGTGCACAAAGGGAAAGAAAGAAAAAGAACGGAGACAGAGGGGGAAAGATAGAAAAAGAGACAGATAGACATACAATTGGTCTATGAGAGTCATACAGAGACAGAGGTGAAATGAAGAGCGGGGCAGAGGATGTCTGTGATTGCAGTCGAGGACCGGGCCCACGTTCCTAATCCACCCACCACCCCCACCTCCCACCTCAGAATCCAATCTCTCTGCACCAATGTCCCAATCACTTTTTTAATAAATCTCTCGTCAGGCGCCGCCGGCACCTTTATCTAATCGGACTCCATCTGCGGAGCCGAGCGGCGGATTAAAGAATGTAACAGGAGAGGGCAAGTCAAATGAGTCCATAAAACACCCCAAACTAATGAATTCACTTCCCCGTGACGTGACACTTAATATCGCAGCCCGAGGCGCGAGCTGAATCCTGCCCCGCCCGAATCTCACAATAAATGTGATTTGGAAAGACGTCGCACATTGACACAGCAGTGTCGGAAGAACACGGGGGGGGGGGGGGGGGCTGCTTTTTGATCACTGGTGGCATTTTATGGTTGTTTCCCTTTCTCCTGTGCTCGCAAAGAAGAAAGGGAAAGCCAGAGCAAACTGTGCTTTTCAAAGGGCTTCCCTGGCTTTGTTCTGTCTTCCCGCGGCACAGGTACCTGAGAGGGTGACGTCACACGTTGCTCTGCCATGGGGCGTCACTGCCACCCTCTGTGAAATTAAAAATCATGTGAGCATGCGCCGCAGGGTAGGAATGTAATGCATGCTCACATAACAATTTATGTCCTAAAATGCCGCCTTGTTACAGTGAGTACCGGTACTCTCGTTAGAAACGAAGAAGTGCCGGTACTCTAGAAGGGGAAAAAAAGAAGTGCTGGTACTCAGGTCCAGCAAGTACCGACCCATTTAAAGCACTGCATGCCATTATAATAGACTGCGTGCTCGTGCAACCTTTAGGAAATAACCTCCATGATATGCAAATAAGTATTAGCAGTCACAAAGATGACTGGTGGTTAGAAAAGTACTTGAGATCACTGACTTACTTCAGTAGACTTTGTGAACATGTTCGCTTCACCCTGCACTTAAAAATATCATTGTTTGACGTTTCAGAATGTTTCATTGCGTGATGTCATAGTGGATATGCGGTCTCTCTAGCAGGCAATTCACACCTCATTAAGACAGCTTGGCTCAGCCTGGTAGAGGCTGGCCAATCAGCAGAGGGAAGCCGGAAGTCTGCATTTTCGCTTACAGAAAAGAAAGTTCTATAACTTCTTTACTGTACTAGTTATTATAAATCTAACAGTGGCACGTTTTTATTTATTTATTTATTTATTTATTTTGTATAGCGCAAACAGCTACCCAACATAGGGTTTCCCGGCGCTTTGATTCAGTAGTAGTTGATCGGACAACTGACTTAGATGTTGAATAGCCAGGTTTTTAAGGCCTTTCTGAATTTGATATAATTTACCTCTGAGCGCAAAGCTTGTGGCATAGTGTTCCACAGTGAGGGTCCAAGGTAGGCGAAAGATTTGCCGCCCATACGTGATAGTTTTATTTTAGGAACAACAAACTTATTAGCTGTTGCAGATCTCAGAGTCCTAGATGGATGGTAACAATGTACCAGATTTTGTAGATACTTAGGGGCTTTATTTGTAGAGATCTTATGCATGAAGCATAAGGATTTGAATTTAATTCTGTTCTGTTTTAATTCTGTTGTTGGATCTAACAACAACTATTTGAAGTGGGGTAACCTCTTGCCCTCAACCAGACACACAGCTAAAGGCAGCCCTCTTTGCCGATCATGTGTACCTTATTTTCATCCATGTAATCAATTTAAACCCATTTTAATAAAAATTGGCAGTCTGTCCCCCACCAGATTTATAAAACATCATTTATAATGTCCTTGTTTAAAGTTACCAGGCACCCTATCCCTGGGACAGGTAGGGGAGAACTTAGGGTGGCACATGTAAAAATAAGATTGTTTGCGACTTTGGAAGTACCTTTCAATCCAAAGTCGATTTGCAGATGAAATGTTTTTAAAATGACAGCAGGCAACACAGTAGCGCACACTTCAGTGCATTAACTCTTCTAGGTCTCTACACTATCCTCATAGATTTAATATGGGGTAAGGGTCGATGCCGGATAAGCCTGAAAAAACTCCAACTTAGCACAAAAGAGGGCGGACAAGGGGAACCTGACTTTAGGGCCTACTATTATGCATGCCAACTACAATGGCTGTCTTATTGGACTGCGGGACGTAACTTACAATAACTGGATTACAGTGCTAGGCACGTAGAGCAAGGGACACTCCGGGCCCGACTCAATCCTAAACATACTACTATTTTGGTATTCACAGAATGCACTTACTACTTTTGGTATTCACAGAAGTTAGGATTTTGTCTTAAGTCTGTCTTAAGTCTGTTTAAAGCCTGTTTTAAGTTTGTCTTAAGACACATTTAAGACAAAATCCTAACTTCCGTGAATACCAAAAGTAGTAAGTTTAGGATTGAGTCTTAAATTCATTCTGTGAATCGGACCCTTCATACTTTATTGCTGCCAGGTATACCATTGGCTTTGGGCAGGCTGACGAAACAAGCATTGGAGGTCTGGACAGATGTGGGGGCGAGACAGTTGGGTTGCTCTTTCGCAATGGGGCACTCCTGGACCATAACACATTCACGCACATTACGGGTGCGCCCACCACATTGTATGTGACACATGCTGCCTTAACGCACTTTATTAAAAAAAACATTGGCCTCCACAGGGGTGGGGGGGGGCACAATCAAATTTGCTCGTACAAGCATTATATTACATGGGGTGTGGTAGCCACTTAATTAAATGGATTTACCTTAGTATTCTTACACACACCCATGTCCAACTGGAACCCATAAGGGCCCAATGGGGAGTAGAAATAGGGCGAATGTTAACGGACATAGAATGGAGCACTGCTTTGGAATACCCACGGAAAATACCACGTAAGGCAAAATGTAGGTTTATTAATTGTATGATAGTCCACAGGGCTTACTGTAGCCTGTGCAGGCTGCACAGAATGTATCCGGAAACGACACATCAATGTCCCAGATGTCACCTACCTGAAGCTGACCTCCTACACATTATATGGGCGTGCACGGGTCTTGTGGAGTACTGGAGGGGGGTCAAACACAGGATAGAGACAGCTACACACCTGCTCGTGGGAGACACAGCACTGGAATGCATACTGGGAGTTCGTAAGCAGCCGAAACCACACAAGGTACAACTACCCTTCTTAAACTTGGCGCTCATAATCGCAAAGCCAATTATCACAATGCGCTGGAAATCACCAGAGCCCCCACCATAACGATGTGGCATACTGAGCTGCTTAGATATGCTGGAGCCAGGGGCGGCCTTAGGCATGTGCAAGCTGTGCACCCGCACAGGGCCACCAAACTCCAGGGGCCCCACGCCAATATATATCCTTAATATAATAATCCTCTGAGGATGGATACATATTTGCGTGGAAGCTCCTGGCAGGGATTTGGCAGCCTCCGGCTCTGTTCCACTTCCAAACACCCTGACCCCCCTCCCCCTCTTCACTGTCCTCCGCGCTCCGCTGCGCCCGGACACCCCTCTTCCAGGGCCCCCTACCTACGCTCCGTGCCCAGGGCCGCCATGAGCCTAGAGCCGCCCCTGCTGGAACAGAAAGCGCGGCGCCGCGCAGAGAGGAGGCCCGTGGCCTTCAGAAAAACCCAATCTCCCTGGAATGGGATGCTATGCTTGAAGCCTATAAAGCTAGCAGCCCAGACGGAACCTCCACGGTCCCAAATACCCAAAATGGCACCTGAGTGGCCATGATAGGTAATGGAACAGCACATGGTGATAAAATACGAAATGATGCAAGCACAAAATATTCACAGAGGCCCGATTCACAGAATGAACTTAAGAATCAATCCTAAACGTACTACTATTTTGGTATTCACAGAATGCACTTACTACTTTTGGCATTCACAGAATGCACTTACTACTTTTGGTATTCACAGAATGAACTTACTACTTTTGGTATTCACAGAAGTTAGGATTTTGTCTTAAGACAGGCTTAAGACAGACTTAAGACAGACTTAAGACAGACTTAAGTTAGGATTTTGTCTTAAGTCTGTCTTAAGTCTGTCTTAAGCCTGTCTTAAGTCTGTCTTAAGACAAAATCCTAACTTCTGTGAATACCAAAAGTAGTAAGTTCATTCTGTGAATACCAAAAGTAGTAAGTGCATTCTGTGAATGCCAAAAGTAGTAAGTTCATTCTGTGAATACCAAAAGTAGTCAGTTCATTCTGTGAATACCAAAATAGTAGTAAGTTTAGGATTGAGTCTTAAGTTCATTCTGTGAATCGGGCCCAGAGTGACTGCACTGTAGGTAGAGGTTAATTGAATTTATGTCTAAAATAGCCAGAACTAGTTAAGGGAGGAGGATGGGTGTTAGAAGGGAGGGGGGCGGTGTTCAGAGGTTTCAGATAGCACAAGTATTTTACTTAGAGCCATGCAATAATGTTGAAGAATTGTCGAGTCACACATTAGTTAATGGCTGCGGTACTCAGTTGAAATGTACTCTTTTATTGTTACAGTCTACATGCAACGGATCTTGCAGGTCCCTGGATATTGATAGTGTACAGATTAACACTTGATGTAAAAAATGTATTCAATAATGTAAGTAAAGCAAACAAAACCCAATAAAGTTTGTTTAAAAAAAATCTTCTGGGCCTCTAAACCTACATGCCCTGTCATATACTAGCGACTTACAGCTAGGTTGGCAGTACCAATTGTTATTACACCTAATTACCATATACTTTTAATCAGAGCACAGGCCCTGTGTCTGGGTAGCCGAGCCCAGCGCACAGTCAGAGCCAGAAAACGAGCACCTAGCAGTCAAAATGAGGGCAAAAAATGGAGGGACACTGCAAACAGGTCCTGATTTCTCACAGTGATATCATAGTGCATATAAGGCAAAAACGCCCATTCCTTTTGCAGTTAGAATGTTTCCCCTTCCAATTAGAATGTGAAATTCTGTGAGGTGATAGTACATATCAGGCAGATTGGCCCCTTCCCTATGCAGTTAGAATGTTGAATTGTGTGATGTCATAGTGCACATGAGGCAGATTGGCCCTTTCCCTATGCAGTTAGAATGTTTCATTGTGTGGTGTCATAGCACCCGATTCACAGAATGAACTTAAGACTCAATCCTAAACTTACTACTATTTTGGTATTCACAGAATGCACTTACTACTTTTGGCATTCACAGAATGAACTTACTACTTTTGTCATTCACAGGATGCACTTACTACTTGTGGTATTCACAGAAGTTAGGATTTTGTCCTAAGTTTGCCTTAAGACAAACTTAAGACATACTTAAGGCAGACTTAAGTTAGGATTTTGTCTTAAGTCTGTCTTAAGTCTGTCTTAAGTATGTCTTAAGTCTGTCTTAAGTCTGTCTTAAGACAAACTTAAGACAAAATCCTAACTTCTGTGAATGCCAAAAGTATTAAGTGCATTCTGTGAATACCAAACTAGTAGTAAGTTTAGGATTGAGTCTTCAGTTCATTCTGTGAATCGGGCCTTTGTGAACATGAGGCAGATTCGCCCTTTCCCTATTCAGTTTGAATATTTCATTGTGTGATGTCATAGTGCGAACGATGGAGATCCGCCCTTTCGCTATGCTGTTAGAATGTTTCATTTTATGGTGTCATAGTGCACACGAGGCACATCCACCCTTTCCCTATGCAGTTAGAATGTTTTCATTGTGTGGTGTCATAGTGCACACAAGGCCGATCAGCCCTTTCCCTTTGCAGTTAGAATGCTTCCTTGTGTGGTGTCATAGTACACTTGAGGCAGATCATCCCTTTCCCTATGCAGTTAGAATGTTTTATTGTGTGATGTCAGTGCACACAAGGTAGACCAGTCCTTTTCCTATGCAGTTAGAATGTTTCCTTGTGTGGTGTCATAGTGCACACGTGGGAGATCGGCCTTTTCCCTATGCGGTTAGAATGTTTCTTTGTGCTGTGTCATAGTGCATACAAGGCACACCTGCCCTTTCCCTATGCAGTTAGAATGTTTCATTGTGTGATGTCAGTGCACACGAGGCAGATCAGCCCTTTCACTATGCGGTTAAACTGTTTCATTGTGTGGTGTCATAGTGCACACAAGGCAGATCCGCCCTTTCCCTATGCAGTTAGAATGTTTTATTGTGTGGTGTCATAGTGTGAACTATGCAGATCCGCCCTTTCCCTATGCAGTTAGAATGTTTAATTGTTTGGTGTCATAGTGCACACAAGGCAGATCCACCCTTTCCCTATGCAGTTAGAATGTTTCATTGTGTGGTGACAGTGCAGACGAGGCAGATCCCCCCTTTCCCTATGCGGTTAGCATCTTTCATTGTTGGTGTCATAGTGTACACGAGGCAGATCCGCTCTTTCCCTATGCAGTTAGAATGTTTCATTGTGTGGTGTCATAGCGCACACGAGGCAGATCCGCTCTTTCCCTATGCAGTTAGAATGTTGCATTGTGTGGTGGCATAGCGCACACGAGGTAGATCTGCCCTTTCCCTACGCAGTAACAATGTTTAATTGTGTGGTGTCATAGCGCACACGAGGCAGATCCGCCCTTTCCCTATGCGGTTAGAATTTTTTATTGTCTGGTGTCATAGCGCACATGAGGCAGATCCGTCCTTTCCCTACGCGGTTAGAATGTTTCATTGTGTGGTGTCATAGTGCACACGAGGCAGATCCGCCCATTCCCTACGCGGTTAGAATGTTTCATTGTGTGGTGTCCTAGTGCACACAAGGCAGATCCGCCCTTTCCCTACGCAGTTAGAATGTTTCATTGTGTATTGTCATAGTGCACACGAGGCATATCCGCCCTTTCCCTATGCGGTTAGAATGTTTCATTGTATGGTGTCATAGTGCTTGTGATGATGCACTATCCACATCCCAGTTCAAATACATTATTTATTTGTGTAATATGAGTAGACACATGAGGTTGCTCTGCCCCCTTCCTTGGCCTTTAACATGTTTATTGTATGTTTCAGTTGTGATTTCAATGGCCCATTTGATTTCAGTCTCTGTTGTCCTTGCTATTAGCCTAGAGCTTCCCCCATATATAAAAGTCTTCCATCTTCACCTATATTAAGGCCCAGATCTACAATTGAACTACTATGGGAAAAGGATTTTGGCCTTATTTGGCCGGTTACTCTTTAGGATAAGAGCTGGCTCAAATTGAAATTAGCACTGGCGTTGCCAATAGGTCTCGCAGTAGGAAAGTTTCAGCTATTGGTCTTGTAAATGACAATTTTTTTTATTTATGTGTTGGTTTTGAAAATAGCTAAATTAATCGCTTTGTCATTTACAATGCCAATAGTTATAACTTTCGCAAATGAGTGTATGTGTTTTGTTATGCTACTACACTGACTGAGATCAATTCGCATGTGTTCGAGAGCAGGATTAACTGCCTCTAGCAGAAATTAATTTACTTTACACTGATGTGTAAACGTTGCATTGAATTCCACTCAGTGCCTCGTTGTCTGTTTTCCGTGTTGGTGAGCGGTGCCACTAATTCCCAAACTCGATGCAATTTTTTGTCCTATTTCTATGTTTGCAAAATGTCCCAGTTGTTGGTTTTCGAAATCTGGTCAGTCTGGTGCAGGTGGATGTTGGCTAAAATGCAAGTACTGGGTGATGTACAGGGCGAGTCCATGCTGCCGCTGAGAGAGGGGAGAATTGTATCTAGTGTGCTTCACCCAGATCCGCTTGACCAGAGCGCCCTGGGCGAGCTATTAATTAAACCATACACATTTGGCTCAGCTATTCTAGTACACATCCAACGCCTCTATCCATGTGCCGTGACTTGTGTTAGATAATATTTGGTGGCCCTTTCAGTGCTGCTGCTGATGTGCTCATGCACTGCACCACCTAGCAGCATTGATATTCCACAGAGCCTCATTACGTGCCTTCAGATTCTGTGATCGCGCACTTCGCGTTTCGGTTTCGGTGCTAAAGCGTACGGGGATGATCACACAGGCATCACTGCACAAGGCAATTAAAGTTGTGCTACTCGCCTCACCTTCAGACGGTATGGGATGGTGCCAACATCCTGTTTAATTGGTGTACAGCAGTATGAAAGGGCAACAAGGAAATGCACAGTGTGCTGGAGTTAACAGCGAGGAGAGTGCTCATTAATTACTGTAATTAATATCCAGCACAGCATGCGAAGTGTTGAATACCAGAATCCAACTTGTAAAAGCACTGGATTACTGGGCTGTGCTTACCATGCCGAGAGGAGCCAGCCGCGTGCCAACTTCAATTGATTTTAGACTACTAATACCGATTTATGCTGCGCCAACTGTTCGCTCGACATGCTGTGTCTCAGGCATCGACCTCAAAGCATCCAACTGGAACAAAACGTAAAATCATGCACGTACAATATTGTATGTCTTTGTATTTGTTTATAGCCATTGTCACACACTTTGCTGAAGTAATGGTAATTGTATTAGAAAAAAAGCTTAGCAGTTGTGAAAGAACTCCACAGGATTGTTAGCATTTCACACTTATAAAACTAGCAACGTTTGAGTGTAATGTGGTACTTTAGCCTTTTAGACTATGTTGCAGCTCCCGTCATCCTCCGCGAATCTAGATGTAACCAGTAGGGGTGGTAGCAGGGGCCGTTGGTGGCAAATCACACTGGAGCGGAGCAAAGACATGCATATAACATATACATATACGTTCATAAAACATACACATAATACACGTAAATATACACATTAAAAAAATCAATCACCATTGGAGAGGAGACACAGGGGCCGAGGATAGACAGACAGGAGTGAGAGGGTTGAGGCAGAGGGAGGGACATGACTGAAAGATAAGAGGGAGGAGTAGGAAGACAGTGGGTGAGGGGGGAGGCAGGAGCGTTGCAGGGGGCGAGAGGAGGCTGCGTGTGAAAGAAAAGGGTCACTAGGAAGACAGTGGGTGAGGGGGGAGGCAGGAGCGTTGCAGGGGGCGAGAGAAGGCTGCGGATGAAAGAAAAGGGTCACTTTGCGGGGAAGAATGTAGAAAGACGCTAGGAGAGGGATAGAGAGGATGAAATAATGGTGCGAGGGACAATCGGCCTGGAAACTGAAAGTACGGCCAACAGAGAAGAATGTAGAAAGACGCAGTCATGAAAATAATGGTGCGAGGGCGGCAGAGAAGAATGTAGAAAGACGCTAGGAGAGCGGTAGAGAGGATGAGGCGGACGGGGAGGGATATGACAGCATGAAGCGAAGAAAGGGGAGAAGTGCAGATAAACAGGCATAGGGGAGGAGAAGCCGCAGAGCGCACGCTGGGCGAAGCCCCTTGATGTGCTGTGAGCGGCCGGGAAACTGAATAATTAGGGGAGGAGAAGCCCTTGCCGGGAAACTGAAAGTAGGCAGTGAATGCGCGTGCTTGTTTGGTCACGTGATTCACGTGAACTTAAACAAAACCGCACGAACGAAACCCTTGGTTTCACGAGCGTTTTGAGGACATGAATTCTCGCTACACTCAATGCGCTTGCGCGCATTGATAGGTCGTGAGACCTAAAACAAAAACCCTAGGACACCTAATACTACTCAGGCATTGTTCTTTTTTTTCAAATAGACTTTATATGGCTCCCTCAATGTCTACTATATTTCCTCCAAGTACCACTACGAGTTAATTGGTTGTGTGATCAAGCCAATAGTGATATATTGCACATGTGATTTTGGTGTTCGCATACTCTATGAAAACACATTAACTTGATTTTCCATACTCCATCTTCCTTTGGTGTTAGTAAAATGTTTTTTGGTAGTCACACTGACTCCAACTATGCAAACTTACTTCATAATAAGTTGTTAGACCTCTTGTTGGCTAATGCTTTCCAAAGCATTGCACTCCATTGGAAAAACCCTTCACACATTTCATTTAAAGCTTGTCGGGGTTTAGATTGCTAACATCATAGATTGGAGAGAGAGTCTGTGAGTACAACCTATTTAAATTCTGTTTGTACAAATGTGATCGAGCAAGGTTTCACATTTACCGAAATTTGCTTGTACTCAACCCTCACTAAATAACCTGTAATATATTAATCAACATGTTTTGTTAACTAAAATCCGCAGTACCCGATATTTCTAGTATTTAGGGGAAGCTCGCCTGTGTGTTTTTACTAATATTAACTCGAGTGAACTAATATAGCCGTCGAAAAACGCGGGAACTGTATTGCGCATGCCTCTGCCACACTAACGTGGTGTGATGTCCTCTCTGCTTTGGTGGGAAATCGTTGCTTCTGAGCACTAGTGCCAGAAATGGTTGCTTTAAATCCCACATGCTAATGCTTATGCTGCAGCTTGTACTAAGCTTGTTCGTTCTGCTTAACTATTAATGCACAAGTAAAAATAAAGTAATGGGAATAGAGTAGAGTTAAGTGGTATACAGTGCATTCATTTATTTTGTATTCTAATATGTTTCTTTTTCACTTTGCTACTAGCTTGCACTTTGGACCTGAATATTGTCACATTTTCCTGCTTGGACGAGGCCGCGCACGCTCTGACCCCGAAATTGCTGAAGCATTGGCATTGAATGGTTGCCAACACTCTTCTTACCCACGATGTTCCTGGGACCCTGCTCTACTGACCTCTAAAGTGGAAGCAAGAAGACTCAAATAAATACAATGTATATGATTTGTATGCCAATATTGGTGGGCGGAAAAAAGTCATTTGAAAGTAAATTGTGGGTGCGGATTCAATCAATATGAATCAAACTGAAATGACATCATCTTAGTATGGTGTGATGACCTCTCCTCGTCTTTCCAACCAATCACTGAAGGGGAACACATAGATTTGCAACATTTAGGGGTGGTACATTGCCCTCGAAATAGTATAACTAAGGTAGGTTTAGATAGAGAAATTGGCTGACTTATCCGAATAGCGGACTTGTCACTGGCCCAACGTACTCAATAGTCGATCGAGAACAGAGGTGCTGGCGAGCACTCTGTCAGAAGAATCAATTACCCAATCGGGGTACTAATTGGCTTTTCCTAGAGAGAGGGGTGTGACACTGGTGTTGCACTTAGCTGAGGTCACCTGTCCTGATCTGCACCTGTCTTATCCCGTGGGCACCTGATTAGTCGGTAGCCTGGTCCTGGTCCTGTTTATTTTCCCCAACCCATGGCCATGAGTGGTCATTGAACCATTCTAGGTAAATATAATCCATGTGGTATGTCCTTGTGCTATTTCCCTTTCTCACCCTTCCCAGGTACCAATGTCTAAAGATGTTACTGTGATTTCTTACAAACTTTATGTCCTACTGGTTATATTCTTGCTTGTAAAATTTATGGTCACAAGATTGTGGCCTTTTTCATCTTGACTCAGAAAATCTCTCATAGATAAAGGTTTTAAAACTTTCTCTGAGTCTGTGGTTATTATAAGAAGTAAGGGGGCCCGATGTAGGTCACCAAATACCGGTCGGTACGGCAGAATTCGGCCGTTACAGACCGGTATTTGGTGATTGAGATGTAGGGGGCATTATTTTACAGAATCAGTAAATTTACCAAATAGGTAAATTTACCGATTCTGTAAAATACCGAATCGGTAATTTTACCGATTCGGTAACTCCCAGATGTAGGTAGCACTGTTTACAGTGCTACAGGCCTTCAGAATTCGATATTTTACCACCCAATACAATTAGGTGGTGAAATACCGATTTCAGGTGTATACGCACATCTGTGCATGTACACCTGTGCCATGTGACACACAGATATGCCCTTAGGGCATGTATGTGTGCCACATGTCACACAAGCCTGTTCTTGGGGTTCTAGAGGGTGTCAAAGTGACACCCCCTGCACCCTTGCAGGATTCGGTATTTACCGATTCGGTAAATACCGAATCAGTATTTCCCATTGATTCCTATGGGCTTCAAGGCCCATAGGAATCAATGGGCAATACCGATTCGGTATTCCTACCGAATCGGAAATTCTAAAATAAGAATTACCTACATCTGCCTACTTCCGATTTACCGACTCTTAAATACCAAATCGGTATGATTCGGTATTTAAGAGTCGGTAAATCTGATTTACCTACATCGGGCCCAGTGTGTTTAAATATTGCCTGTTTATTCTAACTTCCTCTGATTCACAGGACTTATAGTAAGGTGGCAAGATAAGTCATGGTTTACAGGTATAAGTCCTAAATCAAACCTCTGGGCAACTGATAGGGTGACTAAATTAGTAATTGGTTAGGCAGGACTGCTAGTTCAAATTATGAATGTTATATGGGCCTGAGCTGGTAGATCCCTGCGCGCTCTATCAAATGTTTTCCTACCTCTAATGTTACATCAGAGAATTTTAAACGGCCGGGGTGGAGGGTATGGAGGGGGGGGCCGCTGTTTTTAGCAACAGTGCTTACTTTGTAAACATACATAGGTTCTGTTGCACAAAGTTCTCCTTAGCTGGCCACCGCGTACTTTTATCCCTGGCACTGCCCACTGCCACCTCTGGCACTAACCTCGGCCTACATGGACACTTCTCAAAGCCGTTGGTGCCCTCTCAACACCACTGAATGGAGAGTTTATTTGGGAGGGAAGCATTCAATACTTTACACGTTCCAAGCCATCATGTTACATCGGTATGCTTTCATTTTTTTCCGTGAAGCATAATTTTACACAAACACACGAAACAGTTGCTTCTCAATGAGTGATTCCGAAAAAGGGGGTGGTGATGAACAGAGTGTCTGAATCAAGCAGACCACTCCTACCCAGTCCAAAGATCAGGGCTTGATCCTTCACCGTTATTTATCTCACTGCACCATCCCAGCTCAGAACCTGGCCCAGTGCATCATGGGAACAGGGCAGACTAAACTACCAAGCCAATTCTTCACCAGAAAGGAGACAAGCTACCGGGGACCAGTTTCTGGCATTTCAGCCTTCTTTGGCCCGGCTTGCTTGAATCCTGATGGTGCAGTGAGAAAGGGACTCATGTCTGAGTATACCCTGCCACACCTATAGTGGCCAAAAACGATTCAGAAAAAGGGGGTGGTGATGAACAGAGTGTCTGAATCAAGCAGACCACTCCTACCCAGTCCAAAGATCAGGGCTTGATCCATCACCGTTATTTATCTCACTGCACCATCCCAGCTCAGAACCTGGCTATATGCAAATCAGTCTGTCCCTGGCCCAGTGCATCATGGGAACAGGGCAGACTAAACTACCAAGCCAATTCTTCACCAGAAAAGAGACAAGCTACCGGGGACCGGTTTCTGGCATTTCAGCCTTCTTCGGCCCGGCTTGCTTGAATCCTGATGGTGCAGTGAGAAAGGGACTCATGTCTGAGTATACCCTGCCACACCTATAGTGGCCAAAAACGATTCCGAAAAAGGGGGTGGTGATGAACAGAGTGTCTGAATCAAGCAGACCACTCCTACCCAGTCCAAAGATCAGGGCTTGATCCATCACCGTTATTTATCTCACTGCACCATCCCAGCTCAGAACCTGGCTATATGCAAATCAGTCTGTCCCTGGCCCAGTGCATCATGGGAACAACAACAATAGAAGGGGGCTCCCCGTGGGGTTTCTAAGAGATATCAAGGCAGGCCAAGGGGGAGAAAACAACTGTATAAAGAAAAATAGAAGGTACCCTGCCAATTATTTACGAAGGTCCCAGCTAGAGGATCCTACTCTGATAAAGAAAGGGGGTGGTTAACTCAGGGGCTGAGGCTGCACAGGACAAAAGCTAAGTCATTCCACACAGATTCAACAACATGTTGTGAAAAAATATATTTTTTTTATTATTTTTCTCTTCTTAAATATATTCAAATAGCATACATGTATAAATTTATATATTCACTGATATTTAACAAAGCTCAAAGACAAAATTTCCTTTCATGATTAAAATCTGCCCACACTTCACACAAACTACCACACTCATTCACACCGTGATTTTTCTAACTACAGGGGAAGCACTCAACTCTCATTTGTCCATTTCTCTAGTCCTGGCGCAGACAACAATAGTTCTTAATTTAGTTGTCTAAAGTGGGGAATTCAACCAGGAAGATGGTATTGATACGGATCCTGGTGTACTTGGGGAGGATTGCCGTATTCCTGGGACACTCCTGTACCACGCACTTGGCCGACCGAGGCAGCCGGCGGAACCCCTTTTGACCGACATCACTCGACTTTGCGACGGGACTTGCAGAAACGGCAGCCCGCCATGGCCCTGAACATTGTCGGTAGAATCCCCAACGAGGAATCCGGCTCTGTCTAATTTTGAGGGTCACCAACTAACTTATGCCTCGTCTAATGCCCGGCGACCTGATCTGAAGAAGGGACAACCTAACTTAAAGCACAACAAAACGGAAGAATAGTTTGATAAAAATACCGAGGAGTGAATATCGAGTGATAGAAGTCTGTTAATCTAACAGGAAAAATCGTGAGTGGATTCCCCAAAACCTTGGAGAATAACACGGCAGGGATCTGCTCATGAAAAGGTTGATGGTGGCCCTTATTCTATAGACGTACCCAATAAACTGAACAGATTTTTTACTCCTTATCTCTGCCCAACATACTACCCTGGCCCTGACGAAGGTGTGGCCTTATTGGCTTTCCACCGAAACGCGCGTCGGCACGTTGTCCCAGGAATACGGCAATCCTCCCCAAGTACACCAGGATCCGTATCAATACCATCTTCCTGGTTGAATTCCCCACTTTAGACAACTAAATTAAGAACTATTGTTGTCTGCGCCAGGACTAGAGAAATGGACAAATGAGAGTTGAGTGCTTCCCCTGTAGTTAGAAAAATCACGGTGTGAATGAGTGTGGTAGTTTGTGTGAAGTGTGGGCAGATTTTAATCATGAAAGGAAATTTTGTCTTTGAGCTTTGTTAAATATCAGTGAATATATAAATTTATACATGTATGCTATTTGAATATATTTAAGAAGAGAAAAATAATAAAAAAAATATATTTTTTCACAACATGTTGTTGAATCTGTGTGGAATGACTTAGCTTTTGTCCTGTGCAGCCTCAGCCCCTGAGTTAACCACCCCCTTTCTTTATCAGAGTAGGATCCTCTAGCTGGGACCAGTGCATCATGGGAACAGGGCAGACTAAACTACCAAGCCAATTCTTCACCAGAAAGGAGACAAGCTACCGGGGACCGGTTTCTGGCATTTCAGCCTTCTTCGGCCCGGCTTGCTTGAATCCTGATGGTGCAGTGAGAAAGGGACTCATGTCTGAGTATACCCTGCCACACCTATAGTGGCCAAAAACGATTCCGAAAAAGGGGGTGGTGATGAACAGAGTGTCTGAATCAAGCAGACCACTCCTACCCAGTCCAAAGATCAGGGCTTGATCCATCACCGTTATTTATCTCACTGCACCATCCCAGCTCAGAACCTGGCTATATGCAAATCAGTCTGTCCCTGGCCCAGTGCATCATGGGAACAGGGCAGACTAAACTACCAAGCCAATTCTTCCCCAGAAAGGAGACAATCCTGATGGTGTTCATTGCACCATCAGGATTCAAGCAAGCCGGGCCGAAGACGGCTGAAATGCCAGAAACCGGTCCCCGGAAGCTTGTTTCCTTCCCAGTATAAGAATTGGCTTGGTAGTTTGGTCTGCCCTGTTCCCATGATGCACTGGGCCAGGGTCAGAGTAATTTGCATATAGCCAGGTTCTGAGCTGGGATGGTGCAGTGAGCTAAAAAACGGTGATGGATCAAGCCCTGATCTTTGGACTGGGTAAGAGTGGTCTGCTTAATTCGGACACTCTGTTCATCACCACCCCCTTTTCTGAATCATTTTTGTCCACCATAAGCGTGGAAGGGTATACTCAGATGTGAGTCCCTTGCTCATTGCACCATCAGGATTCAAGCAAGCCGGGCCGAAGACGGCTGAAATGCCAGAAACCGGTCCCCGGAAGCTTGTTTCCTTCCCAGTATAAGAATTGGCTTGGTAGTTTGGTCTGCCCTGTTCCCATGATGCACTGGGCCAGGGTCAGACTAATTTGCATATAGCCAGGTTCTGAGCTGGGATGGTGCAGTGAGCTAAAAAACGGTGATGGATCAAGCCCTGATCTTTGGACTGGGTAAGAGTGGTCTGCTTCATTCGGACACTCTGTTCATCACCACCCCCTTTTCTGAATCATTTTTGTCCACCATAAGCGTGGAAGGGTATACTCAGATGTGAGTCCCTTGCTGATTGCACCATCAGGATTCAAGCAAGCCGGGCCGAAGACGGATGAAATGCCAGAAACCGGTCCCCGGAAGCTTGTTTCCTTCCCAGTATAAGAATTGGCTTGGTAGTTTGGTCTGCCCTGTTCCCATGATGCACTGGGCCAGGGTCAGACTAATTTGCATATAGCCAGGTTCTGAGCTGGGATGGTGCAGTGAGCTAAAAAACGGTGATGGATCAAGCCCTGATCTTTGGACTGGGTAAGAGTGGTCTGCTTAATTCGGACACTCTGTTCATCACCACCCCCTTTTCTGAATCATTTTTGTCCACCATAAGCATGGAAGGGTATACTCAGATGTGAGTCCCTTGCTCATTGCACCATCAGGATTCAAGCAAGCCGGGCCAAAGACGGCTGAAATGCCAGAAACCGGTCCCCGGAAGCTTGTTTCCTTCCCAGTATAAGAATGGGCTTGGTAGTTTGGTCTGCCCTGTTCCCATGATGCACTGGGCCAGGGTCAGACTAATTTGCATATAGCCAGGTTCTGAGCTGGGATGGTGCAGTGAGCTAAAAAACGGTGATGGATCAAGCCCTGATCTTTGGACTGGGTAAGAGTGGTCTGCTTAATTCGGACACTCTGTTCATCACCACCCCCTTTTCTGAATCATTTTTGTCCACCATAAGCGTGGAAGGGTATACTCAGATGTGAGTCCCTTGCTTATTGCACCATCAGGATTCAAGCAAGCCGGGCCAAAGACGGCTGAAATGCCAGAAACCGGTCCCCGGAAGCTTGTTTCCTTCCCAGTACAAGAATTGGCTTGGTAGTTTGGTCTGCCCTGTTCCCATGATGCACTGGGCCAGGGTCAGACTAATTTGCAAATAGCCAGGTTCTGAGCTGGGATGGTGCAGTGAGCTAAAAAACGGTGATGGATCAAGCCCTGATCTTTGGACTGGGTGAGAGTGGTCTGCTTAATTCGGACACTCTGTTCATCACCACCCCTTTTTCTGAATCATTTTTGTCCACCATAAGCGTGGAAGGGTATACTAAGATGTGGGTCCCTTGCTCATTGCACCATCAGGATTCAAGCAAGCCGGGCCGAAGACGGCTGAAATGCCAGAAACCGGTCCCCGGAAGCTTGTTTCCTTCCCAGTATAAGAATTGGCTTGGTTGTTTGGTCTGCCCTGTTCCCATGATGCACTGGGCCAGGGTCAGACTAATTTGCATATAGCCAGGTTCTGAGCTGGGATGGTGCAGTGAGCTAAAAAACGGTGATGGATCAAGCCCTGATCTTTGGACTGGGTAAGAGTGGTCTGCTTAATTCGGACACTCTGTTCATCACCACCCCCTTTTCTGAATCATTTTTGTCCACCATAAGCGTGGAAGGGTATACTCAGATGTGAGTCCCTTGCTCATTGCACCATCAGGATTCAAGCAAGCCGGGCTGAAGACGGCTGAAATGCCAGAAACCGGTCCCCGGAAGCTTGTTTCCTTCCCAATATAAGAATTGGCTTGGTAGTTTGGTCTGCCCTGTTCCCATGATGCACTGGGCCAGGGTCAGACTAATTTGCATATAGCCAGGTTCTGAGCTGGGATGGTGCGGTGAGCTAAAAAACGGTGATGGATCAAGCCCTGATCTTTGGACTGGGTAAGAGTGGTCTGCTTAATTCGGACACTCTGTTCATCACCACCCCCTTTTCTGTCTCAATGAGTGAAGCAGCAGTAGTTTTGATGCTGAATCAGCATTGCTAAGGCACCGGAGCGTCGCCCCACTGCTTGGAGGCAGTGGAAGAAAATAAAAAATAAAAGAGAATAACATAATGTTATTGTTAGACCTGGCACCTTGACGTGAGTCTCCCTTCCACTTTTTGCTGATGTGCCTCAGATGTTCTCGCTGGTGTTCGATGCTCAGGGCACTGCCCCACGGCCAACCCGTGCCGCAGTGCAAGTGCTCCCTATGTAAAGTGTATCCATAATTGATTTCCATGATTGGCTTATTTGGTTTACTGTCAGTCCACAGTAACGTGCACCAGGAGTGCTGGGGCTTGTAGATACAAATGCCGCTAGTGGGCCTGCAACGCTGGTTGCGCCACCCACCAAAGCGACCTTGTAAAAGATGTCTCAGACACTGCGTACAGTCTGGTACTGTCAAGCTGACTGTGCAAGTGCCCACACTTGCCGGTCCCTAAACCTTCCCTAACCTTCATATCAGTCACCCCTATGGTAGACCCAATGGCAGGGTGCATTGTAAGCGTAAGGTAGGACAAGCCCTGATGTGTGTGGCATGTCCTAGTACTGAATTACCGCCCTTTTTTCGTTCTTCACTATTGAAGGGCTGCCTGTTCTCTTAGGCCAAGGTGAGCGGCTGGAACTATTACACGCTATAGTCCCGACGGGCTCAGGGAACACGGTGGCATGTCGAGTTTGGTATGCTAACTCAGAATAATAAAATACCTCCTTTATCAAGGTTTATTTTAATATCCTGTGTTTGCAAATGCTGCTTTTAGAAAGTTAGCATTTACTCGCCTGACTATTTCAGCCCGCCTCTACCAGGATGTGTATCTGTTGTCTGGGTTTGTGTGAGTGACAGGGCTGGGGAATTCCAGGGGACAGTCGGGGTTACCAGGTGGTGAATAGGGTGCTTACACCAGGATGGGTGGGCGGAGTAGTCCTTGACTCTGAATAGGGATGTGCTCCACCACCACAATGCTGGCTCCACCTCCTGCGGAGCGTCTGATAACCCTGCCCTGCCCCTGAAAGAAGACAACAGTTTCCTGTCAACAGAGTACTCCAAAACTGGGTTGAACCAGGCTCAGGCCCCCTGGCCTGCCAGGACAAAAGAAACCGAGTATAAAGGTAGGAGCCCTGCTCCTAAGAAATTAGATCCAGTTTTGACCACGACGAACCTCTGCCCAACTAGAAGGACCAAGAGAAGCTGAGGAAAAGGAAACCTGCAGTGGTGCCTTGCTGAGAACGGAGAGGAAAAGACCAGAAAGGACTTTGAAGACTTGTGCCTGAAACAATCTCCAAGGGCTTGATCACGAGCTTGCCCCCTGAACGGAACCCCAGGAGCATTGGGTTCTATTCTGCCTGTGCCCGTTTGCTGTTGGGCCTTTAGTTCTTATTCCCTCGCCGGAGTTGTGACTCGAGTGCCTTCGCCCTCCAAGGTCGTGACAGCTCGGAGCCTGGTCCCCCCGCCGCAGAGAGCCCCGCTCAAGCTTGAGTCGCTCTCCGCTTCAGTACTGGGCCGCCCGTTCTCCTGTCACCTCGCCTGCTTTGGAGCACGCTGTGCGCCTCTCATTTTCTCCCGCCGGAATCTGCATGGAGCGCATCTGATAGCCTCGGATGGTCGTACTTTGTAACGTAGTCGACTGTCTCACTTTGCACTCCTGCAAACCAAGGCTGTGCCGCACCTCAAGAAGGCCTTCCGTACTGGGGTACAGAAGGCACGGTGCTGCACCCGTCTGCCCGAGAACGCGACGCCCCACACATATCCACAGGTACGAACTTGTGTGCTAAGAAGTAGTACGCCCCGCAGGCCTGAACAGCGCCCCGCCTCATGAGCTGCATCAGATCCTAGATCGCCACAACCCTCCACACCGTCCCGCTCACCCGCCTCGCACCTCGAGGAGGCTCCGAGCCGGATAGATCCTTTGGAGAACCGTTGGCCTCGTCCAGGGTCTGCCCTCACCAGTAGCCATGCCTGAAACGCCTCGGACACTCATCGCAAGGTACATTGGAACTCTATCCCGAGTTCGCATCGGATCCAGGGTCCGCAACGTTTGTTTTCCCTGTCATCATACCTTGCTAACCAAGAACACTTAAGAACAATCGCCTATTTAAATCTGGTGGCCTTCATTCGCTAAACATTATGTTGTCTTGTGATAATTCTGCATATATTTTTACATAAAGTCTACGTATTTTTTCAAAACCATTTTTATTAGAGGTTCAATCAAGTGCAGGCACAGCCCTCCACAGTCAGGAGGGGACTGTCATCAATAAGCAGAAAAAGGCACATGTAAGGCATAGCATCGAACCCCTCATATGTAGCAATTTTTAAAAACAAAGGACATACATCCATCCACCACCCCCCCAGAACTCCCCCCAACTCCCAACTACAGCCCACCCCTTATCCCTCCCTAACCCTGTGCACGTGATCATTAAGCAACCAGAATGAAAGATGTACATAGATGGGGCCGGCCACCGGCCTAAGGTGCAGGGTCCACATCTTGAGGCAATGCATCATCCAGGTCCATAGGAGGATCGAGGGGGAGGCCCCTATAGTCCGCCCACCGTTTCCATATTTTGAAATGTTTGCGGGGGCATCCCCGAGCCTCAAAAACAGGCTGCTCTAGTCCCATGATGAAGTCCAGGCACCAAGGGGAGGGGCGCGCTCGCTTTTCCAGGCCTGCGCCAGGTCCCTCTTTGCCACCACCAGTCCCAACAGCAGCAGGTGGCGCTTGTAGATGTTGCCCCCAATATTTTCCAATACATGCAGAAGGCCCAACCGAGGCGTACGGGGCAAGTCCCATCCCAGCACCTCAGACAAGCAATCCCAAACCCCGGCCCAAAACCGAGTCAACCGCTCACAAGACCACACAGTATGAAAAAGGGTGCCCCTCTCCGAACCACACCGCAGGCATTCCGGGTTTGCAATCAGGCCCGCCTGCCACAGTCGCTCCCTCGTAAAGTAAGCTCGATGCAGATATTTGAATTGAATAAAGCGGAGGCGTACTGCAATGGCAGTCCCCCTGGGGGATTCTAGGGCTTCGCGCCAATCATCTTCGTCCAAGGGGCCGACATCGGCCTCCCACTGGGCCTTCAGCGCCGAGAGCGAGGGGGAGCAGTGCGTGACCAGGGAGCGGTAGATCTGGGAGACTTTTTTGGCACCCAAGTCGCCCATAAACAGCTTTGCTTCTATGGGACTGAAGTCCGGGAGCTGCTCCAGCCCCACCAAGCTAGGAGTAAGGGCATGGCGGAATTGGAGGTAGCGAAAGAACTGGGACCTGGGCATGCTGAATTCAGTGCTGAGCTCCTGAAAGGATTTAAGAGTGGTGCCGGAGAGGACATGCCCCAAGGACGACACCCCGATTGCGTCCCATCCGTCGTGACGCCAGCGCCGGTAGCAGGCCGTTACGCCACAGCGGAGTCTCCGCCGTCAGTCTACCCCACCACCCCGTGCGGTGAAGGGCCCTCCGCCAAACGGCAAATACTAGCTGGGTAACACGTGGGAGCACTCGTCTCCTCCTGGCCGAGTACAGCAGAGTGTGAAGGGAGGCATCGCCCATCAGGATGTGTTCCAGGGCGTAGGCCGGGTCACCACGGTCCCCATACCACCACTCATTGAGCACCAGGAGATGGGAGGCCTGATAGTAGGACAGCATATCCGCGGTAGCCAAGCCACCGCAGTAGGTAGAAAGGAAGCACGTGCGGAGCGCCACTCTAGAGGCACCTCCTGCCCACAAGAACCTTCCCAGCACTGAGTCGACACTGCGAAACCACTGCGGGTCGATCGGGTAGGGATGATTCTGCAGCTGGTAGAGAAGACGGGGCAAGGCCACCATTTTGAAAATGGCCGACCGGCCATAGATGTTAAGGGGCATACGTGTCTATGTTTTGATGTCCAGCTGGACCCGGTCCCAGACCGGTTGAATGTTCCGGCCCCATGCCTCCGTAGGCGAGGCAGAGAGAAAAACTCCCAAGTATTTCACTCCCTCCACCGCCATCCGAAGGGATGCTGCCCATTGAAGGTCTACCGCACCATCACCCAGCACCCAGAGAGTCGATTTGCGCGGGTTAAGATAGAGGCCCGACACCTGGCCGAAGCCCTGCATCAGCTCCAGAACCCGGGGGCCCGTAATTCGAAGGTCGGTCATAAAGAGCAGCACGTCGTCTGCATACAGAGCAATGCGGTCCGTGTGGTTCGCGCTCCAGACGAAGCCCCGATACAGCGCATCAGCGCGGACCCTGGCAGCCAGCGGCTCCATGGCCAGCGCAAACATGTAGGGAGAGAGTGGACACCCCTGCCGTGTGCCCCGGGTAACCGGGAATCGTGCCGAGGTCGCCCCCGAGATCCGCACCGAGGCAGTAACCCCCGTGTAAAGCAAACGGATGTAGGAGACAAAAATCGGGCCAAGGTTCAACAGCGGTAGAAGTGTGAACAGGAAGGTCCAGCTGACCGAGTCAAAGGCGCTGTCAATGTCAGCCAGCAACAATGCCGCCTGGTCCTCCGAAGCCCCAATAGCGTCAATCGCCGCCTGCGCCCGCCGTATGTTGTGCCGCGTCGCCCGGTGCGGCATAAAGCCGGCCTGATCAGGATGGACGAGGGCGGTGATGTGGGGAAGCAGGCGGTTCGCAAGTGCTTTGGCCAAGAGCTTGGCCTCAAAATTAATAAGGGAGATAGGTCGGTAGGAGTCGTGCCGGTCCGGGGGCCGCCCCGGCTTCTGGAACACAACGATCTCGGCATGTCGCCAATCTGGCGGGAGGCGGCCCTGCCCTCGCGCCATCTCCAATGCACGCAAGTAATGCGGCCCGAGCTGCAGATGGAACTTTCTATAGAACTCGCTGGGGAAGCCGCTTGGTCCAGGAGCTTTGCCCACATTCAATTGACCCAGCGCGTCTCCAAGCTCCTCCGCTGTCAGGGGAGGTCAAGAGCATCCCGCACCTCATCAGACACTGTAGCCGGGGGGACCGAGGCAAGATAGTCGGCGATGGCAGCGGGAGCGAGAGTCTCCCGGGAGGCGTACTGACACCTATAGTAATGCGCAAAGCTGGCAGCCAGAGCAGCCGGGTCCGTGATAGCCACACCCGCATCGTCCACCAGACCTGGGAGCGTAAGGGGCTGCAGGGTTTGTTGACATAGCCGGTGAAGCATTGTACACGATTTGTCGCCCCACTGATACACCCGGCTACGGGTGGCCAGCCACGCTTGTCGAGCCTCATTCAGTAAGACTGAAGAGTGCGTTTGCTGCGCCTGCAGGAGTTGACGCAGGGTGAGGTCATCCGCCGCAGTTCTGTGGCGGGCCTCCAGGTCTTCCACCCGCTCCGCCGCTGCGGCTATGCCCTCTAACCGTGCCCGTCGAGCCGATGCGCACCAAGCCAGATCGACACCCCGCAGAGTGGGTTTCATGGCCTCCCAGACTGTCACCGCGTCCACCCCCACACCCAAGTTATCTTGCCAGTACTGGGCAATAGCGCCACGAATATGCTGGGAGTAGTCAGGCCGCTGCAGATGCCACGTGGACATCCGCCAACGGAAGGGCTGGCGCGGTCTATGCAGGTCTATCCGGACCGCGACCGGGGAATGGTCGGAGTGCCCGCGAGGCCGTATTGCCGCCCCCCTCACCCGGGCAAGGTAGGCCCGTGGGATGAAGACATAGTCTAGGCGCGAAAGGGAGCCATGAACCGCTGAGACGTATGTGTACTCGCGGCGCTCTGCATGCAAATGCCTCCACACATCAGCCCAGCCCAGTACATCCAACATAGCGCCCAACCGCGTAGGAGGGGGGACAGGCGCCACCCCGTGCCTCCGCTGCCGGTCCATAGCCACATTCACAACATCATTCCAATCGCCGCCAATCACCGCCAAGGAATCAGGGAGGTCAGCCCATAAAGCGAATAACCGTTCGGCCAAAGCCCATTGCAGAGGGGGGGGAGCATACACACACCCAAACGCCACCGGCTCCACACCAACTCTCCCCTGGATGAACACAAAGCGCCCCTGAGGGTCAAGCCACTGGCGCTCGTGCGTGTACGCCAGGCGCCTATGAACAAGAATAGCCACCCCTCTAGAACCCCTGGCAAACCCGGCATGGAACACCTGGTGAAAACCAAAACGCTGGAGACTGAGGGCCTTCGTACCTAGCATGTGTGTTTCTTGGAGCATGAGCACATCTACAAGATCTCTTTTGGCCCAGCGCAGGACCGCCCCCCGCTTTATCTTATCCAGGAGACCCCGGACATTCCAGCTAAGAATATGCATAGTGGCGCCAATAGGCGCCAAGCGAGGTACATCAGCCATCATCTCGGTACATCAAACCCCACTCACCCCGGCCCGGGGCCCTGGCCCCAACCCCCACAGTAGCTTTAGTCAGAAAGATCACGTGCACCCCAATGAACAGTACCCCAATACCCTTACCCCCCACACTACCAACCCCCCCAACACACCAACAAGCCATCCTGGACCCCCCGCCCCCACCCCAATACCTCAAAAAACAATGAAGTACCTGTCGCGGCATACGGTAGTTTAGGCACTAAACAGAGCACCAAAAGGTAGGTATGCCAATGGATCCCACTTAACCCTTAAGTACTAACCAAGCACACACCCCAAAACAAGAACCTCCCCAACCCCAACAGCAGGAGGCAGCCCACTAAACATGCCCTCCCCCCCCCTTCAATAAGCATCAGCAATAACATCACAAATACAGTGCGACTGTCCACAAGAGTCCCGCTGGGGCCCGTACTGGCCAAGTAATACTGCACCAGACCCGGCCTGGACCGTTGAACTGCAATCCGCCGTCTCAGCAGGTGGCCCCAAACGAAAAGAAGGATTCAAGGGTCAGCCATGGGGATTCACGACCCCCCGCCAGAATGATCCGTCTCAGGCTGTGTGTCGCCCAAGAGAGGGTCCCGAGACAGGGATCGCCGCCTCGATCGGGACTTGCGGTGCCGCTTCCCTTTGGCACGTTGGTCGCCCCGCTCCTGGGAAGAACTGCGGGAAGAGCCGGAGCGGAGCCCCGGCTGAACATGTGGGAGAAGCCGGACCGCTTCGTCAGTCCAAGCAAAGACGGCCTCTGGGGTATCAAAGAAGTGTGTCCTCGAGTTGTAGATGACCCGAAGGCGGGCCGGATACAGCAGGGAGTACTGGAGTTTCAGACCCCGGAGCCTGGCCTTGGCCGCCAGAAAGGAGTGTCGCTGCTGTTGGACCAACTTTGTATAGTCAGGGAAAATCATGATTTTGCAGTTATCGAACAGCAGGGTGTCCTTGAGCCTCGCCTCCCGGAGGATGACATCCCTGTCGTGATAGTTCAGGATCCGGGCTATGATCGGGCGAGGCCGCTCTCCAGTCGGGGGCTTCTGTATCAGGGCCCGGTGGGCTCGTTCCACCACAAAACAGCTTGATAGGACGTCCGGGGGCAGCCAACTCTCCAGCCACCGGGAAAGGAAGACGTCCATAGGCCCCTTCTCGCAGTCCTCCGGAAAGCCCACAAAGCGGAGGTTATTTCGCCGCGCCCGCCCTTCGGCGTCCTCCACCCGGAGCGCTAGGCCCCGCTGCGTCTGTTCCAGATCGGCGACCCTCTTCTTCAGGGCATCGACATCGCCTTCCACCGTCGTGACCCGGGTTTCGGTCTCTGTGATGCGGGCCACCGCATTGCGGAGATCTTGGCGCAGCAACATCACGTCGGCGCCCACCGCTCCGATCTTCGCGTCCAACATGTCTCTGGATTGTGTGATGGCCGTAAGCAACGCTGCATTGTCCGGGCCGGCCGTCTGACTCCCCCCGGCCGCTCCAGCACCATTCCCCTGGCCGGTGAATTTGTCAATGGGTCCTGTTGTGGCCGCATTGAGGCCGCCTCTGCCCCTCGTCATGGCCGCCGATGAGACGGACCGGTGGAAAGGCTCCGCCGCGGGTCACCTCGCTGAAGCAGGCAGCCGGAGGGACGGACACGGGTGCAGGCCGTCCCACGTCGTCGGGAAGGAATGCAGACCCCGGAGTGAATGAGGGCCCCTCCCGCCACCGCGGCGCCGGGGCCACCAAGCCAGGGCCCAACGCCGGATCCTCCGTCTCCGGGCACGCCACAGCCCCGCTAGAGACAAGACAGGGCGATCAGGACACGCCGTAGGTCCCCACCACCGACGTGTCGGAACCTTCTTCCTGCAAGGCACGGTCACGAGCCCCTGACTCCGGCTCCAGTGACTCCGCCCCGACACGCCGTGCCAAGATGACTGAGGCCCCGCCGGCCTCCAGCGGGCGGATGGAAAATCGAGGCCCCGGCTCGCCACGCGGCAAGTAGGCCCAGAATGGACGGCCCTCGATGGTCGTGCCAGCGGGCGCCTGGAGCTCGAAGAAGCACACCACCGGGATCCTCAGGACTCCAGCAAACTCCCGCACTAGCAGAGATGGGGGAAGAGGAGGTAGGGCCAGGATAAGTTAGCGGATAAAGAACGGGCTGGCAGGAGCTCTACAGAGCCGCGTCCGCCATCTTCGCCCTCGAAGCCACGCCCCCAAGTCTACGTATTTTTGATACAATCCTACGACTGGTGTCCGTTTGTGGTGGGTAAGGGGGTTTCCTGTATGTGATGATAAATGCTTAACTAACTATCGCCCTGAAGATTAGCCCTGTCTGCTCGCGCCACACTACCTAGAGGGTGAGCAAGGGTTATTTCTAAAGGAGTAGTTCTCTTACCCTGACTAGAGTAGAGGGTCCCTGTTTGTCACAAGTGCATACCTGTGCCAACCAGAGATCCCCGATTCTAACAGTTATTATCATTTTATCTTGTCCTGCTGTGGCAGCTTTACGTCACAAGGCAGGACGGGGCTGCTCTGCTCACAGAGCAGGGCAGGGGAGGAGTAGTAGCATCCTCCAAAGTGTGCATGACTGTTTGGCCACCCCTTCATGGGCACTTCTTATGTTCTATAGTAATGTGTTAATTCTAACACCATTTGTCCAATAGTTTGCTGGTTGTGTGATGTTACAACGCATACCATTACAACGTATACTTTTACATCGTGGACATTACAATTGCGTTGTGATAGCTTGCATTGTAATGGTACCTGTGTTGTAAAGGCATGCTTTGTAAAGGCATGCATTGTAATGGTAACTGCGTTGTAAAGGTTTCATTGTAATGGCATTACGATGTAATGGCTGCGTTGGAAAGGTAGTTTCCCAGTTTGCTTGGTTACATTGCTAGTTCAGTGGTATGAGTTGGTAGTGCAAAGTTTTGGAGAAATTAAGATGCTGGAGTAGGCGTGTGGGGCCGAGAGATGGTCGCATGCATGCTGGGATTTGGTAGTGTAATAGTGGTGGTGATAGTGTGTTTTTTCCCGGTCGTAGTGTATATGTGGCGAAGTTAGCATTGTAGTGGTATAAGCCAATGCCAGAATGCTGGATGGTAGACTGCAGCAGTGAGGCATTTTTGTAGTAATGGAACATGGAAGTGGGGTTTTTTGATGAAGAAAGGGTTCAAATCATCACACGATTTTTGAGTGGGGACCACCAGGGCATTCATGCCGTCCAAGTTGGAAAGTTCAGTAACCGTGTTGAATATTACATTGGTGTTATTTTCAGACATTAACATTTTATTAGAGAAGTAGGTAAGTTATTCTCATATATCAGTTTCTCATAGGCTTTGAGCTGCAAAGCTACCATTTTTATCCTGCGAGTATTCTTTACGGAATTTACGCTCTGACTGACGTAGGTCGAGTTTCACTTTCTTTAAGTCATCAGTATACCATCCAGGTGCTTCATGGTGGTGGATTGATTTTGTTTTAAGCATTGAGGTGTCCATATCGCTGGCTTCCCCAAGACATTCGGAAAATGTCCTATCAAGAGCGTTCAGACTCTTGCTATCAGAAGGTTGGGACTTAGGCAAAGAGTTCCAGAAAGTATTATTCTTGACTTTGACTTGGCATTTAAAATCGTTTGCCAAACCCTAAGTCACCCCTAAGGCAGGCCATATGTAGCTTTTTCTGTAAGTAAAAGGGAGGACGTGTGCTTTAAAGTTTTGTACGTCCTAGTAATGAAAAACACCTACATTCATTTTTAACTGCTGAGAGGCCTACTCCTCTCAAAGGTTAGCATTGGAAATACCTTAACACACTTTTAAGCTGTAATTACTGATTAGAAAGTAGTAGTTCTATCATGTTTTGTGTCTTCGGAATGTTAATGATAAATCCTCTTTATTGTGAAAGGTAGATTTAACATAACTATTTTAGAAATGCCACTTTTAGAAAGTGGACATTTCTCTGCTCTTACAGCTCTGTGTGCCTGTAGCCTGTATCCAATAGACATCCAGTGTGGGTGACAGCTGCACTTTGTACATTCCCTCCAAACAGCCCCAAACACAGGAAGGTTAGGTGTGTCTGAGCACTCATCTGCATTCTGATGGCTCTTCCTGGGCAGGAGGGAGGGGGCTCACACTTCAAACTGGATGGGCAGTGCCCTGTCTCCACACAAATAGATGATTACTCCCTAATGATAGTCTGGAGCCAGGGCTGGGAAGAAAGGACTTCTGTACACTTCAAAGTCCCTTCTTTGAAGTTACCTCCACTTCATAGGCACAACTGGGTTATAAGAATTACTGGTTCTCTGACGCCATGAAACCAGACACTACTGAACCTGTGAAGAACTCTGCCAGGAGGAAGGACTGTTGTGCTGGTACAAGGACTGCTACTTGCTGGGCTGCTGCTTTTATGCTCTGCTGCCCTGCTACCCTCTGCCCTGCTGAAGAAAGGACGGAGCCCATGTCACTTGAAACCAGAGTGACTCCAAGGGCATGTCGGCTTGACCCCTGTTCTGAAGTCTCTAGGTCATGAAAGACTTCCTACAACCCTGCAACAGCACCTGGACTCTGCCATCTGTGAGTGCCTACCCTGCCAAAGGGTGCCAGTCCAGTCCTGGGCCCTATGGAAGTGACGTTTTCTGTGCTGCAACTCTCAAAGCCGATGCATCACCTCTGTTATGCTGATCGGAACCGGTGAGTTTCACCAAATGATGACTCATCACCTATATTCCTCGCTGCTCGGCGCTGAAGCTTCACTGAGTGCATAGCTCGACGATGACTCATTGTCATCTTCAGTGCTGCTTGATGACAAAGCGTTTTCTAAGTGCACGGTTTGACTACAATGCATTGCGTATGAATCCCTCGGATTGATGGCGACTCATCGCCCCCGCTCCTTGCAACTCGTTGTTCTACATTTGCGCAGCACCTCCAAAGGTACTGTTTTCAGTGGGCCAAAGCTCGTCCCTGAATCCTACCCAGTGTTCATCATGGTTGGCCTGAACATTTGGATTTGCTCCAGTCAGGCATGACCAGATGTCCCCGGTTGGCGTGTTATGACTCTAAGCACTATGGGCCCGATTCACAGAATGAACTTAAGACTCAATCCTAAACTTACTACTATTTTGGTATTCACAGAATGCACTTACTACTTTTGGTATTCACAGAATGCACTTACTACTTTTTGTATTCACAGAATGAACTTACTACTTTTGGTATTCACAGAAGTTAGTATTTTGTCTTAAGTTTGTCTTAAGACAAACTTCAGACAGACTTAAGACAGACTTAAGTTAGGATTTTGTCTTAAATCTGTCTTAAGTCTGTCTTAAGACAAACTTCAGACAAAATCCTAACTTATGTGAATACCAAAGTAGGAAGTGCATTCTGTGAATACCAAAATAGTAGTAAGTTTAGGATTGAGTCTTAAGTTCATTCTGTGAATCGGGCCCTATATTTTTTATTTAATCTTTAAAAATTCATAACTCCAGTTTTGCTAATTGGATATTTTGTCGTTTTGGTCTTGATTTACTTATAACATTATTATCTATCTTTCTAAACTCATGTAGAATCATTTTGTGGTGTTACTGTGTGTGTGTGTTGCACAAATACTTTACACATTGCTTCTCTAGAGAAACCGGACTGATCTGTACTAAGTTGCCAGAGGGCGCGCACAGGTTATCTCTAAATGTGTGTCCAGCTTACCCTGACTAGGATTGTTGTTCCTACTTGGACAGGGTATATACCTCTGCCAACTAGAGAAGTAGGTTCTTTCTAACGCATGTAATAGGGATTGTTCAAAATGTAATGTTTTTGCACTCATAACTAAATTAACATGCAACATCCAAATGTATTTACTGTTCAGTTTCCTTGTTTAATAAAATGTAGTTAACATTTGGTTGCATATTATGATGGCCTATGTTAGACTGCCATATTTCTTCATGTCGTGTATCTTCTTTTCTCTTTGAAAAAGAGCTGTACCAGCAGCCTCAAAAGATGTAAGCCCCCACAAAGTATGATGAATATACCTCATTATTTTTGCAGATAACTGGAGTCTGAAGGACATTTAGAAAGCTGTCATTTTGTTTTGCTTGTGATGAATCCACATTATCTTTCTGTTCCTTAAAACTGAATGGTCTATGTTCTGTGAATTATGTGTAGGTGAGCAATATGCTAGAAAAGTAATGATTTAACTAATGCAATGTAGACGTAGGGAGGAGATGTCCTTTCCTCTTTGTTTGAAGAAGCTAGAACTGGCTCTTAGAATTTTCTATCCATTAGCTTGCAAGCTGATGTTTTCTACTGCGTTTTAGAGGTTTTTATGTAGCTACCTATTATCCCGACTTCTCTCCAATCATCCTGTCTTTCCCTTACCTTAGCAGTGTAAGATGACCCCTTTATGGGAAAACTAATTTGTTCTGTTTATTTTGAGACAACGTTATAACTGTTTGGCTTGCTATTTGTGATTTTGAATTGAAATATTTACAAGGGGTGGACGTAAGTCACATAATTGAGTGCAGCATAATCATGCAGAACTACTAAAATATTCCACGAGATTCAGCAGACTTACGTGAGAAGATAATTCTGCTATTAGCACTATTTCTTGCCACAAAAATGTCCCATTGTTTTATAAAATGGGTGTGAGAATGCATTTTGCGCTACAAATAGTGCTAAATACAAAAGTACATGATTAGCAAGTGTGAGCAGCATTTTGCGATAAGAAATGGTGCTAAATGCAGCAGAACACAGAAGATAGGATTTTGTCTTAAATCTGCCTTAAGTCTGTCTTAAGTCTATCTTACGTTTGTCTAAGACAAACTTGAGACAAAATCCTAACTTCTGTGAATACCAAAAGTAGTAAGTTCATTCTGTGAATGTCAAAAGTAGTAACTGCATTCTGTGAATACCAAAATAGTAGTAAGTTTAGGATTGAGTCTTAAGTTCATTCTGTGAATCGGGCCCAGTGTCATCTTTGTGAGGCCTAATGAGCTTCACATTACTAAAATGTATTGATGGGGATTTCTGCCTCAGTCGGAACTAAAGATTCATCGGAATCATAGCAGCTTGGATTTGAGTATGCAATAAAAATTGTACAGCGCAAAAGCACTGAAAAAAAATCTGGTAGCAGAGGATGGTCTTCACTGAGACTTATGACGTCTAATTTTGCTCCAGAGATAGCTAAAATCTACCCCAATTAAATCTACATTCTTAAACTTTCAGAGTCTCGTTTAGATGTTTTATGGTGTTCCAGCATTCCTGTAGTGGTTGCAGTGCCTTAGGAGTGTGCGTATAAGTAAGGGTATGTGGCATTGACCAAGAGTTTTTGAGAGTTGTGTTGTTTGTGGGTTTTGATGAGTGTTAGTGTTTCGAGATGGGGTTTCAAATAGTTCCAAGAGAACTCTGTATTGAACTTGAGAATTGAAATGCTTTTTTGAGAATATTGCTGGTGCTTATGAAGATAAACATGCTTGCTGCAAAGAGTTGAATTCAGTTTTTTGGATTTGTCATAATTCAATAGATAGATATTGAGTTATGTTAAGGTGTTGACTTTTCTGTTAAGGTTGAGGTGTCAGCCCATGATGCGCCACACCAAGATGGGGCCTTATTAAACTTCTATTGTGTGTGTTCACTAACTGAGATTGATGTTGGGGAGATGCTTGGTGCACAGGAGTAGGCCACACTAGTCAGGAAGATTTCCCACTGGTCGAAAATTCAATGTGTGTGTTCAATAGTTTCAGGATATTTTCCCCTAGAGTGATTGCCTAGTCTGGATTTCCTTTACTGGAACAGACAAGCGTTATTAATTTATTTTTCATTTTCAATATTCTGCTTTCACAAAGCTGATTGGTGTGGAGTAAGAGCAGCTGTGAGGTACTGCAAGGTGCATCATAATGGGGTGCCCTGTGATTAGTCAGTTGGTGTGTGTGCCACACCGAGATGTACCCTATGATTGCAAAGGGAAAAGCAGAAAGTAAGAGATCACAAGACGGAGGTGGGAAATGGAGAAGAGCGATGAGAGTTACAGTGATTCAAGTGATGACTTTTTGGATAATTTGTTGAATTTCCGACAACCTCCATGCAATACCGCACACAGGCCGTAGGCATCGGTGAGAGTGCACCAACTGGTCAGAATCTGCCAGAGGGAAAGGTGCCCCTTGCCTCTCCCGATCCATTTTTGAGAGCCATAAGCTCACTGTTGTAATTACAACCCCACATAAATCCACCATTATTACAGCTGCAGCTACACTTGATATTAGTACTACCCTAATTTTGGAAGCACAGCTTTGAAGAGGAGGCACTGTTTTGTAAATGTGCCTGTTGATATTGAGGAAGCTCCCAAGTCACAAGCCTGGGAAAAAGAGACACCTTCTAAGAAGCTGGGGGCAGATTTATCAAAATATCATGCGACGCAGCGCAGCAAAGACACCATGCGCTGCGTGACAGGGAAAAGCAGGAATACGCTGTATTTAACATTACATGGTGCATTCCTTTCCTCTCCTAGCACTGGCGCACTATGTGATGCCTAGCGCCAACGCAGGCACCCTTTCACCATGATGCAGGGGTGCCTACCTCGCAGGCAGGATTTTTTTTTTATGCAGGAAGGGACCTTCCTGCACAAAAACAATCCTATGAGGCTTTTTCCTCTTTCTACGTGTGCTGCAGAATACAGCACATTTAGAAAGAGAAACAAACGAGAACATAATTCTCCTCGTTACTGCTCCCCTGGGAAGACATACACTCCACAGAGTAAGGGTTCAACTTATCTAAAAGTCAGAAGTTAAGGAAGAATTGAAATTGAAATTGAAATTGAAAAAAGAACTTGGTTAAGCGCACTGCGGCCAAGCGGCTTCCTGGCGCTGGGGAGATGGACCAGACTCATGAGGGGGGCACGGAAGCACTAGCAGGGGAATGCTTGGGAGAACAAAAATGTTTTAAGGGCTTTACGGAAGTGGGTGTAGATGGGAATAGAACGGATAAACAGAGGGAGACTATTCCAGATCTGGGGAGCCAGAACTGAAAATCGTGTGCCTCCCGTTTTGGATTTGCGAAAATTGGGGGACATGAAGAAGAGAAAGGGAGGAAGAACGGAGAGTGCGGCTGGGAACGTGAGGAGTGATAAGAGACCCAATAAAGAGTGTGGCGGAATGAGTGTGAGCACGGAAGGCCAAGCAGGCCAATTTGAAAGTAGATCTGAACTGTACAGGAAGCCAATGAAGAGACTTGAGTACAGGGATGATATGAGAAGATTTGGGAAGGCGAAGAATGATACGGGCGGCCTGATTTTGAATGGCCTGGAGACAGCGAGTTTCATAGGCGGGTATGCCCATGTACAGGCTGTTCCCATAGTCAAGGCGGGAGATGAAAAGGGCCATGACTATGGTTTTAAGAGCATCCGTCGAGAAGTACTGAGAAATCTTCCGGATGAGGCGGAGGGACAAGAAGCAAGAGGACACTACGCAGCTGACTTGGGCATGCATAGTCAGATCACAGCTGACCTTGATGCCCAAGGTCCGGACAGAGGAAACCGGTGTAGGGGGGGACCAAAAGAGGGGGGCCAGTGAACCGCGGGCCAAGGATTAGAGGGGCCACCCGTGAGGACAAGCTCCGTCTTGTCCGGGTTGAGCTTCAAATGATTGGAGCTCATCCACTCAGATATAAAAACTAAGGTAGAGCAGAACTTAGGGAGTGACACAGAGGGAGAGGAAAGATCAAAGACAAGCTGGAGGTCATCCGCATAGTTATAAACAGAGACCCCCAGCTTAAGAAGAGAGATAATAAGAGGATAGATATACAGGTTGAAAAAAAGGGGAGAAAGTGAAGAACCTTGGGGGACCCCACAAGTGACCAAGCGGGGAGGGGCGGAAAAGCCTGATAGATGGACCGCTTGGGTTCTGCCCTGAAGAAAGGACACAAGCCAGGAAAAGGCGGCGCCCCGAATGCCCGCTGCGCTGACACGGCCAAGAAGGATAGAATGATCGACCGTGTCAAACGCAGCGGACAAATCGAGAAGAACCAAGGCCTGGGGAAGATTGATGTCTGCTTTCCCTTTGAGTTCGTCCAGGACTGCGATGATCACTGACTCCGTAGAGTGTCCTGGGCGGAAGCCAGCCTGATGGGAGGCCAGGAGAAGGTTCTCCTCGATATAGTTGGACAGGCAAGATGTAATATGGCTTTCCAAAATTTTTCCCAAGTAGGGGAGTAGAGAAATAGGCCTGAAGTTAGATGGAAAAGTGGGATCCAAACCAATTTTCTTAAGGATCGGGAAAACTATAGCAGCTTTAAAAGATGAGGGAACAGAGCCCAGAGCTAAGGAAGAATTAAGAAGAGCGAGAGGGGGAGCAGGGGAGCCGGTGAGGAGAATCTTTAGAATCCGTGCGTGAGCACAATCCGCTGGAGAGCCAGATTTAACTTTTGTAAGTAGTTTAAGGAAGCAGTCCAGAGAGATGGGTGGGCAGTGATCCAATGAGGAAGGGGGCTCAGGAGGGGAGCAGGGAGAGTCAGCATGGAGCACTATGGGAATGTTGGCCTTAATGCTAATAATCTTATCAATGAAATAATCATTGAGTAGGGAGCAAAGGGACTGAGATGGAGCAGGACTGGCATTAGTGCGGTCGGAGGTGGCTAGGTTGTGGACCAGGGAGAAGATTTCTCATGATTTATTGGCAGACTGAGCAACTTTTTCAGTGAAATAGTTTGTTTTTGCCGCAAGAATTTCTTTTTTATAGTTGTTCAGGAGGAGTTTATATTTAGCCCGAAGATTGGGGCAGTAGTTTCGTCTCCAATGGCGCTCCGACTGCCTGAGATCAAGTTTAAGAGCTTTAAGCTCCTTAGTAAACCACTTGTGCGCATCATGGGAGCGGACAGATTTTATTTTTTTAAGTGGGGCAGCCTGATCACAGGAAGAGGAGACCCAAGCACAGATGGAATCAGCCTGCGAGTCCAAAGAAAGACCGGAAAGATTCAGAGCTGAAGAAGCCAAAGCAAGCGAGAGGGAATTGAGGTCAGTGTCATTCCAACTGCGGGCTAGAGTATTTTTGGGTAGAAGAAACTTATCTGCCGAAATCATATGAATAAAAAATGATATGATAGAATGATCAGACCAAATGCAGGGAAGTATAGAAAGAGATGAGATATTAGTTTAGGAATTTAAGAATGTTTTTAAGTGAGGATGCTATAAACAACATGAGAACATTGGATATAAAATTACAAATTAAGGAATTTTGTTGGTGGTATCAGGAAATGGAGAAACACTCCAAAACACCAGGAAGGGTGAACTATAAAGGATAAGAAAGAGAAAAAGAAGGAGAATACGGGGTGGCTAAAGGGGAATCTATTGCGGACTATGCATAGGTCAAAAAGTACCCGTTGAGAGAGGTGCATGGAGGTGGATATGTGCATATGCCCTGGAGTTGTTGTGATATTTCTGCACTTACAAATCGATTTCCGAAATTGTCAGAGAATCCTGACCTGTGGTGAATACAAGTGGAGAGGTTTATGAACATTCCAAAAGTGCTGTGGGGGGATTTAAATACTTTCTTTGATATTTGATAATTCTAAACAATTTGTTAGCAGTACGAAAAGTGGCCATAGCTTGGCCAGCTGCTGAGCGGCCAAGAGATTCTGGGACTTTTGTGCCTTCTCCTATTGTCTTGGACAAGCATAATCCGGTGAATACGAAGGTTCTGCAGAAGAAGGTTGCTTGGCTTAAGATAATTAGATCTACCCAAGAGTCTATTGAGTCTGTGCATGCCGATTATGAGAAGCTCGCACAGGAAAATGCAGGAAGGGAAACTCTCAGTGGTTTGCTGTCGCAGTTCAGTGTTGGTTTGCATCCCAGGATTACAGCCCATATACAAATGAACGTCATTTGTTGACATTCAAAGTACCTTGATGAGATCATGAGGTATGCAAAGTATTGCAGTGATGACCTGGAGGCAAGACAGAAGACAATTAACCCCTTTGATGCTCATGACCAAACGGTTCCATCATGAGCGTCGGTTGGCCTGTGCTCATGACGGAACCGTTCTGTCATGAGCCCGTTGGCTCATTAGAACCTTCAGCACAGCGTGAGAATTTGCGCCGCGCTGAAGGTGCTAAGGAGAAATTCATGTTGGCACAAACTAAATTGGCACAGAAAGAATGTCAGAATGGGCAACGTGACAAATTCTAGACATAGTCCTGGCCCCGTGCTCGTGCGGGAATGCAGGGAGGTGGTGGTCATGTTGTTTTTTTGTGTGTGGAGTTTTATATAGCGCGAACGAGACCCAAAGGTATCAGAGCGCTTTACATGAGCGCCAGTCATGTTACAGACAGACACATTCCTTTTTGTTAGGCACGGGGAGATTTAGTGATTTGCCCAGAATCACAGAATATTGAGCATCTCTGCCGAGACGCGAACCCGGTTTCCCAGCTCCGAGGTCGACCGCCCTAGTCGTTAGGCCACATTCGCTCCCCTGTGCAGAGAGAATGTGCAGATGCAGAAAGGGAACTTTGTTACACAAGGCAGGCTGAGGGATGGCTCTTGATCAGAATTTAGGGATGGTCATAGGTATGTTGTAGAAAACTTCTCCATGTCATATTTGTAACAAGGTGAGATACTGTAAACACAAATTACCCCTTTTTTTTTTAAAAACAAATTGTATTGATTTTACAACATGTTAAATCACTGAGCAGTCATTAATGACATCCCCTACATCTATAGCCCCCCATAGTAGTCTTGAACCAAATCAAGCCGGGCAACTTAAACGTTATATGACAACAATTCTCTACTCCAAGGGGAAAGAAAGGAGATGTTCCCAATGCTCGCATCATAGAACATAACCCAAGCCCTTTGTGTTACAATAATCAACAATATCTGTTCTTTAACCCCAAAACCATATACCTGCCCTCCCCCTCCCTCTATCACCGGTGTGTTCCAAACGTTTATTGCATCTACATTGTGTACCACAGAATAGTCAAGTACCAGAACTTCCTGTAGTGGCTATTTTACCATTTGACTCGGTTGGGACCACCCTGAATTGTATCCCCCACCTAATACAGGTCAGACAAGGATTGCACCATCCTCTCCCACGCACTCGCTGACTCCAGAGCTTTCTCATTATTATAGCGTCTCGCCTGCTGAAACCGAATGACACTTTCACTGCCTGCCCATTTAATCAGTTCTGTTTTCCATCTCCTGCTGCTAGGTCCCTCCTTTGACTTCCAGTGTGTGGTGATTTCACACTTTGCCAGCATTAGCCCTATATCTACGAATTCACTTGTTACCTTTGTCTTTGAGGTATGGGGGAACCAATGCAATATGCATGTGGCTATGTCAAAATCTATCTGGCGATCAGTAACTGAATTTAATAAGTCTCCAAATTCAGACCAATAATTCCCCAGTTTCGGGCAGTCCCATAGCATATGTTCAAGCTCCACTGCCTCCTTTGTGCATCTGGGGCATGCCGCACTGTCAATCTTGAAGTATTTTTTAATCTTACCAGGGATAAGATACGCTGTGTTCAATATGAAAAAGATTCAGAAAAGGGGGTGGTGATGAACAGAGTGTCTGAATTAAGCAGACCACTCTTACCCAGTCCAAAGATCAGGGCTTGATCCATCACCGTTATTGCATATAGCCAAGTTCTGAGCTGGGATGGTGCAGTGAGCTAAAAAACGGTGATGGATCAAGCCTTGATCTTTGGACTGGGTAAGAGTGGTCTGCTTAATTCAGACACTCTGTTCATCACCACCCCCTTTTCTGAATCATTTTTGTCCACCATAAGCGTGGAAGGGTATACTCAGATGTGAGTCCCTAGCTCATTGCACCATCAGGATTCAAGCAAGCCGGGCCGAAGACGGCTGAAATGCCAGAAACTGGTCCCCGGTAGCTTGTTTCCTTCCCAGTATAAGAATTGGCTTGGTAGTTTGGTCTGCCCTGTTCCCATGATGCACTGGGCCAGGGTCAGACTAATTTGCATATAGCCAAGTTCTGAGCTGGGATGGTGCAGTGAGCTAAAAAACGGTGATGGATCAAGCCTTGATCTTTGGACTGGGTAAGAGTGGTCTGCTTAATTCAGACACTCTGTTCATCACCACCCCCTTTTCTGAATCATTTTTGTCCACCATAAGCGTGGAAGGGTATACTCAGATGTGAGTCCCTAGCTCATTGCACCATCAGGATTCAAGCAAGCCGGGCCGAAGACGGCTGAAATGCCAGAAACCGGTCCCCGGTAGCTTGTTTCCTTCCCAGTATAAGAATTGGCTTGGTAGTTTGGTCTGCCCTGTTCCCATGATGCACTGGGCCAGGGTCAGACTAATTTGCATATAGCCAAGTTCTGAGCTGGGATGGTGCAGTGAGCTAAAAAACGGTGATGGATCAAGCCTTGATCTTTGGACTGGGTAAGAGTGGTCTGCTTAATTCAGACACTCTGTTCATCACCACCCCCTTTTCTGAATCATTTTTGTCCACCATAAGCGTGGAAGGGTATACTCAGATGTGAGTCCCTAGCTCATTGCACCATCAGGATTCAAGCAAGCCGGGCCGAAGACGGCTGAAATGCCAGAAACCAGTCCCCGGTAGCTTGTTTCCTTCCCAGTATAAGAATTGGCTTGGTAGTTTGGTCTGCCCTGTTCCCATGATGCACTGGGCCAGGGCCAGGGTCAGACTAATTTGCATATAGCCAAGTTCTGAGCTGGGATGGTGCAGTGAGCTAAAAAACGGTGATGGATCAAGCCTTGATCTTTGGACTGGGTAAGAGTGGTCTGCTTAATTCAGACACTCTGTTCATCACCACCCCCTTTTCTGAATCATTTTTGTCCACCATAAGTGTGGAAGGGTATACTCAGATGTGAGTCCCTAGCTCATTGCACCATCAGGATTCAAGCAAGCCGGGCTGAAGACGGCTGAAATGCCAGAAACCGGTCCCCGGTAGCTTGTTTCCTTCCCAGTATAAGAATTGGCTTGGTAGTTTGGTCTGCCCTGTTCCCATGATGCACTGGGCCAGGGTCAGACTAATTTGCATATAGCCAAGTTCTGAGCTGGGATGGTGCAGTGAGCTAAAAAACGGTGATGGATCAAGCCTTGATCTTTGGACTGGGTAAGAGTGGTCTGCTTAATTCAGACACTCTGTTCATCACCACCCCCTTTTCTGAATTATTTTTGTCCACCATAAGCGTGGAAGGGTATACTCAGATGTGAGTCCCTAGCTCATTGCACCATCAGGATTCAAGCAAGCCGGGCTGAAGACGGCTGAAATGCCAGAAACCGGTCCCCGGTAGCTTGTTTCCTTCCCAGTATAAGAATTGGCTTAATAGTTTGGTCTGCCCTGTTCCCATGATGCACTGGGCCAGGGTCAGACTAATTTGCATATAGCCAAGTTCTGAGCTGGGATGGTGCAGTGAGCTAAAAAACGGTGATGGATCAAGCCTTGATCTTTGGACTGGGTAAGAGTGGTCTGCTTAATTCATCACCACCCCCTTTTCTGAATCATTTTTGTCCACCATAAGCGTGGAACAGTATACTCAGATGTGAGTCCCTAGCTCATTGCACCATCAGGATTCAAGCAAGCCGGGCCGAAGACGGCTGAAATGCCAGAAACCGGTCCCCGGTAGCTTGTTTCCTTCCCAGTATAAGAATTGGCTTGGTAGTTTGGTCTGCCCTGTTCCCATGATGCACTGGGCCAGGGTCAGACTAATTTGCATATAGCCAAGTTCTGAGCTGGGATGGTGCAGTGAGCTGAAAAACGGTGATGGATCAAGCCTTGATCTTTGGACTGGGTAAGAGTGGTCTGCTTAATTCAGACACTCTGTTCATCATCACCCCCTTTTCTGAATCAATATGAAAAAGGGCACCAGCTGGAATCGTGCATTTCTAGTGCTTTTCCATGCCCTGCGCATGATATGTCCCCAGTCCGATTCTGGGATGGGCTTCCGGATTCCAGTCTCCCACTTCAATCGTAATGTGTTTAGTGGAGCCAATCCCTCAGTCAGCATTCGCTGATATAGGCATGTAACTGCCTTACATGTGCCTGCTGCCATCACGACATATTGACATGCCATAGTTGTTTTGGGCTCAGCTAATCCCCCCTTCCAATGTTTCTGAAGTGCACGCACCAGGGCAGCATGTACAAGGGATCCCCCTCTGTGGAGGTCAAATCGTTCCTGTAAGGCCTGGTATGTTAATAATTCACTGCCCTCGTATACATCTCCCAGTACCTGCACCCCAGACTGTTCCTACTCAAGCAAGGACATCCAATCTCCACCATGGGGTAGTGCTGTAACCATCCCCAATGGTATTCCAGGGGCGTATGGATGCGTCACTCCTGCTCTCCGCGGACTCCGATTCCAACATAATCTTAATGTTTTCTCTTCCAGGGATAGATCCCTAAGGTCAAGCCTTTGTTGTAATATTATAAAAGATATGATGTGTCTCGGTATTACTTTACCCCTAATGTCCTCTGGGCCCCTAAATTCTATTGCAACTGCTTGCATAAGAACCTGTAGTTAGGCTGCTATACAATAAAGCTCCAGTTCAGGAACCGCTAGACCTCTCTCTGCTTTCGGTCTCATCATCGTTTTTAGAGCCACTCTTCGTCTACCAGACCCCTAAAGGAATCCTACTATCATAGTATTAAGCAACCTAAACATGGAGCTCGGTATCCATATGGACAAAGTCCGAAAAAGATATAGCAGCGTTGGCAATGCCAACATCTTTAGTAAGGCCGCCCTTCCCGTCACTGACAAAGGAAGCGTACTCCAGAATGCTATGCTACCTCTAAGTGCTTGTATACACCTACCAATATTCCCTTCCAGAATAGCACTGGCTCCATGGTAAATATTTGTACCAAGGTATTCTAGGCAGGTAGGTTCCCAGCGTATATTCCGTGTTATGGTAGGTACTACTCTTCCGGGTTTCACAAGAAACAAGCACGTCTTAGTCCAGTTAACTATCAAAACCGATATATCACCGAACTCTGAGAGCAGTTCTGCCGCACCCTCCAGTGCTCCCTCGGTATCAGCCAGGAACGTTAGCAAATCATCTGCATATAGCGAGATATATAGCTGATCGCCTCTGAAAGGCAAACCCTCATACCTTTGCCCCAGCCTGGCATATGTTGCCAGAGGTTCAAAGGCTAATGCGAATAGTAACGGGGAGAGCGGACATCCCTGTCTCGTTCCACGGGATACTTGATACCGGGGAGAAAATACCGATCCAACCTTCACTCTTGCCACTGCCGAGGTATACAACACTTTCATCCATCCTATGAACGTCTCTCCAACCCAAAACAGCCCATTGCTTTATAAAGGTAGGGCCATTCTAAGCTGTCAAAAGCCTTCTCTATGTCCACGGAAAGTACAGTGGCCTGTGGGTAGTCAAGTTTGTCCTTCCCAGAACTCGTAGTAACCTCCGTGTATTTATAGTTGTATTTCGAGTTGGGATAAACCCAGCCTGGTCCCCGTGAACCAATCTGGTCATATACTGAAGCAAGCGTGACGCCAAGGTCCGACTTAAAATCTTATAGTCAGGTGACATCATTGACAATGGATGATAAGCCGCTGTGTCTGGGCTCTCTCTCCCTGGCTTTAATAATGTAATAATGAGGGCCTCCCGCATGGTCATAGGGAGATGGCCAAGGTCGCACGCCTCACCATAGACCTGCAGTAGCCTCGGGCCAACAAATCTAAGTAATGCGAGTAAAATTCTATTGGTAACCCATCAACTCCAGGTGTTTTATTATGAGCCATGTGTTTAACCGCACCTCTAATTTCTTCAATTGTTATATCCTGCCCCAATTGCTTCACTTGTTCCTCCTCTAGCTGCGGGAGGGGTATGTTCTTTAAAAAGGATTCTATGTCTACATCCCCCGTGTCCAGTGTACACTCATACAAGGCTTCTTGATACTCTGAAAACCGTACATTAATCTTTCTCTGGGTATATATTGAACGCCCGTCCCGCACCGTCAATGCCAAGATCGGGGTGCCTCGCGGGGTGATATTGGCCAACCAGGCCAACAAGGTCCCCGTCACCCTCCGCATGTGCCTTTACAACATACTGGCAGCCGTTCCCGACGTTGTCTGGGTATGAATTGCTGCCGGCCAGTAGTATATTGTTTTGTAGGATTCCGTTTTGATAGCATTTCTTATCTGTGACAGGCCTGTGAAATGCTCCGATTCACAGTGCACTGCTGATGCACTTAAGAGTGCGCGTTCAGTAGTGTGTGAACTCGAGTTTCCCTACTTTATTTTTCCTTGCAATATTATATAGCGCAAACTCGACAACATGGCATGAGCACAATTTACATTACAGAAGAACACATTCATTTGAGGTAGGCACGGGGAGACAAAGCGATTTGCCTGGAATCACAGGATGTTGAGCTGATGCCGAGATTCGAACGTAGCTCCCCAGCTCGAAAGTTCGCAATTTTAGAACGGGAGATGTGCCTAAAAGTGGCGGGAGGTGTGCCTAAAAGTGTATGTTGGTGCTGGCCATCAATGAGAGAGACCTGTGCATTTTTCAAATGGGTGGTGAAAAAATATGAGTATGTTGCTGGAGATGTGGGCCGCCGTGCCACCAATGTACTTACCGGGGGAAGGTAAACACCCATTATTCCGCAACTTTCATTTCGCATACCATGACTCCGCTTATTTTCATTACGAAAGTACCATGACTCCGTAATGCCATTATAACGCATGGCATTACATTTTATATGCTTTTACCACGCATACATTTACAACGAAGTTTGTTGTAAATGCATGAATGGTATAAGCATGTTTTTTTTTAATGTTTGGATAAGGTAAGTATGGGTATAGGGGTATATGTTTTGGGGTACTGAGGTATTTGTTTTGGGGTGTTTGGGTATTTTAAGGGTTAAGATATAGTTTTGGGTTATGGGGTACAGGGGTAGTTTTATGGTTTAGGGATAGGTATGGGTTGTGGGGTACAGGGGTATTTTTAGGGTTCAGGGCTAGGTTTGAGTTTTGGGGTATAGGGGTATTTTTAGGGTTCAGGGGTAGGTATGGGTTTTGGGGTACAGGGGTATTTTAAGGGTTCAGGGGTAGGTTTGGGTTTTGGGGTACAGGGGTATATTTAGGGTTAAGGGCTAGGTTTGGGTTTTGAGGTACAGGGGTATTTTAGGGTTCAGGGGTGGGTTTGGGTTTTGGGGTACAGGGTTATTTTTAGGGCTCAGGGCTAGGTTTGGGTTTTGGGGTACAGGGGTATTTTTAGGGTTCAGGGGTAGGTTTGGGTTTTGGGGTACAGGGTTATTTTATGGTTCAGGGGTAGGTTTGGGTTTTGGGGTACAGGGGTATTTTTAGGGTTCAGGGGTAGGTTTGGGCTTTATGGGTACAGTTGTATTTTTAGGGTTCAGGGCTAGGTTTGTGTTTTAGGGTACAGGGGTATTTTAGGGTTTAGGGGTATGTTTGGGTTTTGGGGTACAGGGGTATTTTTAGGATTTTGTCTTAAGTTTGTCTAAAGACAGTCTTAAAATAAAATCCTAACTTAAGTCTGTCTTAAGTCTGTCTTAAGTTTGTCTTAAGACAAACTTAAGACAAAATGCTAACTTCTGTGAATACCAAAAGTAGTAAGTTCATTCTGTGAATGCCAAAAGTAGTAAGTGCATTCTGTGAATACCAAAATAGTAGTAAGTTTAGGATTGAGTCTTAAATTCATTCTGTGAATCGGGCCCCCTGAATGTTGCTGATACCTGGGAAGAAATAAAGAGTACTCAGGAAAAATATGCGGGGCAGGTCACAAGACGTGGGTAGAGCAGGATGTGGTAAGAATCCCCTCCCCGGCCAGCATGTTACATGCCCTTCATTGGCTGCTAATCGAACACCACGTCCAGTTCAAGGCCTTATGCTATTTGCATAAGTGCTTTTCAAATACAGGGTCTATGTATTCAACACATTTAGTGTGTTGTTACAGTTCAAAATGCTCGCTCCGCCTCAATCCTCCAGGAGCTGGCTGTTTTTCCTAGAATCAAGAAATCCCCAGGGGGTGGTCGAGTGTTTACGTGTCTGGGACCTGAGCCCTGGAACTCCTTGCAACAGATGCTGAGAGCCTGCAAATCACTCACAGTCTTCTGTAAACTACTTCAAACATGGATGCTCTCATATCTCTCATTTCAATTACCATTGGTCAATTGGTAATGTTTCGGTGACTCTGGTTAAGTGAGCAGGCTAGCGCTAGGAAACCTTTATTGCTACCTAGCTCTAATGTTTCCTAAAGTGTTATCATGTAGATGATATTAATAATAAAAAAAAGTAGGGCCCGATTCACAGAACTAACTTAAGACTTTTGGTATTCACAGAAGTTAGGATGTTGTCTTAAGTTTGTCTTAAGACAAACTTAAGACAGACTTAAGACAAACTTAAGACAGACTTAAGATAAACTTAAGACAGACTTAAGACAGACTTAAGTTAGGATTTTGTCTTAAGTCTGTCTTAAGTCTGTCTTAAGACAAACTTAAGACAAAATCCTAACTTCTGTGAATACCAAAAGGACAAGTTTAGGATTTTGTCTTAAGTTAGTTCTGTGAATCGGGCCCGTAGTGCCTGATGAAAGAGCCAATTGTAGTACTATACAAGTAGTAGGTGACATCTTTGGAGCTATGATTCCTTCTGTAGGGATGCTTTTGAATGATTAAAGGGTCAGAAAACTGTCTACTTTGGCTGATCGTCTTGCTACTGACACAGATGTATCTTTAACTTCGATGAACTCTGAGCTTGTGGCAATAGGGTAATGGTTTTACAGGAAATGCTTGCTTTAGATATTCTGCTTGCAAAAGAGAGCAAAGTCTGTCACATGTTACGTGTTCAACAGAGCTGCACTTATGTGCCTAGCACCAGTGTTGAAAATTAACAAGTTTGTTACTAACATTTCTGGTGTTAATAGAGATTTGAGGGACTTGGAAGAAATAGGTGACAGGGATGCGATAGAGAAGGTAAACATCGTTTACCACGAAGTTTTAACAACGTGGTACCTTTAGCACGCATCCCTTACAACGCAAGTCGTTACCACGACTTGCGCTGGAGGGCGCTAAAGGATTAAAAATAGTAAATTTACTATCCCAACACCTTTCTTAGGGTACACGGGGACTGGTGTTAGAATAGTAAATTATACTATTCGAAATCCGCACCCCCAACTCAAGTCGCGGTAACGACTTGCGTTGTAAGGGCTGCGTGGTAAAGGGATGCGTTGTGACGGTACGCGTTGTACCGTCATATATCCGATAGAGAAAGGATTATGGCTCGATGCATGTAGGTAATCATTTGTTATTACCAAGTAGCGAGTTTTTGCGATTTGCTATTTGGTAATCTGAAAAACCCATGTACAAATCTATGTTTTTTACATTTTGAGAGTGCCACTGGGTCGCAAATAGACCTGCCTCAAGTATTTTAATGAGGTAAGTCTCGTTTTGTGACCATTGTGAGGGCAAAAATCACATTTCTGTCATTGCTTTTTCAATAAAGCAAACTTTTTAAAAAATGCAGCCCATTTTCCTTAAATAATATTTTACCTAGGCACAGTAGTTATCATTAGTAGAGCAGGTGTGGTGGCTCAGAGGGCCATTGCCCAGAAAATATAGCTGCCCTTCACCACTCTACCAGAGAGAAGGATGGACATTTTTCTTGCTTGCGCTCAGGCCCACGGTACCCTTAGTATGCCACCAGGTACACTCCTGCTGGCAATACCACTGAGTCTACCCTTGGCTAAAAGCTAGTGCCACCTGAACCCCACTTAGCAGGAATCTCTCCTGCCCCAGGATAAACAAAAACAGAGCAGGCACAATGGGAGCCACAGACTATCCCCTCAGTAAGCTTTCAAACATTTTCCCTTCATGAAACTGTTCTTGTGATAGAACAAAAAGACCCCGTTGGCTCGCCTCAGGTTATGTATCCAGAGTGAATCCAAGAAGAAAGGCCAGCTGTAGTCGCCATGATTTGCACATATTAATTAATTCTTCTCTAGCACCCAGATGTATGAAAGAGCTAAATAAAACCTGGCATGACCCCTCCTAATTAACAAAATATAATCATTTTAAATATCACTGTACATTAATATAGCCCTTCTTACGTCCAAATGAACCCACCAATTCTTATTCGGTTTAAAGTGTTTCTTACACTGTAATGCACATTGTAACCACGGTTATTAGGAAGCCTCAGTCCTTTTTAGGTTTCAGCTGCACAACACTTGAGCTGTACTTGTGAAATTTATTGTATTTAATATATCTTAAAAGTGAATTATATCCCACCTTCACTTCTGATTGGTGCCCACGATTCACTGAAAGGGCCCAACTGTGGTATTTTAATCGGTTGTGGGGAGTTGTGCGAATGGACAGGCCGCGGAACAAATGTTGTGATAGTTACATACAGCAGGTAATACCGGCATTCTAACCTGTTTTTAGGTGCACCCATTTTAATGTTTGAAATGTGCCCCCACTTTGTTGACAGAACAACCAGGTTATTGTTCACATTACCTACACGGCATGTTAGCACACCACCCCCTGCCAGGTTTTAACCCGCCACGTCCTCCTCCCTGCTCATTGTTTTACCCACACCCTTTATACTACCACCAGTTACTGCCCAATATATTGCCTTTCTCAGTAAACAAGTTATAATACTTTTACAGAGTTTCTTTAACTTATTTTGCACAAGTGCTCACCAAGCTTAAAACGTAGAAAAAAAATAAGGGGCCTATTACCAACGAGAAGCGATATGTATCGCTAACTAGGCTTTGCAATGATTTTTTTATCGCTAAGCATCGCCGGAATTTATCGCTGAGATAACTTGCTATTAGCAACGTTTATCTCAGAAGTGATAAAAATCCTCACGCTAACTGCCAAATGAGAGATTATCGTGGAAAATCAACGATAATCTCTCGAAGTTTGGCGTTAGCTTGATGATAGGGGCTCACAAACTTAGCCATGATAACCACCTTCCATAGGATATCATGGCTAAGTCAGGAAAATACCAGGTGTTAAAAGAGCAGCACTAACCGCGGTTAGCGCTGCTTTTTTTTATCACTAACAGGGTTAGCGATATCCTTGATAATAGGAGAAATGTCACTGAACAACATTTCTCCTATTATTTTTCTCTGGAACGCCCCCTTTGCATCTCATTAGTGATGCAAGGGGAAGCGTAGAAAAAAAGGGTGCTAATATGCAAATTTGCGTGTTAGCACCCTGTTGCTGATAGGGAGATAATTTTATCTCCGCTTTCTTGGCTTTTAAAGCCAAAAAAGCAGAGCTAAATCCCTTGATAATATGCCCCGATATTATTAATCACACATGCGAAACCTATTGCATTTAGCAATGCTTGCTCTTCTCGTTGTGCCTCTTCTTTTCCCATTGCAGAAGAAAAGCTCTGTTTATTTTACGCAATTCTTGTATGTGTACTGTTAATGAGCAAGTTGGGTTCAAGCTGAATGTTTCTCACTATTGTGGCAGATAACTGGAGTCTGGAGGGAAGGTAGAAAGCTGCACTGCGTTTATGCTTCTGAACTGATGAATGCACTTTATCTTTCTGTTCCTTAAACCTGATTGGTCCCCTTACTGACAATCATGTGTAGGTGTAGCAAAATGCTTGGAAAGGAAATATTTAACTAATGCAATATAGACTTAGATCAGAGATGCCCTTTCCTTCTTGTTAGAAGAAGCTTTTTACCACCTTTTAGAGGCTTTTACTCTGACTCCTTCTACTATCCTGTCTTTTCCACAACCTTTCAAAGTTCCCCCTAGCGCAGTCATGTCGTAAGTCGCCTTTATGGGAAACTGAATATGTTCTGTTTATTTTCAGACAACTTTACACAAGCTTGTCTTTTCATTTGTTGTTTTGAATTGCTTGAAATATTGACTAATGCATTCATGTATTGGGTATTGAAATGCAACTAATTTGATGGTTTGAATTTGTAACTTTGCTAATCCTGTATGAACATCGTCATGGCTTGTACATGCGATACTCTCTGTCATCTCTGTGAGGCCTTATGAGCTTCATGTTACCAAAACATATTTATTTATTTATTTACTTATAAAGTTTTATATAGCGTGAACTTGATCCCGAAGGATATCAGAGCACTTTACAATTTGAGTCAAAGGTAACACTAGCCTGAAGCCCCTTTGCACCAGGCTGATCTTGTACAAGCATCACACATCAGCACTTAGCCTGAAGTCCCTGTGCACCAGGCTGATCTTGTACAAGCATCACACATCAGCACTTAGCCTGAAGCCCCTGTGCACCAGGCTGATCTTGTACAAGCATCACACATCAGCACTTAGCCTGAAGCCCCTTTGCACCAGGCTGATCTTGTACAAGCATCACACATCAGCACTTAGCCTGAAGCCCCTTTGCACCAAGCTGGTCCTGTACAAGCATCACACATCAGCACTTAGCCTGAAGCCCCTTTGCACCAGGCTGGTCCTGTACAAGCATCACACATCAGCACTCAGCCTGAAGCCCCTTTGCACCAGGCTGGTCCTGTACAAGCATCACACATCAGCACTCAGCCTGAAACCGCTTTGCACCAGGCTGGTCCTGTACAAGCATCACACATCAGCACTCAGCCTGAAGCCGCTTTGCACCAGGCTGGTCCTGTACAAGCATCACACATCAGCACTTAGCCTGAAGCCCCTTTGCACCAGGCTGGTCCTACACATGCATCACACATCATATTGATAAGGATGTCTGCCTCGGCTGGAATTAAAGGTTAATCAGAGTGAGTGCAGCATGAACCTGAGTTTGAACCTAAATTTGTGTGGTGAATATGCTGCAAAACATAGCTGGATGTTTTTTTACCAAGTTCTAGGCCAGAACTTAACGTTCTGAGGTGCCTGTTCCCTGGAATATCAGAGGTGTCTTTTAAAATGTATAAAAACACAGTAGAAAGAGTTGTCTTTATGAAGTTTTATTCACTGGAGACGCCTCCAAGATGTGCACACATCAATAGCTGTTCTTCAAGTGCCAGTACAACGTTCTGACACGGATCATGAATGTATTAACATTCTAAACATTAAAGAAATACAACAAGGATAATGTAACACATCTTCCCTTCTAAAAATAAAAAAAAATAAAAAAAATACATAAAATATAACTAGAACAAGAACCCAACACAATAATTGTAGAATAGATAGTTACAACATGTAATCATTGAGCTTGACAGGCTTTACAATAATCCTCCCAGATAATCTCCTTGAGCATGGAGAAGATGTCTCTGTTAACACAGTAGGAATGGTAAGAGAATTAGATGACACAACATTTGGATTGGATTTGGGTGTAGGAATATCACGGTTTCTGTTTAACCATAACTTCCGTTCCAATTCATTGCATAAAACAACGTTACACAAATTCCATTTGCGACCATCATCTAACAGAACACAATTTCCCATAACCTTCAACACCTTCTTAGGATGAGACCACTTAGAAGAACCATCCTTTGACAAACCAAAACGAGACGATCTCACAATATCACCTATATGAAAAGGTCTTTCCAATTTCTTGATTCTACTGTTGTGCCTATCCACATATTTCTGTTGGTAAACATGCATTCTGTCATCTAGACTCTCTTTAAGAACAGGGCTTTTAGAAGTATTGAGCATCCAAGCAGGGGTTACTTTATTACCAGCAGAACGCCCCTTAAGAAGATGGAAAGGTGATATCAAGGTTGCAGAATGTGGAGTATTGCGATAGCTCCAAATCATATCTTTAATGGCAACTTTGCAATCAGCACCTTCAAACACGGCCAACTGTAAGCATTCCTTCAATACACGGTTGAATCAACCATACCGTTCTCTCTAGGACAATAAACTGCAGTGGTAATGTGTTTCACACCACACAAGCGTAAAATTTCAGGAAAACCCTCTCTATGGAACAATTCGTCACAAAAATTGACAATATTAGAAGTTTTGATCTCCTCCACAAACGCTACTTCAGGCCACTTACTGTAATAATCCATTAAAACGATGGCGAATCTCCCAGCAATGTTGCCAATGCTAAACGGACCACAAATGTCCATAGCTAATCTTTGCCATGGTTTGTCAGGAAACACAACAGAACTAATGTGAGATTCTTGGGAAACATGAGATTTATCACTACACGTGCATGCTGAACAATTCCTCACACGCCTTTCTACATCTTTATCCATTCCAGGCCACCAAAAATCACACCTGCACCTTCTTTTCATTCCGGACATTCCCGAATGTCCTACATGAACAAGATCAAGCAATCTATCACGTAAACTAGATGGTACCACAAGTTTATCCGCTCTCCTGACTATACCTGTTTCTATGTTATAAGATAGTTCTGGCCACACAGTTTTATATTCAGATAGCTCACAATCACTCCATGAGAAATTATTGCATGGTGAGGTTAATCGTACAATTACTTCCTTCAAAATATGGTCATCTTGAACTGCTTTTTTCCACTCTACCTCATCAATAGCACCATTACAAACCTCTTGAATGGAGGCTACTGACCATTCCTCATCTTGGTCAGATACAGAATCCTCACCACAGAAAGGAAGACGGGATAAGCAATCCGCATTAACATTTTTACTGCCTGGTACATACTTCATTAAGAAATCATACTCTTGTAGTTTATAAATCCACTTTGCAATTCTAGGAGTAGCTTTCCCAGCGCCTTTGGTTGAAAATATATCAACAAGGGGTTTGTGGTCAGTTCTTAATTCAAAATTTGTGCCCCACACATAATTTCTAAAATAATTTACACCCCAGAAACAAGTCAGAGCTTCCTTCTCAATAACAGAATACGATGGTTCAGCGCCCTTTAAAGTACGGGAAGCAAAAGCTACTACCCATTCCGATTTGTCCTTACCCTGCATCAAAACCGCTCCAAAACCATATGCACTTGCATCAACAACAATGATGGACTTCTTGTTGGGATCAAAAGGTTTAAGTGCAACAGCATCTATTATCTCTTTTTTCACATCTTGAAAAACTGACTGGCATTCAGAACTCCACACAAATTTAACACCTTTTTTCATTAATGATCTTAAACAAAAAACTTTGGAAGCAAAATTTTGCACAAATTTGGAATAATACTCCGCAAGCCCTAAAAAGGAGCGAAGTTGGTCTTTGTCTGACGGAGATGGAGCATTCTTTATAGCATCTAATAGATTTTTTTTCGGCTTAACACCTTGCGCTGATAGGGTGTGCCCAAATACTCAATTTCATTAGTAGCAAATTTACATTTTTCAGCAGCAACCGTTAAACCAGCATTCTGAAGTTTAAGTAATACATCATTCAAGATTTCATTATGCATATTTTTGTCTTCCCCCTCACACCAATACATCATCTTGAAAAACTAACATGTTAGGTATACCTTCAAGAACTCTAGTCATAACTCTCTGGAAGACAGCTGATGCAGAGGACAAGCCAAAAGGCATTCTTAAAAATTGAAAAGCTCCCTCTGGAGTAATAAAGGACGTTAAATGACGAGACTCAGGATGTAATTTTATCTGATGATAAGCATTTGACAAATCAATTGACGAAAAATATTTAGCATCTCTGACAGAGGCAACCATCTCGTTGATATTGGGTAAGGGATAGCGATCTACCCAAATATTCTTGTTTAAATCTCTTAAATCCACACACATGCGCAATTTTCCATTGGGTTTTCGTGCCAAAACCACTGGACTAAGCCAATCTGATGCTTCGATAGGTTCAATGATATTTTGTTGACATAAACGATCAAGTTCTACTTTAAGCTGAGACCTTAACACTAAGGGAACATTGCGTACTTTGTGGACAATAGGTGTACAATCTGGTTTGAGAATAATGCGATGTTCAAATTTCTTAAGACATCCTAATTTTGTACTAAATAAATCAGGACATTTTTTGTGCCATTCTAAACTGGCATCATCTTGAGTTAGTAAAACTACATCAGACTGTTTTTTGCGCCAATTAGGAGATAATACTATTTTATCTGGATGATTGGGATCAAGAGTCATACCTAGATTCCACACTTCTTTCCATCCTAATGATGCTCTTCCTTTTTCCACAACATAGACAGTACCTGAAGTGTTCCTGTCTTTAAAAATAATTTCAGATACAAAACATCCAATAACCGGTAATTTGATACCTAAATAACCTACAGGAGTTCTTTGAGAACAAGTGAGACTAGGTTTGCCACAGGCTTCCCACATATTTTTGTCAATTATGGTATATAGTGAACAAGAATCAGCCCAAAGAATTAACATGTGACCATTGATCATGACATCACATTTCGGAGGATGAATTTCATCATCAACATGGTTAACTTCATTCCAAATAGGCATAACTTCTATGTCAGTATCGCTATCAGAGTGATTAAACTGATCAATATAGTTAACTGAATTTTTCCAAGCATTAGGATTGTCAGATCTACACCAGTCTTGTTGCATTTGAAACATGTAACATTTGATGCAGGACACCAAGAATTTTCTGAAGTATGTCTCGCATTTCCACACCTGAAACACATTTGTTTGTTAAAATTTTGTGACTTGCTAGAAGATGGTTTATTGTATGACATAGGTTTATTGTGTGGCATAGTATTTTTATTACTATTGGAAAATATTTGAGGTCTAACTCTGAAATCACGTTTCGTGTTATGTCTATTGTCGAAAGATTTGGATTTGTTATGAACTACAACGCACACATCATTTGATTCTTTATTATCAGTCAAGTTAGAGTCCTTGCTATGTGCACAGCTTAACTCTTTAACATATCTGGAATTATTTTCAATTCTTCTAGCAATTGAAATGGTCTTGGGAAGAGAAGGATCTTTTAAATCTAATAATTTCTCTTGGATTTTGGTATTGTTGGTTCTATTAATGAATTGATCTCTTATAATCTCTTCATGTAAATCCTTAAATTTACAGGTAACTGCTAGTCTTCTTAAAACAGTAACATATTGTTCCACAGTTTCACCAGGTAACTGTGCCCTTGAAAAGAATTTAATGTCTTTCTACTACTATACTTGTTTTTTTCCCAAAATTTTCCTCTAAAGCCTTCAGAGAATCAAGATATTCATCAGAAGAAAATGCTTCAATTTTTGAAGAGTCAAACACAACTTCTTCATCGCTAAGGTCTTCATCACCAACATCACATACCTTAGAAGTAACCTTGTTAGACTGTATGGGTAATGTTTTTAACACTTTTCTACCTTCTACACCAAGACTGTGTTTAAGTAGAGCTAATTTGCGTGAAGCTAAAAATACCTCTCCACCAATGGCTTCTAAATATGTTTCAAAAGACTCACGCCAATCCTCCCAGTTCATAGGAGGAATGCCAGGGTCCTGTGAAAATTTAGGAGGAGCTAAAATAGTATTGGTTTCCATAGTGTTAACTGTATGTTAATATGTAATATTAAGGAAAGGAAAGAGAAAAAAAAATAAACTAACGAAATAAAAGTAGTCACCGTAGTCTCATTCTTCCTGTTGGACGTTGATTGTAGGTAAAATGAAGTTAAAACCGAGTTTTAAAAGATCTGTAGTATATAAATAGTTAACTTAAATGAAGATCGTAGAGTTGCTAAGCAACGCTCCCCAGAATGCATAGCGGGTCCCAGAATGCATTGCGCGGCATCTGTGTATTTCCTGAAGCTTCCTGTATCTTGCCGTTGGAATGGAGGACAGCGCATCCACGAGCAAGGTAATCTATTCAAAAGTATACACGTCTCGTGACAGATTTCATAAAATGCAGAGGGTTTAATTTTCTTCACTTGGTATTGTTAGCGCGGTAAATCTCAAAGCACTCGTTTAAATAACACGCAGCTTTCCACACGCCGCTTCCACACGCCTCTCTCAAATGCCGCCGTACCTTCGTTACTGATAATGCTTGACAGAAAACAATGTTCAACGTCTTCTTGAGATTATACGCGGCTCTTTCACAGCGTTTCTTGTACACGGGTCTTTCACAGCGTTTCTTGTACACAGGTCTTTCACAGCGTTTCTTGTTGAAAAACAATACACAGAGAGAGACGCATTTGAAGAAGTCAATTAATAGGATATCAATTTACTCGCGGCATGAAAGTAGATGGCTTTCCTTTTTTTTTTGAAAGCAGGAACAAAAATAAAATAGAATATCACAGCACAAACAAATGATGGATCGTTTCTTCCCTCGTCACCACTTTTAAAATGTATAAAAACGCAGTAGAAAGAGTTGTCTTTATGAAGTTTTATTCACTGGAGACGTCTCCAAGATGTGCACACATCAATAGCTGTTCTTCAAGTGCCAGTACAACGTTCTGACACGGATCATGAATGTATTAACATTCTAAACATTAAAGAAATACAACAAGGATAATGTAACAGTGTCCACTCCCTCGATGCCACCTAAGAGCTCCTCTTCCTCAGCTCTCTGGTGGTCTTTGACAAATGATGGCTGACGCTATGCAGGACCACGACACTATTGAGGTGGTCAAGAGGGCAAGTTATGGGGAGCATCGAGCCAGCTGTCTATGTGTAGGGGCGAGGCCAGAGGAATTATGCAGCAGAGAAGGAACACATTGCGCGGCAGGGTTAATGAAATTATGCAACAAGAAACAGCAAATTATGTACCATGGTGCTGTACATTTTGTGGCAGTACTGTGTCACTGTTTTGTCGTTTTTACAAACACTTTGCATTAAATAATCAATATTTCTTTATTCGATTCTAAATTAATAATCATGAAAGTACAAACAAGACGTCTTTGACAATATACTTTTCATCCTAAAAACAACCGTAATACAATTCAAAAAAGGTATAAACGATGACATTTGGCATTTTCATTAAAACCACAGTGTACAAGAAGAAGTATACTTTGGTATTGGGGGAAAAACAATTAGGCAAGTATAGCAGCATTCACTTTTAAGCCACATTTTATAATATACACAACAGCTAAAATACCAGTTGAATCTGATAGCAATTGTAAGTGTAAAAAAGCTGGTCTATATTGGTAAAAGCCTTGAGATCTTAAAATAGGAGACATATATCTTTTTCGCAGGAAGTCATACGTCGGACAAAATAAAACCAACTGGACCAAGGTTTTACAGAGATTCTGTCACAAGGACACGTTAAAATAGAATTACTGTCATATTGATCAGAGGGGAAGCAGAGACTGCACCGTATTGAGCCCAATCAAAACCTTGTAAGCAGGGACCTCTCCCATGGATTTTTAACCAAGGTAAGACAGGGCTCTGGAGTGGTTTGTATTATCTCACAGGCTCTTGCTATCATTCTTTCACTGTCTGGGCGGAAGATGGGACTCAGTGGAATCAGTTTAATCCTTCAATGTAGCAATCAGTAAAAGAAAGGTGACGACACTGGCTGGTAAAGAGTTTGCTACTATGGGGCCGATTCCGATCTGGGTCATAAAGCTCTCCGACCGAGTCGGATCCGGAGTGTTTTCTGACCGAGTCCTGCAGTCCAATCGAGCGAGTACGATGTGGCCGCATGCTGCCGGACTCAGTTTGGTTGGACTCCCATAGAAGTCAATGGGAGCCGGTCATACGACGCACACATGGGCTCCCATTGACTGAATGGGTAATCTCGTACAAGGGTGCCCCCTACAGGGCGTACGCATCGGTGCCATCAGCACCATACATGCCTGTGTTGGCGAGACCCTTGGGTCTCCCCTGTCTCTGAGTCGTAAGGCTGCAAGTGACAGGGGATCCGACGTGGACCCCCAAATGCAACTTCCCAGACATTTTGTGAGCCGGAAACTTCGGCTCGCACCGGATGTCTGACGCATGCATCGTACTGGCTCGGTAGTAAATCGCATCCATTGCACGGCACGGTCAGCTTACGGACCAGAAGTAAGGAGCAGTTTGGACCCGGAAACGACTCGGTCGGTGAATTTCGCATTGCTCGCAACGTACTTGCTCGCGCGTACAGCTGTACGAGTCGGGCGGAAAAACACATACAGCTCGAACTTTTTCCAGCCAGATCGCGTTTGGTGCCCTTCCGACCCAGATCGGATTTGCCCCCTATGTGTGAACACATATGACTGCGCATTTAGAAACTTTGATCCGCTTGGGATGGAAACGATTATTTGATAAAATCTGAAATGATGGAAAAGATGATGAATTAGTAGGGCAGATCCATAATTATGCTGATTACGCTGCATCCACAGAATCACATATTTCGAATGGCCCTGCCTAGGAGCCAGAGCACGAACAATGCTTGGCATGAAAATCATTGATAAGACAGCATGTAAATTATGATAAAGAGTCTTTAAAAGTAAAAAAAAAGCGTATTTCTGTAATGTTGAAGTGCTTCTTAGAGCCTCGTTATTGTGATAGCTGGAGAACCAGTTCACTCTACTGAAACATATTCAAAATATGTGTCCGCACAGCACACGTTCTGCAGTGAATTCTTTCAAGGTGCTCTTAAAAAAGCGACGATCAAGAAAAATGAGACACAGAGAAATAGCGTGATTTGCCTAGGATCACACAATTTACTTACATAGTTAAGTCAGGGTTTTGATACAAGTTTTCTAATGTTAAATTTGTGCATTTCAGACACTGGGTGTGACTTCTCTCTCCTGTTTACCACCAAAGGGAAAGTATATCTGATTAATTCTTAGCGGAGCTTTATTAGTGCACTGTGTTGCATCCAGTAGTAACATTAGGCTATTAGCTAGTGATAAACTGCGACGGCCAAATCTTGACTCCGCCTTAAACAAGACAGTTTTAAAGCAAATTCTGTCAGTGAGGCTGATGGTATTGGCAATAAAAGATATCAACTTCCGCTGCAAAACATTGCAGGCGGTAACCAATTGCAGACTGTGCATCAGTATGAGGAATCTATGGCTCACTTGGTTTGCACGTGCCACTGTTTGGATTATGCACGTCGCACTTTAATGAAACCTCTGTTTTTAAAATACGGTATACGGACCTGTACAGAGGCCATGATATTTCTCTTTAACTTGGAGATTCCAATAGAACTGACCAGACGAGCGAAATTTGCATATCAAATGAAAGAACTTTTAACGAAAGACTCGAACAAGGACAAAAGGCAGATTGTAGTTTTAATGGAGTGTTTCTCACTGCTACTTTTTACTCCTTATTTAGCACTGTGAATACTAGATTTATTTAATGAAATGACCATGTTTTAGATATAATTAACAGATTCGCCAAATGAAATCATTATGTATTAATCATGGTTGAAGAAAGCGATTGGATGGAGAGATTCCCGTCCAATCTCTCTTGTAACAATTTAAATTAATTGAAACAATAAATTTGATTTCCTGGTTTAATTATATTCACCTATCTCATATAAAAGCAAACTGCAAAAAGACTTCTTTCTAGAAAAAATACAAGTTAAGTTAGGGGAAGGGAGGGCTGTCTCATTTTATGCTATTTCCAGGGCGAACATGGAAATGAAAGCAGTCCTGGTAATAAATGTTCCATCCAGCCCTGTGTGCACCATCTGTTCTGCACTAGTCACACATTACCCCACGCCTGTACAGATGCCCTGTGTGCACAATCAGTACTGCCCCAGACAAGAGTACCCCACCCCTGGACAGATACCCCGTGAGCACCATCAGTGCTCCATAAGTCACACAATACCCCCCGCCTGGACAGATGCCCTGTGTGCACCGTCACTGCTTCCCTGGCCACACAATACCTCACGCCTGGACAGATTCCCTGTGTGCACAATCAGTCCTGCCACAGACACACAGTACCCCACCCCTGGACAGATACCCCGTGAGCACCATCAGTGCTGCCCTGGTAACACTATACTCCACGCCTGGACAGATGACCAGCGTGCACTATCTGTTATGCCCTAGTCACACAATACCTCACGCCTGGACAGATTCCCTGTGTGCACAATCAGTCCTGCCACAGACACACAGTACCCCACCCCTGGACAGATACCCCGTGAGCACCATCAGTGCTGCCCTGGTAACACTATACTCCACGCCTGGACAGATGACCAGCGTGCACTATCTGTTATGCCCTAGTCACACAATACCCCATGCCTGGACAGATGCCATGTGTGCACCATCCGTGCTTCCCTGGTCAACCAATACTACATGCCTGGGACAGCTACCCTGAGTGAATGGTCAGTACTGCCCTTCTTGCACAAAGCCACACGCCTGGACAGATGCCCCGTGCGCACCATCAGTGCTGCCCTGGTCACACAATACCCCCCTTTCATGAAGCTTTTGCATTTGACTCGTGAGGGACATCTAGTAACGACTAGTTGAACTGCAGCTCTTTGTAGAATTATTTGATATTGGATACTATAATATTCACTGCCCACTGCTAATCTCGTCCCATAATGCTTTGCAGGTCCTTTGTTTGGGATTTTTTTGCCAATTACTGTGTTTGGGGTGGTCCTAAGAGGATGGGACCACCACTGAATCGTTCAACAAAATGTGCTTTTTGTTTTTGCTCTTTGTGTTCAATGCATCTGCTTGGTCCTCCCCCTCTTGCATTGTGCTCTATCACCACACTCCATGGTTATCCTGTGTGTGCCCTACCACCGCACTTTACGCTTACCTTCTCATTGTGCCCTACATCCTCACTGTACTCCTACCTTCTCATTGTGCCCTGTCTCCTCACTCCACACCTACCCTCTCATTGTGCCTTACCACCTTCCTCTATGCTTACCCTCTCAGTGTACCCTTCCCTCTCATTGTGCACTTTTGCTTCACTCTGCGCATAGCTTCTCATTGTGCCCTACTGCCTCACTCTAAACCTAGCCTCTCATTATGCTCTACTGCATCACTCTACACTTACCCTTTCATTGTACCTTACTGCCTCTCTGAACGCCTACCTTTTCACTGTGTCCTGTCTTCTCACTCTACACCTACCCTTTCATTATGCTCTGTCTTCTCACTCTACACCTACCCTTTCATTATGCTCTGTCTTCTCACTCTACACCTACCCTTTCATTATGCTCTGTCTTCTCACTCTACACCTACCCTTTCATTATGCTCTGTCTTCTTACTCAACACCTACTCTCTCATTATGCTCTGTCTTCTCACTCTACACCTACCCTTTCATTATGCTCTGTCTTCTCATTCTACACCTACCCTTTCATTATGCTCTGTCTTCTCACTCTACACCTACCCTTTCATTATGCTCTGTCTTCTCACTCTACACCTACTCTTTCATTATGCTCAGTCTTCTCACTCAACACCTACTCTCTCATTATGCTCTGTCTTCTCACTCTACACCTACCCTTTCATTATGCTCTGTCTTCTTACTCAACACCTTCTCTCTCATTATGCTCTGTCTTCTCACTCTACACCTACCCTTTCATTATGCTCTGTCTTCTCATTCTACACCTACCCTTTCATTATGCTCTGTCTTCTCACTCTACACCTACCCTTTCATTATGCTCTGTCTTCTCACTCTACACCTACTCTTTCATTATGCTCTGTCTTCTCACTCAACACCTACTCTCTCATTATGCTCTGTCTTCTCACTCTACACCTACCCTTTCATTGTGCTCTGTCTTCTCACTCTACACCTACTCTTTCATTATGCTCTGTCTTCTAACTCAACACCTACTCTCTCATTATGCTCTGTCTTCTCACTCTACACCTACCCTTTCATTATGCTCTGTCTTCTCACTCTACACCTACCCTTTCATTATGCTCTGTCTTCTCACTCTACACCTACCCTTTTTATTATGCTCTGTCTTCTCACTCTACACCTACCCTTTCATTATGCTCTGTCTTCTCACTCTACACCTATCCTCTCATTATGTTCTGTCTTCTCACTCTACACTTATCCTCTCATTATGCCCTGTCTTCCCACTCTACACCTACCCTTTCATTATGCTCTGTCTTCTCACTCTACACCTACCCTTTCATTATGCTCTGTCTTCTCACTCTACACCTATCCTCTCATTATGTTCTGTCTTCTCACTCTACACTTTTCCTCTCATTATGCCCTGTCTTCCCACTCTACACCTACCCTTTCATTATGCTCTGTCTTCTCACTCTACACCTACCCTTTCATTATGCCCTGTCTTCCCACTCTACACCTA